>NC_058374.1:39865714-41137142 GCF_018350175.1 Felis catus
ACTTTATTTCTGCAACTGTGCCTTTAAATAAAAAACCCAGAACAACACCAAAGGAGTTAAAACCAGAAACAAGGAAACCTAAACTGAAGAATCTCCAGAAAGAAGATATCCCATTGCAAGAGAAAACCCCTAAAAAAAGGTGAGAGGTAAGACATACAGTAAATATACATTCGATGTGTTAACTTAAAAGAGGGACAAATTTGAACTCTTGGTTTAATTTTTTTTAATGCTTATTTATTTATTTATTTGAGAGAGAGTGACAAAGCATGAGCGGAGGAGGAGCAGAGAGAGAGAGTGAGACGCAGAATGTGAAGCAGGCTTCAGGCTCTGAGCTGCCAGCACAGAGCCCGACATGGGGCTCAAACCCACCAGCCACGAGATCGTGACCTGAGCCAATGTCAGACACTTAACCGACTGAGCCCCCTGGGTGTCCCTTGAACTCTTCGTTTAAATTAGAACTTGAGCCCAGTCGTAGGTATTATTTTATTTAGTGCATGTAGGAGAACAGAGATGTACCATTAATCCCCTTCTGACTTTCTGCCTTAAAAAAGAAATTCACAAACATGTTAGGAAATATTCATTTAAGTATTAAGACAATCATTAAAGACAATTACAAAGTTTAGGAAGTACAGCTTACTTTATAGGACTGTATATTTGTCTCTAAAGTCTTCAAGTCTTACAAGACTACTTTGTTTAAAATTACAATCTGTAAAGATAGTTTTATAAAAATTGAAACCCATGTATTTTTCTGCAGATAAAAGATACTTTTTCTTTATATTGTTTAGACTGGTCCAGCACTGAAAAGGTCCTATAGTTTCTAGACGAATTCTGGACTTCCACTAGTTCCAAGAGAGAAGAGAGAATGAGGGAAGGAAGTCCTGAGAGGCCCCAAACCTGAAGTATGGAGAGGAGATTGGCAGAAGGGGACTATTAACAAATGGAACATGGGGGATGGTGTGGTTCACTGCTGCAAGCTGGAGAAAAGCTCATTAACACAGAGAAAGTTACCCCATGTCCTGCTCTTTACTTTTTTCTCTTTTTTTGTTTTTGGTTTTGAGATTCTTGTGCTAGGTTTAAGTACAGTGAAAAAAAAAAACAAAAAAACAAAAACACCTACAAATGAGAGAATATTTGCAAATCATATAATTGATAAAGGATTTGTATTCAGAACATATAAAGAAGTCTTACAGTTCAACAGTAAATAGATTAATAACCCAATTTAGAAAATGGGCAAAGGATTTGAGTAGACATTTCTCCAGAGAACATCTCCAAATTAATAGTAAGCACATAAAAGATGCTCAGCATCCTTAGCCATCAGGGAAATGCAAATCAAAACCATGGTGAGATAATACTTCACACCCTTTGGGATGGCCATAATAAAAAAGACAGACAATAACCAATGTTAATGAGGATGTGGAGAAACTGGAATTCTCATACATTGTTGCTGGGAATGTAAAATGGTACAACCACATTGGAAAGCAGAGTAACAGTTCCTCAAAATGTTGAACATGGGGTTATTTTATGACCCTGCCTAGGTATGTACTTAAGAGAAATGAAAACATATACCCACACAAAAACTTGGACACAAAGCTTCACAGCATTATTCACAATAGCCAGAAAATGGTAGCAGTACAAATGTCTGTCCAACTCATGAGTGGATAAGTAAAATGTGGTCTGTCTATACACTGGAATATCATTCAGCAGTAAAAAGAAGTACTAATACATGCTACGACAGGGATGAACCTTGAAAACATGCTGAGCAAAAGAAGCCAGACATAAAAGTCTGCATGTATGATTCCATTGACTTGAGATGTCTAAAATAGGTGAGTCCATAGAAACAGGAAGTAGATTAGTGTTGCCAGGTGCTAGGGGCGGGTAAGCAGGGAGTGACTGCTAATGGATATAGGGTCTCTTTGGGGGTGATGAAAATATTCTGAAAGTAGGTAGTGGTGATGGTTTCTCAACTCTGAATATACTTAAAGACTGCTGAATTGTACACTTTAAAAGGGTGAGTTTAATGCTGTGTGAATTATATCTCAATAAAACTTATTTTTAAAAAATAAATCCTTCAAGGTGCATCTCAGTATTTCGTCCTTTATATAACTTTTTTCTTAAATCTGTCTTTGATTTCTTACACACCCTAACACTCTGACCACCTTTAATAGGAGACATAATAATCTGCTCATATAGGAAAATTATCAGTACGTCTTATTTCCCTACCCTCCTCATTAATTGCGGACTCCTTCAGGGTACTTTTAGTATTCTATTTAGTGCAGTGCCTCATACACAGTAAGTACTTGGTGACATATCTGTTAAAGTCTAGATTGGGAGGAACAGTTTAATAAAAGAGCTATAATACCTGTCTAAGGAGGTGTGAGTGAGGTCAAGGAAGATTTCTAAGTGGATTTTTGAGGAAAGTCTTTATTCTAGGTTGAGCAGGCGCTTGGCATTGGTAACAAGGACTGACATTACCCTGAAAGGAGGCAATACGTACAACAGCACAGACTGCTGCTTTTTCAATCTCGTATGCACCTGTAACATGACATTACTTCACATTAGCAGTCTTAACCATTAAAGTCAGTTATCATGATTACTGTTTAGAAAACATTTTTGTGAGGTTAGCAGCTCTTAAATAGTGATTCAGAAAAATCTCAGATTTTGCTGTTTGGTTGAGATTGATATTTTTAAAAACTCATTTTTATTTTTTTTTGTCTCCCTTTAGGATAGCTTTAGATGACAAGCTCTACCAGCGAGACTTAGAAGTCGCACTTGCTTTATCAGTGAAGGAACTTCCAACAGTCACCACTGATGCGGAAGAGGCTCAAGATAAAAGTAACTTTACTTTCTATATATTTCTTTTTGTAACCTCATTGCTTTTGTAATTGTGTCTCCGGATGAGCCTTCATAGAGGAAACAATAAGAGTTTAATACTTTGGATAGCAAATGGAGCAACTGGCATAATTAGATTCCGTGCTTTATTCTGCATGAATGTCGTTCATGCACACGCATCTCTCTGCTTAACACCTGATGCCAACTCTGGACTAAGTCATGGACTATGAGCTTGGATGCAAGTCACTTTTGTTTACAGTGGAAATTTAATTTCTTAAGCAAATGAATTGGTCTATACAGTCCTAATAACCCATCTCTTTTCTCTCAAAATTCAAATTAGTTAAACATGATCTAGTGAGGGTAATTTTTATTATTTACGAAGGCTGAAGGTACTAGTTTGGTTAGCAGGCTCAGTGGACTTACAAGATGTAGGACTTCTGGATTTCTCTGGGTTTTTCTCCGATTTTTCTAGCACTGTGTAGCAGATGACAGTATTGATACTCTGGAGAGGCAGAAATTATTCTTGGAAAAGACATTCAAACTGTTAGCATGCTTTTTGGATGAAATTGTTTTGACTTAGCTTCTTTTATGTTGGAGGATATTTTTAACTCATTAGCTCATTTAGGGGTATAGATGTTTCAGTCATTATTGCCTCCTATTTGACAGTAAATAAAACACTGTTGATTGATTAGGGAGCCGTTTACTAATCAGGAAATCAAAGAAACAAAGAGAATTATCTTATATCCAAAACTGAGAAAATGGAACTCATCTCTCTCCTATAAGAGCTGGTAGAATATATAGCAGGATTTCCTTGGAAGTACCACTTCTCATAGATTAATATACTTTATAGCACCAGGATTTAATAGTACAGTTACCATGACTCAAAGTCCTCTTGAAATACTTTAGATCATTTTAAGGTTATTATAATGATTGAAAAATCTTTGTTAGTAAAAGCATGTATCTATTACACAGAAATGATAGTATTTATTGACTGTTTCCTATGTGCTGGGCACTACAGTAAGCAATTTCTACATGTGACCCACTTTGATCCCCAAAATACACCTAATTAGTCCACGCTCTATTTTTTCTCTCCACAATATAGATGAGGACATTAAGTCTTAGGATAAGCCATATTCTCATACTCGTGTAGCCAGTTGGAGGGGTAGAGCCTGAATTTCAACTTAAGTCTAAGTGTGTTTGATTTCAGAGCCCAACTCCCAAACCGTATGCTGACCTTTCCAAGGTAAGTCATACTAGCTTGAGCTTGGATCATGCATCTGTATCCGAAAGCTTTTACATTTGAACACCAGTTTTCCTATTTCTACCCATTGACTAAGGTGCATCTGTATCTTTTTCCTTCCTCCTTATCTTTAGGCATTGAAAAGTGTGACAGTCGTGGAAGTGAAACAATGAGTAAGGCCCCTCATATCTCCAATTGCAGTGTAGCCAGTGATTATTTAGGTAAGCTTTGATATTAATAATAATACTAATTTTTTCTATCAACAAGCTATTTTTCTAACTTCTATTTCAATACCTGACACTGTAGCTAAAACCAAGATATTTAAATTTGTCAAGGTTCTCTTCACCTCCTCTCCTTTGTTTCTTTGTGTTTTAGTCTTTTTCTCTTTTACTGCAGACCAATTTTCCTTTTCTTCCCTGGTGGAAGGTCATGACTACCTGTGGCTTCTAGTTGATAGCTGTTGACCACTGAAGAAAGCGGCTGCATCTTCCCTGCTCCACTTTTCAGATTTCTTGGGGAAAGCCTCCTCAGTTGGGTCTCACACTTATCCTTACCCTGGACTCTGTTGTCAGGATACTGACGTTTATCATGGTTGTGCCAGATTGGACTATGTGATCTATTAGAAGCAGCGGAGGAATGAAGCTGGGCAGATAAAAACAACGGATGTGATAGAAGTCTATTTTGCAGTTCTTTCAATATTATCTGTCACAAAAAGTTTTCTGTTGGTTTTTATGCCTCTCCTGAAGATTTGGATAAGATTACTGAGGAAGATGATTTTCCTGGTGTTCAAGGGAAAAGAAAAGCAGCATCAAAGGCTATGGTACAACAGAGGAAGATTCTTCTGGAAGGCAGTGATGGCGATAGTGCTAATGACTCTGAACCAGACTTTGCAACTGGTGAGTTATATCCTACCTCCAAATTAAGCCTATGGAAATTCAGTAAAAAGTTCTTAAAGACCATTAGTGGATGCAAAGCACTGTGCTAAATGTTTGGTATATGCAAACTTGAACTTACAGGACAGTTACATCCAGCTCTGCCATTTGGGGAGAAAGCTTCATGTGGAGGTGACCTTTAAGCTGTACCTTGAAAAATAAGTAGTATTTACACAAACTAAAAGGGTAAAATAGCGTTCCTGACTGATAGAAAAGCATCAACAATGGCATAGACAAGCACACATAGAAGAAAGTGATCAGGAAGCCTGGGGCAGAGAATGTTCTAGAAGAGGCTAAGGAGGCAGGCTGGCACTTTCTAAGAAGTGTACACTTCTTTCTATAATACTAGAAATCCATGAAATATCTTGGGGATGAAGTGATATGAAACCTATATTTTTATTTGTGACTTTGTTTTTCAGATTCATTCAGAAATTAGGACAAATGGGAAGCATAGTGACCTGGACAGAGCATCATAATATATTAATTAAAAATTAAAATGAATAAATCCATAAATTTGTGCCAAATCGGATGCTATATTTTGATAGATTTTAACATGCTATTGACAAATGGATTTGTTCATCAACATTTTATAAATATTTGAGTATCTGTTATGTACATTATATTGAAGACACTACAAATATAGCAGTGAACAAAACAGAGCTCCCTTAAGAAGCTTAAAGTCGAGTGAAGGGACACAGACAGTAATGAAATGTAGAATGTATCAAGTGTCATCGTAGAAGAGCTATGTAGAAGAGGAAGACAGAGTAGAGCCCAGACGTCTGCCTTTTGAACCAGTACCTGCCCCTTTATATGACCTGGGTCATCCCAAAGCAGACAGTCTAGGGATCTTACTTTGAGAAACAACTGATGTAACTGGAGCACCGGAAAGTAGGAGCCACGGAAAGAAAATGCCCTGAAGAAGCATAGTAGAGCATGGACTGAATGTTTCCCAACTTAAGGTTACTTAATACAAAAAAAAGCCCAAAATAAGAAAATAATTCCTTGTCAGTTTAATTGTTTCTTCGGGGATATGATTGTAGCACTTCCAGAATGTCATTATCGTTATTTGACACATGCTTGTCAGAAAAATCAGTCAACAATTTTAAAGTTATAAACTGCAAGTCTACTTAACATGCCAATGAAATTAATTTGTCTTTAATAGTGGTTAAAAATGTTTGTGTGGAAATGAAATCACTTGCTTTGTTTGCTGGGTTTATGTAATTAATGGGTTATGTTTCTAGAGGTATGATAGAATTTAAAAAGAATAATATTCTCTTATTTGCATTCCAACCTCATATATTCTCTCTAATAATTTTATAAAAGTAAGTTTTTATCGAGATTATAATTTGGATAGTGACTTTAAAGTCGCCTCTATGCCTTTGAAAGGAAGTTGTTAAAATCTCCAAAAACACAAATGGCCAAAAAGCATATGAAAAGATGCTCAATATCAGTATCATTAGGGAAATACAAATCAAAATACCAGTGAGGTGTCATCTTACACCCATTAGGATGTCAAAAAAACAGAAAATAACTACTGTGGTAAGGATGTGGAGAAATTAGAACCCTTGTTCACTCTTAGTGGGATTTCCGCCGTGGAAAGCAGGGTGGCATCTCCTCAGAACATTAAAAATAGAAGTATCATGTGATCTAGCAATCCCACTTCTGGGTATATATTCAAAAGAATTGAAGCAGGGTCTCAGATATTTGCACACCCATATGTATAGCAGTGTTATTCACAGTAGCTAAGGGGTGAGCAACTCAAGTGCCCATCAACAGTTTAATGGATAAACACCATGTGGTCTATACATACAATAGAATTTCAGCGTTCAAAGGGAAGGAAATCCTATCATGCGCTACAACTTGGGTGAACCGTGAAAACTTTATGCTAAGCAAAATAAGCCAGTCACAAAAGACAAATGCTGGGTGGTTCCACTTATAAGAGGTATCTAAAATAGCCAAATTCATAGAAACAAAATAGAATGGTAGTTAGATGAAAAGAGAAAGGATCATTTGTGACCTTCAGCAGGGAAAGAAAAATGAAAATTGGAGAGAACATAGACTTTTCTTAAGGACATCTAAAGATTCACAGAATCCGTAACCCCATTGTTTGGGCCTTTCAGCTTCACCAATTTGGTATGCTAATGACTTGGAATTCTGGGAGCTCCACTTACCACCACCAGATGATTTAACTGCTTTCTCTGTTGACTGATGATGGTCAGTTGGACCTTACCGTTAGATAAGTTTGATAAGTAGAGTTTAGCCAGTTGCTACCATTTATCCTCTCAGGCCAAGAAAAGAACACATGCACTACCAGAACTGTGGGATACATAGGAAGTTTTGTCCTTCTAGAGTCTATATTTTGAAACTTTGGAGAAACTCCACTACTTGCCCTCCCTGAACCTAGGTCCTTTTGGGACTCCAGAAATAATTATTTGATTTTTCTTTTTTCTTTTTTTTTTAATCTTTATTTATTTATTTATTTATTTTTTTAAATTTTTTTTTCAACATTTATTTATTTTTTGGGACAGAGAGAGACAGAGCATGAATGGGGGAGGGGCAGAGAGAGAGGGAGACACAGAATCGGAAACAGGCTCCAGGCTCTGAGCTGTCAGCACAGAGCCCGACGCGGGGCTCGAACTCACGGACCGCGAGATCGTGACCTGGTTGAAGTCGGACGCTTAACCGACTGCGCCACCCAGGCGCCCCTAATATTTATTTATTTTTGAGACAGAGAGAGACAGAGCATGAATGGGGGAGGGTCAGAGAGAGAGGAAGGCACAGAATCCAAAGCAGGCTCCAGGCTCTGAGCACAGGCTTTGAGCCTCAGTACAGAGCCCGACGTGGGGCTTGAACTCACAGACCGTGAGATCATGACCTGAGCTGAAGTCGAACACTTAACCGACTGAGCCACCAAGGTGCCCCAATTATTTGATTTTTCAAAGTACTATATATAGCAGCCTTCGTGTGGTCTGCTGGCATTATATAACCCAGTAATCATCATATGAATATGTGGGTTGATTACTCTCATGTGTTTTTAAGTTTTTATTTGTATGGAAAGACAGAATAAGGAAATAGTAATTTGAAGATCATAATGACATTGTTAATTTAGGCAAAGGCTATCAATGGAAAGCTGACGAGGATCTTCACGATGAGAATTCAGGCTGGCGGCAACTGTGCCAACCAAGAGTGGGACAACCATATGTTCTATGCTTTCTGATCTGATATAATAGGAAGTACAGAGCATTCTTATGAAGTACATTCTTACAAAAAAATAACAAGGTGAGCCTGATTCTAATTGGGCCTTGAGAAAATTCCAGCTCACAGAATAAGCAAAACGCCATGAGGAAGAAAGCAGACAACAAATGCAGAATGTCAGAAGTTCTATAGGACAACTGACTTGGTTACTTCAATAGCTCTATTTTAAAGTGATTAAATGGTACCTGGGTGGCTCAGTCAGTTAAGTGTCCGACTCTTGGTCCCAGCTCGTCTTGATTTTGGGGTCATGAGTTCAAGGCCCCATGTTGGGGGCTTAAAAAAAAAGTGGTTAATGTGGACTGGATAGAAGATTATACCAAGAAACTATCGTTGATACTGTAAGATATGATAATGACATTGTTGTGTTTTTTAAAAAAAAGCTCATGTTTTCTAGAGATGCAGTGTGAAGTATGTACAATTGTAATGACCTGATGCCTCAGACTTATTTTAACATACTTCCGGAAGAAAAGGAAGAAGATGAGAGAGAGAGAGAGAGAGAGATGAAACAGATGTAGCAAAGTATTGATGAATATTGAATCTGAGTGCTGTGTTACTGTTTCAGGTTGTGTATGCTTGAAAAACTTTATGATATTTATTTTTATATAAAATATTTCCTACAGATAGGTAGATATTATATGTGGTGGGCATAACAGTTATCTCTGAGTGGTGAGATTAGGAGATTTTCTTTTGCCTTAATACTTTTTTGTTGTGGTCTACATTTCCTGCAATAAGCATATACTGCTTTTATAATTAAAAAAAAGTAAAGTTTTTATGAATATAGTACTAATAATCCTTATTTACACTTAGCATTCAGAATTTATTATTTACAAGACATGGTTTTCTGACCCCCTCCCCCACCTTGGCCCTCCCCCACCCAAAATAGAAGAATTGTTGCTTGATTATCAGCTATTCTTTGTGCTTATTCCCAGAGCAGCTGTAGCTCCTTAATCTATTACTTCTCTGGCTTGTAGCATCGCAGTACAGAGAAGGGTTTGTGGGAAATAACAGGTGTGCCCAAATGAAATCATATGTAGGATTATAAGTTAAGATGTTGTGGTATGGTTAGTCTGTTCTAGATTCCCATTGGGTTTCTATTCTAGAATGTTGAAGTTTACGTGATTAAGGGAAGGTATAATGTTACTATCACCATCAAGGTCATTGTTTTGAAAGAGTTGGTAACGTACCCTATCATTCTTTTCGAAAGTCACTGAATTAAACTGGAAATATTGGAAACAAAGATTACTGATGGGAACTATAATGATAACAGTAAGAGCAAACAATTCTGTTTTGCTTGTTGTCTGCCAGATGTCATTCTAAAGGCTTTGTCTCTATTAACTCATTGAATCCACACAGCAACCCTATGATGTAGGTTTTATGGTGATCCTCATTTTATACATAGAAAACTTAAGCCGAGTGAAGTGAGCGCCCTAGGGTCACACAAAGTGTGAGCCGAGGGGCCAGGATTCAAACCCAGGTGACCTCTCAGTGACTGCGGTGGCATAGCATAGCAGGAGGCACACAAGACTCTAGTGCAAAGGCTGTAAATTCAAGGCCATAGAAGTCCATTTTTTGTTTAACTGAAGTAAATTGACAAGCAATGTTGTGTTAGTTTCAGGTATACATGGAAGCCTCACTTTTTAGAACAAAGACCAAGTATATGCAATCCTCTTGTTTTAGGTGAAGAGTCCGAGGATGACTCTGATTTTAGTGAGAGTGAAGATAATGATGAAGACTTCACTGTGAGAAAAAATAAAGTGAAAGAAATTAAAAAGAAAGAAGTGAAGGTCAAATCCCCAGTTGAAAAGAAGGAGAAGAAACCTAGATCCAAATGTAATACTTTGGGTAAGCTTAATCCAAAACACTAACTTTATAAAACGTATTTGGTTTATTTGTGTTTTTCTTACCTTTGCCTTTGTTCTCCGTAACATTTTGCCAGTGTTCATTTCTAGCTAAGATATGTAGATGGAAGGAGGGATGGGGAAGGGAGAAAAGCAGACGAGTTCTGCCCACTGTCTACTGCCTACCAGCTCTTACTAGAATTACCCTCCACTAGCACTGATGGCCACCCTCTGAGGTAGCTATTATCACCTGCATTTGATAGTGAGAAAACTGAGGCTCAGACAGGTTAAATAATTTGTAGGAATTCTTACAGCTAATTAAATGAGGAGCTAGAATTTGCACCTAGTTTTGTCCATTTAGAGCCCAAGTTGTAGCCACTGGACCACATTTTTTCCAGGCAGTTAACAGGGAAGTTTACATGATTCTAATTTCTTGCTTTCATGCTTGACTTAGTCTTTGATTTGAGAACCCTTTTGCTATGTGTTTTAGGGCTTTTTTGTTTTTTCTTGAGTTCATAATATATAATAGATTATTATAAACTATAACTTACATTAACTTGATTTTTCTTTACTTACCGATATATATTTTTCTGTCTTCATTGTTTGAAACTAAGATTTCCATTATTCAGACTCCATTTATTGGTGCTGGGAGCTGCTGTCACCTTAACTAGTGTGGTGCTGAGTACTTACTGAGAAATAAGGACTAAATACTGATTCATATTCCTCCCTCTACTGTATTCTGAATTAATAAGGTTTTAATTAGTGTCTTTTTAAATTGACAAATTCATCTGGTTTTCAGAAATTAGGTTTTAAGTGCAGTGGGTTTTAGAGATAAAACTGTATATTAGTTTCCAGTTGCTGCCATGACAAATAACCACAAACGTAGTGGATTAAAACCACAAATTTATAATTTTATAATTGAGGAGGCCACAAGTTCAAAGTGCTTCTCACTGCACTACAATCAAGCTAGTAGCAGGACTGTGTTCCTTTGTGGAGGCTCTGGGGGAAAATTCCTTTTCTTGACTTTTCTGGCATTTAGAGTCTGCCTGTGCCTTTTGACTGGTGGTCCACAGGGGTCCATTTCCACCTTCAAGGCCAGAAAAGGCGGGGACTTTCTCACATCACATCACTGATTCTCTCTCTCTCTCTTTCTCCTGGTTCTCACTTTCATTTATAAGGACCCTTGTGAGTACATTGGGCCATCCAGATAATTCAAGATAGTCTCCCCCTCTCAGGATCCTTAACTTCATGACATCTGCCAAGTCCCTTGCTGTGGAAGGTGACATACACATGTCCTGGGAATTAGGATATAGACATCTTTGAGGGTCCATCCTTCTGCCTACCACAAACTGATATGAAAAAGTCATTGACAGTATGAATGTATTTTATATTTTCTTTGGATGTTTGTTTATGCTTCCTCACCAAGACACACTAAAAATTAAGAATAAAATGTTAGTTTACACATTGGAATTTACCATTTCAGGTCTACTGGATTGGAGCAAGTTGTTTCACAAGGGAGCTTAAAATATAATTTTAGTAGTAAAATTTAACTGCCAAATAATGGGGTTAAGAATTAGGAAATATGGAATATATTACTAGTCCCACTAGTAACATATGGAATAACCATTGAGAGTCTTTTCATCAGGCGCATGTTACAATTTTTCCCTTGATAGAGAAAATTTTTGAGAGCTGTGCTGTCCAATATGATAGCCACTGGCTGTATACAGCTATATTAGACTTAATTGAAATTAAATAAACTTTAAAAGTGAATTCAGGTTTTGCTAACCCCATTTCAAGTGCTTAATAATAACATGTGGCTAGTGGCTATCACACGGATAGCACAGAATTTCCATCACAGCAAAAAAGCTTCTGTTGGACAGTGCTGATCTAGGCAATATAGAGGTTAACATTAAGAAGAGTATATAGTGAAAATGTTCATCTTCAAATACCTTTAGATATCGTTAGGTATATCATAGCAAGCATTATCTCAGAAGTGAATTTATATTCTACCTCTCCTCCCTTCATTTCCAGCACATCCCTCTCTCCCCCCACCCCAGACACCAAAACCTAGTCTCATTCTTGTGTTCATCTCTGGATAAATGATACCATCCAGCAGTGTGCCCATGACAGGAACTTGCAAGTTATGATTATTTCTTCATCTCTATCACTACCTCCCCCCGTCTAATTCCTAAAAGATCTCCAACTGCTGTTCTTTCCTTCATGCTCCCTGTGTTCAGGCCTTTATCACCTCCTACCTCTTTATAACCTGAAGAGCCTTCTGGGTGGTCTGCTTGCCATACACTACCATCAGAAAGATGTGTTCAGAACACAAGTGTTCCCAAGAAAAACCAGTACATGACTGTGACTAGCCAGACACCTTCACTGGTGCACACAGCTCTTCATCAGTGATGTGCACCCTGTCCGTGTCTCTCTCCTTGACCTTCCTGCTCCAGCTGTACTGAACCAGAGGCCGGTCCTGGGACCTGCTGCATTCTCCAGCTTTGCATGCTCTACTCCCTCTGCCTGGAAAACTTCCCTCTAACTCATCTTTCCTCTTCAGCCTTGATTTGGCTCAAACTATCCTCAAACAACTTCCTTGTAACTTTTACCCCTATGCAGGTATGCATACAGATTGTAGGTTCCCTCCTGTGTATACCTCTAGACTTTGTCTTATCTCTTATCCCCACTGCATTATACACGTCTTTACTTTTTTCCCCTTTCTACTAGAGCCTAGTGACCAAACCGTAAATTCCTTGGCAGCACGATCTGTGAGCTCTTTGTAACCCTAGAGCCTAATATATTGTCTCACTGACAATATATACTGATGAGACGCCATTATATAATGTATGGACTATGGAGCCAGACCTGGTTCCTAATCCTGGCTCAGGGACGCACCAGCTGGCATACTGCAGGCAGACTGCTCAGCCTGTCTGTTTCCTTATCTGGCAGTGGGGCTAGGAATATCGGTATGAGAGCAGCTCTAAGGGTTAAAAGCGATATATATGGCATGCTTACCACACTGCCTGGCATATAAATGCTCATTAAAGATGGCTGTTCTTAGGCTCTCAATAAATGTTTGTGTATAATTAGAGTTTCTCTAATTGATAATCTTGCCTTTTTAATTTTTATGAGATTATGTAACTTTATAATTTTTATACCTACCTGCCAGACTTATTCTTCCTCTATGAAAACCTTTTTCTATGTATATTTTTTAAAGTGACTTCAGGAGACTCTGCTCCAGCTTCTGTGAAATCAGAACTTCAGCCTTCACCAAAAAAGGTTTCTGGTTCTTCGGAGGTCACTAGGAAACCATTACAAATACGCAGTCCTTTGGCTGAAAACAAAAAACCTAAGTGGGTCCCACCAGGTATGGTATGTTTATTGATTAAGGGCAGAGGCTTGGAAAATTATCACTGTCAGCTTTTTTTCCTAGTTGCAAATGTTATACCGTATTCTTCAAAACCAAGGTTTTTAGTTGCTGCATTTATTTGTCATTTATCATTCCCTTATACTGAGCATCCAGATTGCTTATTGTTTTTTCAGTGTCATAAATAAGGTTACAAGAAGCACAGACATCCTTATTTTAGAAATCTGTGGGCACATCCTTGATTATTTTCTTAGGATAAATTTCTAGTAGTGGAATTACAGTGTCAAAGAGTGTCCACATTTTAAATTCCTGATATTTATTTTTGGCAACAAGTCTGTTTGCTCAAGATCCATTGATCATAGTCTGACTGAAGCCTCAGGACCTGTATGTGGGACTTCTAGCATTTCACAAATGCCCTAGCAGACTTGACTTCTCTTCCCTTTGTGTTTTTTTGTTCCACAGCCAAGCCTTGCTGATCCTTCAAGAATTCTTTGGCTTTCACCCTTCCTGACATTACCAAAACCCTAGTCCAGGCCCCATTCATTTCATGCCCAAGCTACCTGTGGCTTCATAACTCGTCCTGTGTCCACTTCCTAGTCCAGTGAAACTGATACAGTTTTTCTTCCTTAAACACAATGTATATCTTCTCTAAGAGCCTCTCTGTATACAGTTTCCTCTGTCTGGCATGTCTCTTCCCCTTTGTCCCGTTTCCTTTTCTAAGTCCCTCCAAATCGACTCAGGTTTGGTTTACTTCTTTTCACTGACATTTCTTTTTTCTTTTCTTTTTTTTTTTTTTGAGAGATTGGGGGAGGGGCAGAGGGAGAAGGAAAAAGAGAATCTTAAGCTGGCTTCACACTCTGCTTGGAGCCCAAGGTGGGGCTCAATCTTATGACTGTGAGATCATATCTGAGCTGAAATCGAGAGTGGGATACTTAAATGACTGAGGCACCCAGGTGCCCCTTACTGACATTTCTTGATTGGTCCATAGTGGTCACACCCCGATAACTAGATATTAATAGACAGATTTCAGTCTGAGTCAGTATTTTTGTATCCTTTGGGTAAATGCTGATTCAAAGGGGCACGTGTACCCCAAGTTTATAGCAGCATTATCAACAATATCCAAGCTATGGAAAGAGCCTAAATGTCCACTGACTGATGAATGAATAAAGAAGATGTGGTGTTCACACACACAATGGAGTATTACTCAGCCATGAAAAAGAATGAAATCTTGTCATTTGCAGTGATGTGGATGGAGCTAGAATGAAATAAATAAGAGAAAGACAAATGCCATATGATTTTACTCATATGTGGAGTTTAAGGGAAAAAAAACGGAGCAAAGCAAATCATAAGAGACTCTTACTATAGAGAAGAAACTGGGGGTTGCTGGAGGGGAGGTGGTGGGTAGGGGGATGGGCTACATGGGTGATGGGCATTAAGGAGGGCACTTGTTGGGATTAGCACTGGGTGTTATATGTAAGTGATGAATCACTAAATTCTACTCCTGAAACTAATATTACACTATATGTTACTTACTAGAATTTAAATAAAAGCTTGAAATATTAAAAAAAAAAAAAAGCATTAAAAGGAAAGGGTTTCAGTCTGAGACTGCATAATTACTTAATGTCTCTTAATTACTTCATCTTCTGAAATATCAGGCATATCTTGATTCAACAATTCCATACATTACTCAGTGCTCACCATGATAAGTGTAGTCACCATCTGTCAACAAACAACATTATTCTAATATTATTGACTATATTCTCTGTGCTATACTTTTCATCTCTGGGACATTTCTTTTATAACTGGAAGTTTGTACCTCTTAATCTCCTTTATCCCCCCCTTATCTATTTCACTCACCCACCCCAGCCCCAGTCAGAGAAGGCAAATACTATACGATGTCACTTAAAAGAACTAGAATAAATAAGTAAAAAGAGTATTGGTCGTGTTTACAGTTATTTAATATTTGAAAAGAAATAGATTCAAGGAGTATTTGGAAAAATATGGGATTTTTAAAAAATGCATTAGATTTTTCTACTACTAGAAATTATAACCGCATGCATTTCTTTATTCTCTATGCCTCTGCAACCAATGTTATTTGCTCCCAACTTACCAACTTCAGCTTTCATGCTTAAAGTTTTGGTGTCGTTACCTTGCCTTCGGAGCATGTTTGAAAATAGGCAGTACTATATTCTTTCTAATCTTTAATACTGTTCATTCTTTTGATCTTGTTTGTAACTTGAATAGAGCTTGTATACCAGAGTAATCTCTACCTACCTTTTTTTGCATCTTCTGTTTTGTAAGTTGATCTTTGTTAGGAGATTTCTAACATCATCAGCATCAGGTGCTATGTTTTCTTTCAGCGATGTCCGGAAGCAGCAGCATCAGGAGCCCACTGGCAGGCGTGTCTGTTAAGTCTCCAAATCAGAGTCTCCGCCTGGGTTTGTCCAGATTAGCACGAGTTAAACCTTTGCATCCAAATGCCGCTAGTAGCTGAGTGTGATAGTAAACACATGTTTGATTAAGAGAATCACAGTTTTACAAGTGTGTTTATATTTGATGTGTGTTTATATTTAAGGAGGGTATCATAAGATAAAGGAATCCTTTAATGTCCTATAAATTGCCTCTACCCATTCCATGATGATGTTCTCTGAAGCTATTCAAGATTTCAATAAGGGGTTTGTTTATCAGAATTATCTTGTAATGCCCTTTCCTTCTGGAGAATGTGTTCTATTTTTCCTGTGTATAATAAGTCATTGTCATTCAGTGGTTGTCAGTTTGACATGGAGGAAGTCCATGTTGCATGCTATTCTTTTCTAGAAACATGATGCTCCTTTCTAGCTTTGTCTAATTTATGGCACCTTAACTGTAACTATTCAGAGTTTAAAAGGAAACATTCCCACTTTTTCCAGGAGACATTTCTGAAATCTTACTTAAGCTACATTGTCAGTTTAATTGCAAAAATGTTTCATATTTTAGTCAAATACTAAGAATTCAGAATTCATTTACCCATTAAAATGGTTGCTATAATGACTTATGTCGCCTACTCAGAAGTAGATGTTTATTGTATAGCAAATAGAATTTCATGACATTTTATGAAGTTCTCATCAAAGCCTTTAATAAAAGTGAAAAAGTTTGATATGCTCTTTCCTTGAGCCCATTGCACCTGTCTACATTTGTCTACATTAGGTTGTCTATATTTCATTAGATTAAATGAATGCTTTATGAAAAAAAAAAAAAACTTAGTCTTTTTGTTGTGAATATAAGGGGTGGGGGCTGGAGGGAGCTGTTTCTTCAAATCATCACTTTATGTTAAGCCGGTACCTTAGACGATGGCTGTCAAGTATCTGGTCATCTCTATTATGATATTAGATAATCCAGCTTTTCAGGAAGCTTAGCTCTGAACTTGTTATGAATAAAAGTAGTTATGGATATTTTACATTTTCTGGTGAGAGTTTCAGCCAGCTCCTGATCACTTTTTTTTTTTTTAATTTTTTAACGTTTATTTATTTATTTATTTATTTATTTATTTATTATTATTTTTTTAATGTTTATTTATGTTTGAGACAGAGAGAGACAGAGCATGAACGGGGGAGGGGCAGAGAGAGAGGGAAACACAGAATCGGAAGCAGGCTCCAGGCTCTGAGCCATCAGCCCAGAGCCCGACGCGGGGCTCGAACTCACGGACTGCGAGATCGTGACCTGGCTGAAGTCGGACGCTTAACCGACTGCGCCACCCAGGCGCCCCTAACGTTTATTTATTTTTGAGACAGAGAGAGACAGAGCATGAACGGGGGAGGGTCAGAGAGAGGGAGACACAGAATCTGAAACAGGCTCCAGGCTCTGAGCTGTCAGCACAGAGCCCGACACGGGGCTCGAACTCATGGACCGCGAGATCATGACCTGAGCTGAAGTCGGCCGCTCAACCAACTGAGCCACCCAGGCGCCCCGCTCCTGATCACTTTTTAATAAAAGCTCTTCAAATCATGTCAACCATTTAAACATGTATAATAATACTAGTTCAGTTTTACATGTTTGTAGAAACAATTATGTTAATGTGAAAATAAGTAATTTAGAATTATGACTGAAGTGAGCGTTTGCCTGTTGCTATTATACATTTTTTTTCTTGCATATGTTTTTACACTGTCATGTACCTCCTAACCTACCCCGCGACATCCACTTCTGAAAACATATATTCAGGTACAACGTATTGAGATGCATACTGTCTGGTGCTGTTTAACAGGAAACATTTATTAAGAGCCTGCCATGTATGAGGTACTGATGTCACTGATTAGTCATCCAGAGGTACCAGCGTGATGAACCTGTTTTCTCTGTGTCATTCAGAGTAATAGTTTGTATTGAAAACGACTTTAAATTATGTTTAAACTGGCCTTGCAGACAGCACTAATGGCCTTTCATTGTCAAATGCAGTGTACATTTTTCTCACCTAATCTTATAGGCCCTATTCATCACATTTTATTTCCTGGTCCCACGTGACACCATTCTTGTATAATTTTCTCCCCACATCTCTGCCTGTTCATTGTTTTTCAGCTTTCCAATGTTTTCTGTCCCCTACACTCACTCTTCCCACCATAATGTCCTATTTTGTGTGATTCCATTCTTTTCCCCTGCCTTTTGTTTGTTTTAAAGCTTAGGTGACTTCAAAGTCCAGTGGTAGACTGTGTCAGGAGTTTTAGCCCAGATCTTGTTCTACACAAGAGCCTACCTAGTCCTTTGATAATTTGATGCAATAAGGCATCACTGGATCAGTAACTTCCCCCTGCCCCCCAGCGTTTCCCCTCCTGTATTTTCTGTTAGTAAGTGGCACCACCATCAACTGGAGGGCCTCAGGCACAACCACCCCTCACACTGGTCACTGAGCTTCTTCTATTCCATAAATTACGCAGAGCTGTCCTCTCTGAAATGTCACTTACTACTTCTCACAGGCATCCTTGCCTTGATTTTTAACCTCATCTGGCCTATCTTTCATACCATATTGCCAGAAAGTTTTCTAAAATCTGAGCATGAACATTCCCCTGCTTAAAAACCATACACGTACAGCCTACCCCGTTCAGTTCGCAAGATGTTTCCCATTTGGCTGTTCCCTGCCTGCTTCTTCAACCTGGTCTCCTGCTCCGGACTGTGCCAGCACCTAAGATACCATGTTGTTACCCCTTGCTCTGGGCTTTTACCCTGGCTCTTGTTTGCCTGCTTTACAAACAAGCAGGCAATTCCTATTTGGCCTTGAAGAATCCAGTTCAACTCTGCTCTTTCCAAAAGCTTTTTTTGAATGTTTCCTCTATCAAGCAGACCGTATTCTTCCAGGCCCTGCTACTGTCATTCAACTATAACTTCCCTTAGTTTTCATGCACTCAAAACCTGATGCAGAGCAAATGCTCAAGAAGTGTTCATCTGAATATATTATATCCAGAACTTTTGCTGTGAGCTTCTGGTAACCACAGACTTTTGAAAAGGGAGAAAGTAGGGATAATTTCAGGAGACTAGGGCAATTGGGTGAACTCTAATCTCCCCATCCTTGGGATGTCCTTCAACTCTGGGGCGATTGAATTGGAGCAAAGGGAAGAGAGGTGTCCTCTAGGATCTGGTGTGAAAGGTGGTTTGGACCGGTCCAGAGCCCAAGTCCTTTCAGGTCCGGAGTCACAAAAAGGGTGGACAGAGTTTCCCTAGCGACGGGAGGAGGGCGTGGTCCCCGGCCCGCGCGGGTGGGCCTGCGGGCGGGGTGTTGGAGTGAGTGTCCCGCAGCGGCCGCCTGGCAAGTCTGCGCTAGCCGGATGCAGCTCCTCCCACCTTCTGCCCGCGTGGGGACCAAGTAAGGCCGGGGTGGGGGTGGGGGTGGACGCTGGCGGGCCAAAGGCTCTGGGGCTGTGGGGAAAGAATGTGGTGCGGAGCGGGGTCAAGGGAGGTGCAGAGCAGAGAATGCATGTAGTAGAAGTGTGGTCAAAGGAGAGAGAGAGGCTGAGTGTGAGCGCGGACTGGAGGAAAGTGCTCTGAACCGCTCTGTCCTCACAACCCAACGTGGATACAGTTTCCTCCTAACAGAATGTTGCATCGCTGACCTGGGCTGAATGCGTCGTGGAGAGAGGTGGATTTTAGGGAGCTCATAAGACCTCTCCTGAAATCGCTTCCAGCCCTGGCCTCAACAACGTGGGGCACAAAATTTCTTCCCCTTTTATTTATCTTCACGTCCTGGCTGGTCCTCCTGGAGGTCAAAAGTGAGCCCACGACCCCACGCCTCACGTGGACGCCCTAGGATCTGGCTGACACGAGCCTATTCTGACCCTGCCTGCCTCCGTGCTCAGCCAGAGCCCAATGCAGGGCGACTCAAAGCGGTGGGTGGATCGTACGTCCAGAGCAACGCTTTCCTTTTGGTGATACTTGCCACTCCAGGGTGATGCTCCTTTTAGCAAATATTTTCCCCAAAAGAGGGATGAAGAATACAAAATTTGGGTTTTTAAAAAATCTGATTTAAGTTGATTTGTGCTACTTGCTACGTTTGAAATGTCCATCAGTCAATTCAGGGCTTAAGTAACTTGTGACCCCTCAGACCTGTTTTAAAATGACTGATGGTCAAAAGTGCAAGGCCATTTATAGAAAGTTCAGACTATGAAAGGACAAATGGGTCCTTTGTTGCCAGTCTTGCTTGAGGGACTTCATCATTTATGTGTGTTGGGTACGTAAAATCGAGGCGTTCTAAGGAATTCTCCAAACCTGGACTCTGCTAATTGGTCTGTTATTTCCCTTGTCTGTTTTAGTCCTTACCAAGAGGGTAATGATAAACCTGAAGGTAGTCTCTAGTAGTGTGCCAGCCATTCTTTGACTTCGCCTTCCCCAACTCTTGGCTAGAAAGATACTTCTCAAACCTGCCGAGGACCCAGTGCTGGGAGTCATTGGTTTTAGCTGATGCCAAATCCAACATGAGTGTGTTGTGATGGCTAAAAAGGGAAAATACTGGTCTAGGCTTCATTAATAGAAATATAGCAAACAGATGAATGATGTAAAGATCTTCCTGCCTGAGTTAGCCCTGATCAGTCCATAACCTAGACTCTAGAAAACCGTAGCCTCTTAAAGCAAGGTCATCAAAAAACTAGACAGTAGAGAGGAATAGTTACAATATAGGTTCTCTCCATCATGCCTGGATGCTGTATCATATGAAGAGGCGTTTGAAATAAGACTCCAGAATGCCTGGAGATGAGTAGGTTCCAGAGAAGCAAAAGCCACTGTTTTGAATATTCAAGAACTCTTGAGTAGAAGAGAGGGTAGATGTGTTCTTTGTTGTTCTGCAGAAGATAACAAGTATCAGTGGAGGGTATGTTGTTCAATATCATTTCTTCCAACCAACATTTGCTGGGCACCAATCATATGTATCAGCAGCTGGATGAGAAATGAGTTGCCTGGATGAACAGTGAGCTCTGTCAGAAATATTCAAGCAGAGACTGAGTGATTGCCAGGGATACCCTAAGGAGGATTTCTCCCAGGCAGGAAATGGATGAATGGCCTCTAAAACCCCTTCCAGCTCTGAGAGTCCACAGACCATGAAGGGTTTCAAGGATAATTGCAAAGGGACCCGAAGAGTTCTCTTTGCAGAAGTGACAGTAAGTTAAATGCATTAAATACATTGTCTCTTGTTCACAGAAATGCAAAGGGAGTGCCTGCAAAGTTCTTCACTGCCACAATTTCTGCCCCAAAGGTAGCTCTCCAGGGCATAAAGAACTAGCTACTGAACAGCTGCAGTAAAAATACTAAAACCATACCAGGTAAATCTCAAAAGATATATATCCTTTCTGGGCATCGAAGATTGGTGTACATAGATAATGCATTATGTATAAAATACTGTGTCTGCAGTCCACTGTTTATGGGTCTGTCATGCCCACAAGACTGAACTCCATGAAAGCAAGGATTCTGTTCTATTTATCTCTCAATCCCCCATGCTTAGCACAGTTTCTGACATTCAGATGGTGATTTCAAATTTTTTTGATGAATTAATCTAAACTGTCTTAGATTTCTCTTTCTTCAGAACATTTGTACAAAGGCCTTTCAGTAGACAAGTCATTGTCCATACCCCTATGAAAAATATAAAAAATAAGATAAAGCAAAATAAAACAAAATCCAAGTTCATCATTCGTACCCCCAAGAGATTCACAATCAAGATGAGATGAAGTGTCTACCCCTAAAATAATTAACAATAAAGTTGTTGATCAAGTAACACAAGCAAAAATGCTGAAATCCAGAGGAAAGAGATGGGTATATAAGCTGGAGAGGTAGGGAAACTGATCTTCATGTAAAATAATAGGAGTAATTTTTAAGTTTTAGTTTCAGTTTTCAAAGCAATATTTACTCTAGCTCTGAGATGAATTTATTTGTTTTCTCTAATCCTTCATGCAACAGTTGTAAACAAGCTGTAAAACATACTCTACATAGTTCACCACTTATTTTGAGGATAAAACATGGTATTTGTGAAGCTTTGAGTGTGGACTAAGTGTCATGGATTAAATGGAAGTTAGATTGAATGCATTCTTAGGGGAAAAATGGCACAAAATAGTCTTTGAGAACCACAGAATTATTCAAAGTCACAATAGAATTTTTCCCCCAATCTGACAATATTTAATAAAGTTAGAATCAAAGAAGCTTAGAACTGAAAGGGACATCAGAAGTCATCTGGTCCAGTCTTACAAATCTTACAAATGGGGAAACTGAGTCTCGAGAAGGCACATGACTTGCTCAGAATCTGTCTGGGGGCAGCACTGAGATGAGACTCCAAGATCCCTCAGCATCTTCTTCAGGTCTTTGTGTAGTCTTCACCGACAGGGCACCTGAAGCTGAAATGAAGAAAAAGCTCCACTTGCCAGGAGAGAGGCACGTGGACTTGTATGGTGTCCCACATCCTTGGGAAGTAGATGGAGGGAACATTTGATACAGAGCCCTGGCAGAAAGAATTATATTCATTCTTCCCCAGTGTTCAGATTTTACAACCTCCACATCAGATTGATGGCCCAAATTCTACCGGTTCTGTCCCCCAAATTATCCCAGGTTCCCACTTGCACTCTGTCCTACTATCATTGCCTTGGTTGAGGCCCGCATCATGTCTTGCCTAGATGCTCCAGACAGCTTCCTACTTGAGCTCCTCCAAACCTTGCTCCATGGCATTGCCAGAGAGATGATCCTAAAGTACAAGTCTGATTTTTTCAGGCTTAGAATAAACCATGCAACCCTTTCTTTACAGTCTAACCAGCTCTCTGGCCCTCCACCAGCAATGTCCATGTACTCACACTTTCTGGAGAAGGCACTGCTCTTTCATACTTTTTGTCCCTACACAGTCTTCTCCAACTGCCCCGACTCCATTCCTGTCCTGTTTATTCCGCAAGGACAATTCTACTCTGCTTAAGTGCAGAGGCTTCCTCAGCTCTTCCAACAGATGTTAGTCATCCCTGGAAGTGTGCTCCATTAGCTCTTTGCACAGGCCTCTATTAAAGCCATGATCACGTGCATTGTAATGATCATGTACGTTGTAATGTCCATGTGTCTCCCCTCCTAGATTACAAACTCTCCTTGAGGGCAGAGGCCATGTCTGGTTTGTCAGAGGAATTATCTCAGCAATGTTTGTAGAAATGAAAGAAGGAAGGGAAGAAAGAAGGGACATTATGATCATTTGAAGAGAAGCAACTATTACTTTTTGTTTGCTTTTGCATAGGACTTTTAGATCAATCAATCAATTAATTAATTACATGCAAGTTAGTTAGCATATAGTGCAATAATGGTTTCAGGAGTAGATTCCAGTGATTCATCCCCTATGTATAACACCCAGTGCTCACACCAACAAGTGTCTTCCTTAATGCCCCTTACCCATTTAGCCATTCCCCCCACCCCCAACCCCTCCAGCAACACTCAGTTTGTTCTCTGTATTCAAGAGTCTGTTATGTTATGTCCCCCTCCTTGTTTTTATATTATTTTTGCTTCCCTTCCCTTATGTTCATCTGTTTTGTATCTTAAAGTCCTCATATGAGTGAAGTCATATGATATCTGTCTTTCTCTGACTAATTTTGCTTAGCATAATATCCTCTAGTTCCATCCAAATGGCAAGATTTCATTCTTTTTGATTTGATCTAGTTGCAAATGGCAAGATTTCATTCTTTTTGATTGCTGAGTAATACTCCATTGTATATATATATGCCACATCTTCTTTATCGCTTCATCCATCGATGGACATTTGGGCTCTTTCCATACTTTGGCTATTGTCGATAGTGCTGCTATAAACATTGGGGTACCTGTGCCCCTTCAAAATAGCACACCTGTATCGCTTAGGTAAATACCTAGTAGTGCAATTGCTGGGTCATAGGGTAGTTCTATTTTTAATTTTTTGAGGAGCCTCCATACTGTTTGCATAGGGCTTTATTTATTTATTTATTTATTTATTTAATTTATTGGCAAATTGGTTTCCATACAACACCCAGTGCTCATCCCAACAAGTGCCCTCCTCAGTGCCCGCACCCACTTTCCCCTCTCCCCCATCCCCCATCAACCCTTAGTTTGTTCTCAGTATCCAAGAATCTCTTATGGTTTGCCTCCCTCCCTCTCTGTACCTTTCTCTCCCCCTTTTCCTCCCCCATGGTCTTCTGTTAAATTTCTCAAGATCCACATATGAGTGAAAACATATATAGTATCTGTCTTTCTTTCACTGACTTATTTCACTTAGCATAATACCTTCCAGTTCCATCCATGTTGCTGCAAATGGCCAGATTTCATTCTTTCTCATTACCAAGTAGTATTCCATTGTATATATAAACCACATCTTCTTTATCCATTCGTCAGTTGGTGGACATTTAGGCTCTTTCCATAATTTGGCTATTGTTGGAAGTGCCACTATAAACATGGGGGCACGAAACAGGAACCCTCTTGCACTGTTGGTGGGAAGGACTTTTTTTATATTGTGTGTGTGTGTGTGTGTGTGTGTGTGTGTGTGTTAAAATTAAAGTCCCCAGCACCCTCTCTCAGCTCTGTCCCTCAAAGGTAATTAACTTTATGGTTTAATTTTCTATATTGCTCAATATGCCTGTGTAAAGTCATGCAGACATCTTGGTTTTTCTTAAATAAATATGGAATCATTCATATTATTCTGTTTTATTCAATATATTACAGGCATACATAGAAATTTGCTTCATTTTTTTAAATGATTGCATCATAGTCTATAATACATATTGCTGCATTTTTAAACTTCTCCTTATATAGAGACAAGTAATTTCTGATTTTCCAACTGCAAGAACAGTGGACGTGACTTGTCTTCAGTCCTCTGAATAATTTAAAATTGTGATGCTGTCACTATTATAGTGTCTGTAAGAACCTAAACAATGTAATGGTAGGCAGAAGCCAGGATAACATTTGCGCTGATTCCCTTTCTGTCCTTATTCATATATTCCCGATTCCCTTGGCTCTTGCTAGAGTTGGAGGCTGACAAGGGACTTCCAAGGGACACAAAGCAGAGTTCCAGCATCCGTCTGCTTGTGGAACAGGTGTGTAGCAGTGGCATGAGAGCCTCTAAGACTCTTCCACTCACATAAATCACCACTTTGACTAGATGCCATAAACTTAAGTTGAATTAGTTCTTCCTCTTGCAGCGAGTTCATTATTCATGGAGCTGTGCCCTGAGTAAAGAAGGTGCAAAAATGGCTAAATGAGATCCAGGGAAAGCATTTCTACCAATTGTCCTTTTTTTCTTTTTCTATAGGCATTCAGCTACCAAGTAACTGCTAATGTATGTATCTTTCAGAGTGTAAGGTGTGTGTGGCAAGAGAATGTCTTACTTTGCAGTGAGCTAGAGGAAATGGGTCTTTTTTGTTTGGTGTCCTAAACTGCTGGCCACATTATTAGCTCATCTTTCTTCCTTGGTTGCCGTCTCCCTCTGCTCTGAGCACCCAAAGTCTCATGCCAAGACGCCCCCTCTCCTGACATCATCAGTCACCAGAAGGGAAACAAAAGGAGTAACAGAGACTCAGTCACTGTTTCAGGCCCGCCACCTACTTCTGTCTCCAAGCCTGCCCTGTGTTCTTCCCGCCTTGGGTGTTGGGGCCATTACTGACACTTTGCTCCTACTGCCAATTTTCTTTCTACCCTTCCTCCTGTAGGACTACAATGGATGCTAAAAAGCCAAGGAAATGCAGTTTAACATCCTTCCCAGTTTTGAAAACAAGAAAGAAACAGTATGTCAACCCTGTGAAGGTAAAAATCCTTGAATTTCATTTGGGGAGTAGGGGTATCATTATGAAGACTTGGGGACCCTGGACCCAGTGGTGGCCACTGTGCCCCAAGCACCTCTGATGACAGTGTGAGGGGAAGGGAACTGTGGGGGGACCAGGCTGGTTGGTAGAGCCAGGTCTGGGCAGGCTTGGAGGGAAATTGGCTACAGGGCCAGAGTGTAGTGTCATGAACTCCAGAACTGCAGGGCCTTCATCGAACGGGTAGCCTGAGGCTATGTCTCTTCTACAGTGTCTTGTATTGCGCTCCGTATTTCTGGAACCACACTAGAAGTGTCCCAGAATGTTCCAAACATGTATGCAAGAAATTTCCAGAAAACGTCTGTGTGTGTGTGTGTGTGTTCCCTAACACAGACATGGTGCCTTCCTTTTTACCTCAAAACTAGTAAAATGCTACAGCACTGAAGGTAATTTTGTGATGTGGTGACTTTGTGATCACAAGATCTACTTCTAAATCAGGCGTACTTTTTCATCTAATGCCCTCAGTTTGAATTTCACACTTTCCTCAAAAGATCGTATTATTTGGGGTCCTTGCTCTGAAAATTCTGTGGCAAACGAGTCCGGGGCATTAGGTTTGACCTTGAGTCCTGTTCGTGTCAATGCTTTGAAGAACCAGAGTTCAGCAGCCTGTCTGAGGCCTGGTGAAAGTTTTCCTCCCTGTAGATCACACACCACCTCCTTAAAATTATGACTATTAGGTCACCTCCTCCAAGCAGTGTTGCTGATTTAACCCTGGCCTTCTCCCCCTCAGGGTTATAACTCATAAAAATGAATCCTGATGTCCGTTGTTCCCCATCCCTATCCCTGCCATTATCACATACAACAAAACCATTATTTTATAATTCATAGGTACAAAAATTTATTAATACCTAAAACATTTCTTTTGACAAAGCAAAAAATAATATTTAATTTAAAATAGTAAATCTACATCAAACAGGATAATAAAGACAACATTCTGTTCACATTTAAAACTATTATACAAACAGAATGGTCTTGGTCATGACTTAGAAAAATCACCATGAGTTTCACAACTTACATTTGTTTTAATCTGCTTGAGCTCCTGTTTACTGAGTGCTTGGATGACTCTCACGTGAATCTTAGAGGCAAGTACAATTATTATCCCGATTTCTGAGATTCAAGTGAAGTTAATTAGCCATGGCCATAAACCATTGAGTGGCAGATGGAATTCAAATCCATATTCTTTTTTTTTAAGTTTATTTATTTTGAGAGAGACAGAGCATGAGTGGGGGAAGGGCAGAGAGAGAGAGGGAGAGAGAGAATCCCAAGCAGGCTCCAGGCTACCAGTTTGGAGTCCAGTGTGGCTCTTGAACTCACAAACTGTGAGATCATGACCTGAGCCAAAGTTGGACCCTTAACCCACCGAGCCACCCAGAGCCCCAAACCCGTATTCTTAACCACTCTATTCATTGCCTCTTTGCTGAGTCATGTCAACTCTGTTAAATGTTGTCCTATAAAATTCCTTCATATATTTATATTAATTTTAAGGAAAACCTATTCTGCTATAGTTGCCACAACAAGAATTGTCAAAAAAAAATTTAAAAATCATGCTGAATAAAAATTCATTTGTGTTGTATTTTTTGTAACTGCCAGTAATTGACAATACCATTTAGAAATACTGTCTAGGGGCACCTGGGTGGCTCAGTCGGTTAAGTGTCCAACTCTTGATCTCAGCTCAGATCTTGATCTCAGGGTCATATAAGTTCAAGCCCTACATTGAGCTCCATGTTGGGCTCTGCGCTGGGCATGGAGCCTACTTTAAAAAAAATCAATAATAAAAAATACCATCTAAACTTATAACTATTGTCTTTACATTGGTAATTATTCTTATGGGCCATAAATAAATGTCATTTCACCATTTGTTCATTTTCCCCAATGGACTTCTTATCCAGTTGAGCTGAATAGGCTTAAGTAAGGAAATGAAAACAAGTCAATAACCATCCTCAGTACGTGAAATCTTGGGTTTCAGTGGATAATCATATTAATTGGAGGATGAAAAGAAGGAATTATAATCTCTTGACCTAAAAACACATGGAAGATGAGAGTGCTCTGAATCTCAGCCTATCAACTGCCCCAAGCAAGTGTTGGAAAAAATATTTTGAATTTTTGAATGAATTGATAATAATGTATATTTTTTCACAATATTTAATCTTCTAAGTTATAACTATAATATTTATAATAATAATTAAATATTTATTTTAAATATGGATCTTGGTAGTATTTCAGCTAAGGGAGTTTTTTTTTTTTTAGTTTATTTATTTTGAGAGAGAGAGCATGAGTGAGAAAGCAGGGAAGGGACAGAGAGAGAGAGAGAGAGAGAGAATCTGCACTGTCAGCACAGAGCCTGATGCGAGCCTCAAACTCACGAACCTTGTGAGATCATAATCGAAACCAAGAGTGAGCGCTTAACCGACTGAGCCACCCAGGTGGCCCCAGCTAAGAGAGTTTTAAAATGTTGTTTTTAATAATTGATTTCACCTGGATTTAAGATAACAGGGTGATCATCGGATAGTAATGTAGGATGCTTTAAAAAATGCCCCCATTCATTTGACTAAATGTTAAAGAGCCATCTGCCACAGAGAGATCTCTGCAGGAAGTCATTTGCCTTGGATGCCTGTGGAGAGTCCCTGTCCTCTCCACTTAGCTGGCAAAGATCCCAGGGCTCTCACAGTGGCTCCCAATGACACAGGATCTCTCCGCACTTGAGGAAAATGCTCCTGTGTTATAGTTTGTCCTGACTGCCAGCAGAGGGAACATCCTCTGTTCTGGACCACAGTTATCTCAGCTAGCAGGTTGGATGATATCTGGCTCTTCCGTAACTCTGTTCATAGAAAACGTGTTGCCTAACGGCCAGCTTCTGGGCCTGGAGGACCTAGCAGCACTCCGGGGTCTCTCTTAGACCATTTAGGAGTAGAACCTGGGAGAAGTCTGGGGAAGGGAACTCTGTTAATATAGAGTGTTACTTTACAGCTTTTCTGACAGTTGATGAATAGGAGCTACAAAGGACTTCCTAACTAAGCCCTCTAAAGATACATTTTCTATTTTCAGCACTGGAAGAACAGGTTCTGTTATTTATCCTCTATCCTTCCAGTCACTTGATTTCTGAGTACCACCTCCTTAGACAAGCCTTCCTCAACACCCTTTCTAATTATATTCTGTATTTGTTTGTGTACTTGTTTACTGTCTGCCTTGCCCTGTGGAACTACACTGACCAATAGTGCAGCCACTGGCCATGTAAGGCTACGGAGCCCTTGACATGGGTCTTGTCCAATTGGAGGTATGCTGCCATTGTGAACGATACACACCATGTTTCACAGACTTGGTGTGAGGAAATGAATGTAAAGTACTTTACTGATAACTTTTTATAATTGGGTGGGTTTTGTAGCATGTTAACACCTTGATAACACTGTAAAAATTTTTATACTGATTACATGTTAAGGTAGTGTTCTGCAAATGATGTGTCAAATAAAATACATAACAATTAATTTCACCTGTTTCTTTTTACTTTTTTAAATGTGGCTACCAGAAAATTTAAAATTTCACACGTGGCTTGAATGATGTTTCTATTGAATAGTGCTGTTCTTGAACAGAAGTGCTATAACAGCATAGATATTGTTTGTCTGGTTCAGTGCTAAATGCCTGGAACCTAGGACAGTGCCTCACACAGATTAAAACTCAATGTGTACTTGTGGAATAGAAACTAGGAAAGTGTTTATTTTTTCCCTCTACAATTATTTATTGAGTGCCTACTCATTCCAGGCACTGTTCTAGGTGCTGGGGATGTGGAGAACAAAACAGATCAAAACAAAACAAAACAAAACAAAAAACAAAACAATCCCATCTCTCCTGAAGCTTAAAATTGGAATTCTTTATAGAAAGGTCAGATGTTGTGGGTTAATGCCGAGAATGGTACAGACCAGCCCTTATTTTCCTCATCAGTGAGAGCTGAGATGGAATTAGACCAGTAGTTCTCAATATTGATTGGATATTTAAAAATCACTTGGGAAAGGTATTTTTTTTTAATTTTTTTTAACGTTTATTTATTTTTGAGGCAGAGAGACAGAGCATGAATGGGGGAGGGACAGAGAGAGAGGGAGACACAGAATCGGAAGCAGGCTCCAGGCTCCGAGCCATCAGCCCAGAGCCTGACGCGGGGCTCGAACTCACAGACCACAAGATCGTGACCTGAGCTGAAGTCAGATGCTCAACCGACTGAGCCACCCAGGCACCCCACTTGGGAAAGGTTTTAAAGGCCACTGAAATCAGAATCTCTTGGGATCATGAACACTTTTTTTTTTAAAGTTCTTTTCTATCATGTGGGGACAGATGTCTATTTAGACACCAGCTATGAGGCCTTGGTTAGATTGTTAAGGCTCTTTCTTGGTTGTGAAACTTGGTATAGTTATTCCTACAAACCCCCTCTCCCGTTGCGGTGGAAATTAAGAGATAAGAGGATGAGCTTGCCGGTGGAGGGCCATTCAATATTGATTTCTTTTACCTTCCCTCCTCTTCATTGAACAGAAAGGGTTTCCTGTAGCAGACAGACTTAGTAATGAGTCTTCCACAGTGAAAAAAGATCTGAGGGTTTACACCATCTCATTTCTTTATTGGTGCTCCATAGGAAAAACAAGCATTCTGACCATTGGGTATTGCAAAGAAACAGAAGTCACAGTCGATTATAGCTGAAGAGAGAAAGAAAGCCAACACATCCATTCCCAAAGGAGAGTGCTTACTTACTTTTTCCCATTTTCTCATTGGGACCCATGCTTCCTTCTGAGATCTACATAATAAGTACCAGTTCCTTTGTTTTGCATTCCCATTGGTGCTCTTGGTTTGGAGAGAGAAAGACTGCAGGTTGCCTTCTGTTGCTGTGACAAGGAAGTGAAACAGGCAGACATGGAGAGTTTCTCTGAGTATCAGAATTATTCAGACTGAATAGGCAACTTCCATTGAAAGTGACATTGGAGGTGGAGATATGGATATGTTAGAAATACGACCTCCTCCCCTATGTATGTTTAGCCTTTTACCTTTGCTTCTTTCAGCAATATTGAGGCAGTTATCACCCCCACTTTATAGAGGAGGAAACTGAGATACAAAGAGATTAGATTAAGCAAGTTACCTAAAACCATTCTGCTAATAAAAACTGAAATCGGGATTCAGATTTTATCTATAATTCATTAATGCTTTTTAAAAATTATTATTAAGTATTGAATATATAAAAGAATATTTAAGTATGTGTGTAGGGTGTAAAGAATAATAATGCAATGAACACCCTTGTGGGTATATATTACACAGTTTAAGGAAGTTTAAGGAAGAAGTCTCCTATGTGTCTCTCCCCATCTTACGTTACATTGACCCCTCTGAGGTAACCACTCTTTTACATGTTATTTCATTTCTTTCTCTACATGTTTATAATCCTTCTAAACTATGTATTGTTTAATTTTGCATGTTTTTGGATTTATATACATGGAATCGTGCTGTTCATTTTTTGTTCTACAATCACTTCTCAGGCCCAGTACTAAGTCAGCATACCCTGGTACAGCATCTGGCTTGGATTGATCAGGTCTCCATTCTGATTGCTCAGTGCCTATGTCCCTTAGGTACTGTCCATATCAATCCTTCTGTTCACAGGAACCTGTTTATAAATCAGTTTCACTGCTGTATTCAATTGTATGGGCATATCACACTTCTTGCAGTTTTGCAGGTGATGGCATGTGGTTTTTTGCTGGTTTCTGCTATCAAAAATGGTGCTGCTATGAATGTTGTTGTGCACATCTGCTAGTGCATATATGCAGGGTTTCTAGAGTAGACACTTAAGAGGGAAATTGCTGGGTATCAGGGTATGTAGATACTTAACGTTACTGGATAACGCCAAACTCTTTTCTAAAACATTGGTATCAAAGTACTTTGCGGCCAGCAGTATGTGTGAGTTCTAATGGTTCCTCATCCTTTCTATCACTTGTTATTGTATGGCTTTCTATGTGCTAGTTTGGTAGATGGGTACCAATATCTTAATGTATTTTGATTTGCATTTTGATGATGATTAATGAGATTGAGTCTTTTTTTGTATGTTAATTGGCATTTGTGTTTCCTCTTCTGTGAAGTGCCTGGTTCTGCCTTTTTTGCTTAAATATTTTTTATTAAGTCCATTCATCAAGGTTTAAGTTTCAATTTTTATATATATTTTTTATTTTTCCAAGTTCTAATTTATTTATTTTTAAATCTGGTTATTTGCATGGTAGCTTATATTTTAGTCTTTTTTATTTCTTTAAGCGTATCACACATGATTGTTTTTCAGTTTTTACCTGATAATTTCAGTTTTTGGAGCTTTTGAGGGGGAAGGTTTCTGATTCTGGTATCTATAGTCTCTGCTAGTTCTTACTCACAGTACCTTATTTTTGTGTGTGTCTGTGTGCATGTGTGCTTTGTTTTTGTTTTTAGTTTTACTGTAAGGTTACTAGTCTTATTTTACAGAAAAGGAAACTGAGCCTGAGAGAAGATAAATCGCTTGCCAAGGTCACACTACTGGCAAGTAGCAGAGTAAGAATTCCAGTGAATATCTGACTTTAGAGTCAAGTACTTTTTTTCTCTTCTGTGAAGCTTTAAAGACCTTTGATGGATGAATTCTTTCATAAACCATCCCACAAGTGTTTATTGAGAGCTAACTTTGGGCCAAGCATTATCCTCAGTGCTAGGACACAAAAATAAACATATATATATCTCCTTTTTGTGTGTGCATAGTATAGTGAGGGACATAAACATGTAAAAAATACATGACAATAGGGCATGGTTAGTGTAGTCACTAAAGTAGAAACAAAATTCTATGAGGGCCTAGAGAAAGTTTTCTTAAGATGTTGTTACTGCCCAGGTACATGACTCGTGCTTCAATGGCATGCCAATCAGCTACAGTCCCATCAAGGGGTACAAGTTATAGGGCTCATTATTCACTTTTTTTTTCAAAGTGAATGATGTCCTGCTGGGGTTATGCAAAGAGGCTGTGTGGTGAGTTGGAAGGCAGGTATTTCAGGCAGAAGGAATAACTTTTGCAAATGCATTGGATGAATCTGAATTAATGGGAATAGAACCTTAGAAATCAGCTACTCTAACTCTTAGAGGGTGCATAAATCTACTTTTTATTGGCAAGAATTTAGTGTCTAATTTATAGAATAAATTCTTGCTTTCTGAATGTTTCTATCTATTGGCAACTTTATCCAGGCACCATCAGAATAAAGGCATGATCTTATTTTGTATTTAGAGACCTTTGGAGGGGAAATGCTTTATAATCTCTTCCCATTCAGTTTCATGGCAGAACACAAAAGAGGTCAGACATCATCTGATGGCAGCATGGTACAGTAAAAAGGCACTTGGTGGCATAGATTCTTGACTCAGGTTTGCTACTGCTGTGTTATCTTGGACAGGTCACTTGGATAGCCTCCTTAACTTCCCTTTCTCCATTTGTGAAATGAGGGCATTTGATTACAGATTCCTAAGGTGGCTTCCAGCACCATAAGTGTCCAAACTTCATTTATCAGAAGATCAGAAGAAGGGTTATGTCTCCCCCTAGGCCATGCACTAAGTCCATTAGAAAATGGCTCCAAGCATCTGGGCTTTCAGACTCAAGCTCTTGCCCCTCCCTCAAGCCCTAAGGATGCCAAGGCTCTCCTTCCTCCACCTTCACCAGGGACACAGCCTGGTGGGCAGGACTCCAGAGAGGATACTGGATCAGTGAGATGAAAGTCTGGCCCTCCCAAGTGGTTGGCTGTGTTTACTCTTCTAATGGGTCTCCTGAGTCTAGGCTTGGCTGTGAGTATAAGCAAGAGGCTACTCTTTTCTGTCCAGGCATCCTGGGCTTCTTCACACACCAAAGGGGCTTTCAGGGCAGAAGCTTAGCTAGAAGTAGCCAGCCATGGGAGAGATGCTGCAATTTGCCTAAGCTCTGTGCAGTGATAGTAGCTTAATGCCTTAGCTGGGGATGTGAGGAGCCTAGCAACCGCCTCTTTCTCCCAGCTCTCATGGTGCTCTGATGGGCCTAATTGTCAAACTTGTTGTGCTCTATATAGAATCCCCAAAGATTTTTTTTTCTCTCTTCTCATCACACCCTTTCTCTGCATTAATGCATTTGTTTTGAATTCTCAGTTGTTCTGGCTTCTGGGAAGGGATTATGGAGCCTGCAAGGAGGAAGCTGTGATTTGATATCATCAAACTTGAGCTTCATCCAACCCTGGCCATGCACTGGGGGATTTTTTTTTTTTTTAATTAACAGGGAAGAGGAAGAGACAAGGAGGAGCCAGCTGAGAAAATAGAAAAATAGCCTGTGAGGTATGATCAAGGTGGGGTGGTATGATGGAAGTGTGCCTTTCTGCAAAGCCTGGGTGGCCCAGGGGCAGGAGACCAGGGTGGCCTTGATGCTTGCTGAGAGTCCAGTTGCGTTCTCCCCTGAACTTTGCCAATGAGGAGGACACCCAGGGCTCTGTCCAAGGTAATAAGATGAAACAGTGAGCCTTGAGGTTCTGTTCTAATGAGCCCTGCAAAAGGACCTGACCTATTATCCTTTAGCTATCTATAAAGGGGCAGAAAATATACTCCCCTGTGATGGAGGGGTAAACCACACATGTTGTGGGGGCTTGACTTGAGGAGAATGCAAAGTAGAGAAGAGGAAGGCACAGTGCCACCAGGGACAGGGCACTGATGCAGGACATGGGATTTCTCTTTCATCTAGTTCCCCAGCACCAGGAAGTCTTGTGTGAATAGAGATTCATTCATTTGCATCAAAATATGTTCTTTTCTAGGCTTTCTCTTTGAAGATGAAACTACCTTTGAGAAGAGGGTATGGACAGGGGAATTCTCTTGTGTGCATTTGCTGACTAGGAGGCATTCCTTCCAAAAGGAAGTGCCAGGGAGCAGGAGAGCACTGGCCCCTGGTGGGAGAGGAAGCCACTAGGAGAAGGAATGTGGTGACATGGGGGAGAGAGTGGACTATCAACAAGGCAGAGTTGACATCCAAGCTCAACTGCCTCCCTGATGGGGTTTTGGGGTGATGGTGGGATTTGGAGCCAATGGCCAAGAAAGAATTCTTGAAGACATCTTTGGTGCAAAAAAAGGTGATTTTCTTAAAGCACAGGGACAGGACCCATGGACAGAAAGAGCTGCACTGGGGTTGTGAAGAGTGATTATATACCTTCAGGTTGGGAGGGGGTTAGGGACAGCATAATTATCTAAGGAATTTTGGAAGCAAGGTTTCCAGGACCTTGAGGGGCTAGCTGTTGTTAGAAAGACGTGATTTATTACTGTTTAGTAAAACCTCCATCATGGGATCCTTCAGATGTATATCAGGGGGCTATAAGCTTGGAGTATGATTGTCAATAAATCTTGGGGGAGTTGAGATAAAAGAAGTTTCCAAAGGAATTTGTATATGTTAAAGTAGATTTACAGGATCCTGAGGGGGTGGGGTGTCAAGATAATATTAAGCCAAGGTTCCCTTTTGCCCCTAGCAAAGCATCATCATCGAGTCAGCTGAGCTCCTAGAGGAAGGTCACTCTGCTTGTTTCAAGAACTTGTCCATGGGCTGTAGGCAGTAAGGAAATTTAATTTTTCATTTGTCTTTGTTTCCCATATCACTATGGCAAGCACTTAACCCCCCCTTACCTCTTGATGAGGGTGATATTAGGGCTCCAGGAAACAGAGTCTATAGGTTTCTGGATATTAGGCTATGGATAAAATTGCCTTTTTCTTGCAGTTTACTGAGTTATCTGTAAACGAAGGAGACTCCCATCCTGCATGACTGTGATCTCTGTCAGTCAACCATTTACTTTCCTTTCCCCTATTCTTGGGAAGCCATGGGTGTTTGAGGAATATCACATAATATCCCACCTGGGTGTGGAAGGGTGCTGTTAGCCTGTACTTTGCCCTCAGCTCGCCTTATTCTCCCTCATCATCCCAGGTGACTGAGAGTCAGCTCAAGTCTTTGAGAACAAGTACTAGGGATTTCCTGCTCCTTCAGTCTGCCCCTTCTCCTTCCCTTCCTTCCTTTAGCAAATATTTAAGTGACTGCTATGTGTGAGATACCATGTTAGGCTTGGGATTCTGAAATAAGACTCAGATTTTTTATTAAAGGGTCTCATAGTCTGGCAGAAGAAGGCAGATGTAAGACAACCTTGTGTAACAAACCTTTGCAGGTGCCGTGGTCAGAGCAAGTATGAAGCATGGGGTAGTGGGAAAGTTACACATGCATTGGCTATGGAGGCTTCATGGAGAATGTGGCACTTTGGCTGGGACTTGAACTTGGAAGTTCAAGGACAATGACAAAGTTCAGTGACAAGGACTTGGAACGGAGGAAGGTGACAACTGGCCAATGAGACAATATTCCAAGCAGAAACAGCAGGAGCAGAAGTGCTGAGATGTGAACCAACAAGGTGTTTGAGAACTGCAAGGCATTCATTATTTCTGGAGCCAAAAGGTCAGGGCCAAGGCCATGACAAGGGATGAAGCTGGGAAGGTTTCTATGCCAGGACATCCATGCCCTGGGAAGTCATTGGGGAGGTTTAAGGAGTGCAGCAACAAGATCAGAGGTTCATGTTTAATTTATGAGGTCTTAGGCAGTAGAGGATGGATTGGGGAAGGGGCAGGGTAGTGCTTAGGAGACCATTACAACAGGTGCCTAAACTAGGGATATGGTGGGCAGAGTCTTGGAGGGATATCTCCATTCTCACACAATTATGCCACCCATGGTAGGAAATCATAAATGATAATTTGCAAGTTTCTGAAAATATTTTCATTCAGTCCTGCAAGTGGGAGGTTGTGCTTACTGCAGTCAGCTTGTGTTGAATAATCCAGATTTATAACAAAGGCACGCCCCTGTGACAACATACGAAGAGGCAGCCTTCATTAGAAGCAGCCTATAGCTAATCCCACTGTACCAGCAAGGAAAATGACATGCCCTGCCCCCATCCCAGACACCCAGCAAATGCAAGATTGTCTCTGCAGGTGGTCTCAGCTCAGTCCAGGCTCTTGTGACTATGGTGCCATGGATGTTAACACATGGCTAGGCACTGTGGGGACCCCCTACATGAACCATCCAGAGGGAAAACTCTTGAGGGGCCTCATGTTTGTTGCCGTACACTCTTGCTGAGGGGAGATAAGAATTCACAAAAAATAAGGAAGGAAACATAAACATCAAGGACATAAAAGAAAGCCAACTTCAGGGCAGGAAGAGATGAATTCCCAAGGAGGGGATGGCATTAGATTGTGGCTCCCATTCTGGCTGCACATTACTCACTTGGGAAACTTTTTAAAAAATACAGGTTTCTAGGCCCCACCACTAAGGAGTCTGGGGTCAGGATGGAGATTCTAAATTTTAAGAGCTTTTCAGTAAATTTGAAACGTCTGGACTGTGTGATCTGTGCTTAGCACACTGCCTGACACATAGATACGCTCAGTAAATATGTTAAAAATGAATGCATCAGTAAAGTCCATCCCAACTCTGTGATTCTGTATATCCTCCTGGCCTGGGAGGCAGGACCTAGGTGTTCCTGGAAGAATCCTTGAGAGCAAGTCACAGGAATAAGCAACTGGAATGTTTTAGCACCTGTTACCTCTTTTGGCTGAATGTTGGGGATGTGGGTGGGGGGTGGAGCTTTCAGCTGGGTTTCAGCTTTCCCACCTTCCTCGAATTAGCTTTTAAGCCAAACTCAGCTTTTATTTGAGGAAGGTGAGGTGGCTTTTGCAAAGTAGTGAGATAGAATTTGCCTTTTTCTTTTGCTGAGAAAACAAAAGAAGTGTGAGAACCTAAGAGTCTCTAGCTCAGAAGACAGAGACACAAGAGAGGTAGAGGAGGGGCCCAGGGTCAGGATTTGAGACTCCAGGCTTCTGATCGACCAGCCTTCTCGCCATGCATGTTGAGGCAGTGCCTAGACCCTCTGGATCATCACCCAGTGACAGCAAGACTAGCTGGAGACCCCAGGAGAATCCCAAGATTTGAATATGGGCCTAGACGTGGGGGAATCTTAGCAACCTGAGCCCACTTGTGAACACAGGGGTCTCCTAGCAACTTGAGCCCACTTGTGAACATGGGGGTTCCCCTCCCTTCTTTCGATCTGTACAGTGCAGTGTCCATGCTCTGAGGCTCTGAGTCCAGGTTCCTTGACAGTGTCTTTCAGGTCTGATTCTGTTTCAGGCTCTCGCAGAAAGAGTGCCCCCTGCCATTGTCACTGCCTTTCCCTGTTAGTGTTGCAATGAACCATTTAGAGTTCTTTGTTATAATATTGTTTTTAAATAACAGTATTTTTAAATTATAAAAGCAGTACATGTTTGTATAAGAAATTTGGAAAATAGAGGAGCTTCATAGTTCAATCCTGGCTGTTGAGAAGGCCTCCAAAAACAGTGATGCTCATAACAAGAAGCCGTGAAAGGGCCCTGGTGGCATCCTCAGATATCTTGTCTTTTTATCTCCTGGCTCCTCCAGAGGCTTCTCTAGCTTTGGGCCAGTGCCCAGGTTTTAGACAGCATAGGAGTCACTGCCTATGCTATGTACCCTGTGAATAAAACATTTTTTACACTGAGAACGCTAAATTTGGAGATAGATCTCATGACTGTTAGAGATTCCTGTTACATTGGCTCAGAGGTTAGTCAGGGATCATAGAACAGTGCCACAAAGCTCATGGTCTTAAAGGAAAAATTCTGCTTTGCCACTGTGAATATGGGAGATCACACCCTCTTCTTCCTGCCTCCTGGGGATACCACGATAGAATGAAATGTTGTTATGGGCCATCGTGTGTCTCTCGAGGAAGCTGCTGGAGACAAACAAGCAGAAAGTTTGTAAACTTGTGGGACACACTCATAGAGGTGTGCACAGTTGTAGAGATCAGCAGCCCTTAGGGCAGATGAGCCTGAGGCAGCTGGAACCCTGTGTTGGTAGAGTCTGTCTATGAGCTGCCCCCTCTTTTTGCCCCAGAGTGTCACACAAATATAATTTTTTATGTGTGGTGTGGTATGACAAAGTTGGGAAACATTGTTCTATACGATGGTCCTCAACATTGGTTCCATGAGAGGATGATGGGTGCACTCAAGATGCACTCCTAGGGGTCACTTGAATGAGTCTTGAGACAGATAGGACTTTGGAGGTTACATCTTGCCCACTCATCGAGTCCATGCACATTTCTCACAGGTGCTCATTAGGTGGACTTGGCACTTCCAGTGATGGAGAACTCACTACCTCATAAGAACTCCCGTTCCATTTAAGCTCTAGAAAATCCTTCTTTTTATTGAACTCGAAACTACCTCTCTATAAATCCCACACTTTGACCTCATTCCATCCTTCAGATCACGTAGAGCAAGTTCATACTGAGTCAAAAGCAATAGCCCTTCTGACATCACCCCTCCCCTCAGGGGTTTTGTTTGTTTTATTAATATACTTATTTAAGATCAGTTTTAGACTTGCAGAAAAGCTGAGAAGCTACTACAGAGTTCCCTTATACCACTCCATACCTCACACCCAGTTTCCCCTACTATTAAAAATCTTGTATTTGTGTGGTATTTTAGTTACAATAATGAACTGACAGCGATACATTTAAAAAAAATTTTTTTTAACGTTTATTTTTGAGACAGAGAGAGACAGAGCATGAATGGGGGAAGGGCAGAGAGAGAGGAAGACACAGAATCAGAAGCAAGCTCCAGGCTCTAAGCCATCAGCCCAGAGCCCAACACGGGGCTCGAACTCATGGACCGCAAGATCGTGACCTGGCTGAAGTCAGACGCCCAACCGACTGAGCCACCCAGGCGCCCCAGACAGCGATACATTTTTAACTAAACTCCACACTTTAGGCAGATTTCCTTAATTGTCACTTAATGTCCTTTATCCACTCCATGTTCCTATGCAGGATGTCACATTACATTTCACTGTCATGTCCCCTTAAGCTCCTCTCAGCTGTGATAGTTTCTCAGATTTTGGTTGTTTTCAATGACCTTGCCAGTTTTGAGGAATACTGACCACGTATATTGTGGGTTGCCTTTCTATCAGAATTTGTCTGTTTTTCTCATGATGTGATTGGGGTTGTAGGCTTTGGGAAGAAGACCACTAAAGCAAAATGCCATTTCATCAAATTATATCAATGACACCTACTATCTACATGCTTCATGGTTGCTGATGTTGACTAGATTACCTGGCCGAGGTAGTGTTTGTCTGGTTTCTCCTGTAAAGTTGCTTTTGTTCTCTTCTTTCCTTGTTATACTTTTGGGAAACCAGCCACTATGCACAGCTTAAGGAGTGGGGAGTTGTGCTCCCACCCTCTGTGGTGGAGTATCTGTATAATATATTAGGTACTCTTCTGCATGGAAGATTTGTTTCTTTTCTTCTGCCAATTTCTTTATTAAGTCATTCATTTACATGTGTATGGATTCATAGATATTTGCTTTAAAGTTTGTGTTACAAACCAACACTATTTTGTTGCTACAATTGTTCCAGCTTTGGCCGTTGGGAACTTTTTCAGCTGGTTCCTATGCCCCTTTGACACACTCTCATCAATGTGTTTTTTTGTTTTGTTTTGTTATTGTTTTTGTGGTTTTTTACTCCTTCCTTACTTTATGTCACTAGAAGATACTCCAGGCTCATCTTGTACATTTTTTCAGTCCTAGAACCAATCATTTCTCTAAGGAGCTTGGTTCCTTTTACTGGAGAATGGTATTAAAAACGAAGCTGTGAGTGTTAGGTTCCCTTGTTTCTACTGGGGTGTTATATAAAACAAAGAAATGTGTGTGCGTGTGTGTGTGTGCGCACACACACGCACACACACGCACATGTATTAACCCTTGCATATACACATATTTATAAATATAACTATGTGTAACCATTTGTATGTACATTGAGTTAAACATGAGTTCCTACTTATGTCTCCAACTCTAATCTATTATCACATAGTGATAATGTTGATGTTGATCTTGATTATCTATAAATTCCAGTCCAACATTGGGAAACCTGGTTCCTGTGATCTGTAGTCCATTTATTTAGTCATCTGATTCCAGTGTATATGATGGCAGTATCAGAATTGTTAACCTCCCAGATATTTTATTTTATCTTCTCTCATGTTAAACATCTTCAATTCCTTTAACCATTTTAAGTTCAGCATCATCTTGCTCATTCTCCATCATTTCCAAGTCCATGATTTTCTTGTTTCATGAGAAATAACCAAAATCACTCTTCATTTTACAAAAGAGGAGAATGAGGTCTAGCACACACTTACCCTTGGCTTATACAAGGCACTGGTTTAAGCACTTTATGCATATGAACTCATTTAATACTTACAACAACCCTAGGAAGATGGTACTGTTATTATCTCCATATTACATGAAAAAAAGGTTAATAACTTGCCCCAGGTTAAACAACTAACCAGTAGTGGAGCTGGGATTTAAAACTAAGGTCTGATTTCAGAGTTTGTCTAATCGTTATTTTATGCCACATTGCTGCTAGAAGGGTCTTTCTGAAATACTGCTCTGCATATGTAACTCCCAGCCTTACAAACTGTCAGTGATTCACTATTGCCCATTAGATAAAGATCACATATCTTACCTTAGCATTCAGTGCCTTCCACAATCCAGTGTACCCTCTGCTCCAGCTTACCCAGCATGAGCAGTGGAAACCCTTAGAGCATTCCCAGATATTGTCTCACCTAATGAACATGCTCTCTACCCTTCCTCCCAGTTAAAGCCCAGGCCAAGCGACACCCTTTCCACAAAGCCTCCTCACATCCACCTGGGAAGACTTTATTTACAGTGATCTCTTCCTTCTTTGTTGACACTCAATCTTCATGCCCTTTGTTTGGTATTTAGTTGTGTTTTGTTAATATATTTTTTTCTGTCCAGTCTCCCCAACTTGTTCTCAATGCTAGCTTGTCATTGTTGGTGATTGTTATAAGTTTTAGTCCCACAAACTTATTTGATGAGAAGTGGGGACTCTGAGATTTGTGACTCCAGTATTTTCTCAGATAGCATCATTGCCTTTTCAATAGACAATCAAATCCTGCATTAGTATATGTTAACGAATCAAATTAGTTTGGTGTAAGGCTATGAGACATGTTCTATGCAGCCCATTCTCCCTCAGAGCATGTCCCTATTCTAGGAGGTCAAGATGTACTATTCTAAATGGTTCCCTTCATTATAGCTCTGTAGAGTGCTTAGCTATGCTGGATGATATTAAAGTACTATACCCAGTTCCTATTTCAATGTGGCCAGTATACCAAATTTTATAGAAGTGTATCTGGCACCAGCTTGTCTCAGCTTTGGGTAAGTGTCATTCAGTTCCCTAAGAGAGGGCTGGAAGGAGGGAACCCATGAGTTCTGCTTCAAAGAGCAGAACCTAGATTCAAACTGTAGCCTGTTTTTGCCAAACTTTAGTCATTTCAGTGCCACCTTCATGGTTTTTGCCATATCTCCATAACACTCACACTTTGTTTTTGTTTTTGTCTTTGCCTTAAAGTTTAATATCATTTTACATAGTAACAACTACAAAATTACAGGTTTAATGTGCTATAGTTTTTACATGGATACTAAAATAAATGCATAACCATTAGATAACTGTTATCTTGTAATATATACAATTATGTCACACACTTTCCTTGTGTGCTTGCCACCCTTTGGGGGACACAGCTCTGCTGTTTTAGTCTTTTTCCTCCAGACCCCTTTCTAGATGTGAAGTCTCTTCTGATCAATCACTGGTGTTCAGGCTGGTCTTCTGTATTCTAGTGGGTTCCACTAGGGCACCTTCAGAGCCACTCTGAGGGCATAAAGAGTCCCTTGGCAAGACTATGGGCATTTGTAGAAATGAACAGCTGTAGAAAGAACAGCTCAGCTTTTACTTCTTCCCCTGTTCAGGGTGCCTAATTAAGATTTTATTTGAAGAAAGGCTTCTATGGATTTTTAAAAAAAAGTATGATAACCATAGTAAAATTCAATCCAGGATAAGCACTGTGAGAAAGAACACTTGTTTCTATATGCATTCATTCGTACATTCATTCAGTACTTCTTGAGCCTCTCTTAGCTCTTCCTAGCTTTGAGGTCAGGAGAGCTGGCTTCAAGTGTATCTTGATTGTGATAATTAAGCAAAACATATGTCTCAACAGCTTGAGGTAATAGCATGCTAAGCACTATTCCAATACTGTTGTACTTGATCTAGGTTGAGTGTAAGCCTTTGGTTCAAGTCCAGAAGCCACCTCCCAAGATCAAGAACCTCAGAATGACTCGACTCTTGCCTAAGGTAGGAAGTGATACTTAGTGTGTTTTCTCTAGGGAAGGATGAGGATAGGTAGGATAGCTTCCCAGCTACAAGGTAGCTTTTCAGAGGCATTTTTGGTCACCTCAGCATAATATGATGCATATGCTCTATCCACATCACCATTGCCTCATCTCCACACAGTTTTAAATGTTGCTATTCACTAGATAGATAGATAGACTACCTCTCATAATCAATAAATCAGTCAGTCAATGCATGGGGGCAGGGGTCCAAATGAGGTCAAATCAATAATGCAGAGGAGGTGGGAGCTTATATTGTACCAAGGAAGATGTAAATTATATAGCAGGAAGAACTGCCCCATATTATGGTGGTAAGATATTGAAATGATGATAATAATGGCTAACACTTATGGAATACTCTACATGAGTTGCCTCATTTGCCTCACAAAACCCTTATGAGGTAGATCCTATTTTTGTCCCCATGGTAGTGATGAGATAACTAAAACTTAAAGGAAGAGTTGTGTCACCTATTCAAGGTCTACAGCTGTACGTGATGGAGAAGGGATTCAAACCCACAGCCCATATGCTTTTCCACTCTACTTTTCTCTACAAGAGCTTTGAAAATAGATTTAGGCCTGTATTTGGTTTAGGCTCATTCTTGCTCTGGTGGGAAACCTGGGAGAAATGACTCCCTGAAGACATAGATTTCTTGCCTTAGGTGTCTGTACCTTATCCACTTCCTTCTTATATAGAATACAAACACCAGCATTACTTCACTCCCTTTTGTGGATACCAAGGGGAAGAAGAACATGGTTAACCTCCCACACATCAGCAACAAAATCTTACTAAAGCCACCCTTGCTGTATCAGGTAAGTACAGGGCAATGGACCTGGCCCTGAGCAGGCAGGTTAAAGATGTGACTTCAGTCTACAACCAAGTTTATGAAGGTCTAGGATGGTGGGGAAAGCACAATGGCACCTGAATATTTGGGCTCTAGTCCTGTTCTCACCCCTTACAATGAATGCAAACCTTATCGAATAAATCACTGACCTTCTTTAATCAAAATGGGCTCTCTATAGGATTGTCATGAGGATTCTTTGTGGAAAGGAAGAATGAAATGTCTGATGTACAAATGTTAGAAGAATACAGAATAATTGTTTTCCTCCAGTGTCCCCTTTTTTTATGTAAGGGCCAAATGAGATGTGAGAAAGTGCCAAGTTAAAGAGGTATTATAGACACATAAGTTCACGTGTTTGTGCCCTTGGTCAAGTCACTTTATCTAGTTAGGAACTGGCCTTTTCCAGAGCAGCAGTAAAAAAAAAAAAAACAAACAAAAAAACTATTCCATTTCTTCCTGCAGTAAGATGTCACTGGGCTAGTCAACTACACATGGTAATGTGCATGGGCCTCACAGAGAATCATGAGATTGATTCCTTTGAGAGGAAGATTGAGAAAACCTAATGTCTCATAATTACCATTTTCTCCATGGGAAGGAAGGAGAAGAGTCTGGCTGGATGTGGGTGTCCTTGGTCTGATAAATGGTTTGTGACACCCCGGAGAAGTCTAAGCAGTCCTTTATTTCAAGTCTCTTTGTCTGGACAGGAGAATCAGACTCACAATCAGATGTCAGCTTCTGAGCTCAAGACTTCAGAAATGCCTTTCCATTCAAGCATTAAAACCCAAGATCCCAAGCCAGAGGAGAAACCACCAAGAAAGCACAAGGTGCCTCTGACAGCAGCAGGTATGTCTCTGGAGTGGTAGCAGAGTATAGTGGGGGCTGGTTCTAGATGGCCAAGGTGTCACAAGATGAACTGGGTGGGGAGGGCTAAGCTTCCAGGTGTTGGGCCAGAAAAATCACACATCAGTTTTTGGCCAGGAGCCTGACTTCTCACAAGGTTCAGAGATTCATCCTCTATTAGAATTCAAAGGAGGAGAACCAATATCCACTATGCTGACACTATCCAATGCTTAGAGCTCTTGCAGCTTTGAAATTATTGTTCTTCTTCTTAAACAATCTCGGGAACCATCCATGACCACATCACTTCAGTTCTGAGCTAGTTCTGCCTTTACAGAGCTGATATCTGCTCCTAGTGCTCTTAGGTCATGGTTCTGTTTTCTGAGCTAAGAATATGCCATTTTCAGCTTTCACATGACTGCCCTTCACACAGGTTTTCTCTCTCATGTCTTTTTTCCTTCCAGCAGTTCCCTCTCCTACCCCACCTGCCCTCAGACCAAACACCAAACACCTGATGGGGTCTGGCAATCAGTGAGGGTTAGAGAAGAGTGAACACACATTCCTTCCTTGTAGTTGGAGGTGCTCCTTGGCTTAGCTGCAGATTTGAGTGGGAATATCTCCTGGGCCCCTTTAAAGTTGCATTTAAGCTACCTGTCGGGTCCTTGAAGTCATTATAGTTTGCAAACCCTCCCAGGATAAACCATTTGTGTAGCCCCAAACCATGTTAACTTGGAAACTGCTGCCATAACTACATACTATTATTGACACTAGGTTTATGTCTGGAATTTTTACCATGCTGCTGCAACTCATAGCTTTTTGAGGTCTAAATTCTCCCTTTCCCTTCCCTTGTGTTTCCCTCCTGATTTGTTGAAATGAATATGACACCTTAGCATTTATCCTTTACATTTTTATCCTGTGAGATTAAAGACACATGATCCTTAGTAAGCCATCTAGTTGAGGAAAAGAGTGACTGACTCATGAGCTGGAAGGGGTGCCATCATCAGCCCTCTGGGAAAATCCCCTTGTTGCCTCAACTGACAATGATAGTGTCTTTCACACAGAGGCCCTAAAGTTTTTTAAGAACCAGCTGTCTTCTTATGAACAAAGTGAGATCCTGGGCTACACGGAGCTGTGGTTCCTGGGGCTGGAAGCAAAGAAGCTCCACGTGACTCCTGAGTTCAGCAAAACGAGTTTTGATGATGAACATGGCTCCTATATGAAGGTGACAGGGGAGTAGATCATGGTATCTCCAGGGACCTAGGGCTTGGGGACAAGAGGTAATCTGGAAAGGAAAAAAGTGTGGGGTATTTTATAGCATTTGGTGCCAATATACCTTGGACTAGGCATCCTGAAGGATTCTAGTAGGTTCTAAACCAAAGGAATGCCATGTTTAAAAATGGGAAATGGGAACATGCCATGTTTAAAAATGGGAAAACATGCAATTAATATAAAAACTACTCTGCTAACAATACTGATTTCTCCAAGAGTATTTGGGGTAACAGATTTGCATCCTTGGCAAATTCCCACAAGCTCTTCTTGTGCACAAACCTGGACCCATTGGAAAGGCCAGACTCCATGGAATAAGATGCATTCTTCCCAGCATTCTCTTTTTTGGGTCTTCCATACAAGTCCACACATGGACCTCTTTCAATTTTATTTTAATTGCCATTTACTCTCAACCAAAAAAAAAAAAAAAAAAGTTCTTGTCACTGTAGCCCCTGGTCCCTAATACTCAACTTTCTTCAGTTTTCCAAAGATGGATCCTAGCAAAGATGAATCTCTCCTCCTTTCTGATTGTATCTGAGAATTCCTCAGGACAGTGCCTCTTACCAGCCTGAAGGTGAAATCTGGGTGGTGAAAAGTGTCTCTTTTGCTTTGGAAAGAAATGTCCACTTCCAAAGATGTCCAGATGTGTGTGATACTTAGTCCATTAGGTTTTTGGGCTGCTGGGAATTTCCTTCTCTAGTCATTTTCTCACAACTCATTTACATTTAAAGGAGACAAGATTGGTCTGTGAGGCTTCATAGAAGAGACATACTTCTTAAGAGTATTTAGAGCTGTGTTTCTCAAACTTTACTATGTACACAAATTACCTAGGGATCTTGTTAAAAATGTGGGCTCTTATCCAGCAGGTGTGGGATGGGACCTGAGATTTTGCCTTTCTCAAAATCTGCCAGGTGATGTCCATGCTGCTGGTTCTTGGGCCACACTCTGAAAAGGATGGATTTAGAGTTTCTAGCACACATCCTCTATCTAGTGCCCTGGTTATCAACATTTTTAGGCAAAGGATCCCTTTAGGAGTCTGACAAAAGCTATCAGTCCTCATCCCAGAAGAGGCACCCTGAACATACACAAAGTTTCAAAGAGGGATAGGTTAATAATGGATCCTTGGTCAAGAATCACCAATGTAAACCTTACCTCCAATTCATCCAGGTATCCTCAACCCCTTCCCTGCCCACCCTCCTACCTGGGCATAGAATCTCTGGGAAATTCCCCAGCAATGCCAGCACTACCTTTAAGTTAATTCACTGAAACTCAGTTCCTCAGTCTTAAATCTTAGGCAGCTATGTTACTGGTGGAGGCAGGAAGGGGGATAACATATGCTCACTGTACACTCAAAATCTCCATCTTCATTACATTCTGCACATACAAATAGACAATTCACTGAGCCAAATTCCCAAACAAGCAGCCCACTGCATTCTCATTTCTATTCTGTCAGCAAGTGTTAATTTAATACCTATTTATTGAGAGAGAAACTACCATGCTGGGGCATCTGCTAGACTCTGGAAATATGAAGGGAACAATAAAAATGAGTACAACTTGATCCTTGGCCTCAAGTGATGACAATCATTGTCAAAGTTGACATGTAGACAAATAATTATGATATATCCAAACTGGTGGCCTGTATAAAATATATACCAAATACCTTTACACCAGCATGTGCAGAACCTGTCCCTTTCCCTTTCCCTGTACATTTTTATGACAGATCTTTATAGGTGGAGTAGTCCACTTCCACATATTAGTAAAGTTGTACCTGTTCGTATTCATGATCTTGATTCCTGCTGTATGAACAAATCACCACCACAGAATCACAAGCACATCCTGAGAACTTGTACACAAACATTTGTCTTTCACCTCTCCCAAATTCATGAATGTAAAACTAGGAATCAGGGATTCTCAGAGCCTTAGAAGTTCTTTTTTATAAATAAATAAATAAATAAATAAATAAATAAATAAATAAATAAATTTTTAAATTTACATCCAAGTTAGTTAGCATATAGTGCAACAATGATTTCAGGAGTAGATTCCTTAATGCCCCTTACCCATTTAGCCAATCCCCCTCCCACAACCCCTCCAACAGCCCTCTGTTTGTTCTCTATATTTAAGAGTCTCTTATGTTTTGCCCACCTCTCTGTTTTTATATTATTTTTGCTTCCCTTCCCTTATGTTCATCTATTTTGTATCTTAAATTCCTCATATGAGTGAAGACATATGATATTTGTCCTTTTCTGACTAATTTCACTTAACATAATACCCTCTAGTTCCATCCTAGTTGCAAATGGCAAGATTTCATTCTTTTTTGATTGCCAAGAAATACTCCATTGTGTGTGTGTGTGTGTGTGTGTGTGTGTGTGTGTGTACCACATCTTCTTTATCCATTCATCTGTTGATGGACATTTAGGCTTTTTCCATACATGCCTATTGTCAATAGCACTGCTATAAACATTGGGATGCATGTGCCCCTTCAAAACAGCACACCTGTATGTATCCCTTGGATAAATACCTAGTAGTGCAATTGCTGGGTCATTGGATAGTCCTATTTTTAATTTTTTGAAGGACCTCCATACTATTTTCCAGAGTGAGCCTTAGAGGTTCTTATCCAGAACCTTCAGTTACAGATGAGGGCACTCAGCTCAGAGTGAGTAAGTGACTTGTCTGAAGACACACAGATAAAGTCTTTTTAATTGAAGGTTTCCTGTTGCTGTGAATAAATACCTGTTCTCTAGTTTGCAGCCCATGAAGGGACATGGGTGATTCTGGGTCTTGGAAAATGCTCCTCCTCTTAGTTGAGAAAGAGTCTAGTTCTGTACTGCTAACTCCAAGTTAGAATTAAATCTGGATGAGTCAAGAGGAGAACCAGATCTGACCAGAAGGAGGCAGAGCAGACACAAAGCCTTCTCTGATTGGTGGAGACACATCAGGGGAAAGAAAGAGAACTTCCTCCACACTGAAGCTGCTGCTCAACTGCATTCAACAATCAGGAAATGTCTAAACTGGAAGCGACCTTAGAGACACTTTGTTTAATCCTCTTGCTTTATAGGTTTCCACACATGTGGAAAACTAGAGGTGGTAGCAGGACTGGGACTAGAACCCAAGTTTTCTGAAGACCATCCAATGTTCTTTGCACTGTATGACAGATAGAACCTGTGGGATTTTCCTGGCACCACATGTGGAGCCTGGGATCTAGGCAACAACCTAACCACTGCAGCAGCAATGAGAGGAGGGTGGGAGTTGCACCAGTGCCTGGCAGTTCAGAAAGTTCCCTCTAGGAGTCAGCCCTTAGCTGACTCAGGGGCCCCAGTGTGAGGGAAGTCCCAGAGTTTATGGCTCTGTTCCTCACTCTGGCCTGGCTTCTGCAGGTCCTGCATGACCACATTGCCTACCGCTATGAGGTTTTGGAGATGATCGGGAAAGGGTCCTTTGGACAGGTGGCCAAGTGCTTGGATCACAAAAATAATGAGTTGGTGGCCTTGAAAATCATCAGGAACAAGAAGAGGTGTGGCTTGGCAGATGGCATAGACCATGGTGGGCGGGGGTGGGGGGAGTTGCCTGCATGACTCTGGCCCCTTCATAATGCCAACCCTTCCTGACTCTGCCTTTTCTTTTGATCTTCCTCATCTTTTTTCCTCTTTCTCTCTCTACCTACCTGATTCCACGATGGGGCAAAGAGGGGGCAAGAGTGTGGAGCTTTTAGTGCTTTCTGCCCCTCTGGACAGTCTTGCTGGGGAGATGGGGAGAGGCTTGGGAAGGGGCTTACTGCTGCAGCATGACATAACACTGTGTCCTCTGTCCCCATTGTCTGCCCTCCCTGCCACTCCCTGACCCCTTCAGATTTCACCACCAGGCACTGGTGGAGCTGAAGATCCTGGAGGCTCTCAGAAGGAAGGACAAAGACAACACCTACAATGTGGTGCACATGAAAGACTTTTTCTATTTTCGCAATCATCTCTGCATCACCTTTGAACTCTTGGGGTCAGCTGCTTTTCCTCAATTCATTTTCTTTTGAAAAGTTGCTTAAATTGACAGAAGAAAAACTTTGAAGTCAGAACACTAGATTTTTCTGGGTGTGAATATTTAATGACTAGAGTGGACACAATGGCCACTCAGTTATCTAGAAAGCCAAGGAGCAAAGAGCTGGACCTAAAGCTACCCATCTCACCCTATCCCTCAGTCATGCCTGTCAACTGCCAGCATACCCTGGCTGTGCTGCACAAGCTCTGGGTGACAAGGGTGACAAACTGGGTGACATAACCAATACAAGGTCTCTGCCCTCAAGACTGAAACTTAGATATGTTGAAAGGGACTGTCCTCGTCCATGTCTCCACTCACTGGCTTTATAATCCTGTGGTGCAGTGGTTGGAAACCAAGGGGGCAGGCAGCTAGCTTCTCAGCATAGGGAAAGAACTATGATTTTGAGAAAATAAGGATACGAGCAGATATCTTGGGGCAGGGAACAGAACCTGACTGAAATAGACTGGCATCACCTTGCTGAATATTGGAACTGGAAGGGTGTGCTAATTGGAAGGGCATGCTAGTTTGATTACTTTTCTCTCTGAGAAGACCGTATTTCACAATCTGAACAAAACCTGAAACCCAGAGTGCATTTAGCAAAGGGGGATAATTGGGGTAGGCTCTCAGAGGCCCAGTGTTATGGGATTCACTGAGCTGGTAGCCTGGGGCTCCCAGGACACCATTGCTGTCAGTGAAATTCTGGGAACCAGCTAAATTTGAGTCAGAAGGAAGGATGACACCCTTCTCACCATCTCTGATGAGTGCAGAATGTGCTCTGCTTTCCAGTAGGCAGAGATGAGTTATCTTCCATGCATCAAAATGGACAAGCCAGGCTGCCTAGAAAGGCACAGTACACAGTTAGAAGCCATTGTTCTTAAAAGAGCCTGAGAGGTTGGGAGGGGCAGGTGTGCAGAGGGAGAATCCAAAGACCAAAGGGGCTGGGAGTTTCCCAGGGTCACACAGCCAGTCAGGATGAGGCTGGAGCTTCACATCTTCTCTGTACCCCTCAAGAAGGAACAGCTTCCTAAATACTGCCAGTGTTAGAGAAGGCTTAGGAATGGAAGATTGGAAACTAGGAAGAAGTTGATGCAGAGTTGTTTCTGGATCATGCCCTTTCTTTCCCACCTCTCCCCAAATCACTGAGGTTTGCAGAGTCACAAACTAGCAGCCCGTGGATACGCTTTTCTTGTTAAAATGCTTTGCATTTGTTTCCAAAATTTGTAAGTCAGCATATTTCATATAATAGAGCAGACTTCCATACAGTAGTGCAGGCTTCTGCCTGTCTAAAAACTTTAGGGTAATCTAGCAAGAGTAAACCCTGTCAGATGGGACCAGGCAGCCAGGCTCACTTTAGATAGGGTCAGGCTTCTCCATTTTGCCTCAGCCCCCATCTGCCCACTCTCTTTTTCCCTTACTTGATAGGAACCTGATGTCTTTAGATAGCCTTGTCAATTTGGGGCAGGAGTGGCCACTTTGTTGGGTGTTGGACTTTCTAGATCCCTTCCAAGGGCCTAAGAAGCTATGAATATTTCAGAAGTTTGGTCCAACCTTTTAACACCCACATGTGTAACAAAGTGGTTTAATAACCTTGCCACATAAGAAACAAGGGGACATCAGAGAGGCCAGCACAGTTGGGCTTCACATTGGATCCACCATGAATCAAAGGGAAAATTGAGGTTATATGACACAAAAGTCTTGCCTCCTGGTCTGAGACTTGCCTACTACCAGAGGGAAATCAAGTGATATGGGATGGTTTGCGGGTTCAAAGTAAGTATTATACCTTTTGCACTGATACATACACATCACTCTCTCTCTTTTCCAGAATCAACTTGTATGAGCTGATGAAGAATAATAGCTTTCAAGGCTTCAGTCTGTCAATAGTTCGGCGCTTCACCCTCTCTGTTTTGAAGTGTTTGCAAATGCTTTATGTAGAGAAAATCATTCACTGTGATCTCAAGCCTGTGAGTACAAGCTCTGTCCTGTCGAGGGAGCTGTTTCCCACCCTCAGAAACTTCCCTGTTCTATTCTCCAGTGGAAACTGGGAAGCTGTTTGGCCAAGGTTTCAGGGTGGAAGCCAAGCAGTTATGTTTATACGTTATGTAAACCAAGAATGATGCAGTAAAGATTAAGGGACAGGTGTCAAGGCAATGCAGAGAGATGTGGCATCACCGAGACAGGAAGGAACAGGAAGGTCTGAGGGCTTTCCTATGAAAGGCTTAAGGGTGTACAGAGATGTTTTGTGCAGAGAGATGGAGCACTGCTGTACTAAATCCTGACTCTGTCCCTTCTACTCTGAAGTGGTCTTAAGGGTACAGCAAATCTCTGACCACTTCCTCCGTTCCAAAAGGATGTGCCCTTCTCACAGGTCCTGCTGGTATTCTGTACTTAGCTCTACTATTGCACTGGTTGCTATGTAGGAATGGTTTCTTTATCTTCCACTGACTGCAAGCTCCCCCAAGGTCAGGGACCATGTCTTCTCACCATTTTATTCCCAGGCTCTGACATGGTACCTGACAATAATAATGGTAGGCAACAAATTAATGCTTGTTAGAAGAATTAATGATTGCAAACTGGAGGAGTACAGGTAGCTAGGGGAAAGGTATAAGAGTGTGAAAATGTGGGGTCAGGAACTGGTTCCAGAAACAGCATGACCCTCACAAATATTTAAATATCCCTTAACTTTTCCTCATTCCCTTCTCCTCACCCACCCCAAAAATTTTTGAGTTTTTAATTTTAATTCCAGTATAGTTAACATACAGTGGTATATTAGTTTCAAATATACAATATATTGATTCAACAATTCTATATATTACTCAGTGCTTATCATGATAATTGTGCTCTTTAATCCCCATCCCCTATTTCACCCATCCCCCTCCACCTCCTCTCTGGTAACCTTCAGTATGTTCTCTATAGTTAACAGCCTGTTTCTTGGTTTCTCTCTCTCTCTCTCTCTCTCTCTCTCTCTCTCTCTCTCTCTCTCTCTCTCTCCTTTCCCTTTGCTCATTGGTTTTGTTTCGTAAATTCCACATATGAGTGAAAACATATGATATATGTCTTTCTCTAACTGACTTATTTCACTTAGCATTTTACTTTCTAGTTCCATCTATGTTGTTGCAAATGGCAAGATTTCATTCCTTTTTATAGCTGAATAATATTATATTGCTTATATATACACATCTTCTTTATCCACTCAGCTTCCATAATTTGACTGTTGTGAATGATGCTGCTATAAACATAGGGGTGCATGTATCCCTTTGAATTAGTGTTTTTGTATTTTGGGGGTAAATACACAGTAGTGCAATTAGTGGATCATAAAGCAGTTCTATCTTTAACTCTTTGGAGAAACTCATCAGGTAAATGTGAGATATTTTTAAAATTAAATATTGACAAGATAGGGTTGTTCTTTCAGGGTTTACTGGTGGAGTCTCACAGGATAGTGATACATTGATTTATTCTCCATATTCAAGCTTTGCAGCTTCAAAGGGTTACAACATCCATGGTCTTTGGGCTTAGGGTACTGACTCTTACTAAGGAAATTGACATGACATAATAGGTTTACTTGAGAAATAGTAACCTAGAATATATGTGCCCAGTAGAAAAGTACACATGCAACCAGGAGAGTGCTTGATGTGTGTAGATCAAGAATCAGGGAGTTAATTCTTATGTACTCAAAGGTTAGTTTCAATGACCTGTGATGCATCCATCCCTTCGATAGAGCTGTTTCTGTCAATATGGTAGGAAGGCCTGCCCCATTTAGTTAAGGAGACTTTCCATTGGGATGCAGACACACTGGAAATGTCTGCTTCTTAAACACTTGCTGATTGAATTCTTCAAGTTATATAGATATTCTAGAAAAGATATTATGGACTAAGTTTGTACTTTCTTAATTTGTGGTGCCAGAGGCTTTAGACCAAGCCTATGCCATAGCAATAAAGTTAAGGAACTCAGTAAGCAAGCAATTCATCTGATATTCATAATCGTCAATCCATCTGATATTGAGATCCATGAAGCCATTGACTGGGACTTTAATATTCTAGCCTTTAGGTAGTACACCCTCATGTTCTAAGAGTCCATGAGCTCTGCTTGCTTAACCATGACTCTCCTGGGATGTTGGTTTCACATTGCCCCCGAAGTTAGCAAAAGAATCACAACTCGAATTAAACTATTGCCCCTTTTTTTTGTCCATTACTGACATATCAGTATGTTGGTGGAACACTTAATGGAAACATTAAATTGTCAGTGATATTTCTAAGACCTTATGCAAGCAAGGGATAGAACCAGGTGCCAAGGAGAGAAAAATAAACCACAGTGTTCAGGAATTACACATTCTATATGCAGAAAGAGACAAAATCTATGCAAAAGAAATACTTCAAAGCAGCAAATACTGAGTCCAAACAAGAGGTGCAGACCACAAATTGAATAGGAAGTCAGAGGAATGGGGAGAACATGGTGTTTGGAGAAGGCATGGGAGGAGGCCCACTTGGAGGTGGTCACATTTTGAACTGGGTCCCAGAAGATGGCAGACATTCAGGTAAACAGAGTGTGTAGAGCAACGTTTTTAAAACCTAACTATGTCTTTCTTCTTCTCTCTAGGAGAATATAGTGTTATACCAAAAGGGCCAAGTCTCTGTTAAGGTCATTGACTTTGGATCAAGTTGTTATGAACACCAGAAAGGTAAGCCCATTCTGGCCCCTTTGTCTGAAGTTTTCTAATGTGAGTTCTTTCCCTTACTGAAACAGTACTTCCCATGCGAGGTCACCTGGGTTGTAGCCTGGGCTCTGTCACAACAATTCCAAGAATGATTTTGGACAAGGTGCTTCACTTCTCTAAGTTTCCTGATCTACAAAATGAGAAGATCGGACTCAAATACCGTAAGGGTCCTTTGCAGCACTCAGATTCTGTGAATCTGGAATTATCCTAGTGCTTTGGGTCCCCAAACTAACAAGATGTATATCTGAATCACTTGAGGCCTCTAAAAAATTACAGCTCCCAGGGCCTCACCCCAGATGCACCGAACCTAAATTTCTGGGGGAACACCCAGGGGTCTGATTTTAGAGTACACAGCCATTCTGAGGTTTGGGATTCACTGCCCTAGGCTCTGTAGACTATATTTTTTCCAGGTTAGAATCCAGAAAGCATCCCTGGAGCACATTTGCATAAACTTCACTGAACTTGATTTAAGTGTCTCTTCTTTTGACTTTTATCAAATTTGATGGCAAGAACATGTACCATTTAACAAACACTTAGAGTATCTTCTACGTGTCTGTTACTGTTCTGGGCACAGGAACAACAAAATAAGCCCAACATGTTCTGTGCTCTGCTTGCTTACAGTTCAGCGGAAGAAACAAAGATACAGGTAATATGACAGGTGCAGTGATTACAAACATGTACAGACTGGGTTAAGGGCCCACCAAAGAGGGACTTTGGGACCAGCTTTCATGGTGGCAGGGGATATCAGAGGACCCTCTTCATCAGAGGCTGAAAAAAACCCCTGAAAGATGGCTGTTTCCAAATATTTTGGAGCACTACTTTTGAAGACACATGTTCTTTACAATTTATGTATGGAACCCCAAAGAAATTCCAGCTAGAAAACAATATGCCTCCCACAAAGCACTCATCTGCTTACTCTTCTCAGCTACAAAAGCATGCAACCTCTTGTCTTGGCTGCCAGGATGCTCCAAATAGAATTTATAATGATCCTATCCTTATTTCAGATAGTCATTTCCCCTTTACATATTTTCTGACTTCCTTTTATCTTTATTTTAGCCAGTATAGACTCAAACATCCCGAGCTCAAATCCCAGCTCTGCCACTTACAGCTTGCTGACTCTAATTATTTCTTGAATCTTTGTATGCCTCGGTTTTCTCATTTTTAGATGGGAACAATAATAGTACCTGCTTCATAGGGTTGTTGTAAGGACTGAAAGGGTTCTCTGTACAAAGCACTTGGAATAGTGCCTGGCACATGTTAAGGATTATATAACTGTTCATTAAATCAATTTTTAAAGAACTATGCTGTGCGTATATGTACTTTGATTGCAAAGTACATCAAATCCATTTTGGAAGCAGGCAGAGTATAAAAGTCATTTTTATTATGTATTTATTTTTTAATGGCTATTTACTTATTTTTGAGACAGAGAGAGAGAGAGAGAGAGAGAGAGAGAGAGAGCACAAATGGAGGGGCACAGAGAAAGGGAGACAGAGAATCCCAAGCAGGCTTGCACTGTCAGCACAGAGCCTGATATGGGGCTCAAACCCATGAACTATGAGATCATGACCTGAGCTGAAACCAAGAGTTGGATGCTTAACCAACTGAGCCACCCAGGCACCCCTATCTTTATTGTATTTTAAATCACAAAATTATTACCTGTTTTCTCTAACCAATGCAAACAACAGAGAAGTGACTGCAGAATCCCTGTCCCGCCCCTATAACAGCATGTGGAAATCACTATAATGTCCCATTTCTCCTACCACTGTAAAATCTAGGCTCCCCACAGTACTGTCTTCTTCTGCTGGCTTCATTTGCTCAGATTTTGTTGGGGTCTTCCTTCTATACTTTATGCAATGCACATAATATATTCAATACACATTAGAAGAGTCTGCATTTTGTATTTCTTTTTCAATTTTAATATGCCTCTTCCCTTATCAAATCAGAATACTTTCAGAAAGTTTCTACCCCAGGGGCACCTGGGTGGCTCAGTCGGTTGGGTGTCCAACTTCAGCTCAGGTCATGATCTCACAGTTCATGGGTTTGAGCCCCACGTCGGGCTCTGTGCTGTCAACTCAGAGCCTGGAGCCTGCTTCCGATTCTGTGTCTCCCTCTCTCTCTCTCTCCCCTCCTCTGCTCATGCTCTGTCTCTCTCCGTCTCAAAAATAAATAAACATTTTTTAAAAATAAAAAAAGAGGGGCGCCTGGGTGGTGCAGTCGGTTAAGCGTCCGACTTCAGCCAGGTCACGATCTTGTGGTCCGTGAGTTCGAGCCCCGCATCAGGCTCTAGGCTGATGGCTCGGAGCCTGGAGCCTGTTTCCGATTCTGTGTCTCCCTCTCTCTCTGCCCCTCCCCCGTTCATGCTCTGTCTCTCTCTGTCCCAAAAATAAATAAAAAACGTTGAAAAAAAATTTAAAAAAAAAATAAAAAAAGAAAGTTTCTACCCCCAAATTCACATGATAGTTGAAAATTTAGCTTTACATTAATTTTAAGTTTATTTATTTATTTTGAGAGATGAGATTAAATATGCAGTGTGACTCAGATGTGCTGGTTGGCTGGTACTTCCATCTCCCTGCCAAGCTGAGAGAGTGAAAAGTGGTAGGGAGTGTTAGTTATCCTGGGCCCTCACATGAGAAGGTGCCCTGGAGGAGCGTGTTTTGGAGAGGAGGATTTTACATGATGGCTCTCTTTCTTTCCTCACAGTATATACCTATATCCAAAGCCGGTTCTACAGATCCCCAGAAGTGATTCTAGGCCATCCCTACAACATGGCCATTGATATGTGGAGCCTGGGCTGCATCATGGCTGAGTTGTACACGGGCTACCCTCTGTTTCCTGGGGAGAATGAAGTAGAGCAGCTAGCCTGCATCATGGAGGTGAGGAGGAGGACTGAGGTCCCACAGGGTGGTCAGCTTACACTCTGAAACATGGGGCTGCATCAGACTCGCTGTAGGGCAGTGGCCTGAATACTTCCTATTGCTGTTGGATGTTCTCTAAAATATTTTTGGAATTACGTGCCCCTCTGTACATTTTTGAGTTGACACCTAGCATTTTTATCATAACTTTAAATAGTTGCAGAGGATGAAATTTCCAGCATATTGTGAATAGTGACATTTTATTTATTTATTTATTTATTTATCATTAACAATTTTTTTAATTCCAGTATAATTAACATACAGCGCTATATTAGTTACAGGTATACAATGTAGTGATTCAACATATTTCTCAGTGTTCACCATGATAAGTGTATTCTTAATCCCCTTCACCTATTTCATCCATTCCCCTTCCCACCTCCCCTCTGGTAGCCATCAATTTATCCTCTATAGTTAAGAGTCTGTTTTTGTTTTTTGTTTTTGTTTTGTCTCTACTTTCTTTGTTAATTTGTTTTGATTTTTAAATTCCAAAAATAAGTGAAATCATATGGTATTTGTCTTTCTCTGATTTATTTCACTTAGCATTATACTCTCTAGCTCCATCTATGTTGTTGCAAATGTCAAGATTTCGTTCTTTTTATGGCTGAATAATATTCCATTACACACACACACACACAAACACACACACACACACACACACATATATATGTATATATCTCACATCTTTATCCATTCATCTATTGATGGACACTTGGGCTGCTTCCATAATTTGGCTGTTGTAAATAATGCTGCAATAATCATCAAAGGGGTGCATGTATCCCTTTGAATTAGTATCTTTGTATTCTTTGGGTAAGTACCCAGTAGTGGAAATACTGGATCTGTGGTAATTCTATTGTTAATGTTTTGGGGAATCTTCAAACTGTTTTCCACAGTGGCTCCACCAGCTTACATTCCCACCAATAGGGCATGGTGTTTCCTTTTTCTCAACATCCTTGTCCACACCTATTGTTCCTTGAGTTTTTCATTTTAGCCATTCTAACAGGTATGGGTGATATCTCATTGTGGTTTTGATTTGCATTTCCTTGATGATAAGTGATGTTGAGCATCTTTTCATGTGTCTGTTGGCCACCTATAGGTCTTCTTTGTTGAAATGTCTGTTCATGTCTTCTGCCCATTTTTAATTGGATTATTTAGTTTTTGGGGGTTGAGTTGTAAAAATTTTTTATATATTTTTGGATACTAACTCTTTATCAGATATGTCATTTGCAAATATCTTTTCCCATCCAGTACATTATTTTTTAGTTGTTGTAGTCCCAATATTTTATGTTTGCTTTTGTTTCCCTTGCCTCAGGAGACATATCTAGAAAAATGTTGCTATAGCTGATGTCAGAGAAATTATTGCCTGTGCTCTCTTCTAGGATTTTTATGGTTATAGGTCTCCCATTTAGGTCTTTTATCCATTTTGAGTTTATTTTTGTGTATGGTGTAAGAAAGTGGTCCAGTCTCATTCTTTTGTATGTTGCTGTCCAGTTTTCCCGATTCCATTTGTTGAAATGACTTTTTCTCATTACATATTCTTTCCTACTTTCTCAAAGACTAATTGATCATATAGTTATGGATTTACCTCTGGGCTTTCTATTTGGTTCTATTGATCCATGTGTCTATGTTTGTGCCTGTACCATACTGTTTTGATTACTACAGTTTTGTAGTATATCTTGAAATCTGGGATTGTGATACCTCCAGGTTCATTCTGCTTTTTCAAGATTGCTTTGGCTATTCAGGGTCTTCTGTGAGTTCCATACAAATTTTAGGATTATTTGTTCTAATTCTGTGAAAAATGCTGTTGATGTTTTGATAGGAATTACATTCTGTACATTGCTTTGGGTAGTATGGACATTTTAACAATATTTATTCTCCCAATCCATGAACATGGAATATCTTTTTTGTGTCATCTTCAATTTCTTTCATCAATGTTTTATAGTTTTTAGAGTACAGGCCTTCCACCTCCTTGGTTAAGTTTATTCCTAGGTATTTTATTATTTTTGGTGCAATTGTAATTGCAACTGTTTTCTTAATTTCTCTTTCAGCTAGAATAGTGACATTTTAAAATTAAACTGTTATACCATCCTTTCAAATATGCTCGGAAGAATCCAAAAACCAAAGATGACACCTATCCAAATCTATATATTGTTCAGTCATTAGTCATTTATTATCCTAACTTTCTGGGAAGAATATCTTCCAATAAGAAGGCTTTACTAAGGCTCATTGTATATTACTTATTGTATATTTTTCTTAAAGTCTTCTTGTTATGGAAGATAAAACAGGAGAAAATAACCCTAAAAAATGGAAATTTCACATTTTACTATTATATCAGTAAACAAAGATATTTTGTGAACAAAGATCTATCTAATTTCCCTGTTTGTTTTTTCTGTCTCTGTTCTCTCTCTCTCTCTCTCTCTCTCTCTCTCTCTCTCTCCATGTATATATTTATGTTACTCTATTTAATTATCTGTCTGTCCACCCATTAATCCAAAAATTCTATTTTCTAGATTGCCTCAAAGTTATAGGTGCTCAGAGGGATACACACACACCCTTGAGAATTAGTAAACATAGTTTCATCTCATGATTGAAAATAATAAGTATTAAAATAATTTAGGTAATTGGGGCACCTGGATGGCTCAGTCAGTTAAGTGTTCGACTCTTGATTTCGGCTCAAGTCATGATCTCATAGTTTGTGAGTTCGAGCCCTACATTGGTGTCTGTGCTGACAGTGTGGAGCTTGCTTGGGACTCTCTCTCTCTCCCTCTGTCTCTGCCCCTCCCCTGGTCGTTCTCTCTCTCTCTCTCTTTCAAAATTAATAAACATTAAAGAATAATTTAGGTAATAATAACGTTTACACTTTTCTTTTCAAGAAGATATTTTGTCAAATAGTAGACTGATGCCCATCTGGTGATTTCCACCTCCTTTTCTCCTCCTTCCTTCCCAGGGAGGTCATTCCTTAATTCAAGGGTGGCTAGCATGTACACTGGTTTATTTATTCTGACAATGAGATCTGGCTGCCATCTAGAGTGGCCTACCTCTAGTTGGTGCTAATGCTTATTTAGAATAACATGGCTAATATTGATCCTCAGGATACTGAAACAGCCCTAAATTAGGAGTCAGAAGATCCGTGCTCTGGGCCTTTTTGCCACTGACTTGAGGTTATCACTTAATATCCTCGGGTCCTTGTCTGTAGAAGCAAAGTTTGGCCAAAGTCCCACCAGCTCTAATGTGTGAGTCCACAAGAGTGAACCCACTGCATTTTATTTGTTGAAGGTGCTGGGCCTGCCGCCAACCCACTTCATTCAGACAGCCTCCAGGAGACAGACATTTTTTGGTAAGTCCCCAGGTCTAAATCTCTTTCTCCCATTGTGATGATGAGCTTTTACAGACCTTGAAGATATCTTCCATACTCTAAACCCCATTTAGTTCTCTTCCCATGGCTCCATCCCAAAGGGCAAGCTGTGATTGGGAGTTTCTGTTAGAAAAGTAAAAAGATGCTGAGAAGTGGTACCAGAAAGCATGATGGAGATAGGATGGGGCAGTCACATTGCAAAGGAGGTCTTGGCATAAAAATAACCAGGTTCCTGTTCAGAAAATCTATCAGCAGATCTTGAAAACTTGAAATATTATAATTATGTCATCTCCTGTAAATTCTCCTTATGTCTGCAAGCAGTTTCCCCTTTCACACTATGTACTGTTCAGGGAAATCAAAGAGCAGAAGCTTCTTTTCCAGAAGAGTGGGAAATTTCTTTGTTATATAAATAATGGAGCATTTCTTTCCTGCTGAAATTATCTTAAATCCCCATATCTTTACTATGCCAGGATCATTGAAACTTGGCTATGAAATGGGTAAATAAAGGTTGTCAGAACAGTTTGGCTGTGGGTATGTTGTGGCTTGCCAGTTATGTGGAGGACATCTGCCTAATTGTTGGAATTAAGCCTCATCGATGGCCCCATGCTGTTTCCAGGCTCTGGATTTTCTGACCCTCTGCCTTTCTATTTGATTGGTGCTGTACAATGTGGACAGGTAGATCAATGATCTACCTCAGGTCCAACTGAGGCAGGGTTTCCAGGGCACTATGCACCGCAAAGATGAACTCAGTCCCATATCTAAAATCCTTTTAAAGAATCACAAGAACCTAAGGGATTCTTTAAAAAAAAAAAGAAAAAGAAAGAAAGAAAGAAAGCCATAGTGAAATGGAAGTTCAGCCATATGGAGCGAAGCCAGATGTGAGGGGAAAGGGACTCCACAATTAGGGGCTCTGCACCATCTGGAATGACATTTCTGACCAGCCATTCTTGTCAGGTCAATTTACAGGCTTATATTGGCTGTGGAATCTCCATCACTCTTAGCCATCTCACATCTTATTTCCACCCAAGAGGGCCCCCCAAAAATTTGGGGGGGAATCCTCTACTTTCTTTAACTTGCCCCATCAACAAAAGAGTTAAAGATACCCTAATGGGGGATCCTTCTGGACTAAAATGTTTTAGTCATGTTAGTGATGAGTCATATACACTGGTTCAATCATGTGGGGGGTTAAAATGTAGTCTCCATCTGCACAATTTGGTAAAAAACCACTGCCACAGCTACAGGCTCCCTGGCCCCTTTTCCAGGACTCATTGGACTCTGTGATCCAGAAACTAAAATTTTAAGGCCTGGCAAGCAGACCTCATGATCTTGTTTCAGTGCCAAAGATGTCATCCTTTCTGATTGGTCAGTCCCATGCCACTCCAATGGTTAAAACGTTGAGATGTCACCTTGTAGTCAGAGCTTTGAAGACCTTCCCTTTGGGCATGATCAGTGTCCTGGTTGCTTTAGAACAGTGCCCATGCACTAACACTTCTTCTAGAGCAGTCTGATGGCTAGGTAGGAAGATCTGGCTGGCTTGTTTGTATAACTTATACATAGAACAATGGAATTGGTCTTTTAACCCCAAATATATTTTTCCTATCCACCATATTTAATTCAGCCTTTTGGATTTCAAAGGATTTAGGGAAAGAAAAGTAGGAATATTGGTGTTCCCTGTGGCTAGATAAGACATTGTGGGAAGGGTCACGTCTTAAGCCCATAACACTGAAGTCAAAATTATAGTGGGGGGCACTAAAAGGAAAGTAATATAAGGCATGGTAAGAGGGTCTGGTTCATAGAGTACTGATTTTTACCATCAGCATTGAGGCTTTAAAATAATGATGTGTTTTTGGTGGCAACATCCACATATCTTCACTTCCTGCATAAGAAAGGGCTTTATTGGGAGCTGCATCCTCTTCAGTGTTTCCCAAACTTTATCTGATTATAAGAATCAGAGCTGGAGAGGAGAGCCTGGGTGGCTCAGTCCATTGAGCATCTGACTCTTGATTTCTGCTCAGATCATGATCTCATGGTTCATGAGATTGAGCCCCACATGGGGCACTGTGCTGACAGCATGGGGTCTGCTTGGGATTCTCTCTTCCCTCTCTCTCTGTGTCCCCTTACACCCTAAAAATAAACTTAAAAAAGAAAAGAATCAGTTAGGAACTTGGCAAAAATGCTAATTCCCATTATCTTCCTATATAACCTATGATATAGCAGATTTGAGGTGGAACTCAAGAGTCAGTTTCTAACAACAGCTCTTTGTGATTCTTATGATAAAGTAAGTGGGAGAAACAATATGTTCACCTCAATTCTTGTCTCTCCCTTGCCCATATTTGGGCTGCCAAAAGCTCCTCAAACCCCAGCAACTTGTAGTTTATATGTTTGATTAGCAGAAAGTGATGTTGCCTCAAGGGTAGTAAGCTACTTAGATACTCCAGGCTGCAAAAAGGAGATGGAGATAATAATTAAATATTGGGGAGTGTCAGAGCAATGAGAAAAACTTGAACAAGAAAAACAATTACATACTGACAACCTCATGAGCTGTTATTTTTATAAGCCTGTGAGCCTGATTCTTCAGTCATTTGTAAAAAGAGACATATAAGATCAAATGGGAGTACTAGTGCCACAGTAAAAAAGGAAATGGGGTTTGAACAAAGGAAATGGGGTTTATATGAGTTCACAAGACCTATATACCCTGTGCAATGTCCCCAATTTATTTTTATGTCTGTAGATACACATGCCCATGTATGTGTATATACACATTTGTGGTTTCTTCTAGGAATTCAGTATGAGCAGATGTTCTTTTTGAGGACCCACAAATTGTATTGATTACAAAAGTAATAGAAGGGCTTCACTATACACCTTCCAGAATGCCCATCATGTGAACCCCACTGAGTTTTTGTGAGAATTCAGTTTAGTATGCAAAGTGTATGTATCTGTTCATGTCCATCCTTATGCAGATTTAGAAGGTATGAGCAAAAGTGGTCTTTTCTGAACATGCACACCAGAGTATAGATATCCAGATGAGTGGCCTCACCTTCAAAGCACTGCACAGAGCATTTTAGGGAAACCTCTGGAGATGTCTTCAGGGCTTTTTTTCAGGCATGACAAATACCTTTGGTAAGGGTTTTAATCAATGAAAAATGACTGAAGAAAAGAGACTTCCAGACTGTGTCTTAAGCAACAAACCAAGTTTGGTGATTCCAATTTATGGACAAAATTTTGATGTGACTATAGAAAGTAATGCGATTTATTTGCTTGTGTGGCTTGTAAATGAGTTCTGAAAGCAGATGATTCTCCTACAATAACTTTCTTGTTATACTTTAGGCATATCCCAAATTCTCATTTTATTGGGCTAGTGAGAAAGGAGAGAGGGCATAGAAAATCCAAGAATAGACAACATCTTTTTCTGTTCAGAGCTGATGTTTTTGTCACTTTAGATTTATTATTATTGTATTATCATTATCATTATTATTTTACCTTGGTTAATGTTAAACCATTTAAGTCATTTGATTTGGGGAGGAGGAGGCAGGAAGGAGGCTCAGAACATACTGGATAGTAGGGAGTATTGTTTGTAAAGGTTAATTGCGTTCACTGGATAATCTACATGTGGTTCTTTCTGTCTGACTGAGACTGAGGGCATGTTCGTGTGTATGGGAGGGGTATGGTATAGGACTGAGATAGAGCTGCAAAGACCATTCCAAGAAGCAGCATGGTTGAGTAAAAAGCTGTGATGTGACCAATGGATATTAACACCTGGAACTAAACACAGAATGTTGTATCTCCAAAGATTCCAAAGGTTTTCCTAAAAATATGACCAACAACAGGGGGAGAAAAAGATACCCAGATTCCAAGGATCTCACGATGGTGCTGAAAACCTACGATGCCAGCTTCCTGGACTTTCTCAGAAGATGTTTGGTGTGAGTTTGTCATGGTGTCTTTGCCTCTAGGTGTCCTCTTAAACACTGTACTTTCCCACTCATTTGCTGGTGAAAGTCTGGGACTGGGACACAGTTATAAAAATAATAATAAATACTGACCATAGAGCTTGAAGTCTATATAATGCTTTCCCTCATCAGACTGCTCTCTTCCCTTCCTGTGTGATTAGCAAGTAGATGATTTGCTTAATTTTGAGATGTGGAGTCTGAGGCTCAAACAGTGACTTGCCCTGGATTACAGTGTGTGGGTAGAACTTGCCTTCTTGGCCTCAAACTGCCGGGCAGCAAGGTGTAGGCAAGTTCTGAATAGCTTTTGCTTCATGAACTGAAGTCAACCTCCTCTATGTTGTAACTGTTTACATACATACCCAGTGTATGTCTCTGGTTCCCTCCCTATCTCCCTAGGAAATAAAGCCTAAATCCTCTTTGTATTAAGGAATTAGGGAAGGGTTTATCTATAAACCATTTATTTTGTACAGCTTTTACAAACCTATATGCTTATTTTGACTCTGAGAAATTAGGTTCTGTACTTCAGTCAAGTCACAGTGAAAAAAAGACCAGTAAAAAAAGCACTCAGAGCAGTGCCTAATTTAGAAGGTGTTTAGAACATGTTAGCTCTTGTCATTATTTTAAAAGAAGTTTTGCAAGTGTGTTTCCACTGAATGGCAAATAGATTAGCTGCATGATATTTGATAAGTCATTGTCTCTCTGTGGGCTTCAGTTTCCTTTTCTGTATAATACAGGTATTCCTAAGGTGCCTTCCAGTTATATCAGTCCTATAAGTGTTTAGCATTTTTAGAGACCATAGGTCTATGGCCTCTCATTCTTCCAGTGGGATGGAGTAGTTTTAGCAAAATACTCTTCTGGCATTTGTGCACTAGCTAAGCGGATAAGCCGTCAAGTACTTCTGAAGGTTGTGGGTCATGCTACTCATCTGTAGAATGGAGATAGAGAAGGATCCTGTACTCCATCATTATCTCCATGTCACCACCCACTGCCAGCTTCTTGCTGAGACTATAAAATGAATGTGCTTTAACACATGACAAAAACTCACTACTGAGACTGAGGTGAATTATCCATAAACCCCAGCCATCCAGAACACAGCTCAGAACCAAAAAAGAAATTATTTTCTTTTTTAGAGCAAAGGGCTGGCTGTTCACAACTTGCGAGGAGCAGTCACGCTAATGGGTCCATTATCTGATCATTCCTTTTTCTTTCCCTTCTTCTTCTTCTTCTTTTTACTAATTAGCAAATTTTTGGAATGAGAGACTAGAAATTTTGAGTCAAATTTAAGAAAGGTAAATGTAAAGTCCTGTGGGGAGTTGTAGCTTAACAGCAGTTCATTTGAAAAAGAACTGGGAGATTGAGTTGTTTATGAGCGTGATGAGTCTACAATATTAATGCCATCTACCTGCAGTTAAAAGCTATCCCCAGCATGGTGGACACCAGTAAGACAATAGCTAGAATTTCCTATGCAGGAAGGTGGCAACCATATCATATGAGCAACACTTAGTAGCAATGTAAATGTTTTTGGATAGTTGGAGGATTGTAACATAAAATATAGGTGGGTTGTCCCATTCTGTATACAGTGGCCCCCCCTTACCCACGGTTTCACTTTCCGTGGTTTCAGTTACTCACAGTCAACCGTGGTCCAGAAGCAGATGATCCTCCTTCTGACATCTCGTCAGAAGGTCATTGGTAGCCTAGCGTTACATCACACTGCCTGTGTCATTCACCTCACTGCATCCCATCACATATGCATTTTATCATCTCACATCATAAGAAGGGTGAGTATGACACTAGAAGATGTTTTGAGAGGAAGAGACCACATTCACATAATTTTTCTTATAGTATATTATTATACTTATTCTATTTTATTATTAGTTATTGTTGTGAATCTCTTACTGTGCCTAATTTATAAATTAAGTTTTATCATAGGTATGTGTATAGGAAAACACATAGTATATACAGATGTTTGTGCTGTCCAGTTTCACGCATCCATTGGGGGTGGAATGTATTACCCCATGGAGAAGGGGGGGACTACTGTAATGTTAGTAGGTAGAATTAGAACCTGGGTCTGTTATTAGTGTGCAAGTTCCTGGGAAGTATAAATTTAGGCTCAATTAAAATGAAGAATTTTTAAAGAATTAGTTTTATCAATACTGGAATAGCTAATTATGTGAGTAAGTGCCTTGTCACTAAAAATACTCAAGAATAGCAAGATGAACCCATAACCAGCGAATAAATTGAATCAGTTATCAAAAATCTCCAAACAAATAAGAGTCCAGGACCAGATGGCTTCCCAGGAGAGTTCTACCAGATGTTTAAAGCAGAGATAATACCTATCCTTCTCAAGCTATTCCAAACAATAGAAAGGGAAGGAAAACTTCCAGACTCATTCTATGAAGGCAGTATTATTTTGATCCCTAAACCAGACAGAGACCCAGTAAAAAAAGAGAACTACAGGCCAATATCCCTGATGAATATGGATGCAAAAATTCTCAATAAGATACTAGCAAATCGAATTCAATGGCATATAAAAAGAATTTTTCACCATGATCAAGTGGGATTCATTCCTGGGATGCAGGGCTGGTTCAACATTCACAAATCAATCAACGTGATACATCACATTAATAAAAGAAAAGAGAAGAACCATATGATCCTGTCAATTGATGCAGAAAAAGCATTTGACAAAATTCAGCATCCTTTCTTAATAAAAACCCTTGAGAAAGTCGGGATAGAAGGAACATACTTAAACATCACAAAAGCCATTTATGAAAAGCCCACAGCTAACATCATCCTCAATGGTGAAAAACTGAGAGCTTTTTCCCTAAGATCAGGAACACGACAGGGATGTCCACTCTCATCACTGTTGTTTAACATAGTGTTGGAAGTTCTAGCATCAGCAATCAGACAACAAAAGGAAATCAAAGGCATCAAAATTGGCAAAGATGAAGTCAAGCTTTCACTTTTTGCAGATGACATGATATTATACATGGAAAATCCGATAGACTCCACCAAAAGTCTGCTAGAACTGATACATGAATTCAGCAAAGTTGCAGGGTACAAAATCAATGTACAGAAATCAGTTGCATTCTTATACACTAATAATGAAGAAACAGAAAGACAAATAAAGCAATTGATCCCATTCACAATTGCATCAAGAGCATAAAATACCTAGGAATAAATCTAACCAAAGATGTAAAAGATGTGTATGCTGAAAACTATAGAAAGCTTATGAAGGAAATTGAAGATGTAAAGAAGTGGAAAAAACATTCCATGCTCATGGGTTGGAAGAATAAATATTGTTAAAATGTCAATACTACCCAAAGCTATCTACACATTCAATGCAATCCCAATCAAAATTGCACCAGCATTCTTCTTGAAGCTAGAACAAGCAATCCTAAAATTCACATGGAACCACAAAAGGCTCTGAATAGCCAAAGTAATTTTGAAGAAGAAGGCCAAAGCAGGAGGCATCACAATCCCAGACTTTAGCCTCTACTACAAAGCTGTCATCATCAAGACAGCATGGTATTGGCACAAAAACAGACACATAGACCAATGGAATAGAATAGAAACCCCAGAACTAGACCCACAAAAGTATGGCCAACTAATCTTTGACAAAGCAGGGAAGAATATCCAATGTTAAAAAGACAGTCTCTTTAACAAATAGTGCTGGGAAAACTGGACAGCAACATGCAGAAGGTTGAAACTAGACCACTTTCTCACACCATTCACAAAAATAAACTCAAAATGGATAAAGGACCTGAATGTGAGACAGGAAGCCATCAAAACCCTAGAGGATAAAGCAGGAAAAGACCTCTCTGACTTCAGCCACAGCAATTTCTTACTTGACACATCCCCAAAGGCAAGGGAATTAAAAGCAAAAATGAACTATTGGGACCTCATGAAGATAAAAAGCTTCTGCACTGCAAAGGAAACAATCAACAAAACTAAAAGGCAACCAATGGAAGGGGAAAAGATATTTGCAAATGACATATTGGACAAAGGGCTAGTATCCAAAATCTATAAAGAGCTCATCAAACTCCACACCCAAAAAACAATCCAGTGAAGAAATGGGCAGAAAACATGAATAGACACTTCTCTAAAGAAGGCATCCAGATGGCCAACAGGCTCATGAAAAGATGCTCAACGTCACTCTTCATCAGGGAAATACAAATCAAAACCACACTCAGACATCACCTCACACCAGTCAGAGTGGCCAAAATGAACAAATCAGGAGACTATAGATGCTGGAGAGGATGTGGAGAAACAGGAACCCTCTTGCACTGTTGGTGGGAATGCAAACTGGTGCAGCCACTCTGGAAAACAGTGTGGAGGTTCCTCAAAAAATTAAAAATAGACCTACCCTATGACCCAGCAGTAGCACTGCTAGGAATCTACCCAAGGGATACAGGAGTACTGATGCATAGGGACACTTGTACCCCAATGTTTATAGCAGCACTCTCAACAATAGCCAAATTATGGAAAGAGCCTAAATGTCCATCAACTGATGAATGGATAAAGAAATTGTGGTTTATATACACAATGGAGTACTACAGGGCAATGAGAAAGAACGAAATCTGGCCCTTTGTAGCAACGTGGATGGAACTGGAGAGTGTGATGCTAAGTGAAATAAGCCATACAGAGAAAGACAGATACCATATGTTTTCACTCTTATGTGGATCCTGAGAAACTTAACAGAAACCCATGGGGGAGGGGAAGGAAAAAAAAAAGAGGTTAGAGTGGGAGAGAGCCAAAGTATAAGAGACTCTTAAAAACTGAGAACAAACTGAGGGTTGATGGGGGGTGGGAGGGAGGGGAGGGCAGGTGAGGGCATTGAAGATGGCATCTTTTGGGATGAGCACTGGGTGTTGTATGGAAACCAATTTGACAATAAATTTCATATATTAAAAAAATAAATAAAGACAAGAATATTATAGCTAAAAAAAAAAGAATAGCAAGATGATTCTGTGTTGAAGTTTCTGTCAGATGCCTTGTCACTGCATTGGAGGTTTGACTAGATTATACCCAAATCTCCTTATAAGCTTAATATTCTAGCATTCTATAATGTTCTGTGTGATATAATTGAAGTCCCAAGTTTTGGGAATTGAAATTAAGCATCTCTTTGTTTTGATCTTAGTTTACTGAACCCTAAAGCCCAAGCAGTTAAGATTTTCTATAATATTATAATATTTCTTTTGCGGGAATTTCCAGGAACTCTGGAAGATTTGGGCTCTCATATGTTCCCTGGTTTGTCATGCAAATTTCCTAAAAAGATTATTTTCATAGTTGTTTCCAGGTAATTTATATGTTGTTATCTTTGATACCTTTGATATCTATGATATCTTTGAGGTATAACGCAGCTTAGATTGGTTAAGAACGAACTATTTTTATTATACCTTACTGAGGTTGTCAGGGTCTTTTAAAATATTTTCAACATTAGAAAGGGAAGCAAAACAATAACCCATGCTGGGCTTTGTTGGTGTATAGATGGGAACCTTCTCTTCGCATGACCCCTGACCAGGCCCTCAAGCATGCTTGGATTCATGAGCCACGGAATTTCAAACCACGGTCCAGGCCCCAGACCCTGAGGAAACCCAGTCTCTGTTTCCCCTCTGAGGCTCGGAAGGAAAAGGTTCAAGGGCATCATCCCTTGGGCAAAAAAGGTACAGTCAGTCCTCTTCCTATAGTCCAGGGATCGGGTACCTCTGGAGGATTGTATGTCAATTTCTCTGACCTCCATCTTGGATAATTATTCTGACTACATCACCAGGAGCCTGCCATTTCTCACTTTTGAGTATAACCTCTTTCAGGAGTCTTACTTCTAGCTGGATTTGCCCCCCTTTTTGCCCTGTTATCATTAGGATTTTCCATTTTTCTCTGTCTTCAATTCTTTTCTTGTCCTTTCCTTTTCTTCTCCTCTGGCTTGCCTATAATTAGCTTTTGAATTTTTATCAGACTGATTATGGCATTATGCAGATATCTTTTATATGCAATATAGCCTCATGGTTATGTACATCATCCTTGGGGTCAGGTTGCCTGGGATTAATTCTGGTTCTACCATTTACCAGGTGTAGGCCCTTGGGCAATTTAGTTAACTTCCCTGTGTCTCAGTTTCTTCATTTATGAGAATGAGAATAATGCCTATTCTCTATGGTTGTGAAAAGGCTCAAAGAAATTAATAAATGTAAAGCGCTTAGAATAATGCCTGACACAGAGAATGCTCTTTACAAATGAATTGTTTTTATATCATTACTACCAGGATTTTCCCAAAGTGATTTATGGTCTAATAGAATATAATTCACATTTGAACACTTGTTCCTTCTGTCTTCTCTCTCCTTTGGCAGAGGTGACCATCAAAGAAGAGACCATAGACAAAATAAAAGGTGGCACCACTAAGCAGGTTCAGAATTCAGGTGACCAGCAGGGCATTCTCCAGCACACATCTGAAGTTGTCCAGTTGCCTCAGCTAACAGAAGCTTCCAGAAAGCCAGAGGCAGTTGCTGGACCAGAGGAGTCCAAAACCTCCCCAGGGCATCGAAGTAAAAACTCCTCATCCAAAAACATGAATATTTTACCACCTATTGTATGACCTTTGCTGAAGGTGTGTCCTGTTCCTTTCCACCAAGGATTTTTATTAGAGACAGCACTTATATTGTACAATATTACAGAGATTGTTGTTTTTTAACGCATAAAGGTTTTTTTTTTAAAAAACTTTATTCATATGGCTAGTTAAGCATGATTCCTATTATGAGAGATGGGGGAGAATGTCCTTGCACCTACACTCCCTTCTTATGCCCTCAATCAGATAAAACAATGTGTGTGTGGGGTGGGGGGAGGGGTAAGTATTCAATGGTATAGTATCACTAATAGAACTCTAAATAAAAGAATTTTTTTTCTTTTCCCCACAAGACAGCTAACCTGTTAGGACTCTTATTTGAAAATGAAAATGAAAAACTAGTTTGAATTCAGCTATTAACTAGTTTAAGCAACAAAGGACATCTATTGGCTTATGTAATTGGGGAATCAGGAGGTGTAAGTAAGTGTAGTTTCAGGCACAGCAGAATCTAAAAGTTCAGACAAGGTCATAGGGCTCAGACTCCCTCATCACCTATTAGTTTTGCTTCTTTTTGTGGTTTTCATTCTAAAGACAAGCTCTGCCAAGATGTTAAAGTAACCACCATTATCCAGTAAAAAGATGCAGTGCTGGCAGGAAAATCTCAGAAATTATTGGATTTGAACCAAGCACTATGTCTGAGATATTGGGATCCTGTGGTTGGCCAGCCTGGGTCACAAGCCTATACTGTGATGGTGGTAGCACCATGACTGATGCCTCTCTTGGAATGTGGAGTAGGGGACAGAATATTTCCCAAAGGAAGGGAAGTCGAGTAAACAACAGGATATGTTCATTCATCCAGCATCCTCAAAATCTAATCGGGTTCTTTTGGTTTACTAGTCCTTATCTACATGAATACATAATCTTTATATGATTGTAATTATAGAACAGATACAATTTTACAAGAAACTTAAGATCATAACCTCATAAACAACATAGAAAATATACCTGACTTTATAGTTTTCCTTTTAATCACTGTGTCATATTCCATGAAGGGAGACACCTTTTACCCAGGAAAGGTGAAACAGAATGAGAATAGCAGAGGGTCAAAAGGAAATAGGAAAGATAAATATTCCAGGGGTTGACAGAATTGAGTAGAGCCCCCAAGAGATGGAATTAATACAGAAATTAGGAACCAAAGCAGAAAGTTTCTAGCAAGATCAAAAATATAAAATTTCACAGAAAGTTGAGGGTAAGAACAGAAAATGCCTTAGGTGGGAGAAATGTCCTAACAGGTGACTTGTCCCAGGTCCTATAGCCAGAAAAGTATAGACGTGGCAATAGAACTCAGGTCTTCTGGACCTTTTTTGACACCAACTATGAATAAAATTGAGGAAGACCGTTGTTCTACAGAGATAGGAGAAGAAGCCAAGTCCTCCATATCATAATGAGAATGATACAGGTTGAATAGAAGATACTTTGTGATTTGCATGATTATAAAGGCTAAATAGTCTTATTCTTAGGGAACATTTTAAGGCCAGAGATCTGCAAGTTGTAGCACAGACAGGATACATAGAAACACCTTAGCAGTCCTCTCAGTCCAGCACTACTTTTCTTCTTGTTATCCATCTGATTATTTTTTAATTCCTGAAATTTCTTGACCTTATTGTCCATTGGATCCCAAGGAAACCAAACACCTGGAGTCCTTTCAATGTAATCTTTTTAATTTTGTGTCCTTGCTTGCATGGACGGGAAAATCTGCAAAATCCAGTGACTAGCATAAGATGACGTGTCTTTGATGTGAGTGGTATGATAGGGCTCTGTAAGGATATGGAGAGCTGTGGAAGTAAGAAGGGATGGGGAGAAGGGAAAGCAGTGGGTGGGCGCCGATCACAGGTTCACCATCAGCCAGTCCAGCAGCTGCAGCCGTGTAACATTTCCCACTGCCTCGTCCAGCTGTCGCTCCTTCTCGTAGCGCAGCACCGACTGCAGGACCTCACCTACACTACGTCCTTTGTCCACAGCAGCAGCCGAGAGCTGAAGTAGCTGTGGAAAGGAAAGAAAGCAGTAGTGTAAGGACAGAGCATCCCAGGGCAGACCAGAAAGGGCCTGACAAGGCTGGAACAAAGAGGCTGGGCAGAACTTGGAAAACTTCGGAAGAAGGGGCTCCAATTAGATGCTGAGAAGACTTCCATAATTGGAAAGAAGAGATGTTAGCATCCACCTGTACATCATATGGAAAGTACGATCTCCCACTAAGACTAAATCTTGCTTCCTCCAGTAGGTATTTGGTCAAGAGTGATCTTGTTTTCTAAGACTTTTAAAGTTCTTAAGCTCACTGTAATATCATAAAACAGTCTTCCACCATTGTCCTAAGACTGACAAGGGCAGGGGTGAAATAACCAGAGGACAAACGGACATGTTGCTTTCCATGCCCCACAGAACAGAGAGCCTAGAATGCTAGAGCACAAGAGCAACTCAGAGATCCATTCAACCCTCATGAAGATATGGCTCAGAGAGGTGGTGAGACTTGTCAGTAATACAGTGCTAGAAATTAGCAGAAGCAACATGCATATCCAGATCTCTGAACCCCATGTTCCTCTCTCTTTCCAAGCTCGAAATGAGAAAAATTAGCCAAAGCAATAATTCTGACCATATGAACACAGTACATCACCATTCATCTAAAGTAACCAGAGTTTTGGGCACCTGGGTGGCTCAGTTGGTTAAGCGTGACTCTTGGTTTCGGTTCAGGTCATGATCTCACACGGCTTCTTCATGGGTTCGAGCCCTGAATTGGGTTCTGTGCTGGGAGGGTGGTGCTTGCTTGGGATTCTCTCTCTGCCCCTCCCCCACTTGCACTGTTTCTGTCAAATAAAAACAACCAGATTTTTATTTTGTGTATTCTGCATCTGACTCTCTGAGAAAGAGTTAAAAGGAAAATAAATAGGCCAAGTATCAGGAGCTTTTCCAAAGGGGGAAATTTCCATGAGAGAGAATAAAGTAACATACGGATATTCTTAAAACAAATGGAAGGACCAAGTCAACAAAGAGAAGATATAATTTTAGAACTAAAAACATAAAATCCAAATGAAAACTTGTCAGATGGGCTAAATTGAATGAAGATGAGAGAGAAAAGTTAGTTAACTTAAAGATGGATTCATAGAAATAAACTGCATTGAACAACATAAGAAATTGATTAAACTTTCTTCAATAAAACCTCTTTGAAAAAAATAAAGGGAGCTCAGGGACCTGTGGAATAATGCCAAAGGCCTTGCTTTTATGTCATTAGAGTTCCAAGAGAGGAATAAAGAGTTTGCAGAAAAAATGCTGCAAGAAACAATGGATGAAAGTTTCCCCAACTTGCCAAGAAATATAACTGACAAATTCAAAAAGCTCAGTGAGCCTAAAATAAGATAAACCTAATGAAATTCACTTTAGGACCTGTCAAAATCAAATTGCTGAAAATTAAAGAAAAATCTGAAAGCAGTCAGAGAAAATGCTGAATTATTTTTAAAAGAATAATTCAAATGACAGCATATTTTGGTCAAAAACCAAAAATGTCAGAAGGAAATGGCACAACACTTTTAAGCACTAAAAAGAACTGCCAAATCAGAATCCTGTATCAAAAATTATACATCAGGAATAAGGTAAAAAATGTTTATTTATTTATTTGAGAGAGACAGAGTGCACACAAGCCAGGGAGGGGCAGAGAGAAAGGGAGGGAGAGAGAGAGAGAATCCCAAGCAGGCTCTATGCTGGCAGTGTAAAGCCTGATGTGGGGCTTGATCCCACGAACTGTGAGATCATGACCTGTGCTGACAGCTGAGCCTGGAGCCTGCTTTGGTTCTGTGTCTCGCTCTCTCTCTGCCCCTCCCCTGCTTGCACTGTCTCTCTTTCTCAAAAATAAATAAAACATTTTTTAAAAACTTAAAAAAAAAACACAAAAGAAGTCATGGCCAGAAATTGTGTTCTAATTCTTCAGGCAAAAGGAAAATTATGTCAGAAGGAAACTGGGAACATCAGGAATGAATGATGAACAGCAGAAACAGTAAAAATCTCAATAATAAATTTTCTCTGTTCTTTAAAATACTGGCATACCTTGAAGATATTGTGGGTTCAGTTCAAGACCACCATAATAAAGTGATATCACACTTTATATAAAGTGAGTCAATTTTTTTTTATCACAATAAAGTGAGTCAAACCAAAAAAATATAATAGTATGTTTACACTATTGTTTACACTATACTAATAGTTACACTATATGTTTACACTATACTAATAGTATAATGGTGCATATAATAGTATGTTTACACTATTAAGTGTGCAACAGCATATGTCCAGAAAACAATGTACATAATTAAAAAATACTTTATTGCTAAAAAATGTCAACCATTATTTGAGTTTTCAGTGAATTTTTATCACTGATTACAGATCATCATAACAAATATAATAGTGAAAAAGTTTGAAATATTTTGAGAATTACCCAAATGAGACACAGACACACAGAGTGAGCAAATACTGCTGGGAAAATGGCACCAACAGACTTGCCAGATATAGGGTTGCTACAAACCTTTGAATTTGTGAAAAATGAAATACCTGCAAAGCACAATAAAGTGAGGCACAATAAAATGAGGTGTGACTTTATTTTTTATAATTGAAAGCAAAAATAACATTGTCTAAGGATTTTTCTAATATATGTAGATTACATTAAATAACTACAATGTAAGGGAGAAGGTAATGAGACCTATAAAGTAGTAAGATTTCTACACCACAGTTTAAGTGGCAACTATTGATTCTACATAGACTCTAAAAAGTATGTATATTGTAATCCTTAGGGAAACTACTTAAAAAACAACACAGAGATATAGTCAAAAAACACAATAAATTAAAACAGAATACTAAAAAAAAAAAAATAATCCAAAAGGTGGAAACAAATGGGGGAAAAGGAGGTAAATTAGAACAGTTGACCCAAATCCAAACATATCAATAATTAGGCTAAATGTAAATGATGTAAACATACCAACTGTCAGAATGGATTAAAAAAAACATAACTAGACTATATGTTACCTACAAAAAAGAAAAAAACTCTTCAAATGATATAGGTAAGTTAAAAGTAAAAATATTGAAAAAAATGTATCATTGAAACATCAATTGAAAAAAAGTTAGAACCTCAACATTTATGGACAAGTGATTTTTTAAAAAGGGGAAAGATAATTCATAAGGGCCAGCTCTCCATTTGTCTTTTCAACAAATGATACTGAGACAACTCATATCCACATGCAACAGGTGAATTTCGATGCCTTCCTCATATTATACACAAAAATGAACTCAATGTGGATCACAGACCAAAATATAAGAGCTGAAATTATCCAAGAAAACAAAGGAGAAAATATTCATGCCTGGGTTAGGTCAGGGTTTCTCAATCTGGTCCTATTTACGTGATGGGCCAGGTAATTCTGTGTTGTGGGCTGTATTGTGCATTCTAGGATGTTTAGCAGCATCCCTGGCCTCTTCCACTAGACCCAAGTAGCAGCTCCCTCTCAGCTGATGACACAACAAAATATATCTCTAGATACTGCCAAATGTCCCCTGGGGGCAAAACTGCTTCCAGTTGAGAACCACTGGGGTAGGCAAGGATTTATTAGATATAACATTAAAAAGCACAAGCAATATGTTTTCACTCTTATGTGGATCCTGAGAAACTTAACAGAAGACCATGGAGGAGGGGAAGGAAAAAAAAAGTTAGAGAGGGAGGGAGTCAAACCATAAGAGACTCTTAAAAACTGAGAATAAACTGAGGGTTGATAGGGGGTGGAGGGAGGGGAAAGTGGGTGATGGGCATTGAGGAGGGCATCTTTTGGGATGAACACTGGGTGTTGTATGGAAACCAATTTGACAATAAATTTCTATTAAAAAAAACACAAGCAATAAAGGCAAAAAATAAATTAGATTTTATAATTGAAAACTTTTGCTCTTCAAAAGACTCCATTGAGTAAGAAAGACAAACTGTAGACTGAGAGAAAATATGTGCAAATCATTTATATCTGATAAAGGACTTGTATCCAGAATATATAAGGAATTCTTATAACTTGGTTAAGAAGAAACCAACCCAGTCAAAATATGGGCAAAAGAGGGGCACCTTGGTGGCTCAGTTGGTTAAGTGTCTGACTTCAGCTCAGGTTATGATCTCACGGTTCATAAGTTCAAGCCCTGCATCAGGCTCTGTGCTGACAGCTCAGAGCCTGCTTAGAATTCTCTGTCTCCCTCTCTCTCTGCCCCTCCCCTGCTTGTGCTCTCTAAAATAAATAAACATTAACAAAAATATATGGGTAAAAGATTCGCACAGACAACTCACCAAAAAATATATATGAATGGTTAATGAGCACATAAAATGATGTTTATCAAATTAAATCTACAGTGAAATACCATTATAACAACTATAAAAAAATAATGTTGACAAAAATATGGAGAAACTGAAACCCACATACACCGCTGGTGGGAATGTAAAATGGTACAGCTATCTTGGAAAACAGTTTGGAAGTTTCTTAAGAATTATGCTAACCATAACATATAGCAATCCCACTTCTTGTTACCCAAGAGAAATGAGAACATGTGTCCACACAAAGACTTGTATGTGGGTATTCATAATAGCATTATTCATAATAGCAAAAAAGTGAAAATAATCCAAATTTCCAGTAGCTAATGAATGGATAAATAAAATGCATTATATATCCATTTCATGAAATTCAGCAATAAAGAGAAATGAACTACTGATACATGCTACAACATGGATAAACCTCAAAAATATTATGCTTAGTGTGTGTAGTCTTTTACAGATGTAAAAGACTGCATATTTTATGGCTCGATTATAGAAAATGAAAGAAAGGTAAACCTATGATGATGGAAAACATAAATGGTTACATGTGGCTGGGGGACAGAAACAGAAATGTACCCTAGAAAGTTCTGAGATAGAGAAGTAAGGAGTTCCTAGACTTATCAGATATTAAAACACATTACTGAATAGCAGTAATTAAAACAATATGCTAGTAAAATACTAGGAATGGACAATTCAATATAACAGAACAGAACATTCAAGAAAAGAACCAACAACCTGTAGCACTTAGAAAAAAATAAGAGATTGCATTCCTACCTCATACCTTATGTACAAATGAATTGAAAATGGATCAAAGTCTTAAATATTTTTAAAAATCATAAAAGTGGGGCGCCTGGGTGGCACAGCCGGTTAAGCGTCAGACTTCAGCCAGGTCACGATCTTGCGGTCCGTGAGTTCGAGCCCCGCGTCAGGCTCTGGGCTGATGGCTCAGAGCTGATGGCTCAGAGCCTGGAGCCTGTTTCCGATTCTGTGTCTCCCTCTGTCTCTGCCCCTCCCCCGTTCATGCTCTGTCTCTCTCTGTCCCAAAAATAAATAAACGTTGAAAAAAAAATTAAAAAAAAAATCATAAAAGTACTAGAGAAAAACATTGGTAATTTTTGTTAACATCCTGTAGTGAGCAATATTAGCAACTGAAATGTCCATATATAGGAGAGTGGTTAAATATCCTTATACAATAATATATAGCCACTAAGAAGAATGTGGCAGGTAATATGTTGTGGAAGAGAATACATATATATATATATATATATATATATATATATATATATATATATATTGACTTAAGGAAAAGATATATACCTATAAGCATTTGCTTGTATATGCATATGTATTTCTGGAAGGATAAAGAAGAAATTAATCAGAAAGGTTTTCTCCAGGGAGGGCAATGGGTTGGGAGATAAGGATAGAAAAAAATCCTTAATTTCACTGTGCCTTTTGTGACTTTGGATGTAGTACTATACACATATTATCTAATGAAATATGGATACAAATTTGTTTAAAGAAATTGGGTTCATGGGCATCACAGTGTTACAGCATTAGCATGGGAGTATTTCCATATCTCCCCTTCTGCCAAAAAAAAAAAATCTCAAATAATTTTCAGGTAGTTTCTTTGATGTATACTTCATCCAACTCTTACTAAAAATACACTGATATTCAATGCAAACCTACTTATTAGTTGAGATTTGGACATGCTGTTGCCCATCCTTTCCATTCTTTCCCTTTAATAAAATAGATGATCATCTTTATCTTTACACTGGGCAAAGATGTATGTATGTGTGTATGTGTTTGTGTGTATAAGAGGAATGCAAGTATGTTGCCTTCATTTTAATTAAGTATATTACAGACATTCTAATCTAAAATAATATAAAACCAGAATGTGTTATGTATGTTATGTATAATGGGTTTGACTTACAATATGGCTATAGAAAAAAGCATTTCACATATCATACACATGAAACCTATGCTCCTTTTTAGATTTTTTTCTTCAGTCTAAAGCTTTTGTGAATATAGGCCCCTCTACTAATTGTTGTGTATCAAAATAGTTGTCTTTTACAGACTGGAAAAACTGTAAAGAGACAGAACCTGCCAAGAACTCTTAGGGATATATCTAGGATTGGAACCCCATGTTATATCCTCTAGCCCAAACTTAAATGTACACACATATGACCTGGGGATTTTGCTAAAATTGAGTTTCTAATTCAGTAGGGCAAGAATATAGCCTGAGATTCTGTACTTATAACAAGCTCCCAGGTGATGCCAGTGCTGTTGGTCCATAGACACACTTTAGTTCCAAGTTTATAAATCACAGAGTTTCTTACATAGTATAGCCTCTTCTGTATGTTATACAATCCTGTGTCTTTTCAGTAATCAGATAAACAAAGTAACCCAGTTACAAGGGTTACCAATACCACTTATTCTTCCACATCCTCTGGTTTCTATGAGGATGAATTATTTTTATAAATAATTCCAACCTCTTGTGCCATGCTTACTACTTACTTGGTGCTATTCTATTTCTCTCAATTGAAATGAAATTATCAAAAGCCCTAAGTGTGTGGTGTGTGTGTATGTGTATATGTGTGGTAGGGATGGTCTCTATTCCTTAATTCCTCTACATTACCATGAAGCAGCAACTTGAATAAGTATTCATGCTTTCCAGCCTCAAAATTTGATTTCAGGGAAGGATTCCAGATAACAGCATGAAAAGATCCTGAACTCACCTCTGCCCACAAACACAACAAATCTACAGCTACATATGGAATAAGTCCCTCTGAAAAGGACCCAAAAGCTAGCTGAACAGTGCTTCCACAAGAGAATATAGAAGGACCACATCAAGATGGGTAGGAGAGGCAGTTAGACATGGTCTAGCAAGAAAATGCACAGAGCTACACTCAGGAGGAATCTCATAATGTGAAGCTTGTCCCTGAGAAGTGAGGGGTTTGTGCCCCATATCAGACACCCAACCCTAATGAACTGTGCTAGAGAGGTAAGCTCTTAACATGTCTGGCCTTAAAAACCAACAGTGTTTACTCCCAGGAGAACCAAATGGCTATAGGGAATGAAAAATCTGCTCTTAAATGGTTTGTATACAAACCCACTCATCCTGGAACACAGCACAAAAGCAACAGTTTGAAAGGCTCCTAGACTATATGCAAAGGAGACTCATTTCTTAATCTTAAAGCATCTGCCACAGAAGCAGAAACCTACTGGGACTCTCAGGATGAAGGCAGGTGCTATTTTTGTGTTTTCCTTCTGCCTTGTTGGTGCCAATACTGGCAGATGTCATTTTCACACCACCCACAGGCCTGCTAGCTCCAGTGAGAGCACCCTGTTCCTGCACACTGCAGCCATGGCTCACCATGCCACAGCCAATGGATAGGCACAAACCACAAAAGGGATGCTCGTTGAGCATCTGAGTCTCGGGGCCAAGGGGAATTGCATTTCTGGGCCCTATGGGTCTGCAACAGAGAGACAGTCCTTGGCAGGCTACCACCCCATGGCACTGCACAGACAGCAGACTGAAATACATCTTCAGTCTTCATGTGAAAAAGGCCTTGCCACAGTTTGTTGATATCTCCTAAAAAGGAGCTTGAGCACATGTCTAAATACATGAATTTTGCAACTATTGCCCAGGAAGATCTCCAGATCTCCTGGTCTGGAAGTCTTCAGGGATTACAACTGTGGGTATATTTACATACCTTAAAAGTTGCTGCCTGAGGATCTGGCTTACAATTAACCTGAAACTAGGCAATGTCTGAGATCCCTCCCTTTGGAACACTGCCAGATGTGGGCACACCCTCAACAACTGGGACCTATTAAGAACAATTCAAGTGAGGTTCCAGTCCACATGGTGGTGAAATAGGGGAACCCGAAGTTCCCTCATCCCTCAAACGCAGCACTGTTGAGGCCAGAGGACTTGGAATTCCAAGAGTACAGGCTGCGGAGTGGCAGAGACATCTCCAAGAGCCCACGGGGACAACTTGGCAGACCATAGGTATGTGATTGCAAACTGGGAGAGATAAAATAGGTGGCATAGGAACAGAGGGGAGGGATCCCCTTCTGTGGAGAGACAAAAGGAAGAGAGAGGCTGTGGAAGGATTGTATTTGGACAAGAGAAAACCACGGACCAGGGAATGGACAAAATGGAGAAAGAATCAATTTCTAACTGCAGGGTTTTCTCTGGACTGGGGCCAGCTGCCCTGTTCATGCACCTGGGGAGGAGGGGAGCCAGTCCCAGGCTTGGTAACTAGCTCAGAGTGCAGTCTGCAGTCAGAGAAAGCAATTCCCTCCCTTGAGTGCTGTGGGAAGAAGGCACAGAGCCATTCCAAGGACAAAAGACCCTGCAGGTGCCCGCCAACCAGAGGCCTTTGTTGGTGGGCTGAGTGGAGTGGCACTACCCCGGAACTGGGGCATGCAGAGTGGGATCCTTTAAGACACTGGGGTTTGAATCCAAGCCGAGCACCTGGGAGGTACAGGAGACTGCGGACTGGAACAAAACAGCCCGCTCACACACATGTGGCACTGTGAGGAGCCAGAGGCCCTTTGTTGGCTGGCTGGCTGGAGTACTACTTCCCTGAAACCAGGGTGTGCAGAGCAAGATCCTTTAATACATTGGGGTTTGAATCCCAGCTGAGCACCTGGGGGGCACAGGAGACTGTGGAGCAGAACAAACTGACCTACTCATGCCTGCATGGCACTGTAAAGATGGTCTGAACAGAGTGGTTTGGGACACCCAGTCTGGGGAGGAGAGAATGGGGTTTTGCCATTTTTCTCCCCATCACCAACAAGGTGGGATTTCAGGGAATGGACAAGGGGCCCACAGTGGAGGTGGGACATGCCTATGCCACACCACACCCATCCATGCCTGGTAACTGTGTAGCCACCAGAGCAAGATTGACACTGACTGAACCAGACGGCCCCTCATCCAGACTAGGGCAGCCACTGGTCCCAAGGGTTATGTCAATGAACAAATCAAAGCACACCTGGTGGAAGGTCCAAACCACCACTACAAGTAGGGAGATAAAGCAACCAGAGTCACAACAACAGCTAGCATGTAAGACACTCCAAAAACACCTCCTGAAGGGCCAGGCCCTGGACATCACATGACCCCTCTTTAATATAGTAGTGCTTGCAGGTACAGGACACATAACAAGCTACTAAAACACATAAGGGACAGAAAACTAGACAAAATGATGAAACAGAAGAATTCTGAAAAGAAATTCCAGGAAGAAATGACAGCTAGAGAATTGCTTAAAACAGACATAAACAATACATCTGATCAAGAATTTAGAATAATAGCCATAAGAATAATCACTGGTTTTGAAAACAACATAGAAGACAGCAGAGAATCTATTGATGCAGAGTTCAAGGAACTAAAAAACAGTCACGATGAATTAAGAAATGTTGTAAATAAGGTGCAAAACAAATAAGGTGAAAAATAAACTAGATTCAGTGACAGCAAGGATGGAAGAAGCAGAGGGGAGAATATGTGAAGCAGAAGATAAAATTATGGAAAATGATGAAGCTGAGAAAAAGAGATAAGAAAGTACTAGACCATGAGGGGAAAATTAGAGAACTAAGTAGTTCAATGAAACATAATAATATCTGTATCATAGGAGTGCCAGAAGAGGAAGAAGAGAGAGAAAGGGGCAGAAGGTTTATTGAACAAATTATAGCTGAGAACTTCCCTAATCTGGGGAAGGGAGAAGACTTCCAAATCCAGGAGGCACAGAGAACTCCCTTCAGACTTAACAGGAATAGGTCTTCTCCACAGCATATCATAATGCAACTGGAAAAATACAAAGATAAAGAGAGAATTCTGAAAGCAGCTAGGGACAAACGGGCCTTAACCTACAAGGGTAGACACATCAAGGGTAGTAGCAGACCTGTCCACTAAAACTCGGCAGAAGGGAGTGGAAGGAAATATTCAATGTGCTGAATAGGAAAAATACGCAGCCAAGAATCCTTTATCCAGTAAGACTGTCATTCAGAATAGAAGGAGAGATAAAGGATTTCCCAGACAAACAAAAACTAAAGGAGTTTATGACCACTAAACCAGCCCTACAAGAGATCCTAAGGGAGACCTTGTGAGTGGAATGCTGCAAAGACTACAAAGGACCAGAGACACCACCACAAGCATGAAACCTACAGATAATACAATGACATTAAATCCATATCTTTCAATAATAATGCTGAATGTAAATAGACTAAATGCTCTAATAAAAAGGCATAGGGTATCAGAATGGATTAAAAAAAAAAAAGATCCATCTATATGCTGTCTACAGGAGACCCATTTTAGACCTAACGACACCTTCAGATTGAAAGTGAGGGGATGGAGAACCATCTATAATGCTACTGGAAGTCAAAAGAAAGCTGGAGTAGCCATGTTTGTATCAGACAAACTAGATTCTAAAGGTTGTAACAAGATATGAAGAAGGGGATTATATCATAATTACAGGGTCTATCCATCAAGGAGAGCTAACAATTATAAATTTTTATGCCCCCAGCTTGGAGACTTCCAAATATATAAATCAATTAATCACAAATATAAACAATCTTTTTGATAAGAATCTGGTAACTGCAGGTGGCTTTAATACTCCACTTAGAGAAATGGACAGATCATCTAGGCAGAAAATCAATAAAGAAACAATGGCCCTGAATGATACACTGGACCAGATGGACCTGACAGATATACTCAGAACTTTTCATCCAAAAGCTGCAGAATACACATTCTTCTCAAGTGCACATGGAACATTCTCCAAGATAGATCACATACTGGGTCACAAAACAGCCCTCAAAAAATATAAAAGAATTGAGATCATACTGTGCATATTTTCAGATCACAATGCTATGAAACTTGAGATCAACCACAAGAAAAAATTTGGAAAATCTCCAAATGCATGGAGGTTAAAGAACATCCTACTAAAGAATGAATGGGTCAACCAGGCAATTAGAGAAGAAATTTAAAAATATATGGAAGCAAATTAAAATGAAAACACAACAATCCAAACGCTTTGGGATGCAGCAAATGAGTCCTAAGAAGAAAATACATTGCAATCCAGGCCTATCACAAGAAACAAGAAAAATCCTAAATATAAAATATAACTTCACACCTAAAGGAACAAGAAGCAGAACAGCAAATAAACTCCAAGACCAGTAGAAGAAGAGAAATAATAAAGATTAGAGTAGAAATAAACAATATAGAATCAAAAAAAAAAAAAAAAACAACAAAACCCAACCCAACCAGTAGAACAGATCAATGAATCTAAGAGCTGTTTTTTTGAAAAATAAAGTTGATAAATCCCTAGCCAGACTTCTCAAAAAGAAAACAGAGAGGATCCAAATAGATAAAATCACAAATGAAAAAGAACAGATCACAACCAACACCACAGAAATACAAACAATTATTAAAGAATACTATGAAAAATTACATGCCAACAAACTGGAAAACCTGGAAGAAATGGACAAATTCCTAGACACCCACACACTACCAAAACTCAAACAGGGAGAAATAGAAAATTTGAACAGACCCATAACCATCCAAGGAATTGAATCAGTTATCAAAAATCTCCCAACAAATAAGAGACCTGGGCCAGATGGCTTCCCAGGGGAATTCTACCAGACATTTAAAACAGAGTTAATACCGATCTTCTCAAGCTGTTCCAAAAAATAGAAATGGAAGGAAAGCTTCCAGACTCATTCTATGAAACCAGCATTACCTCGATTCCCAAACTAGACAGAGACTCCACAAAAAAGGAGAGTTACAGGCCAATATTCCTGATGAACACAGATGCAAAAATTCTCAACAAGATACTAGCAAGTTGAATTCAAGTGTATTAAAAGAATTATTCACCATGATCAAGTGGGATTCATTCCTGGGTTACAAGGTTGGTTCAATATTTGCAAATCAATCAATGTGTACAGCACATTAATAGAAGAAAGGATAATAACCATATGATCCTGTCAATAGATGGAGAAAAAGCATTTGACAAAATACAGCATCCTTTCTTAATAAAAACCTTCAAGAAAACTGGGATAGAAGGAACATACCTTAACATCATAAAAGCCATATATGAAAAGTCCACAGCTAATATCATCCTCAATGGGGAAAAACTGAGAGCTTTCCCTCTGAGATCAGGAACATGGCAGGGATGTCCACTCTCACCACTGTTGTTTAACATAGTGTTGGAAGTCCTAGCTTCAGCAATCGGATGACAAAATAAAAGCCATCCAAATTGGCAAAGAAGTCAAACTTTCACTTTTTGCAGATGACATGATACTCTACATGGAAAACCCAAAAGACTCCACCAAAAAGCCACTAGAACTGATACATGAACTCAGCAAAGTTGCAGGATACAAAAATCAATGCACAGAAATCGGTTGCATTTCTATACGTCAATAATGAAGCAACAGAAAACCAAGAAATTGATCCCATTTACAATGCACTAAGAACCATAAAATAACAAGGAATAAAGCTAACCAAATATGTAAAATATCTGTATGCTGAAAACTATAGAAAACTTATGAAAGAAATTGAAGAAGACACAAAGAAATGGAAAAACATTCCATGCTAATGGATTGGAAGAACAAATATTATTAAAATGTCAAGGGGCGCCTGGGTGGCTCAGTCGGTTAAGCGGCTGACTTCAGCTCAGGTCATGATCTTGCGGTCCATGAGTTCAAGCCCCGTGTCGGGTTCTGTGCTGACAGCTCAGAGCCTGGAGCCTGTTTCAGATTCTGTGTCTCCCTCTCTCTGATCCTCCCCTGTTCATGCTCTCTCTCTGTCTCAAAAATAAATAAACGTTAAAAAAATTAAAAATAAAATAAAATGTCAATACTACCCAAAGCAATCTACACATTCAATGCAATCCCAATCAAAACTGCACTGGTATTATTCTCAAAGCTAGAAAAAACAATCCTAAAATTAGTATGGAACCACAAAAGACCCCAAATAGCCAAAGCAATGTTGAAAAAGAAAACCAAAGCAGAGGCATCACAATGCTGGACTTTAGCCTCTACTACAAAGCTGTAATCATCAAGGCAGTATGGTATTGGCACAAAAACAAACATATATAATAGAGAAACTAGAACTGGACACACAAATATATGGACAACTAATCTTTGACAAAGCAGGAAAGAGTATCCATTGGAAAACAGTCTCTTTAGCAAACGGTGCTGAGAGAACTGGACAAGCAACATGCAGAAGAATGAAACTGGACCACTTTCTTACACCACACACAAAAATAAATTCAAAATGAATGAAATACCCAAATGTGAGACAGTAAACCATCAAACCCTAGAGGAGAAAACAGGCAACAATCTCTTTGATCTCAGCCACAGCAATTTCTTGCTCAACGTGTCTCTGAAGGCAAGGCAAATCAAAGCAAAAATGAACTATTGGGACCTCTTCAAAATAAAAAGCTTCTGCACAGGGAAGGAAACAACAAAACTAAAAGGCAACTGATGGAATAGGAGAAGATATTTGCAAATGACATATCAGATAAAGGGTTAGTGTCCAAAATCTACAAAGAACTTACCAAATTCAACACCCGAAAAACAAATAACCTGATGAGGAAATGGGCAGAATGGAATGCCACTTTTCCAAATAAGACATTCAGATGGCTAACAGACACATGAAAAGATGCTCAACATCACTCACCATCAGGGAAATACAAATCAAAACCACACTGAGATACCACCTCACACTGGTCAGAGTGGCTAAAATGAACAACTCAGGAAACAACAGATGTTAGTGAGGATGTAGAGAAACAGGAACTCTCTTGCACTGTGGGAATGCAAACTGGTGCAGTCACTCTGGGAAACAGTGTGGAGGTTCCTAAAGAAATTAAAAATAGAACTACCCTATGATCCAGCAATAGTGCTACTAGGAATTTATCCAAAGAATAAAGGAGTGCTGATTCATAGGGGCACATGTACTCCAATGTTTATAGCAGTGATTTCAACAATAGCCAAATTATGGAAAGAGCCCAACTGATGAATGGATAAAGAAGATGTGGTTTATATATACAATGGAATACTACTTGGCAATGAGAAAGAATAAAATCCTCCCATTTGCAACAACGTGGATGGAACTGGAGGGTATTATGCTAAGTGAAATAAGTCAGTCAGAGAAGGACAGATATCATATGTTTTCACTCATCTGTTGAACTTGAGAAACTTAACAGAAGAATATGGGGGAAGGGAAGGGGAAAAATAGTTGCAAACAGAGAGGGAAGTAAATCTATAAGAGACTCTTAAATACAAAGAACAAACTGAGGATTGATGGGAAGGGCAGGGGAGAGGAGAAAATAGGTGATGAGCATTGAGGAGGGCACTTGTTGGAATGAGCACTGGGTGTTGTATATAAGTGATGAATCACAGGAATGTACCCCCAAAACCAAGAGCACACTGTATACACTGTATGTTAGCTAACTTGACAATAAATTATATTAAAAAAAAGAACAAATCAAGCTAATCAGAAAATCACTAAGATCTGAGAAACAGCCAAAAGCTAGGGTACAGCTGGATAATAAGTTTCATCTCCTATATAAGGCCACTCCTTCAAGGCTAGGAAAGATAGCTGTTTCACCTAATACATAGAAACAAACAAAGAGTTAAACAAGATGAGAACACAGAGTAATATATTCCAAACAAAAGAATAAGACAAAACTTCAAAAAAGAGACCTTAATGAAATGGAGATAAGTAATTTACCTGATAAAGAGTTCAAAGTAGTGGTCAGAAAGATGCTCACCAAACTCAGGAGAAGAATAGATAAACATGGTGAGAACGAACAATGAGATGGAAGGTGAGGTGCAAAAATGTAGAATTTTAAAAATGTGCTCAAACTTAAGATGCTATCAACTTAAATAGACTGTTGTAAATATAGGATGTTATATGTAAACCTTATGGTAACCATAAAGCAATAATCTAGATACACATAAGACAATGAAAAGAAATCTAAATGTAACGCTAAAAAAAAATCACCAAACCACAAGAGAAGAAAGCAAGAGAAGAACGGAACAGAGAGGAACAACAAAAACAGAAAATAATCATGAAATTGGATTTAAAAAACCCACAAGACCCATTTGTTTGTTGCCTGCAAGAGATTTACCTCAGATCTAAGGACACACACACACAGGGCTCAAATAAAATCAGAAATGAAAGAGGAGAAGTTTACAACTGATACTACAGAAATACCAAGGGTTATAAGAGTGTACTATGAAAAATTACATGCCAGAAAATTGGACAACCTAGAAGAAATGTATAAATTCCTAGAAACATATACTCTTTCAAGGCTGGATCATGAAGAAAATCTGAATAGACTGATTTCTAGCAAGGAGATTGAGTCAGTAATCTGATTCAACAAACAAAAGTCCAGGACCAGATGGCTTCACTGGTGAATTCTACGACATTCAAAGAAGATTTAATACCTGTCTTTCTCAAACTATTCCAAAAAAATTGAAGAGGAGAGAACACTTCCAAACTCATTGTACAGGCCAGGCATTACCTTGATACCAAAACCATATAAGGACACCAGAAAAACAAATCAGAGGCCAACATCCCTAAATGAACATAGATACAACATCCTCTACAAAATATTAGCAAACCAAATTCAACATTACAATAGAAGAATCATACACCATGCTCAAGTGGCATTTATTCCAAGGATGCAAGGATGGCTCAACATTTACCAATGAATCAATATGATATACCACATTAACAAAATAAAAGATTAAAATTATATGATCATCTCAATAAATGCAGAAAGAAGCATGTGACAAAATTTAATACCCACTTATGATAAAAAGCACTCAACAAAGTGGGTATAGAAGGAACCTATGTCAATACAATGAAGGCTTTATATGACAAAGCCACAGCTAATATCATACTCAATGGTGAACAGTTGAAAGCTTTTCCTCTGAGATCAGGAACAAGACAAGAATGCTCTAGCCACTTTTATTCAACATATTATTGGAAGTCCTAGTCACAGAAATTAAGCAAGAAAAGGAAATGAAGGGCATCCAAATCAGAAAGGAAGAAGCAAAATTCTAATTACAGATGACATGAATATATATATATCCCTAAAGACACCACCAAAAACCTGTCAGAACTAATTTATGAAATTAAGTAAAGTTGCAGGAAAAAAATCAATATACAGATACCTGTTTTGTTTCTATACAATAATAACAAATTACTAAAAAGAGAAATTAAAACAATCCTATTTACAATTGCATCAAAAGGATAAAATACCTAGAAATAAATTTAACCACAAAAGTGAAAGTACTGTGAAATGAAAATTGTAAGACACTGATAAAACAAATTGAAGATGACACAAATAAATGTAAAGGTATCCTGTGCTCATGGATTGGAAGAACTAACATTGTTAAAATGTCCATACTACCCAAAACAATCTACAGAGTCAATGCAATATGTATCAAAATCCAGTGGCGTTTTTCACAGAACTAAAACAAATAATTCTAAAATTTGTAAGGAACCACAAAAGGCCCCACATAGCCAAAGCAGTCTTGAGAAGGAAAAAACAAACCTGAATGTACCATGCTCGCTGATTTTAAACTGCGCTACAAAGCTATACTAATCAAAAAAGTATGGTTTTGCAAACTAAAAACAGACACATAAGTCAATGGAACAGAATAGAGAGCCCAGAAATAAGCCCACACATATATAGTCAATTAATTTACAAAAAGGAGCCTAGAATATGCAACAAGGAAAGAACAGTTTATTCAATAGATGGTGCTCAGCAAACTGGACAGCTACATGCAAAAGTATGAAACTAGGCCACTACCTTACATCATATAAAAAATTAACTCAAAATGGATTAAATACTTGACTATAAGACCTGAAACCATAAAATTCCTAGAAGAAGACACAGGTGGTAAGCTCCATCACATTGGTCTTAGTGATTTTTTTGAGTCTGACTCCAAAGGCAAGGGAAATGAAAGCAAAAACAAATAGGACTACATCAAACTAAACAGCTTCTGCAGAACAATAGAACCATCAACAAAATGAAAAGGCAGCCTATTGAATGGGAGAAAATATTTACACATTACACATCTGATAAGGGGTTAATATTCAAAATATATGACTCCTACAACTTAACAACAAAACGCAAGCAACCTGATTAAAAAATAAGTCAGAGAAAGACAAATATTACATGATTTCATTTATATATGGAATCTAAAAAACAAAACAAATTAATAAACAGACAAAAACAGACTCTTAAATACAGAGAACAAACTAGGGGTTGCCAGAGGGAAGGAGTGTGGAGGGTGGCAAAACTGGTGAAAGAGATGAAAAGGTATAAGGTTTTAGTTACACAATAAGTAAGTCATGGAGATGAAAAGTCCAGCATGGGGAATGAAGTCAATAACATTGTAATAACCTTGTATGGTGAAAGATGGTGACTACACTTATTGTGGTGAGCACTGAGTAATGTGTAGAATTATAAAATTACTACTTTGTACATCTGAAACTAATACAACATTGTATGCCAACCATATTTCAATAAATTTTAAGAATAATGCAACAAAAAAGGGGCACAAGATCTGAATAGATATTTTTTGAAAGAAGACAGATGTTCAATATCTAATTGAAGTAATTATCAGGGAAAAGCAAATCAAAACCGCAATAAAATATCACTTCATACCTGTTAGAATGGCTATTATAAAAAAGACAAGAAATAACAAGAATTGGAGAAGATGTGGAGAAAAGGAAATCCTCACACACTGTTGGTGGAAATGTAAATTGGTATAGGCACTGTGGCAAGTGGTATGGAAATTCTTCAAAAAATGAAAAATAGAACTACCCTATAACCCAGCAATTCCACATCTGAGTATTTATCTAAAGAATACAAAAACACAAATTTGAAAAGCTATATGCACCTGTATGTTCATTGCAGCATTTTTTACAGTAGTCAAGATATGGAAACAACCCAAGTGTCCTTCAATGGGTAAATGGATAAAGAAGGTATGGTGTGTGTGTGTGTGTGTGTGTGTGTGTGTGATGTAACAGTACTCAGCCATAAAAAAGGAGGAAATCTTGCCAGTTGTGACAACTTGAGGGTGGAACTTGAGGGTGTAACTTGAGGTGCTAAGTGGAATAAGTCAGAGAAAGACAAATACTATATGATTTCCAGATTTATATCTTGAATCTAAAAAAACAAAACAAAAACAAACTCATAGAGATAGAAAACAGACTGGTAGTTATCAGAGGGAAACTGGGTTAGGAGTGAGTGAAATGGGTGAAAGAGTTGAATCATGTGGTGATGGATGGTAACTAGACTTACGGTGAAAATCACTTTATAGTATATCCAGATATTGAATTATAATGTTGTATACCTGAAACAGATATGCAGGTATACTTGTTTTATTATACTTTGCTTTATTGTGTTTTGCAGATATTGTGTTTTTTAACAAAGTGAAATTTGTGACAACCCTGCATTAAGCAAATCTATTGGTGCCATTTTTCCAACAGAATTTGTTCACTCTGTCTCTGTGTTATATTTTGGTGATTTCGCAATATTTCAAACTTTTTCATTATTATTATATTTGTTGTAGCGATCTTGACGAGTGATTATACTTGCTAAGAGCTCAAAAATGGTTAACATTTTTAGCAATAAAGCATTTTTTAAAGTATGTACTTTTTAAAGAAATAATGCTAGTGCACACTTAATAGACTACACTATAATGCAAACATAACTTTTATATGCACTGGGAAACCAAAAAAATTTGACTTTATTGCAGTGGTGTGGAACAGAACCCACAATGTCTTTGAGGTCTTCCTGTAGTGTTTGTTATATACCAGTTCTACCACACACACACACACACACACACACACACACACACACACACACACACACATTTCTTCAGTAAGCAGTTCCAAGGCCTATACGTGGAGAAGCAAGGAGTTCGAAGGCACAAGGCACTCTTACCTTTACCAGTAACAACAGTGAAAACTTGGGTTTCCCATCTGCCTTATTCTTTACTCTTACTTCTCAATTGAACTTAGAGTATGGGGAAGAGGGATGTTATTTATTGAATCCCTTCAAATCCTCAATACTTCCTAGACAATCAGCTGAGAGAATAATCACAGGTTTGAAAGGGTATGAGCCTGGAATCTTTACCCCACTCCCAACTCCCTCAACACATCCCCGGGATGCCTCCAAGCAGCTCCTTCTCATACTTTGGAAAATATGCTGTCTTATCCAAACTTCAGCCTGAGGCCCAGGCCCAGACCTTTATCTGACTCTTGCTAAACCTCTTAGAGGTTTTTTATCTGTGCATTCCCAACAATACATGCAGAAAAAGTATATATATATATATATATATATATATATATATATATATATATATATATACACACACACACACACACATACATAATATGTGATGAATATAAAACTTATCCCACTTATATATGTGATTATATAAGATCTATCCCTCTTTTCCCCATTTGATATGCTTCCTATTGGGCAAAATCTAATTTTACTTTATCCATTATTTCTTCCAAGAGGCATCTTCAAATTCTTGCTGTCCCCATTCTACCCTTCTTGTGGCTATCTTCCCATTCAGAAAGAAAACAGAACTTAAACCCCTAGTTAACCCATAATAGATCTCTCCAAATTCCTCTGACTCTACTTCCTTACCTTCTCCTGGATTCCTTCATCATCACCAGCAAAGTACAAAATAGGGACATTGAGTTCAGAGGCGGCTACCCACTGAAGTACGGCTTGGAGTTGCTTGTTCTGAACTGTGTCAGTTAGGTTATGATTGCTGACAATCACTTTGGGTGCTGCATACCCTTCAGGGGGCTGTCCTGATATACCTCTCAATTCATTATGGATAGCTTGATAGGCATTCTGCAGGACAGCCTCTGCTGTCCCTGTGCCCTTGACTGGTAAACACTCATATAAATTATCTGGGAAGGCTGAAGTTGGCCTGCTTGCATCCCCAGACTTATCATCTCCCAGCTCTGCCAAGGGAGAGTCACAGGACTTGGCAATAATGAGACATAACTTCATCACTGAATCCATCAGATATTCTACCATCTGCCCATTCATGTGGCCATCTAGCTGGTTAACAACCATCTTGGTCAGCCCAGCAAAGGTACCACCAGCCTCATCACCTTCACTTAATTTGATGGAAGAAGGGGTTACAGGTCTTTCACACTGGTAGTTATATTCTTCCTTAACTGGCTGTTCTGGTACCTTGGGTTCAGAGCTACGGTCACTCTTGAAAATGGTCTCACCAAGTAAATTCCGGATAAAGTTAAAGAAAACACTCTTTAGATCCTTCTTTTCTGCTTCATCTTGGTCACCTCCCATATGAGGAGACTTAAGGCTGGACTCATCAGGAACTTCAGGGGACTTGTTGGCAGGCAGGTTGGTGCTGCCAGCAGCTTCAAGGAAGCTCTGTGCATCCATGCTTCCTCCCTGTGCCAGGTGGTACTGAATCAGAAGTAAGGCTGATACGATCAGGTCTTTGGCCAAGGAGTCTGAATCACACATAAAATTCTCAGGTTTCTCTCGGCATTGCATAGGGGGGCTGAGGTTGCAAGTATCCAGAGGATATCCCAGGGGAATGTCTGGTACAGGCTTATACTGTTTGTTGGGAGCTGCAAATGTCACCTGTTGGAAACCCGGAGATTTTCCTTCTTTTTGCTGATTTTTATGCCAAAAGCTCAATCCCTCTTTAATAATGTGTTCACCCAGAGTTTCGGCACAAGTCTTCTTTTCTGGTTTGGATGCGGGAGAGTACATTTTTTCCCTCAATTTACCTTCAGATTTCATTGATGCAAAGTTTACATTTTGTTTTTTAGGGTCACCCATTCCTTTCATGGAGACAAGGGAGTAACTCTCAGACTTGTCTTTGGTTTTCCTGATAATTTCTGAAGGTTTCTTTGCAAACATCACGGTGTATAGCTTACCCAGCATGGCATCCATGATATCTGTGGCCTTCTGGCTTCCGTGAGAGAATAAACTTCTTTTCACAGCTGAGACAAAATCTGAATCAGTCATGAGGGTCCCTGTGACACTGTGGAGGTTCTTCATGAAGGAGTCAATGAGATCTGAGACGACCTCTTTTGCATGCTTGAGCAGTACCTTTTTTAGCAGGATGGTGGCAATAGTTGTGTCCTTCACTTGGATCTTCAGTGTCTTCATAATGGAAACCATCATATCAGATACCACACTGTTAGCATAGGTCATTATCCCTTGACTAACAGAAGCTGTAAAGTCATCAGGCCTTTCTTGCCCTCTGACCATCTTTCTCTCCCCAGATAACCTTCCACCCTCTTTGGCATCACCTGCGTTACGAGATTCAAACACCTCCTTATAGAAGAAAGACTTCTTAGAAGCAGGCTTGTCATCTGGACCTTTGCTTTCTTTGGTGCTCTCCTTCATCTTCAGAGTGGTCTTATATTTCAAATGTGGGGGACTCCGTAATAATCCTGAGGTTCTGTCACCAGAGCCAGGAGTCTTATCTGAGGTAGCATTCTTGGAACATGCAGAGACTGTCTTGCTCACCAGATCTGATGCCACCTTACTCAAGCTTTTGTTGGGTATGGGCTCATCTCCTATGTACAATGACTGGTGGACACATTTGTTTTCAGAGCCATCTATCCTCTCATTGATCTCCTTGCGGGCCATGGCTATGACTAGATTTGTGAGGCGATTAGCATAGAAGGAAACTTCATCTACTGAACTCCCATTACCAAGTGGGACACTGGGGCCCTGGACAGGGTTTTCTCTGTGCATCATCTCAAAATGCAATCTTCCTGGACTGCCCTTGGTTGTGGTATTGTAATAGTCCACAGAAAAACCACTGCGGGGGTCTCCTCCTGGGTTGCTCATTTCCCCGCCAAGTGAGGATTCTCCAGGCTTGAACCTAACATCTTGGAACCCTGCTGTACTTTTTTCCAGGTCTCTGCGGAGCCAGCTGAGCACTCTGATAGGATCAGTTGAGGCTTCCTTAAAAATAGACAAGGATTCATCCGACTATAACAGAGTAAAGATATGGGACATTCAGAACAACCTCAAATATTAGTTACAAAAATGGTCACCTCTCTCAAGCCTTAACTGCTGCATCATCACAATAAAAGTAACCAACATTTATGGAGTACTTAGTATGTATCAGGCACTGTTATAAGTATTTTAATACTATTATCTCATTTAACATTATTTTGCAGTGAACTTAAATGTTAGCTCTCTTATTATCTGCATTTTACAGAGGAGGGAATTGAAGAACTGAGAGATTCAGTTAGTTACTTATCTGAGGTTATACAGCTAATCACTGATGGAGCAGGAATTCCAACCTAGGCAGTCTGACTCTTGAGTCCCTACTGTCAGCCACTACATGATATTGCTTTTAACAACATACATCCTTAAGATCTGAAAAGTCAACAGCTACACAACAGAGTTAGCATTGGAACTGAATCCAGTTTTTATTATATTTATATTACTTGCTATTTCCTATGGTTCATCTGTTTTTATTTAGGTCTCTTACCACAACTATAGTCTTCAGAAAATTAGAGAATTCAAGGACAATTGTACATAATTGATCACTCTGCCAGGTACACAAGCACAATTTTGATATGTTAAATGGCTTCCAGTGAACTATTTGATATCACTTAAGTGAACAATCTAATTTATAATAGAGGAATTAATATCTGTGGTTAATTTATCGGTTTTGAATGAATACAGATTCTTTAATGCACACTAGCTGTGATAAGCACATGTACATATAGTATATGTTTACATATTATAATCTATAATTTTCACTTGGACACAGGCTAAAATAATATGTGAAAGTGTCCTATTTACTATCAAATGTAAAGGAGCAGTGTAATAGAGTAATGTCTGTCTAGGAATGACTACAAATATCACCCATCTTTAAAGAATGATTTGGTTCACAGTAGTAACCACAGAAAGATAGAAATATGAGTGATCTAAACATTTTCCTTTTTTGACATACCTTTGTGTTATTTGTTTTGTTGTGTTTTTAACTAACTCTATTAAAGTTTCTTAAGTTGGATACTTTATTATCTGAGTTTCCAGTTTCTTATCTGTCAAATGGGAATAACAGCAAACTCTTCATAGTATTATTATGAGGATTAAATGATATAATTTATAACCATCAAAAAAAATAATGATTTGTCATTTTAATTACCAAGTGTCATATAGTTGCTAGATACTATTTCTTAAATACTTGTGTTTTCCGGGCACTGGACTAGGTGCTTTACACACATTATTTCACTTAATCTACATATATGCTCTACACTGGATGTATTACTATTCTAGTTTCGTAGGTGACAAAATTGTAGCTTAGAGAAGATACATAAATTGGCTAGTATCTCAGAGCTACCATATGATGGAGTTTAGTATCCAAATACAGTTCTGACTCCAGAATTGGCTCTCCACACCTACAGTACACGGCTGTGTTTTAATGACTTGGAAAGAAGAGAAAAGCAGTTGTATCAGTCTGCTATGGGGCTGGTTTAAGGGATCCATGGGCCATGGCAGTTGGTGTAAAGTCCTCCTAGATGGTTCTCCTAATTTGAATAATAGCTGTTTCAGGGGAATTTTGTACTTCAGTGGAAAACTATGCATAATCTTATAGCATAGTCTTCCACATCTTCTGATCCTCTATTTTACAACTCTGTAGATAAGTGATAGCAATTCAATAGTATCCTTATTTACACATGTTAATTCTCAGAGAAGGTTCCACTGACTTCCTCCCCCACTGTGGAAAAGGTCAGTTTTGCTTACATTTGCACCTTCACTTCAATATCCCTGATCCATATATGTGGTTCTTTTCTTTGATTTTCCTTTGAACCTCACCAGTTCCTTGTTAATGATTAAAGAAAACCTTTAATGTGAGTTTATTTCTATACATATATGAAGCTTATTAATTCACCCTTCTCTGAAAATGATATTTTAATAGTTTTGGAAGTCTTTGCCAATATGTCCAAAAGATTCATCTTGAGAGAATATTGAGGGAAGTGTACCAGGTACATTTTTTCTTTGACCCCAGAGATGAATTCAAGGTGGCAATAGAACTTTGCAGACATTTTCTTTTTTCTAGTTTTAATTTTCCTATGTACTGATTTTGCTTTTGGTTTTCATTTTGGTTCTTTTATGGCCAATAACCATTGGTGGCAGCAATGATCAAGAACTTGGTTTTATTGCTTAACCATTTTGTGATTCTTTAATGGAATAATTGTTATAGAGATTTATTTTCTATTGGGCAAGAGACAACGTATTTTTTTGCTCCTCTCAAGCTCAAAGTAATTAAGAATTTTGTGCCCACTTAGGAGAAGAGCTCTTTGATTTATGCACATGTGATTTTTGTGTTTCTGTGTTTACTTTTGATGCATGGTCGAAAGTTCATTATTTTTTATTGAGATTTAATTGACATATAACATTATATTAGTTTCAGATTCAAATTATAATGATCCAATATTTGCATTATTGCAAAATGATCACCACTATAAGTCTAATTAACATCCATCACCATGCATAGTTCAAAATATTTTTCTTGTGACGAGAACTTTTAAGATCTACTCTCTTTGCAACTTTCAGATATACAACATAGTATTATTAACTATGGTCACCATGCTATACATTAAATCCCCAGGATTTATTTATTTTATAGTTGGAAGTTTATACATTTTGACCCTCTTCACCCATTTTGCTCACTCTCACACCACCCACCTCTGGCAGCCACCCACCTGTTCTCTGCATCTATGAGTCCCTTTTTTTTTTTTTTAAGATTCTACATATAAGTGAGATCATATGGTATTTGTCTTTCTCTGTCTGACTTATTTCACTTAGCTTAATACCCTCTAGGTCCATCCATGTTATTGCAAATGGCAAGACTCCCTTCTTTTTATGGCTGGATAATATTCTGTTGTGTATTTTCTTTATTGAGTCATCCATGGATGGACACTTAGGTTGCTTTCATGTATTGGTTATTGTAACTAATGCTGCAATAAACACAGGGGTGCAGCTATCTCTTAAAAATAGTGATTTTGTTTCCTTCAGATATACAAAGGAATTGCTGGATCATATGAAAATTATTAACTTTAATAATTTCCTCATGTGGTTACAATTAGTATTAAATGACATAATATGCACGAAACTGTGTAATCTTATGGTGGTGGATATGATTAATACTACTCCAACATTTCATGTTGAGATTAGATTTCAGAAGAGAGAAGAGAAGATTAAGAGAAGTCAATAAGCTTGATAATACAGTGAAACATAGCTAGCCATCTATGGGAGTACTAGGGAATAAAACTTGACTTCCTGGGGTGCCTGGGTGGCTCACTCGGTTAGGCGTCTGACTTCAGTTCAGGTCATGATCTCACGGTTTGTGAATTAGAGCCCCATGTCCAGCTCTGTGCTGACAGCTCAGAGCCTGGAGCCTGCTTCAGATTCTGTGTCTCCTCCTCTCTCTGCCCCTCCCCTGCTCATGCTCTGTTTCTGTCTCTCAATAATAAACGTTAAAAAAATTGAAAAAAAAAAACCCAAAACTTGGCTTCCTGTATATATGGGAAGTACTGCCCTGGATGAAAAGAGAATTACTGGAAGACAGTATGGCTAGGGATGTGTACTGTGATTCATTCCTATTAGACCAGGTAGGAGCTATGGGAGATCCATTCCTATCAGACCAGGTAGGAGTTCAGCTAATTGCTGAGCTTTTGTGATGAATTTTTTTTAACATTTTTTTTCTGGGGTGCCTGGGTCACTCAGCTGGTTAAGTGTCTGACTCTTGATTTCAGCTCAGGTCATGATCTTATAGTTTGTTAGTTCAAGCCCCACGTCAGGCTCTGTGCTGACAGTGCAGAGCCTGCTTGGGATTCTCTCTCTCTCTCTCTCTCTCTCTCTCTCTCTCAGCCCCTCACCCACTCGTGCTCTCTCTCAAATAAACTTACAAAAATTGTTTTTCTGAACCAAAGATCAGTAAAAAGTGGGAAATTCTATATGGACATAATTTAGCTTTAAGAAGAAGTTTTAAGAAAGAGTGCTGCCTATAGGCATGTCCAAGAAAGGGACAGAGAAAAGGTGGTGGAGTCAGAGAGAGATAGCATTTCTTGAATGGCCCTCTACTGCAGAGATGATTTAGGGATTTAGGGGAGGTGATGTGTAATACAAACTATCTGCATAATTCAATATGTATACAGTGTTTGTGTACAACACACTCTACTAGAAACTGTGGGACATGTAAAGATGAAACAAATATGATCTTGCCTTCTGGAAGCATAAAGTCCACTGTAGAGACAAAATATGAACACAAATATTACTAAATACTATATGATCAGTGTTATAAAAGAATAAAAAGAGAGATGCTTAATGTTACACAAGGGGCAGATAATTTGGGGTGGGTGACTAGAAAAAGTAGTGGCATTTGAGATGGACCTTTAAACATTTTGGTAGTCAGATATAACAGGGTGGGCATGGCAACAAAATGACATATGCAAAGTATAGTATTTGGGATAATGCTAGGTTTAAATCAAATAGCCCCTGAAGTGTCAGTGGTAGAAGAAAGTAGAGGTTTATTTCTCAATCACTTTGCTTACAGAGGACATTCAATGAGAAGCTTTCTTTGCAGTGAATCAGGGACCTAGGCTCTGCTTTTGCGTGGTTTCCTCAAAATCTATTCTTCAGGTTTATGGGGAAATACCAAGATCACAGAGAACTGAATGGGAGACTTTTGTGGTCCAGGCCTGGAAATGTCAAACATCACTTCTACTGATATTCCTTTTGTCTTTGTCTTTTGAAAGTTTGATTGTAATGTGTCTCAGCATGGGTCGCTTTGAGTTCATTTTTCTTGGAGTTTACTGAACTTTTTGGATGTTTATATTCATGCCTTTCTTCATATTTGCAAAGCTTTAAGCCATTATTTCCTCAAATATCCTCTCTGCCCTTTCTCTTTCTCTTCTCCTACTGGGACTCCCACAATGTACTGTTTATTTGATGGTGTACCACAGGTTCCTTGACTCTGTTCACTTTTCTTCAATCTTTTTTCTTTCTGTTCCTTAAAGTTGATAATTTCCACTATCCTGTTTTCAAGTTTTCTGATTCCTTCTTCTGCCTGCTCAAACCTGCCTTTGAAACCCTTTAGTGAAATTTTCAATTCAGTTATTATACTTCTCATCTCCAGAATTTCTTTTAGGTTATCTCTAGGTTTTCTATCTCTTTTTGATATTTGCATTTTGTTCACACATTGTTTTCTCAGTTTTCTCCACATGTTTCTTTTAGTTCTTTGGGCATCTTTTAGACAGCTGTTTTATAGTCTTTGTCCAGTGGACCTGCCATCAGGTCTTTTTCAGACACAGTTTCTGTTGACCTACTTTTTTTCCTTTGAGCGAGCCACACTACTCTGTATCTTTGTATGCCTTGTGATTTTTGTTGAAAACTGGGCATTTGAATCTAATGGCTGCAAGTTTAGAATTGAGGCTATAAGCTATCAGTATTTGTCATTCAAAAGAGCATTAAGTGTAAGCAGTAGTATCTTCATACTCAACACAATGCTATATTAGATTATAAAGTCTTAAATTAAAGGATCTCTATTCTGATTGGAAAAAGTATTCTTATAAAGGAATCTTAATCAGGTTAAGATTTTAGGAGCTTAAGTTCACATAAGTTAGGATAATCTTTGACAAACAAATTGAATTAAATAATTTTGAATTCATAAAAACACCTATGTCTTTTATGGTTTCTCAGTATTAAGTATAATGGAAGTATGCATTTTTATTTTACTTTGATATGTTCTTCATAAACTTATACAGGTTATAAAAATCCAATAAGCTATATTACTTCTACTTAATGTTTAAGATAATGAAAAATATAAATTTGTGTTTAATCAAATTGAATGATTATTCTGACAAACTTTATTACAACAGTTATTATATTTTATGGTACTGTTGGCTTGATTGTAAATTTCCAGCATCTTTAATGTAACTTAAAACATTGGTATTAAATTGAGTTAGTTCATGGATATTAATTGGATACCTTGCTCATTTCTTTCTTTTTTTATTTTTTTCAATATATGAAATTTATTGTCAAATTGGTTTCCATACAACACCCAGTGCTCATCCCAAAAGGTGCCCTCCTCAATACCCATCACCCACCTTCCCCTCCCTCCCACCCCCCATCAACCCTCAGTTTGTTCTCAGTTTTTAAGAGTCTCTTATACTTTGGCTCTCTCCCACTCTAACCTCTTTTTTTTTTTTCCTTCCCCTCCCCCATGGGTTTCTGTTAAGTTTCTCAGGATTCACATAAGAGTGAAAACATATGGTATCTGTCTTTCTCTGTATGGCTTATTTCACTTAGCATCACACTCTCCAGTTCCATCCACGTTGCTACAAAGGGCCAGATTTCGTTCTTTCTCATTGCCCTGTAGTACTCCATTGTGTATATAAACCACAATTTCTTTATCCATTCATCAGTTGATGGACATTTAGGCTCTTTCCATAATTTGGCTATTGTTGAGAGTGCTGCTATAAACATTGCGGTACAAGTGCCCCTATGCATCAGTACTCCTGTGTCCCTTGGGTAAATTCCTAGCAGTGCTATTGCTGGGTCATAGGGTAGGTCTATTTTTAATTTTATGAGGAACCTCCACACTGTTTTCCAGAGTGGCTGCACCAATTTGCATTCCCACCAACAGTGCAAAAGGGTTTCCGTTTCTCCACATCCTCCAGCATCTATAGTCTCCTGATTTGTTCATTTTGGCCACTCTGACTGGTGTGAGGTGATATCTGAGTGTGGTTTTGATTTGTATTTCCCTGATGAGGAGTGACGTTGAGCATCTTTTCATGTGCCTGTTGGCCATCCGGATGTCTTCTCTAGAGAAGTGTCTATTCATGTTTTCTGCCCATTTCTTCACTGGGTTATTTGTTTTTTGGGTGTGGAGTTTGGTGAGCTCTTTATAGATTTTGGAGACTAGTCCTTTGTCTGATATGTCATTTGCAAATATCTTTTCCCATTCTGTTGGTTGCCTTTTAGTTTTGTTGATTGTTTCCTTTGCTGTGCAGAAGCTTTTTATCTTCATAAGGTCCCAGTAATTCATTTTTGCTTTTAATTCCCTTGCCTTTGGGGATGTGTCGAGTAAGAGATTGCTACAGCTGAGGTCAGAGAGGTCTTTTCCTGCTTTCTCCTCTAGGGTTTTGATGGTTTCCTGTCTCACATTCAGGTCTTTTATCCATTTTGAGTTTATTTTTGTGAATGGTGTGAGAAAGTGGTCTAGTTTCAACCTTCTGCATGCTGCTGTCCAGTTTTCCCAGCACTATTTGTTAAAGAGACTGTCTTTTTTCCATTGGATGTTCTTTCCTGCTTTGTCAAAGATTAGTTGGCCATACGTTTGTGGGTCTAGTTCTGGGGTTTCTATTCTATTCCATTGGTCTATGTGTCTGTTTTTGTGCCAATACCATGCTGTCTTGATGATTACAGCTTTGTAGTAGAGGCTAAAGTCTGGGATTGTGATGCCTCCTGCTTTGGTCTTCTTCTTCAAAATTACTTTGGCTATTCGGGGCCTTTTGTGGTTCCATGTGAATTTTAGGATTGCTTGTTCTAGTTTTGAGAAGAATGCTGGTGCAATTTTGATTGGGATTGCATTGAATGTGTACATAGCTTTGGGTAGTATTGGCATTTTGACAATATTTATTCTTCCAATCCATGAGCAGGGAATGTCTTTCCATTTCTTTATATCTTCTTCAATTACCTTCATAAGCTTTCTATAGTTTTCAGCATACAGATCTTTTACATCTTTGGTTAGATTTATTCCTAGGTATTTTATGCTTCTTGGTGCAATTGTGAATGGGATCAGTTTCTTTATTTGTCTTTCTGTTGCTTCATTGTTAGTGTATAAGAATGCAACTGATTTCTGTACATTGATTTTGCATCCTGCAACTTTGCTGAATTCATGTATCAGTTCTAGCAGACTTTTGGTGGAGTCTATCAGATTTTCCATGTATAATATCATGTCATCTGCAAAAAGTGAAAGCTTGACTTCATCTTTGCCAATTTTGATGCCTTTGATTTCCTTTTGTTGTCTGATTGCTGATGCTAGAACTTCCAACACTATGTTAAACAACAGCGATGACAGTGGGCATCCCTGTCGTGTTCCTTATCTCAGGGAAAAAGCTCTCAGTTTTTCCCCATTGAGGATGATGTTAGCTGTGGGCTTTTCATAAATGGCTTTTATGATGTTTAAGTATGTTCCTTCTATCCCGACTTTCTCAAGGGTTTTTATTAAGAAAGGGTGCTGAATTTTATCAAAGGCCTTTTCTGCATCAATTGACAGGATCATATGGTTCTTCTCTTTTCTTTTATTAATGTGATGTATCACGTTGATTAATTTGCGAATGTTGAACCAGCCCTGCATCCCAGGAATGAATCCCACTTGATCATGGTGAATAATTCTTTTTATATGCTTATATGCCGTTGAATTCGATTTGCTAGTATCTTATTGAGAATTTTTGCATCCATATTCATCAGGGATATTGGCCTGTAGTTCTCTTTTTTTACTGGGTCTCTGTCTGGTTTAGGAATCAAAGTAATACTGGCTTCATAGAATGAGTCTGGAAGTTTTCCTTCCCTTTCTATTTCTTGGAATAGCTTGAGAAGGATAGGTATTATCTCTGCTTTAAACGTCTGGTAGAACTCCCCTGGGAAGCCATCTGGTCCTGGACTCTTATTTGTTGGGAGATTTTTGATAACTGATTCAATTTCTTCGCTGGTTATGGGTCTGTTCAAGCTTTCTATTTCCTCCTGATTGAGTTTTGGAAGAGTGTGGGTGTTTAGGAATTTGTCCATTTCTTCCAGGTTGTCCAATTTGTTGGCATATAATTTTTCATAGTATTCCCTGATAATTGTTTGTATCTCTGAGGGATTGGTTGTAATAATTTCATTTTCATTCATGATTTTATCTATTTGGGTCATCTCCCTTTTCTTTTTGAGAAGCCTGGCTAGAGGTTTGTCAATTTTGTTTATTTTTTCAAAAAACCAACTCTTGGTTTCGTTGATCTGCTCTACAGTTTTTTTAGATTCTATATTGTTTATTTCTGCTCTGATCTTTATTATTTCTCTTCTTCTGCTGGGTTTAGGCTGCCTTTGCTGTTCTGCTTCTATTTCCTTTAGGTGTGCTGTTAGATTTTGTATTTGGGATTTTTCTTGTTTCTTGAGATAGGCCTGGATTGCAATGTATTTTCCTCTCAGGACTGCCTTTGCTGCATCCCAAAGCGTTTGGATTGTTGTATTTTCATTTTCGTTTGTTTCCATATAGTTTTTGATTTCTTCTCTAATTGCCTGGTTGACCCACTCATTCTTTAGTAGGGTGTTCTTTAACCTCCATGCTTTTGGAGGTTTTCCAGACTTTTTCCTGTGGTTGATTTCAAGCTTCATAGCATTGTGGTCTGAAAGTATGCATGGTATAATTTCAATTCTTGTATACTTATGAAGGGTTGTTTTGTGACCCAGTATATGATCTATTTTGGAGAATGTTCCATGTGCACTCGAGAAGAAAGTATATTCTGTTGTTTTGGGATGCAGAGTTCTAAATATATCTGTCAAGTCCATCTGATCCAATGTCTCATTCAGGGCCCTTGTTTCTTTATTGACCGTGTGTCTAGATGATCTATCCATTTCTGTAAGTGGAGTGTTAAAGTCCCCTGCAATTACCACATTCTTATCAATAAGGTTGTTTATGTTTATGAGTAATTATTTTATATATTTGGGGGCTCCCGTATTCGGCACATAGACATTTATAACTGTTAGCTCTTCCTGATGGATAGACCCTGTAATTATTATATAATGCCCTTCTTCATCTCTTGTTACAGCCTTTAATTTAAAGTCTAGTTTGTCTGATATAAGTATGGCTACTCCAGCTTTCTTTTGGCTTCCAGTAGCATGATAAATAGTTCTCCATCCCCTCACTCTCAACTAAAGGTGTCCTCAGGTCTAAAATGAGTCTCTTGTAGACAGCAAATAGATGGGTCTTGTTTTTTTATCCATTCTGATACCCTATGTCTTTTGGTTGGTGCATTTAGTCCATTTACATTCAGTGTTATTATAGAAAGATACGGGTTTAGAGTCATTGTGATGTCTGTATGTTTTATGCTTGTAGCGATGTCCTGGTACTTTGTCTCACAGGATTCCCCTTAGGATCTCTTGTAGGGCTGTTTTAGTGGTGACGAATTCCTTCAGTTTTTGTTTGTTTGGGAGACCTTTATCTCTCCTTCTATTCTAAATGACAGACTTGCTGGATAAAGGATTCTCAGCTGCATATTTTTCCTGTTCATCACATTGAAGATCTCCTGCCATGCCTTTCTGGCCTGCCAAGTTTCAAAAGAGAGATCAGTCACGAGTCTTATAGGTCTCCCTTTATATGTGAGGGCACGTTTACCCCTTGCTGCTTTCAGAATTTTCTCTTTATCCTTGTATTTTGCCAGTTTCACTATGATATGTCGTGCAGAAGATTGATTCAAGTTACGTCTGAAGGGAGTTCTCTGTGCCTCTTGGATTTCAATGCCTTTTTCCTTCCCCAGTTCAGGGAAGTTCTCAGCTATTATTTCTTCAAGTACACCTTCAGCACCTTTCCTTCTCTCTTCCTCCTCTGGGATACCAATTATGCGTATATTATTTCTTTTTAGTGTATCACTTAGTTCTCTAATTTTCCCCTCATACTCCTGGATTTTTTTTATCTCTCTTTTTCTCAGCTTCCTCTTTTTCCATAATTTTATCTTCTAGTTCACCTATTCTCTCCTTTGCCTCTTCAATCTGAGCCATGGTCATTTCCATTTTATTTTGCATGTCGTTTAAAGCGTTTTTCAGCTCTTCTTGACTGTTCCTTAGTCCCTTGATCTCTGTAGCAAGAGATTTTCTGCTGTCCTCTATACTGTTTTCAAGCCCAGTGATTAATTTTATGACTATTATTCTAAATTCACTTTCTGTTATATTATTTAAATCCTTTTTGATCAGTTCATTAGCTGTTGTTATTTCCTGGAGATTCTCTTGAGGGGAATTCTTCCATTTGGCCATTTTGGATAGTCCCTGGAGTGGTGCGGACCTGCAGGGCACTTCCCCTGTGCTGTGGTGTATAACTGGAGTTGGTGGGTGGGGCCACAGTCAGACCTGATGTCTGCCCCCAGCCCACCGATGGGGCCACAGTCAGACTGGTGTGTGCCTTCTCTTCCCCTCTCCTAGGCGCGGGATTCACTGTGGGGTGGCATGGCCCATCTGGGCTACTTGCACACTGCCAGGCTTGTGGTGCTGGGAATCTGGCGTATTAGCTGGGGTGGGTAGGCAAGGTGCACGGGGGCAGGAGGGGCAGGCTTAGCTCGCTCCTCCTTAGGTGATCCACTTCAGGAGGGGCCCTGTGGCAGCAGGAGGGAGTCAGACCCGCTGCCAGAGGGGTGGCTCCACAGAAGCACAGCGTTGGGTGTTTGCGCCGAGCGAGCAAGTTCCCTGGCAGGAACTGGTCCCCTTTGGGATTTTGGCTGGGGGATGGGCAAGGGAGATGGCGCTGGCGAGCTCCTTTGTTCCCCGCCAAACTGAGCGCCTTTGTTCCCTGCCAAACTGAGCTCTGTCGTCCAGTCCCGGGGCTCAGCAACTCTCCCTCCCTTTGTCCTCCAGCCTTCCCGCTTTCTGAGCAGAGCTGTTAACTTATGACCTCCCAGATGCTAAGTCCCGCTTGCTGTCAGAACACACTCCGTCCGGCCCCTCTGCTTTTGCAAGCCAGACTCGGGGGCTCTGCTTGGCCGGCAGGCTGCCCCTCTGCCCTGGCTCCCTCCCGCCAGTCCGGAGCGTGCACTGCCTTGCCGCCCTTCCTACCCTCTTCCGTGGGCCTCTCGTCTGCGCTTGGCTCTGGAGACTCCTTTCTGCTAATCCTCTGGCGGGTTTCTGGGTTATTCAGGCAGGTGAAGGTGGAATCTAAGTGATCAGCAGGACGTGCGGTGAGCCCAGCGTCCTCCTATGCCGCCATCTTCCGACGATCCCCCCCTACCTTGCTCATTTCTAAGATAGAATACTGAAACATTGATGGCTAAAAATAGTTTCTATGCTTTTGTTTCTTATTTTTTATTATGATAGAGAGGCTATATCTTTGGGTCTGTTAATGTGTCTACTTCTGCCACTTGGTTATGTGAGGGATGTAAATGGCTGTGAAAGTTGTCTTATGTGTGTTCATGAGTTCGACTAGTCTGCACTTTAGCTTGTGTGTAACAGTTCACAATTATATACCTACCCCTCCCCACATTTTGTGTGTGTGTGTGTGTGTGTGTGTGTGTGTGTGTGAGAGAGAGAGAGAGAGAGAGAGAGAGAGATAGAAAAAAATTGAAAGTACTTGGCCTAAACATTTTTATTAGTATCACTTAACTATTTTTATGAACAATGGTTTCACGGAAATCCAGCTGTGTACAGGCGAGTTCTTCTAGGAACTACAGGTGAAACCTGGTAGGAAGAGTTTGTTAGTCTCGACTTCCTAGTCTCAGGATATCAAATGATGGAGGCCTTTAAAAGTCCAACCTGAGATTCCTTATGAAAACTTCCAGTAAAGCAAACTTAAGGCCTATCTGGTTGCTATACCTATGTAAATAATCAGACCAAATCTGGTGAAATTAGCCTTGTTTTGTGATCAAAAGTTACCTTATTTTGAGATTTATCAAAATGTAGGCAACTAAGGTAAAAAAATTTGTCCTCCAGTAGAAAATGATGCATTCCCTATAGTCTATAGTTTATAGACTAAGCATTGTTTACAGCCCTCCACATAATCTGATTCTGATTCTATGGGAGCTATTTTACAACTGTGAGCTGTAGGTAGTTGAACGACAATGCAGAATAATTCTACATGTCTGTGGACACACAAATTCTGTCAAGTGGAGGTTCAGCTGATTTCCCTTCTGCACTGTGGAAGAGGCCAGTTTTGCCATTCATTTCAATATTTCTGATCTATAATACATCTTTTTTTTATTCTCCTTTGAACTGGTTGTAACACCTCACCAATTTCCTCATTAATGAGTTAAATAAAATCTTTAACATGTGTTCATTTTAATATCTGATTGGGAGTCCTGATTTTACCTTTTGAAAATTATCCTTCAATATTACCTACTTATTTGAAGATAGGCACACTATCTGCAAATAGACATGTTCCATAATTGGGCTGTAAAATGTACAGGGAAGTCTTATAATGCAGATGTAGAGTTTATTTCTCTTATCTTTTTCAATTCTTTTCACAGAACATTGAAAAAATTATAGCATAGCATACAACTTTATGATAGAGTATAAAGAACTGTTAGCTGGCTGTGTTTATAGGTTTTTATTGCCTATTTACATTTTTAAACCTAAAAAGTGTGCACCTTATATCTATTATTCCACTCTATCCAGAACTTTGCAAAAGTGGTTGATGAGGCCATAATGACTGACTGAAAGACTAATCACATGACTTTTTCTATCAATGAAGTCTACAATCAAACATCTATATCTTCCAAACCCCATTGCCCTCTTGCAACCTTTAATTCTTTCTCTTCTTATACAGTAGTATCATGAACAGGTGGGAAGGTAGAGGCCAAATTATTTCTGAGTCTTTCTTTTAAAAAAATTTTTTTAAAGATTTATTTACATTTGAGAGAGAGAGAGCGTGCGTGCAAGAGAGAGAGAGAGAGAACAGGGGAAAGGCAAAAAGAGAGGGAGACACAGAATCCGAAACAGGCTCCAGGCTCTGAGCTGTCAGCACAGAGCCCGATGCGGGGCTCGAATTCACGGAGTGCGAGATTATGACCTGAGCCGAAGTCGGCCGCTTAACAGACTAAGCCACCCAGGCGCCCCTCTGAGTCTTTCTTAATCAAGGCCAGGGAAAATTTTCACATCCATGAAAGAGAACATAAAAAGGGTTAAGGGTTTTAACTTTCTCTCCTCAGCCATCTTCTGCTCCAGTACTTTAGTTTGAAGTTAACATATATAGCTCCCATTCTATTCTTCTTCACCTCTAGCTCTGCTAAGCATACTTTATGAAACTTTCCTAGACAACCTCCGACTTGGATCTATTCTTTAAAAACCTATAGCAATTACTGCCAGAAAATCCATCTGGCAAATGGATAATTTGGGTCTACTGGTTATTTAGATCTAATTAGGGTCTGCTGGTTATTTAGAACTTTTATATTATATTTATATTTCACATATATAGTTTTTATTTCCCCAAATTAATGGCAAGGTCTATGAGGGCAGAAACTGTTTTTATTTATTTATTGTTGCATACCCCAGAGTGTTCCTTCCTTAATGATAAATTGTGACTGTTTTTTTAATTTGATTTAGTATTAAAATTGATGTATCTTTTGTTTTTCTACAGGAAAGAGCAAAGGTAAAGAAAAGATCTAATAGAAGCAGTTTTGATTGGCATTTACTCTATAGTAATTGGATATTCATTATCTATATGTCTTAATGTTTTGTGCATATTTGTTAGTGTTTTCTCTCTTAGGCTATATAAGATAGACCAAATAGATTTTGAATAAATAGATGGGTCATGCAACATTACATGCAAATAGGTGTTTCATAAATATTAATACTAAGGATGAGAATCACCATAGTGATTCCATTAGATTATGAAACCCTTAAATTAAGAAAAAGAATTCTGTCTAACCTGTTTTTATATCTCTGACCCTAGGACTAAGCACAGAGTCTGTGCCAGTTATCCACATTGTCTCTCAACTCCAAGTCTACCATCCTTTGCCTTGCTCTGTGACACTAGAATTGGACCCCTTTTACCATTTTTTCTTTGGCAACTGGCTTTGTTAGTAGAGGGCACTGGAGAGACACTGAACTTCTGGCCCACTTGCACCTTCTGGCAAATGTATTCTGCACCAGCAGGCTAGTGCTCCTGTGGCAGCCACACTCTGTCCAAAGAAATCTGAAGCTGCCTTGGTTGAAGGAGAAGGAGCTTCTGTGAGTTCTTAGTCTCTTCCTGTTCACTCTCTTGCAGCCTAGGGGTAGTGGTTTCTCTCTACACTTGCTACTTCTGGAACTCTTACAGTTTTCTTGTACAGCTTTTAGTGGTTAACTTAGTTAATTACCTTTCATTAAATTAAAAAAAATTTAATGTTTATTTATTTTGGGAGGTGAGGGGCAGAGAGAGAGAGAAATGGAGGATCTGAAGCAGGCTCTGTGCTGACAGCAAGATCACAACCTGAGCCGAAGTCAGATGTTCAACCAACTGAGCACCCAGGAACCCCTCACTAAATTTTTTAGTATCAAATTACTTGATATGGTTTCCATCTTCTAACTAAACCCTGATTTATAGTGCCTGACACTAAGTACTTAATAAATGTTTGTTGGCTGATGAAGGCAGAATGATAATGTTACTTAGATGAGAATTTATGCTTTTGAGAGTTTTGAAGTGTTCTACATTTCGGAAAATAGTTTGTGAACTTTTGAGACATTTCTGTTTGAAATCCAATCCCTTTCTGTTTAAAAACTAACAAAATTTTACAGCTGTAATATATGTTTTGCATTAATTATACTATATTTCTTCTATGAAATTACCATATTATAGAATTTACCCCCAAAACAATATGGATGGTAACTTTTTGTTCTAGAGGAATTCACATTTTTCCCCAAGAATTTCACCGTTGAAAATAAGAGGTGGGGTAGTGGTGGTAGAGAGAGTAAGGCTACTCTTAATAGTACTCCACTTATTCCTAATTTAGTATCTATAAAAAGTGGTTGACCCTTACCATTTTCCAGTCTTGGGCTTGGCTATCTCCAGGAGTATAAACATCAACTTTGCATACTCCATTTTGACTTTGTAGCCAGTCAACCCTATCCGACATCTGGAAGTAGAAAAAAAATGAGAAAGGGTCATCAAAGGGACAGGTTACATGAACATAAAGAGAAATAGGCAAATGGCTGAGGTGTGGAAAACAGGAGCAATGCTTTCAATAGAGAGACCTATCCCAAAAGCTACTTCAACCCACCGAACTCTGGATCTCTTCATCCTCAGCTGTCATCTGCAGGAAGATTTCTTAAATATATGTGTCTCTAGTACGGAAGCTGGTGCTTGGTATATGTAGATGTGCTTAATACAGATTTGTTCATAAATGAACCTATGTAGCCATGTGTTCTGCTCTATGTGTTCTTGCTTGATAACCTTTCCACATCCTGGATTTTCAGTAGACACTCAAAACTCAATGTGATCAAAATAGAATAAATTTGTGTCTTTCTGCCTGTTGTTGTCCCACCAACTTTTTTTTTTTGCCCACCAGCTTATTTTTAAAGTAATATATGCTTAATTTTCATTAATTTCTAGAGCACTAGCTTAACTTACATTAACAATAAGTCTAGTAGATCCTCCTTAAGACCAATCCCTCCTCCAAGTAGCCAAGGATCCTAGGGGAATTCTTAGTCTCCATGGTTCATCCAATATTCTTGAGGCCAAGAGAAAAGAGATACCACATGCACCATCCAATGGGCCTTTGCGTGGATGCCCTTGCTGATACTGACTGTACTATAGCTCTCCCAATACTTTGCTCTACTCCCTAATCTCAATAATGGCACTGCCATCTAGCTAGTCTTCCAAACCAGAAAGCTGATAATCATTTTAGTTGTTTTCTCCCACCACAAGCCTCCATCTAGCTGCTACCACTGTCTTCTCTCATTTGTTGCCATTTGTCATGAAAGAATTGCTTACACTTGCTTTTGGCTCACCTCAAAATTTAGTGTAATAGCCCTTATTCTTATATTCCTTGCCGTAGTCTTGTCCACTTTCCATACCATTGCATCTTGTTTGATAGTCTTCAAAAATATGGTCAATTATCATAATATTTGTCCACTGCTAATCTACAAGTATGAGAAGCTTCTCTTTGACCTCTTTTTCCATGCCAGATTTCCATTACCAGGCTTCCATACTGAAGTTCCCTGCTTTCACTACAAATTTTGCTTACATCTACACTTCTCAATAAGGTAGAATAAGCCAATATTTCCTCTCTAATGTGCCTAAAAAATTTTATTAAGCAGATATACAGATTCATATTTGATTTGCACAAAGCAAAGCAAGTATTTAAAATTGTTACAAGTTGTTTTAAACTGTTACAGTAAAGTCCAAAAGCTCATCCTAATTTTTTTTACAGTGAAATTACATTTTATAAAAATTTGCTTGAAATAAGCATTATTAGAGGTTGAATAGCTGGTTAATTGGAAATATTTGTTTTAAAGGACTTTGGGCAGTGGTGGGGGTTGACATCCTCCCTCAAAATTAAACCAACACAAATAAAATACAGATTACACACATGACTTAAGCTTACTTATAAATGGATTTATTATTCTTGTCATAGAGAATATTATGGGTAATTATTAAAAAGAAAATAGGGGTCCCTGGGTGGCTCAGTTGGTTAAGCGTCCAACTTCTGCTCAGGTTATGATCTCGTGGTTGAGGAGTTCGAGCTCTGCATCGGGCTCTCTGCTGATAGCTCAGAGCCTGGAGCCTGCTTCAGATCCTCTGTCCCCCCTCCCCCCGCCCCTCCCCAGCTCATTCTCTCTCTCTCTCTCTCTCTCTCTCTCTCTCTCTCTCTCTCTCTCTCAAATAAACAAATAAATAAATAAACAGAAGACTTTTTAAGAGCTACTTGTCTTTTGCTCCCACAAGGATTTGTACGTATTTTCATACCCCAATCACTAATTCAGATTCCTGAGTTAGGGACACAGTTTCTCTTCCTTGGGTAAGCAATGGGTTCTCCACCCTGATTAGACCTTAGAATCACCCAGAGAGCTGTTTAAAGATACTGACTCAGATACTACCTTCCAAAGAATCTTATTTCCTTTTTTAAGAAACATTTTTAAAATGTTTATTTATTTTTGAGAGAGAGAACACAAGCAGGGGAGGGGCAGAGAGAGAGGAGGGACATAGGATCCAAAGCGGGCCCTGCACTGACATCAGAGAACCTGATGAGGGGCTTGAACCCACAAACCGTGAGATAATGACCCGAGCCAAAGTCGGATGCTCAACTGACTGAGCCACCCAGGCAACCCCCCAAAAATTTTATTTCAATGGTTTTGGGGTGAGGAAACTTAGACATTGAATTTTGTAAAAGCTCCCTGGATGATTCTAATATACTTCTGCATAAGAATGAGAATCCCTGGGCCTGGGTTTATCTGGAGAGATTCTCTCTGAGAAAGACTGGCCAGCTCCAGAAAGATAAATATTTATTCTTTTCGTTAAAACATTTCTACAATTTCCTAAAGTTCTTTGGTATCTCATTTTAATAGTTTTCTTTTAACCCTAACAAGGGAGTTTTTAAAGTCTATGAAGTTAAGCCTAGTATGGTCTCTCAGCAGCTATTATATGCTAATATCCTTATGCTTGAGTCATTACCACGAATAAAGGAATGGATATTACTATTACTTGGACAAATAATGAGAAGACTTAGAAACAGGTTGCTCTGGACTGTTGACAGAGCAAGTGAGAGTCAATAGCTTACCTCTCAATCTCCAGTTGATATTTCATCCTAATGAATTGCTTCTAATAGAAAATGACAAACTCAACAGGATCTCCTAACTTATTTAAGCTATATATCACAATTAAAAAGTAAGAGTGAAAATTAAGTGCAAAAGCAAGGAAATTATGTGATCACTTACTCTTACTGATGACAGGTTCTGAGATACGAGGAAAGCTCTTGATTAATTTGTTGTCGTCACTATCCCTAAATTTACCCACCCCTCCTGCCATGAAATATAAGGGATCTGCAATGGAAAGACACAGATAAAAATGACTAATTTTACATATGAACCCAATTGCCCTTATTACCAAATAATGATTTTGACTTACACATTATTTTTCACATGTAGCACACAAGTCATGAGCACAAAATGACATTCAAATTTCAAGTCCAGATCTTATTCTGGGTGCAGTCTGATGGTTCCCAGATGACAAAAAAAGGTTCTATCTTTTGGCCAACAGTTCCTGAAATGACTATTATTATTCTCCACTTCAAATCAGTGATTTATAGCCTTAAATAACAATGACGAAACTAAAAGTTTTTAGGTTAATCTCAAACTTGCTTGATTAGTAAGTCAAAAAATAAATAGCTAGAATGAAGAATAAGTGCCCTGAATTAATTCATGGATCTCAAAACACTCTGTAAATATTATTTTGAGGACTTAAGAGAAATATACATCTTCATGTTGTAAAGGGGATTTATAGTTAGTCAGATATAACTCCCAGATCAATGATCTTCCTTACACTACCTCTTATGAGACATTTAAATTAGGACATTAGGACATTGTACTCTCATACTGGAATATCCACCCAACCTCCTAGTGATGTCTCTCTAAATACCACCCTTGCTTGATAGTTCAGGACAAAGCTTACCCCATCTATGAAATATTTCCTAAATACCTAATTCAATGTGATTGGTCCTCCATCAAGGTTTACGTCATATTTTGCTTCAACCTTTACATCCCATCTAGTTTTTTAATTGCTCACATATAGTTCATCTCCTTTATTAGATGGCTTTCTAAGGGCAGATGCATTTTCTTACTCATCTTGGTATCCCTCATAACTAGTGTATTAAAGTTGGTGCTTAATAATTGTCTGCTGAAAGAATGAATATATGAATAGCGCCCATTTCAAATTCCAGATAATGTCAACTGTTCTTTCTTTAATAGGAGAATCTGAGAATAACTCTCTCTCCCTCCCTCTCTCTATATATATATATATATGTGTGTGTGTGTGTGTGTGTGTGTTTATTTACACATATATATGTATATATATATTTACACATATATATGTACATATATATATGTGTATATATATATATATATATATATATATATATATATATAGTGGTTTATTAACAGACTCTCCTATCCCAATAATACAGATAAATCATTACTTCAAAAGTGCTCTTGAACTTCTTTCACAACAGAAAGAACATATTTTAGTCACATGTATCCAGCAAACACCTCCACCTAGATGTACTAGCATTTTTTATTATATTTTCTATGTCTTCTTGCGTGTTTATCTGCATCCATGGACGTTTAGACTATATATATAGTACTAAATATATTACTATATACATAGTATACATATATACATGTATATGCATACACATATACATAGTATACACATGCATAGTATACATATACAATAAGTACATTATATTACTATATACACAGTACTATATATGTATAGTGTATATACATCTATAGTATTACTATATGTATAGTACTATGTATATAATAATATATATGGTACTTAAATATCTTTTGATGGTAATATTCAGACTTCTAAATCTGTATATATTTTTCATAATGAGATGGAAAAGAGGGAAGGAAACTCTAGAATTTAATGGAGCCAATGAATGGTGTCATAAATTTCTTATGCTTAAAGTTGGTGAACAATACCCTGGAGTTAGGGTAGGATGTAAAAGACAAAACGAATGCTTTGTATTATCTATTAAATTTGATGAGGAAAGAAAGATAACTGTATACAATGTATAGACAAATGGACCCTAGAAACCATTCTAACAACCTCATTTTACAGATTAGGAAACTGAGGCTCAGAAAGGGAGTGTTAAAAACAATGGACATACTACTTTAAATAATACAGGTTAGCATCCTGCAAGCTGTGAAATTTTTCTATGGCCAATAGAGGGATCCTGCAGCCAATAGAAGGGATATTTCTTAAAAGTGCCAATGTGATTGCTACCTCAATACTAATTGAGAAGGAGTGCAAATCATGAATACCAGCCAGAGAAGGCATAACACAGTGGGTTTGGTTATGGTTGCTGTACTCCATACCATAACTCTATCTCAAGACTGTTTTCTTCTGTATCCATCATAAGCAAGAGGCTCCTGTTTACTCAAGGTTCTTAAAGTCACAGAAAAGCCCAAACTACAGACAACATATATGAAGCAGGGCTGATACATATATTAGGTTTTAAAGTTCATTCAACCAAGTTTCGTAACTAGTTTTAAAAAGGAATATATTCAATTATATATATTCTCTTTTTCTGTCTTGCTGCCTTCCTCTAAGTGCCTGGCGCATTGTACACACTCAATAAATTTGGTTATTGTTGACATCAGTTACAATTGATTTTGTTTAAGGATAAGAAGTGTGCGTGTGTGTGTGTGTGTGTGTGTGTGTCTTTTTCCCTTGGTGATACCATTCAGTGTTAAGCTTCTCTGTGAATCTCCTCCACTTTCATTTTCCCTTAGTTTCTTCCTCTATTGCACCATAAAGTACAGACACTTCCTCCACATGGCTACATATTGTCTAGCCAAGGCTTCAGAAATAATAGTAGAGAGAATGAAAGTAGAGGAGATTCGGGACTCAGAGCTACACCAGTCTGATTTTGCTATTAGAGCAGTGGGGTTAAAAAATAAAAAACAAAAAACTTTTGGAATAGCTACACAATGAAAATAAGGCAGCAGGTAGTCAAGCTTCCAGTCTCATTGTCAAATTGGGAAGCAGGGAGTAAGAGCCCCTCATGATCCCAAAAAGATGGCCAAGGAGATCTGGTCAAATCTGCAACAAAATAAAAATTTCAGCAGTGAAGATGGTAGCTTTAGCTGTAATGCTACTGAGTGAGAGGCTTATTTATTCCCAGAAAACTGATGCAAAAATTAAAACTGTGCAAAGAAGGAGGCTGGGTTGAATACTAAAAGTTAACCATCGCTTGTCACTGAATTCTACTTTTTAACCACAGAGGCTCAGAAAATGGGCTGTTTTATCAGTCCAGTGGAATTTCTTACCTCTGTAGCACTGGAATAGTGAACCACAGAAGACTCCAGTGATGCCCAGTGAAGATGCTGGGATGTTCTTGCTCAGCTCAAGATCTTGTTTCCTCCCCCAGCCTTCCATGTACCTCCCCCTTGTTGGGACTGAAGAGTGACATCAGAATCACAACTGGTGATATCATTGTCTCTATAGCAACAGTAGTGAAGCTACCAGAAACTGAGTTGTCAAAGGACAAGGGGGATAGGTGAAGATACACTTCAAGGCTCTGATGCTTAGTTTGGAAGGACTGGGCTGGCTTGCTTCCAATTATTTTTCTCCTTTAAGTATCTAATTTAGGAAGGGAATACGGGACGGGGAATTTTACCAATGGGTTGCACTTAAAACAACAGTGTTATGTACAAACAAATTCAGATGGGTACAGAGAAGAAATAAAAACTGAGCATCTGCTAATTTTTTTATACAAAGCCCATGGAATCATTTCATTTTGTGGACTCAGCCTTGACTCTGTTATAAGCATCTTACCTTTTGTAATAATAATAATAAATTTGCAGGTATTTTGCCCAAACTGACCATTTCTGGGTTATAATTTTGTTTTTGATGGTCAGATACAATAGCACTAATCCTTTCTCTACAATGCCTTGACCTGAGAATGAGCTGGGATAAATCAGACCAACAGGCATTTGATTGGCAATTTCTTTCCTTGAGGAGGACTTTATTTTTAGTACATCCCCTTTAGAAATGTTATCCTAGGTACTCTTAATTAATGACTCCATATAGGACTGATATGTAGTTTCTATGAAACAAGAAGAATCTTGATCAAGGTCACAAGATAAAGTTTACAACTGTTAACAAATCCAAAAGTGACTGACTTGTTTGTTACAGGCTTTCTTCAACAAGGTTATTTATCTATTGATGATTTTTTTATACTGCCTCGGTTTTTTTCATCTTTAAAATAAAGAAATTGGGCTTACTCATGTCTTACATCCCTTCAAGTTCTAACAGTCTAGGATTTTGATACTTCAGTGGTATTTAAATAGAACTTCATTTACATGCATACAGTATTCTGCAGTTGAGAAAGCACCTTCACACCCATTATGTCATCTGATCCTCACAATAACCTTTTGAGGTAATAGGGCAGGTATTACTTTCCCTGTTTGACAGGTGTAGAAACTTGCCCAGGTCACAACTATTAACTGGTAAAGCTAGGACTGGGATCTAACATTCCGAGTTTTAAGTCAGTGCTTTTTGAACAATATGCCACCTTGAAACTAGTATTGAGAACATCAGTGTTTGACTTGGAAATGTAAAATACCATACTTGGCATGTTACACAGGTGTTAGGAGGATGGTGATGATAATGGGGTCTGTCAACTTTTCAGAACCAGTTTTTTATAATCATATTGACCCCAGAATCAAATATCAGAAAATTTTAAGCGCTGGGTGAAAACTTGACGAGGCCAAGAGATTTAAGACTGTGTAGCATTTTTAAACTTCTCTGATTTTCTTCAAAAGTTTCTTTCCTCTTGCAATTCAATTTGGTAGATTGAATTTTACAACCAATTTTACAAGCCTAATAACCTCTGCTCATTATGGGACTTTTGTCCATCCAAGCAACTCGCACTGCTTTCTTCCTAAACACACACACACACACACACACACACACCCCAAAAAACAAACAAAACCCCAAAACACTGAAAGAATTACCAATCTAGAAAGATCCCCCAACTAGTTTGTTTTCTGATAAGCCCAAGGCAGATGTCTCACAGCAGTTTGCTGTCTCCTATTCCAAGGTCTTGAACGACCAAAATAGACTAGTTAAAAAAGCCAAGTACTTAATCTTTCTGGAATCTCCATGGAGTCTAGATACCTCTTTCTAAAACAGTGCAGATTCTCAAATTGGTCCACAGTTAAAAAAAAATTAAGAACCACTGTTCTAGAGTCATCTTGAGTTTCCTTCTAGAAAAATGTGCAGTGGCATACATACCCACTAGATTTTACTTAATATTTCAGGAGGTTCACAGACTTCCTTAAGTCCACTCATGAATCATACACCAGGATAAGGATACCTGGATTCACATGTCAGTTGGTGGTAAGTGCTTTCATGTATAAAATAGCAACGAAGAGACTGATGGAGTGATGACCACCTTGGGTGTCTGAGAAGTTTTCTTCAAGCAGAAACTTGAGCTGGAGTAGACATCTAAGTAAGCCTGCCAGGCAAAGGGTACAACAAGAGCTAAGTCTCCGGGGAGAGAATGTGCACGAGTTCGACGTGCACATCCTCATTTCTGTTTTTCTTCCTCCCTTTCTCTTCGTTCCTGCTTCACTCCTTTCTTTTCTGACTTCTCCTCTAGACCCTGGTTCTCTCCGTCGAAAACTTCCCGAGCGCAGGGGCCGCGCCTCTACTTTCCCTTAGTCTCACCAGAACTTCTCTATCTGACATTTTCAGGAAATAATGAACTGAACTGAGTCAGGAAAGCTTGGCTCAGGCAGCTCGGGTTGTGCCATTTTGTATGCCCTCGAGCCAGTCACTGGTTGACTCTGAACTTCACATTCCTTGGTAATGAGATTATCTTTACGGTCGGCTCCAGATCTGAGATTCTGACCCCAAAATTCTTCACTTTCTATTTCCCCTTTTTGCCCTCTTTTCCACGAACCCTCCCTTGTACCTTGCTCTCCTCCCCAGTTCCCTCCAGTTTACACCCTGTCCTAATCTCTGACCCGGCCCTTCTTTTCCCGTTGGCGCCTGCGCAGCAAGGCGTGGAAGATTACTTTTGGCCCAGCTCAGTAGCCGTAGCCAGAGCGCCGGTTGCGGGGGATTGTGGGAGAAGATGGCGGCCGCCTTCCACCCTAGGGTTGTCCGAGCCCTGCCAATGTCACGTAAGTGTCACCGGGAGCAGGGGCTCCCTATCGGGATTCCGAGATGGGGATCCGAAGTGTTGGGAGTGGTGCCGTGCTGCAGCGTTCATGCCGACTCCCAAGGCACCTCGGTTTTTCTAGGTCCGGAACTGCCTGTAGTTTCTGCTTTCCTTTTCCCCTCCCCGGCTCACATATTAAATTGTACACTTGGAAAGGGGAACGTGGCGGGGGCGGGGGGTGTTGTAAAGGATCGAAAGAATGAGTTCTGGTAGAGTTGGAACGGTTTGAGGTTATGAGACAAGTGTGTGTGGCCGGCAGCGGGCCTTTTGGGCCCCCGTGGGGAGAAGAATCAGAAAAAGATGGGGGGAAAAAGATAGTGAGAGAATGTTCTTAATGGATTGACTGTATGATCTTGTGCAAACCCTTAATCTCTCTCAAGTTGAGATTCTTCCTGTTACAGTGGCGGTAATACCACAACGTCAGGGAGTTTCTGAAACGGTTAAAGTAACATTTATAAAAGCATTTTCTAAGTCCGAGGCATTTCTGCGGATGTAGAGTGTGTTAGGTCGAGGCACTGAGGTCTGGGGGAGCGAGGGATGCTGGAGAGAGAACCAACAATCAGGAATTTAATGGAAAGAAAAGGGAAGAAGAGTAAAGGATATCTAGTGTTTGTCTAAGCGTTGTTTATTTTTCCTTCTATTCTGATTGGATCTGCTGTCACGGTCCTCAGTTTGAGAATACAGTATATATTTGCTCTTACAGACACAAAAGGAGGCAAGAAAAGCAAGGAAATTGGAAATACAGTTACGGTTCATTATCATTCTTCTGCCTCCATCCTTTCACAAATTTGACCCAATCAGCCTCCAAAAGTTGTATTTTTTCGTAGTGTATTCTAGTCATTGCCAAATATTGTTTGTTCTCAAAATTAGCTGCATGTTAGAATAATTTTTAATGCTTTTAGAAAAAATAGAAATGGGGACTCATTGCAGAGGTATTAAATCAGAATTTTTGAGATCGGCTCCTTGCACCTTAAATTTTAAAAAGCTACACAAGTAGTTCTGATGTTTAGGCTGAGAAGCAAGTCAGAAGTATTTGGAGGACTTTTTTAGTTTTACATCTTGGGTAGGGCTTCTGCATACTACTGGGAAGGTGATTGGTTCACATCATTTGTAGTGATGGTTTTGTAGTCATGACTTCTTTGCAAGACATTTGTTGGTTCTTGTCAAAGTATTACATTGGTGTGACATAATGTAGATCATGAATGATAATAACTGCTATTGGTTGAGTATCTGCTATCTGCTAACCACAATCCTAAATATTTCCATAAACATTTTCACTGTAACGTACCCCTTTTAAATTGAAGCCATTGTTTGTGCTCTTAACCAGTATGCTTTATTGTCTCTGGTAAAATAAGCTTTTGCATAAACTCTGGAGAGGCAAGTCTAGGGTGTAACATAATCAAAACACTATAGAACAGAACTTTGTAATACATTATATATGGTGAAATGTGGAGAGACTATTAAGTACATAGGAAATCAGAAAAGGGAAATATTGTATCATTTGAAGTAATTAGATTGGAAGACCAGTAGAGAATTGCAAAGCTTCCACTGATTTTTTAGGGTTGTTACAATCTGGAAAGTCAGAGAAGCTGGGTATTTTCCCGGCACGGGCATAGGCAAGGACAAGGTGGAATCACAAGAATTCACAAGAATGGAATCACAAAGTACTTAGAAGGGAGTGAAATGACTACCCATAGATCTGGAGTAGTAGAAAAGAAAGTTGAATACATGTGCTTAACATGTGCTAGATAATGTTCTAAATACTTTATATACATTACTCTAATCCTCATAACAACCATTTGAGGCATTATTAATTCCTTGGCTGCAGTCATTTTTCACAATTTATTAACTGTCCTTTGTCCAGTGTCCTCATTTCCTTCCTTACTCATCATTTTAATCATTCCCTTTTATAAATTCTCAACTTCCCAGTGCATCTGCCTGTGGCATTAAAAAAAACCCAAAAAAACAAAAAAAACAAGCTTACCACATATTTCTTGCTTACCCCTGAGCAGTAGAGAACTGAACTAGGGAAAACTCCAAACTGACTTATTTTAAATTCATGAATACAAACATCAAGTAGATTTTCAGTACTACATTTTTTCAAAGAAATTTGCTTTCCCTTTTTCTGTAATGATTATTTACCATTGCCAGTCTCCTAAAACTTCTAACATGTGCTTCTCTCTCATTCTCAACTTAACCTAGAAATCAGCAGTGTTAGGGGCATGGGGTGGCTCATTCGGTTGAGCATCTGACTCTCCATCTTGGCTCAGGTCATGACCCCAGGGTCGAGGGATCGAGCCTCATGTTGGGGCTCACACTCAGCATGGAGCCTGCTTGGGATTCTCTCTCTTTCCCTCTGCACCTTTCCCCTATTCTCTGTCTCTCAAATAAAAAAAAAAAAATAAAAAGGAATTAGATGAGAACAATCTTTTTCTCCACCATAAAAATCTAATAGCTGAGCTGCAATAATTTGCAACTTTCCTTCCTGTTAAAGTGGATGAGCTCCTTTCGTTTTGATCTGAGGCTAGTTCCTTTGCTTTGCAATCCATCCCATCCTCAATTACCTGTGCATTTCCTCCCCTGAATCATTAATGTTTCCCCTCTACCAGCTCATTTCCATCAGCGTGTAAATATGTTATAATAGCTCATATTTAAAAAAAAAAAATCCTTCCTTGTCCTCATGTTCCTCTAGTCCTTTTTTCCCATGTCTCCTCAGAAGAATCCTCGATACTCTTTTTCCCACTCCCTTGCCTTTCATTCTCTCTTGCCCTCTCCAGTAGACTGTCATCCCCACTGCAATAAAATTGCTCTTATTAAGGCCATTCAGAACCAACATCTTCTAGATCTGTGGTCCTCTGTCCCCATCCTACTTCACTTTTCAACATTTGACAGTTAACTCTTACTTCTATCAATCACTCTCTTCGTTTGGCTCCTACCATTTCCTTTTTTTTTTTTTTTTTTTTCCCCTTCCCTTACTGGACTGCTTTTCATTCTCCTTTGCTGGCTTTTCAGGCAAATCACTTAACCTCTCCGAGCCTGAGTTTCCTCATCTGTAATCTGACAGTAAAAATTGTATTAAATAAGACAGTACCTACTAAGCACATAGAACAATGCCTGGCATCGGGTAACAGCTTTGTAAGTTTTGCTGTTACTATGACAGTTATTGTGTGTCTGATCTGCAGTGTTTGTTTTAACCTTTCAGATGTGTGGTTTCAGACGCTTTTCAGTAAGCTAGGTTTGTTTTAACCTTTTTAGTGTGGTTTCAGATGCTATTCAGTAAGCTAGGCTTTTTGTGTAATTTCATGCTTTTGCATAGGGAAAAACCATGGTTTCTGGGCAGAGTGCCACTGAGGGTCTGGTGCAGAAAATAGACACAGACTTACTTATTTACTTTCCTTCCTCCCTTTCCTTCCTTCCTTCCTTCCTTCCTTCCTTCCTTCCTTCCTTCCTTCCTTCCTTCTTTTTTTCCTTCCTTCCATCCTTCTTTCCTTCCTTCCTTCCTTCCTTCCTTCCTTCCTTCCTTCCTTCATGCCCAATACAGAGCCCAACTTGGGGCTTGAATTGACTTTTTTTTCCTCCAAACACAGATTTTCTAAAGCAATTTCTGTTTGTTTCTTTTAGCTTTCCCCAAGTTTACAAAGCACTAGTGCTCTTGGTAAGCAGTTTGTTGATTGGAGCAGACGTTTATCAGCACTTTAGACCTTTCAGTTGTTTTTTTACTTACTCCCTGAACATTAGGTAACTTGCTCTAAAACTGCCCTAATGAGTTTCAAGGCACTTGAAAATTGACATGTATCCAAAGGAGTTTTACACTTCTGCCAAATGAGGAATAGTTAACAGAACCTAGGATGTGTAACCTGGAGAAGACTTAGTAGAGATATCGTTGCTACACTTAGGTGTAGAAGAGGGATTAGATTTGTCCTTTGTCATTCCAGAGGAACATAGGGATCAACGCTACTGGGAAGCAGCCACTGATCTCCCATGTGGTGGAACTTGCTCACTATTGGATGGAATGAGTATGGTCTGCCATGGGAAGTGGTGTTTCCCAGCCTGGCAGACGTTCGGGCTAAGGCCACATAGTCTCCTTGCACATATAGACTGGGTGGAGAAGATGTAAAGCACTGATGCAGGAACTTTGAGGATCAAGAACTTGAGTGTATTAAAAAGAAATAGTGAGAGGTTTGACAAATCACTATTAACCTTTCCAAAGTTCAGAAATCTTTTCTCAAACACTCCTTTTGTCATTACTTTTGATGATTTTCAATAGTTTTATATTAAGTCTGAACTGTACTCTTTTTTTTTTATTTTTTTTTTTCTCAACGTTTTTATTTATTTTTGGGACAGAGAGAGACAGAGCATGAACGGGGGAGGGGCAGAGAGAGAGGGAGACACAGAATTGGAAACAGGCTCCAGGCTCCGAGCCATCAGCCCAGAGCCTGACGCGGGGCTCGAACTCACAGACCGCGAGATCGTGACCTGGCTGAAGTCGGACACTTAACCGACTGCGCCACCCAGGCGCCCCTGAACTGTACTCTTTTTTAAAAAAATGTTCTATACGAACAGTCCTCTACCTCCAGCATATATCATCAACTTTATTTTTCATTCATCATCAGTTTCAGAGTCTGTTCCAGGTAAATCTTCTGTTACCTGCACTGGGCTTATTCATTTCCTTCTCTACATTGTTGTATGTGTTACATGTTTCACATGGAAATCTGTTGTTACTCCTCTTTAAAACCTTTCTCAAAATAGTTTATTGCTCAGTAGGAAAAACCGACAAATAACCCAATTAAAACATGGGCAAAGAAAATATACGGAAGGCCAACAGGTACATGAAAAGGTACTCAACATTACTAGTCATCAGGGAAATGCAAATTAAAACCACAGTAAGCTATGACCTCACACCTGTTATAATCAGCATCATCAAAAAGACGAGATAACACGTGTTAGCAAGGATGTGGAGAAAAGTGAGCCCTTGTGCACTGCTGTTGGGATTGTAAAGCAGTGCAGCCACTATGGAAAGCAGCATGGAGATTCCTCAAAAAATTAAAAATAACAACTGTACTGTCCAGCAATTCCACTTCTGCTAATATATATTCAAGGGGAATGAAAACACTAAGTCAAAAAGATATCTGCATTCTCATGTTTATTGCAGCATTATTTACAGTAGCCGAGACGTGAGAACAACCTAAGTGTCCATTAGGGGATGAACAGATAAATAGGTTGTATATATATATGTGTATATATACACACACACACACACACACACACACACACACACACACACACACACTGGAATATTATTTAGCCATAAAAAATGAGGAAATCCTACCATCTGCTCCAACATGGATCGACCCTAAAGGCATTATCCTAAAGTGAAATAAGTCAGACAGAGAAAGACATATACTGTGTGATCTCACTTATATGTGGAATTAAAAAAAAAAAAACCCAAACTTGTAGAAAAAGAGCTCAGACTTGCGGTGGCCAGAGGTGAAGGGTTGCGGGAGTGAGGATTGGAGGAAGGTGGTCAGAGGGTACAAGCCTACCATTATAACGTAAAAAAGTACTCGGGATGTAATGTACAACATGGTGACTTTAGCTAATGCTGCTGTAAGATACATAGAAAATTTAAGGGAGTTCGTGCTAAGAGTTCTCAATGCAAGGAGAAAATTGTTTTTTTCTTCTTTCATTTTTATTGGATCTCTATGAGTTGGTGGATGCCAGCTGAACCTAGTGTAATCATTTCATTATATATATATATAAATCAAACCATCATGCCATATGCCTTGAACTTACACAGGGCTGTATGTCAGTTCATTCTCAGTAAAACTGGAAAAAAAAAAGGCCCCCAAACCTACTTTATCCAGGAATACTTCCTCATAATTATCTGATTTATTGCTCCCTTCCTTGCATTCTCTCAGTGCCTTTCACTGTGGAGGTTTCTACTCTCTTAATTTTTAACTGTTTAATTTTTTTAATGTGACTTAAATATTGTATCACAATATATTGTATATTGTATCCCATAGGGCAGGGAGTTTATAGTTGACCTTTGAACAATGCAGTAGTTAGGGGCACTGACCCCCTCCCTCCCCATGCAGTAAAAAATTCATGTATAACTTTTGACTCCCCTCGAACTTAATCACCAATAGCCTACTGTTTACCAGAAGCCTCACTGGTAACGTAAAGAACTGATTACCATGTTTTGTATGTTTTATGTATATGTATTATATGTTGTGTTTTTACAATAAAGCAAGAGAAAAGAAAATGCTATTAAAGAAAATCATAAGGAAGGGAAAATACATTTATAGTACTGTGCTATATTTATCAAAAAAAATCCTCATATAAGTGGACCCATGCAGTTAAAACCCATGTTGTTCAAGGATCAACTGTACTTTCTAATTTTTATATATTTCCTTATGACGTATGGATTTTTTGTTGCAGCTGTTTGTGTTTATTATTGCTGTAAGCACTTACATTATAACTTTTGGTTTAAAAGTTCATTTTAAACTTAAGTATTTGGAAGTACTGATAGCAAAATAATGTTACAAGTTTCTAGGAAAAGAGGTTATTCATACTCACTTTTATATTAACGTTTGCCACTTTTTTATACTCTGGGGTTTTCTTTAAGGTTCTTCTATTACTGCGAGAGCCGTAGCTGTGTTTCATGGCCCTCCTCATCGCCAGCTTCATCATTCACTCATACCTCATGGGAAAGGTGGGCGTTCTTCAGTCAGTGGGGTTGTGGCCACTGTGTTTGGAGCAACGGGATTCTTGGGCCGATATGTTGTCAACCGCCTTGGTAAGTAAAGTTCCTTGAGTTCAGTATGCTCAGTGCCACTTATTAGGGTTGCCTAATGAAAACCATGAACCATGTTTCTTTTCAATTTAACAGTGTTACAAATTACTTGTATCTTGGATTTATGTAATTTTGATCTGCTATATGTTAGGAAGCATTACCACTCTTCCTCTGTAGGATGTTGAAACAGGAATAGGGGTCTCTGAAAAGTTATGGCATCTCTAGCAGGGCAAAATATGTTTTTGTGAAACATGATTTCCATTTACTTGTCATGCTGTAATTTAAATATTTACCAACTCACTGTTGTATAAAGTATTCATATTATGTTAGTATTGATCCTTGTTTCAACCCGTTCTTTTTTAGGACGTATGGGGTCACAGGTGATCATACCCTATCGGTGTGAAGCATATGACACCATGCACCTTCGTCCCATGGGTGACCTGGGTCAGATTATCTTTCTGGTAAGAGTCTGTGTGACTGATTGCTGATTACTGGAGTTGACTGATGTAAAGTACTGAGGTCATTTTTAGGGGAGAGAGGCAGTATAATAAAGCAGCAGTTTCATCTCAGAGTGAACCAAGGGCATCCTCCATTTACCTCATTCTTATAAACTCTTATCTAGCAGTTGGCAAATGTCATTTTCTGTAAAAAGCCAGTTGGTAAATATTTTAGCCTTTGTAGGTCATAGGGTCTTTGTCATGATTACTCAGCTCTCCCCTTTTGCCTGAAAGTAGCCATAGATAAAATATAAATGAATGGGAGTGGCTGTGTTCTAATAAAAGTTTATTTACAAAGTTAGACTATAGGCTAGATTTGCCCATGGGTCATAATTTGCTGATCCCTGCTCTAGGCCCCTGCCATCCAGTATGGTAGCCATTAGCCACATGTGGCCACTGAACACTTGAAATGTGGCCAATCTTAATTCAGATGTGATGTAAGTATAAAATACAATCAAATTTCAATGACATAGTACAAAGAAAATAATATAAGTCATGAATAATTTTTTACACTTACTAAATATTAAAATAATATAAGGGGTATATTTGGTTAAATAAAGTATATTATTAAAATGAATTTCACCTGTTTCATTTTACTCTTTAAGAAAAAAGTTTTTAAAATATTTATTTATTTATTTTGAGAGAGAGAGACAGAGAGAGAGAACATGTGTGTGCTTGGGGGGAGAGGCAGAGAGAGGGAGTGAGAGAATCCCAAGCAGGCTCTGAGCTGTCCGCGCAGAGCCTGATGTGGGGCTCGAACCCATGAACTGAACCATGAGATCATGACCTGAACCGAAACCAGGAGTTGGATGCTTAGGCAACTGAGCCAGCCAGGTGCCCCTAAAATTTAAAAAAAAAAAAATTTTAATGTTGATTTACTTTTGAAAGGGAGAGAGAGAGAGAGACAGAGACAGGGTGTGAGTGGAGAAGAGGCATAGAGAGAAAGAGACACACACACAGAATCCAAAGCACTCTCCAGGCTCTGAGCTGTCAGCATAGAGCCCAACGTGGGCCTCAAACTCACAGACCATGAGATCGTGACCTGAGCCAAAGTTGGGATGCTTAACCAACTGAGCCACCCAGGCGCTCCTCATTTTACCATTTTATTTTTTTTCAACGTTTATTTATTTTTCAGAGAGAGAGAGACAGAGCACGAACGGGGGAGGGGCAGAGAGAGAGGGAGACACAGAATCGGAAACAGGCTCCAGGCTCTGAGCCATCAGCCCAGAGCCCGACGCGGGGCTCAAACTCACGGACCGCGAGATCGTGACCTGGCTGAAGTCGGACGCTTAACCGACTGCGCCACCCAGGCGCCCCTCATTTTACCATTTTAGATGTGACTAGTGGAGAGGTATCTGGGTGGCTCAATTGGTTAATCGTTCAACTCTTGATTTCGGCTCAGGTCATGATTTCCAGGTCGTGAGATAGAGCCCCGCATCGGGCCCCTGTGCTGGGCATGGAGCCTGCTTAAGATATTCTCTCTCTCTCTCTCTCTCTCTCTCTCACTCTCTCTCTCTCTCAAAAATAAATAAATAAATAACAATAAATGTGAGAGTAGAAAATTCAGAATTGCCTATGTGCCTTATGTTATATTTCTGTTGGACAGTGCTTCTGTAGACTGAAAATCACACATACGGTGTTTTATGACTTGCTTCCTTGGCACAGACTTAGCTTAGAACACTGCTTGCTGTGCCTTCCCTGTTGTTACTCTTTAATCTGAAGGTTCTTTCTTTGGGCCAGTGGTTGCCTATGGGGCGAGGCAGGGGATACAGGGTAGGGGAGACCCTTCAATGCTGTGATTAGAAATGTGTGGGCCTTTATGGTTGCCACAATGACTGGTGATCATACTGATTTATTAGCTAGGGACCAGGGATGCTAAGTAGCATACAGTGCCCAAGGCAGTCCCTTTCCACAAAGAACTCTGTTGCCCCAATGTCTACAGTTACCCTATTGAGAAACACTCTGGATGCTTCCTCTCCTATTCTTCTGCCTAAATTTTCCTGTGTTTATCATCCTGTATGGAGTTGAGCTCTTCCATTTACACACTTTCCCCTCTTTTTTTTTTTTTTAATTAATATAATTTATTGTCCTCAGTTCTCAGTATTTGAGAGTCTTTTATGGTTTGCCTCCCTCCCTCTCTCTTTTTTTTCCCCTTCCCCTCCCCCATGGTCTTCTGTTAAGTTTCTCAAAATCCACTTTCCCCTCTTAAAAAATATTTGGTAAACATCCTTAAGATCTCTGATACATTCATTCAGAGTATTTGTGATCTCTCTTACATTTTTACTTTTAATTCCTTTTCATTTATTCTTTACTGAAAGTTCACAAGCTAAGTATAATACTATATTGGAAATTTCTTGTTTCTATAAAGTGTTTTTCTTTTCTAAAATCTTAATCTTCATGGTGTTACAGTTACAGGAGCTTAGCTTTTCTCCTGTTTCTTTGTGACTTGAGATTATGGGTCGCCTTGTCAGTCCTCAGAATTAAAGTATTTCGCAAATAATAGGTGAACACTTTGACTGGCTTACACATGCAGAGTCATTGGAATTGAGCCATATGATGTATATTCCGTTTTGTTTTTTTTTTTAATTTTTTTTTCAACGTTTATTTATTTTTTGGGACAGAGAGAGACAGAGCATGAACAGGGGAGGGGCAGAGAGAGAGGGAGACACAGAATCGGAACCAGGCTCCAGGCTCTGAGCCATCAGCCCAGAGCCTGACACGGGGCTCGAACTCACAGACCGCGAGATCGTGACCTGGCTGAAGTCAGACGCTTAACCGACTGCGCCATCCAGGTGCCCCTGTATATTCCGTTTTTACCACAGGTATTTAAGCTTTGATGAGTAAGACCACAGGGAGCTCTCAGTCTTAAAAGAGAGTATGGAGACTAAACATATAACTTTGAATGTAATAATGTTTACAAAAGGGGAAGTACAGGAAAGGTAAAACAGGGGAGACTTCACTGTTGTTTATTTTTGAGAAGGATGGACCATACTGGGTGTGGAGCCCTGATTTCCCTGCTTTGGTCTCCATTGGAAACTTCTGTCTTAATGGCCACTTGGTTTGCTAACCTGAGTGTGCTCCCTGGGCCTCATCCCTGGGAATTTGGTTTCCTTTTAGTTCTTTCTCTCCAGGCATCCCTCTTGGGCCTTTCATGCAGTTATGCACCAATCTCTTCCACTGTGAATCTTCTTGGATTCTTTTTCTTCTCCCTGTGCCATCTTTTCTAAAAAAGTTTCAGCTCTGTATGTGTAGAACTGCTGTTTTTGTTGGGTATGTCACACACCGTGCAGCAGATTTTATGTCTCTTTTACATAATCTTCATAACAAACACATGAGGTAGGTTGTATTTTCAAATTTTTTATTTTTTATTTTCAAATTTTACATGGAGGTTGGAGAATTTGTACAGTTTATAAAAAGGCAAATGGAATTTGCATTCCTGTCTGACTCCACAGCTATTACTCTACACTTCCCTTGTCCCCCCCCCCCCCCCCCCCCCACTCCTTCGCTTATAACTAGTTCCTCCTTCTGAGAGCTTCATCTTTTGCTCTGGAATCGGATTTCTGTAGCCATGGCTCTCTTTTCTAAATTGCACAGGGATGTTAGTGCACCCCCTCCTGCTCACTTCCCCCCTCACCTCCCTCCCCACTCACTCTTATGTACACCTTAGCATTTGACCCTAAGAAACTTCTTACTGCTTATTATTTCCCATTCAAATGCTTAAAAAATCCAATTTCATTTTAATGTAGAAAATGCTGTACCTTTGCTAGGGGTTATTTTGGACCCGAATCGTCGTCTGACTATAGTCTGAATCACTCAGAACTTTAGTTCTACACGAAAATCTGCCATGGGCTCAGCCTGCACTTTGGGGCAGGTCACACCTCCCCGAGTGTGCTTGACATGTCTTTGAAGTAGAAATGACTAGATCTGGGATTGTGAAGAGGAAAGAGTTAAAAAGAAATAAGAAAATAGTCACGAAGGCTCCCATTTTAACATTAGCCTTTAGGAGATAGTCCTCTTGTCTTTAGTCTGTAACTGGTTGCCACCAAAAGGGAAAGTCCATTTTCCTCCCAAATAATCCTTGGTCTTTGGCTGTGTTTCAGGAAGGGAGATTTGGTAACTAGAATCCCTTACAAACTTGCTGGGGACAGTTGGGTGGCCAAAAATGGATATGCCCCACTAGAAATGAATATTGTCTTTTCTAATTCTGTCATTTCATTACCTGAATGAAATAGATGTTCTTTGACCTATTTGTCTCCAGGAGAGCTAGAGAATCAGCAAGGAGTTCAGACCTCATGACCGTTTTTGTTGTAATAAATGGAGCCTATATAAAATGGTACTAAATTCTGACTACATCAGATGGCCTATTTTGAAACGTGCCAGGGGGGACCCCTTATGTTTTCATCTGACTGGCTACTGTTTTTCTAGGAATGGAATGGCAAGGACAAAGATTCTATCCGAAGAGCAGTGAAGCACAGCAATGTGGTCATTAATCTTGTTGGGCGAGAATGGGAAACCAAGTAAGTCTTTGGCTTGATTTTTCTTTTTCTTTTCTTTTTTTTAAATTCAAATTCAAGTTAGTTAACGTACAGTGTAGTATTGGTTTCAGGGGTAGAATTTAGTGATTCATCACTTCCATACGACACCCAGTGCTCATCCCGACAAGTGCCCTTCTTAATGTCCTTCATCCATTTAGTCCATCCCCCACACCGCCTCCCCTCCAGCCACCCTCAGTTTGTTCTCTGTGTTTAAGAGTCTTTTACGGTTTATCTCCCTCTCTGTTTTTATCTTATTTTTTCTTCTCTTCCCTTATGTTCATTTGTTTTATTTCTTAAATTCCACATGTGAGTGAAATCATACAGTATTTATTTTTCTCTGACTGATTTATTTCATTTAGCATAATATATACTCCAGTTTCATCCACGTTGTTGCAAATGGCAAGATTTCATTGTTTTTGATTGCCAAGTAATATTCCATTGTGTGTGTGTGTGTGTGTGTACACACACACACACATACCCTCTTTATCTATTCATCAGTTGATGGACGCATGAGCTCTTTCTGAATTTGGCTGTTGTTGATAGTGTTGCTATAAACATTGGGGTGCATGTGCCCCTTTGAATCAGCATTTTTGTATCCTTTAGATAAATACTTTGTAGTGAGTTGCTGGGTTGTAGGCTAATTCTATTTTTAATTTTTTGAGGAACCTCTATACTGTTTTCCAGAGTGGCCACTTTGCATTCCCACTTGCAGTGTAAGAGGGTGCCCCTTTCTCCACATCGTCGCCAACATCTGTTGTTTCCTGAGTTGTTAATGTTAGCCATCTGACAGGGATGAGGCAGTAATTATGGTTTTGATTTGTATTTCCCTGATGATGAGCAAGGTTGAGCATTTTTTCATATGTCTGTAGCCATCTGGATGTCTCTTGTTTTTTCTTTGCATGTGATGACTTAAGTTTCAGTAGACATTCACTGGGTACCTTCTACTGTCAGGCATTGTAGTTGTCACATTTTTTATTAGTCCATCATTAAGCATTAATATTGAACACCCGTTTATATACCCAATAACACCCTTTCAAGAGGTTTAGTCGGCGGTAAGTCTGGTATGTAAGCAATGTGATATGTTACCCATAAAAAGCTAATAGAGATTGTGTTAGTATGGTTGGTGTCATCAACTTGATGGAATCACCGGTTGTTCATGAATTACCGATGCTGTGTTTGGATTTGTCCAGCTGGGATGGATTAGGTAGGAGGATTTTGCCTATCCTGCTGTTCGTCAAACTGAACATTGGTTTTTCTTGTGTAAACAGTGTTCTAGATCTGTTCACACTGTTAAAGATAACATGAATATTGGTTTGAACAGTTCTTTTTACCTTTTGTGTGGGTTGTTCATCAACAAATAATGTTTTAATCTCACAGTTCCACAACACTTTGTTCACACCATTTTCTTAATATTTATTAAGTTTGGTTATCTATGTCTGCCTTAGCACATATTTTTAAGTTCTTTGATTACTTACAGGGTCTTTTTTGACTTTATATCTCCTGTAGTGACTTATAGCAGTGCCTTGTACAGAGTAAGTATTAATCTTATTATGTAATGTTAACGTTATTGTATTAAATTGGTGACTGATTTTTTAGTTTCTTTTTTTTTCCCTGAGGGAAAAGGATAAGAAGGCCCAAGCATAAGAAGTGGTTCCTTTTTAGCTCCCAACACTTCCCCCCTCCCTACCCAATCACTGCAGCCAGATACCCTTAAAGGGTCTCAGCCTTGGGATTCCTTGAGGACAGAGAATATTATGTGTGCTGATTTATAACTTATGGTGAGGTTTAAACTATGTACAGTAATGACAGTGAGCAGTAAAATTAAAAAAAAATACACACATATATACTATATACATATATATATTTTTTCTTACATATATATTTTGATTTTGGGTTAAATCATTGCCATTTAAACATTTAACTATTATGAGGGTGCCTGGATGGCTCAGTTGGTTGAATGTCTGATTCCTGATTTCAGCTCAGGTCATGATCTTAGGGTCATGGGATCTAGCCCCATGTTGGGTTCCATGCTAGGTATGGAGTCTATTTGAGATTCATATTCTCTCTCTCTCTCCCTCCCTCCCTCCCTCCCTCCCTCCCTCCCTCCCTCCCTCCCTCTCCCCTTCTCCCCCCTCCCCCTCCCTCCCTACCTTTCTCCCTCCCTTTCTCTCCCCCTCTCCCTCTTCCCCCCCACTCTCCCTCCTTCTGCCCTTCCCTCACTCATTCTCTCTCTCTCTCTCTGTCTCTCACACACACACACAAATTAAAAATAAATAAATAATAAAAGTTTAACTGTTATGAATTCCAGCAATAGTATGAAAACCAGTTTATCACAGAAAACTTTGAAATCCTGAGTCAAGTGTTCTTAACTGATCCTCCTTTTTTCTTTCTTTCTTTCAGAAACTTTGATTTTGAGGATGTTTTTGTGAAGATTCCCCAAGCAATTGCTCAAGTGTCCAAGGAAGCTGGAGTTGAAAAATTCATTCATGTTTCACATCTGAATGCTGATATTAAAAGCTCTTCTAGATATCTGAGAAATAAGGTAAGTGACAAGTTGACCTGGGAAGTGGTTCACAGAACCAGAGTTTCTTGGCCCCTTTGAAACATAAGTTAAGTGAGAAGGGTTTCTCACTGACATTTCCAGAATTAAAAGGGGCTTCTGATTCTCTGTATCCAGAATTAGATTGACGTGTGTGATATGTGTGTGTTGTGTTCTGACAATTTGGTTAAGTGCCCTCTGTTTGCAGGGAACTATGGTAAGGGGCTTCAGAGAAGGACAGAGCATTATTACCTGTTTTCAGAGTTCTTTGACAATGGCTCCAGCTTTTTGACCCACTGCATTTTTTTATTGAACAAATTATTTATTAAGTACCTACTGCATGCTGCATATTGAATTAGGCGGTAGGCATACGGTAGTGAATAAAACAGACTTGGTCTTAGCCCATATCTCATTTCTAGTCCACTGAGGAAAATAACTCCAGTTGTGCCTGGTGTTGCAAAGTAGAGAGCTGTGCCATAAGAGCATATAATGGGGGAGAGAGGACATCTATCAGTCAGGTGCATTTAATTGCTAGCATCCGAAAACCCAATGTGAAAGGCCCCATGTTTCTGAAAAATCCAGCAATTGGGATAGGGAAGCTTAGCCACATTGGTGCCAAGGTACATCAGGGTTTCAGCTTTGTTTCTCTGTGATTCTTTCACCTCTTTCTTTTTGTGTAAGCTCTGTTTCTGTAAGAAATCCTGTAAGAAACAGAGCTGTAAGAAACAGAGCTGGCTAGCAGCACATCTGAGCCTCACCATTTTCATACTGCATGGATGAAGGGGAATGGGTGTGTGCACTCTGTGCCTGCCTCTCCCCTGGCATTCACAGAATCCTCTGAATCCATGGTTATTTGGAAGGGCAGGGGCTGGGGCTGGAGTCAGTGGTGGGGGAGAGAGAAGACTCCAAGATGCCCAGCCCTGTAGCTTACACCACTGGACAGATGATGGTGCTGTTGAATAAGGTGAGAAACACTTGAGAAGGACAAGGCTTTTGGACAGTGGTTGTTAGTTGTAGCTGCTCATTAGAATCACTGAGGAAATTTTGAAAAATCCTGATGCCCAGGCTTCACCCTGGCCAATGAAAATAGAATCTCTGGGGATAGACCTTGGGCATTTGGTATTTTTTAAGTCTCCCTAGAGAGTTCCACTGTGCAGCAAAGATTGAGATAGAATATTTACAGAGAAGGAAGAGGATGATCTAGTTTTGTACTCAGGTCGCATTTCAGGTATGTGTCAGTCATCCAAGTCACAATCGTGAATGGGGTTTATGATCCTAGAGCTCAGAAATGAGGTCTGGTTTGGAGATACAAAACCAGTTAATTGAAGCAATGTTTGGAATAAGATTGCCTAGTGAGGAAGCATAGATTGAGAGAACTTTGGACGGGGCCCAGAGGAGTACCAATGATTAGTGTGCTCTGGTAGACAAGGAGACACCTGTAAAAACCCAAACAAGTAAAAAGACTGAGAAGGAGTAGATGTGGTGAGGTAGGGAAACCAGGAGAGTACAAGGTCATGGAAGCCAAGGGAAGACCGTCGCAAGGAGAGAGTAGTTGCTTACGAACGCCATTGAGAAGCTAAGGGAGGTGAGAACTAGAAAGTCACCTTGGATCTGCGGACATGGAAGTCATCTGTGATCTGACCAAGAATGGTTTGGGCGTAGGTGTTAGGGCAGAATCCAGAGCACAGGTGAGCAGAGAGTGAGCAGGAGCCGAGGCAGTGGGGATTGGAAGGGCAGGCAGCATGTGTAAGTGGTTTGGTAAGAGGATGGAGGGAGGCAGGCAGCTGGAGGAGCATGTGGAGTTGGGAATCTTTGTCTTTTTCTTTTTTCTTTTCTTTTCTTTTCTTTTCTTTTCTTTTCTTTTCTTTTCTTTTCTTTTCTTTTCTTTTCTTCTCTTCGCTTTTCTTTCTTTCTTTTTTCTTTCTTTCTTTCTTTCTTTTTTCTTTCTTTCTTTTTTCTTTCTTTCTTCTTTCTTTCTTTCTTTCTTTCTTTCTTTCTTTCTTTCTTTCTTTCTTTCTTTCTTTCTTTCTTTCTTTCAAGGCCTTGACATTGTTTAAGTGCTGGTGAGAAGGTTCTGGTTAAGAGACTGAGGATAAAGGAGAGAGTCAATTGGGCAGGTTCCTGAGGAAGGGCAAGTGAGCCCTGGAGCATGGGAGGCAGGGCCATTTCCCTGTGTGGTAAGAAAGGAGGAGAATTGTAGGTTTTGTGGTGGGAACCTGAGGTGGTTTTTGTCTGCTGTTGTATTTTCTTTGAATTAGAAGGTGAAGTCGGTTACTGGAAGGAAGAAAAAAGTAAGGGAGGAATCTGAATAGGATAGAGAGTGTTTGAAACTGTCATGAGAGAATACCTAATTAGAAGAAAGCACTACTTGTGGGAAATGTTGAAGATGCAGTTAAAATGGGTGACATGAGTGTATAGTGGTACCAGTTTATGATTTTTTAAAATTCAGGTGTCATTAACATACATTACATTACTTTTGGGCATATAACATAATGATTCGACATAAGTATATATTGAGAGATGATCTCCACAATAAGTCTGGTTAACATCACCACACATATTCAAAGATTTTTTTTCTCAAGATGAGAACTTTTAAGATCTACTCTTTGATTAGCAACTTTGAAATAGTATTTTCCTTACCTATAGTTGCCATGCTTTATGTTACATCCCGAGACTTATTTATTTTGTAACCCCCAAGTTTGTTCCTTTCACTTGTACCTTGTACCTTGTACCTTGTACCTTCACTCATTTTACCCACCCTCATCCCCTGCCTCTGGCCATCTGTTCTTTGTATCTAAGAGTTTGGTGGCTTTTTTTTTTTTTTTTATTCCATGTATAAGTGAGATCATATGGTATTTGTCTTTCTTTATTTTGCTTAGCATAATGCCCTCAAGGTCCATCCATATTGTTGCAAATGGCAAGGTTTCCTTTTTTAATGGCTGAGTAAAATATTCTGTGTGTGTGTGTGTGTGTGTGTGTGTGTGTGTGTGTATCACATTTTTTTCATCCATCATCCCCCGATGGACACTTGGGTTGCTTCCATGTCTTGGCTATTGTAAATAATGCTGCAGTAAACATGGGGGTGCAGATATTTTTTCAACTTAGTATTTTCATTTCCTTTGGACATATTAGCAGAAGTGGCATCACTGGATCACATGGTAGTTGTATTTTTTAATTTTTGAGGAACCCCCGTGCTGTTTTCCATGGTGGCTGCACCAATTTACGTTCCCACCAATAGTGCACAAGGACCCCCTTTTCTCCACATCCTCACTAACATTTGTTATTTCTTGTCTTTTTGATAATTGCCATGCTAATAGGTGTGAGGTGACACCTATTTGTGGTTTTGATTTGTATTTTCCTGATGATTAGTGATTCTGGGCACCTTTTTATACATGTTGGCCATCTGTATGTCTTCTTTGGAAAAATGTCTATTCAGATCTTCTTCCCATTTTTTAATCAAATTGGGGTGGTTTTATTTTTTATTGAGTTGTCCGATTATGATTTATTTTCCTCCATCTCTGAAGGCAGGAGGAGTGCATGGCTCAAAGGAGGCTAACAGGGTTCTTTCAGAATTGGGATTTTGCCTGGTGGGTGGAGTCAAGACAAAGGGACAAGGTAATTTACAATATTGGTAAGAGAGTGATTAAAAAGTTGGGCCATGGAATCTAATCTGAGGCAGGTTAGGAGGGCTTGATGAGTAGGAAAGCAGCATCAGAGGACTAGAACGCCTGAGAATTCAGGTGAAGACCAGATATCTCAGGAAGAGATGAATGGAGCACCTGGAGGTATGGGAGGTTGCCATCTGAGAGCAGGATGTCTTCATTTAGTGTTTCAGAAGACAGGCACTTGTAGTTGTTGATATGGACTGTGGCCTGAACGAGTTGAGAGGGGCAGAAGTGGAGAGAAGAGGAGGTCATTGGAATTGAGAAGCTCAAGAAACTGAGAGGTTCAAGCCTATCTGGACATATAGGTCACTCACAGGAGTCGTGCAGGTGGAGAGGAAGGCTGGACTTGGTGCTGATACCTGCATTGAAAGAGGCCTTGTCTAGGAGGAGATAGATGATAGGAAAGGGTGTTGAGGTTCGGGAGGTTCCTGGCCCCTCCCCGACTCCTCTGGGTATGTATGTGTGCTGCCACTTCCATATCGTGGCCTCCCACCACGCTATCCTTTCTCTGGCAGGCTGCTAGATTGTTGACACAAACCAGAGGACCTGTAAGTAGAAAGAAAAATGGAAGCTAGAAAAGTTCTACTCTGATTTTTCTCCTTTCTTCTTTGTCCTAAGCTTCCCTAGAATAAATACGGGAAGGAACCCAACAAGAGCCATATGAGGCAGGGCATTTTTGTGTATTATTTAAAAACAAAAATTCTGGGTAACTGACCTTTATGAATCATACCGTAATCTGCAGAAACTGACCTTTGAAATACCAGTAACGTCCTAATAGTAGAAGGAATTCGAGCTTTGTTCTCTCCTCTCAGAACTCTGCTTTGTTTGGTTGCTTGTTTAGGCTGTTGGAGAGAAGGAAGTGAGAGATGCCTTTCCGGAAGCCATTATCATAAAGCCGTCGGACATCTTTGGAAGAGAAGATAGATTCCTCAATCATTTTGCAAGTATGTATGCTTGTGTTCTGTCCTAGTCATAGAAAAGAGGATACGAGTTAGCCAGGTTGAGGTGAAGCATAAGTTAACAGTGTTCTCTGATTTGACAGACTAAGGTGTATTTTCTCTCCCCCAGTTGCTTTTTTTCTCCCCAGAGGTCCTATTTGCCTAGCGTGATCTTCGTTACAGCCTGTGAAAAGAGCACCTTAGATTCACAGAAAGGTCGTGGGAGTTCTGTGAGGGTGGCAAGTCCACAAGAGGCAGCTTCCTTATCTGTTGCAATGGAGATGGTAATGTCTGCCTCAGGACTGGTGTGTTACTGGAATGCAGTAGCCCCTGTCACAGCACCTGGCCCACAGTACCTGCTTAAATGTTGGCCTTACTTATTTTTCTTATGAAGCCCCTGTTTCCTAACCACTTTCTCACATTAGTCCACATTCAGTCAAGTCACTTAGATGTTGATCTGAAAGACAGAGAGGTAGCGTCATATTTTGTCAGGTGCGTGTAATAGGTCTTCCTTGTAAATAGTCATTTCTGTGGAATGGGATTAGGGATTAATAAATATTAATTTGGCCATTGGTAAACTGGAAGTAGTTGGTATGTAAACTGCTTTCATGAGCTGGGCATCATGTTATGCTTACTCTCAGGGTTTTTGTTTGTTTAATAATTAGACTTGTCTAGGCAAAGGAAATCAGTCTCCTTGACTAAGTGATGAGGTTTTGACATTCTACAGGAAAAAAATGATTTCCCTGTACATTTGCAGGAGTGGCAGGGGAGAATACATTTTTTTGTTTATTATTTATTTTGAGAGAGAGGGAGAGAGAGCACGTGCGTGAGCGGGGGAGGGGCAGAGAGAGAGAGAGAGAGAGAGAGAGAGAGAGAGAGAGAACCCCAAGCAGGCTCCATGCTGTCAGCACAGAGCCCAGTGTGGGACTCAGATTCACAAACCGTGAGATCATGACCTAGGCCAAATCAAGAGTCAGTTGCTTAACCAGTTGAGCCACCCAGGCACCCTTGGGGGGAGAATATATTTTTAAAGTCTGTGATAAGAACCCAGCTTTAGTTTCTGATTCTATCAAATTACCAGGCACCTGTCAGTTTATTCACTCATATATTAGGAGACGTTTCTGCCTCTCCTAGGGAGTAGTAGGATGGTTAGTGAGGTACAGTTTTATCATTAGCTTTCTATTTTTCCTCGTTAGCTATTTATATTATTTCTTTCAGTTTTCTTTGTCCTTTGTCCATGTATGTTTGGCTTTTTTTGAGAGGTATTTTTCTTACTAATTTGTCTAGACTCTTTGTATATTAAGGGTACACATCTTTGGTTATATTTGCTGCAGTTTTTTTGTTGGCATGTTTACTTGAGTTATTTTAAAATTAAATAGACTTTATTTATTATTATTATTTTAATGTTTTATTTATTCTTGAGAGAGAGAGAGAGACAGAGCATGAGTGAGGGAGGGGCAAAGAGAGAGAGGGACACAGAATCTGAAGCAGACTGCAGGCTCTGAGCTGTCACCACAGAGCCCGACGTGGAACTGGAACTCATGAGCCGTGAGATCATGACGTGAACTGAATGAAGTCAGATGCTCAACTGACTGAGCCACCCAGGCACCCCGCCCCATTTGAGTTTTTTTAGAGTAGTTTTAGGTCTGCAGAAAAGTTGAGTGGAAAGCACAGGTTCCCATATATTCTTTAATCCCTCAGTCTTTCCCCACACTTTTCTCTATTATTAACATTTGGCATTAGTGTATAGTATGTTTGTTACAATCGATGAGCCAATATTGATACATTATTATTAACTCAAGTCCATAATTTACATTAGGATTCATTCTTTATGTTGTACATTCTGTGTATTTTGACAAATGTATGATAACATCTACCATTAGAGTATCATAGAGAATAATTTCATTGCCTTAAAAATCTGTGTTCAGGGTGTGCCTGGGTGGCTCAGTCAGGTAAACATCTGACTTTCGCTCAGGTCAGGATCTCAGGATTCGTGAGTTCAAGCCCTGCATCAGGCTCTGTGCTGACAGCTCAGAGCCTGGAGCCTACTTCGGTTCTCTCTCTCCCTCTCTGCTGCTCCCCTGCTCACATTCTGTCTGTTTGTCTCTCTCTCACTCACTCAAAATATAAAACATTAAAAAGAGTTTCCTTCATGTCTTTTCATGGCTGAGAGTTTATTTCTTTTTATGGCTAAATAATATTCAATATAATATTCAATTGTATGGATGGACCACAGTTCATTTATCCAACTTAGATATTTTTATCATGTGTTTTTGTGTGTTTTTTCCTCCTGATTGCTCATGTCGTTTCACATTCTGCATTAATTTCCAATTTAAAAAATTGTGGTAAAATACACATAAAATTTACCATTTGCTTTGGACTGAATTATGTCCTTGTCTTCCCTCCTCTCCCCAGATTCTTCTTGAAGCACTAACTTCTGATGTGATTGTATTTGGAGATAGGGCTTTTTAGGAGGTAATTAATGTTAAATAAAGAAATAAGGGTGGGGTCCTTGGTGGCCTTAAGAGAAGAGGAGCTCTCTCCCTGCACATGTGCACTGAGGAAAGGCTGAGGGTGAACGTAGCTGGCTGACTGCAAGCCAGGAAGACAGTTCTCACCAGGAGAACTGTTGACACCTTGATCCTGGACTTTGCCGCCTCCAGAGCTGCAAGGAGATACATTTCTCTTGTTTAAGCCAGCCCGTTACAGTATTTTGTGATGGCTGCCTGAGCTGACTTCTAAGTGTACAGTTCAGTACTGTTCATGTGTATTCACGCTGCAGCTATTCTGTGCAGCTCCTTTCTTCTTGTAGAACTGAAACTCTGTCCAGTAAACACCTTCCTGTTCCCTCCTTCCCCCAGCCCCTGGCAAGCACCATTCTGCTTTCTGCCCCTCTGAATTTGACTGCTCTAGGTATCTCGTATATGTGGAATCACACACTATTTTTTGTCATTGGTTAATTTCATTTAGTATAATGTCCTCATTTATTATGTTTCCTTCCTTTTTTAAAAAATATTTATTTGTGTGTGCGTGTGTGTGAGAGAGAGAGAGAGAGAGAGAGCGCACAGGCATGCGCAAGTGGGGGAAGGGCAGAGTGAAGGAGAGACAGAGTCCCAAGCAGGCTCTGTGCTGTCAGTGCAGAGCTGGATGTGGTCCTCGAACTCAGGAACCGTGAGACCATGACCGGAGCCGAAACCAAGAGTTGGACCGTTAACCAATTGAGCCACCCAGGTGCCCGGTGGATTTTCTTCCCTTTTTAAGGCTGAGTAATATTCCACCATATACACACACCACATTTTGCTTATCTGTTCATCTGTCAGTGGACGCTTAGGTTGCTTCCACCTTTTGGCTATTATGAATAATGCTGCTATTAACACAGATATACAAATCTCTTTTTGAGACCCTGCTTGCAGTTCTTTGGGGGACATACCCGAAGTAGAATTGTTGGATCATATGGTAGTTCTATTTTTAATTTTTTGAGGAGTTACCATACTATTTTCCATAGTGGTTTTTCCAGTTTACAGTTTCACCAACCGTGCAGTGCCCAGGGTGCGAATTTTTCTGTATCCTCACCAGCACTTTATTTTCTGTTTTTTGGTTAGTAGCCATCCTAATGAGGGTAAGGTAATAGCTCATGATTTTGATTTGCATTTCTGCAATGATTACTGATGTTGAACTTTTTTTTTTTTTTTTTTTCATGTGTTAGCCATTTGTGTATCTTATTTGGAGAAACGTCTGTTCATATCCTTTGCTTATTTTTCAATTGGGTTGTTTTTTGTTATAGTTGAATCATAAGAGCTCTTTATATATTCTGGGTAGTAACACCTTACCAGATATATGACTTAAAAATATTTTCTCCCACTCTGCAGGCTGCCTTTTCACTCTGTCCTTCAGTGCGCAGAAGCTTTTAATTTTGATGTAGTCCAGTTTATTTGCTTTTCCTTTGTTGCCTATGTTTTAGTATCATAGTCAAGAAATCATTGCTGAGTCCAGTGTCATGAAGCTTTCTCCCATATTTCCTTAGGGATTTTGTAGTTATAGCTCTTATGTTTAAGTCTTTGATCCATCTTGAGTTCATTTTTGTGTATGATGGAAGGTAAGGATCCAACTTCATTCTTTTATATGTGGATATTCAGTTCTCCCAGCATCATTTGTTGAAAACACTGTCATTTCCCTGTTGAATGGTTTTGGTTCCATGTCCAAAAAATTCATTTGACCATACATATAAAGGTTATTTGTATCTGTTCTATTCCACTGGTTTATATGTCTATCTTTATGCCACTGTTTTGATCTCTGATAACTATAGCTCTGTAGTAAGTTTTGAAATCAAGAGGTATGAGACCTCCAACTTTTTTTTCTCAAGATAGTTTTGACTAAACAGGCACATGAAAAGATGCTCAACATTACTCCTCATCAGGGAAATACAAATCAAAACCACACTGAGATACCACCTCATGCCGGTCAGAGTGGCTAAAATGAACAAATCAGGAGAATATAGATGCTGGAGAGGTTGTGGAGAAACAGGAACCCTCTTGCACTGTGGTGGAAATGCAAACTGGTGCAGCCGCTCTGGAAAACAGTGTGGAGGTTCCTCAGAAAATTAAAAATAGATCTATCCTATGACCCAGCAATAGTACTGCTAGGAATTTACCCAAGGGATACAGGAGTGCTGATGCATAGGGGCACTTGTACCCCAATGTTTATAGCAGCACTTTCAACAATCGCCAAATTATGGAAAGAGCCTAAATGTCCATCAACTGATGAATGGATAAAGAAGCTGTCCAATGGAATACTACTTGGCAATAAGAAAGAATGAAATCTGGCCATTTGTATCAACGTGGATGGAACTGGAGAGTGTTATGCTAAGTGAAATAAGTCAGGCAGAGAAAGGTACCATATGTTTTTATTATTATGTGGATCCTGAGAAACTTAACAGAAGACCATGGGGGAGGGGAAGGGAGGAAAAAAAAAAGAAAGGGAGGGAGCCAAACCATAAGAGACTCTTAAAAACCGAGAATAAGCTGAGGGTTGATGGAGGGTGGGAGGGAGGGGAAAGTGGGTGATGGACACTGAGGAGGGCACCTTTTGGGATGAGCACTGGGTGTTGTATGGAAACCAATTTGACAATAAATTTCATTGAAAAAAAATACCAAAACAAAAAGATAGTTTTGGCTATTTGGGGTCTCTGAAGATTCCATATAAATTTTAAGGTGTAGTTTTGTGTACTTTGCAGAATACACCATTGGGATTTTGACAGGGACTGCATTAGCTCTGTAGATTCTGTGGGTAGTTTGATATCTTAACAGTATTGTCTTCCACGTGAGATGTGTTTCTGTTTGTTTGTGACTTACTAATTTCTTTCAGCAGTGTTTTCTAGTATTCAGCGTGCAAGTCTTTAGCCAACTTGATTAAGTTTATTCTTGAGTGTTGTATTCTTTTTGATGCTCTTATAAATAATGTTTACCTTAAAATTTTTTTATAAGGTTTTTTTTTTATCTTTACATTTAATCTACTTTGGTTTATGGTAAGAGATGAGGCTTTTCTCCCTCCCTTTCTTTTTCCCCAATAAGTAGAGTAATTGTCTCAGCACCATGTAGTATAAATAATCTTTCCATTTCTCACATATTTGTGGTAATGCATTCATCATTTACTAAATTCCCATACTAAAAACCCAGGGTCTTTTTCTGGGTTTCCTATGTTGTGCCGCTGATCTATTGATTCCTATGTGCCTCCTTAGTATGGGGTGCAGTTTAGACTCCAGTCTTGGGAGTGGCCATGCATCAAGTGGCCAAGCCATTTGACCACTTTCCCTTGCTGTCCATGTTCTTAAAGATTTGGCTTTTTTACTTTCCATCTTTGTTATCTGAAAAACAAGTGACTGCCGACTAGCTCTCTCAAAGTCAGCTACATCTATTCCATTACTTCAGTCACTTGATTATGCTAACCTGGAGCACCTGGAGATTGGGGGGGTCTTCTAGGACCTTAGGCCTTCTAAGAATACTTCTCATTCTTCTGCCAGATATCCGTTGGTTTGGTGGTGTACCTCTTATTTCCTTGGGCAAGAAGACAGTGAAACAACCAGTCTATGTAAGTACCCTGGGTGGAGGGGCTTTGGCTGGATTCAGAGTCAGGTCATAGTATTCTGGTTTTATCTTAATCCTGTAACTCCATCATTCTTCTTTTCAGCTTGCATCAACTGCTTGCCTCTCAGTTTACTTAAGAGCTACATGTATTCTCTGTGTGTTCACTTGTTTGCTCATTTAAGAAAATACGTTGAGTGTACTAGGCACGCTGTACCTGTCACTGGGCATATAGAGGTATGAACTAGACACACATTGCTATCCCCAGGCTGGAAGGGTAGGCTAGCAAAGCAGTTGCCGTGCAATGTGGTAAGTGCTATGATAGGGAGAGGATTTATATAGGACACCTAATCCAGACTTGAGGGTCAGGCACAGCCTCCCAGAGGAAATGAGGGGGTTGGGCAAGAATATTTCATGCAGAGGGAACAGCGTGTACAGGGGCCCAGAGGAGAGAGCGTGTTGGGTTCCATATTATGTTGAATCAGGGTTTCTCATCTGGCAGTATTGACAGTTTGGGCCAGATAATCGTTTGTCAGAGGGACTGTTGTAGAATGGTTAGCAGCATTCCTAGCCACCAGATGGCAGTAGCACTACCTCCCCAGTTGTGACAACGAAAAATGTCTCCAGGCATTTGCCAAGGTCCCCTGGGAGCCAAAATCGCCCCCAGTTGAAAACCATGGGATCTGAAACCATATAAAAGTATTATTTTGGAAAGGCAAAATGGTAGAATGTTGGCAGTTCCATGGGATTCAGCCTACTTGTTTGTGATAGCATGGTAACAGCGTTAGAGGAACAAGTGGTAAGGTGTGAGATTGCAGAGATGGTAGGCAAAGTCAAATCAGACGGCCTCGACAGCCGCCTGAGCATGAATGTGCTCTGACTAGAAAAAATATATAGGTGAACCTTCCAATGTGCAGATCATTTGAGCTTTTGAGGAGTGGGTTCTTTAAGGGGCTTTCTGGAAACAGACAATGCCATTTTATCTTTTTTTTTTTTTGGTTGTGATTGTTGTGGCCTGTTTTCTGACCTCCCTCCCTTCTTTCCCCCCCTCCCTCCCTCTCCCATCTCTCTGTTTCTCTCTTTCAAGGATTGCTTAAACATGTGTTACAATTTCTTATAGGTTGTAGATGTATCAAAAGGAATTGTTAATGCCATTAAGGATCCAGATGCCAGAGGGAAATCTTTTGCCTTTGTTGGGTAGGTGGCTAGAGTTTGACTTTAAACTACCTGTTAAAATGAATGAATTGTAATGATTTACAGGAACAATAAGATCTAAACCTACTACTAACAGATGTATTTGTTGCATTTTTAGTGTCTTTGTTCAACTATTTTTATTCCAGAAATTTTATTCCCTTAGCCCTGAAGCCATTGTGTCTCAAAGAGCTGTCCAAAAGCTACCACTGTCAGGATCTCCTGAATGGTTCTGTTGCATCAGGATTTGAGTGAACCACCGAATCGGATTTAATAAGTGATTTTTCTGTCAACCAAAGTCTGAGCACCAACTGCCCTAGTATATTACATATACTTAGTCCAGTGATTACCAAGGATGTTTTTGTACTACTCCAGTGATGTTTTTAATAAAGGATGTTACTATAAATTCAGAAACACAAGCAGAACACTTTTAGGGAGTAAGTGCAGTTGCAAAATCAAATTGCTTTCGATAGAGTGTTGCAGTGTCCCCCAAAGGTTGGAAATGGCCTGGTTTACGATACAGTTGTTAGTGCTGCACAAGACTGATCATTTATGGTATGCTGTCTTTGCACTTAGGACAGATAGAAAACAGTTAAACTGTATAACTTACCTGATTTTATTAAATTTTGTCACAGCTGAGTTTAGGACCTTTTTTCTGGCTTAACTAAGACTAAAAAATTAAGACTCAGTCTGCCAAACCGAAAAGTACCAAATCCACTTAATAATTGGCCCAGAACCCCGTCATTCAGTGAAGCAAGCTAATGACACCTGATGTTCCATGAAAGGTGGAGATCTGATTCAACAATTAAGTGATAACTTTAATTCCTAGGAAATATTTGTTTCCAGAGAAAAGACACGTTTCTCTCTAAGCCAGGAGGCATAGTATACATTCCCAGGATTGTGAATTCATACATTGTTATGTTTCACTATTATTATAGATTTCATTTAGTAAAATTTTTGTCAGTGCAAATGATTGTATTGTATTTCTGAATCTAGTGGCTGCAGGCTAGGCCTCTCTTTGAGTTCCCTAGTTCAGTGCAATTAGTTACATACTCTAGGAGAATTAGTCACAAAGTGTGTTCAGCGCAGAGCCCATACATCACTAGCCTCAAGCCATCGGGCTCTAGTCAAGAGGTACTTAGACTAGGATTCTAGAGAAGAGAAGAACAGAAATGGCTTTACAGACTTTGCTTCCTACTCTGTAGAAATAGCTCTGTGATGAGTTAACCGGTTTCCTCTTTACCGCTCCCCAGCCCCCTCCAGTACGGTCATTGGCTGGGCTGCATTGCGTCATAGTTGTTTGGCACACATGGAAACACAGGCATTTTTTTGTGTGTGTGAAACTGGATATGTGTCTGCATTTCTCTTTTTGTCTCGTCAACGCAGAGGAAAACTTTGCTTATTTCTCAGACACTTTGAGGCTAATGCAAAGAGGCATAAGACCTTAAATTTTGCTCCTAGTTTTTTCATAGTTATTAATTTTATGATGTTGGTCCATTCTGTCATTCATTTATTAGGTACCTATTGATAATACACATAAAGCTGGGAGCACTAATTCACAAATTCAGTGAGGTCACAAGGTACAGGATCAGATATAAAACTCAGTTTCCATATATTTGCAAATAAACGATCTGAAAATAAAACTAAGAAAATAATTGTATTCACAGTAACGTCAAAAGAATAAAGTATTTAGGTATAAATTTAACAAATATAAGACCAGTATCCAGAAAATTACAAAACATTGCTGAGGGAAATTAAAGAGGAGTTAAATGAATGGAAAGACATCTTATGTTCATGGACTGGAAGAGCCAATATTATTAACATGGAAACTTTCCCCAAATTGATCTCTCTACTCAAGCCAGTCCTATCCAAATTCCAGCAGGGTTTTTTGTTTTTTTTTTTTTTTTTTTTTTTCAGAAATTGACAAAGTAATTCTAAATTTATATGGAAATGCAAAGATCCACAACAGCCAAAACCATTTTGACAAAGAAGAATAAAGTTGGAGCACTTAGGTTTCTTAATTTCAGAACTTAACTCTCAAACCAGAGTTATCCAGACAGTGTGATGCTGGCATAAGAATATTCTATTCTAACTAAACTGAATCAATAGTCTAGATAGTCTAGAAATCAGCCTTTGTGTTTATGGATGTTTGATTTTTAACAGAACTGTCATGACACTTCAGTGGGGAAAGGATGGTCTTTTCAACAGGTGGTCCTGGGAAATCCACATGCCAAAGGATGAACATAGGCCCTTAATTTCACAAAATACCTGAAAACATTAACTCAAAATATATCAGAGACCTAAATGTAAGAGTTAAAACTAAAAAAACTTTTGGAAGAAAAATAATGTTCTAGACCTTGGGTTAGGCAGAGATTTTTTAGATGTGATATCAAAAGCATACTTTGTAAAAGGAAAAATTGATGTTAGACTGCACCAAAATGGGAAACTTTTGTACTTCAGAAGGCACCATTAAGAAAATGATGAAAAGACAAATGGTGGGTGAGATCATCGGCTAAAAGGCAGGATGGGGTGGGTGAGAGAGGTCTGTGGAAAATTTGAGGACCGAGTTGAAGATAGGAGGTATTCTCTGGTAGAATGGACAAACACCTCTTAGGAGAGCATGGCAGGGTTGCAAAGCAGAACTGAGTCTTCCATTTGAAGTTAGTGATCAGAAACATAGGTGAAGCCAGGTGGCCCAGCTGTTATTTTCTCTGCAACTCCATCTTGCTGGTGGTTCAGGCACAAAGAAGGCAGATACTCGCTTGAACCAGAGGAGGGACTTTGCTGCGCTAGTATAGTGGAGAGGCGGCTGGGGGACAAGAGCAAGTACATTATGTGTAATTAGTTTACCCATGATACCAGTATTGCCTGTTGTTGTAAAGATTACAGATTGTTTTTTGGCATAGCATGCGTGCTGAACAGTGATCCTTACACGTCCTTCTGGTACTCGAAGGATGCTGTTTGAGGGCTTGGTCTGATGTTCCCCTAGCTGACATTTTCATGTTTTTTGTTTTTGTTTTTGTTTGCTAAAATGTCAGAATGTTGAGTTTCTCACTGAATTGTGTGAATTCAGCTCTCAGCTCTCACAGGCTTTTTGAGGCAAAGGGGACTAGGAAAATGGGTGAAGAGATACTAAAATATATTATAAACAATAATAATTATTAAAGCTAGGTTGTACCAGTACAAAACTATTCAGATTTGTGGAATAGAATAGAAGGTCCAGAAGCCATCTCAAATATATGTAAGAATATAGTATGTGATAGGGTGACATTTCAGAATATGGGGAAAGGGTAGATCAGTCAATAAACATTGTTACATCTTTTCCTTATATCAATATAAAAATACGTTATCCACAAAATTATGGATTAAAGAACCCCAAGAGCATTACAAAAAAATACGTGGAAATTTATGTCACTGGTGACAGTAGAGGGATTTTCTAACTATAAAGGCAAATCATAAATCAGAACTTTTGCTTAAGTGAAATGTTTAAACTTATGTATGCCACAAAACATTACAAAGCAAAATACAAACAGTAAAAAATATTTCCAACTATGTCATTAAAATGTGAAGAATTCTTACAAATTATTCTTTATAGACGGGACTTTAGGAGAAAAGAGAGAAAAGAAAGAAGCGTAAGTAGCCAAACCTATAGAAAAAAACTTAATCTCTAGAGTGAAAGTTAACACAAATTAAAAGGTTGAGGTACTTTTCTTACCTCGCAGATCGGCAAAGTTTTGTTTGCCTATTTTTTATGACTAACCTCATTGTTGGTAAGGGGGCTAGTAGCATCTTATGCGAATTAATATGACCTTTCTGGAAGGCAGTTTGGAAGTATCAGTAAAAGCCTTAAGATTTCCAAGCATATTTTGAGCCAGTTCCACCTCTAGAATATATTACAAATACATAATTCTGGATAAGTACAAATATTTACTGCGGGAATGTTCATTAAGTTATTATCTTGTAGAGAAAAAATATTTTTAATATCTTAGATATCCCTCAACTTGGGAATTTATCGAATAGTTACAACTACACGCATTGCAATATATGCAGTCGTTAAACATACACTAGAATATGGAGAGACACAGAAAAGTGACCATGATAATGTTAAATGAAAAAGACATTACAGAATAGGATGCCTGTGCAATCTTACATTTATAAAAATAAAATCGTGTGTATGTAAGGGGATGAGAAATAAGGATATATAAACATACTAACTTTGGGATTATGGTTGATTTTTCTTTGTACTAATCTGTATTTACTTCAGTGCCTATGTGTTTCCTCTTTCACTGAGAAAATGTTATTTTGTTAAATTTAGGAAGAAAGTTTGTAAGGAGCAAATAATTTGAAGAACTATGAATTTTCTTTTTGTAGGCCCAGTCGGTACCTCCTTTTTGACCTGGTGCAGTATGTCTTTGCTATGGCTCACAGACCTTTCCTCCCGTACCCTCTGCCACATTTTGCCTATCAGTAAGTAAAGTGCTTCTTTTTATGCCTTCTAAAATAGACCTAACTTGATACATTTGTTTGTAATGCTCTCTCACTTAGGGTTATTAGGGAGTATGTTCATTACAGTGGAGTCTCTGAATCTCTAAGTAGGTGGTGCTCCTGATGTCTTGATTTTAGTCTAGGATGGAACCAGAGGTGTCTAAGAAAGGGAGTGTGGATTACTGTGGATGAGAAGTACAATGTAGTCGAGAGGTAAAATCTATAGTTCTTCAAATTCTCTCCATAGAAACCACTTAGTTAATTTGTAGAAGTGTCTTGCTTAGGAGGTTGTGTAAAGGACCAATGAGATTTCCGTCTGTTTCATACCACTCACCCAGACGTCGAAAGGGGATCCTTCTTTATTAAACCAGTCTGATCATGTAGTTGGGGGAAGGGGAAGAAGCCAGGTTGATTTGGCCTTGTGGTCGCCTTATCTTCTTTCTTCTTGCCCTGCTTCTTGGTTCACTTCTTCCTTTTGCAGGTTTAGGATCTCAGAATTATGTCACTTAACAGTGGTCCGGTCAGGGAGACTTTCAAATCCAGTCTGCCAGAGATTGACTTTTCAAAAATTTTTTCCATTTTTATTTTATGTATTTTTTTATTTTTAGAGAGACAGAGAGAGCATGCGAGCAAGGGAGAGGGGCAGAGGGAGAGAGAAAGAACGAATGTTAAGCAAGCTCCACACTCAGTGCGGAGCCCAACACAGGTCTCGATCCCATGACCCTGGGATCATACCTGGGCCCAAATCAAGAGTCGGACGCTCAACCGACTGAGCCACCTAGGTACCCCATGCCAGAGATTGACTTATAAACCAACATGGCAGTTCACCCCTGCATTCATTCAGCAAATATTTATGAAATGCGTCCTATGTCTTAGGCAGTGCACTAGGAACTCAAGATATTATACTAAACCCTCAGAAAGCTTATGACCAAACAGAGGTGTCAGAAAAGTAGAATGCAGTGTGATGATAATATTTATTGAGAGTGTTCTGTCTTTCAAGCTGCCTACTTCATTCTCATTTGATACTCAGTGACTGATATCAGTAGGGAAGAGCACATAACGTATGTGAAGGAGGAGGGTTGAGGATGTAGCTTAGAGAATACTGCCATTTGGAGGACCTGCAGGGTGAGAGGAATTTACCGAAAGGCCCAAAATGAGTATTCAGACATTTAAGTGAAACAAGTAGAGTGTTTGGAAGCCTAGAAACCAAATGGAAGGGGGTGTTTTAAAGAGGAAATGACTGTTTCAAGAAGGGGAGCCTGGCTGTTTCTTCACATCTGTATCTCCTGCACCCAGAACAGTACTTGACACACAGGAGGCGCTCTGTCAGTATTTGTGTGATGAAATGCTGCAGAAAAGTCACATGAGGTAAAGGACTTACAAATGTCCACTGGGGTTGGTGGTGAGGTCACTTATGTCAGCGGCTTCGGCACAGAGCAGGGGTGTCAGCCAGATTGCCGGGCACTGTCTCCTCGGGAATGCATGAAATTGAGAGTTACCTTCAGCTGGATTTGGCGTATGCACACGGAGTGGCCCACTGGGGACACAGAAATAGACAGCGGAAGTCGTCTGTCAGCGTAGAAGCAGAGCACAGACAGTCGAAGGTTTGTCCGAGAGTTTTAATTAAGCTGTGGTAGCCCAGTAAAGTGCCCTTTTCTGCCACTGGGACACGTGGTCTGGAATCTGAGGTTTTATATGTTCCTGGAGAAATTTTGGCCAATCTTCAGCTTCCTTTTTCATTTTTTTATGCACATTGGAATGATGTTAAGTTTTTAAAAAGCTCTGGAACCCCGTGTTCTGTGACCCACTGAAGGCCCACTGGGTCAATCAGATAAAAGCAGAGCTGGTCTGGCTGTACTGACAGGTGATACTCCAAGCATGGACTCCCAGCCTGTGGCCCAGTTCTCTGTGGGGGCCCTGGGGAATTCCTGGGGGCCTCGACGATAGCTGAAACCCACTGCCCTGAGTGTACTTGACAGGATCTCGGTGGCAGAGATAAGGAGAGCTCTATTTTGACTAAGAGTGGAGAGATGGCACTAATTGAGGCCGGCAGCTCTCCTGTCCTGGGTGGCTTCCTGGTTTGCACCCTACATCTTAGGCTTCTCCTTACTTTTGAATTCTTTTGGTTCCTTTGGGGGGGGGGCCTGCTTTTAAGTATTACAGTTTACATCTAGCATAGTACTCAGCTTGCCCTGCATTCTTAACAGAAGCATATGTGAATGTTTGAGGTTTAAATTAGATTAGATAAGTTAAATAAGATTTGAACATTGGATAGTTTTTGTTTTGTTCATAGTAATGGCTTTATTTTAGTTTTCATTTCAGATTTGTTGTATCCTTCATGAAGAGTAAGGAGTGCCACGAGTTACGGCAGTCAGGCTGGGGTAGCTTGAAAGGGAGGGGAACCTCACAGGTAGTGGTGCCAGGATGTTGGCTATTTTCTTTAAAAAACAAAACAAAACAAAAAACACAAAAAACAAAACACCCAAAAAATCAGTGAACTCCTGTCTCTACAGCAGCGTCTCTCCTTTTGCTTCTTGCAGGCTCGCTTGAGTATTGGCTATGGAGATGCTTACCACATATGCCCTATTTATTCCTTTTTCCAGGTGGGTAGCACGACTCTTTGAAATGAGTCCGTTTGAGCCCTGGACAACGAGGGATAAAGTGGAGCGGGTGAGTGTGAGTGTGGTGAACATCTGCCTGGTGGGCAGGTGCCGGGCCGAGAGCTGCAGAGTTGGAGGACTTAGAACCGATTGTTGTTTGCTTGCTGGCATGGGTTATTTTCATGCTCTTGTCTGTTATCCTGTCTGAGGCCAGCCCCGTGGCTTGGGCCTTGTACCTCACGCTGTCTTGGCCTGCTCCAGTGCGTGCGTCCTCCCCAAGCTTCTCTGGGATGTGATCTGATTTCCTTCTCTGCTGGAGCATACCCAACGGCACACAAACATGCCTTTAGTGCTCCATTTTTTTAAAGACAAAACCCTCCCCTCCCTCATGTCCCTTCTGGCTACCGTCCTGTTTGTCTGGGTCCCTTTTAGTCATAGCCCTTCAGGAGAGCTGTCTATTCCTGCTGTTAACCTCAGCAAGAGCCCACTCCATTCAAGCTTTTATACCCGTTTCTCCCCCACAAACTGCTCTTTGCAAGATTACCTATGATCACCCCTTCTCTCCTTGAACCCCTGGCTGCCAATCTGTTTTCTGGCCATCTCCATGTTCCCTTGCTTTTCCTCCTCTCACTAGGCCATGCTTTTCGGTTTCTCTTCCTGACTTACCCTCTCTTCCCTGATCTGTACACGCTGGGGGACCCACGAGCTCTGCCCTCAGCCCTTTGTATTTTTGCTCATCCTCTGAGCAACCTTCAGCTCATCCCATGCTCCAGCTGCTGTCTGTAAGCTCGTGGCTGCATTTTTATCTCCAGCCTTGAATTGCGCCCCTACCCTACCCAGCTGCAGACTCTTCCATGTATTTGGGTATATTACAGTTTTCTGAAACTGAACGTGTCCACAAATAGAAGTGCAAACCTGCTTCTCTCCTGGCTTCCCTCATCTTAATTAACGAGGTCACTCTTCTCTCTGTTACTCAAGCCAGAAACCTAGGCATTCTCCCCCAGTTTATTCCTTTCTTTTTCTGGATCTAAACCAGTATTGTCCAATATAACTCTCTGCAGTGATGGAAATGGTTTAGAATCTACAATGTTCAAAACATAACCCCTAGCAGCATGTGACTGTTGAACATTTGAAATATGGCTAATGCAGCTGCAGAAAGAAGATTTGAAATTTATTTACTTTAATTAATTTAAGTATAAATGAGAATTACCACATTTGGCCAGTGGCTACTGTACTGGGCAGCACAGCTGTAGACCATCAGCAAGTATTATTCAGGCAGCCCTCAGAATACATGCCAGATGTTACTACTCCTGCCTCTCCCTGCCTTTTATTTTTCTTCAACTTTTTATGCTGAAAATGCGTGTAATAGTAGTGAACATTTTCATCTTCCAGAAAGGTAAGAAAGGTCTCCACTCTGCCCGCTGTAATCCAACTCGGTTGGTTATTTCTTTCTCATTCTCTTATTTTTTTAAATATTTTTTTAAGGTTTATGTATTTATTTTGAGAGAGAGAGAGAGAGAGAGAGAGAGAGACTCCCAAACAAGCTCTGAGAGAGACAGAGAGAGAGAATCCCAAGCAGGCTCCACACTTTCAGCACAGAGCCCAGCCCAATGCAGGCCTTGAACTCACGAACCATGAGATCATGTCCTGAGCTGAAACAAAGAGTTGGATGTTTAACCGACCAAGCCACCCAGGTGCCCATCTTTTCTCAGTCTCTTGACTAGTGTCTGGCTGCCTCTCTTGTCCCTCTACATTGAGTTGGACTCCAGAGCTCTGGCTCTTCCTGTCTTGCTGTCTCCCATGCTAGTCTTTCTCACTGTGTGTAGAAGTGTTTCTAGGGAGGACATGAAATAAAATGAAAATACGATACTATCTCTACTTTTGAAGGCCTGTTGACCGTTTCTCAACCAGAACAGTCAAATTATCCTCTGAATGTTACCTAAAACTTAAAATGCAGACAAGATGAGAAAACAGTCTTCAGGAAACAGATGTGAATGGGCAGGCATTATCCTCCCCTCTGACACGCTGTGTCTGGAAAGAAGATCTATCCCGTCTACGTTCATGACAGATGGGACTGGAGGACTGACTGTCAGAGCACTTCAGTGTATCTTATGCTAATGTGCCTCTTACACTGATAATGGAGCCGGTGTTGATACAGTAGGCTGAATGGGCTTTGGATTTGGTTTGGAGGCTGTCTCACAGCACCCTAGTAGAAGGATTGCAGACTTTGTCAGGTGGGTGAAGGGGCATGCTGCTTTATATGCAGATTGATTGTCTTCATACGCTTTTGGATGGTCTAGGATCATGGAAGTCTTCCAACTCCTTCTCTACAAACAAGATGGGTTTGGTGTTTTAGATCTGTGGTGAGCATCAGTCTACCAGACTAAGTATAGCAGGAGCACAAAGGTTAATGGATTATCCCTTAATGAGCAAGGAACAAATGCTAATTATCTCCCGAATTCAGGAGTGAAAACAGAAGCAGAAAGGAGAATTGGGGAATGGGCTAGTTCTGCATTTGCCCCTACTTTATTTTCTTCCTGAACCTCCTGTAAAGCAACCCTGACAATGGTGACTGGCGCATCTCCATTGCAGATTGATTTCTGTTTCAGTCTGTAGAATGGCTCATCTAGAGCCAGTGTTCTGCGCTCATGGGTTGTGCTGGGGACCTTTGTGCTGCTGTATGGTGACCTTGCCTTTTTTCCCCACTTCCAGTCTTTCTCTGTGGTCTGCTTTTAGTGAGGTCCAGGAACCAAAAACAGCCATGTATCCTTTGAAAACAAGTCTCGGTAATGGGACTCAGGCCAGCTTGAGTGTTGAAGTGTTGGTGGGATAGCACTTCATGTTTGGGTCAGTTTTCAGTGTTCTCTGTGGTTCTGTCTGTCCAAAGCTTCACATCACAGACATGGTATTGCCACACCTGCCCGGCTTGGAGGACCTCGGAATTCAGGCAACACCGCTGGAACTCAAGGCCATTGAGGTGCTGCGGCGCCATCGTACATACCGTTGGCTGTCGTCTGAAATTGAAGACGTGAAGCCGGCCAAGACTGTCACCTTCTAGCGGCCCCTGAGCTGCTCTGGGGTTTTGGTGCTGGTTGGGTCACCCGGCAAGCGACCGGCCCACTTTCTTCGGAGAATCCTGTACATAGTGAATGTGATGACTCTATTAAACCATCTGAGGTTAAATTCTGCTGCAGCCCTTTCTTTCTTGGCTTATAAAATGAAAAATTCAGTCATTTAGAATTTGAACACAGTTTCTTTAAATATATGTATTTAATGACATATGTTACTTATTCTCTGAAATATGGAAGGATTTGAGTTTCTCTATGTCAGGCTATTTCTGGCATATGTTTTGGAAGATGAGGACCCCTTTTTAATGTTAAGATAGTGTGATCACCCCAAGTGATATGTGATTGTCTTTTTAACATCCATTAGTTGAGAAAATATCTAGTGCCCCATAACTAATCCGAACTTATTCCACAAGGTATTTAAAAAAATGTGTCTTAATGACATCCACATGCACTTAAAAATAGTCGGTACGTGTAAAAACATGGTCTGTAGATATGGGTTCTCAAACTGCTTGCGGTAATTCCATAGTCCTCTGCTTGGATCTGAACTCCCTGAGGCCTCTGTCCCACTGCTGTTTGGACGACATCTAGGTGATTTCAGATAATGGTTGTGGATGGATTTTCTCCCATGCAGAGGAAGTGCCATGGTCTCTCTTTAGTAATGGCAATGCTTAAGGATAGAACTTTTTACATAAGTTATTAATATCGCAGCCAAATCCAGATGAACAGTTGGTACAGTGTGAGCAAATCCCTCCGTGCAGTAGGATTAAGAACTCCCCGTAATTTGTGGTGAAGCCAAGGTGACCAACTGCATCCCCCTGCAGTGTGACCCCTTGGTCTGTAGGAGGGGAATGTCCGTGAAAACCCTGTCCAGTTCTGGCAACGCCCATCTCATCCTCACAGAGTAAGGTACGTGAGAATTGAAGGTGAGTTCTCTACCTGCCCTCTGTGTGCTCCAGAATCTTTGGTCCCCAGATGGACAGAGGTCGGCTATTCAGGTGTGGTCGTGGACCAACGGCATCAGTATCACCTGGGAGCTTGTTGGAAGTCTAGAACGCCAGGCCCTACCTTGGTCCTGCTGGATCAGGAGCTGCATTTTAGAAAGGTCCCTGGAAGATCTGTGTGCACATTAGTGGAAAGCACTGCACCGAGTAGTGCCGTTCCCATTACTCAGGTGGCTGAATCCTACCCAGACCGAAATCAGAATCTCTAGAGAAAATGCCCAGCAGTTTTATTAAACATGCCAGTTTATTCTCCTGCATGGTAATGTGTGAGAGTCGTGTTCTAGGGAAAGGAGCCCAATTCCAAGCTTCACTTTTTGTCTTCAGCTAAGATAACTTGTTATTTCGGATGATACCCTGGTTGGTCACAAGCCAGTCGGTAGGCACACAGATGGGTGGGTGTGATCTGAAAAGAAATCATAATTCTATAATGTACAGTGTCTTTTCTTACAGAACCTGCATGTTTCAGCAGTGCTGTTTCTCATCTCTTTGGAATCATAAGTCATGGTGCCACATACTTGCTTTCTTTAAAACCATAATTCAACCCTTTTCTTTCCTGTCATAACCAGTGCCTTCTTTTTTATTTTCTAATGCATCCTTTATTATCCTCATATGAAAGTCATAACTGCTCTCACCTAACATGTGACCAAAATATAATAACAGACAAGAAATGAAAGTAGGACACAATACAGTAGCACGTACTCCAATATACTGACGTGTGCACAGCCATACTGAAGGCATTGTGAAGTCGTCAGCTGCTTGCATCCGCTGGGCAGTCACAATGGCACAAATGTAAACTGGCCTTATACGAGGGGCAGGAGTTGTACTGCCACCAAAATACCGTGAGCGCTGTCACTGTCTGTGATATCAGCTTCTGTATTTAGTGAACACCTTGTGAAGTTCAGAGCACAATATAATCCCTTCCTAGGTTTATATGGTAACTCCATTCTTAGAAAATGCAGCATATATTAAACCCGTCTGAGAAGTTCCTTAGATCTGTAAAACAGAGTTGGACTCTAAGTTCAGATGATTACAGATGGGTTTTGGGAAGTCATATGAGATATGTTTCAGCTCTTGCGTGTTCTGACTCACTGTGGTAAGCCTGCCACTCCTGGTTTGTGCCCCCTAGATGCTCATGGTGCCCCTCAGTCATTGTGATAACCAGATATACCCACAGCTTTCCCCAGATGCCTCTAGGGGGATTTACCACTATTGCTGTGATCTCTGCCGTGGAAATAGTTGAAAAATATGTTGCATTCTTGTCTCGGGGGTCAAGGGATGGATTTAGGCAAGATGATGGTTTAATTTAAAAGTCTAGAACCCCATTTGAGCAGAAGTATACTATTTCCCTCACTTTCCTGCCAGTCGCGCAACACAAGCGCCTAACATCGTTTGTTGGCTTTTCTGTCAGGTAGGCCCAGGGCATACCATGGTTCACGCTTCTCACTTGACTTCTTTCTTCCCCTGCAGTACACTCCTCAGAAGAGCGTACATTTGAAGTTCAGAATGCAAAAAGCTCCCATAGCACCTCTGGTGCTGATTCTAGTTAGGTCAATTAAAAGAATAGACTCGTTAGTCATAGTTGGCCACAAATTAGAACAATAACCAAACTTCTGTGGGTGATTTTGCTGGGTTTCACTTCCGGGTCAGCCAACCCCTCTGATACTGTTCCTTTGTTTGGGCTGCCCTCCCTTGCTTGTCCTCTTGTACTTCTTCCTGAGACCAGTGCCAAAGTTTCTCTTTAATCTTCCTTGACTCCTAGGAATCTTGTTTGCTTAATCTGGGTTGCCTGGCATTGCTCCTCAGCTCCAAATCAAAATGCCAACTGCCCGTGAAGGAAATGTCCGGTGGGCCTCCATTAAATAAATCACGACCAGACAGCAAGCACTTTTTCTGATCCTTCTGCATGCATGAAGTCAAACTGCTTTCTTTTTCTCCATTGCTTATCTCCTCCTCTCCAGGCTCTATGGTTTTCTGTCTCTTAGGGAAGATAGCCTTTTTACTCTTCTCATATTGTTCCCAGGAAGGTCCACTTGGATCCTGGTGACTTGTTCCCACAGGAGAGTTTATGTCCATGTCTAGCACATGCATATTGTGTCCTCAGCTGAAATAATACTGTCCGAAGTCCCACCATTAAAGATTTTCACCCATTCAACTAGTGACAAAAGGTAAGGGAACATGCAGCCCCTGCAGTCAGTCTGGATTCAGCCTGGGCTTCAACTCTCCCCAGCTGTGTGAACTGGGAGCGTTCAGCCCTTTCTGGGTTGTCATTGTTCCCTCGCTCAACTGTGTAAATAGGTTGTGGTGAAGATTCCTTGAGAGCGTATAGATAAATCGCATATTACAGTCATGGCAGAAAGCAGATGATATCAGCTGCTGGATAACTTAGCCTTCTGGGTACTCTTGTGCTAGATGATGGGAATATAAGGATGCTTTCCACTCAATGAATTCATAGTTTAGTAGCAGGAAACAGACATAGAAGTAGTAATTATTGTGCCTCGATATTGATTTTTAGGTTTCTAGGAGGGCAGTTTATCAGTATAGAAATTTTCAAATTATAATTTGTTGAAATAACCATAATTTAAATTTTTTTTATATTCAACCCACAGTTCTAATTTTAAATTTATTGAATTTCACAATTTATTTTAAGGGGTTCTTACAATTTAGTTACTTAAATTTCTGTGGATAGTTAAATTCATTTAAAAAAATAATTTAAGGGGTACCTGGGTGGCTTAGTCAGTTAAGCATTTGACTCTTGATTTCAGTTTAGGTTTTGATTCACGGTTCATGAGATTGAGCCCCATGTCAGCCTCTGTGCTGACAGCATGGAACCTGCTTGGGATTCTCTCTATGCCCCTCCCCATTCACTGTCTCTCTCAAAATAAATTAATTTAAAAAAAATTAAATAAAAATAATTTAGTAATTTAATAAATTATTTTTTTCTGTTAAGTTTTATAACTTAAGTTTTGCAATATACAAAACCTTTCCATGTACTTGAACAAATCTAGTAAAGCTAATAATTATATAACTAATATTAAAGTCTGGTAATCATGATACTATTTATAAACTTTGCAAAATTCTCGTACCTTTCAACTTGAAAACCAAACTCTAAATTAATAAAATACGCATTTGAAACTGGAATCATAAGATGAATCTGTTAGACTCTAAAATGCTAAATCCTTAAATATTATAAATACTTTCCATACCAAATATGCCCAGGCTATTCCCAAATTAGACCTAGAATATTAATCAAGGTTTGAATTACCTCATTCTGTATAGTTTTAAGTCTTTTACAGGTGGAAGACCTTTAGCAACTAAGGAGGCAGTTATACCATCCCAAGCTTTTTGGAATTCCTTTCTCAGTGCATGGAGATTGCAGGTGACTAGGGATGGTGCCCTGGGCACAAAATCTGGGCCAGTCATATCCAGGTTGGTTCTTTTCATGGTAAAGAAGGATGAGCTGAGTGTTAATTTATAGGAGCTTTATGTTGTTGTTGTTGTTGTTTTTGTTGTTGAGACTTCAAATCATGCTCTCACAGGGGTGCACTTAGAGCCCATGTTCTCTGGATTCAGGTTGCACATGACTTGATTGTCACAGCTGATTTCAGCCCACAAACTATAAACCCATCCTATTTGTCATTACATTGTCATTTATAATTTACCTACACTTACCATTACACCTCTGTAATGCAACAAATGTATTTATCTTCTGATCGTACTGTAAATTCCTTTCATCATGTTCTTCATGGCCTTCCTGTACATCTCCCTCAGGTTTGCTTTGCTCTAAGGTCACCTCATAGACTTTATCCTAATGACAAATGTGAATTCTATAATGGAAGCATATATGGAGATCTATGTGACAAGCTCTGGGAGTATGAATAAAATGCTGTTTCTGAAAGGGTTGGGAAAATTCCACAGAAAATGGATTTTAAAGCTGCCTTGATAACCAGGAGGACCATGTGAGTGTGCGTGAATTTGTTGTATGTGTGTTTGGGTGAAGAGGAAGCAATCTCTTGGCATAAAGAGAACAGCATGAGCAAATGCACTGGGGCATAGAGAGTAGGTGGTTATCAGTGGGAGGCAGAGTCCATGTGTTGGGAGGGGAAGGGAATGGGGAGTATAACCTTTACCTTGGAGGTTTAGCAGGTAAGCTCTATACAGACGGGTTCAAATATGAACTCCAACACTTCTCAACTGGAAATTTGGACAAATTACCTAATCTCTCTTTCTCAACCTCAATTTCCTGGTCTATAAAAGGGAGATGATGGTGGTAATACCTACAAATATCTACATCATAGGATGGTAGTGAGGAATTAAGTGAGATAATACATGTAAAATGTTGAACGTGGCCCATAGTAAGCACTAAGTAAAAATTAGCTGTGGTCATTTAAGTAGGAAATACCATGGCTGTCTTAGTCCATGCATTTGTTTCCTGACTTCATAAGTAATGGCTCCCTTTCCTGAGGGAAGGAGTAATCCCTGTTTTCCAAATACTGGAAACAGGGGCTTAGAGAAGTCCACATTAATGAATTGCCACATTAGTAAGTAGCTGAGCTGGTTTTCTGATCAGCGTCTCTCTGGCTACACAACTGGAGACTTGTTCCAGGAAAGGTTTAAGGATGCTCAAGAGAAATGGACATGGACCGATTTACGTTCTAGAAGACTATGGAGTGAGTGGGAGATGTAAAGAATGGAAGGCATATTTGAAGAAGCCTCTCTCGTGAAGGAAAGACCTGAGAGAGAATGAGCAAGAGCAAGGCTGAAGTTTGAAAGGTGTCAAATAGCAAATTCAGAACTTGGGGGAGATTTTATTTGAAAAGATTTTTGCAAGGAAGGGAAAGAGACTATTGCAATCAGAGAGAGACCAAAACTAAGTCTGAGCTCAGGTCTGCTGAAGCAGAATGGGGGAGGGTTCTTAAGAGCTGGGGTGAGCTGGAGGACAAGTCCTGGGGGTCATTAGGCCATCTGGATTCTGTGAGGCCTGGGATGAAAGGTCATGGGTCATCTGTGTTTGTCTATTGGCTTTATCCAAAGGAAAACTGTTCATAACTGTATGAGAGGAGGTGATGCTACAGATTGGAGCAAGGTGCCCAACTTAGGCTCCTACTCCCCTACAGAGACTGGCACCTAGGGCTGCTGTCTCCTTGATGATTGCATTTCAAAGGGATGGCTGTCAGGTCCTTGAGGAAGACACTCCTGGCTTGTAAAATTGACAAAAGCCTTTTTTAAATATTAGGTACATCTCAAAGGGAAATGAAAGACTTCACAAGGTTTCTAAAGAAAATGCTCTATGGGAGGTCCGGGGCCTAGAGTCAGGAAAAATCTTGTCCAAAGTTTAGTCAGGCTGAGAGAGCGGTAAGAACCTCTTGATCAGGAGGTACACAGATGTAAGTCCCTCACGTGCTGGGGTGACACCCCAGAATCTGTGGTGCCTGGTCCTGGGGGAAGTGGAAGGGATGGTTTCAGCCTCAAACACCAGGATAGTGTGTGCTAACCATAATAGTAGTACAAAAGTGTACATTCAATAAAACCTATTCCCAAAGTATCCAAAATGCAATGTCAATTTTTGTCTCTCCACTTTTTAAGAAAATCTCGACACTAGAATGTAAACACATGAGGCTGGGACTTTTTATTTGTCGTGTTCCCTGCAATGTGCCAAACACCTAAAACAGTGCTAGAAATCTAGTCGACATTCAGTAAATACTTAATGGAGTAGATAGAGGGCTTCTCACTTTATTCTTGGGTGAAAACTCCATCTAACTGCAACTTGTTTTCTGGTCTTGTTCACATAATTTTTTAAAGTTTATTTACTTATTCTGAGAGAGACAGAAAAAGCATGAGTGGAGAAGAGGGAGAGAGGGAGAATCCCAAGGAGGCTCCATGCTGCCAGTATAGAGCCCGACATGGGGCTCGAACTCAGGAAACTGCGAGATCATGATCTGAGTGGAAACCAAGAGTCAGACAACCAACTGAGCCATCCAGGCGCCCCCACATAACAGCAATTTTAATTTTGTAATAAAATCTCAGGCTTAATTTCATCATGAGGATGCCCAGTCTCAGGTAGTAATTAAAATCCTAGCTTCATAACCTAAATTTTTTCTCTGTCCCTCCGCTGGGGTCCAGGAAGATGGTGTGGTTGGCCTTCACTCATCATCATCCTCACTTAACCAACAGATTTTCTTTCTCCCAGGACTGGGCCAAGGGTGAGGGAGTCGCGGGAGCCGGTGGGAGGGTGGGGGGAAGGCACAGTCTTACGGGGCAAGGGTCTTCGCTGGCAGAGAGATGTCTGGGCCTTCTTGGCAGCAGATGTTTGAAGCTGAATGTCATGGGATGCTTTCAGGAAAGTGATGATGGTTTGCAATGGTAATTGAAGCTATGAAAGCAGATGCAGTGGAAGATAAAGTATCACATAATTCAACCACCTGTTAACACAAATTGAAATAGCTACACCTCACTGATAACGACCCGAATGGCCCAGTAAGGATGAATAATTTATGGAGTTGATATGTGTGTGTGGAGAAGGGTGTCAGTACTAACAAATGTGAATTAGGGAGTTGTAAGGGAAGGTAGAGATATCAGGTCTAATCTGCACACATTGTAACTGAAGAAGAATGAAAACAGGAGAAATGACGGCTCTGTATGATCTGGGTAAACAAACACTTCTGGGGTCAGGCAGTCCATAAATATGACAACTGGAAATGGAAGTGTAAGGGAAAATGTGTACTTCCATGGAAAACTGCACTGTCTGGAGTCTAGGCTGGAGTCTAGGCTGTAGAGAGCTCACCCTGCCTGGCTATCTGCTTCAGATTCTATGGTGGCTGTTTCACAACTCTGTAAGCTGGAGGTAAGTGATAACAATGCAAAGTTAATCTTTGCTTGTAGACACGTGAATTCTGTCCAGCAGAGATTCAGCGGACCTTCTTCCCTAATTGTTCCTCCAACAGGACCTTTATTTCTAGACACGTGAATTCTGTCCAGCAGAGATTCAGCGGACCTTCTTCCCTAATTGTTCCTCCAACAGCACCTTTATTTCAGTATTCCTGATCTTTTTTTTTTTTTTAATTTTTTTTTCAACGTTTATTTATTTTTGGGACAGAGAGAGACAGAGCATGAACAGGGGAGGGGCAGAGAGAGGGAGACACAGAATCGGAAACAGGCTCCAGGCTCTGAGCCATCAGCCCAGAGCCTGACGCGGGGCTCGAACCCATGGACCGCGAGATCGTGACCTGGCTGAAGTCGGACGCTTAACCGACTGCGCCACCCAGGCGCCCCAGTATTCCTGATCTTTGGATGCTCCTTTGAACTGGTGGTAATACCTCACCACTTGACTCATTAATGAATGAGATACAGCCTTTAACATGTATTATCTTTTAATCTGTATGAAAGTTGCAACTGTTACCTTTGTTTCAAAATTATCCTTAAACTAAAGGGACTGTACTGATTGGGGCAGTCCCCATTTGCTTTCTCCAAATGACTATTTCCAAACGAGGATGTTGGTCAATGTTACTAGTTCTCCATGGTTTTTCAAGGGAAGCTGAAAATCTAAATTTTGTGCACGTGCAAAACCTCTTTATGTTTAAATATGGATGACTGAATTTTTTAAAAAGCGAACAAAAATCCGTATGTGCCTCAAAATCTCAGTGGCCCAATCCAGCCCACAGGCTGCCTTGTTGGGTCAGGAAAGCAGGAGAAACCTGGATCCAAGGAGTACCATATGCTGGCCTGAAGTAGACCCAGGGCTCCCCCTCACCATCAATCTGTGAAGCAGGTAGCACTCCATGTTACAGGACAGCTGGGAGGAAGCCAGGGGTCTGAGAGCACTTTTCTGCCTGGCAGTGTTTTCCCTGCAACCAGGAACAGCAGGTGTTGGAGGAGGAAAGGAAAGCTGATCATGCTTTATAATTTTGCAGGGACCAGCACAAGCCTGAGCTGTGAGATCATCAGGTTCACAAGAAATGTCAGTAGGGAGATCCTTTAACAGAGTGGCCTGGGTGGGTTTTCAAAGAAGCTTTCATAACCCACCACCTTCTCCAAGTGATTTCTTTCAGTGTCAACTAAAGAAGTATTCTTAGGTTCTTTAAACCTAATACCTAGATTGTTTTGAATTACGGAAAACTGGCAGGATCATAGGATGGATAAAAAGCAAAGCTTCTGCACTTTTGAGTTTCCTTAATAAGTGTCATGACCAGAGTGCGTAAAGCACTCATTCATTCATCTCAAAAATTACTGACCTACCAAACGTGACCAGCACCATACTAGAGTCTACTTGGCATATCACACACATGTAAGACTGTCTCTGCCCCTCCTCATTTCACTTACTCTGATACATGTACTCTGATACAGGCAAGACCCTGTGTTAGGCTCACAACCACTCTGAAAGGAAAGTATTATCTCCTTTTTGCAGATAAGGAGAAACAAGGTAGATTTACATAAAGATGCACAGCTAATACCCTAAAAACAAACATGATGATAACATAAATCATCATATAATTCTACGTCCAGAGCTCTAAACTTGGGTTATATCGTTGTGGGGCTCATAATTAGACTCTTTGAAATAAACACAAAAAAGCAGAATATTTAAGAGTCTCTTATGGTTTGCCTTCTTCCCTCTTCTAACTTTTTTTCCCCCTTCCCCTCTCCCATGGTCTTCTGTTAAGTTTCTCAGGATCCACATAAGAGTGAAAACATATGGTATCTATCTTTCTCTGTATGACTTATTTTACTTGGCATAACACTCTCCATTTCCATCCACGTTGCTACAAAAGGCCAGATTTCATTCCTTCTCATTGCCACGTAGTATTCCATTGTATATATAAACCACAACTTCTTTATCCATTCATCAGTTGATGGACATTTAGGCTCTTCCCATACTTTGGCTATTGTTGAAAGTGCTGCTATAAACATTGGGGTATAAGTGCCCCTATGCATCAGCACTCCTGTATCCCTTGGGTAAATTCCTAGCAGTGCTATTGCTGGGTCATAGGGTAGATCTATTTTTAATTTTTTGAGGAACCTCCACACTGGTTTCCAAAGCGGCTGCACCAGTTTGCATTCCCACCAACAGTGCAAGAGGGTTCCCCTTTCTCCACATCCTCTCCAGCATCTAGAGTCTCCTGATTTGTTCATTTTAGCCACTCTGACTGGCATGAGGCGGTATTGATTTGTATTTTGATTTGTATTTCCCTGATGAGGAGTGACGTTGAACATCTTTTCATGTGCCTGTTGGCCATCTGATGATCTTGACAGGAAATGGAATTACGGAGCTGAAGGGAATAAACATCTTTAAGGTTCTTGATAACCATTGAGAAATTGGCCTCAAGAAAGCTTGCACAATTTACATACTCACCAGTGATAACCCATTTTACCAATGCCGAAAATATTCCTTGTTTTTGAAATGTTTGTGTATTTAATAGGGTATAAAGGATATCTTACTATTTATTCCTGTGCATTGTTTTGATTATAAGAGGGATTATTTTTTCTAAGTTTTTTGATCATTTTACTTCTTTTGTGAACACAATTTGCCTAATTTTTAAAGTTTATTTATTTTGAGAGAGAGGGAGGGAGAGAGACAGAATCCCAAGCAGGCCTGACAGGTCCCTGTCAGTGCAGAGGGGGCTCAATCTCACACCTGTGAGATCATGACCCAAGCTGAAATCAAGATTCGGACGCTTAACTGACTGAGCTATATAAGCCTCCCCTCAATTTGCACATTTTTAATTAAGATAAACCTCCCTCTCCCTCTCTCTCTCTTTTTTTTTTTTTGCCAACATGTAACTATATTTTATATAGTAAAGCTATTAACCATAGATTATACAATGCAAATATTTTTTCCAGCTAATTACTTGACTTTTAACATGTAGAAGTTAAATTAAAAAAAAATTTTTTTAACATTTATTCATTTTTGAGAGACAGGGAGTTAGTGGGGGAGGGGCAGAGAGAGAAGGAGACACTGAATCCGAAGCAGGCTCCAGGCTCTGAGCTGTCAGCTCAGAGCCCAATGTGGGATTCGAACTCATGAACCACGAGATCATGACCTGAGCTGAAGTCGGACACCCAACTGACTGAGCTACCCTGGCACCCCTTAGAAGTTAAATTTTTATTTTGTCAAATCTATTAAATGTTTTCATTTGTGTATTCATCCATAATTCTTCCCTCTCTCAACATCAAGTATCAATACTGAACTAAGTTTTCTTATTTTTTTAATGTTTAACTCTAAAACATCTGAATTTTATTTGCAAAGTATAGAGTAAAGCTATTATGTCCTTTTCCTTTTCTATTATTTACTTTAAAAAATATTTTCTTTAATCATTTGTGATGCCCTCTTTGTCATAGGATAGAGTTTAAATACATGGATTACAGGACCAGCCTGCCTGGTTTCAAATCCCAACTCCAATAATTACTAGCTTGGTGATCTCAGGCAAGTTACTTAACCACTCTGTGCCTCTGTAAAATGGTTATAATAATGTTTACTCATGTAATGGTCATGAGAATTAAATGGATTAATGTGCATAGAGCAATTAAGAGTGCCGTACACATGATTACCTGCTATGTGTATGTTGGCTATTATTACATACCAGGTTCTATCACTAAGAGGGTCTGTTTTGGAGCTTTACTGTTTCATCAATATACTATATTTTGTGCCAGATTAGATTCTATTTTAATTACTGTAGCTCTATGGTACTCTTAATATCCAATGAAGTACATCTAAAGTTCACCTTGGTACTTGATGGATCAAGACCTTGGATGAAATGAGGAATTGGGTTTAGAAAGGAATAGCTCAGGTGTTTTGAAACCCTAGCCAAGGAGTGGGCGCTCCTAGGGCAACCTCAAATGCATGACCTACTCTCCCCCAGTCTAGCTACTCAAATAAATCCAAAATGGGCAGCAAGAGGTATTAGCAGGGGGCCTGGGAACCACTGGGAACCACTCTCTGAGGGCCAGGGGTGAAGGGAGCAGAGAAGAGCTGACTCAGGGCTCAATGAGGGTCCTAATGAACAATCAGTGGTAACTTGGGTACCTGATGCCACTCTCCACCAAGCGGAGAGTGGAAGAAAGAGGGTGCTTGACACCCACCATCATCACTGCTTCCCAGACGGACTGCATGGAGATCCTGTAGAGGGAACCAAAATATTTAAGTGCTGACAGTATTTTTTGTGGTTGTCATTATTACGTTAGAGGCATATAGAAAACTATGTGGAGAGTGGCTTGTGTAAGTGTCTTGGCCAGAGAAACTTCTTGGGTTATTATTAACTTAGGAACTCAGGCAGAATACTGATTCCCTTGGGCAAAGTATGGGTACTTGCCAAAGGCCTTTCCCTCTGACCAGTTCCCGAGAAACAGAGCTGCTATAAAGCTGACTCTTCTGCACCCTGCCTACCACTTTGTACTCAGTCCCTACCCTGGAGGCTTTGGAGACTTGCTGTAAAGCCAAAATAGTTGTAAAGTATTTTGCCTATGAAAGTCTTGACTGTTTTAAGGATAAAATTGTCCACTGCCCTTACAAGTAACTAATGCTGATGACAGATCTGTATTTCCTGGTGGGATAGGCAGAGCTGTGACACTGACCTTTAACAAGTATTTTGTTCATCACATGAAGTCTTAGAATTCATAACTATAAACCCCATAGTGCATCCTTAATCATGTTGACTTATGACATGGTGTGGTCATTGTTAGGGTAGGTGATATAAGAAACTGGAAGAAGCATTGTTCAGTCCCAAAGGTGTGACTAAGTATGTCTTTTGGCTGTGTTATGAGAGCAGAACTGTGGTCATCAGCTCAAATCCAATAAACATATAGGGATGTGCATGCAGCTTCTGACAGATTGGACTACAGGGCCAAAATGTGGACTTTTTTAGAGAATTTTGTGTTTTATGAAAAAATACTCCCAAGGAAGAAAGAATACTGTGGCTCCTATAGAGACTACATCAATCAATGTACTTATTTATATCTTTTAAACTTCTTTTGGATTATGGTTGGTAGTGGGCATTGAAAATGGCAATGTTGACATAGAGGCTATTTTAATAACTGTCATTACTGGGTGCACACTGGGTGCCAGCAAAGAACAAAGTTCACCCTGGGGATTTAGATCTAAGTTAGAAAAGACATTAAAACTCAGATATAAAATATAATAAAATGAGGAGACCACAGTATATTCCATTTGGGATTACTTTCCCTGACTTGCATTTATCTTTTAGGTCCACTGAGCACACTTCTTGGTATCTTTGGACAACGTTTCACATACTATAGGTATTCAGTAATACTTACCGAAAGGATAAAGGGTGGATAATTTGCTGGATAAATTGCTCCTCCTCAAGGAGGGGCCCTGACTGCTACAAGTATGATGAAATCAATATTTGAGGAAAAATGGTTAAACAATTATTTCATGACAAAACAATTTTTAGAAGTTTTAACGCTGTATCTTCTTAGTTCCAGAGCAGACATGCATTTTCCCTGCTGGTCTCTCTTCAGCTATTACCAGTAGTACTGCAGCCAATATTTCATGACTAAATATATCTGTCTTTAGAGAATGGACCTCTAATTGACAAAATAAGTGATTGCTAGATAAAAAAGCCAATTGCTTCCCATTTTTAAATTTTGATATTGGCATTGTAAAGGGCAAGCAGGGTGGAAGGATTTGAAAGGCCGGGAAAGAGAAGGCATTCGACAGCAGAGGATGTTTTTGGTGTACCTAAAAAAGAACAGTTGGAGAGATGGAGATGTAATAAGCTATCAGCAAAATGCCCTTTTTTACTTCTGAGATTTCCAATGTGTGAGAAGCCAACCATAAAACTCAGACATAAGTGAGATATGAATATTCTCCAAGCTGTCCAGGTTTGAGAGTAATGAAGAGTACCAATTTCTTTTTAGAAATTATTTCTTATCTTTATAGACTCTACGCAAACTTCTCGGGAGCAAAATATGTTTTCTTATGACTTAAAAAGACATTGAGAATTGATGCTCAGTAAGAATAAAACTGATTGTCATCTTCTGCACACAAAGCTACTGATACATATGTGGTAGATATCCCCAGTTTGTAATTATGTGAAATTAAACTCACAGGATGAGTCACTTTCTGAAGGTCATAGGTAGGATAAGATCCTAGATCAGATTATATTCTTCCTAATTCAATTTTCACTTTATTCTCTTTCTCCCTACCTTCTCTGTCCTCAAAAGTTGACTAGTTAATTAGAACACCTTCTGTTAGGTTGAAACTAGACCACTTTCTCACACCATTCACAAAAATAAACTCCAAATGGATAAAGGACCTAAATGTGAGACAGGAAACCATCAAAACCTTAGAGGAGAAAGCAGGAAAAGACCTCTCTGACCTCAGCCGTAGCAATCTCTTACTCGACACATCCCCAAAGGCAAGGGAATTAAAAGCAAAAGTGAATTACTGGGACCTTATGAAGATAAAAAGCTTCTGCACAGCAAAGGAAACAACCAACAAAACTAAAAGGCAACCAACGGAATGGGAAAAGATATTCGCAAATGACATATCGGGCAAAGGGCTAGTATCCAAAATCTATAAAGAGCTCACCAAACTCCACACCCGAAAAACAAATAACCCAGTGAAGAAATGGGCAGAAAACATGAATAGACACTTCTCTAAAGAAGACATCCGGATGGCCAACAGGCACATGAAAAGATGTTCAGCGTCGCTCCTTATCAGGGAAATACAAATCAAAACCACACTCAGGTATCACCTCACACCAGTCAGAGTGGCCAAAATGAACAAATCAGGAGACTCTAGATGCTGGAGAGGATGTGGAGAAACGGGAACCCTCTTGCACTGTTGGTGGGAATGCAAATTGGTGCAGCCGCTCTGGAAAGCAGTGTGGAGGTTCCTCAGAAAATTAAAAATAGACCTACCCTATGACCCAGCAATAGCACTGCTAGGAATTTATCCAAGGGATACAGGAGTACTGATGCATAGGGCCACTTGTACCCCAATGTTCATAGCAGCACTCTCAACAATAGCCAAATTATGGAAAGAGCCTAAATGTCCATCAACTGATGAATGGATAAAGAAATTGTGGTTTATATACACAATGGAGTACTACGTGGCAATGAGAAAAAATGAAATATGGCCTTTTGTAGCAACGTGGATGGAACTGGAGAGTGTGATGCTAAGTGAAATAAGTCATACAGAGAAAGACAGATACCATATGGTTTCACTCTTATGTGGACCCTGAGAAATTAACAGGAACCCATGGGGGAGGGGAAGGAAAAAAAAAACAGGTTAGAGTGGGAGAGAGCCAAAGCATAAGAGACTCTTAAAAACTGAGAACAAACTGAGGGTTGATGGGGGGTGGGAGGGAGGAGAGGGTGGGTGATGGGTATTGAGGAGGGCACCTTTTGGGATGAGCACTGGGTGTTGTATGGAAACCAATTTGTCAATAAATTTCATATTAAAAAAAAAAAAAGAACACCTTCTGTTGTTTTCACTGTAATAACCACATGGCTTCATGTGGTAGTAAAATCAATAGCAGAAATATTATTTAAATTACCATAGTTATCCAAATCTGAGGACCTCTGAATTGGGTTTTCTTTTTCATGAGCTGATAGTTGAAAGTTCTGTTGTATCTGTCAAAGACAGAGACACATTTTCCTCACTTCTTTTTTTTTTTTTAAGGGAAAATTTCTACAAGAAGCTCTTTGAAGTCAGGAAAGTCTTATTTTCTGTGGAATCCCTGGCACCTACACCAAGTACATCAGAACTGAATAAGTCTTCATTGAATTAAAAAAAAAAAAAACAAGAAGAGAAAAAAAAAGGAGGAACACATTTTCTTTAAGAAAACACTTGGAGACTCATTAGTTCACTGTTTTATTCATTCATTCATTCATTCATTCTTTTATTTGCCATTTATTTATACCCCACTATGTCCAATTCTATGCTAGGCTTTATAAATCAGAGATGAAGATGATATTTTTTCTGTCTTTAAGAAACTAAAGTCTCTTGGGAAGACAGGTATGTAAACAGATAAATTAACACACAGCCACACAATGCCCTTTCAGACATTCAACCAATACACCATAGGCCCACAGGGAGCACTTTCATGGGTGAATGGAGAGTTGGGGAAAGCACTACCTAGAAGGAAGTGTTTAAACTGGACTTAGCGAGATGAGTAGGAGTTTGCCACACCAAAGAGATGAGAATGCATCTGATGGAGTCTCTAGACTTTTCAGAGATTATTGGAAAGACTCCTGGCTTAGAGCTATAGGGGTAAAAATCCAAGCTCCCTGGAAATGTAGAACTAGCCTTAGTAGCTGGCCAGGGGAGTGTTTAGGCAAGCTGCCTAAAATAGGGCAGAATAGACCAGGAAGGCTTTATCTCCAGCTGCATGGAATGGGAGAAAAAAAACACAGGGGAGGAGAACTGAGTTCTTTCCCAAGATCCACCTCAACCCTGAGCACAGACAGAGCCTTTAGTAGAGCAACTATACCAGTTTGAAAGTTATGCCAAGCATGCCATTACTTGCCTGAATGAATTGGCTAGATTTAGAATGAAGCTGAGAAATCAATCATACACACACACATACACACCTAAAACATATACATAATACGGGGCGCCTGGGTGGCTCAGTTGGTTGAGTGTCTGACTTCAGCTCAGGTCATGATTTCACCACTGGTGGGTTCAGGCCCCGCGTCCGGCTCTGTGTTGACAGCTCAGAGCCAGAACCTGTTTAGGATTCTGTGTCTCTCCTCTCTCTCTGCCCCTCCCCCACTCATGCTCTGTCTCTCTGTCTCTGAAAAATGAATAAACCTTAAAAAAAAACATATACATAATAGGCTTTCTCCTACTTTGGTTCATACTGCCTTCCTGAAGAGGTATGACAACACTTATATGTTGTAACTGCAGAGGGAAAGAGGAAGAGTCTATTCCCAGAAAACTGGAATAGTGAAAAAAATCACTAAGTTCTTGCATTGCAAACATTTCTCCCTCTTACCCCCAAATAATCTTATTGTGACAACATTAAAAATGGCTGATAGAAGTCATAACAGTAGTAATAGCTGCCCCAGAAGCATCCCACAGCCCATGCTGCCTCAACCCTTCGTGGAAAAAGCAATCTCTATTCATCCCATGACATAAACACATAAACACCATCACTACCACCACTATTGATGTGAGAAACAAAGGCAAATGAAAAATTAAATTTGGCTTTCAACACATTTGTGTCTATATATTTAAAATGTGTCTCTTGGAGACAGAATATAGTTGACTCCTGCCTTTAAATCTAGTCCAGGGGTCAGCAAACATTTTCAGCAAAGGGCTAGATAGTAAGAATTTTAGGCTTTCTAGGCCATATGGTTTCTTTCAAAACTACTTGATGTGCGTTGTAACACAAAAGCAGCCATTGACAATCCATTTGTATATTCCACCCAAACATTATTTACAGAAATAGGTGAGGTTTCTGGTTCCCAATGAAACATGCAAAGAACTTGGAAGTTGTCATTTTGTCCTAACAAGTAAAAAGCTGAATAAAATGAAAACAACTCGGCTCAGATCCTTCAAAGAATTGAGATCACATGGCAAAACTCTGCCCTCAAAATTAAAAAGACAGGCAGATACAGAGAGTCACACCTTATTGGAGCCAGGAGCAGAAATTTCCTCAGGAACCAGTACCGGGATCAGAAAACCTAAACTGTAATTGATGAATTGCTGGAGGCTCAGTGTGAACAATTATGAGGTTAAAAACTCCTTGGGGGATCCAGTCTTAGGAGGGTGCCCACACTTTGGTTTTACATCCAGGAGTTTGACCAGATTTTCATAGGAAATATTAAAGAAAAATCTTCTTGTGCTTCCAGCAGTAAGAAGAGAAAATCATTTTGAAATATGCTACAGTATTCTGTTTTTACCAGAGCTTCTATTTTACAAGAGCTTCATCTGATGGGGCTTTATCAGAGCCTAACCTACTTAGAGGGAAATATCCAACTATAGCCCCCTCAAGTACTCTTGTTCCACCTAAGTGTGTGGGGGAAACTGAGAAACATTTGTAAAGTTCACAGTCCCGGACACAGGCTCATTAAAAGACTGAGACCTGATCATAAGATTATATAACACTTCCCTTCCCCACACACCACCTTACCACTACATCACTATCATGGTTCTTTTTACCCAGTACATTATGTGCAGCTTTCTTTTTTTTTAAGGGAATCCTTTTTTTTTTTTTTTAATGTTTATTTATTTCTGACAGAGAGAGAGAGACAGAGCATGAGCTGGGGAGGGGCAGAGAGAGAGGGAGACACAGAATGGGAAGCAGGTCATGACCTGACTCGAAGTCGGACTCTCAACCAACTGAGCCACCCAGGCGCCCCCATTATGTGCAGTTTCAACAAAAAATTACAAGCCATATTAAAAGGCAAAAAGCACAGTTTGAAGAGGCAGAGCAAGCACCATAGCTAGTCTCAGAAGTATCGGGAGTGTTGGAATTATCAGACCAGGAATTTAGAATAACTGTGATTAATATGGTAGGTTCACTAGGTAGACAAAGTACACAAAATACAAGAACAGATGGGTAATGTAATCAGAGAGATAGAAATCCTAAGAATAAAAAAGGAATGCTAGAGATCAAAATTACTGTAACAAAAATAAAAAATGTATTGATGGGCTTATTACTAGATTGGACTCAGCTGAGGAAGAATCTCTGAGCTGGAGAATGTTAGAAATGTTAAAAGCTAAAATAAAGAGAAAAAAACTAACAAAAATGGAGTAGAATATTCAAGAACTGTGGGACAATATACAAGGTGTAACATATTCATAATGGGAATACCAAAAGGAGAAAGCAGAGAGAAAGGAACAGAACAACAGAAAATTTTCCTAAATCAATGGCAGACATCAAACCACATATTCAAACAGCTCAGACAACACAAAAAAGGATAAATGACAACCCCCAAAAAACAACAACACGCCCCTCCCAACTACACCTTCACATCTCATGTACAAACTTCAGAAAAATAGAGATAAAGAAAAAGTACTGGAAGAAGCCAGGTGGGGCGGGAGAAAGAGTGCTTACTTATAGGGGAAGATAAGAATTACATCTGAATTCCCTTCAGAAATTATGCAAGCAAAGAGAGTGTAGTGAAGTATTTAGAGTGTGAGAAAAAAAACTCCACCAATCTAGAATTCTGTATCATACAAAACTATTCTTTAAAAGTGAAGGAGAAACAAAGACATTCTCAGACAAATAAAATTGAGGAATTTTTGCCAATAGACCTGCTTGCAAGAAAGAAGTTTTTCAGAGAGGAGGGAAATAATATGGGTCAGAAACCAGGATCTACATGGAGAAAAGTAATAGAGAAGGCAAAAATAAAGGTAAAATAAAAACTTGTTTTTCTTATTCTTAGTTGATCTAACAGATAACAGTTGTTTAAAAAATAATAGCAACAATGTATTTGATAATTGTATCTTATGAACAAGTGAAATGAATGGCAATAATGATACAAGAGATAGGAAGGAGGAATTAGGAATATTTTATTAATATAATGTGCTTATAGTACTTGTGAAGAATTATAGAATTATTTGAAAGTGGACTTGAATTAGTTGTAAATGCATATTGTAAATTCTAGAAGAACTAAAATAAAAATTTAAATATAATTGATATCCTAAGAAAGTAAAGAAAATGGAGTCATATAAAATGCTCAGTTAAAACACAAGAGACACTGGGGCGCCTGGGTGGTGTAGTCGGTTAAGCGTCCGACTTCAACCAGGTCACGATCTCGCGGTCCGTGAGTTCGAGCCCCGCGTCAGGCTCTGGGCTGATGGCTCGGAGCCTGGAGCCTGTTTCCGATTCTGTGTCTCCCTCTCTCTCTGCCCCTCGCCCGTTCATGCTCTGTCTCTCTCTGTCCCAAAAATAAATAAACGTTGAAAAAAAAATTAAAAAAAAAAAACAAAACACAAGAGACATAAAAAGGGTGGAAGACAAAAATAGGAACAAATAACAAGGCCAATAAGTAGAAAACATTAGCAAATATGGGAGCTGTTAATCCAAAAGTATCAATAATCATCTTAAATATCAGTGGTTTAAAAGAGATTGTCAGAGTAGATAAAAAAAAACCTAGACGTTATGTTGTTTACAAGAAATCCACTCTAAATATAAAAATGAACATAGATTAAAAGTATAGGGATGGAGAAAAACACACCATTCTAACACTAATAAAAATAAAGCTAGAGTAACTGTATTAATTTCAGACAGAAAAGACTTCAGAAAAGAAAAAATATCAGAAATAATGAGAGGCGTTACATAATGATAAAAGGGTAAATTCTTTAAGAAGATATAACAATGCTTAATGTGTATGCACCTAACAACAGGAGGGTCAAATTGCATGAGGTAAAAACTGATAGAACTGCAAGGAGAAATAGATGAATCCACTATTATCCTTGAAGACTTCAGCACTTCTGTATATACTGAACATATCTAGCATGCAGGCAATCAGTCAGGACATAGCTGAGCCCAATACCATCAATCAACTGGATATGGGTGACATTTATAGAATATTGCATACAACACCAGCCGAATACACATTATTTTCAAGTTCACGTGGGCTATTTACTGAAGTGGACCACATTCTGGGCCATAAAACTGACCTTCACAAATTTGAAAGAATAGAAACAATACAATACATGCTCTTAGACCATGATGGAATTAAAATAGAAAGATAGCTGGAAAATTCCTAAATACATGCAGATTAAGCAACACTGTGCTTAATAATACACAGGTCAAAAAAGAAATCACAAGTGCAAATTAAAAATACTTTGAACTAAGTTAAAATGAAAATAAAATTTATCAGAGTTGTGAAATGCAATGAAAGCAGTGCTTAGAGGGAAATGTATAGCATTGAATGCACATATTAGAAAAAAAGAAAGACCTAAAATCAATAATCTCTTTCTATTTTAGAAGTCTAGAAAAAGAAGAGAAAATTAGATCTAGAAGAAGTAGAAGGAAATAAATAATAACAATTAGAGCAGAAATCAGTAAAATTGAGAACAGGAAATCATAGAGAAAATCAATAAAATCATAAACTAATGTTTAGCTTTAGATTAATAAAATTGATAAGTCTCTATCCAGGCTAAGTAAGAAAAAGAAAAAAGAGAAGACACAAAATAATAATATCAAAAATAAAAGCAGGGACATCCCCATAGTTCCCATAAACATTAAAAAGTTAATAAAGGGATGCTATGAATAACTGTATGCCCACGAATTTAATAACCTAGCTGAAATGGACCAATTTTTTGAAAGACATGATCAGCCAAAACTCACACAAGAAGTACTCAATCCAGATGGGCCTATATGTATTAAAGAAATTGAATCAATAATTATTAGCCCTTAAAAGTAGAAAGCACAAAGCTTAGATGGGCTCACTTGGGAATACTACCAAATATTGGAGAAAAAATTCGTACCAATTTTCTCCAATCTATTCCAGAAGATAGAGGCAGAGGAAATACTTCCTAACTTATTATATAAGGCCAGTATTACACTAATACCAAAACCTGACAAAGACATAACAAGAAAAGAAAACTGAAGATCAATGAACATTGATGTAAAAATCCTCAATAAAATATTAACAAATTAAATCCAACAAGTTATAAAAAGACTCATACAACATGATCAAGTTGGATTAACCTCAGCTATGCAAGTCTGGTTCAACATTCAAAAATCATTTAATGTAATCCATCACATCAACAAGCTAAAGAAGAAAAATAACATGATTGTATTAATGGATGTGGGTAATACATCTGACTAAATCCAATATCCATATGTAATTAAAAACTCTCAGTAAACTAGGAACAGAGAGGATTTTCTTTAATTTGATAAAGAACATTTACAAAAACCCTAAAGCTAACGTCATAATTAATGGTGAGAAACTAGAAGTTTTTCTGCTAAAATCAGGAAAAAGACAGGAATATCCACTCTCACTACTTCTTTTTAACATAGTACTGGAAGTGCACCTAAGGCATAAGACAAGAAAAGGAAATAAAAGAAGTACAGTTTTGGAAGGAAGAAATAAAACTATTCGTTCACATATTCGTTCACAAATGATGTGATTGTGAAAATGTCGAAAATCCCCCCAAATCAAGAAAACTTCTTGAAGCTAAGAAGTTATAACAAGGTTGCAATATACAAGGTTAATATATGCAAAAGTCAATGGCTTTCCTATATACCAGCAATGAACAACTGGAATTTGAAATAAAATACACAATACCATTTGGAACCCACCAAAATGAAATACTTCAGTACAAATCTAACAAAGTATTATACAATCTATAAGAAGAAAACTATACAACTCATGGACAAAATCAGATATCTAAATAAGTGGAGAGATATTTCATGTTCATGGATTGGAAGACTTAATATTGTCAAGATTTCAGGTCTTCTCACCTTTATGTGTAGATTCAGTGCACTGTCAATCAAAATACCAAGTTATTTTGTGAATATCAACAAACTGATTCTAAGGTATTTATAGAGAGGCAAAACACCCAGATTAGCCAACATAGTAAGAAGAAAGTTAGAGGATTGATACTACCTGAGTTGGAGACTTACTATAAAGCTACAGTAATCAAGACAAAGTGGTATTGGCAAAAGAATAGACAGGTGCACCTGGGTGGCTCAGTCAGTTGAGCATCCACCTCTTGATTTTGGCTCAGGTCATGATCTCATGGTTCATGAGATTGAACCTCATGGTGGGCCATGTGCTGATGGTCCAGAACATGCTTGGGATTCTCTCTCCCTCTCTGTCTGTCTGTCCTCCACTTGCACTCTCTGTCTCTGTCTCTCTCTCAAAATAAACATTAAAAAAACCCCAAAACTATTAAAAAAAGAATAGACAAATAGATTGATGAAACAGAACAGAGAGCTCAGAAATAGACCTACATAAATATAGTCAATTGATCTTTGACAAAGGAACAAAGACAATACAATGAAGAAATGATTTTCAACAGATGGCACTAGACAGTTAAATGTCTAACTCTTGGTTTCAACTCAAGTCGTGATCTCATGGTTTGTGCGTTCAAGCCCTGCATCAGGCTCTGTGCTGACAATGCAGAGCCTGCTTGGGATCCTTTCTCTCCCTCTCTTTCTTTCCCTCCCTGCTTGCCCTCTCTCTCTCTCTCTCAAAATAAATAAATAAACTTAAAAAAATGGCACTAGAACAACTGGGCATCTACATACAAAAAAAAAAAGACTCTATTTACAGAGTTTACATCCATCACAAAAAATTAACTCAAAATGAATCATGGACCTAAATATAAAATACAAAACAGGAAAACCTAGATGATCTTGGATTGGGTGATGAATCTTTAAATAAAACACAAAAGGCATGATACATGAAAGAGATAATTGATAAGCTTGGCTTCATTAAAATTAAAAACTGCTATTCTGCATAAGACAATGTCAAGAGAATGAGAAGATAAGCCACAGACTGGAAGAAGAAAATATTTGCAAAAGATACATCTGATAAAGAACTGTTATCCAAAATATACAAATATACTTAAAACCCAACAGTAAGAAAATTAAAAATCCTGTTAAAAAATGGACAAAATAACTGAACAGATAATTCACCAGAGAAGATATACAGATGGTAAATAAGTATCTGAAAAGATACTTCACTTAAATGCATTAGGGAATTGCAAATTAAAACAGCAAAATACCACCACACCTATTAGAATAGCTAAGATCTGAAACACTTTTAGCACCAAATGCTGGTGCGGATGTGGAACAACAGGAACTCTCATTCATTGCTAATGGGAATATAAAATGGCATAGCCACTTTGGAGGACAGTGGGCAGTTTCTCAGAAAACTAAGCATACTCTTTACAAACTACCCAGTAATTACACTCCTTGATATTCACCCAAAGGAGTTAAAATTTCTTTCCACACAAACACCTGCACATAGATATGTATAGCAGCTTTATACATAATTGTCAAAACTTGGAAGCAAACAAGATATCCCTCAGAAGATGAATGGATGACTAAATTATGGTATATCTATCAATGGAATATTATTCAGCACCAAGAATAACTGAGCTATCACTAAAGATAGGGAGGAAACTTAACTTCATATTACTAAGTGCAAGAAGTCTATCTCAATATGCTTCATAGTATATGACTCCAACTATATGACATTCTGAAAAAGGCAAAAACAAGGAGACAGCATAAAGATCAGAGATTTCCAGGGTTTGGAGGGAGGGAGGGATAAATAGGCAGAACACAGAGGATTTTTAGGGCAGTGACATTATTCTAAATGATACTATAATGGTGGATACATGTCATTATATGTTTGTCAAAATCCATAGAATGTACAGCACCAACAGTGAACTTTAGTATAAACTATTGATATTAATGATAATGATGTGTCAATGTACATTCATTGATTTAAACCAATTTTAAACTGGTGAAGGATGTTGATAGTGGAGGAACCTATGTGTGTGCGGGGGCAAGGAGCATATGGAAATTCCCTGCATGCTGCCTAATTTTGTTGCAAACCTAAAAATGCTCTAAAAAATTAAATGTAACAGGAGTACTGATGCATAGGGGCACTTGTACCCCAATGTTTATAGCAGCACTCTCAACAATAGCTAAATTATGGAAAAAGCCTAAGTGTCCATCAACTGATGAATGGATAAAGAAATTGTGATTTATATACACAATGGAATACTATGTGACAAAGAATGAAATATGGCTTTTTGTAGCAATGTGGATGGAACTGGAGAGTGTTATGCTAAGTGAAATAAGTCATACAGAGGACAGATTCCATATGTTTTCACTCCTATGTGGATCCTGAGAAACTTAACAGAAGACCATGGGGGAGGGGAAAAAATGGTTAGAGAGGGAGGGAGCCAAAACATAAGAAACTCCTAAACACTGAGAACAAACTGAGGGTTTATGGGGGGTGGGAGGGAGGGGTGGTGGGTGATGGGTATTGAGGAGGGCACCTGTTGGGATGAGCACTGGGTGTTGTATGGAAACCAATTAAAAAAAATAAAATAAAGACAGGCAACAAAACAAAACAAAAACAACAACAAAAAATTAAATCTATTTTTTCGGGCTCTGGGCTGATGGCTCAGAGCCTGGAGCCTGTTTCTGATTCTGTGTCTCCCTCTCTCTCTGCCCCTCGCCCGTTCATGCTCTGTCTCTCTCTGTCCCAAAAATAAATAAACGTTGAAAAAAATTAAATCTATTTAAAAAAAAATAGGTGGTAGTCTGGATGTGGCCTGTAGGATCATAGTTTGGCTATGCCTGATTTAGTCTAATAATCTTTGCCTTTAACTGATGTGTTTAGTCCCTTCATTTTTAATGCAATTGTTGATATGGTTGAATTTGAATCTACTATCTTGCTATTTGTATTCTATTTATCTCATATGTTTTTTGTTCCTTTATCCTTTTGTTCCTTTATTCTGTTATCTCTTTTCCCATCTTTTTTTGTTTTGATCAATTCTTTTTATTATTTTGTTTTAATTTCTCATTTTTTTCATTATGTTCTATTGGTAGCTCTAGGGGCTATAATATGCATCCATAAATTATCTACCCAGAGTTAATATTATATAATTATTACATATTATATTATATATTACAATATTAATATTATATAATTTTAAATTTAATCTTTTTAAAATGTACTCTACTACAAAGCTGTAATCATCAAGACAGTAGGGTATTGGCACAAAAACAGACACCTAGACCAATGGAATAGAATAGAGACTCCAGAATTGGACCCACAAATGTATGGCCAACTAATCTTTGACAAAGCAGGAAAGAATATCCAATAGAAAAAAGACCATCTCTTTAACAAATGGTGCTGGGAGAACTGGACAGCAACATGCAGAAGAATGAAACGAGCCACTTTCTTACACCACTCACAAAAATAAACTCAAAATGGATGAAGGACCTGAATGTGAGACAGGAAACCATCAAAACCCTACAGGAGAAAGTGGGAAAAAACCTCTCTGACCTCAGCCGCAGCAATTTCTTACTTGACACATCTCCAAAGACAAAGGAATTAAAAGCAAAAATGAACTATTGAGACCTCATCAAGATAAAAAGCTTCTGCACTGCAAAGGAAACAATCAACAAAACTAAAAGGCAACCGATGGAATGGGAAAAGATATTTGCAAATGACACATTGGATAAAGGCCTAGTATCCAAAATCTATAAAGAACTCACCAAACTCCACACCCAAAAAACAAATAATCCAGTGAAGAAATGGGCAGAAAACATGAATAGACACTTCTCTAAAGAAGACATCCAGGGGCGCCTGGGTGGCTCAGTTGGTTAAGCGTCCGACTTCAGCTCAGGTCACGATCTCACGGTCCATAAGTTCGAGCCCCGCATAGGGCTCTGGGCTGATGGCTCAGAGCCTGGAGCCTGCTTCCGATTCTGTGTCTCCCTCTCTCTCTGCCCCTCCCCCGTTCATGCTCTGTCTCTCTCTGTCTCAAAAATAAATAAACGTTAAAAAAAAAATAAAAAAAACAAAACAAAACAAAGAAGACATCCAGATGGCCAACAGGCACATGAAAAGATGTTCAACGTCACTCCTCATCAGGGAAATACAAATCAAAACCAACTGAGATACCACCTCACGCCAGTCAGAGTGGCTAAAATGAACAAGTCAGGAGATTATAGATGCTGACGAGGATGTGGAGAAATGGGAGCCCTCTTACACTCTTGGTGGGAATGCAAATTGGTGCAGCCTCCCTGGAAAACAGTGTGGAGGTTCCTCAAAAAATTAAAAATAGATCTACCCTATGACCCAGCAATAGCACTGCTAGGAATTTATCCAGGGAATACAGGAGGGCTGATGCATAGGGGCACTTGTATCCCAATGTTTATAGCAGCACTTTCAACAATAGCCAAATTATGGAAAGAGCCTAAATGTCCATCAACTGACGAATGGATAAAGAAGATGTGGTTTATATATACAATGGAATACTACTTGGCAATGAGAAAGAATGAAATCTGGCCATTTGTATCAACGTGGATGGAACTGGAGAGCGTTATGCTAAGTGAAATAAGTCAGGCAGAGAAAGACAGATACCATATATTTTCACTCTTACGTGGATCCTGAGAAACTCAACAGAAGACTATGGGGGGAGGGAAAGGGGCAAAAAAAGTTACAGAGAGGCAAGGAGGCAAACTATAAGAGACAAGTACTGAGAACAAATGAGGGTTGATGGGGGGTAGGGGAGAGGGGAAAGTGGGTGATGGGCATTGAGGAGGGCACCTTTTGGGATGAGCACTGGGTGTTGTATGGAAACCAATTTGACAATAAATTATATAAAAAAATAAATAAAATGTAGAAACATAGCATCATTGTAATTCCATTACCTCTTCATGCTTTGTGCTGTTATTACATATTTAACTTCTACATACATTGTAATCCCACCTCACAATGTCACTATTTCTGCTTTTTTTTTTTTAAAGTTTGTTTCATTTATTTTTGAGAGGGAGAGAGAGTGCAAGCAGGGGAGGGGCAGAGAGAATGGGAGACAAAGGATCCAAAGCAGACTCTGTGGGGCTCCACTTCACGAACTGTGAGATCATGACTTGAGCTGAAACCAAGAGTCAGATGCTTAACCTACTGAGCCACCAAGGTGCCCCACTACTTCTGCTTTAAACAGCAATCTTTGTTTTTTAAGATTAAGAAAAGAAAAAAATGTAAACCTTTATATTTAGCCACATATTTACTATTTCTAGTGTTCCTCATTCCTTCCTATAGATCAGAGCTTCCTTCTAGTGATACTTCCCTTCAGTCTGAAAAATCTTCTCTTTCCCTCTTTTTCTTAATTGAAGTATAGATATGACATTAGTTTAAGGTGTGAAGAATTTTCTTCAGTGCTTGCTGTAGTGCAAGCGTACTAATTCAGCTTTCATTTATCCAAAAATGTGTTTATTTTTGAAAAGTATTTTTGCTTGATGGATGATACTATGTTAATTATGCACCTCTCCCCACTTCTTTAAAGATGTCATTTCATTGTCTTCTAGCCTCCATGTCACTCACATTATTGCCCCTAGAGTGGCTTTTAAGATTTTTTTCAGCAGTTTCCAAAAATTGTGTAGTGACTATATGTGTTTTTTTAATGTATTTAGAAAAAAAAGACACTTCTATTTGCACATTTGTGGTTTTCATGAAATTTGACATTTTTTTCAATTATATATTTTTTCTGTATCATTCTTTCTGTTTTCCTTCTATGGCTCTAATTACAATTAGACTACTTTATGTCCCACAATTCACTGAGTATTTTAAAAAATCATTTTATTCTCTTTTTACTTCACATTGGATAATTTCTATTGATATATCTTGAACTTCATGAGCTTTTAGTCTGAAGTTGCTAATCTGCTAAGTCTATCCACTAAATTTTTAATTAAAAATTAATGCTGTAAATTTCAATTTTAGAATTCCTGTTTGGTTCTTTTTTAGTTTCTAGTTTTTCTTTGGGATTTCTCCATCTCATTAATCATTATGTCCATATTTTTCTTTAAATCCTTAAAAATGTAAATAACAGACTTTCAGAAGTCTTTGTTTTTTTAATGACCACATTTGGGTGATCTGGTGAATTTGTATCGACTACTTTTTCTTTTTTAATGAGTCAAATTTTCCTACTTCTTCACATGTTCAGTAATTTTTGACTATATCCTTGACATTGTGAATGAGTCCTTGTAACGTATCTGGTTTATATTCTTTCTTTAAAAAATGTTGAGTTTTATTTTGGCTGTTAGTAAACTGGCAACTTATTTTGATACCATTGAGACTTTCTTTTAGGCATTACAGAGTAGTTTTAGAGTGGCCCTAGGGCATGATCCTTACTCCTAAGTAGTGATCTTCTTGGCATCTTAGCATAATACCCAGCGTGTTCAGTAAGATCTCTCCATTGTGACTCAGCCACAGACAGTCTGTGTCCCCAAAGACTGTGCCTCTAGTGTCTGTTATGCTCTTAAACCCGTTGCTCTAGTCTAGACTTCATGGGATTTCTTCCTTGCCCATTCTCCTTACTCCTTGTCTGAAAATCAAGAGGGAATTCTCAGAAATCTCCCTCTTTTTCTGTGTAGCTCCTTGAATTTGGGTACCCTGTACTGAAAATTTCAGATGCTTTAGCACTTCCCGTATTCTATTCTCTTACTCCTCAGCTCAGGGGACTATCATGCTCTTCTTGGAGTTCACCATCCAATGGTTGTAAAATTGTTACCAGGTAAAAAGATGGGTAAATTGAGGGCTCACCTCATGTTTTCCTCTTTCAGGTATCAATCTTTTGCTGAGTATTTCCTGAAAAACGGTTGTCTCACATGTTGTGTTCAATTTTACAGTTGTTTTTGACAGGAGGGAAAACTTAATATAAGGTAGGAAGTATCCTCTTAAGACTATCAAACTAAATTTCACTTGCCTAAAATTTCAGAGTACCTTTTCCAAGTGCTTCTTCCAATTTTCTTTCAAACTGGTAGTTTCACCTTGAATTACTTAAATGTAACAAAATGTATTTAAAGTCTCACTGGAATGCCTAAATGACATAGAAACTTAACTGTTGGCTGGCGGGTGGCAGCTGGTAAGGTAGTGCTTCAAATCATTATCAGATAACATTTGAAGAACCGCATTTAGGCTTATGAAATTGAGTTACATGGACAAGTATGGATGTATAAAAATTGTCTACTTTAGTTCTAATGGTAATGTCCAAGACATCCTTGCTAGATCACTGATAAAACTCATAACGAGGTGTAGAAAACACACAAACACACAAACAAACAACAACAAAAAATGTTTTGGCTGTGGTCCCATTTCTCCTCTTTTTTTGCTGCCTTGTTCAACTATCTATATTGGTCTATTTTCCAGGCTACTTTTTTCCCCCTTGGGCCAATTCTATTCTCTTATAAGTACTTTGGGATGATGAATTATGCAAAGAATTCTGTTACTTTGCCATTTCTCAGGTTGAATATTTATCAATTGTATTGACTATACCATTGGCCCTTCCTAATTCACACTCTTAATTATATACAAATTAATTAGGTTTCATGATGCTCTCTAATTCTGCAGTATGATTCTTCTTTCTCTGTTATGGTGAAGGAGATTTGGCTAAGCCTTTTGATTGTTGGTAGGAAAGATCATCTTTAAAGTGAGTTTTACATGACAGGTTTTTGTTTTTTTTTTTTTTTTAACTCAGCCATCTTGCTTACATTATTATTTCTTCTTGGATCATACTATTCACATTCCCACTCCTGGCTAAAAATATGCAGTGAAAAAAATATTGTTTTGGAATGCTTATTCTATGTCATATAAAATCTTTAGCACAATGATAAATATATAGATAACTAATCCAGGAAGTGAGGAAATACATGCAAAAGGCAAGGTGAGGGTTAACTGTACTAACCCTCAAAACTACAGCATAAAGTAGTATGATTAAAACACTGAAAAGAAGAGAATGACCTGACCAAGAGTGAAAATTACTTAACCTTCTGATCCTCAGTTTCCTTATGTATGAAATGGGTTAACAATGCCTGCATCACAGGTGGTTATGACGATCAAATGAGATCATGTGCACAAAATTCCTAACATTGGCTGGCCATAGAGGATGCTTACAAAACATTTATTTCCTTTTTGTCCTCCTATACATGAAATAAACTTTTTCAGCCACTATTATCAATCTTACTTTTTGTCAAATGAATGAATCTTCTGAAATTACACAGGTATTTGTAACTAAGTAAGGGTAAAACTTAATCTCTTGAGAATACATTATCCCCAAATGAGTATAGAGTAAGCAGAAATTTTAGTGAGGAAATATGAGAGAGGGAGGAGTTTCCCTCCCCAAAGTCAGCATTATGATCAACAAAATCATTATGAAATATTTATTGTTTGGCTAAAGGTTTTATGCTAAGGAAAAGATAGACATTATCAATGATTGAATCAGCATGTTTTCCTTAATAGTATTAAGACAATATAAACACAAACTTATCCATACTTGAACAATGTTCCATTGTTATTTTTATTAAAAAAATTTTTTTAACATTTATTTTTGAGAGACAGAGACAGAGCACAAGTGGGGGAGGGGCAGAGAGAGAGGGAGACACAGAATCCGAAGCAGGCTCCAGGCTCTGAGCTCTCAGTACAGAGCTGGAAGCAGGATTCAAACTCACAAACCGTGAGATCATGACCTGAGCCAAAGTGGGATGCTTAACCGACTGAATCACCCAGGCGCCCCTATTGTTATTTTTGATTCCAATACACTCTACTTTAAAAAACTTTATTCATTTCCTCTGAGGAAAATTTCTGCCTCTGATCTCTTCCTAGAGCTTCAGAGCCAAATTTCTATTTTCTCACTAGACATACCTGATCTTGCAGAGGCCTTTCAAATGAAACATATGCCTTGTTGACCCAACTTTTTCACCTCGTATTTACCCTCCCCCTTTGTAGACCCTCCACTGTGGGGCATCACCAGATACTTGATTGCTGAAGCTAAAAACTTCAGAGTCTTCTTCCACTACTTCTCTCCCCTCAGCTTCTATTTTCAGATAACTACCATGTCTAGGGATTTTCCCTTAAAATATCATTAATTTATATATTTTCTCCATTATGAAGTTTATAAGACCATATCAGAGAATAATTAAAAAATAGAAAAAGAAAATTAATTGCCTGTAGTGCTTTAATACTATAGTTCTTATTATTTATTACATTTATTAATACAATTAATCTAATTATTTTTATTATTTCAGTGTATTTCCTTCCTGTCTTTTTTCTTGTACTTCTGTTTGAGTTTCTGGTTTTAGTCTTCTTTTTTTTTTTCTTGAGAATTTGAGTACTTTTTCTAAAAGTTTATTTATTTATTTTTGGGAGAGAGAGAGCACAAGCAGGGTAGGGACAGAGAGAGAGAGAATCCCAAGCAAGCTCCATACTGTCAGTGCAGAACCTGACATAGGGCTCCATCTTGTAACCATGAAATCATGACCTGAGCAGATATCAAGAGTCAAGTGCTTAACTGACTGAGCCACCCCATGCCCCTTGAATACTTTTTGATACTACGAGATGCTTTGGGTTTATCTTGTATTTTCTCTGCCCCAGAACCAACCATTTCTCTAAGGACTGGTTCCTTATATTGATTAATTTGGGCACTGGGCATTGGTACATTGCTGTAATCAAAGATATACGCTGGTCCACGGGGTGGTTCCTATCTGGATTCTAAGCTATGTTCATTGCTTGGGTTTAGCTGTTTCTAGGCACATATGCCAGAATGCTAGGGTAGGCAACCAAGAGTCTACTAATAGCTAGGTGTCTCCTGGAAAAGAACTTATGCTAAGGAAAGGAATCAAGTAGACAAGTGTGGACAGACACAAAGTCCTTATCATCTGAGGGGGAAGTAATTCTGACTAGGTGTGGTAGGTGATGTTTGAATGTGTCCCTGACTCAACATTCCTCCCATTGCTCATCAGATTTATGTCCTAGGCAGGAAAAGAGTTGTCTACAAGTAAAAATGGAAAGTTGTTTTCACTATGAAACTTCATAAGGCAATAGATGCAAGATAGATTGGCTTTGGTGTCCCCTACTCCCAATTGTAGGGAGTATGAAAAGTAGGAATAACTTACCCTGCAGCATTGGCACATGATGGCTCATAGTTTTTGGCACTTTTAAGATGCCTGTCAATACATTCTCTGAAGTGGGGCAGGGGGAGTGCCTGGGTATTCCACAGAAGGAGTGGGTGGACTGTAAGAGGCTGCTGTGTTTGGTGGAGAGACCACCCACTGGTGGGGCTAAGGAGGAAAATTAGATGATACATGAAGCCTGGCTGCACTACTTCTGAGATCCCTCAGGGGGCTTTCAGAAATACTTGAGTCTGCAGAAGCATGGAATCCTGAAACAGCAGATATAGTAAGGGACAAATTAATTTGGGCTGTTAGTAGCACTGTGGCACTATGGAAAACACTTATAAAATCTCATTTAGGAAGCTCAGACTACCTCAATGGTTTTCTAGCCTGTTCTTCACTTAGCATTCTCTTCTGAGCAGTTTTTCGTGTTCTAGTATGGCCTTTGAAAACTTTTTAACAAAGATAACAGAAATGATAATATATAGTGTTTTAACAAAGATAACAGAAATGACAATATATAATGTTTATTGAATAAACCAGGCCCTTTGCAAAGGTTATCTCATTTAAATGTCACAATTCTGCAAAGGAGAGTTATATATCCCCATTTTGAAGATAAGAAAAATGAGGGCAGAAGGAGGTGTAATAACGCCTGAGTTTACCTAGCTAGTGAGTATAGAATCACCTTACTCTAACATCCATACTTTCCCCAACAGTATCTCCTTGCTGCTTGTAACATTTTAATATTCTATGGAGTGGAAATACCATAATTCTCTTAGCCAAATGTCCCCTGTGGTTGGATATTTAGGTCAGCTTATTATTATCGTCATTTTTTTTGCTGTTATAAACAAAATGAGGTGAATAGCTCTTATTATTTTTGTGGCAGTGCCCACCTCAACATTCTGACCACTTGAACTATTTGTCCTAACTAAAATTATTTGTATTTTCTTGTTCCTGTAGCCTTCCTCATACTTATTCCTTCTTCTGGAGGGACTGAAAGTTACATACCTTTTAACATGCTGCATACCCAGGCAGAAGTGTCACTTGCTTTTTTGTGGCCCTTGGCCTGTGTTGATGCCTCCAATAGGGTTCTAATCACACTGACTTTCATTGTAAATTACTCCATTTCCCCCATGCCTTTGTGAGCTTCTGGGGCCAAGCTTCAAACTTATTCATGTAAGGCACTTGCTAAAATGTAGATGTTTAGGTCCCATAATAGGCCTACAGAAGTAGAATCTGTAGGCTTGGGACCTGGACATCTATATTTTACAATATACCTGGTAAAATCATCCAATCTACCTGGGTGATTTTTATGGACTAAAACCAAATGTTCAAATTTGAGGATCACTGCCCCAGTGTTCTGATCACTGATAGGATGCATGAAAGGGCAACTAGTATTCCCACAAAGACATTCAATTAGCTCTTTTATTGCAGATGAAGACTATAGGGAAAAGAAATACTTTTTGGTCTCTCCATCTGAGTGAACTTCTGTTATATTCTAGAAAACAATAAAATGACAATGATCATGATGCAAATTTTTATTTATTTAATTTATTTTTAATAGATAATCTATATAATATGACACATTTAAAATATATAAAAAATGGTACAGTGAAAAGTCATTCTCCTTCCAACCCATATACTTCAGTGCTCTAGCCCCTGCAACCCTTAGAGGTAACCACCATTCTTCTCTGTGTGTGTTTTTAAAGATTTTATTTTTAAGTAATCTCTACACCCAACATAGGACTCAAACCTACAACCCCAATATCAAGAGTTGCATGCTTTACCAACTGAGTCAGCCAGGGGTCCCCTTCTTCTGTGTGTTTTTAAAAACAGGCTTGTAATTTCAGAAAGTGATGTACATTAGCAGTAAGTTTGTTTAGAGTAAGGATCACACCTTTTTTAGAAAAAAACTTTTAATTTTGAAATAAGTATAGATTCACAAAAATTTGCAAAAATAGTATAGGCCACTCCTGTGCACCCTTCATGCAGTTTCCCCCAATAGATATATTTTATATAACTATAGCACAATAGCAAAGCCAGAAAATTGACATTGATAATGTATGTGTATACTGCGATGCCATTTGATCAGATGTATAGATTCATGCAACCACTACAACAATCAAGATACTTTAGAACTAGTTCATCACTGCTGCACATTACATAAGTTATCATGATCTACTACTGTTATTTATCAGTTCAAATGAATTATAAAAATCTTACCTTATTTTAAGTTTCTTCATCCTCTTCCCTTTATAATATGATTGTCTTAAATACCTCCTTCACATACATTGAAAAGCATATCAGACAATGTGATTTTTGTGTCAACTGTCAAACATAATTTAGAAAACTCAAGAGAAGGGGCACCTGGGTCCCCGACTCTTGGTTTTGTTTCAGGTCATGATCTCATAGTTCATGGGTTTGAGCTCTGCGTCGGGCTCCGTGCTGAAGGTGGGGGGCCTGCTTGGAATTCTCTTTCTCCCTTTCTGTCCCTCCCCTGCTCACGTTGTCTCTCTCTCTCAAAAATAAATGAACTTAAAAAAACCCCAGAAAACTCAAGAGAAGGAAAGTGTTTTATATTTATTCATATTTGCATTTTTTCATTCTTTCTGTTATTCTTTCTTTCTTCTGGATATTCCAAGATTCTTTTGTCATTTCTTCATTATGAAAATAATTGCCTGTAGCTTTCTTTTGGAGTGGATCTACTAGCCACAAATTCTCTTAATTTTTTTTTTTTTTGGTCTGAGAATGTGTTGCTTTCTCCTTCATTCTTTAAAAAAATTTTTTTTTAATGTTTATTTACTTTTGAGAGAGAGAGAGAGAAAGAGAGAGAGAGAGAGAGAGAGAGAGAGAGAGAGAGACAGAACCTGAGCAGGGAAAGGGCAGAGAGAGCTGGACACACAGAATCCAAAGCAGGTTCCAGGCTCTGAGCTGTCAGCACAAAGCCTGATGTGGGGCTCGAACTGATGAACTGAGATCATAACCTGAGACGAAGTTGGACGCTTAACAGACTGAGCCACCCAGGTGCCCCCCCTCCATTGATACCTGAGATGGTAAGGGTGCCTCAGTATACTGGCTGGGGGAGAAAGTTCAGGTTCCCCATTAAGCCTCTGCTGACACCACTAGGCTGGGCATGAGAGCCATTTTGTTACTGTTCCCTTACTGGCATCATGGAAGAATAGGGATAAAAGTTATGGCTTCCCTACTAGGCTTTCTCTGACACCACCCGGGGAGGGATGGGTGAGAGTGGAAGCTGAGGCTCCCCACATGGCCTTTGTTGATGGGATGGGCATGGCACAGCAGATTTTTCAGTGCTGTTTGGCTGGAGTAGGCCAGTTTTTATCTAAATATGTCTTCTATCTCTGGGCTGCTTGTTTCCTATTCCTTTGGTTTTTCTTGGGGGCTCTTCTTGTCTTTTCTCCTTGGCATTTACAGTTTAACAACTTCTCTAGCTTCCAGTGTAGGATATATTAAGTGAGAAGAAAACAGAGAACTACCTCTGTTGTTCCTCAGCTCCCAAGATCTCCAGCCGATCTGCCTGCTTTTCTCCACCTTTCAGAGCCTTTTTATGTATGTTTTATGTATAATGTTCAGAGTCTTTAGCTGCTTTTAGGGGCAGAGGAATAGAGATAAGTGGATCTACTCCATTTCATGCCAGAAATGGATATGATCATGCAATATTTATTTATTTATTTAAGTTTATTTATTTGGGAAGAGGCAGAGAGAGAGAGGGAGAGAGAGAGAATACCAAGCAGGCTATGTGCTGTCAACACAAAGCCTGAGGCGGGGTTCAAACTCATGAACCATGGGATCATGACCTGAGCGGAAATTAAGAGTCAGATGCTTAACTGACAGTCACCCAGGTGCCCCTATTTATTTTTGAATCCAATTTTCAGGTGAAAGCATGGGACTTTGATGGGAAAAAAAAACACAAAAACAAAAAACCTGATTACTTTTCTTTTGTCCTCTTTCATTTTACCTGATTTTCCAAAATCCACATTACTTCAATTCACATGTCTATATTGGCTCTTGTCTGCATATAGCATGTTTGGGAACCTAGTGAAGCATCCAAGAGACTGGGACAGGGAGGGAGATACAATTATGGAGGGACCCAACACTAGAATGACAACTATGAGCTTTTGGCTCTGGGGGACAATTTGAAGTGTTCAGTCTACAATGATGATGATTAGGTGATTTGTTCAAACATATGGTGAATGTGAGGTGGAGGCTGGGGCACAGTATAACCACAGAGTATCAGGCTGTGCTGACGACACGCAGAGGGCGGGACCAGTGAAGCAGGACCATCCCCTGGGGCTCACCCCCAGGGGCTGCTTCCAGTTCATCCACCAGCTTCTAGGTAGATCCAACAGGAAAGTCTCTCTTCAAGTTTGTTGAACCAGCATTTGCTGTACATCTACTATGTTCAAGACCCTGTAGCGTTAGATTAAAAACAAAAATATCTGAGATGTGATTCTTGTTCGCAAAAAGCAGATAGTACAGAAGCTCCCCATTTTGTGGATTCCTTTTTCATATTATTTATCTCCTATGCTTCACAGGACCAGACCTCACATGTCCTTTCAGAGGGTAATTTTACCACAGAGAGGGAGCATTAAAAAACAAAATAAAATCAAATAAAACGCAAAGAGAAAAGCCTCCCACCCCACAGCCTGAGGTAGCTCTAAGAGCAAGCATTAACCTGACCTCTGTGATAGTGCAAGATGTGCCCAGGTGCCCTCCCAGTCATTGGGTGGATGCCATCGCACACTCCACACACCTGACACTGCTCAGGGAGAAGCCAGGCAGCTTACAACAACTTTCTCAGTCGAAGAATATCTGGCCTAGCAGGCAGCAGCTGGCAGAGACAAGGCTCAGCTGATTGTGATCCTTAGCTTACCTGGGCAGTGACACACTCAGCCCCACAGGGAGTGGCAGTGTCAGAGGCAGGGTATGATGTCCCGGAGAAATGTCCTCAAAATCCTTTGCATTGGGCTGATGCTGGCTATTGCCATCACTGTCCTCCTGGTATTTTATACCAAGAGGACTTTACAAAAGTTGATTTTGAGAAGTCTTCAAAAGGAGCTTCATTTGCCTCTGTCTGAATGGAATAAGACAGTGATAAAGAGATTCTCTCACTTGGAGATGGATTTGCAGCATCTGAGTAAGTTTATGACATTCACTGGGAGGGATGGTGTGTGTGTGTGTGTGTGTGTGTGTGTGTGTGTGTGTGTGTTTAAGGCATGGAGAGAAAAATGAGTGAGAGACCACATTCTCATTTCTCAGTTGCTCATTTAAGCATCTGACATTGAATTCTATCCCTCCAAATGGGAGGTAAGTGACAATTAGTAGGAATTAGAGCAAGCCATTGAGGGGAGGGGAGCAGGATATTTCTATCTGAGGTGTGTGTATGTGTGTGTGTGTGTACATTTGTACACACTCATGATCACAGGTACATGCATGCAGTCAGGGAGATTAAGGCTCAGTATAAAAATCCCAGAGACTGACTTATTTCACTTGGCATAAGACAGACACCATATATTTTCACTCATATGTGGATCTTGAGAAGTTTAACAGATCATGGTGGGGGGCAGGGGGAAAAAAGTTACAGAGAGGGAGGGAGGCAAACCATAAGAGGCTTTTGGTTACTGAGAACAAACTGAGGTTTGATGGGGGGTGGGGGAGAGGGGAAAGTAGGTGATGGGCTTTGAGGAGGGCACTTGTTGGGATGAGCACTGGGTGTTGTATGGAAACCAATTTGTCAATAAATTATATTAAAAAATAAAGTAATGGATTTAAATTAGAAAGAAAATAAATACAAAAATAAAAATCCCAGAGAGGCTCAGGAACAACTAGGCATAGCCTGTCCTTAAGCTTTTGAGTGGCAGGAGCTGTTAAACAGTGGTGACAATCTCTGGGGCAAAGGTCTCCTTCCTATGTTGCTGTGAGCTCCCATCAGGAATTAATGGGGCCTTGTTAGAGGATCTAAGATTGAATCCTGATATGGCCATGATAGGAAAGTGCTTATCTCTCTCCTGGTCTGTAAATGGAGATGTAAGAGGTCCTGCCAGACCTCACATGGTTGTAAAATATATGCAGAAAATGCTCTGTAAACTGATGTGTATCACACTTTAACTTCTCTTTTTTAAATTGAGGTATAACTGACATCAAACATTGTATTAGTTTCATGTACACAACATACTGGTTCAATATTTATATATTTTATGAAATGATCACCAAAATAAATCTAGCTAACATGTATCATCACATAGTTACAAAATTTTATATGCAAATAGAGTATTAACTATAGTCACCAGTCTGTACATTATATCCCATAACTTATTTATTTTATAACTGGAAGTTTGTACCTTTTGATGTTCTTTGCCCATTTCACCCACCCACCCCCATCCCTACCTCTGGCAACCTCCAATCTATTCTCTGTACCTGAGCTCATTCCCCCCGCCATCCCCCCCCTTTTTTTTTAGATTCCACATATAAATGAGATCATACAGTATTTGTCTTTTTCTGCCTGTCTTAATCAACTTAGTATGATGCCCTCAAAGTTTACCAAATTTTAACCTCTTATGAATTCTGGTGTTTATTTTTTTATTCTGGCTCACCATGAAACCTAATGCCTCTGAATTTTATGTGTCTCAGGATCTGACTCCATAGAGGGGAAGCAGCTGTGTTTCCTTTGCTCCCAAGTGACGAGGATCTAATGCTTGTGTGCATGAAGGGAGGTGCTGAATGTGTGAGCAGAGAAGTAACTCCACAGATGTATGGCTTTGTGCATATGGGGGCTGGAGTCAGGGAAAGTGCCTTTTACAATGAGAACTGAGTGTTATCAGGGTTCAAGGTGAGACCAAGGGATAGATGGAAGGACAGACAGGAGGAGCAAAAGGTAGAATTTATATGGAGACTAGAGGAAAAAAAGGAAAACAAGATGGAGGGAGAAAGAAGAAAGCACCATAGCACTGTCTACCTCTTCCCTCATAAGATTCGCATATTTTAATGTGGAACAAGTTTTTGAAAGGCAAGTTTCCTAAGGGATGGTCTAGTGAATGTCTTATCATTCTATTCTCTGTATCTGGCATGTAGAAATTAATAGATGAATAAATAAATGAATGAATAGAAGGGGAGAACAGAAGATAGGCAGACAAGGATGAAGGGAAGAGGGATACAAGGCAAGAAAGTAGATGAAACACAGAGATTGTCACATCCAGAAGCCCCGGCTTTGAGCACACTCCAGTGGGTTAACATTAACTATGAATATATGCTTAGTGCAGCTTCACCAGGGCACCCAGACCATACTGGTATGGTCTCCCCAACCCCAGGACTCGTCCTACTGGCTCAGCCTCCTCTGGCCTTAAAATAGCAGAACTTCTACCTAAAGCCTGGCTACTCTTTCCTTCAACTGGGACACAGTATGCCTTGAGAGCCACCCAGAGCCATTGTGGGTACGTCCCCTTCCTTCTTTGCAATGACTAGTTCCTCCTTTTCTTGATATTCTCAGTGCTTCCCATGTTTTATTCACTTTAAAATGATATGGTGTCAGGGACTCCCTACCACCTGAGATGAATTTCAAAATGTCTTCTGGACTCTGTTTCCAGATCACAAATGCTATTCTTTCCTAAAGGGATTCCTGAATTGGAAGCCTGTTCAATTTACCAGTCATTCTTGCTGCTCATTGCCTCCAAGGAGATTGACAAAAATCATAAGTCAATAAGGATGCCTATGCAAATGATGTAAACTATCAAAAACAAAAGCAAACACATAATGATAATTGTGGGAAGGGTTTAAGACTCTTAAACCAATTTCCTAGAACCACCATAAGGGTACTTAAAAGTCCCACGAGAGAGACACCATTGGGTTTTCCCCCTTTGGGTCGTGGAAAGTTTCAGTATGTCATGGGGATGGTCTAGTGACACTGTGTTCATCCTGTTGGACTGTGCACTTACATCCTCAAATTGATTCTAGGGTGTCCAGGTCTAAACAATTTCCATTGACAGCAGTGATGAAACAGAAAAATCAGATATTCTACAAGAGGAACATTAGAGGAATTCAAAGACACAGAGAATCCCAGACTACCCTATGACTCTCATATACTTAGCACAGAAAAGTTTGACTAAAAATACTATTCAATTTGGAAAACTATAAAAATTCGCTCTCGTTTTTATTTTCTACTGGACCAAATATGCTTTGGCCATCCTCTTTTTGCCTTTTTGCCTTTTTCCCTGGCTGTTTCTCCTTCCCTTTGGGCCAGTTTTATGCCACCTTCCAAACATCCTGCTCTAAGTTGCACGGACTTCCCTTCTCCTCTTTTAGGGGCTATATATTTAGCTGAAATTCAGCCCTTGTTCTTCTCACCAAGCTATGTGCTGTGGCATGGGACTGCACCCACCCAGAGGAAATTCACACTTAGGAATGTCCCCTCATCAAGTTGGTGCCCCTGGGCTGCAATCATCCAAACACTTTCTTCTAACTTGCAGGAAGGTACTAGATGGGCTAGAAGGTGATCCTATCAGTTTGGTTGGAATTTAGTGTGGGTTTATGGGGGATTAGTGGAAACTAAGTGGGTCCTTATGGTGGACTGCTTTATCATTTTGGGGTTTAATGCTGAGGAGTGTCATAATCCATGCTGGGCTTGGGAAATATTAATTGGCTCTAGGTTTGGTCTGACTGAGGAGAGTCAGAAGACTGTCACAGTAGCCCTTTACCTTATGAAAACCTGGCTACCTTCTTACCTCTGCTAACATTTCTCTGGTTGACCTCCCTGACAAGTTTTCTCACTCATTACAGACTTTGTAATGGCTCCTGTTTCAGTCTTTATCTCTGCCCCCAATACTGCTATCCCCTGGATGATGCAGTGTCAGGTGGATGATTCATTCAATACCTTGCCCTTCCCACCTGTATAGTTCTTTGCCTATATCTCACCTCACATTTCTATGGTGCATTCTGGACTTTGTCATCTCCCAGAATTTCTCACCCCAGAAATGACAAACTAATGCTGCCATTCCCGGTTGAAACCTCATGACTGCAGCATATCCATCCAATTTTTCTCTTTAATAGTACCATTTTCCCAAGTCTTCTCTTGCCAGTATCCACAACTCTGTTGCATACTTGCTCTGTTGCACCTTCCTAAGAACCTCCAACATCATGTGAAATCAATTGCTCATCTTCTCTATGCCTTCACCCAAGTGCTTGGCACTGCTGGAAAAGTTCTCATAACTGAACCATTACAAATTCATGGTCACTAGTCCCAGTTAGCTTTCTCTGGCTCCACGGTGCTTCTGTGTTTCAAAAATCAGGTTTCACTCCTATTCCTTATCATCACAACTTTAAAAAGATTTCCACTTTTCTCAGTCTTCTTCACCATTTCTCCCCATCCCTTCCCCAGAAGAGGAAACAGAAAACAGAACCAAACTTTATTGCATGCTAGGCCCTGTCCTTAGCACTTGATATATATTAATCCACTTAGTTATCACAGAAACCCTGTAAAGCACTTGGTAAATCTAAGGCACCAAAAAGAGAAATCCACTGGTCAAGGTCACACAGGTAGGAAAGGGTAGGGCTGCCTGGCTAAGGAGTCTGAACTTTTAACATCTATGTGGTAAGTTGTTGGATAGGATCAATCCGTCTTGTTTGCACTCACCTTATCAACTAGCCAGAGGAGATGCTCAGTAAGTCTTTGGTGACTCAGTTGTTCAGATGAGAGTCAATAGGGAATCAGGCTGGAATGGAATGAAAAGAAAAGGATGAATTCTACCTTGAAGAGGCATACTGTCCATACATAGGCAACTGAATGGAGGTGGGGAAACAGTCAAAGGACGCCTGAGTTTGGGGTGTTGGGTAGGTGGGAGAACAGTGGTTGGTACCATTTGTAGAAATAGGGAGGTAGCCTCAGGAGATGAGTTCAGTTGTTAAGGAATTTGGGGAACTTGGAAAACAGCAAAATGAGAGACATTTTCAATAGCCGGTTGAGATGAAAATGATGAGGAGGAGGACCAACATCAACTGAGTGTGTACCGAGTGACAGGTACAGTTTTAACTGCTTTATGCATACAAACTCATTTATTTATCCTCAAATCTATGCATCAAGTGCTGTTATTGTCCCTATTCTACAGATGGGGAAATATAGGTTAAGATGTTTTGCTGAGGCCATGAAATTGGTAGTGGCAAAGGTGAGATTCAAATTCAGGAAGTCTGAGTCTAGAACTACAGATTGTGTTTTGGGGGTGATAGTGGCCTTGAAGTGAAAGGCAAGGTCTTGGGGACAAATGAGATCACCAAAGACAGGAGGGGACAGAGGACAGGAGCGAGGTAATATTTGGGTGACAGGGCAGAGGAGCTTATTGGATCCCATCTGTAATTCTCTGATGTAGAAAGTACTCACTGAAAGTGAAATAATGACAGCAGAGCCAGGACAAGTAGAGATGAACCTGGCTGGGGATGAGTGTCAGAGTCAGGTGACATTGGTTTGTTTTCCCCTGTTGATGATATTCCTAGCTGAATGGTCATGTGCCCAGGCTCCAAGATGGAGCTGTATCATGGGCCTTTTACCTGGAGACAAGGCCACTGGTTTGGATGACACTGAGAAAAAGATATATTTAATATAAAAATCATACTCAGCTAAGCTGGCTCTCTGTGAGATACTAATAGATTTTCCTGCTTCCTTTAGGTAGGATGATGGTAAGACCTGGTTTGCCTAGAATAGTCCTGGTGTACACCTGTTTTTCTGGTGATACATGTTGCATAATTATTAATATCACCCTATCTACTCTGAAAACTGTCCCAATTAGATGGATTAATTATATCTTCATCACTAATTTAGGGACATTAGGTCTTTGAGAGGATTGGCAGGCCAAAGCACTCACATTAAATAGGTTCTTTTTTTTTTTCTTTTCTCTTTCTCTGTGGAGTTCACAGAACTGAGCTAAAGGGAGTTCAAGGTACATATGATGAGACTCTCCAAGTAGAAATCTTATAGGGTTATTGTAAAGGTGACATAAATAATGGATGAAAAATGGTCTGAAATTTGTGGGCCATCTTCCAAAATAATTGCTGTTGATGTCATGGATCTGAGAAGGACTCTCCTGCATAAAAGTGTCCTCTGCCTGGGTCTGTCACTGTTCTGTTTTTGGTTGTTGTTGTTGTTGTTGTTGTTTTGTTTTTGTAAAGGCAGTGTTTCTCAAATTAATGTGACAATTACATTTATCTGGGACAACTGTTAACAATTCATATTCGCAGGCTCCACCCCAGACCTACTGAATCAGAACCTCTGGACGTGGAGGGGTGGGGGGGTGGTTGGGGGGTGATAGAGGGTAGGGGAGAGGGGAAAATGGGTGATGAGCATTGAGGAGGGCGCTTGTTGGGATTAGCACTGGGTGTTGTAAATAAGTGATGAATCATGGGAATCTACTCCCGAAGCCAAGAGCACACTGTATACACTGTATGTTAGCTAACTTGACAATAAATTACATTAAAAAAAAGAATCTCTGGTGGAGACCTGACTTCAAACTTTGAAGACATTCTTATGATCAAGCAAGTTGGAAAATGTGGGATTAATACATCTCCAATTTAAAAGTTCTTGGCAAATCAAATATATAAGTGAAGGGAATGGTGGATAGTGGTGGAAGTTGAAATAGATTTGCCTTTGTTAGCCACTGACACTATAGTATGATGTTTCTTAAACCTCATAGTACAAAAAAAATTACTCCTTGATTTTGTTCAAAATGCAGATTCTGGTAACCTCTCTTTCCTCTATCTCTACATGACCCTAAGATTCTGATTTAGTTGATTTGGGGATAAGCCTGAATATTTATATTTTAAAATAATCACAACAGAAAATTTTGATATGTGTTTCTTGACTTTTATTCTGAAAAATGTTAGCTCATTATCAATCTGTTTCTCAAGTGACAGTTCCTAAAAGAGGCTTAGAGGTGTGGGACTTAGGATAGATAAGCCCTGATAAAGGTTTAGGAGACGTGTGCTCTAGTGCACACATGGTCAGGACAGCCTTGCATAGGTATGACAAGTTCCTTTGACATACTACATCCCCTGGGTCAAGAGATCGCACGTTTCAGAATTTGGAGAGGAAAACATTTCAAGAAAATTTGGATGGAAAACAATGCGACATAACTAAAGATTGCCTGAAATATTTTCTCTCCTGTCCTTCGTTTGCAGAAGAAAGTATGAAATTGGGTATGAAGCAACAAGAAAATGTGGACAGCACAGTGGAGAGGGTGAAATATGAAGAACATCCTGTTCAAAAGGCATTGGAAGCCAAAGCAAGTGAGACCAAGGAGCACAAACCCAAAGAGATACTCTTCCCAGACGCACAGCTTTTCAGGCAGTGGGGTGAGGGTCCAGCAGAAAAAGGCTGAGAACTTTTTCCAGAAGTTTGGTTACAACGTTTGCCTCAGTAAACAGTTGCCCCTTAATCGCAACGTCCCAGACACGCGAGATTCCATGTAGGATGAACCAATGTTGAGTTGCCGAGGGATCTTGTTTTAATTTGGAGATGAGCTTTGGGAGAAGCTAAAGTCAAGGGTTGAAAGAGAGTTGAGGAGTGAAAAATTGATGGGGAAGGAGTTCAAGGCACAAAAAGTGCTGGCAGGCTGACTGAATCTTGTTTTTAATCCATTTTATAATACAAGCTCAGAGAGGATGACTGACTAGTCCAAATGTTTATGCTCCTTGGAGATGGGCAGTGATGTCAGGAAACATAGATCCTTGAGAAATCTGATGATGAATTTAACTCATAATTGTTCAGATGAGGAAACTGAGACTGAGAACTTGGAAAGACGCTGGTGTTTTCCTCAAATTCTCTGTGTGGACTCCTCTTTGTTATTAATTCTAATTTAAAGAGACTTCTCTCTCTTTCTCCATCAGTTTCTCCTTCCTTTTTCTCTTTTTGCTTCTCCCACCCTCCTTCATAAGCTTTACAAATAACAGCTTTGTTGAGATATAATTCATATACAATTCATCAATTTAAAGTGTGCAACTTAGTGGTTTTTAATATATTCACAGTTCTGCACCATTGCCATAATCAACTTTAAAACATTTTCATCATTTAAAAAAATTCCATACCCATTAACAATCTCCCTGTTTGCCCATAATTCCTCATCCCTAGGCAACTGTTAATCTACTTTCTGTCCCTATGGATTTATTTATTCTGGACATTTCATATAAGTGGAATAATATAATGTATGGATCTTTTATAACTGGCTTTTTTTTCCACTTAGAATAATGTTTTCAAGTTACATTCATATGATAGCATGTATCAATACTTCATTCCTTGTATTGTCAAATAATATTCCTTTGTATGGATATACCACATTTTGTTTATCTATTCACAATTAATGGACATTTGGGTTATTTCTACTTTTTGACTATTATAAATAATACTGCTCTGAACATTCATGTGTAAGGTTTTGTGTGCACATATGTCTTCACTTTTCTTGGTTATACCCTAAGAGTAGGATTTCTGGGTTATGTTATAACTCTATATTTAACATTTCAAGGAACTGCCAGACTGTTCTCCAAAGTGACTGTATCATTTTACATTTGCTCTGGTAGTATATGAGAGTCCTGATTTTTCCACAGACTCACCAACATTTGTTATTATTTGTCTTCTGATAATAGACATCCTGGTGGTGTGAAGTGGTATACCATTGTGGTTTTCATAAAATTTGCATGATGTCTAATGTGCTGCATATCTTTTCATATGCGTATTGGCTATTTGTATATATTAAATGTCTATTCAGAGACTTTCTCCTTTTTAAAACTGGTTTATCTTATTACTGAGCTGCAAGTTCTCTTTATATATTTTACATACAAGTTCCTATCAGACATATGATTTACAAATGTTTTCTTCCATGTGAATTGTCTTTTCACTTTCTTCATGGTTTTCTTTGTTACACAAAGGTTATTAATTTGATTGTGTACAATTTATCTAATTTTTTTCTTTGATTGCTTGTGCTTTGGATGTCATATCTAACAAACTATTGTTTAATTCAAAATCATGAAGATTATGCCTTTTTTTTCTAAAAGTTTTGTAGTGTTAATCTTACATTTCAGTCTTTGGCCCATTTAAAATTAATTTTTGAACATGGTGTGACATAGGGGTCCAACTTCATTTTTTTGCCTATGACTTTATAAACTGTTCTAGCACCCTTTATTGAAGAGACTACTTTTTCACATTGGATTGTCTTGGCACCCTTGTCAAAATCAATTGGCCATATTGTTTCCTTTGCCTACTCTTGGCTCTGGAGCCGACAGAATGGGAAGAGATATTTGCAAATGACACATCAGACAAAGGGCTAATATCCAAAATCTATAAAGAACTCACCAAACTCCACACCCAAAAAACAAATAATCCAGTGAAGAAATGGGCAGAAAACATGAATAGACACCTCTCTAAAGAAGGCATCCAGATGGCCAACAGGCTCATGAAAAGATGTTCAACGTCATTCCTCATCAGGGAAATACAAATCAAAACCACACTGAGATACCACCTCATGCCATCAGAGTGGCTAAAATGAACAAATCAGGAGACTCTAGATGCTGGAGAGGATGTGGAGAAAGGGGAACCCTCTTGCACTGTTGGTGGGAATGCAAACTGGTGCAGCCACTTTGGAAACCACTGTGGAGGTTCCTCAAAAAATTAAAAATATATCTACCCTATGACCCAGCAATAGCACTGCTAGGAATTTACCCAAGGGATACAGGAGTGCTGATGCATAGGGGCACTTGTACCACAATGTGTATAGCAGCACTTGCAACAATAGCAAAATTATGGAAAGAGCCTAAATGTCCAACAACTGACGAATGGATAAAGAAGATGTGGTTTATATATACAATGGAATACTACTTGGCAATGAGAAAGAATGAAATCTGGCCTTTTGTAGCAACGTGGATGGAACTGGAGAGTGTGATGCTAAGTGAAATAAGCCATGCAGAGAAAGACAGATACCATATGTTTTCACTCTTATGTGGATCCTGAGAAACTTAACAGAAACCCATGGGGGAGGGGAAGGAAAAAAAAAGTTAGAGAGGGAGGGAGCCAAACCATAAGAGACTCTTAAAAACTGAGAATAAACTGAGGGTTGATGGGGGGTGGGAGGGAGGGGAAAGTGGGTGATGGGCATTGAGGAGGGCACCTTTTGGGATGAGCACTGGGTGTTGTATGGAAACCAATTTGACAATAAATTTCATATTAAAAAAATCAGTTGGCCATAAATGTAAGAATGTATTTCTAAATATCAATCTTATTTCATTCATTTATAGGTCTAACCTTATGCCAATAACTCACTGCACCTTTTGTAATAACAGCTGCACCTTTTGTAATAAGTTTTGAAATCAAGCAGTATGAGTCTTTCAATTTTCTTCTTGTTCAAGATTGTTTTAGGTATTGGGAACTTGAATTTGCAAATGAATTTAAAAACAATTTTTTAAGTTTATTTATTTATTTTGAGAGAGAGAGAGAGAGAGAGAGAGAGAACAGGCACGAGTAGAGAGTTGCAGAGACAGAGGGGGAGAGAAAGAATCCCAAGTAGGCTCCATAGCCCAATGTAGGGCTGGAACTCACAAACCATGAGATCATGACCTGAGCCAAAATCACAAGTTGGATGCTTAACTGACTGAGCCACCCAGGTGCCCCAACAATTAAGCCTTTCAATCCATGAACGTGGGAAACCTTTGCATTTATTTAGGTTTTCTTTAATTTCTTTCAACAATGTCTTGGGTTTGACAGTATAAGTTTTGCCCCTTTTTTGTTAAATAGGCTTATCTTTTTGATACTATTGGAAGTGAAATTATTTTCTTAGTTTCATTTTCAAATTGTTCATTGAAAGTCTATAGAAACACAAATGTTTTTTATATATTGAATTTGCATCCTGCAACCGTGCCATATTAATTTATTAATTCTAATTGTTTTTAGTGGATATTTTAGAATTTTCTATATATTAGATTATGTCATATGTAAATTGAGAAATATGTACTTCTTCCTTTCCAATATGATGACTTTTATTTAATTTTGTTGTTTAATTACCTGGCTAGAATTTCAGTACAATGTTGAATAGAAGTGGTGAAAGAGGGATTTTGTTTTGTTCCTCGTTACAGGGGGGAAGCATTTACTATTTCACTATTAAGTATGATGTTAGCTGTGGTTTTTTGTAAATGCCCTTTACAGAAATCTTGTTCTATTTCTAGTTTGTTTAGCGTTTTTTTTCTTATTATGAAGGGGTGTTAAATGTTGTCAGGGTCCCATGTTGGGGGCTCTCTCTCTGCCCCTTGCCTGTTCACTCATGATCTCTCTCTCTCAGAGAGAGAGGGAGACAGAGAATCCCAAGCAGGCTCCACACTGTCAGCACAGAGCCTGACAAAGGGTTCAAACCCACAAACCATGAGATCATGACCTGAGCTGAAATTAAGAGTCAGATGCTCAACCAACTGAGCCACCCAGGTGCCCCTAAATAAATAAACCTTAAAAAATGTTGTTAAATGCTTTTTCTGTGTCTATCAAATTGATCATGTGGTTTTATTTATCATCTATTGATATAGGGTATTACACAAATTGATAGTAGGATGTCAAACAAATCTTAAATTCATGGCATAAATTCTACTTGGCCATGGTATATAATTGTTTCTATATGTTGCTGGATTTAGTTTACAAGTATTTTGAGATTTTTGTGTCTCTATAAGAAGTATTGGTTTGTAGTTTTCTTTCCTTGTGATATTTTTTGTCTGATTTTGTAACTAATACTGGCCTCACAGAATGACTTCTATATTTTGGAAACATTTGTGAAGAATTGGTATTAATTCTTTTTAAATACTTGGTAGAATTCACCAGTGAAGCCAGTGAAGTTTGTTGTATTTATCTTCTTGGTTACCATGTCTGATTCTCTACACTTGTTCCTGTGGGTTCAATTTTGTGGATCTTTTTTTGACAAGTAATTAGTGATTAGTAATTCAATCTCTTTATTTGATGTAGGTCTATGTATATTTCTATTTATTCTTGTGTCAGTTTTGAGAATTTGTTTCTTTTTAGGAATTTGTCCATCTCATCTAATTTTTCTAATTTGTGGGAGGATTGTTTATAGTATTCTCTTATAATATTTTTTTATTTCTGTAAGGCCAATGGTGATATCCCACTTTTATTTCTGATTTTTAGTAATTTGAATATTTTTATTATTTTATTGGTCAGTCTAACTAAAAATTTGTAAATTTTATGTTTTCAAAGAACCAACTTTTCACTGATTACCTCTATTGTTATACCTATTCTCCATTTTATGTATTTCTACTCTCATCTTTATTATTCTCTTCCTTCTACTTGCTTTGGATTTAGTTTGCTCATTCTTTTCTATTTTCTTAAGGAAAGAGGCTAGATTATTGACTTGAGATCTTTCTTTTTTTAAAAAATATACTTATTTACAGCTATAAATTTCTTTCTCAGCTCTTCATTAGCTGTATCCCATAAGTTTTGGTATACTGTGCTTAGTTTTTTTTTCAGTCATCTCAATGTATTTTCTAATTTTCCTTGTAATTTTTTGACCCAGTGGTTATTTAGGAATATATTGTTTAATTTCCACATATTTGTGAATTTTCCTTTTTTTCTGTTTTCATCTCTAATGTCACTCCATTGTGATCAGAAAATCATATTTTGTATAAATTTAATCTTTTAAAAATGTATTAAGGCTTATTTTGTACCCTAGCATATGGTCTTTTCTGGAGAATGTTGTATGTGTAGCTGAAAGTATTAGGCTGTTATTGGGTAGAATGTTCTGTAGATGTCTGTTAGGTCTAGTTGGTTTATAGTGTTGTTTAATCTTCTGCCTAATCCTTCCTAGTTGTATCTAATATTGAAAGTGGGATATTGAAGTCTCTAATAATTACTGTTCAATTGTCTATTACTTCTTCAATTCTGTCAGTTTTTATTTCATGTGTTTTGGGACTCTGTTGCTAGATGTATAAATATATTTTTAAATGTTTATTTATTTTTGAGAGAAAGGAGAGGGAGCAGCAGAGAGAAAGGGAGATGGGGGATCCAAAGCAGGCTCTGTGCTGACAGCAGAGAGCCCAATGCATGGCTTGAACTCAAAACCCAGGAGATCATGACCCAAGCCAAAGTTGGACACTTAACCAACTGAGCCACCCAGGAGCCCCTACATGCATATTTTTATAATTGTCATATCTTCCTGATGGATTGATCTTGTTATTAAAAAAACTCCCCCTTATCACTACGAAGATTTTCATTTTAACATCTATTTTGTCTGATATTAGTATAACCACTCTAGCTTTCATATGGTTGCTATTGCATAATATATCTTTTATTTTCAATCTATTTGTATCTTTTAATCCTTTGATCTTAAATGTGTTTCCTGAAGATATAGTTGGATTAAGAAAATACAATCTGACAATCTCTACCTTTTAATTGGGTTATTTAATTCATTTAAATTTAATATTTGTATTTATTATATTGTTATTGATAAATATTTTATTAATTTATGTTGGATTTATGTCTGCCAATCTATCTTTGTTTTCTAATGCCTTATGTATTTTTTCTTGCAGCCTTTACTGCTTGTTTTTTGTATTAAATGAATATTTTCGAATGTAACAATATCATTCTTTTAATTATTTTCCAGTTTATTTTTATAGTTATTTTCTTAATGGCTGTTCTAGGGCTTATAGTGTACATCTTAACTTATTAGATTCTACTTAGACTTATTCCAATGAAATATAGGGAGGTTAGTAATATACAGCTTTATTTCATCTTCTTTTTTTGATGTTATTGTTATAAATATTAAATATACATATGGTACAAAACCAAAAATTTACTGTTATAATTACTTTATATAATTTTATGTCTATTAAAATGAGAAAAAAGGGGATTAAGTATAGATTTATGAAGTTTGTTGTATTTATCTTCTTAGTTACCATGTCTGATTCTCTACACTTGTTCCTGTGGATTCAATGTACCATGTGGTGTCATTTTCTTACCAATACAGCTTTGCTCCCATTCACCTCTTTTGTGCTGTTACTGTCAGGTATATGAAATTATTATAGGCCCAACAATTATATACACTTTAAAAAAACATAATTGCAGTGTGCCTGGGTGGCTCAGTCCGCTAAGCATCCGACTTCGGCTCAGGTCACGATCTCACAGTTCATGGATTCATGTCCCATGTCAGGCTCTGTCCTGGCAGTGCGGAGCCTGGAGCCTGCTTCAGATTCTGAGTCTCTCTCTCTGCCCCTCCCTTCCTCACACTATGTCCCTTCCTCTAAAAAATAATGGACATTAAATGGGAAATTAAAAAAAAAAATAAAAACCAAAAAATATAATTGCTTTTTAAAATCAGTTAAGAGAAGAAAGAAGAAATAGGCATTTATACTGTCTTTTATAATTATGCAGTTACCTTTACTGGTACTCTTGGCATGTGTGTGTGTGTGTGTTGAGTTATTGTCTAGGATTACTTGTTTTTAAGCTAAAGAATTTAGTGTTTCTTGTAAGGTGGGTTTGCAACCAACAAATTCTTTCAGTGTTTGTTTATTTGCCAATGTCTTTATTTCACTTTCATTTTTGAAAGATATAAAAAATGCTTGTTTATTTTTTTCTTTCTTTCTGCACTTTGAATATGTCATCCATTGCCTTTTAGCTCTATTGTTTCTGATAAGATGTCAACTGTTAATATCACTCAGGTTTCCTTGTATGTTGTGAGTTACTTTCCTTTTGTTTTTTTTCCCAAGATTTTCTTTTTATCTTTGGCTTTCACCATCTGGGCTATGATGTATCTGGGTGTGTATCTCTGCATTTATCCTACTTGAAGTTTAACGAGCTTCTTGGGTGTGCTAAGAAGTATTTGAGTATAAATATTTTTTTGGAGGTTATGATTATATCAGAAGGTGAAGCCTCTGAGGGTTAAGATGTTATAGCTTAATTCATCCAATACCAAATGAATGTGGAATTGTGATCAGGAATTTTTTCCACAAATTTTCTCCATTTATTATTTATTTATTTTTTAAAGTTTATTTATTTATTTTGAAAGAGAGTGTGAGAGAGGGGGGAGGAGGGGCAGAAAGAGAGATGGTGAAAGAGAGAATCTCAGGCAGGCTCTGTGCTGTCAGCTCAGAGCCTGACACAGGGCTCAATCTCATGAGCCTGAGATCATGAGCCAAAATCAAGATTTGGATGTTTAACCAACTGAGCCACCCAGGTGCCCCATCTTTCATTTATACATTTAGAATCATCATTGAGGATCTGATCCATAATCCGTGTAATGCATGGCAGTGGCCTAATGTATCATTTGGCTGATGAATTGGTACTCTTCATCACATCATCCTAAGAAGATGTTTTGTCATCATCCCCTAATTCTCTGAATCAGAAGGTAATGGGCATAGCCTTAGATGGAGGTGTGAGAAGCTACCTTTTCACTGAGACTCACTCATCTCCGCATGTAAAATAATCCTGAAGGCATTTAGAGAAATGTTTTACCTAATTAGTTTTTACAAGGATGGTAACAAAATTTAATCTTTCATGCCAACTCCAGTTGATTGGTAGTGACTGCCTAGAGTACTGTGGTGGGAAGACTTTTGAGTCTGTATGATTAAAGGCATGGGTGATGTGTTAGTGATGTCCTCCATCATGAGAGGGGAGGACGTGTGTCAGTACTTGCCACTTGTGAGCCAGGACACAAGTAGGGCCTCATACATTTTCTCTTGGGTTGACTGCATAATTTAGATCTTTAAGCATAAAGATAATATGCTGGGAAAAGTTGGTAACTGAAGCTGCATTGCATTTATTAATTTTGGAGCATCCAGATTTAATTCCATAAGGATTAACTCACAAAACTGCTTGTCAGAAAGTATTACTATGGATACAAAATATTTATGAATCAAGCATCTACATATACTTGAATAACATCTAAGTCACATCCGATACTTATAAACCAAATGAGTACTCTTCATCCCTGCTGTTCATAAAAAATCCTTGTGGCTCAGACATAGAGAGATTTCAGAACTAAAGCATTCTGGAAACCATTATGGTCTAAAACTATAGGAAGACTACTCCACTAAATTTCTTTGAGAGAAATAACTTAGTGAGAGGTATTATTATACAGAATTATAAGATAAGAATAGACTTCTATGCCGCTTCCTGCTAAGTGAGATGCCAAAGTGATTGTAATCCCTGTTTCCCCAGTTTTCTGGATAGCTATCTGAGACCAGAAAGATGGCAACTCTTCTGTTGTCATGTCCTCTCTTTACCTTTCAAAGACTGGAGAAAGTCCACTCATGGGAGTGTTGTGTGGAATTGGAGAATTGGCCAGTTACTTTATTGAGCTTAGGTAGATTTTTTTAAAGTTTATTTATTTATTTATTTATTTTTGAGAGGGAGTGAGACAGAGAGTGCGAGTGGGGGAGGGGCAGAGGATCAGAAGCAGGCTCCACACTGACAGCAGAGAGCCCAGTGTGGGGCTCGAACTCACGAACTGCAAGATCATGACCTGAGCTGAAGTCAGATGCTTAACTGAGCCACTCAGGCACTCCATAGGTAGATGTTAAATACCAGCAAACAATTAGACACATGCAAAGGCATAGCTTTAACAGCTAATCTTTAATAGGGAGTTTACCAAAATGCTGTGGCCAGGACCAGCTACAATATTTGCTGGGCCCAGTGCAAAATGAAAATGTGGGACCTTTTGTTCAAAAACTGTGAAGAATTTCAAGATGGTGTTAGCAAAATATTAAGCCACCTTGCTGCTGGCATAACTTGCCTTGGGAAATCCCAATGCAAGAATATATTTTACAATTGTTTAAAGTCTGTTTCGATATGTGTGTATTGGTTTGTTATACACAATGATAGTTTCAGGTAAACTTGTGATATACACAAGTTTATCTTTCTATATCTAACAACTAGAAGCTACCTTATCAATTTCTCCTATTGTGCCCTTCTGCTGTTGGGGGAGTGGAGAGATTGTGGTCTTATGTTGGAAGGAGTTGCCAAAGATCAGTTCCTGTAACTGTCATCCAACTAATAAATATTTTTCAGTATCTTTTGCTGCACTGCCCAGTATGGTAGCCACTAGTCGCATGTAAGTATTTAAATTTAATTAATTAAAATTTAATTAAATAAAAAATTAGTTTTTGGTTCCCTAGTAACATTATAAGTGCTCAATAGCCATACGTGACTAGTGGCTATCTTAATGGACAGAACAGGTTTAGAACATTTCCATCATTTCTGAATATTTCTTTTTTAATGTTTATTTATTTATTTTGAGAGAGAGGGAAAGAGAAAATGTGAGTAAACATGAGCGGGGAAGGGGGCAGAGAGACAAGGAGAGGGGGGAATACTATTCAGGCTCCAGGCTCTCAGTACAGAGCTGGACACAGAGCTCAAACCCACGAACTGTGAGAACATGACCTGAGCCAAAATCAGGAGTCAGACGCTTAACTGACTGAGCCACCCAGATGCCCCCATCATTGCTGAAAATTCTATTGAACAGAGCTGGTCTAACCATTCCAGGTCAGGTGGTAAGGAGCAAGGAGGAAGGGGAGATCATTCTTTTTGGAACGGCAGGAGCCACATTTCTTGTTTCTCTTGATATAAGGTGGGTAGGAGAATGTGGAGTGTGGATAAGAGAAGTGTTATTAAAGCATTTAGAATATAGCCGAGAAAGTATTCAAAAGGAAGCAAGGGAGACTGAGTGGAAGAAAGAAAATCTGAAGATGGTTGGATTATGTGGATTAGAGGGAAGAGAAGACTGACTCTTACTCTCAACTAAATACATGTGAAAGACCTAAATGTGAGAAAGGAAACCATCAAAATCTTAGAAGAGAAAACAGGCAGCAACCTCCTTGACCTTAGCTGCAGCAACTTCTTACTAGACATGTCTTGGAGGCAAGGGAAACAAAAACAAAAATGAACTATTAGGGCCAGATAAAAAGCTTCTGCAAAGTGAAGGGAACAATCAACAAAACTAAAAATCAACCAACAGAATGGGAGAATATATTTGAAAATGACATATTGGATAAAGGGTTAGTATCCAAAATCTATAAAGAATTTACCAAACTCAGCACCCCCCCCAAAAAAAAGATAATCCAGTGAAGAAATGGGCAGAGGACATGAATAGACACTTTTCCAAAAATGTCCAGATGGCTAACATATACATTAAAAGATGCTCAACATCACTCATCATCAGAGAAATACAAATCAAAACCACAATGAGATATCACCTTACATCTGTCAAAATGGCTAAAATGAACAACTCAGGAAACAACAGATGTTGATGAGGATGTAGAGAAAGGGGTAGGTACCCTTTTGCACTGTTGGTGGGAACACAGATTGGTGTAGCCACCCTGGAAAACAGTATGGAAGTTCTTCAAAAAATTAAAAATAGAGCTACCCTTCCACCCAGCAATTGAACTACTAGGTATTTGTCAAAAGGATACAAAAATGCTGATTCAAAGGGGCACATGCACCCCAATGTTAATAGCAGCATTATCAACAATAGCCAAATTATGGAATGAGCCCAAATGTCCATTGACTGATGAATGTTAGTGATCAAAAAGAATGAAATCTTGCCATTTGCAACAACGTGGATGGAATTAAAGTATATTATGCTAAGTGAAATAAGTCAGTCAGAGAAAGACAAATATCATATGACTTCACTAATATGTGGAGTTTAAGAAACAAAATGGATGAACATAGGGGAAGGGAAGGAAAAATAAGATAAATAACAGAGTAGGAGGAAAACCATAAGAGACTCTCAAATACACAGTATAAATTGAGGGTTGCTAGGGGGGAGGTGGGTGGGGCGATGGGTTAGATGGGTGATGGACATTAAGGAGGGCATTTGTTGGGATGAGCACTGGGTGTTATATGCAAGTGATGAATCACTGGGTTCTACTCCAGAAATCACTACTACACTGTATGTTAACTACCTTAAATTTAATTTAAAAATTAATAAAAATACATATTTATATATAAGCAACAGGTACTGGACATTAAGAACTGCCACTGAGCTTGAAAGAATTTAAGGTTTATCTCTTACATCCCTCTGCCTTTGCTTTAAATATTGATGATCCTCAGGCTTTAGCTCAAGTCTCCTTTCTGCATGTAACTTGAGTAATTTTATCCAACTCTTGTGAATTTAACCACCACTTACATGGTAATGACTCCTAAATTCACATGTCTTCAATCCAGATTGTTCAGCTGTGGCCCCAGGACCATATTTGCAATGACCTGCTGGGGAATTCCCTAGTGTGACTCACAGGTACTTCCTACTCAACAAGACCAAACCGAAACATGTCCATTACTTTTTCTCCTCTCATTGTTCCCAGTTCAATGAAAGGTGCCACGATTCAAGTAACAAATATAAGAACAACAAGAACAGCAATAATCACCAAAGTAATAATAAAAGCAGTTAACATTTAATGAGCCCTTCTTTTATTCTGAGCACTTTATGCACATTATTATATTGACCCTCATAATGATACTGTTGTGAAATCATAGAAAATATATATTTGTCTCTGCCTCCAGTTCCTGACACAGAGCTCAAAGCTTTGTCATTTCCTAAGTGATAAGAACACTATGAGTATCTTTTGTTCTGATGAGGTGACTCTGAATGGACTCCTGGATGAGGGCTGGTTACCAGAAAGATCTACCATAATTAGAAGCTTGAAAATTTCAGCCCCACCCTGATCCCTCAGAGAAGGGAAAGAGACTGAAAATAGAATTAATATTTGGTCATGCCTGTAGGGAAGCCCCCATAAAATCCCAGTAGTATGGGATTTGGAGACCAGGTTGGTGAACACATCTACACAAGGAGGGTAATACACCCCAGCTCCATGGTGACAGAAGGTCCTGCAGTCAGGACCCTCGCAGATCTTGCCTGATGTATCTCTTCAGCTGGCTGTTCATTTGTATCCATTATCAGATCCTTAAGTAAACTGGTAAACATAAGCTAGTGTTTCCCAGAATTCTGTGAGTGACCCTAGCAAATTAGTTGAACCTGAGGAGGGGGTAATAGGAACCTTCAATTTGTAGCCAAGTCTGACAAAACTTGTGGGTAAGCTGGCAACCTACTACCTGCAACTGGCATCTGAAGTAGGATGAGTACAGTCTTGTAAGACTGAGCCCTTAATTTATGGAATCTAATGCTACCTCCAAGTAGATACTACCAAAATTGAGTTAAGTTATAGGATATCCAGCTGCCATCAGAGAGACTTGCTTGGTGTGGAAAAAGACACACACAGTTGGTGACCAGAAGTGTTAAAATTGAAGTGGTCTGTGAAGTAATAATGTGAGTAATAAGGGAGACAAACTGTTTTCTTCTACATAAGTGGAAAATAGGGCAAGTTTTTTTCTTAAACAACGATGACGTGAGTGTTATTATTACTACTACTACTGTTTTATAGACAAGGTAAAGAAAACACAAATAAGGCAGGTAATTTTTTTAAGATCATACAAATAAAAAGTGCCAGGGTTATGACTCGAATACAGGTCTATTTGCAGACTTTGCGCTTACTTGCTCATATTCATTGTACCACACTCTTTACAGCATTGGCATTATCTGACAGTCTGTTAGAAATGTGGAATTTCAGATTCTGCCCAAAATTACTGAACCAGAATCTGCCTTTTATCAAGATCTTCAGGTAGTTTGTATGCATCTAGAGCTTGAGAAGCATTATGGTATGGTATCCTTCCTCCAACCCCCTACCAGTTCACAATAGTCAAGTGACTAGGAAATCAGATTGAGACTATTGTTCTTCTTTTCATTCTTCAGAGTATGTCTTAGCTGAGGTCTTCATACCTATTATACCTGTCCTATGCTTAAAAGGCTTCAGTTCCTCTACTTACTCTTTTTAACCATTGTTTGGTCCTGCTGGTCTGTCCAGCCTTATCTTTTGTCACTAATGCTGAGCAGTGTAGTTCTTCAAACAGTGTGTACTCTTCTGTGCCCCTGTGCATTCATCTGTACTGCAGCCTTTGCCTAAAACATTCTTGCACTCTCAGGGGATGCAACTCAAATGTCTATACAGATCTGCTATATGAGGGCTTGGTAAACAGGGGAACATATGCTGTGAGTAACTATAGCAACTCTGACTCTGGTCAGAGGAGGTGCTATCAGCAGGGAAGATGGTTGCAGTGAGACAAATGTTTGATTTATCAGAGTCCAAAAGTCTGGATTTTTTTTATGTTGGCAATTACTTTACATTTTTAAGAAATATATGGATTTAGTCTTCCTTCCAGAATGGCAGAATGTTGAGTATAGCATTTCTTCTCAACAAAATAACTAGATGACTGGAGAAATTCATGAAAAAGAATAACTTAAAATTTCTAGAGTACAGATACATGAAAAAACACATAAAAACAATAAAGAAAGCCAACAGAAAGTTGTGTTTTGAAAGATCGACAAAATTAATAAAACTTCAGCTAAACTGACCAAGAAAAAAATAAACAAAATCAGGATTGGAAGAGGGACTTCACTATTGACCTTGCAGAAATAAAAGACTATTAAGGAGTACTATAACAATGGTCTCCCAAGAAACTAGACAACTAGAAGAAATGAACAAATTCTTAGAAACACACAAACTACCAAAACTGGCTCAAGGAGAAATAGAAAATCTGAGTATATCTCTAACAAGAGATTGGATTAGTAACTAAAAAACTACTCAGGTCCATATGCCTTTACTGGTGAATTCTACCAAAGTTTAAACAAGAATTAGCTCCAATCCTTGCTAAAGTCTTCCTAACAATAGAAGAGAAGGGAACACTCCACAACTCGTTATATGAGGTCAATATTACCCTGATACCAAAGCCAGAAGAAAACATCACAAGAGAAGAAAATGGAAAAGCAGCATCCCTTATGAATATAAATGTAAAAATCCTCAGGAAAATATTAGCAAACTGAATCTAACAGAATAGAAACAAGATTATATGCAACAGGACAAAGGGGCATTTAAGCCAACAATATAAACTTGGTTCAAACTCTGAAAAATCAATCAATGTGGTACATCATCTTAATAGAATAAAGGACAAAAGGCATACTATCATCTCAATAGACACAGAAAAAGCATTTTAGATAATCCAACACCATTTATGATTAAAAACATGCAACAAGCAAGGAGTAGATAGGGACTTCCTCTATCTAGTAAAGGGCATCTACAAAAAGCCCATATCATTCCTAATGGTAAAAGAGTGAAAGCTTTCCCCATATGAAGACAAAAAACAAGTATATGTGACCTCAACCTTGTATTCGATATTTTAGCCAAGCAAGAAAAAGAAATAAAGGGCATCCATCTTGGGATGGAAGAAGTAAAATTATTTCTACTCTCAGATAACATGATCTTATATATAGAAAATCCTAAAAATCCATTAAAAAGACCATGGGGGAAGGGAAGGGGGAAAAAAAGTTACAAACAGAGAGGGATGGAGGCAAACCATAAGAGATTCTTAAATACAGAGAACAAACTGAGGGTTGATGGGGAGTGGGAGGAAGGGGTGGGTGGGTGATGGGTATTGAGGAGGGCACCTGTTGGGATGAGTACTGGGTGTTGTATGGAAACCAATTTGACAATAAATTTCATATTAAAAAAAATCAATTGGCCATAAATAACTCTTATAACTCAATATAAAAAAATCAAAGGGCTTAGACATTGCTCCAAAAAGATATACACATGGCTAACAAGTATATGAAAAGATGCTGAACATCATTAGTTATTAGGGAAATGGAAATCAAAATTACAATTAGATAATAATTCACACCCACAAGGATGACTATCATCAAAACAACAGATAATAACAAGTGTTGTCCAGGATGTAGAGAAATTAGGACCTCCTTCATTACTGGTGGTAATGTAAAATGGTACAGTCACTTTGGAAAACACTACTGTGGTTCATCAAATTGTTAAACAGAGTTGTTCTATGACTTAGAAATTGCACTCTTAGATGTATATATAAGTGAAATGAAAACATATGCCAACACAAAACTTGTTCAAGAATTTTCACAGTGGCATTAATAACTGTCCCCAAAATGGAACACATTTTAAATGTCCAACAACTGATAAATGGATAAACATGTGGCATACCCATACAATGCAATATTATTTGAAAATAAAAAGGAATGAAGTTTTGATACATTAGAACATGGATTAACCTTGAAAACATTATGCTAACTGAAAGAAGCTAGTCATACAAAATACATATTGTATGTTTCAATTTATATGGAAAGGCCAGAATGGACAATTCTTTAGACATAGAAAGGAGATTAGTGGTTTCCTTTGGAGAAAGGAAGTGGGGGTGGAATGGGTTGGGGAGAAATGGAAAGTGACTGGTAATGTGTATGGAGTTTCTTTTTAGTGTGATGAGAATATTCTAAAATTTGGCAGTAGTAATGGTTGCTCAACTCTGTATTATAAAAAAACAATTTTACACTCTAAAATAGGTGAGTTTTATCATATACAAAGTAGATCTCAATAAAGATGTTAAAAATAAAGAGTAAGCTAATATCTAGCATATGGCAAGCATTTAATAATTGTAAAGTATTATATTAAAAATGTGTGAAGCATAATTCTTTGAAAAGTTTCCTACCACTTTATAGCAGTGGAGTAGAGGTTTGTGTCAATAAAGACTGATGGTCTGAGAACATGGGGAAAAGGTGGTGGCAATGACAGAAGGCCTCTGGCAAGGAAGGTAATTTGGAGATGGGGGAGGAATAGGGATTCCTTTTGGGGAACGTTGGATGTTCAAGTGGATATACATCTTTTGAAGATTAATAGAAAAACATGGATTTTATCCATATAACAGGAAAATTATGTATAAACAAATATAAAATGTTGCTACTGTGATAATCACCTGAGAGCTGCCCCTCTTAATAAGTTTTGGGATTGGTGAGCTGATTGATATATTAAAACATCATATGTAGTGAAGGGGTAAATTGGATGTTAATGTTTAAGTAATTTTTAAAAAGTAATGTGGTTTTTTAAAATGGTTTCTTACAGGTGTCTTCAGAAGGCATATCCTACACAACTCCCATCCCTCGGTGTCATTCTCATATTCGTGAATGAAGCTCTGTCCATTATAGAATGGGCTATTACTAGTATCATTAACCACACCCCCTCTCAATTGTTAAAGGAGATCATCTTGGTGAACGATTTTAGCTTAAACAGTAAGCAACTTGATCAAGGAATAATAGTTTATTGACCATGATAGGTTGGAAAGTGTTCTAGGTTAGAGTTTGGGACACTTCGGGCTCCTCATATAGGGAAGAGAAAAGGATCATTTGTTGAGGGCCTATGTTCTGGAAGCAGTAATCTTCCAAAGTCAAGGCAGAGGATCATCTTCTTGATTACACAGATGAGGAAATTAGGACACAGAGAGATAGACCACATAGTGTGCCCAAATTGCATAGTTAGTTAGTGGTGGAGCTGAGTCAGGCCCAGGAGTGAGTGACTCCAAAGACTTCCCATGCATGCACCATGATGGGGACCTGAGGGAGTGAGGTGGGATCCACAGTTAGACCTTATATCCCAAGAAGGGATTCAGAACTGTTCCCTATGAGGAAAAGCAATCTTCCCAGGTAATTAAACCCAGAGAAAAGGGAGCTTTGGATGTTGAGACTCTTCACAGTGGCCATGTCTCTTGCTCACAGCATGCTCCCTCCCCATTCCTATCTAGTTCATCCAGCAAGGACACATGGAAAAGTGGGAGATAGTGGACCTGAGCCTCACTTGCTGGGATTTCAGAATCCCACTTCCTCCCTTATAAGCTCTATGTCCATAGATATCTCAACTTCTCCGTGCTCCAATTTACTCATCTGCAAAACATGAATGCCGGTAATAATAACTATCTCATAAACTGTAATGAGAGTTACATGAGAGTTAATGAGATAATCATGGCAGCTAACATTGTTCCAATCACCTCATGTATGTTAACTGTTTTAATCATTACAATAACCTATGAGGAAGAACCACTTTTTGCTCAATTTACAGATGCAAAAAACTAAGGCATAGTCTGGTTAAGGAACCTGCTCAACATCATACAGCTGGTAGGTTACAGAATTGAGATTTGATCATAAATTTCAGAGTCCAGAGCCCTAGCTCTAGCCACTATGTTCACTGTTATAGTACATAGATTATGAATAGCATTTAGCACATAGTAACCTCTCAGCTCTTAGTTTTTAAAATTTTGGGTGCCAAATAAAAGAAACTAGAATGAAGTCACAAAACCAGAGAATTTGGGCTAGCAATAAGGAAGAAATTTCTAGAGATTGTTAAGTGGTTGCCCATTGGAGGCAGAATATATTCCTTCTCAGGGGGATCTTTAAGTACCAGAGAGGTATTTACTGCAGTTCAAGTTAGGGGCAATTTGGCCCAAGAAGAAGAGACAAAAGACCTCCAAGCCTTCTTTGTTGGATTTTCAGACACTTAAAATACTCCTATTTATGCTTTAAATAGCTTCCTTTCTTGTCATTTCAATATCTGCACACACACAAAAAAGGTACAATTCCTAAGCAAAATTCCACTGAAAACCAAAGAAACGAAGATGGCTGACTTCATTCCTTTCTGGGCATGGAGACTGATTCCAAGTTCCACATGTGGTCTTTAAGCAAGAAACAAGGGCTTGATTAGAAAGACCTCTGTCCTAGACATCTGAAGACACCCTGGCTCCTCTCCCTGGCTCTGTGAGATGACCTGAGGCAAGTTGTCTTACCTCTCTGAGACTCAACTTTTCCATGAGGCAAATACAAGGGCTGAGATGGAAGACCACTGAAGATATCTTTTTCTGTGGGGAAAAAAAAATCAATGGTTCTTCAATACCACATTCCATGAAGAGTAGATAAGAGTTAATTCAAGATTTCTTCCTGTGGAACAATTAATTCAAAAGATACAAGATTACAAATGTAGGGTAGACACATAAAGAGAAGTCAAGCAAAACTCTAGATTGTTCTGAACCGTGCCCCTATCATATAACACATTTCTCTCACTTGAGTCAGTAACCCATTATGTTTTCCATAGCCATAATGTTTGGGCACAGAAGAGGGGACTGTTCATCATTCTTTGGCTGATGTCTCTGGGATAGGAATTAGCTTCTCTCTCGTTAACTGTGAAAACATCAGCTAGATTGGTCTTACTTCCAAGGGAACTCAAAAATCTATGTTGTGTTAAGTTTAGGAAAATAAATGGAAGACCATGATTCATGCCACAAGAGAAACTTACTATTCATTTGACTTTGGGGGGCAAGTCACTCAATTACTTCATGTCTCCATTTTTTCATCTGTAACATGGGGGAAATAAATAGTTTACCTAATAGGGCCAGTCTGGGGATTAAATCATGAAAAGTCCTTAACAAAGGACTTGCTCCCAATAAATGTTAGCTAGTGTTATTACTCCTTGTTTACCTCAGTATCATTTGTAGTACTGTTGAAATGCCATCACCTGGTGTTAGAGGTATTCCCCTTTCCTTTTTTCCCTCGATATGAAGCTTCATTTGCATTAGGTCAAGTGTTTCAAGTGTCAACAGGGCTAATCCAACTTTTCAGAAATTATATTAATATAAGTGGGATTCTGTATTTTCTCTCAAATTTTAGGCAAATTTTATAACTCTCAGCTATTTGTTGAATTTGCACCCAAAACAAGACACTATGCAGGGAAGAGAATGTCAGTGATTTCAAGAAGTTCTCATATTAATTGATGAGGCAAGACATACCCATAAAAAGACATCCCAATATCTGAAGAATGGTGTGTTTTTTTGTTGTTGTTGTCTACAAGAAACTCACTTTATTTTCTTTTCTTTTATTTTTTTTAATATATGAAATTTATTGTCAAATTGGTTTCCATACAACACCCAGTGCTCATCCCAAAAGGTGCCCTCCTCAATACCCATCATCCACCCTCCCCTCCCTCCCACCCCCCATCAACCCTCAGTTTGTTCTCAGTTTTTAACAGTCTCTTATGCTTTGGCTCTCTCCCACTCTAACCTCTTTTTTTTTTCTTCCCCTCCCCCATGGGTTCCTGTTAAGTTTCTCAGGATCCACATAAGAGTGAAACCATATGGTATCTGTCTTTCTCTGTATGGCTTATTTCACTTAGCATCACACTCTCCAGTTCCATCCACGTTGCTACAAAAGGCCATATTTCATTTTTTCTCATTGCCATGTAGTATTCCATTGTGTATATAAACCGCAATTTCTTTATCCATTCATCAGTTGATGGCACAAAAACAGACACATAGACCAATGGAATAGAATAGAAACCCCAGAACTAGACCCACAAACGTATGGCCAACTCATCTTTGACAAAGCAGGAAAGAACATCCAATGGAAAAAAGACAGTCTCTTTAACAAATGGTGCTGGGAGAACTGGACAGCAACATGTAGAAGGTTGAAACTAGACCACTTTCTGACACCATTCACAAAAATAAACTCAAAATGGATAAAGGACCTGAATGTGAGACAGGAAACCATCAAAACCTTAGAGGAGAAAGTAGGAAAAGACCTCTCTGACCTCAGCCGTAGCAATCTCTTACTCGACACATCCCCAAAGAATGGTGTGTTAAATTGAGTGAGCTGTCGGTGAGTGTAAGAAAGCCCAGAGAAAAGCCTGGGATTATCTAGGGAGGCTTCCTGGAGGAGAAGGACCTGGGTTGGGACTTGAAAGCTTGGTAGGATTTAGAAAAGCAAAGAAAACAATGATTGGGTGTATGTGTGGGGGTTGGGGGAGAGAGAGTGATGCAAAGAATAATGTGAACAAATCTGCAGTAGCCAGAAGCACCCTAAGCTGAGCATCCTGGAACAAAGGGTTTGGGGGCAAAGGGGACCAGTGGGAGAGCAAGGTTGAGAAGTGAGCATAAGTTTACTTCAGAAGATCCATCAAGGGTTCTTTAATTCTTGTGCTGGAATATAGGCATTATTTCTGAGAGGATGACTTAAAATCTACAACTCATAGAATTTTGGAAGTGGAAGGATCCTGACATTATCCATCATTTCTAAGTTGAAGAAACAGAGATCCCCAAATGTGAAGTGACACAGAATTATATAGTGAAAGAGGCTGAATTACAGACTAGATACCCAGGATCTATGGCAACCTCTCTTCTTGCCCCCACCACCATTTTGATTTACACGTTTTATTTAAGAACTCATACAAAATACTCCACATAAATGATTTTTAACCCTTATCTTCCTCTTCTTATTTATCCTGATTGATCTGGAAGTAATGTGATCCCTATCTATGCTGTTAGCAACTATGTTTACAACTAACAACTATGTTAACAACTAACCAACCACACAGATTATTCTTCATAGTTTTTGGTGAGATATTTCAAATGCCTTTAAAAAAAAGGTGCTTCAGAAATTATGGTAATCCTGCTCTTGCTCCTTTAAGTGATAATAACACCACCACCAAGATTTCCAGATTTTCCATTCACTTTGAGTTTTCTTGAAGACATTGCTGAAAAATAGGCAATATCCATGATTTCATTTTCCACAGATTACATTTTCTTCACGCTGTCAAGTGACAGAAACTCCTGCTCCCCTCCCCCACTTTGCCACAAGCTTTTCAGTGGCAGGAGAAGCAGAAAAAATACGGCAATCCCTTCTGATTGCTTCCTAAAAGTAGTGACTGGGTGAATGTAGGGACTTTCCAGCTTGGTTTCTCTCAGTAGGCACAGCCTTCAGATCCACTGGCTCTCTTTAACACCTTCAACTACTGAGTTAGTCATCCTGGACTGCAATTGGGAAATTTTGGGGGAAAATTTTTGTGCCACAGTCATTCCAGATCTTGGCCACTCCAGCACTCACAAATCTACTCTTCTTGTGAGGGAGAAACCAGCAAGAATCTTGTTTCTTGGCCCTGGGAAGAGAGGAATGGAGGGAAATCATGAAAAACCCAACCAAGTTCATACATAGCTCTTGAGGTAGCATGGCATGATGGTTAGACACAACAAGGGCTCACATCCAGGTGTGCCACTTATTAGATGTGTAACTTAGGTTTCTTAGTCTCTCTGTGCCTCAGTTTTTTCATCTATAAAGTGAGGATACTGAAGTACCTACCTTGTAGGATAATTTGAAAATTAAATAAATTAATGTTATCAATGGATACTCAGAGTCATTTAGATATTTTAACACTGCTTGGTGATTTGCATGCAAGTTGTTCTCATACATATGAAGAAATCAGCTGGTAGGCTGAGTCAAAGAACAAATTTATAGGCAGGCTTTATAAAAGAGAAAGGAGAGAGAGGAAAAAAAGTAAACAATCTAGGAATAGTGAATCCTGTTTGCATAATTTGGGGGATAAATTCATTATCTGGAAGCTGAAAAAGCCATTAGTCTGGGCATTCTATCCAAAATTGGCCCTTGAGTAGGGCAAGTTGAAATATGTAAAGCAAGACAAAATAATTTCAGTTGTTTATGGATTCTTCAGAATATCTTGAGAATTTAGCTGTGGGGAAGAGATTCCAGGCTGTCTCCACAATGTCTGTTCATCAGCACTTCTGCCTTATTCAGGTTAGGTCTGTCTACTCATTCGTAAGAATTTCTCAATATACATAAAGCATGAATAACAATCCTTATTACTTAGTAAGCAGTATGATTATTCTAATGTAGTTTAACTTCAAGGGGGATTAGGAATGGAGCATTAAGCCTGAGGATGGAAAGGAGAGGAGAGGTAGGTGCAGGGGAAACACTACTTATTTTCTCAGTCAAGATGGTAGAATTGTTCATCCTAAATTGGAGGTAGTTCAACCACTACTATATAATAGAATGAAATTTCTACACCACATTGATTAAGGCACTCAGGATCTCTATAGGTATGCATTCGGTTGGCAGGAGAACTAAAGGCATACTTGGATAAGAAGATTAAATTTTATTTTTATTTTTTTATTTTTTTAAACATTTATTTATTATTGAAAGACAGAGAGAGACAGACCATGAGCAGGGGAGGGGCAGAGAGAGAGGAAGACACAGAATCAGAAGCAGGCTCCAGGCTCTGAGTTGTCTGCACAGAGCCCAACCCGGGGCTCGAACTCATGAACCGCGAGATCATGACCTGAGCCAAAGTCGGACGCTTAACCGACTGAGCTACCCAGGTGCCCCAAGAAAATTAAAGTTTATAACCAGAGGTATCCAGGACTAGTGAAAATAATTTGGCATACGAACAAAAAGGGTCTTGCTCAAGCACATAACACTGGCAGGAAAGTGGCTATAGCTGATGTGATTGTCATCTTGGATGCTCATGTTGAAGTGAACGTTGATGGTGTAAGACTCCAGCAGTTTTCTTCTGGGAAAAGGCAGAAAGGAGATACAGTACCTGTACTACATACAAGACAGGATATTGTGGAAATAGGGAAAGACAGTACCAGACTTTAAACAAAGAAAATATCCAAAGATAGGGCGCTTTTACTCAGGGTTTTTTGTTGGCTAAGAAAAATAGTTTAGTGCTAGAGAAAAAAAAATGGGCTTGGAGTATTGACAACTGGATTCTGACCTTGACTTTGCTAAATAACTTTGTGACTTTGAATCAGTCACATTACCCAACTAAACATTTATGTTCTTAACCGTAAAATGAAGAAATGATGTTTTGATAATTCCTAAGGTTTTTCCCAGCCCTGAAATTACATGATACAAAGAAAGTTATGTTCTTTGGAGAATCAGATAGTAAAGAGACATCATTTTGGAAAAAAAAGGAGACCCAAAGAGATAATGTAAATTTAGGCAGAATACCAATGTTTCTGTTCACAATGACTTGGGAGTGGTATTTAGGTACTAATTCCAAATCTGCTTTTTTTTTTTTTTTTAATTTTGAGAGAGAGAGAGACAGAGAGAGAGACAGAGAGAGAGAAAGAGAGCATGCACACACACATTCAAGTGTGGGAAGGATAGAGGGAGAGAGAGAGAATCCCAAGCAGGCTCCATGCTGAGTGTGGAGCCCAATGAAGGACTTGATCCCACAACTGTGGGATCATAACTTGAGCCAAAATCAAGAGTAGGATGCTCAACTGAGCCACCAGGTGCCCCCCAGCCCCAAATGTGCTCTTGACCCGAGTCAGCTGCTAGCAGCCTCAGCTATCCTGAAAACTATAGAGACTCTGCACTCTGGAGAGTCCTACTCACTGCACAGCACAACCCAAATGAAAAAGATGCTCAGTACCAGGGCAAGGTGCTTGGAGAAGTTTTGTTTGCTTCTCTCTGCTCCTTACTTTCATATCCAGCCTGGGTTTGTTGCACACTCTTCTTTCAGGGCAGAGCCCATTTTGGCTTGGATTCAGGAAGACCACACAATGATTGTGTCTCCTGTTTTTGACAACATTCATTTTGACACCTTCCAATTGGAGAAGTATGCACTGGCAGTTGATGGGTTCATTTGGGAACTATGGTGCTGCTACGATCCTCTGCCAAAGGACTGGATTGATCTGCATAACGTCACTGCTCCAGTGAAGTAAGTGTGGGGCTTAGGGAACCTGATTGACACCTGGGAAATCAGGAATAAATGGTGTTTGTTTTGTTTATCTTTGGTGGTACTGATGAGAGTGGGTGGGAGAAGTGGAGGAGATGGGGTGAGGGACAGAAGATAGGGAAAAAAACACTGATCCTGGATAAGAAATTATAGACCCTTTAGACTATTTAAGGGCTTTCAAACAAAGTTAAGCACAGCATGTAATATTTTAAAAACCATTTGAAGCTTTTATCAGGCTATGAAGTAAGGATATGAAGATGAAAAAAATGGAATTTATTTTTTTATAATTATTTATTTATTTTGAGAAAGAGAGAGTGAGGTAGCAGAAGGGAAGAAGGGAGGGAGGGAGGGAGGGAGAGAGAGAGAGAGAGAGAGAGAATTCCAAGTAGGGCTCCACACTGTAAGCATGGAGCCTGACATGGGGCTCAAACTCACAAACCATGAGATCATGACCTGAGCTGAAACCAAGAATCTGACACTTAACTGACTGAGCCACCAGGATCCCCCCAAAAGATGTAATGTCAATATAATTGACAAGGCTATGGTAGCATGGGGACAAGGGAAGGCTACATGCACAAAGTTCAGTCTGAGGGTTTAAGAAAAGCCTTCAAGATAGGTAGAGGCTTGAGTAGAGTTTTGAAAGCCAAATTGGCTTCCTACCCCCTCACCCACCTTCATCCTGACCATTCCTCCTCGAGAGGTTAATAACTCTATTGTTGTGTGTTCTACAGGAGTCCCTCCATCATGGGCATCCTGGCTGCCAACAGGATCTTCTTGGGAGTGATTGGATCTCTGGATGGTGGAATGCTGGTCTATGGAGGAGAAAATGTGGAACTTAGCTTGAGGGTGGATATATTTCCTTCTTATTATGAGACAAAAAAGAAGGGGAAATAATTGGAGGGTTGGTAGGATCTCTGGAATTCTGGAACAAGGCTGAATGTCATTGGCTCAAGAAATAGACATATTCTCATGTTTCTGGATCACTAGGGATAGGCAGTAAAACTTCTGGAGTAGAGCTTTCTGGTATAGGTCTATATAATCTGGGAAATATGGATGGAAAGGGGCAGAATTGAAGCTCAGCAGACTCCAAGCAGTTTCTAAGCATCTCTTAGGATGCTTTAAGCCAACTTTAAGTCAGGCAGCTATCTACAAGATTAGCTAAAGGGAATTTGAAATGGGCAGAAGGATCGGGTGCTACAGATGTGTGGGCAACCAACATGCTCCTGTATGGACAGATGGAGCAGCTGACATCATGACATAAGTTCATTCTGAGATGTAGTCTTGTCCAGGACAAATAGCCAGTGATGGGTTGTACAGCATGAAATTCTCAAACCAGTTCTACTTCTGATTAACTTCCTGTGTGTCTGGAACAGCACTGGCTTCACGGTTCAGTAATGATGCCTCTTCCGTTCCCCTGACAGCTTCCCATGATTTCTCAGGTCAAACAAACAACCTGAATTTTTGTGCTGTATAAATTTGGTGTGCAAACTAAGACTACTGGAGAAAATTCAAGTGCGGGTTCATATTACATCAGTGTATTAGTTAGCTCCTGCCACAAAAATGCTGTGTTACAAACTGTCCCAAACTCAGAAACTTAAAACAACAATAATTTATTCTCAGAGATACCCAGGTCCAGCTGGGCTTGCGTGGGTGTCTCTGTTTCACACATGTTTATTCTGAGGCTCAGGCCAATGGGACAGCAGCTACCTTGGTAAAGTTCTTCTTATGCAACAGAGGGCAAGTGGAAACATGTGATGTCTCTTAAGGCCTGGGTTTGGAACTAGCACATTATTTTTGTGCTCTATTCCATTTGTTAAGGTAAGTCACATGGCCAACTCCAACTTCCATGGTGTCTGTTTACAGTGAAGTCTGTCTACAATGAAGCCATGAAGAGAAGTATGAAGAATTGGGGTCAATAAATTCAACTTATCAGTTTGGAACAGATTTCATGCATAAAACATCCCCCCCCCCCCACCAGAGTATTCCTTTTGCCTCTCCTGTATAATATACAGACCTTTATTTAAAGACCTTACCCCTTGGGTTTCTGATGGTTCTTACATCTTTCTTTAATCTTCCAGACTAAGGTTTAACTCTTACAAAAGGCAGTATAAGTTAGTGAAAATTTCATGGGTATTGGAGACATACAGACTTAAGTCCAAATCCTACTCTGCCACTTGAAAGTTTGTGTTATCTTGGGCAGTATACATGCTCTCTATGTCATACCTGCTACATTAAGCACCTAGCATGGTGGGTGACATGTGGCTTATGCTCATAAATGGTTAATGATAAAAAAAATAATAATAAGACTGTCAGGATGGCATTGTAAAAAATGCTGTACTTGGTTCTAATCCTGACTCTGCTAACTCACTGTGGACCAAGCTTCTATAAAATGGTGCCTTTTTTTTTTTTGAAGCATATGGTATTTTCTAAAGCTTGCTCAGATCTAATATTTTCAGTTTCTTTTCCCTGGAACTGATGACCTTAGAACTACATATTATACCCAATTAAGTACTAGCCAGGCCCCCATATTTATGTGTTAACAAATATACTTTGAGTCTCTATCCGGGTTATACCTTAAGCCAACAGTCATTGTTTGGCAGAGAAAACTACTTTTTGTGTGATTATCTTGACAAATTTTTCCATTTATGCAAGGGGAGAAGCATCCTTCCTTAATCTACCTTGTAAGGATAATGGCACAGTTAAAATGTAATAAATAATTTTAAATGATTTGTAAAGATATTAATTAGAATTCTTGTTTGGCTTCTGTGCGAGAGGCTAAAATAACAGGTTTAAACAACATAGAAATTGATTCCTTTTTCCAATAACAGTTTGAACAAAAGCAGTTCAGGATTGAGATGGCAGCTGCAGGGTGATGGGGACCAAGACTCTTCCATCTTGTGGTTCTGTCACTCAGCACCACACCTGTATTCTAGTCAATAGGAATACAAAAGGGGAAAGGCAGAGCATGCTTTCTTTTTAAGGGCACTACCCAAAAGTTATATATGTCATTTCCCCTCAAATCCCATGACTGTTGGTCATATGGTCACTGGTGAGCAAAAGAGTCTGTGAAATGTAGATTTCAGCTAGTTGCTTATGTGTGCAGTTATTCTTTCTATAACTACAGTTGTAAAGGGAATAGATATTTGGAATACAATTAGTCTCCAGCATAAAAATATAAATGTAGAAACAATTATTTTATGTATGGTACTTAGCAAAGTCCTAAGATGACCCTAGTTACATTATAGTTGAGGTTTTCCTACCTACTATAGCTTTCCATGAATTTATCTGGAGCCCCAATTACCTAAGTTAGGACCCTAAGCCCTTCTTACCATTTCTGAGTTCCTCATTTTTCTCTACTCTCTCCTTTTGCTGCCTTTCTGTTTTCATTCCCCCACCTTGTATTGAACTCTGCCATTTTAGTTTCCACAAGAAATCCTCTTGCTTTTAACATTTTGTGATTTTTTTGATAGACTTTGCGGGAAATGTACAGAGGGTCAGGGAAGAGCCATCCTTTTCCTTTTATTGGATAAAACAGTTCTACCCATATCCAGTTTCCTTAGTTTGTGAGTGTGGCTATTTGACTTTTAAAACCTGTCAGCACTTGTTAAGATCTGTCTTTTTCCAATGACAGATCTTAGGGTACATCAGAGCTGCATGGAATGTTTTATTCTGACATCTAGAAGCATGGCAGTGATGGTGTACATGGACACGTATAAATGGAGACAGGCTGTTTGGGCTGATGCACAAGAAAGAAAGATGAGCATTTATTAAGCACCTTATGTATTTCTGACCTCTTGCCAAAGCTTAACATGCTTACTCCCTGGGTTCAGAATCCAGCTCTGTCATTTACTGGCTGGTAAATGTGGGCAACTTACTTAAATTGTGATAATAATAATACCTACATGGTGAGGAAAATTCATGAAAAATATTAAGGTAATATGTGCCACAAAGCAAGTTATTGTTATTATAAGCAGAAGCTTCCTGTCTCTGTGTGTGGTAGACACACACACACACACACACACACAGATAGATTTAGGGAATGAAAATGGAGATGCATTTGGCAAGTGGGAACAAGTTGAAAGAGTGAGATTTGACAACTGTTGGTCAGAGATAATGGTTAACATTATTTCATAAATGGCAATCATGACTTTCATCTTTTCACTTGAATTTAAGGTTTCTTGTGCCAAAAGTTTTTTCTCCCCTAAATTCCTGTGGATTGGAAACTACCATCAACTAAAAAAATTGAAGTAAATTTGTATTTGAAATTTTAGATGTTTGGCTTCAGAATATAAAATCTGAAAACAAATCAGATGTAACCTTCATATGATTCTGGAAACTAATGAAAAGAAATGGAAGAGGATATTGGAAGAAAAGAACTGTTTGAAGTTAAAAATCATAGCCATTTATGGACCTTTGTTATGCTGCTTAGTCCTACTGGCAGCTTTGTGCCATTTTGTAGATGAGCCACCTGAGGCTCAGAGAAGGGAAGTGTTTTTGCCCCTAGTTGCCAGCTGTGCAGTGATAGAGTCAGGATTTGAACACAGGTTAGTCTGACTTCAAAGCCTGATTTTTTGTCACTGTGCTATTCTCGGTTTTGGGGGGTGAGGGAGGAGAATCTGTGAGTTCAAAAGTAGAAGAAAAGATGAAAAAAAATTGAAAGTCAGGCAAGAGGATTGACCTTTCAGGTGGTCCTGAACCAGGGGGACCGAAGTTGCTCACTCTCATCTCAGAAGTCCCTTTGGGCATGAATGCAGTAAGTTTCTAACTACTGCCAGATAGGCTAATTAACCCCTGAAACTGTACCTTTCTTGAGAAACCATGAAGAGAAGACAATGGAGCCATTATATCAATCTAATATCATTAGATAGTTATATCATCTATCTAGATGAAGACTATTTTTAAACCAAATATTAGATTGTGTGGCCTGGCAAGTATGTTTGTACCCATCTGGAATATGGATTTTTATAATTACATGGTAAGTCATGGTATCTCTTCTTTAAGAATGACTTGTATTAGTTATCTATTGCTGGGTAATAATATTATCACAAACTTGGTGATATAAAGCAAGGTGCACTTACCATCTCACAGTTTCTGTGGACTAGGAGTCCATGCATGGCTTAGCAGGATCCTCTGTAAAGCTATGGTCAAGGTGTTGGCTCAGTTCTCATCTCTCATCTAGGATCAACTGTGTAAAGATCTACCAAACTCATGTGATTGTTGGCAGAACTCAGTTCCTTGAAGTCCTCCAGACTGAGAAATTATTACATTTTTTTGCTGACCAATAGTTGGAAGCCTCCCTTAGTTTTTTGCCTTGTGGCCTTCTCCATTATGGTGGCTCACAATATGGTGGCTTCTTTCTTCAAAGCCAGAAAGACATCATGTCTCCTATCAAGATGGACACTGCAATCTTTTTTTTTTAATTTTTTTTCAATGTTTATTTATTTTTGGGACAGAGAGAGACAGAGCATGAATGGGGGAGGGGCAGAGAGAGAGGGAGACACAGAATCGGAAACAGGCTCCAGGCTCTGAGCCATCAGCCCAGAGCCTGACGCGGGGCTCGAACTCATGGACCGCGAGATCATGACCTGGCTGAAGTCGGATGCTTAACCGACTGCTCCACCCAGGCGCCCCTGCAATCTTATATAGCATAATCACACACAGCACTCATGTACATACTGTCACCTTTGTCATACTCTGTTGGATACAAGGACATCAAAAGCCTACACTCAAAGAGAGGGAAATAGGGAACACTAGGAGGCAGGGATCATGGGAGCTTCTGAGAGTCTGTCCAGCACAAAGTTAAGTCCAGTGAGATTGGTTCAGGGTGTGGTGCCTCTCAGGACTTTGGTACTTTCTTGGGGATAAAGGAGCAGAGGCAGCCACTCCTTTTGTCTGTTCAGGAAGATTTCCTGAAGGAGGTAGGAGTTTTGAGGCTGTCTGAACAACAGGAGAAAAGCATTTTGGTAGACTTCTAACATAGGTTGTTTTATGTTGGTTGGTTGAGAGGTAACATAGAGATGGCAGTGGCAGGACTGAATTTACATTAAAAAAAAATGGTTCCACAACGTGTCTCTGTGAGTCTACAAACTATGCCACTTATTGGCCATGGGTTCAGCCTGCCCAGGTGACTTTTCTTTTCTTCTCTTACAGGTGTGGCAGTGTGGAGGGAGCATCGAGATCTTGTCCTGTTCCAGGATTTCTCACCTAGAGACACCACAAGCCCTATGCCTTGGATCTGAGTCTTGCCTTGAAGCACAATGCTCTGCGAGTGGCTGAAATCTGGATGGATGAGCACAAATACGTGGTCTACATGGCTTGGAACATACCTCTCCAGGTTTGTCATGGAATTGAACAGAAGCAAGGAAGAACAAAGAAGGAGAAGGTGGTGGTAATGGTAAGAGATGGGTGGGATAGAGTGAAAGTGCCTTCCCATCCTAAAAAATTAAAGTCCCAATAGTGTGATGATAATGACACTTAACATTAATGTAGTAATACTATGCGCCAGGAAGTCATTAGATTGCAACATATCTATGGGATAGGTTTTGTTTTTATGACTCCCACATTTACAATGGAGAACCAAAGCACAGAGAGCTGAAAGGAACTTGTTTAAGGTAATAAAGTAGTAAGCAGAGATGTGATTCAAACCAAGGAATCTTCTAGATTCCATGTTCTTCGTGCATCATCTGTACTAGGAGATTCCTTGTGGGGCAGGGCTTGACATCAAGAATTCACTGGTCATTGCAGGTGGGATGTGGGATGGTGGGAGTAGGGACAGCAACCCTGCTGGGTGCACCCAAATCAGGATGGCCTTCTTGGCTAAGGTTAGCCACAAGAGGCTGGCATGGTATGCTGTCTTCTAACCTGGATCTGTGGCTCTGGGCTCAAGCATTCTTCCCCTTTGATTCCCCATAGATGTCACTTGTAGAAAATCTCCTTTAACCTTTACATCTCATTACCAGAATGTTCCTTTCAAAAGCCTTTTCTGGCTATCATGAGGAATATTTTGTGCCTTACTGGTGTAAGCATTATCTCAAATAGGAACAGTTTGCATTAGTTTGCTAATGATGAGAAATAAACCTGAGTGACCCCACTGCACAGACCTTGCAAGTGCCTTTTAAACCAGCAGTGATTACAAGGGTTCAAGCTCTTCCCACTTTCTCTGGAAAACTATAATTATCAAGGTTACCTTATACGCTATCAGGAAAATATTCCATTCCCTCATGCGTCATCCATACCCTTTGGTGGAGTCAAGGATGTTACAAGGCACAGAAACACTCCATGTTTTATTTATAGAACACTGGAATCGATTTTGGAGACATTTCTTCCAGAATGGCACTCCGGAAGAAACTGAAATGTAAAACTTTTGACTGGTATCTGAAAAATGTTTATCCAAACCTGAAGCCAATTCACAACATTGTGGGCTATGGAAGAGTATGTATTATGAAATTGCATTTCAAATGTTAAATATTTGACTGTAAGAGACAGTAAGACCTGAACTGCATGACTACCCAGAAAAGGGTTTCCAAAATCCATCCTACCCAGGATGGATTTGTACCCCTAATTTCTTTCTTGGCATTTTGCCCTTGAGCTCTCTCAGTTTCTTTTCATCTCTTGCTCCCCAGATCCCATCTTTTTTCCATGTCTTTGTCTCTGGTTTCTTATTTCACAAACTGCAACCCTAGATCTGCCCCTTTCAGTTTCTCAGCCAACCAGAATGTCTGGCCTGGCTCCCCTTCTCTATATGTGCTCTGACAGTCTGAAGGGTGGGTGTTCTCAGGAAGGGGCATCACAGTAGTGCCTCATTCTAGCACTTGTCTAGTGCATAGAAAATGGCTCCCAAGATCACAACCTCCTGTTCCTTTTTTGGCTGGTAATTTCTGGCACCCTTGGAGTAGTGGGGAAAATACAGGGCCAGGGGAGGCTTGAGGGCCCTCCTTGTCTGCCTCTTTCCAATGGTGTTTTTGTGTGTTTTGTCCTTTCAGATGAAAAACACATTGGATGAAAATATCTGCCTAGATCAGGGACTTGTTTCATCCAACACCTCCATCATGTATTACTGTCATGAATACAGTACACAGGTATTTTCCACAATTTCCCCTGCCCTGGCAGGGTGAGTCTGTTGTAGCTCAGCCCCTGGCAACCTTTGCCAGAATTGGACTTGGTGTTAGATGATGGAAAGGCAGGATCTGAGTTTCCTGGGTGATGGGTAAGGGTGAAATCCAAGCCTGTTCTTATAACTAAGCACTTCCAAGTCCATTCAAAAGGTCATAGCTAGACAGTTCCACTTCAGGTGTAGGGAGGATAGGTACAAAGCCTATGCTCTGTCACATTCATTCTCAATGGTAATATTTTCATTGACAGTAACCTCCAGTCCCTTCCTATTCCTGTCTCCTCACTGCCTCCACCATCCTCCCACTGCTCTCAGGATGCCCTGGGAGGTAGGCAGGTGATGTTACCTGTGACTTCTTCTGTAGAGAAGGAAATGGGCTAGAGAAGAGAGAGGCTAAATGGAAGTTACTCCATAGAATAGAAGAGATCTGACACCAAATGGAAGTTGCCTCCAGGGGAATTTTTCTCCTAAGAATATTCACATCTCTCTTGTTACTTGCATGTTGCCCTCGCAAGAAACTTTTGGTGGTATGCAGGATAGATAGCATTTCCACTTGACAAATGAAAACACTGAGACACAAAAACAGCCCATTTGTCCAAGCTCACTTAGCAAGACAGTATTAGATTAAGAATTGGAAAGGGTTCTTGACAAGCCCAGTCCATAGCTGGGGTTTATGATGACAGCTTCTGAAGTTCAGGGGTTTGGGTGTGTGTGTGTGAAAGATAATCTCCCTTATCCATGCAAGTCATGATTATGTTGGAGCCCTTGTATGGAAGCAGGAAGGCTAGTGCCCTCTTCTCATGCCTGTTTTTCTTCCTAGAATCAATTGGGGGTTGGGGAGAAGGAGGCAGAAGTGACTCCTTTTTACCTAGGAAACTTCAGTGCTCCCCCATGGTGACTGAGTGTCTTCACTCAAGAGCAGTCTTCATGCCCTCTATAAAGTCAAGGCTCTCCCCACTGACTATATCCATGGCAGCTTTCTGTGCTCTCTTTTAGAATGTCTACTATCACCTAACTGGGGAGTTCTATGTGGGACCACTGATTGAAGAGGCAGATCCTGATGATCACTGCCTGACAGACCCTGGCAATGGGGAGAAGCCCACTTTAAAGCCATGTTCCAAAGTAGCCCAAAACAGACTGCACATATATTGGGATTTTAAGCTGGTGAGTCACATTTTTTTTAAGGATATGCATCTTGAAATCGAGTCTGAGAAGTTCATATTTGATTTGATAGTGTTTTGGAAAGATTGACTTTGCGGAAGTCTTTGGGGAAAAGACTGGAAATGGAGCTGGGCATGGAATGCTGAGTCTGTTGGCAAAGGTGGGTGGGTAAAGGAAGCAATATTGGAATCTGTCATAGCTTAAGAGTTAAGAGCTTGGGTTCAGTCCTAGTTCAGTCACCATTAGCAAGTTTCTTGCCCTCTCTGAGACTTGGTTTCCTCATTTATAACATGGAGATCACAATATCTACTTTAGGAACCTATAGGGAAGATTAATTGAGATTGTGTAAAGAATTTAGCATGGTGCCTGCACATAGAAAGTATTCAATAAATATTAACTGTTATGATTAGTTTTATTATTAATGATAATCAGACAATCCGGAGCACTGGGCTGAAATCTGATAGGGACTAGTGTAAAAGCCCTGATTTAACTTCAATATCAATTGACCAAGAACAGGGTAGAGAGAATCTGGCAGAATTCACAAGATAATGACATAGGGATTTGACTGACTACAATCTACATAAGAATTTACTGTGTGATAGGGTTGCATTAAGCTACCTTGGCAGAGATGTGATGTCCTGATGAAGAGAGTCAATGTTCTGTCTGTGATGGTATCTTTGAGCATTTTGATACTGTATTAGCTTCAGGGACTACATTTTAACAGATATGGATCAATCTAGCTAATTTATTCCTAACTTAAAGCTAATAACTCCTTTGAGAATTCTTGAGAATCTTCTTTCCAGAAAACATATATATGCACATATGTGCACAATTTTGCTTACAATTTCAGAAGATTTTTGGATCCTATATTAAGTCTTTTTGAATTAGGCAATATCAGTGAGAAGGAGGAGGAGGGTAAGTCATCTTCCTGCTCTATACTTCCTGCCCTAAATGGAACTACATGTAATTCTAGGAAAGGCTATGCTCCCTCTCATCTCCTAGATGTTTGTTTACCTGTTGTTCCCTCTCCTCCTGCCTCTACACTGGGCCAACTACAGAGTGTTCCTTGGCCTTAGACATTGTTTTCTTTGAGAAGCCATCTGTGACTCCATAGGACAAGGATGAGTGAATCTTCTATGGGCTCTCAGGGTCCCTCTTACATATTTTATCTCAATATCACTTCTAAGTGCCTCCTCACTTGCTTCTTTTCATCACTAGACTGTGAGCTGGAGGGGAGATCCTGGGTATTGTTGTTGTTGTTTTCTCTCTGGCATCTAGCACAGTGCCTGGAACATAGTAGGCACTCAATAAATAATTGTAGAGGAAATGAAAGATTGGCAAATCTGGAGGTACTAGCGTGAAGATGTGAGCCTAGAGAATTAGAGAAGAGTGATTAGACTTGTTCAGTGTCTATAGGAGGGCAGAACCGAGACCAGTGATTATAGATCAATAAGTCAGAGTTCAGCTTAATGTAAGGGCAGGGGAAGGCTTTCTAACAGCCTGACAGTTTAAGCTATCCTACAGAATAATGGGCTACCTAGCAAGCTGGTGAGCTTTCTGTCAATGGAAGTCACCAAGCAGAGCATGTTTGACAGGGAGACTCTGTCAATAGAATGCTAAATGTGAGCTTTTGATGTCCTTAACAGTATCTTTTGTGTGCAGAAAATATTATTACAGGTTTGCTTTGGTTTAAAATTAAATTTATTTAAGTTATAAATTAAACTAGTTTTTCTTCAAGCTTTTATATTCAGCTTAGAAATCTTATTATTTTATTTAGAAACCTAGCAGGTTTTAGCAATCACGTCCCCCTGCCCCCATTTCTAATCTGCATGGCTTTTACTTGTTTTTCTTGCCATATTACATTAGCTGGAATTTCTAGTACAGTAAAACCTTGGTTTGTGAGCGTAATTCATTCCAGAAACATGCTTGTAATCCAAAACACTTGTATATCAAAGTGAATTTCCCCATAAGAAATAATGGAAACTCAGATGATTGATTCCAGAACCCCGAAATATTCATATAAAAATGATCATAATACTGTAATATAATACAAAATAATAAAGACAATATAAAATATAAAGAAAAATAAACAAATTAACCTGAACTTACCTTTGAAAACCTTTGTGGCTGGTGTGAAGGAGACACGAAAGGAGAGTTATTGTGTAGGATGACTTTCACTGTCACTAACAGAATCACTGCTATCTATTGGCTCAATGGAATCTTCTTCTGCATGGGGGCCATTGTATACACTTGCACGGATGTTGACTACGGTACGGTATTAATAAATTCTTGTTGTAAACTGCATTTAATGTACCTGGCAATAAGGCAGCAGAGGAAAGGGTCTATATCTGCAGGGAACCTGACCTACAATGAAGCAAAGTATTCCTAAGCTTACTCTTGTATGGAAAAGCAAAAGACTGTCTACAGGTGCTTTGAAGTAACAAAAAATAACACTAGTGCCAGTTGTGGGCATCTTCCAACATTCTGAAAAATCACTGATTTCTGCCAAACACCACAGTCTGAGACTGAGCATCCGAGCATGGGAGAAAATCACCCATGATCCTGCAGAGAGAGAGAGAGAGAGAGAAGAACCATTGGCTCAGTCGTGATCATGTGACATTCAATATCATGTACTACTCATATTGCAAGACATAGCTTGTTTATCAAATTGAAATTTATTAGAAATGTTTGCTTGTCTTGCAGAACACTGGCAGAACAAGTTACTTGCAATCCAAGGTTTTACTGTACTATGTTGAATAAGAATGGTGAAAATGGATGCCCTCACCTTGTCCCCAAATGCAGGAAGAAAGCATTGACCCTTTCATCATTATGTATACATTAGCTATAGATTTTTTTGTAGATGCTCCTTATCAAATTGAAGTAATTTACCTGAATTTCTAACTTGCTAAGAAATATTTTTATTAGGAATGTGAGTTGGATTTTGTCAAATGCTTTTCCTGTGTCAGTTGATATGATTATTTTTTTTGTTCTTTAGCTTGTTATCATGATGGATTACACTGATTAATTTTCTAATGTTGAGACAGCCTTGTGTGCCAGGAATAAATCACATTTACTCATGGTGTACACCTCTTCTCATAATTCATTGGATTTGGTTTGCTTGTATGTTGTTGATTTTTGTGTCTAAGTTCATTAGAGGTAATGATCTGAAATTTTTTTTTTCTCTTTTTGGTACGTCTTTGTTTTTAGTATCTAGGTAATACTGCCCTCATAAAGTGAGCAAGGAGGTGTTTCCTCTTTCTAATTGATAAAATTTGTCCTGTTAAAAATTTCGGAATAGACCAGTTTCTGAAAGAGGCATTTCCGGAAGAGATTTTCTGTAAGAGATTATCTTAAATTGGTGTTAATTCTTTTTTAAATTCTTGGTATAGTTCTCCAGTGGAACCATATGGGCCTGGAGGTTTCTTTTCCAGGGGCTTTCAAACCATGAATTAAAAACATTTAAAACTCTTTTGGACTCATGGGTACCCCACAAGTTCCCACCTGTGTTCAAAACTATCAGTACAATCCCTTAAGCCTGGAGTCTAGTGAGCCTGGTTTCCACTTTGGAGCACCCAAGCATGGACACCTTGCTCCATGCACACTGCCTCCACTCAGACCTGCCAGCCTTCTAGGCCTATGTGTACAGACAACATGGCAGCTCAGCAGGCCATCTTTCTGGAGCTCAGACTGAAAATTTTTAATGGTACAGGGCTATTCAGATGATTTGTGTGTGTGTGTGGATTGAGTTGTGATGGTTTATGGTTTTTGAGGAATTGGCCCATTTCTTCAAATTTATGAGTATAAAGGTATTTACAATAATTAATTAATACAAGTGACATTATATTAGTTTTAGATGTACAACATAATATATCCAATTTATGTATATATTGCAAAGTGATCACCACAATAAGTCTAGTCAACATCCATCAACTTTAGCAACTTTAAAGGGATTTTACAATTCAATAAATTCCCTTAAACATTACATACTGTATTCATAAGTTTAATACATTAAATTTTCTTTCTTAAGAATGTCAATTATCTGACTTTAATTAATTTTCATTGATTTTTAATTTTTAAAATTAATTTAATGATTATTAAATTTTATTATATGTTTTAAAAGTATTTGTAACTTAGTAAAATTTCACAAATTTAATTATTCAATTACACATTTTTAAATTGGTATCACAGCGTTAATCTGTAAGACAATTTTTTTTAAACATAGCAGGTACTTAAAAATAGTAAATATATATAGAATCTTTAACAAATACTATGTGTTTGATTCCTTCAACATCTCTACCTGATCCTAAATCTCTGGGGGAATTAAACATACTACTTATGCTAAAGAAACAATTATGACATCCCGAAAATTTTGAGGGTTGCCTTTCCAAGAGAATTTTGGAAGATTACTTTCTCAGCTGGCTGCAGTAGAATATAGATGAGAATTGAATATGCTAATAGAATATAGATTCTGGCTGGGTGTGAATCTGGAGCTGCAGGACATGTAGGAGAATTGTGCCAACCACTCCGATGTCCAAATTTGGTCCCGTTTTATGATTACTGTGTTGAGAAGTTTGGAAGTTGAGGAGGGAGGTGATCATGTAGCTCATGGTGTATTACCCGAGTCAATTCATTCTATCCAAGCCTTTCTTATCCACTTTATCTTTTAGGACCACAGTTCTTTCCGGTAAGAAAATGATATTTGATGGAATGTTGGGGCCCTTTTGTGTTCTATTTACTTTGTATGCACAACTTACACTTTCATTCTATTAAAAAGCTACCAAAGATATTTTCCAGAATTAAGAGGAAGATAAGACTAAATAATTCTTTTGTTTTCTTTCAATTTCATGATTCATGTTTTGAGTCAACCGGAGGTATTACCTCTGAAGACAATAAAAGGGATGGCATAACTGAGAAGGGACCCAATTTGAAGAAATAAGGTCTTTTTGAGACCTCTGGACTGTGAGATGAAGAGCAGAGGGTTGAAAGTAGAGCTGAAGCTGAAATAAGGGAGAGTTTTGGTGAAAGTCCTCATTCAGATGTCTTCTAGATGGAATTACACAAGGAAGGCTCTGAGAGAGGCAATGAAAATAGGAAACCACTGGTAGGTAGTCAGGGTTGGAGAAATAAAAAGGAAGAGATATTTGTGGGAATGCAGTCATGCTGGTGGCCACGGTTGCAGAAGGCAGTTTAGTTCCCTACAGGAAGAGCCCTGACATTAATCAGAACCCCCAAACTAATGATACCCCATTTTAAGGTGCTCGTTTTCTTGCAAGACAATATTTTAAAGGCTAACACAGAATGTAGGTCAAAATTAATATGGAAAATACCTTAATACTTATCATAACAAAATATTAGGAAAAATTAAATGTCCAACAGTAAGGGAGGTTTTTGTTCATCCCTTGAACTGAATATTATATAGCCACTCAAATTATATCCTCAAAAAGTATATTTTCAAAAATTAATGAAATTGTAAAATGCACATGGTATTAAATCATGATATTAAATTTAAAAAGCAGTATATACAAACTACATATACAGTATCCTATTATGAGTGCTTCTAATTTTTAAAATATGTTTTCCAAATTAAAAGAAAGAGCACATATTCCTTCTGTGAAAGTGGAAAATAAAAACAAAAATTGTTTCAAAACTGGCAGGCAACACCTCCCCAATAAAAACCAAACCAAAAATATATAAGATCCAGATGAACACAATGTAAAGGAAACAAGAAAAGAGTCTGAAGAGGATGCAAAGAATACTTCCAAAGGACATGTCACATGGAAGTGGAGAGAAAATGGGGAAAAAAAAATCAGTGACTTTATCTAAAAAATCACAATAAATTATAATACCCAAGATTTCTGGAGTACATATGATGTACCAGGCACTGTCTAACTGATATAAATCTTACAAGAGGACTATTATCATTAGCTGTACTTTACTTATGAAGTAACTAAACCACAAAGAAGTCAAATAATATTACCAAGGTCACACAGCAGATTAAATGTCCAGATTCAAACACAGAATCTCATCCACTGTTTGTTATTGCCTCATTTCTTGGGAAGTTTGATTCTGAAAGTGAGCAAAACACTGAATTTTGGTTAAAAAAGATGGCAGAGTTAAGGGTTCTTTTCCCCCCTCTAATACTGGAACATTTGGGTATATTTAAAGTCAATAGGAAAGGAATCTGTCCAGAGGGAGAAATCAAAGAACAATGTTAAACAAGAAGAGTGTTTCTGTGGCATCCAGGATAGCTGGACTCACAGGATAGGAGCTGTTGGCTGTAGAGACAGAGGCATGACAGCTCCTTTAAGACCACCCAGGAGCAGTGTCCTGAGGGACACTCTTGACATTGGGGCGGGGGGGCTAGACTGACTGGAAGTGCAGTTCTTGACAAAGTGGGAAAAAAAAGGTATTTAGTGAAAGTGAACATCAAGGGTTGGGGACCAGGGATAGAGTTCTGAGGAGGTCTGGAAGAGTAACCCTAGGAGTAAGCCAAGTTTTAAGCCAGACCACTGTAGGCTCACCTGTGGGCCAGGCCTGCTTGTTTGGCAGACCTCTCCTCAGCCTTATCCTGTGGGCTGTAAGCGGGGCCCAACGGAAAGGAGCAGTGGAGGTGACAGGAGGAGTTCAAGAATCAGGGGAGCCTGAATGACTGCACACACTGGGGAGGTGCACCTGGGTATGTGTGACCAAGACAGGCAAGTTTAGGGGAGCAGGGTTATTGGGGCCAGTTTGTGATGGGAAAAGATGAGAAGGAGCAGGGTTTGGACATATTGCTGCAACCCTGCTTGGTGGTAGGTTCCAAAGTGAGACAGTGAGACCAGGGTCGAGATCTCACTAGACATTCAGATGGAGGCTGTTAACTGGGGATGACAGCAGAGGGCAGGGTGGATAAAGGAAAAACAACTTCACCAAGGCACTGAAATAGATTCTGTGAGTGATTCCTGCAAAGTGGTGGAGAGGGATGTGGAGAGTGGGAGGGCTGGGAGAAGAGGACAAGATCAGGACAGATGGCACAATGTCAGTTGTTGAGCCATAGACATAAGGGGGAAAGAGCTCAGGGGGCTGGGGGTGGCACACAGGGACAAAGAGAAGGATGACTCTTCCTCCGCTTCCCTCATTGGAATGGGAAGAGTTAGAGATGTACCAACATTTACTGCACATCTTTCATGTCAGGTACAGGATGCTCAATAAATATTAACCAATTAATTTTATTCAATTAATATTAGTTTTAACTCTAATATTAAAATAAACCCATTTTATAGATGAAGAAATTGAGACTTAGGCTAGGTAATTTGCCTGAGACCCTCTGCTGTATGTGGTGGAATAGGGATTTAATCCAGACTCGTTGGCTTTTAATCCTGTAACATTCCCAGTAATAAACCTTGGTGAAACCCCAAGGTCAGATTGGGTAGGAACTGCCCCCACAGTGGTGGAGAAAACAAGCTAAGATTCCTGAATGTACTTTCTGCTTGTCTAGCCATGGAGCCTCATTGAGGAGGGAGGGAGAACCCTAATGGGTTTCATGGGCTCAGGGGTGAAGATGTGAAAAGGAAGGTCAAGTAGAGAAGGGCTCTGGCTCTCCAAGATGTGTCATATCTTGCCAGTCACACGGCCCTGATGCTTCAACCTCAGAAGAGGTGGATGATAACAGGGACCCAGGGTAGCCTTGCTTCCTCCTATATCTGTGGTTAGTCTGCCTTGGTGCTAGTAGAGAGCACTGGGTGGTCTAACGCTACCCTTTGCTTCATTTCTCTTCTGGAGGACTTGCAGAGGACTGAGGGATGCTTCAAGCATGTCGCTGAGCACAACAGGAAGAGTAGGAACAGATGAGATGAAGGCATTTCAACACCTTGTCTCTGTCTCTTCTTCCATCCAGGGAAGAGCTGTCATGAACAGAGCCACCAAGCGATGTCTGGAGATGAAGAAAGACACTTCAGGCATCTATGTGCCTGTGCTCCAGACCTGCACCATACAAGTGTGGACAATACAATATACTGTGTGAAAATGGGGGTCAAACTAACGTCCGGGGATCCTCAGCCTGGATTCAGAATACCAGTTCTTGCCACTGGAATGGCTTCTACTCCTAATGCTGCTCAAAGCGGCATTAGTGGGGAGAATGAGAAGTGGAAAATATGTGTGTGTTTATTATGACTTCAGCCTGCAACACACAGGATGTGGGGAGATGAGGTCCATGCATGTGTCGGGATGTCCAGGCTGCAGCTTCTCCCCCAGGTCCTCTTGGAAATTCATGATATAGATCAAATGCCATTCTTGGAAACTCCTTGAAATAAGCACCATCATCTGGCTGCTATGTGGGGACAGAACTAGGCGGGTGGAAGTCTATCGTTGACTTCTGCCAACACTGTTTAGTCTTCATTCCTGACAACTACTATTGCCATCTGCCCCACACATCCTCCCCCAGCCCATCTGCTCAGAGACTCCCCAGGCAGTCTGGGGGCTGCTCCACAGGAGAGGCTGGGTCATCATGAGGCTGGCAGCATGACAGTTCAGGTGGCACCAATTCTCTGAAGGTGCGTTGCCACTGCTGTTCCCCTTTCCTGAACTATCCTGAAAGATGCAGCAAGTAGACAGGTAGTCTTAAAAAATTCCTCCATCATCCCCCCACAGCAGTTTTACTTGGATTGCCCAATCTCTCCCATACCAAAGAGATTCCAGAGGCTGAGGGTAGGAGAGAATGTGCCTCTACTAATCCCAGCTCTACAGAGTGCACAGAGAATGGTAGAAAAGTCCAAGTCCATTTGAGTCTTTAAGTAGCCTGTAACACTTACTAGACTTGATGCCTATTTCCTTTTATTTTCCCTAAAAGTTATGGAGGAATTAAGGCTTGAAACAGAGGGGCATCGCCTACTGGGACACAAAGAAGGGATTGTAGGCAAAAACTTAAAACCAAGGGTCCTTACTGCTGTCTGGTGGACAAATCCTTTCCCCTAATTGGTGAATTGGGAAGATAAGTCTAGGAATGGAAATTTTGGCAAGGTCCTGGTAGTTGGAGGGAGTGGGCACCATGGTGGGAGAGGAGGTAGGATGTGATGTGTGTATGTTGTATTATGGGCTCACCTTTGAAGGATGTGCGAACTGGTCCCTTCCTTGAGAGAGTCACCTTTTCCTTTTAGTCTTATGTAGTTACTTGAGTATGATTCTGGGAATAATTAGTCTTCCTTTAGGCATTAGGCAGACAAGACACTGATAATTTAGTGCAGAATTAAATCAGCTGAAATTTTGTTAAAGTAAGCTTTTAGAAGTGTATAAGTCATAAGCGTACAGCTTGATAAAATTTTCACAGTGACCAAATCCATATCAAGAACCAAAACATTACCACAGATAGGATTTCATGATGAAAAAATTAAGGAACAGGATAAATGTTAAGCAAATGTATAACTCTTAGTTTCTTCATAGCAAATTGAAGGGAAAATGCAATTTATAGCAAAATTTTTTTTTAAAGATTTATTTATTTTTAGAAGAGTGCAAGTGGAGGAGGGGCAGAGAGAGGGGACAGAAGATCCAAAGTTGGCTCTTCACTGACAGGCTGGCAGCAGCGAGCCCGATGTAGGGCTCAAACTCACAAACTGCAAGACTGTGACCTGAACCAAAGTTGGAGGCTCAACTGACTCAGCCACCTAGGTGCCCCACAAAGTTTTTTTTAAATCTTGTGTCCAATGGAAAGATTTTCTAGGGTTTGAATATCTGCTATAGCCTATAGTTTTGGTAACTATTACTAAGTTTAATATCTCTTATTTATTAAACAACTTTTAGATATCCATAATAGCAAGTAACAAATATAATTAATTTTAGAAATACAGAATAACTTACACTTTGGAGAATTTTTGAAAATTCCTGAGAGTTAGATTTTTTCCCCTAAATCCCCAAAGTAATGTCTGTTGAGAAATTGTTGAGAATACTACCCTAACTTTGCTGAAACCTACTTGGTGGTATCCCTCAATTTACTGCTCTGTGTTCTCCATTAAACGATCAACCAAAGGGGTTTCTTTCAGGTTTTTTAAATAACAATTTTGTACTTCTTCTATTTTTTTTTTGCCAATTTTTTAACCACTTAATTGAGGTATAATTGAAATGTAAAACGCTATACATATTTAATATGTGCAACTCAATGAGTTTGGGGATAAATATACCCCCATGAAACCATCATTGCTATCAAGGCATAGACATATTCATTACTTCCCAAAGTTTCCTCTTGCCTCTTTTATTATTGTTATTATTATTAATATAACTACTACTGCTATTTGTGGTAAGTATACCATGTTGGAAGATTTTTAAGTATATAACATAGTATTGTTAGCTATAGGCACCATGCTGTATTGCCCCAGAATTTATTCATCTTGCATAACTAAAACTTTATATCCATTGACCACCATCTCCCCATTTCCCCCTCCCTGACCATTCTACTGTCTGCTTCCATGAGTCTATTTTTAGGTTCCACATATAAGATCACATTTGTCTTTTTGTGTCTGGCTTATTTCCCTTAGAATAATGTCTTCCAGGTCCATCCATGTTGTTGAAAATTTGCCAAGTGTTTTTAAGTGTCTTCCACAAAATCAACTTTCCCAGGAGTCTTTTCTTCTCATGTCTGTGTGCACATGTGCTGTGTGGTTGGCTGCAAAATCTCAGCTACAGCTGGAACTCTTGACTCCTGAATTGCCCAACAAGACTCAGGGAACAGGGGACATAGATTAAGGGGGCAGAAAAGCATTGGTTCAATGGCAACAAGGGTGGTGACTGCAGAGCCAGTTTGGGTGATGAAGGATGCTGCAGGAATGTTGTGGCTGGAGGTGTGCTTGTGTGGGTACCAACAGTGCTACCTGCATGTCTTAGGATGGGGTCATCAGGACAGCAGATCCTGCAGGGTGGTGAAAGGAGCAGGGGTTGGCAGAGGACTATGTTTGTCCCCAGTAGCTGGGGCAGGAGGCTGCATGGTCCTGGGTAGCTCTCAGGGAACTCTGGCAATGGCAAGTAGTGGCTCAGTGTAAAAACACTGTTAAGCCTGGGAATTGGTCAGGCAGGGAGGCTGTGAGAGCGCCCTGAGAAAAGGCCTCTATCTGCATTTGCCGCTGTTCTTATTCCCCTCCCTGCCAGAAGGCTTTGGCTTTCTCTCTCTGCCTGCAGTTTTCCTTGCCTCTACCCATGCTCAGATGTTAAGACGTTTGCACCTAGGATTAACTTAGTTCCAGTGGGTTAACTTGATCTTGTGTATCTTTTGTTCAGTCAGGAGGGGTTAGTAAGGGGTCTTTACTCATAAACACTTTGTCCACTGGACCTTTAATCATGGGTAGGCTGTTTTCTATGGCGGATTTGTCTTTAGGGTCCTGCCCTAGCCCTTAGGGTCTTGAGAAGAGCTCTGTGAAGGGAGTAAGTTTCCCACCTACTGGCTTCACTTTTCTTCCTTGCACCCTTTGGGAGCAGGGATATTTCTTAATACCCTCATAGGAAACACCCTTAGAAAGTGAAGGCAACTCTTCTACCTCATTCCTACCAGTGTGAACTCCCTGTAGCCAAGTTCTCTAAGGGAGAGAAAAAGAGAGGGAGTGAGAAGGTTGGGGGGAGGAGAGGATTTAGCTATTCTGGGCAACATCCAGGCAGAAGCAATTCCACTGATGTTGCCCAACACTGCCCTCCAAGTGAGAATCAAGGGCCAACTCAGCAGACCCCTGGCCATCTTGAGCTTTTCCAAACATCCTGTTTATGCACAGAGGAGTTTGGAAAAATAAAAGCAGTCAGGACCAGTTCCACCCAGCAGGCAAGGAAGGGAGGTTCTTAAGGGAGCAGCCAAAGCGCCTGGAGGAGGGTGGCTGTGGTTGGGTTGAATCTCTTTGGGCAAATAGACCAGTTGGCTGGTCACTCCCTGAAAACAACATGGTAGAATAAACAGGCAACCGTTCTGAAATCCTGCTTGCCCTGGCCCTAGGCTGGAGTGGTCTGGCAAATCCAGTACTGGAGAGACTTCATCCCAGACATGCTTTGAATAAGCGCACCCAGTCGAGACTTTGCCAGACTCTTGTCTGTCTTCACTCCATCCTTAGATCCTTTGGGCTCCAGACAAGATCAAAGGTTCCTGCTCTTCTTGGATAAAAGCCTGAGAGAGAGAGAGAGAGAGAGAGAGAGAGAGAGAGAGAGAGAGATTGAGATTTGTAGGAGTCTTTTCATTATAGGTCCCTGGTTACTGGAATTTGAAAATCTGGCTGTGAACACTTATTCCAGGCCAACTGTTGGCACCGATCTTGTAGCGAGGATCAACTTCTACCCCCACTCCCCGCCCCCTTTCAAGTCAAATATGGAAAAACTCCATTTGGCAGTTATTTTCCCTGAAATAGCAACAAGAAGAGAGACAAATATCCTAAGTTTTTAAAAAAGAAAACTTTACAGTGAATCAGGCGTTCTCTTACAATGTTTTTAAATAAGTAATATCTTTGATTTTGTCATCACACTCCTGATGTTTGTAATTATAAATGAGCCTCCAGACTGAGGGTACAGGTCAGTTCTAAAGCCACATTTGGGATATAAAAAAAAGTGTATTAAAAGACACATAGCCAGAGAGAAGAGAGTTTAAGTACAACCATGAGTCAGAAAATAGAAAAGCCAAGGTAAATAAGCTCCCTGCAGGGACGGCTCTGGGGACAGGGTTCGGCTTACCTTGAGACTGGGTGTTTCTTCTCTCCAATCCAGAGGGCACCTTGTAATACAGTGTTTTTCTTTGGAGAGTGAGTGCCCTCACAGAAGGGACACCTTGTTTCTTCTCTTTCAGATACACACTCTCTTGTCTCCTACTGCAGGGATCAGAAAAGAGAGAAAAGAGAGAGAAAGATCCATTTAAATCCCTTTCTTTGTTGCCTTTAGAGATCTTGTAGCTGCTGGAGGCATGACCTAGACATACCACAGGTATGCAAACTTAGCTGTGCTTCTTTTAAATTTTATGGTTTTCATCCATTTTTCCTGTCCTTCAGTCCCAATTTTCATTTCCACTGATCTGACACTTGGTCGAATCAACTTGAATGATGTAGAAAGGGAAGCAGGGGCACAGGAATCAGGGATGGGCTAAGAGGTGTGGGCAGGGTGTGTGGAGAAGGTTCTGAGTTAATGCCTCACACTTAGGAGTCTTCCTGACAAGTTTGGGATTTGCAGAGGTGAGTGAAGAAGGAGAGTCTTCATGGTGGAGAAGGCCGGGACTAACCCAAGGGCAAGACTACAGGTGAATAGAGACCTAGAAGCAAAGCCAACAATGAACATGCCTCGATGAAATGAAAGGACAAGGAGGAGATGAGGGCAAGCCCTGGGAGAGAGCTTGGCCTACAAGGGACACAGTGGCCAACAAAAATGTCCTCCTGCCGTCTTCTCTCTAAGGAATACCTAGAGAAACAGATGAATAATATTTACGTTTTATTTTTCATTGTAAATTTCCCAAAGCACATAAAGACCTAAATAATAAATAACTAGTATGCATAATCTTACCACTCTGAGGTAACAATCACAAATTTCTCTTTATTTCCTCCTCATCTGTTTTCTTTGAATCGATATATCTAATCATGTTTATACATCATTTTATAAAATTAGGACCATTCCTGATATACAGTGTAGCTTGATTTTTTAAATAGAATTTATTGCCAAGTTGGCTAACATACAGTGTATACCGTGTGCTCTTGGTTTTGGGGGGGGTAGATTCCCGTGGTTCATTGCTTACATACAACACCCAGTGCTTATCCCAACAAGTGCCCTTTTCAATGTCCATCACCCATTTTCCCCTCTCCCCCCACCTCCCCCATCAACCCTCAGTTTGTTGTCTGTATTTAAGAGTCTCTTTTGATTTGCCTCCCTCTCTGTTTGAAACTGTTTTTTTCCCCTTCCCTTCCCTCATGGTCTTCTGTTAAGTTTCTCAAGTTCCACATATGAGTGAAAACATATGATATCTGTCCTTCTCTGACTGACTGATTTCACTTAACATAATACCCTCCAGTTCTACCCACATTGCTGCAGATGGCAGGATTTTATTCTTTCTCATTGCCAAGTAGTATTCCATTGTATATATAAACCACATCTTCTTTATCCATTTATCAGTTGATGGGCATTTGGGTTCTTTCCATACTTTGGCTATTGTTGAAAGCACTGCTGTAAACATTGTGGTACATGTGCCCCCTTCAAAACAGCACTCCTGTGTCCTTTGGATAAATTTCTTGTAGTGCTATTGCTGGATTATAGGGTAGTTTTACTTTGATTTTTTTGAGGAACACAGAAATCCAGCATTTTCATGGATTTAGAGAAGTCATCAGCTGAATGTCAGAAGTTTCTAGCACAGGTTTTATGAGAGAACTCTAGAACAATGGTGTTGCTGAGTCTCCTTCAGGTGCAGGTTTTGTGTGGAGCAGGTTTTGTGTGAGCATTCCCTTGGCTTACCAGCCCAATGCAGGGGGCTGCTGCTCTAAGAAGAAAGAGGGAAGATGGAACACTGTTCTCCCAGGTGTAGTGGGAGGGAGCCCATAGGGAACTGTTCCGTGGCATAGGGGTTGGTGCTTCTGGGAGGATGCTCACTACAGTCACCACTTATTGAACATCTACTATGCACTGAGCAACAGAGCTGCGCACATACTAGCTGTCATCCTCCAAACAATCTGACAAAATAGGTGTTATTATCCATACTTCCTATGTGAGGAAACTAAGGGTCCCAGAGGTTAATTTACCATCTGCAGTCACACCACTGTTAAGTTGAGTGAGTGAGGGCTCTGACTTGGGTTTCCCAGGGAGTACAAGAAGAGAAAATTACAGGCTTTGAAATACACAGAAAACATGGATTTGAATCATTTTTGTTAAAACACAACTTCCTTTTGGACTATAAGAGTAAGACATATTTATCACAGAAAACTTGCCATTCATCTCTCTCTTCTCTCTGGCACCTTGGCTTGGAAAGTCTCTGTTATCTGACTCCCCCTGCCAGGATCTTACATTAATTCATCCAACAAACACTTATTTTTCAATGGCCATGTTTTAGTCACTGTTAAGGGGAGTGGAAAAAAATTGGGTAAGTTTTAGCCCCTGCCTTTAGGAAATAGTGCAACAGGACTAGGCAGCTACATGCACTCTAACCGTGACATCCATAATGATGATTACCACAGAGACCTGACGCAAGGGCTCAGGAAATACAGCTGTGAAGGGAGGAATAAACCTGCTTGGCAAGGGTCAGAGAAGGCCTCAGAATGGGCAGTATTTTCTCCCTGAACTTTGATTATCTCGTCTTTCAAACTGGACAAGAGTGACTTCTGGTCATGGCATTCTGTAATTTTCATCTCCTTTTCTTACATGGATTTGTCACCAAGGACAGCTCTTCTCCATATGTAAGGAGCTCTGGGTTCCTAGAGCCTGATCTGGAGCCCACACTGCATGGCTGCCTTCCTGGAGCATGGCAAATGGCCTCCTTGAGTACAGTCTCTTATGCTTGTTTGGCAAGGGGAGATCTGCTCAGCTACAAGTTCAGATTCCTTCCTACTTATAGCTTCCCACCTCTTTCAATGCCCTCTGGTCTTTTAGTGGCAGATTGATGTGTTCTACCCCTCTCCACCGTCAAATTTCCTGGAAGAATAGATCCCAAGGTCAGGATTTATTCTGGTTCAGCTCTATAGACTTCCAGGACTTCATACCTTGCACAGAGAAGATGTTCAATTAATGTGCATGAATACATAATGGTTTTTCCTTTTGGAGATTTTTTGTATGCCATTTAAAAAGTACCTGCATTCAGGGGCACCTGTGTGGCTCAGTCGGTTAGGCATCTGACTTTGGCTCCCATCATGATCCATGGTTTGTGAGTTCGAGCCCCACATCGGGCTCTGTATGGACAGAGAGGAGCCTGTTTTAGATCCTCTGTCTCCCTCTCTCTCTGCCCCTTCCCTGTGCATGCTCTCTCTTTCTCAAAAATAAAAATAAAACGTTAAAAAAAGTATCTGTGTTTGTTTTCTCCAATTCTCCAATGGAACAAATTACCATAAATGGTGGCTTGAGATGACATAAATATATTATCTTACAGTTCTGGAGATCAAAAGTGTGACTCAGTGGGTGTCACTGGGTTAAAACCAAGGTGTCAGCAGGTCTGTGATTCTTTCTGGAAGTTCTAGAGCAAATTTGTTCTTGTTTATTTGTTCATGTGGTTTATTTTGTTTCTGTTTTTTATCTTTTCCAGCTTCTAGGGGCTGCCCTGCATTCCTTGACTTGTAGCCCTCTTCCCTCCGGCAGTGGCTGGTTAAACTTTGCTCACATTGCATCACTTTGACACTGATTGTTCTTCCCTTTTCTGTCTTTTAAGGACCCTTGTGATTATAGTGGGCCCCTCTGGCTAATCCAGGATCATCGATCTATCTTAAGGTTTGTTGATTAGCAACCCCAATGCCATTTTGCCATGTAATGTAGCATAGTCACAGGTTACAGGGATTAGGATGAGGATACCTTTGGGGGACCATTACTTGGTTTACTATGGTGCCAGGTGACTAATTATTAGTTATTATTATTATTATTATTATTATTTTAGGACTTCAGGACCAATCATCTACCCACACACTTACTTACCTACCAATTTGTTGAGCTCTTACAATGTTCCATGTGTTTTGTAGATGCTGGGAAATCAAAGATGTAAAATACATAATCAGAGGTCGGGAGCAAGAACGAATAACTGCAGTGCAATCTGACAAGCATTATAACGTAGGTGTGCGAAGGGGACTGTGGGGGTACAGAGGAGGGGCATTAATCCCAGACTGGAGAAAGAGATGATACCTGACCTGAGCTTTAAGGAAGCTGGGATTGGAGTTGGTGGTCCATATGGAGGAAAGAGCATTTGCAAAGACCTGGGCAATATGGTATTCTCTGGGAGCTAAGATAGTTTGAGTTATTGAAACAGAAGGTGCTTTCCCCATATTCTTCCTGTACTGCCCTTAAGGAAGAGAGTTGAGGCTGAGCAGATAAGCACTGGCAGATCAGGGTGGGCCTCACATGCAGATAAAAAGCTGTATGTACTTCATGCTCTAGCCACTGGGAAGAGACTGAAGAATTTAAAACAGAGGAATGATGAAGGGCTGATGTTCCGGCTATGCATAAAGACCCTCCCAAGTTTAAGGTTTCATTCCTTCCAGGAGCCACACATGGTCTTCCTTTTTCTAACACGAATTCAGTGCAGCCATTTTTTACCCTTGTTGTCAGCCTAAGGAAGCCTCCTGTTGGCTAAGGCTGCTTTGACGTTTTCAAAGGTGACTTTGCGGCATCTCTTCCCATATTAGTCCAGGACCCGGCCCTGAGTACCTCCAGGTGTTCAGGCTTTCCCCCAGAGCCATCTGCATGAAGGTCCTAATTAGGACAGCATCAATGAATGGTGAATGCATTTGTAGAAAATGCTCGTCTCAGCAGATTTGTTGTTTGTTTGAAGGTAGTAGCAGAAGCAATTATGCAGCAGCTGTGGTATAGTGGCAAAAGCACTGGTTTTAGTCAGAAAATCTCACTATCTCAGCTCTGCCAGTTAATAGGCATTTGGCTTTGGGGAACTCACATAGATTCATTGCATCTCAATTCCATAATGTAGAGAATAGGGGAGGTATTAGTCTGGCTGGTTAGCTGCTGTAACCACAAGTTTAGTAATTTAACACAATACAAGCTTATGCCTTACTCATACCACAGTCCAGCACGGCTGTTCCTGTTCATGAGGCTCTTCTGCACAGCTCTTCTCCAACTTGTGACTCAGGGGCTTAGGATCCCTCCATCTTATGGCTTCCTCACCCCCTCCACCCTGCAGTCCTCAGAGTTCTCCCCTTTTGGCCAAAAAGCGAAAGGAGAGAGCATGTTAAGGTTTGTGCAGTTTTATGGTCCAGGCCAGGAAGTGACCGCATCCGTTTTGCCCACAATCCATTGGGCAGAACCCAGTCACATGGCTGCACCCAATTAACTTCAGGGGTAGCTGGGAAATTTAGTCCAGCTGTGTCCCAGTGGGGGAAATCCAATGGTTTGGTTTACCAAATACCTAGTCAGCCTTTCTAACTATATATACTATAACAATACAGTTGTTTCTAGAATTAAGTCAGATAAGTAAGTGCTGCTGCTGAGAGCAGTGCCATGTACATGGTAAATATGGAATGTGAGTTTTTGTGCCCTGCAAAGGGTGCCTGGGAGAACAGATGCTTCAGGAAGGAAATGTAAATTGTGGGTTGTGAGAGAAGTTCTCCTTTGTGGTTTCTTTTAGAGTGTATCAGGAAACAATATTCAGTAAGAAATAGTCCATTAGAATCAGTAAAAAAATACTTAAACAGAAAATAGTCCATTAGCCCTGGCACCCTTAGGAAAGAGCTCTTTGTCTGACAGACACAGAGCTGCTTCCTGGCTCTGATAGAAGCAGTGTCCCTAACCATCCTCATCTGCCTTTGCTGTTTCTTTTCCAATTAACTGTCCCCCGCCCACCATCCCCAAGTGACACACACTAATTCCCTTCATAGAGGATTATAATGGGGGCTGAATCAGGAATGATGGGTGGGGAGAGGGGATTAAATCAGGCAAGATAATTTAGAGGAATAAATAAGGCAATATAGGTCATCTAAAGGAGAATTAAATGGAATTTGGCCTGAGAGAAAGGTCCAGACTAATTCAAACCCTTGTGCAACTAAGTATGCAAATCAATTGAACAGAGAGTAGAGGGAATGCTGATGTAAATGTTTTGTAGTGAAGTAAGACTTTGTTGACTCCACATGTTAGGGCCTTTATGCTTTTCCAACTCATTCCCCCCACTATTCCCATCTGATGATGGGAACTTAATTAGGATTAGAAGAAATTCCACCTCCCTTCCTGTATATTTCAGGGCTAATGATTTTTATTAGAACAAGTATTTTTTTAAGACATAATAAGAAGATTATTCCTTCTCCCTTTCACCAGTTCAAGCCCTACCTTGGAAAAAACAGAAGAAGAAACTATTTACTGATGTACATTGCTTTTAGAGCCATCCCGGGAGACAGATACATCTCCATTAAGCGTCCAGTTGTTGAGAGCTGCAGTAGGCTCAGTAATGAACTCTGTGATCTGAAAACTGGGGGACTGGCTGGGAGGGGGCTCTAATGGCAGCTTGGAAAGCAAGCCCCTGTCTGAAGATGTCCAAGAATGGGTCATTAGAATAAAGATGCTGAGCTATATGTGTCAAGGCCAAGGGGCAGGCTGCAGAGAGTGATGAATAGGGGTCATTTGAAAGAAAAGACATGACAAGTTAAAGGGAAATGATTGTGGCTCAGAACTCAGACCTTTTATCCAGCCATGAGCTATTCTTGCTCTGCTTGGGGGAGGGAGGGCTACAGGCTTCTTCTGCTTCAGAGAATCATGAAAAGGAAGAGAGGTCTGGTCTTAGGGTATATGGGAGGACAAGATGAGGGCAGGGGAGGGCTCAGCTCAAGAGCTAGAAGGAAGCTGGAAGAGGAGGAGTTGGGGAAAGAGCACAGCAGGAAGTGTAGAGAACCAGGACTCAGGATTCTAATCCTATAGCCCTCAGGATCTCTGTTTCAGAAAAAAGAGGAATAAAGAACCAATGCATAGCTGTCTTACCATCAGGGTGGAGAAGTACTCTATGACTTCCCTTCCCTTTAACTGGTTTTGCTTTCCCTTGTGGTGGATTTCTTATGAAAGGGGGTTGCAGGGTGTGGTTGTTGAAAACCTGGGTTTGAATTCCAATTCTACATTTGTTAGCTAGTTGAACTTGGGGAAGTTCATCAGCTTCTTTAAGCTTCAGGGAAGGGTGAAGATTAAAAGAATAATGTATGTAAAATAGCATAGCACACATAATTCATTTATCAAAAGTTAACTGATACTGTAAAAAGTGCTTAGTTTGACCCAGGAACTGACTGGAAATTTGGGAAGGCATTCCAGACAGGGTGATAGAGTTGTCCTTCTGCAAACAAAATTCTGAGGACTGTTCTCATGGGCTTTGCACCTATTTGGAGACAGAAGATGTGAGTTCCAGTCACAAGGCCACCATTAACAAGCTGTGAGCCCTGCAGGCAGCCCAAGTAAGCTGTTCAGGGCTCAGGTTCTCATTTAAAAATAAGGATACTACTAAGTGCTTGATCTGCCTCAAAGGGGTCTCTGGCAACCTCAAGAGCACTTTGTGAAAGGCAAAAATCCGGGCAAACACTAGGGGTCACTAAGGGGAGTGACTGGTGCACTGAGCAGGATGGTGATCCCTGGAAGTGAGAATGGTTAGGGAGAGAGAAGAGGAGGTGGGGAGGGGGCAGAGAGTGGAAGAGAAGTTGCTAAGAAGCTGACAGACAGTAGATAGAAGAGTCAAGATCACTCTTGGATTGGCTGGAGGATCAGGGTTATAACCAGGAAGGACTAAATCCCAGGTACAAGTGTAACGGTAGGATTTCTGTGAAAGACTGTTTTGAGCCACATGGGCTGAAGGTCATAGGGGTGGAGAATGTAAAATAATGATAATAAATAAGATTTATTCAGTTACTCATTATTCATTTATTTGACAAATCTTGAGTGCCCATGATGTGCCAGGCAAGGTTTTGGGTGCTGGGGATACATACACCAGTGAACAAAACAAAAAAGAATCCTTGTCCTCATGGAGCTGATGGCCTAAGCAGGAAAATAGATACATTAAAATTTGTTTAATGTTTATTTATTTATTCTGAGAAAGAGAGAGAGAGCACACTAGCAGGGGAGGGGCAGACAGAAGGAGAGACAGAATCCCAAGCAGGCTCCTCACCATCAGCGCAGAGCTTGATGTGGGGCTCAAATTTATAATCTGTGAGATATGACCTGAACTGAGATGAAAAGCTGGACGCTTAACCGACTTAGCCACCCAGGCACCCCAATACATTTTCAGCACAAATATATAAAATGGGGCAACTGGAGAGCCACAGTTGGACCCTAGCCTCACATCATATGCAAACATTAACTCAGAATGGATCAAAGACTAAAGTGCAAGAGCCAAAGCTATCAACTCTTAGGAGAAAACATAGTCATAATCTTTGGGACCTTGGACCTGGCAATGGGGTCTTAGTTATAACACCAAGAGTGCAAGCAGCAACAGCAAACCAGATTAATTTGAATTTCAAATTAGAAACTTTTGTGTTTCAAGTTATGCTCCCCCCCACCAAAGTGCAAAGACAACTTACAGTCTTTTTGTAACCCTGCTCTAAAAAAAAATAAAATCTATTCACTTTTTAAAAAAACTCACAAGATGGGAGAAAATATTGCAAATCATATATCTGATTAGAGACTTGTATCTAGAATATATAAAGAATTCTTTAAGAATGGGCAAAGGATCTGAGTAGACATTTCTCAAAATATGCTGCACAAGTAGACAATAAGCACATGAGAAGATGCTCAGCATTCTTAGCCCACCAGGGAATGCAAATTAAAACTACAATGAGATACCACTTCACATTCACTGGGATGGCTATAATTAAAAACAAACAAGTAAGCAAGCAGACAAAAACCTTAGAAATTACCAATTGTTGGGGCATCTGGGTGGCTCAGTTGGTTAAGAATCTGACTGCTGGTTTTGGCTCTGGTCACGGTCTCACCATTTGTGAGTTTGAGCCCTGCCTGGGGCTCTGCGCTGCCAGTGTGGAGCCTGCTTGGGATTCTCTCTCTCTCCCCCTCTCTCTGCCCCATCCCCTGTTCATGCACATGCACTCTCTCTCTCAAAATAAATAAGTAGAAAACTTAAAAAAAAAAAGAAATTGTTGATTGTTGGTGAGGGTATAAAGCGATCAAAACACTCACACCCTGCTGGTGGGAATGTAAAACGGAGCAGCCATTTTGGAAAACAGTCTGGCAGTTCCTCACAAAGATAAACACAGAGTTACCCTGTGACCCAGCGATTCCACTGCTGCATGTACCTGAAAGAAATGAGAACATGTCCACAAAAAATTTGCATATGAATGTTCATAGCACATTATTCCTAATAGCCCAAAGCTAGAAACAACCCAATTTTCCATCAGCCGGTGAATGGATAAACAGAGTGCACTACACTCTTGTGATGGAAACTTATTTGGCCACAGAAAGTACTGGAGTCCTAACACATGCTACAACATAGATGAACCTTGAATATATTATGCTAAGGGAGGGAAACCAGTCATAAAAGACTATGTATTATACAATTCCATTCATGGGAAATGTTTACAATAGGCAAATATGGAAGAAACAAAGTGGGTTAGTGGATGCTGTGAGTTGGTGGGAAATGAGGGGGGTGGGGCTTTGGGGAAGGCTTTGGAGGTGATAGCTAAAGGGTTTTCTTTGGAGGTGAGGAAAATATTCTAAATTTGATTGTGGTGATGACTTGCACAGCTCTGCAGAGTCTATAACCCATTGAATTGTACACTTTAAATGGGTGAATTGTATGGCATGTGAGTTATCTGTGAATAAAAGCTGTTACAAAGAAACAAATACATGTTGGGTCAGATGGTAATAAGTTCTATGAAGAAGAATAGTTGGGCTGTGGTCGGGAGGGCCTCTCCAGGAAGGTAACATTTAAGTGCAGACTGGGAAGAAGTGAGAAAGTAAACTCTACAAGATTATCAGGGGAAGAATGTTCCAGGCTGAAGGAACAAGTGCAAACCCGGAAGGAACAAGTGCAAACCCGGAAGGCACAGAGAGTTGTCCAGAAACTGTGAGGAGGCCCTTGTGGCAGAAGCTAAGTGAGGGGGAGGAGCGGAAGTCTCCCAGGTAGGCGCAGGCACCTTCCAGATTACATAGGATCAGAAGGACTGAGGTTGCCGCTCGGATTTTATAGTTGGTGTAATGGGAAGCTATCGTAGTTTTTGAAGCAAGCAAATGATACACGTGGCTTCACATTTTTAAATGACTCTTGCTGGGGGTGGAGAACAATGTGCAGAATGGTGGAAGCAAATGGAGAGTCTCTGTGGGAAGAAAAGGCCCTGGTTTGTAATGTATGCTAATTCCTGTGGTGTAAGTATTCCCGCTGTGGCCACTTTCAAAAGAGCACCAGTTTGACAACAGGCTGGAAACATTCCTGAAAACTGAGCAGTAGGCTCTTGGGAACCAGTATGGGCTCCAGCACACTCCTGGTGGGGGGATATCGATGGAGAGACTTCTAGAGCAATAAAATGGTGAGACAAAGTAATTGGATTTGGGGCATATTTTGAAAGCTTCCTCCTATTACGAACAAGGGCAAATGGCATTCTTGCTCTATCTGATTTAATCCTCATAGCAGCTCAAAGCCCCTGTTGGCCCATAGAGGACCTTTGAACAGATTAGAAAAAGACACCCCTTGCTCTGGATGTGAGCAGCCACAGCAGGGTGTGTTGTGTGTTGTGTGGAGTACGGGTTTGGCTTCAGCCCCACTCACCCCAGCTGCCCCGTGTAGGGTACAATCTGCCAATTCATAACAGAGCATCCCTTTGATAGAGTTGACAAAGATGCTGTCGTGTGACTCCCTTTTTATTATGGATGAGAGATTGGTAGTCCAAATTAGTTAAGCAACTCGCCTGAAGTGGGGGAGATGGGATTTGTACCCAATGTATTATAGCCTGACACCCCAGACTGAATCTGAACACCCAGGCTGTCGTACCTGCCAGATTGCAAGGGCAAGGAGGTGAAAGGAAGAGAAAGAACAGAAAACCCAGGGTTGCAGATTTCTAGGGCAAAATTTTATCCCTGGAGTTGTGGCTACGCAAGGTAAAGAGAAGGGAATTACAGTTTTTAATTTCTACTTTATGTATCAAGTATTCCAAATATCTTCACATTAATTTGGAGGAAGAGAAATTTTGGTTTAATTTTATTGTTTTTATTTTTTTTTAATGTTTTCACTTATTTTTGAGAGAGAGATAGAAACAGAGCATGACTAGGGGAAGGGCATAGAGAGTTGGAGACACAGAATCTGAAGCAGGCTCCAGGCTCTGAGCTGTCAGCACAGAGCCCAAAGCGGGGCTTGAACTCATGAACTGCGAGATCATGACCTGAGCCAAAGTCGGACGCTTAACCGACTGAGCCACCCAGGTGCCCCTTGGTTTCATTTTAAAGAGGAGAACACTGAAGCTCAGAGAGGTTAAGAAATGTGCCTAGGATAAAACAGTTAGTGAGTGGCGTCTGGGGCAATGGCCCCATATCATTGGTCAGGAGCTTGAGCTACAAGCAAGCAGAGGTGCCCTATCCTTTCACTGTGTCTACCCTTCCTCTGAAGGTGATAGGCACATTTATGGCCAGGGAGCAAGTTGGCCACTTCCTGACATATTTTAGGAACCCAATATCACGGCAGTATGGGGTTTGTTATTTACCAGCCACTCCAGTTGGGTACTGGGACTGCGGTGATGAACCACCATTGTCTCTGACCTTGTAAATGACTCTGCCCTCCTCTTTGTGTTCTCATTTACAGTCTGGGGCACAAATCCCATTTGCTCACTCCCTATCTATCCACGGCTTTCAGGAAAAGCAGGATGCTCACATGGTTTGACATTTCTCTAAGCAGCTGTGGGAAATAGAATCTGGACACATGGAAGCTGTCAAAAATGGAAACTCTCTCTCCTGTACATAAAATGTCACTTTGCCCCTTCCCCTGCCAATTCTCGAGCTGACAGAATCAGGAACGCCCACTGCAGGATTTCTAGATAGCGCCAGGCCAGCCGTCCGCCTGCACCCACTTCTCTCTATTCTGGACAAGAGAACAAGGACCTGGTTTGTGAGGATGCGGGCACTTTCCTAGAGCAGGGCCCCTTTCTGGCTTTGGGAAGGACCGGAGGATTAGGCTGGAAGTTTTTTTCATGGAAATGGAATTCAAATTGGAACCTTATGTCTGGTTTCTCTGTACTGCAGAGCATGGCCTGAGCATAGCCCCCATCAGCCAGATGTGGCATTCTGAATGTGGACTCTCTGATAAGCTAAGCATACGCCTGCTCCGTAAATGAAAGGCTGCATGCGTATCTTATTACTGAAAGGGCTCACTTCTGGTCATGAGACAGTGAAATACAAAGCCCAATGTGTGTGTTTGGTGTGTGTGTGTAAACGGGGAGCCACGCAGGGTTAGCTCTGCATTCAGGAAAGCAGGCAAATAGGTTGAGCACTGGGTCCCCTGAGCTTGAACATCTTACTTCCCAGGACAGAGTCCATTCTAGCAGCCAAGTGACTTTCTACAAGTTACTTGGCTTTCAGCTAGCTATTGCTGCAAAACCAAGTACCCAGCTCCTAGTGACTTAACACAAGGATTTGTTATTGTTATATGCCACAGTTCTGTGACTCGGGAATTCAGATGAATCACGGTGGGAATGTCTTGTATCTGCTCTGATGTCTGGGGCCTCAGCTGGATGATTTGAATGACTGAGTCCTGAAGCAGCTAGAGGCTGGTGGGAGACTCTCTCTAAGTGTGTGTGTGTGTGTGTGTGTGTGTGTGTGTGTGTGTGTAGGTGTGTGCATGTATGTATATACTTTGCCCCCTACTAGATAGACTCTCCTTGGGGTCAGGATTCATGATTATTTTGTTCAAAATTATATCTCCAGGGCCTCTTGCAGTACTTGGTACACAGAAGATGCTCAAAATTATTTGTGGAATAACTGCACGAATTCCTCTGAAGTCTCCAGTATACATGGCAAAATACAGTGGGCAGTGACAAGAGGTAACAAAGAACACTCTCAAGGATCCTTCTTTTTGTTCTCTTCTCAGATATAGACACTGTTCAGCTCGCCCTGAAGTGAGTGGAGAATGTTATTTATTTTGTAGTTAAGACAGCTTGAGGAGTTCAGGGCTCACAGAGTCTTACCTACACTATTGCCTGGGATAATAGAACATGCCTGTGATAATTAATTTGAGCTTTTAGGATTAATAGGTTCTGGGAATAAATGGGAGACACAGAGTACTTTGAGATTTTTAGATGGCAAATCAGCTGGAAATGTCTTTTACTGTAATTTTCACCTCTCTATATTTTGGCTGTTAGTATAAAATCCTTCAGTTTCTGCCATTCATCTTTCTCTTAGATGAGCACTTCCCAATATAGAATGGTACAGGGATACTTGTGAATCTGAGGGAAAATGGCATCTGGGAGCATGTGTCTGTATCCCTTCTTTCTCTCTCTGTGCCTCTGTGGCTTTGGATACTGCAGCTAGTAACCCATGTCCTGCTCTGCATTGCCTCCAGGAATCAACTCCTGGGTCTTCCTGGAGGGGTGTATAAAGCCCACTCCTCACCCAGTGGGGAGGACCTGGTTGGCGATATCTAGTGTCACAGTGGTAGAGCAGAATTGGAAGAAGGTTCTTCTCAGGGACTTGCAGCCACTATTGCTCTTGAGGAGAATGTAGTTCTTACCAGTCAGTGGGTAGATGCCCAGAGAGCCTCTGAAATACTACAGACCTAGTATTACAAGCACATATCCAGAATCCAAGGGTTGTAGAATTAGGATTATAATTTACTTTAGAATCTAGAGTCCCCTTGTGCAAGAGGGGAAACCAAGGCCCAAGGAACTGCCATGACACAGGCTGGACAGTAATCATGTGGGCCCAGAAGTCAGGCTCCCTGACTTCAACACTTTATTTATTTATTTATTTAAAAATTTTAACACTTTTTTTGAGAGACAGAGCATGAGTGGGGGAGGGGAAGAGAGAGAAGAAACACAGAATCCAAAGCTGTCAGCACAGAGTCTAACACAGAGTTCGAACCCATGAACCATGAGATCATGACCTGAGCCCGAGTCGGAAGCTTCACTGACTAAGCCACCCAGACGTCCCTCAACATTTTAGTGTTCAAGTGTTCAAGTGTTCAAGTGTTCAAGGCTCTGGATGTGACCATCCTTTGCAAAGGGTAAAGCGCCATGAAAAAGTAAGGTCATTGTTAATGGTCACATATCCTGTGGTCACTTGAATGGGAAACATAAATGGGGAGGAAACAGTCTCTTCATAACAGCGATGACCTCACCCTCCTTTCTTGCATGCCCTCCCACCCCACCATCCACACAATGGTTCTCCTCTTCTTTGGACTCTGGCCCCCTTGCTGTTGTCCTTGTCCCAGGCCTAGATGGAAACAACACAATCATTTCAGAAAACAGTGTTCAGAGAAGGAAGTATATGAGGGGTAGGTAGTGACAGAGACTTCCACCTGCTCTTGAGATATGGACGAGGTGTAAGGGTTCCCCTGAGCCCCTGAGGGTTCTCACCCTTACATCCTCACTGGCCCCTAATCTCCAGGGGTCCTGGCAGTCCAGATCTCTGGAAGGAGAATTCTGGAATTCTCGCTCTCAGCCCCATCCAGTACCTTTGCCCACTGTGGTCAGAACCTGGCTGGCCTCTGTAAATTGTGTCTGGGAGGAAATGAGGTCCTCCTTACACTGGGCCGTTTCCAGGCTTCCTGAACCACCGAGCACTGGGAGGGAGAATGAATATTTTATAAAAGGCCATAAAACATAATCTGTTACGTTCAGTGAATTAGAGTCTGTAGTTAAAAAAAGAGAGAAGTTGCCATCAGTGGACCAGGAGTTTTGCATTATTTAGCCCCAGCTATTCCATCACATCAGTAAAGCAGGAGGACCCGAACATGAAAATCACACCCTTTGCTCCTCAGGAAGGGAAGCAGCATCTTGGAGGCCCACTCCATACAACTTGGACTCACTTGGCAGGGGACAGTGGTTCTCTGCCTGGACTGTGCTTGGGAGGAGGGGGGCATAGATCTCTGCACCCCAACCAACACAGTACCTTACAGGAAACATTTTTTGAGATCTTGTCTTCCCACCCTATTTGGGGCATGTCTTACTCAACAGACGGCCTTCTCTAATTTCTTCTCTTTTACAGCAGTAGGCTTCCCCAGATTTCTGAACCTGGGGGAAAGCCAAAAATCATTTTACTTTTGTTTGCGTGCAAAATGACTTCACTTCCTTTACTGTAAGCACTCCATCACAAACTATAGCCTGGGCCTTACCATTCCTAACCATAAAATCTTTTAACTTGTTTTCAGAACTAAAAGAACATTTCATCCCATGGACTCCACATTTAGGGGGAAAAACACACACATAAATATAAACTTTGGAACTATGATTTGTTTAACTGTCTCAAAGATTCCAGATCAATCTCTTCATGACCATCCAATTTAAAGAATTTATACTTTACTCCAGTAGTGGAAGAGTCAGGAAAATGTTTTCTCCATCTTTCCAGAACATATCCTGAAAGTCATGGCTATTTTTCTTCCTTCATTACTGGACTGGATTTTGGTCTCCCTTCCCCTCATGGTTGTTATTTGGGGCCATGTATGCAATGAGATGTGGCTTTCTGTGTCTTGCCCAGCTCCTTACCTCTGCCATCCACCACCCACCCCCCCCCAACACACACACATGCACCCACTCATGAGCACATATGCAGCTATACAGGATTTGCTTTACTCCATCAGAACCTTGAGAGGGATGGTGTTAGTGCAGATGAAGGAAGATCCTTTGGACCTTGTGGCATTCCTTATATTACCTGCTTAGCAACCAGCCCTCTCTCTGCATGGGATGTATGTACCTTTCATCTCTTCTTCCTGATTGCTTTGTCCTCCTTCTGTTCCTTTGTTACTCATCAACTAACATGAGGAGCACCTGTTATATGAAAGCTATTGTTCTAGGACAGGGAGAAACAATATGACAGGGACCTTGTCCTCACAAGGATTGGAATCTATGGGAACCTGTGCTTCTCTCTGATCTGTCACTCCATCCTAGAAGTTTGCCACTTAGAACCCATTGGGTAGGAAAATCCTAACGAATGGGGAGTTAAGAGATCTGGATTCCAATTATGGTAGCCATAAAGCCATGGAAAAGTCATTTAGTCCTTCTAAAATCCTAGTCTGTTATTAGCAAAATAAGGTGGTTGAGTGAGGTGATGTTCACCATCACTCCTAAAGCTTGGTTCCCATGATTTAACTTTATCAAATTATGCTCTACAGTACATAAATCTCTCAAAGTGTCAGGTTTGATGAAAAATGATGTTCCATGGTTAAATCCATCTGGAAAACGTTGGGTTAAATAATGCTAAGGAATGTGTTACAGGTTTTAATATTCTAACATCTATTGTGAGCCTCTCTGAGACAGTTAAAGTATCAGATTCCCAAACCCATTTAATTGGGGAGTGTGCATGTGTGTAAACATCCATTAACACGATGCAAAACTAGAATTGTGTAGAACACAGTTTGGGAGTGAAGATCAGAGTGCCTGCAATATGAACCCAGGACCCATGGCTTCTTCCATTTACAGCTTGCTTGGTACCCACCAGTTCTGCCACCTGGGGAATTACTTAACTTCTCCATGCTTCAGCTTTCTCGTTTGTCTGAGTAAATGAGGAAAAGCTCCTACCTCACAGCTCTTGGAAAAGTAATTGGGAGTAAGCCTTCAGTAAATGCTTATAATTAGCTATTTCTATCTTTAGTGACTATTTATTAAAGGGCTAGTCAACAAAAGGCACTTACGACATTTTATCTTGAAGACTGACATAGCCACAGTCTGTGGTCCTGTTTGAGATGTCAGCTAGAACACCAGAACTAGACAGCACACTGTTGCCTCAGTGATACAGATTTAGGACAGAAAATGGACAAGGAGAGCCAAAAATTCGGAGGATCTCAATACAAACACATAAGAAGATCCCTACAGAATGATACGGTAGGGGGAGGAGTAAGCAACAATAAGAACCAAAAACGTTGGCTACAGTGAAGCTTTGGAAATGAATTTCATGATTCATGTTTGATGTTTTTCTTTCAGCCATAGAACATTTATTACTTCTGTCATTTGTATCTTCCAAGCAAGAAAGCAGGTAGGTATATAGGTGAGGAGAGGCTAGATTATGCTGGCGTAATTAACATGGCATAAATCTCAGTGGATTATATTAAAGCGTTCCTCATTGCTTAGACTACGTGTCCATAACTGGTATTCTTGAGGCTGTGCTCTATCTTTCAGTCTGGGTCACAGGCGGGTGGAGCAGCTGCCTTCTCACGTGCTCTGCATCATTGTGGCAGAGGAAAACCACTCCGTTAAGTAAGTGCTGCACGCCAGATACAACACATGTCCTAACTCATCAGCTGGAACTAGTTACACAGCCCTGCCACACATGGCATTACATGGGCCAGGAAGGACACTGTCCTACCATGTGTCCAGGAGGTGGAGAACTGGAAGTACTTGGTAAACAGTAGCAATGAATCGCATCAACTGCCCTTCTGATCATGAAATGTCTGTCACAGGCAAAATGTGCATACTCACTCTCTAAGGGACACAACCCCAAAGTTACCTAAAAGTGCTATCCAGTCCTGGTAGGAAGCTGAAATTCTAGGATTTCTAGTGGCACGTAGTACTCTTTACATTATGGAGTGACATGTTCTGGTCTCTACATCACTTAGGATTGGGGCTTCTCCTAATTCAGAGACTTAGGGGGCCCAAAAGACAAGTTATGTTTCCCTCTCTCACAACACAATAAACAATGGTTGATCTGAAATGGGATAACTTTAATAAATAGTTCCATTCAGAAAGGCAGAGATGGAAAAGCTCAGCAATCACTTGTTTGTAGTGATTTTGAAACCCTGCTAAATACAACTTATTCCTTGTTTGGATGCTGTTCTCTGCCTCTTAGCTTCTTTCTTTAGAATGTTCCTTTTTCTCTGTTATCTTCGTTGGTTGTACCTCAGATGGGCACTGCTGGTAGTACTCTCCTGGGGAAATGCGTGGCTTCTTCAGCCACATTCTTTTTTTTTTTTTTTTCAATATATGAAGTTTATTGTCAAATTGGTTTCCATACAACACCCAGTGCTCATCCCAAAAGGTGCCCTCCTCAGTACCCATCACCCACCCTCCCCGCCCTCCCACCCCCCATCAACCCTCAGTTTGTTATCAGTTTTTAAGAGTCTCTTATGCTTTGGCTCTCTTCCACTCTAACCTCTTTTCTTTTCCTTCCCCTCCCCCATGGGTTTCTGTTAAGTTTCTCAGGATCCACATAAGAGTGAAACCATATGGTATCTGTCTTTCTCTCTACGGCTTATTTCACTTAGCATAACACTCTCCAGTTCCATCCATGTTGCTACAAAGGGCCATATTTCATTCTTTCTCATTGCCATGTAGTACTCCATTGTGTATATAAACCACAATTTTTTTATCCATTCATCAGTTGATGGACATTTAGGCTCTTTCCATAATTTGGCTATTGTTGAGAGTGCTGCTATAAACATTGGGGTACAAGTGCCCCTATGCATCAGTACTCCTGTATCCCTTGGGTAAATTCCTAGCAGTGCTATTGCTGGGTCATAGGGTAGGTCTATTTTTAATTTTTTGAGGAACCTCCACACTGTTTTCCAGAGTGCTCAGCCACATTCTTGACCATAAAAATCTAGGGGCCTAGAGGTTGTTTCAAGTCTTGAACAGTAAAGAATGGTGTAGTCCAGGTCATGGTTTCTTTGAGTAGTATGGCTGTCCTAAAATTATCATGGGCTTTTCCCTGTCTGTCCCAGGCAGCTCTATGTGCCAATAGGCAGTAACCACACCCATGGTTCTTCTTGAGGTGAACATAATTGTGGGTAACTTGAATTTATCAGCTTTTTGTGGCAGGTTATACTTCCGGTCTCTCTCTCTCTCTCCCCTCACCCCCCTTTCTAAGCCACTTTGTCCAATTCAAATAAATATTTTGTGTGTGTGGTGTGGTAGTTGTTAGTTTTTGCTCTAAAACACCTTGTTCCATTCAGAGGTATTGCTAATGGGCATAACTCCCTTCTGCTTGATTTGTTCCAGAAAGCAAGCCTGAGTCCTAATCAGCCCTTCTTGCACAGAGGTCTTTTACATTTTGTTTAATACTTTTTGGGGGGAGATGAGAAGCAGTTGCCTCTGTCCACCCTGAAATTCCCCCCACATTTCTGAACTGTCTCTTGTCCATTCCACTTCTGCTTGCTAAGTGACCAGTTTTCTTCTGAGAACTCTTCTGAGCTCATCAATACCTTGTACTAGGTTGTCAGATGCAGTCCACAGGAGTTACTGTACAATGCTAACAATTTGTTTTCAACCTCTTCCTAGATAGGCAAGTTTTTAGGCACATTATCTGCCTTCTAAGCTGTCACAGACAACAATTTTCAAATATTTTGCCACTTGTAGTATGGATTGCTTGTAACAATTCCTAATAAAGTTTCGTCAATGCCCATCATCTGGCCCCAAGTGGATGGCATAAATTTTAGGTTTTTGATTATAGCAGCTCCTCATTTTTGGGTAGTACTGCTGAATTCATTCAAATAGACTAGATTATGCCATGGTAACAGGTCAATATATCAGAGGATTAGAACAACAAAAGATTGTTTCTCATTCATGCTACACTTCTCTTGCTTTGGCTGGGCTCCACATCACTTCACATTAGAATCTGCCTCACTCTGACAGAGTAGCCTCCATCTTCAGCAGTGCTGGCCATTGTGGCCAAGGCAAAGAAAGCTCTGGAGGGTTTCTTTACATTTAATGTAATGTTTTGGCCTACATTACGTTACACATCATTTCTGCTTGCAACTCTTCGGTCAGAAATACTTGCCTGGCCCAACCACAAGGGATCTGGAGAGAACAATCCCTCATTTTCCTGAAAGGTAGAGAACTGGAGACATTTGGAAAACAGCACTGGTGACTTCTCTCACTAGTGGACTGGCACAAAGAAGCAGGCTGCAAATGTGTGATGCTAACGAGGTCTCTCGGGATCCTCCCTGAATGATAAGGAGTTCTTTATAGATTTTTTTCTTGGCATGGTTAGTCATTTCCTAAGGCTGTTGATTTGCATGGCACAGATGTCTAATGCATTCCTTTTCCAATATAAAGCTTCGTTCAAGTGAAAGCTGTTGGATTTTTCTCTAGTGGAATCTGGAGTATCATCATTGCCATCACCATTTTGTAGTTGATATCACTATCATCATCATCAATCATCATCATCATCAATCATCATCATCATCAATCATCATTGTCATCATTGAAACTTTGGTTAAGTAGCTAAATATAACTGATGCTTATCTATAGAATATGTATTTGCATTTGTCCTTCCCCTTGTCTATTCTGGTCCCAGAGAAAGCCCAGGAGGGGGAAAATGGTCATGGTGCTTCCAAAGACTAAATTAATAGAAGAGGAGTTTAGGTCTAAGAGTTATGCCATCAGGTATGGGAAGGAGGCATGAAACAGTTTGTAAGACTAGTGGGTGCAATTGGGAAAATTAACCCTCAAATTTCAAGACATTTTAAGTTTATTTATTTTTAGAGACAGTGAGCATGTGAGTGGGGGAGGGGCAGAAGGAGAGGGAGAGAGAGAGAGAGAGAGAGAGAGAGAGAGGAGAGAGAGAATCTCAAGTAGGCTCTGTGTTGCACACAGGGCTCGATCTCATGAACTAGGTCATGACCTGAGCCGAAATCAAGAGTTGGATGCTGAACCAACTGAACCACCCAGGAGCCCTAATTTTTTTTAATATAACTCTTAGATGACAAAATTTTGGTGTGTGTGTGTGTGTGTGTGTGTGTGTGTGTGTGTGTGTAGAGGGAAGGGAACAAAAAGAAAGTAGCAAAGATTGTCTGCAAAGTATGGAGTCACCCAATCATCCATTAGTTTCCCCATTTCCCCAGGATTCAAAACTTCCTTCTTTCACCTCCCCAGCAGAGAAAATGGGGGAAGGTTAAGAGGAGTAAAAGTGACCCAGGAAAGAGGCAGGGTCATATGGGACACTGTTTTCTGGTCAGAGGAACTTCTACATTGGCCATCCTGAAGAGCGGAAAGACTGGGGCAGTGAGCCTCGCCCAGAGGTGAGACCATAAGATGAGGGACACAGTGTCTGACTCATTATAGCCCTGCCCGCAACCATCTCTGTGTGGTTTTCTTTCCACATTGGAAAGCCAAAAAGGGGGTGATTCTTCTTAGGGAGGATGTGTGTATACTTGTGCACTCAAGTAGGAACTGAGGGTGTTGACTACTTACCACTCTTTTCTCCCACAGGGGCCTATGGGTGATAGGGTAGGTAAAAAGAACCATTTCAAGATTATTCAGAGAAACAAGGCCGAATCTATGGCTGCTGTCCTCTCTCTCCAGAGAAAAACTATAAGGATCCTACTGTTGGGGTGAGGACAAGCACACACGTACATGTGCATACACACACACACACACACACACACACACACACATACAGAGCAAAGTGGAAAATGTAATAAAAGAAGCCTGGAAAATAGAATAGGGTGATAATTTACATACCTGGGATAAATACATTTTAAATTCCAGGGCAGAGATAAGAATACAAATGGTTATCAACTTTTGTGGCACATTGTATGTGCTCATCTTGGTTAGTACATACCTCCATTTTAAGGTGACCTTTTTCTTCCCACCCTGTGCTCCTGATCTGATGGAGATATTGTGTGTATCTGGAAGTCAGCATGGCCTTGTGAGATTTGAGCCTGGAGGTCTGGTCACAGTTGTTGGTTTCCAGGACAAACCCTTCTCCTGGTTCTCCTTTGACCCCACTGACCACCTCCTTGGTCTCCTTTGCTGACTCCTCTTCTACCTGAACTTGAACTGTGAATTGTAGAGTACTCTGCAGGACTTGGTTATGTTTCTCTTTATTGTCCATATTCTGTCTCTCGAAGACTTTAGTGCCATGGGCTTAAATATTTACTTTTTTTTTTTAACTTAAATTCAAGTTAGTTAACATGCAATGTAGTCTTGGCTTCAGGAGTAGATCCCAGTGATTCATCTCTTACATATGACAACCAGTGCTCATCCCAACAAGTGCCCTCCTTAATGCTCATCATCCATTTAACCCATCCCCCCCCACCTCCCCTCCAGCAGCCCTCAGTTTGTTCTCTGTATTTAAGAGTCTCTTATGGTTTGCCTCCCTCTCTGTTTTTATCTTATTTTTCCTTCCCTTCCCCTATGTTCATCTGTTATTTTTCTCAAATTCCACACATGAGTGAAGTCATATGATATCTGTCTTTCTCTGACTGACTTGTTTTGCTTAGCATAATACCCTCTAGTTCCATCCACGTTGTTGCAAATGGCAAGATTTCATTCTTTTTCGTCTCTGAGTAGGCTTAAATATTTCTAAATATTTTACATTCACAAATCAGTCATTTCTCTTTCATATTCCAGACCTGAATAAACAATCACTTCTTGATGTCTTTATTTGCATGTCTAATTTTCCTCTCCAATTTAATATTTCTAAACATGAGGTCTAGATTGATCCTAACCTCTTTAACCCCGTATATTCTCTTTCTTAATAAATGGCACCCCCTCTCAGTTTTTCAAATCCCAAACCTGGCATTGGTTGTTTGTTCCTCATGTCCTATCCATCACCAATTCCTGCTGATTCTGTCTCTTAAATACTACCGCCAGCCCCACCTCATCCCCACTCTGGCCCTGCTCACTTTACCTTTATTCCAGACCCCGTCACTATCAACTTTTTTCCATACTACAGCATTTCCCTGGCCCATTTCTCCTTTTGCCACTTTGTAGCACATTCTCCTCACAGTCTTTACATAAATGATGTCTCCTCTCGGTTTGAGAACTATCACTGGCTTCACATCCATCACTCGTAAGATAGAGCCTAAACACCTCACTCACCTGCAAGAACTTATCCCTTGCTTCTTCTTCTTACCTTTTACATCTCTCCCTGTGCCCAGTCTCTTCTCAGCACATGGCCTTCTTTATTATCCTTGAACACCCATGACCTTTCTAGCGCAGAGCCTTACGCATTTGTCTGCCCAGATGCTTTCCCCCTGCTTTTGGCTGGCTGGCTCATTCTTGATCTTCGAAATCTCAGTTGAAATATTCTCTCTTCTGGGGGGAACTTTCCCAACCACTCCATTCAAGGTTGAATCCCCAGGTTGATTTCTGACATAGATCTCATTTATTTCCCTCAAAACATTTACTACAATATATAAAAATCTTCTCTATTATTTACTGTTAAAATACTCTGTCTAGAATGTAATGTATTTGTTGCATGAATACGTAAGCTTGTGGCTCAGTTGGTTAAGTGTCTGACTCTTGATTTCGGCTCAGGTCATGATCTCACAGTTCATGAGTTCCAGCCTTGTGTCAGGCTCTTTGCTTACAGCGTGGAGCCTGCTTGGGATTCTCTCTCTCTCTTTCTCTCTCTCTCTGTCCCTCCTCTGCTCATGCTTTCTCTCAAAATAAATAAATAAACTAAAAAAAAAAAAGAAAGCGTAAACTCATACAAGCAGGTATTTCGTCTAGATCACTTCTAATCCCCTAGCACCTGGAACTATGATGAGCACCCAGCTGCTTCTCAATAAATGCTTGTTAATTACATGAATGACCTCTAACATCATTGCAAATATCTGAATTTAGATACAACAAGAAAAATCTATGCTGTCATGAAATAGGGGCTCAGTGAATGTTGGGGAAACATTCCCCTGTCACTGGAAGTGGTGTTACAGTATATGGATGGGGTTGTGCCTTGTGTCTCTTCACCTGGGAACTGGCACTTCTGAAAGTGTGATTTTACTCACTCTACATATATGCTAGATAAGAATGATCAAGGCATACAGCTTTCCTAAAGCTAAGAAAGGAGTCTCTTTCACAAAAGAACTAAAAACAGAACTCTGATTCATGAATTTGCGAATGGCTTTTCTATCCAGGGGAACCTCCTCCTGCACGGTGAAACATCTCCTGGGGCACAACCTTATGCCTGATGTGAAGGTAACCATGGAACATCAGCTCTGATGTAGGCTGGCGGGCAGCACCAGCCAGGTTTAACCCAGGGGTACTCAGTGGTGGTTCCTTTCACCTATTAGACTGTGCACCCTCCTGGCAAAATGCAGGTTCTTTCCTATGCTTCCCCAACATTTGTTTTGAAGAATTACTGACCTAGTTGACAACCTCATGAATAAAATCAGCAATGATGAAAACAAACATGCAAATAAATAATTCATTATAAATTTTGAAAACAAAGGCAAAAAGAATCATGAGCAAATCAAATTAAAATCCAGAGAATGGCTGCAGATAATTGGACAAGGGTGAAAGAGTATCTTCTATGTTGTATTTGTTGCTGTTTCCTTTTCTTCCCTTTTACATTTTTTTTTTTTTTGAACAGAGCAACTTGTGTCAAGTCTAAATTGCTTAATTACATAGCCTGGAAATAGGGAAACAATGGACTGGATGACTGGTACGCTCACTTTCTCGCCTTTTAATGAGATATGCAAGGTGAGGGGAGGGAGTGGAAACCAACAGCAGGGGCACAGAAAGGAAGCAGAAGCTGTTGCCTGGTAGACCTGGTGAAGCAACAGCCTAGTGAATGAAGATGCAGTGGGTTGCTAGCCTCTCTCCTACACATTCCCTACCGGACCTCTGCCCTACACATCCAGAAGATTTAGTTCTCTACTCCCCTAGTCCCTCTGGCAGTGAAGGCTGCTGAGAACTCCTGTGATTTTAAAACACTCTGTGCCACACAAAGAACTCTTGCATCTTGTGGTTTGAGGGTATCTTTATGTACCATTCCTATCGTTATCAGCAGTGAACCCTTACTAACGATATAAAATGCAAAAGAAGCTACACAAAACAACTTGTAGTTGTCAGCCAATTAATTTCAGCCATAGACAACCAAAAAGGGAGAAACTGGGGCACAGAGAAGCAAATGTCAACCCTACCTGAAAGTGGACGTCTGAAAAGATCAGAGCAATTCTTTTCCACCAAACTCTAACCTGTCTGACCTAGTAAAGAAAGACTACATGGTCTCTAGTGGAAAAGGACAGAAAACCATTCTTACCGCCTCCCTCCAGGAGAGTTAGGGATAGTCTCTAACAACGAACTTTGGTCCCTACTCAAATACTGCCAGGGGAATCTTCACTGTAACATTACCTAGGAGCAGAGGACATCTTTTTCATTGGGGTGTGAGATAGTGTTGTGAGTTAGCAAAGGTAGAGCTCCTGGAATGTGGCCAGCACATATCAGATGCTCAGTAAATATAGCTATTCTTTTTATCAACATTCTTACATACCACTTTCCACTCACCTCCTCCTCCTCCTTCTTGTCTGTGCAATAAGCAGACATTCCAGAAGAGTTCCCAGAAAGGCTGGGAGCAAATGAATTTCACGGTATGCTTCCTTGGACTATGATACCTCTGAGATACCATCATCTTCTGGCTCTTTCTTCACAGGGGCTGCTGCCAAAGTTCCCAGGACTGGGGGGGGGGGGACTTCTGATAGGGAAGGCAATGGGGGACTTCCCAACACTTTCTCTGCTATGGCTTTGCGATTCTAGGACAGCTGCAGCCTCACCCTCCCAGGTTTGCAAAGGGAGATGTGGGATTCTCTGGGGACTTACATTGGAAGACCATCTAAATTGGAAGCTCTGAAGACTTCTAAAAATGCTTTCTCTATTTTTTTTTTTTTTTAAGTAGAGATTAGGGAAGCTGGCAAATGGGTCTTGGTAAATACAGAGGGACGAATTATGATTTGATTGTTTCATGAAATTTCTGGATGAGTGGAGACACAGTGCTCCGCGCTGTGTGTTGTGCGGTGGGGCGGGGTGTGTTTTCTCATGGATGAAATGCACTGCGCAGATCAACTCCCGTAAAGCGAAATAAGGAAAGCTGATTGCGGAGGTGGAGGGGGGTGTGGTATTAGGATGCTGGTGCTTGGTTAGGGGGGGCCGCGATTGTGAATGCAAGGGAGAGGCGTGCCAGGCGTGCGCGGGAAAGATTACTGGTGAGGCAAGTGTGTGTCTATTTCCACAGAGCCCTGGCTCGCCGCAGCCCCTGGCTGGGCGAGGGGTGTGATGTGAGAGTGGGGTGGGAGGGGGCAGCAGGCGGGGCCTGCCACGTCACTTGGAGAGTGAGTGTTGGGAAGGAAGGGCAGAGCGGAGAGCCGAGCCGCTGCAGCTGCCGCGGCTGCAGGGAAGGCTTGAGCGGTGGGGAGGTGGGTCCCCGCGCCCCGGCGCCGGGGCAGCCGCAGGGCCCTCTCCGAGGCCTGAGGCGCGACTCACAGGGAGGAGGTGGCGGCTGTGGCGGCGGGAACGGCGACCTTGGCCAGACGGGAGTCCGCGGTGCACGCAGGGCGGAGGCCGAGCCCCGCCAGGAGTCTTTGCCGAGCCGGAGGGAGGCGCATCTGGCGCTTCGCTCCCAGCGGCAGCCGGGGGGCTCGAACGGCTGGAGAGCGCAGTGGGAGCTGGGAAGAGCTAACCCGTCCGGAGGGCGGACCCCCGCGTCCCAGAGCCCGGGCTCAGGCACCGCGGGGGGCGAAGCCACGCGTCTTCTCGGGCAGCCGGTTTCACGCGCGCCAGTTTGCTGTTCCAGGTATCCCAGTAGGCTGTAGCTGTATCCCAGGCGCGGCTGTCTTGGAGGCGCGGAGCTAAACCCTCTGCGTCCGGGCCCCCTCCCCAGACCCAGCCTTGCAGGGACCGGGGTTTCGGAGCTCTCGGACCCAGCGGCCAGGCCAGATCTAGAGCTCGGAGGAGCGCGAGCCCCACCCTAAACGGAGAGCGCCGCTCTGAGAGCCGGGAAGAGGTGCCGCGCTCCAGAGGTGGTGTCGTGGGCGCCGTCCTAGTGGCGGGGAGCGCACCGCGGAGGGGACATGAGGTCGGAGAAATCCCTCACGCTGGCGGCGCCGGGGGAGGTCCGTGGGCCGGAGGGGGAGCAACAGGACGCGGGAGACTTCCCGGAGGCCGGCGGGGGCGGGGGCTGCTGTAGTAGCGAGCGGCTGGTGATCAATATCTCCGGGCTGCGCTTCGAGACCCAACTGCGCACCCTGTCGCTGTTCCCCGACACGCTGCTGGGAGACCCTGGTCGCCGAGTCCGCTTCTTCGACCCCCTGAGGAACGAGTACTTCTTTGATCGCAACCGGCCGAGCTTCGACGCCATCCTCTACTACTACCAGTCCGGGGGCCGCCTGCGGAGGCCGGTCAACGTGCCCCTGGACATCTTCTTGGAGGAGATCCGCTTCTACCAACTGGGGGATGAAGCCCTGGCGGCCTTCCGGGAGGACGAGGGCTGCCTGCCAGAAGGTGGCGAGGACGAGAAGCCACTGCCCTCCCAGCCCTTCCAGCGCCAGGTGTGGCTGCTCTTCGAGTACCCTGAGAGCTCGGGCCCCGCCAGAGGCATCGCCATCGTCTCCGTGTTGGTCATCCTCATCTCCATCGTCATCTTTTGCCTGGAGACCTTGCCCCAGTTCCGTGCAGATGGTCGAGGTGGAAGCAATGGTGTGAGCAGAGACTCCCCAATCTCCAGGGGTAGTCAGGAGGAAGAGGAAGATGAAGATGATTCCTACACTTTTCATCCTGGCGTCCCGCCGGGGGGAATGATGGCAGGGGGCTCATCCTCACTCAGTACTCTTGGGGGCTCTTTCTTTACTGACCCCTTCTTTCTGGTGGAGACCTTGTGCATAGTTTGGTTCACTTTTGAGCTCCTGGTTCGCTTTTCTGCCTGCCCTAGCAAGCCAGCCTTCTTCCGCAACATCATGAACATCATTGACTTGGTGGCCATCTTCCCCTACTTCATCACCCTGGGCACTGAGCTGGTGCAGCAGCAGGAGCAGCAGTCAGCCAGTGGAGGGGGTGGCCAGAATGGGCAGCAGGCCATGTCCCTGGCCATCCTCAGGGTGATCCGCCTGGTCCGGGTGTTCCGCATCTTCAAGCTGTCCCGCCACTCCAAGGGGCTGCAGATCCTGGGCAAGACCTTGCAGGCCTCCATGCGGGAGCTGGGTCTGCTCATCTTCTTCCTCTTCATCGGGGTCATCCTCTTCTCCAGTGCCGTCTACTTCGCAGAGGCTGATGATGATGATTCACTCTTTCCCAGCATCCCGGATGCCTTCTGGTGGGCAGTGGTTACAATGACCACGGTAGGCTACGGAGACATGTACCCCATGACGGTCGGGGGCAAGATCGTGGGCTCGCTGTGTGCCATCGCTGGGGTCCTCACCATCGCCCTGCCTGTGCCGGTCATTGTCTCCAACTTCAACTACTTCTACCACCGGGAGACGGAGCAGGAGGAGCAAGGCCAGTATACCCATGTCACTTGTGGGCAGCCTGCACCAGACCTGAAGGCAGCTGACAGTGGACTTGGCAAGCCTGAGTTCTCTGAGACCACTCGGGAACGGAGACCCAGCTACCTTCCCCCTCCGCATCGGGCATATGCAGAGAAAAGGATGCTCACTGAGGTTTGACTGATGCAGGAAGGGCATCAATGAGAAGGACGACACTGAGCAAACAGTCTCAGGCTTCCTTCTCATTCTCCACTCCCTTCACTCGACCTCCAGCCGACTTCCTGACTCCCTCCCCTGCACTCAGTCCTGATACCTGGACTGTCAGCCTTGTTGCTTGATTTCCGCAGCATTCAAGGTTCATCCATCTAAGTGACATTTTTGAAATTCTAACGGTGCCACCCATTCATGCCCATCTTCTGTCATGTGGATGAGATTTCCGTCTGACCTTCCCTCGTGACTGTAAATTTTCATGTCTGGGGCTTGGAATTCTCTAGGAACAAAGATGTCAACCGGATGGAAACCAAGCATACCTGGGTCCTATTTCTCTCCTTAGCGTCCTTTGCTTTGGGGCATGCACCTGTCAGCTTCTGGCTAGGTGGTAACTAGCAGAAGCTGGAGGACAGAAACAGTGTTCATCTTTCTGTTTTATTCCCGTGCCTGTGACACCTGCTAGTCATCCTTCAGAGGACCCTTGGTAAAGCCTTTAGCTGCACAGCCTCCAGATATGTCATTCATCTTGAATCTTGGAAGGAATTAGAGAAACTACAGTTAAACTTGGCCATTTGGAGGCCATGAGAGTCAGTCCCAGACCAAAGGGGCCAATGGATTCTTCCAGGTGTCCTGGCACGGTGGACATCGGCATTTGGTCTGCATTCAGTCTTTCCCTCCCCGACTGTCTAGCTTCCAGGAAGGTTCCTTCTCAGAGCCAAATACTCTTTTTGTGCAAGTGCCTTCCTGTGCAGAGGAACTGGAAAGAGGGAACCACAGAGCCAGGAGAAATGGCAACTAGCTTGACGGAGTATCTACAGAGTTAGTATCAGTTAAGCAGCCACTGTCATCTGGGAGGCGTGCAAAGAGGAGCCTTGTTGCAGATGGCAAGTTTGTCTTCTTTGCTTGCCCCCCAACCCTCTCCAGCACCCCACCCTCCTTCTTCCTGGGAATTTGACTTAAGATTGCAGTTGAAGGTTTTCCAAAGCAAACTCCAGCTTACATCTGCAGACAGGTAAAAGCACACATTGGATGCTAGCGTGGGTTTCTTCCCATTTTATGTGCAATGAAATAGGTTTAGAGTAAGGAAGAAACATCATTCCTTTGTTGACAGCCTCACCGTTAGAGGTTTTTTTTGCTGAGTCAAGCAAACATTTACCTGGTCTGCCCCTTGAAGCTGCAGCTGACCTGCTCTAACTGGTAAGGTAATGTTACCACCGGGACTAAGTCATCCTCTTCCAGCCTGAAACTGCTGCCTTCACCCCCCACCCCCGACTTCCCCTCATTTCTCTCCTGGTAACATTGTCATTTGTTTGTTGCCTTGAAAAACTGTGATGTACTGTTCTGAGCTCTTCTGGGTGCAGTTCAGAAACCGAAAGGACTGTTAACATGTTTTTAATTTTGTATCTATGCTTTAAGACTCTTTGATGAGGATTTAAAAAAAAAATTTCTCAAAGAGCAACTTATGAGGGATGGCCTTTTGAGGGTTTTCTTGAGAGACACTGTGGCTCCTGTGAGTGCCAGATCTAAATCTGGATTTTGCCACAGCTTTACAGGGTAACACAGTTCCTCTTTGTGCCTCAGTTTCCCCACCCATTAAATGGGAACATTAATGTCTTCCCCTCCCTACCTCATGGGGAATGTCGATGTACTGGGAAGCTGGGGATGATGCTATGCAAATGTGTGAATTTTAATAAGGGTATTGATTTTTTAGTTCATTAGCCTGTTTCCTTCCGTGTCTCCCAGAGTCAAAAGCTCCCCGCAGAGTTGCTGCCTTGGATTCAAAGCCCAAGAGTAGGCCACACTGGGCTATTAGCTCCTTAAATCCCTCCTTAACCTCTTGAACTGGGCTTCAGTCTCTCTTCTTACCCTTCAGCAAGGAGGATGCTCTTTAGACAGGTTCGGTGGGATCCTTCCAGGGCCAGAGGCCGCCTTGATTGGGAGTTTGGCTTCTCCAAGCCTGAAATACAGATAAGAGGAGTTCATGACTCAGTAATCTGCTCTGAGGCCATAAAGTTCCAGTTTTCCAAATTCCTTCAGTTGCTTCTGGCTATTTGGGGAAAGGAGAAGGGCCCACTACAGAGGCAATAGGGATGCTTCCAGTGAGGGTAAATGTTGGAACATGTATGCATGTATCTCTATATGTGTGTATGTGATCATCCTCATCACCATCCCTAATGAAACATTTCCTTTTCAAGTCAGAGCATGCCTGAAAGTAAAGGGTTTGTGGAGAGCTGGGCTCTCCAGGGACTCTGGTTGCCATAGCAACCTTCCAGACTGTTCTCTCTATCTTCTGATTTGGGCAGCAGGTGAGAATGGGAGGCTACAAATTCCCAGTTTCCGAAATGAGAACACCTCCTACATAGTGGTTTAGGGGCTGGTAATGACCGGCAGGATGTGTGACCTTTGGAAAATGAGGGGGATACATACAGCTCCCCCAAACTTCCTCCCTGGACCTTTCTTCCTGGCCTTACCACCCAGTCATCGAAACTGCCTCATCTCACCCCTGATTCTTCAGAAATCTGAATGCTAAGCAACTGCCAGTTAAACCAATGTCAGTATTATCTCTTTCAAAATGACAAGGGGAGACTTGGAGGGGACACGCTCCTCAAGAGGCGGCCAGGCTGGGCCTTGCCAAGAGTCCTGACAGTTATGGTCCGTAACAGTATCCTGGAGGTCCCGTCTCCTCAGAGAGAGGCTCCTCCCAAGTCCGAGAGAGACGGAGAGAAATGCCACTTCTTCCTCCCAGGGAATAATCTAGCTCCGTTCCTAGCAGTCTCATAGGTGGCTCTCCTTAAGACATCGAAGAAACACAGAGAGGCTGTGACCTGACCTAGTTTCTGTGAAGGATTTTGCCAAGTGATCCCTCTATGACTCTGAGCCTCTTTATGTGGATTCTGTGCCCCAATAATCAAGAGAATATGCACCCCGTGCTTCCCAGATGGCTGGGGTGGCGATGTCACAGCTGCCGGCAAAGGCAGGGGTCAGTCCTTCGTTACACCTGACTCGAGCCGGCAGGAGCTCCCAAATGCCTTCCTGGATCTGGCAGGCACGGCGGAGATGTGGAATAGTCCTCCTGCCCTGATCATCCCCAAGGAGAGAGTGGGACAGCTGGCCGCCTTTGCATCTGAGGTAGGTTCTACTGTTGGGGAACTTGGTTCCTGGCTCAGAGCTCCGGGTCAGATCGGAACTGGGGGAGGCGAGCACCTGCATTCTGGAGACTCAGGGCTTTGATTTCCCGTTCCTCAGCGGCCACCTCCCTCTCCTTCTGTGTATGCTTTGTGACTGCATGGACTTCAGTGTCCTTCCTTGGTTTCTGCTCTCTCACTGCTGTCTCCCCAACTCTTTCTAGTCACCTCCTCTTCTCTGCACCTCCCCTTCCTTCTAGTTACTCTCATTTTCTCTGTTTTTTCCCCCCCTTTCTTGTCACGTCTCTCTGGCATTTGCCCTTCTGCTGTTTTAATCTCTTCTTCCTTCTATATGTGTCTTTCTATCTCTCTCCTTGTCTCCACCTTTTTAGTGGCTGGGCAGCTGTGGCATTTCTGTTGAGATCACACCTTGAACTCTAGGACAGCAGTGATCTGGGGTGTTTGATAAGGAGTCTGTTCTCCAGCTGAAGGATGCCCCCCAGCCTTTCCTGCCACCTCAGTGTACCATCATTTCCTGACAGGCTGGCCCCTGTGTGTTCAAGTCCTGAACTTACAGAGCAAGATGAGATTGTGCTGGGTTTAGAAAAATGTTTCTGCAGAACTTTCCTGTATCTTCCAAAATAAAAAGAGAAAGAAAAAAAGGGGGGGGGGGAAGGGAGAGAGAGAGAGAGAGAGAACCTCCAAGTCCCTCAACCTTAAGAAGCTTATAGAAAGGTTCAAAACAAAGAACAGTACACATTTTAAAAAAGACAAAAAGGGGCGCCTGGGTGGCGCAGTCGGTTAAGCGTCCGACTTCAGCCAGGTCACGATCTCGTGGTCCGTGAGTTCGAGCCCCGCGTCAGGCTCTGGGCTGATGGCTCAGAGCCTGGAGCCTGTTTCCGATTCTGTGTCTCCCTCTCTCTCTGCCCCTCCCCCGTTCATGCTCTGTCTCTCTCTGTCCCAAAAATAAATAAATGTTGAAAAAAAAAATTTAAAAAAAATCATAAAAAAAAAAGAAAAAAAAAAAAGAAAAAGGGGTGCCTGCGTGGCTCAGTCATTTAAGCATCCGACTTTAGCTCAGGTCATGACTTCATAGTTTGTGAGTTCGAGCCCCATGTCAGGCTCTGTGCTGATAGCTCAGAGACCGGAGCCTGCTTTGGATTCTGTGTCTCCTCCTCTCTCTGCCCCTCCTCCACTCATCCTCTGTCTCTCTCTGTCTCTCAAAAATAAATAAACATTAAAAAAAATAAAAAAAACACAGTAGAAACAGTAGGCTAAATGCAAAAATGAGGATTTAGGACGAAGGCATAAGAGTGGAATTAGCCTCAAAACACCTTAATGCAGGAGTGGTCATCATACTGACCTAATTCTTGAAGGTCCCCATAGCGTCCAGCTGTCTGTCTTGCATACTGAAGGCAGAACAAAGCAACGGCGCATATCCCAGGGGTGCGAGGTGCACAGGACGCTCCTTGCCAAGATGGATTAAAATTCTCTACCCGGTTTGTAAGGGGAGCTGTGTGTGCTGGAGGAGGTAGGCTATAGGCAGTCCCGCTGCATCAGGACATAGGGGGCTTTTTGGAGGGTAATGGATGTTTTCTAAAACAGGATTATGGTGATAGCTGTATAACTCTATAAATTAACCAAAAAAAGTCATTGGATTGTGGGTCGGGGTAAAGTGGCATGAGGTTGATAACCTGGGAGTTTCACACCTTGGCTGGGAGAATGGTTTGGTTTCTTAAATCTAGAAAGTTAGCATCTCTAAAGATGGACCAGCTTAAATATCCAGGATGAAATGACAAATTTTTTCTTCTGCCACTTGGGGACACTTTAGAGCTTTCATGCAGTTTGCTTCTTTCTACTCAAGTGTGGTGCCAAGAACTGCCTTTTTTTTTTTTTAATTTTGACAATCAAATCATTGTGGGATTTACATGCTTTTTCCTTTTTGCCCGAGCAAAAAAAAGGTCAAAGCCATTTTTGGTAAGCGCAGGGCATGATTAGCACATATTGGACTAGGGTAAGTATGTTGGACATTATTCATTACGTAGGACTAAGGCAGTGAACCTGCCCGAGGGGTTCATACTCTGCTGGCTAAACACAAAGAACAAAAACTTCAAAATCCCCACAAACAAACCAAAACCCCCCACCTAGTCTCTGCACCTGTAGACTCAGGATTCCTTAAGAAATTGTACAGGAATCAAGGTTTTATTCTGCCAGCAACCTTTCCACTCTCCTCCCTGACCCTTTACAGCCGCTGTGGGGTCCCCGCAGTCGTTGGTGTTTGGACACAGCAGTGGGTGGTGACCACCTTCCATCAGCTCACCCTTCTCTGTGGCTGTCTGTCAGACATTGCTCTTCCCCGGCGGCCCTCACTGGGTGCCGTCCTTCCCTCCCCATGGCACTTCTCGTGGGACACCTCTCAGTCCTGTTGCCGATCATTCCTTCTCTGCACTGGCTGAGCCCTTGCTCTTGGCAGTATTCCTGTCACCCGGCATCTCTACACAAATGCCAAGAGAGATTCCCAGAGAATACTGTCCTCCTGGGACAATCTGGCTGGAACCTCCATGCCAGCCCTCATCAGGCTTGACTGTGTGCTATTGCCCTGGGAAGCAAAGTGTGTTCTGATCCTAGCTTGTCAAGGTCACTTAGGGAAGGAAAAGAAATCTGTTAATTCTTTAAACCGTAGGATTTCCTCTCTGCATTCTGCTTTACACCCGGCAGCCTCGGGTTGCACAGATAGCTTCTGGCAGAATATGGCCTAGGGCTTGGGGCTTTAGTGAGAGAGGGAACTTGCCAGATGCAGGCCACTGGGAGTAAAAGACAGATGGGCTCTGAGTTCTTATGTTACTGTATCTCCCAGTGAACCACCTTCCTGTTCTGGGCTTGAAGTCCCTGTGGGATTGGAGATGGTCATGTCGTGTCCCTTTGCTCTGAACCCCTAGAGAAAGGATTTCACCCTGCTTCTAATCCCCTGGGTACCCCAAGGAGGGAGTGGTCATCTGTTAGTGACCACTTTGGAAGGACAAACAGGGAACTGACTCCCTAGTTCCCAGAACAAAAGAGCAAAAGGGGCCACAAGTATCATTAATACTGGTCTCATCTTGGCTACCACTTAACCTACTTAGGGCCTAGCCCTGGTGAGGTTTGTAACAATTTTTTTTTTTTTTAAACACAACTCTGACCTCATCATTGTTACTGTGAAGGGGATTTTCCCTTAGTCTGTCATGGGCCTCAGCAGACAGTCTTTGCCTTCCCCTAGAAAACATCTTGGCACCATAAGCAGCTTCTGCTGCAGGCAGCAGGAAGCACAGACAGACCCCGGCTCTTTGGTGAGAGCAAAACCAACATTTCAAAAGGAAATCGCAGCCACGCAGTCTGCTGGTGCTGCTATTTTTGACATGCTTGCTGTTCTCTCAGGGCTTGACAACCTCTGTCTCCAGGAGACAGACAGACCAGCCCTTGGCAGGAGAGACACTTTGCTTTGAAAAAGAACCTAGGAAGATAGTCTTGCGGCTGGAGGGGGCCAGGAGAACAAGCCATTCCTCCCCTCTCCTCCAGGAAGCTGGGCTCCTGGCCATCGGGGTCTGTGGATCTGAGGCTGGGGCACCATCCTGGCCTGGTGAATGCTTCCTCAGCTTTGGTCCTCTCCAATGGGAGTGGTCCTAACACGAATGAGGATGACACCATCCATTTAAAAAACATTTAAAATGCCTTCAGTGCTCTCAAACATCATGTCCTATAACAACAAGATTAGGAGCATGGATCCTGGAGCCAGGTATTCTGGGTTCAAATCCCACCTCTGCCATTTGCCTGCTGGGTGACATGGAGCAAGTTCTGAAACTTCTCTGTGCCTCAGTTTCCCATAAAGTGGAGGGAGAGTAATAGTACCGATTTCATGGCGCTGTTTTGAGGATTAAATGAGCTAATAATATACGTAATGTCTACGTAATATGTAATAATAGGTACACAGCATAGCGTGTAACAATATATGAACACTCTACAAAGATTGGCTGTTACTATTATCCTACAACAAACAAATGAGGTAGGTAGGCCAGGCATTGTTTTCCTCTGGCAGGTAAGACAGTTGAGGCTCAGAGGGCATGTTCAAGGGCACACAACTAATGTGTGACCCATCACCCTCAGGGGAGATGTAATTTACAGAACTCGGTGAAGGTCTGATTAATACTAAACAAGAAGAAGAGAAAATGAATTTGTAGCTCCTAAATGTGTATACAGGCTTTTATTTACATGCTAATTTGTCTCTTTAAGGGAAAACCAGAAGGTGTCCTATGTATATGTGTGTGTATATATATATCTCATATAGCTATATATATATACAGATTTTATATATATGCAAATATATATATGTGGGTGTCAAGATGGACAGGTTTCCCCAGCTATCCAAAAATAGAGCATTCCTATGAAAGCTTTCATAAGCCAAATGAAGTAAAGCAAAGAAGCAATTACCATTTCTTAAAAGCAAAAATCCTCTTCAGATTTCTTTGGGATAGTGAGATCAGGCACCAGCATAGGTCTTTAGTAAAAGCAAACCTGTATATATGTTAAAAAGAAAAAAAAAAAAAAGGAAAGTGGTGTAAAGCAAACTTTTGGATAGCAGGGAAAACCTGTTGTTCTTTCTATAGACCCCTCCTCATTGTCACCACTGCTTTCCTCCCTCCACATTTTAATAACTCCATTACAGCCTTCCTCACACACTTCCTCTGCATCTTCCTCCTTGGGACAAATGCAGGGTCCCACAGCTAGCCCTGAGGCCAGAACACATAAGTCAGACTGCAGCTCACTTTTCTTGTACTGTTCTAGTGGCCCTCACAATCCCACCTCTCCCGGTCCTGTCTTCAGCAGCTCCCTTTTTCCCCAGCCATCTTCATGACTGTACACCCCCCCACCACCACTTTGCAGGTGGTAACACCCTGTAACATTCCTAGGGTGTTCTCCAGCTTCCCTTTCCTCCTTTCAGGGGGAGGAGACAGGAGGTCTTAGAGTGGGGAGAAGCTAGCCCCTCCTACTCCTGTAGTCCGAATTTGCTTCCACTGAAGTTCTCTCTGGGGGTCCTGGACTGAGGCCAGAATGCTCCACTCACCCTGTGCTCCCTCCCACAGCCACGCCAGCTTGCACAGGGAACCTGGCCCAGGGCAGAGCAATGGGACTGCCTCCTCACTCCCTATTCTGACTTCTTGGCTTGCTTGCCTTTGGAGGTAGAGAACTTGCCTCTGAATCACCATTATTAGCTGCACCTCATTTAACCTCTACAGTTTTGTCATCTGCAAAATAAGAGAGCTAATTCCACTTGCCTCACACAGTTGTTGGGAGGCTCGAACAAGAGGCACGTTAAAGAGGTTAGTGGGAAATAAACTCTCAGCGGAGCACGGCTGAAGGGGCCCCAGTGACACTGAACAGCCACCAGGGAGTGGGGCTAAAACCACCTGTACTCTCAAAGAAAGGCAGGATCCCTGCTGACTTCAGTTCTGTTCTCTGAAACAAACATTGAAATGAAATATGATATAAAAAATAGACTCGTGGTAGCTAGCTATTTTATCCAGAAGGCTCTTTGCCTGAAGCAGTCACAGCAGAATCTGTTTAAATAATTGCACTTAAGATGTGATTTAATATATAGGAATGTAATCTGAATGTATCTTGTAAGAATAGAATGGATATACCAGTAATATTTTTTCCAGCCAAGGTAGATAATCCTTCCCGGGAGCACCAGAGCATTGGAAACGACAATACTGAGGGTCGCAGGGGGGGAACAGGAGTGCTAGGAGGGGCCCTAAATGCTCCTCTTTGTGAAGGAGAAGGCTGATGCGGACAAATGGAACAATTAACCTATGATCACAGGCAGTTCAGAGTATAGCTGGGTCTAGGACTCACATTTTCTAACTCCACCACCGGTATATTTTTCTATGGAAAAATGGAAACCTAAGGATTAAACTTAACCAATTGTATTCATTTCCCACCCAACCAAACTCCTTAGCACAGCTGTCCATAGGAAGTGGAATTAAGTGCTTTTTAATTTCATCTCTCTCTTCCCTGACTTTCCGAGGTACAGAGGCAGCTGGCCTAACTAGAGAAATTCTTCATCAGATAACCAGCTCCTGGATTTGTAAGGAATGAATGACTAAAAATTGTTACTCTAGTAAGTACAAAAGGTATTTTCACACGGGGCAAAGACAGGCTCATAAATAGGCACTGGCCTGGGCAGCCAGGCCCTGAGCTTTTAATCTTACCAAGAGGCTCTATGTAACCTTTTAGGGCTATACTTTTAATGTTAAATTTAGTGACTGGGCTGCAGGAAACTGTCACAAATTGGAAGTCAGGAAAGCAGGAGGTTATTGGAGACTTCTGTATTTTAAAGAGAAAAGAAGAGGGGCGCCTGGGTGGCTCAGTCGGTTAAGCATCCGACTTCAGCTCAGGTCATGATCTCATGGTTCCTGAGTTTGAGCCCTGCGTCGGGCTGTGTGCTGACAGCTCAGAGCCTGGAGCCTGCTTCTGAGTCTGTGTCTCCTACTCTCTCTGCCCCTCCCCCACTCATGCTCTGCCTCTCTTACTCTCAAAAATGAAAAAAAAAAGTTTAAAAAAATAAAAAAACAGAAAAAAAGGCACGCAAAAATTGAGCATCTTACCCAGGAGTGCCGATTTTCTGATGACCTAGGAAACAGAGATCTGCTTCTAGATCCTTCCCTGTACTTTGTTGTCCTGGGAGAGAAAGAGAAGTCACTGTTGGTTACAGATGCCTTTTATAAATCACTAGTGTCAGGAAGAACAAAGTTTCCAGAAGCCATAGTGGCTGAGCCATAAATCAGACAGGCGCTCCCCAGCTGCTTTAAGGCAATTTGGCATTGCTGGAAGGAGAGAGAAGTCTGGCATAATGGGGAAAAGAGTTTGTGTCTCTTGTAAGACTGCTGCTCTCTGTGCTTCGGGGGAGGGGTCACATTCACCCAGGAGCACCACACATGTGTGTGCGTAGCGGACCCAGGCTCTCACCAACCCCCGCCCACACACACACTCAGCCACACTCCAGACCTGGTAGTTGCCCTCAGCTTCTCTGGAGGTTTGTTTGGTTTTCATTTTATATGCTTAATTTTTTTTTCTGCACCTGCAACCCTCTGGTAGATGGTTTTATAACCTTGCAGAATTCCAAATAACAATCCCAGAGTACCTAACCTAAAACTGTGCAGGTTGTTCCTCATAATAGGTCCTCAGTCAGTGACTTGTGGATCACATATGACTCAGTGTTAAGAAATACTGGATATGCAATTTTATCTCAATAAAACTGGGAAAAGATACAATAAATATTGGGAGATTTCACATGCAGACTTTGACTTTTGTTTTCTTTTGAAAAGTCAAAGGTCTGGTCTTGATGATCTTGCATTTCAGCCTTCCACCAGCTGAGTGAGCTGCCCCTTCAGAAGGGGAGTGGGCTCTCTTTTGTCCAGTGCCCTCTGAGTGCCACCCAGTGCCCAGTGGCCATCTGTAATTTTTGTTGTGCCCATGGCATTGTTTTCCTTTTAGGTGGGAAACATTTCCTATGTGTGCATTTCTACTAAGGGCACTACGCCCCCAGCCCACTTCATCTGGTGATCCCATGGATGCCGGTGCATGACCCCTCTTGAAGCCTTCCTGCATGATCTCATTGAACTGAGTCGCAGTGTACTGTTAGAAGGGAGTGGGGGTAGGTGTGGTTATTGGGAACAGAGTGAAAGCCGAAGCGAGGGCTGGCAGCCTATGGAGGAGGCAGTCACGACTCCAGACGAGAGACAGAATTGGGTGGCTGCTTGGAGAGAAGGGACCTTGCAGGAATCAAGAACATGCTAAGTTATGTTCTCTGTCCAATTAAGTGGGCAAGGAGATATGTGATGCAATTAAGGATTTCCATCTACAATTATTAAAACACACACACACACAACCCCAAAAAGGCAAACATCGGTGTTTTGGTATTTCTGATTTGAAGCCAGCTGCCTACTTCTGTGATGTCAGATAATGAAACATCACTCTGTTCGTGCTGGCTGGCACTGAGCATTACGAGTCAGGGCTCATCTGGCTTTCCTGGGTAATGGTTGGCCACCAGCCATGGGCTCTGCATTAGTGCCACATTGTGAAGCCCATGGTCACCCCCAGATCCTTTCTTTCCTCCCTTCCTAGACTCTTCTCTGTCAGTTTCAGCTCTTAGGTAGACTCTCCTGTCTGTGAGCTTATCGGCCCAAAGTGAGCTGACCATAGAGTTGGAACTATGTCCAACATTATTGTATTGGGAGAGAGGTAAGAAATGTTCTCCTCTTTTCCTTGCTTTACCTCTTATTTCATCAAAATGTTTCAGGGCCAGAATTCAAGTGGAGAGTGTCAGTAGCAATTTCGGCTAGAGATAGCTCAAAATCCTTAGGGTCCCAGGAGTGAAGCAGATTTCATGTTGGCCATGCCTTACTGGGGACAGCTTTCACTTCTGAAGACCCAAATTTAAAAGGATTCTATGAACTTGCCACCACCCTCCTCCCATACTGCCCTTTCTAGGAGCACAGGAAAAATTAAATCAGGTGGGTTAAAGGAAATCCATCAAGGGCCTTCTATCATAATGCCTGTCTGCCTCATCATTTCCAATAGATGTTCTGAAAAGTTGTTTTTGTCATGACTGTGTATATGTGTGTGTGTGTGTAAAAGTAATAGAATCACTTTCCTATCAGAGGTGATTTTAGGCAGGGGCCCTTTCACGTTTAAAAGAAATTGAGGCACCTTGGTGGCTCAGTCGCTTAAGCATCTGACTACAGCTCAGGTCATGATCTCACAGTTCATGAGTTCAAGCCCTGCATCAGGCTCTGTGATGACAGTTCAGATCGTGGAGCCTGCTTTGGATTATGTCTCCCTTTCTCTCTGTCCCTCCCTCACTCATGCTTTTTGTCTCTCCCTCTGTCTCTCAAATATAAATAAAAATATTTAAAAAAAGAAAAAACATCACAGAATATAGCTAAACTTAAAAGAAAATATATGGTCTATAGAAAAAAATGCACTTAAATTAGTTTATGGCATACTTCATACAACTGTAATTCTGCCTGGGGATGCTGTGGTATTAGAAATGGTGGGGATTTCGGACCAGATTTGAGAGAGAGCTTTTTTATTCACTGGAGGAACTAGGGGATATTTTTCAAAACACATGTTCAAAAGTGGGAACTCTAACAAACTCTGTTACAATTTTCTCATTTCCTTGCTGCATTTCTGACTGTCTAGATGATGAATTTCCAAGTGTATAGCATTGTATCTCCCATACCTACAGCCGTGTCAGCTGAGAAAGGATGGGAGAAATGAGGCTGTGGCCCTAAGTCCCTTGTGTCTCTCTATAACCATGTGGGAAGAGGTGATGATGTCAGTCACCTCAGGAGTCAGCACCCAGGGCTGCCACCCTGTCTGTGTAACTGTGTGGCCTGGGAACCTATCTGAGCCATGGTTCTCTCCTCTGTAAAATCAGGCCATTGATAGAACATCTCTCATGGTGGCCAGTGGGGTTAAAGGAGATGATGCTAATAATGAGCATTGCAGGTCCTGGTGTGTAGTATGCATTCAATAAAAGTAGGTTATTTTTTCCATGGTCTCTTTCTCTTTGGCCCACTTCAGCACTATGCTTACTGAGGCATAGGCAGGGCCTCTAAAAATTGCCCAACCTTTAGAAGTAATTAGAACCACTCAAAGCTCATGTAAATCTAGGTCTTCAGGAAATATATGTGCAATAGTTTCTGTCACTTTGTAGATTTGGATTTCCTGACCTAACACTGACCATGATTCAGGTAGGTAATTATCCAATACTTGGTTGTAACACAGGCGACTCATGTAACAGAGGCTTAATACCCCCTTAGACAGAACACTGCTTCCCTGCTAAAACAAGGCAGAGAAGAGAATACTCAGTGGTTCTGATAATCCCTTTAGAAAGAATATAAGCAGGGACGCCTGGGTGGCTCAGTTGGTTGAGCGTCCGACTCTTGATTTTGGCTCAGATCATGTTCTCGTGGCTTGGGAGATTGAGCCTGGTGTTGGGCTCTGTGCTGACAGCATGGAGCCTGCTTGAGATTCTCTCTCTCTTTCTCTCTCTCTTTCTCTCTCTCTCTCCCCTACCCTTTCTCTCTCTCTTTCTTTCTAATTTTTTTTTCAACGTTTTTATTTATTTTTAGGACAGAGAGAGACAGAGCATGAACAGGGGAGGGGCAGAGAGAGAGAGGGGGACACAGAATCGGAAACAGGCTCCAGGCTCTGAGCCATCAGCCCAGAGCCTGACGCGGGGCTCGAACTCCCGGACCGCGAGATCGTGACCTGGCTGAAGTCGGACGCTTAACCGACTGCGCCACCCAGGCTCCCCTCTCTTTCTTTCTAAAAAAAAAAAAAAATAAGCAAAATCCTGGGAAGCAGTGAGAATTTCCAACACACTTAGGAATTAACTGGGACATCAAATAACTGAATGTAGAAAGATCATGTGGTTCAGCTACTCACTTGCCTGACTTTTGGGCTCGCCTTGAGTGAAAGAATGAGCTGAAAGGAGACTGCACAAGAACCCAGGAAGATTTCCTCGAGTGCTGAACAGGCCCATAAATGTGCCTTTCATGATGCATTTGGGGTTGACCTTCTTCAGAATTATAACACAAGCCAGTGGAAAATATGACTTGATTTATGGATAATGTCTTTCTTTACATACAACATTTCAGGAATGCATTTAATTTGCAAGGAAGTCAGCTGAACTCAGTGATGTATAAGTAGAGACTAAGACAAGATGACATACAAAAACTGAGCAGGCAGTGGCTTCCAAAAGTCAAAGAATCCATTACTCTGTCCTGCATTAGGAAAAGTCCCTCATTATCCCAGGCCTATTCTGAAACCCCCCCACAATCAGGGGATGGGAGGGAGAGAGACTTCCAGGGATGTTGTAGGGTTGTTTTTCTCCTATCTCAGTTACACATGTGCTGCTGTACTTTAAACTTCCTTCCCACTATTTTGTACCGAGATGGATACTCAACTGACCATATTACCTAGAATAACTCCTTATGCCAGAGTTCCTCAAATGTGATATGCAGAGTATTAGTCCTCCACAGCATTCCCATGGAAAAATAGTCCCCAGCTACTATGTACCTGCTTCTTGGAGATACACAATACATGGGATTGTAAGATTAAAGGCCCGGAGAAATCCTGCAGTGAATAAAACTATTTCATCTGTTAAACCAGTGTTGTTCAAATTATTTTTACTGTAGTATCTCCACCCCCTTTCTGGGGGGAACTTCTATTCACATCCTACAAAAATTGTAATCCAAGGAATAAATTTTGAGAAACTCGAAGACATCTGAAACTCCTTATGAATTTCAGTCCATGGAACTTCAGCCCTTAAAGGATTTCTTGAATGGACCATTTTGTGGCCTCTTGTCAACCTTCTGAAAGTTCTCCATACTCCTTTTGAGTCATGCAGATACATACAGAATCAATGTTTTGATAGGGCTCTGAACCATGTGAGAGAAGATACCTCCCCTTTGCTGACCTTCCAACCTTCTTAAATAGGAGACTTTGAGAAGAATAACTGTAAAATTTGGTCTTATTGGTTCAATTTAGAGTTTCTGTTCTATTTGCTGCAAATGTCCACACTTGAGATGCACTTCTCCAGATTGATAGCTTACTGATGGCATTGCCTTGTGGTGTAACAGCCCAAGTTCTATGCACATCGTTAATAAAACTGAAGATTATAATGTGTGTCTCTATTTACAAATGCTTTTCTAACTTAAACTAGAACTTTTCATAAAACATTCAAGCATGCCTCTGCTAATGATCATATTTAAAATATCTTATTCACAATCTGAACAAGACTCAAAAAAAAAAAATGCTAGCAGTGAGCTCTAAGAACCCAGGCTCCTCAGTCTTTTTTCCTGTTTCCCTAAATATTTTTTTCAAGGTATTCTCCCAAGGTGCTTCAGGTGCTGGTGCCTCCAGTTGGACCCCGTTCCTCCAGTGCTGGGACTTCAGTCCTCTGGGCACCTGCTAGGTGCCACCAAGGGCTCTTACCTTTGACTCTATTCATTCCAGGAAAGGTCTAATGCTCACTGTCTACTCCTCCACCACCTGGCCCAGGACTACAGTCCTTCCTCCATGGGTTGATTCCTTTCTGTGTTTAGAGGTAAAAGGAGAGAGGATGTAGGTGCTCTTGACCTGTTGTTACCTTTGTACCCGTTATTCCTTTTCTGGACATTGTGGGCTGTGAGAAGTGCTTGCTAGCCAGTTATTTCTTTCATCTTTAAATCTTTAAATCTGCTGAAAGTTTGAACAAGTGGACTGTGGAGAAGGTGGACATTGCATCCAGTTCTGGGTCTGTCACTGACCCGCTGTGTGACCCTGAGCAAGTCGCCTGTCGGGCACTCAGCACATGGCAGCTATTAGTATTATTCTCTCGTCCAGTGTCTTTATCTGTAACATGAGATAGTTGGATTAGACAATTTTTGAGTCTTTGCTTGAAAATTCTGTGGGCATCTATCTTATTCATTAAATGTACAGCTGGTCCCCTTGATAACTTGGCAAACTTTATTGTTTGACTTTTGCCACGGGAATGATCTTTTAAAAAGAGAGCCGGAGTTACTAAATTTCAACTGTATCTAGACTCAATGAATTTCAGGGTTCACCCACTCCATCCTCTTATTTTACAGACAGATTTCAGAACTTACCACTTACAAATATACTGAGCAGGTTACGGCAGACTTTAAGAAGAGATATGCTAATTTTTATGTAATGTCGAATGGGATAAATCTCTTCCCTCTGCTTTTCCTCCTTCCTTCCTTCTTTCCTTCCTGCCTTCCTATTTTTCTTCGATGAGCTTTTAGTTATTAAGTGCTTCCAGATCTTTTTTATTTCAAAGTTGCAAAATAAACATTCCTCGGTTTTGGCTGTGTCAAGTATCTTGGCATTATGATTGGAAAAATGTTGGGCATGCAAAGGCACTTCTATATTAAGGAGAAGCAGGGGGGAAATGAAGACCAGCAGGGGTGCTAACTAGTATTCTCTGGGTCTCTGGCTCCCCATTTACCAAAGGAGCCTGTAGAGAAGACAAGGGAAAGAAAAGTTGGTACAATTCTTTGGTATCTTAGACAAAGTAGAAGCTGACTTTGTCATTTCTGGGAAAGTGGTAGTGACCCCAAGGGCAGGTGCTGGATTATATGCTGGCCCCACTGTGCTGTGCAGTGGCTCTGGATAGAAAGGTCTTGGTTGGATAGAAAGTGCCCAGCTCTGCCCTACCAGCTTAGCCTTGGGAGCTAGAGCTACACAACCAGACCAGGGTTCCCCCTGTGCCGGGTCCCTGTCCTGCATGGCTGTGCTGGGTCCCAGTCTTGCATGGCTGCATTGGTCTTGGTGCTTTTTGGTGTTTGGTTATCATGTTCATTCCATTTAGGTTCCCTTGCTATTGCTAGTGCACCAGATGAAGGAGCAGAACCCTGGACAGGGATAGAAAGCCTGTGTGGGCTCCTAATGCACTGTTTGGCCTTGCACAAATTGCTTGAAACATTTTATTTTCTGACTTTTTTGTTCACTATGGAAAAGCATACAAGTCAGAAACATGTAAAGAAGAAAATAAAAGATCCCATAAATGCCACAGCCAGAGACATTCAGTATTGGCCTGTTTGCAGTTTCTCTTCTAGATTAGCTCTGTCTCTGTATCTATATCTCTATAGAGGTCATATTCTATTTCATTAAAAAAAACCCTCCTATATGGGGCACCTGGGTGGCTCAGTCAGTTGAGCATCTGACTCTTCATTTATGCTCAGGTCATGATCCCAGGGTTGTAGGATTGAGCCCCACATTGGACTCCACCCTGAGCATTGACCCTGCTTAAGATTCTCTCTCCCTCCCTCCCTCTCTCTGTGTCTCTCTCTCTCTCCCCCACTCTCTCCCTCTCTCCCACCGCCCTAATCCCCAACTCACACACTCTCTCTTTCTCTCTCTAAAAAAAAAACCCTCATATATCTCTAATATTCTCATGCAATACATCATATAGATACACCATATTTGTTAACCAGCCCCCTACTGTTGGACATTCAGGTTTCTCTTCTAAATGATGCTACAGTGACTATTTTTAGTGTGGATATCCATCCACATTCATGATTATTTCCTTATGTTTTATTCCTACAAGAGTCATGAACAAATGGAGCAAAACATGTTCTAGACCCCAGCTTCCTTACCTGTAATAAAGCAGCAGCATAAACAACAATTATAGCAGCACTTGCCCAGCGTATCATTTGCCAAGCCTGTGTCTAAGAGCTTTACATGTCCTAACTCATTTAATCTCCATGGCAGTCCTGTGCATATCTCTCTTTCAGAGAGGTGGCTTACCCAAAGTGGCACAGCCGGTGAGTAGCAGGGTAGGATTTCAACCCAGGCAGTCTGGCTCGCAGTCCTTGGTCTGAATGGCTGTGCTCATATGTCCCTGTGAAAGAAAAGTACTAGACCCAGCAATCCTTAGGCCACCTTTCCTCCTAACATTAGCTGCATTATTCTGTTCTACACTAGCAATGTGCCCAGATGACAAGGTTGCCTGGTAAGAGTTGGCTGGCTCCTTAAGTCCTCTTCATCTGCCCATTTGAGTGCCTGATGAGGTTGGGGTCTCTATGTGTGAGTGGGTGTGAGTTTGTGTGTATGTGTGTGTGTGCTTATATAATCTTTGGAATGGAACAGAGTCAGAAGAGACAGCATGAAACAAGAAAGCCTGAACAATATATTGGCAAAACAATAAAACACGGGTAATCCCTGCTATAGTTACAGATAACATCATGGTTTCCTCTTTGTCTTAAGGTTCTCAGGCTCTTTGCCTGGGAAATTTGTCATTTCGTCATTGGACTGTCACCTCAGTGCAGCAGGGACGAGATTGGATGTGACTGTCTAGCACAACTCCATCCCAGAAGCACATGTTCGCACATACTATCTGAAGGACACTTCCCCTCTCCGAGCTGCTATGCCTGCATTGTAAAAGCATCGCTGGGTATGATTTTTCATTCTGTAGGGAAGGAGATAGTTGACAGACTCATCACTGGAATGACGTATCCATGCTGCTTTTATTGCTTGCCCATCGTAGAGATTGCCAGGCCTCCTTGGGATTCTGACTGAGTAGATCTGGGAGAAGCTGGGAGTCTGCCTTTATAAAACATGTGCTCCAAGAAATTACCTTCAGGAAGTTTGGGAAATCTTGGGTAGTGGGGCTCAAACTTCACAGGACATCAGAACCCCAGAGAAGATTTTATAAAAAAAAAAGTACCACTTCCTGGGGGTGCCTGGGTGGCTCAGTCAGTTAAGTGTCAGACTCTTGGTTTCCACTCAAATCATGGATCTCACAGTTCGTGAGTTTGAGTCAGGCTCTGTGCTGACAGTGTGGAGCCTGCTCAGGACTCTCTCTCTCTCTCTCTCTCTCTCTCTCTCTCTCTCTCTCCCTTTACCCCACCCCTGCTCATTCTCTCTCTCTCTCTCTCTCTCTCTCTCTTTCAAAATAAATAAACTTAAAAAAATACCACTTCCAGTCCCCTCTGCTGTCTTGCCCCTCCCCACCCCCAGTTTGAATAATTGATCTAGGATGGGGTCCAGGTGCAACATTTTTGAAAAAGGATTATTTATTATTTTTGAGAGAGCGAGAGAGCGCGCACACATACAAGCAGGGGAGGGACAGAGAGACAGAGGGAGACAGAATCTGAAGCAGGCTCTAGGCTCCCAGCTGACAGCAGTGAGCCCTTGCAGGGCTCAAACTCACGAACCATGAGATCATGACTCAAGCCAAAGTTGGACATTCAACCAACTGAGCCACCCAGGTGCCCCTAAGTGCAGCATTTTTAAAAAGCTTCTCAAGAGACTGTAGTGTGTATCTGGAGTTGGGAACTGCTAGTTTAAGAAATTCTGGCAAGAATAATTTTACATCTTTCCATTGAAGTGCACTTCATACTTTACAGATGGCTTTCACAAGTGAGCAGCATAACAATGCACTACAGTCAGTAGGGCAGGCATTTGTATGCCTGTCCTTGGCCCGGAGACGGTGACTGAGTTGCCCAAGTGTGCACAGCTTCTCCCTCAGTCAGCAGCAGCTGCTCTCTGCCCAGCCCAGGCCAGTCCTGCCAGGCCCTCCAGGAGGGGGCAGCTTCCCCTCTCCTGAAGATCTTCCAGGACCAAGTTTTCTTAGCTTCCATCAGCCTTCTCACCTAGTGTGGATGCTGGGGAGGCTCTTTCTGTTCATTCTCACCCACATCCCTTCTACTGCAGCCGCTCTTCCTTTTCACAAAGCCTCCATGTGAAATGTACAGCTATGTTTTCTTCCCCTCCCAAGCTTCGTCCCGCTAAAGCGTTGGATAATGGCTCCGAGAAACAGAAGCCTGGGGACCTGGACAGTGCATGTCACCCACAGCAGTCTGACCTCAGCCTCCCATGTAGCTGGCAGGTTCTGGGAAGCCACATTCACAATCAGGTGCCTCGGGGATGCATTCCCTTCTCCCCAGATGGCACCTGCCATCCTGAATTCTCGCATTCACCCCCAAAGCTTCTCTACCCTGCACCTACCCACCCTTCCATCCCCCACCCCAACAGCCTTAAAGCCCACCTGAGTCCTTCCTGTGAGGCTGCTCTGAGGGCCAGAGGCCCTTGCAGTGGTGAGTCCCCACTCTGGACATCTGGCTGATCGGAGCTCAAGGTAGAGCAGGGAGAGAAAACATAGCCAGGTAACTGCCCCTCCACTGTCCTCCACCCAGCAACCAACTATTTGCTCAAACTCTCCGGACTCAAACCAAAGACTCTGGCTGCCCTTTACTCTTCCTCCTCTTGTTCAAACCTTTTCCCTCGCACAGGCTGTGTCCTGGAGCGGCTCCCAGCGACTGCAGGCTCTCTGTGTCAGGATCCTGCAGCCTCAGTACCAGGGATGCTGGCTGCGGGGGCGGGGAGAAGGCGGGGTTTTGTCTTAACAGCAATGCGGGTGTAAATGCCCTGCCTGGTTCCCTTTGCCTAACCTATTCAGCAGCCTTGTGACTGAGGTGAAGCCTCCGCCCCTCAGATTCCTGCAGCAATCTTGCTTGTGTTTCCCTCTGTCAGGGCCTGCCCACTGCTGGTTGTTAGCTGATTTAAGGGGTTGGTGTGGAAGGTCAATCGATGTCCTCAATGACATTTGATCCCTTAGGACTGATTTTCGGGAAAGGCACATTCTCTGCTAACAGGGCTGGCCCCCTCCTCTTAGACAACAGCCCTATATGGATTTTCTGCCCCACCAGAGGATTTGGAAGAAAGGGAGAAGACATGGGATGAACAAGCTTTCCTTTTTCAAACCAAGGGAAGCAGTGGTGAAGTTTCCCATGGTTGGGAACGACTGGCTTGGTGAATCATTACTGTTCTGGTTGGACATCATCAGATTGAATGGTTATGAGAAGGTTGAAGAGTCCTTTACAGTTGCCCCTTTATCTGCCCCATTGTCACCCACAAGGCCGAGGCTTCAACAGCTAAGTCAATATTCTTGGACCCTTGACACGGCGGAATGGAGGAGGTTTGGATCTGAACCAACCTTATCCTCATTCCTAGAAACTGTCAGTAAAGGGAGATCAGTCTAGGCTAGCTTCTCTATGGAAGAGATGGAAAACCTCCAACCATGGGAACTGGAAGGGGTCTGATCTATCATATAAATTGACTTTCTTATTTTATAAATAAAAAAAAAAGAGAGAAATCATGTGATTGAGCCAAGGCTACAGGGCTGTTATGGCTGTTATGGCTACTTCATTCCAGAGCTGTCTTTTTTTTAAATGTTTATATATTTTTGAGAGAGAGAGTGTGAGCAGGGAAGGGACAGAGAGAGAGGGAGACACAGAATCCAAAGCAGGCTCCAGCAACAAATGGTTGGGCTCTACCATTGGGATTAGGAATTTAGCCTTCATTGGAGGCCATGTGGGGAAAACTACAAAATTGCTACAGTAGATTCATGTAGCAGGTGCTCTGGATAAGGGAGGAAGGGTAACGAATTCTTCCTGGGAAAGGTGTCCAGAAAGTGGACATGTCAGCCAGCCTCGTAAGAGGAGTTGGAGTTTTCAGGATCAAAGAGAACATTCTCAATAGAAGGAATGATGTGAACAGAGGCACAGACCCTGAGAAAGGGATGATGTGTTCAAGGAACTGCAAGCTTGGGACACATGGCATAAGAGTGCACAGGCAAAGCTTGAAAATAGGTCAGACTCAGACTGACTGTGAAGAGCCATGACGCTGCTAGAAATTGGATTCATTCTAAAGGCAATGAAGGGAAGAACGTAAGAGTTTTAAAACAGAGGTACAACAGGCTCAGGTCCCATTTTGGAGGGATCTCTTTGGCTGAAGTGGGGCAGTAGTGGGAAAGAGACTAGGGGTGGTGACCCAGGTCCACTCTAGGCGGGACAGCTTGACAGATACAAAATAAAAAGCAGTAGGACTTTTTGGCCAGTTTCATTGCTGTTTTTAAATCCTCTGTCTGTGGGTGGGGTGAGTGTGAGGGGGCAAACCTCTTTCAAGGCACAGCCTTCAATGTGCTACAGTGGAAGGCTCCTATAGGAATCTGGGTAGAAGCGATTATAGTCACGTACTGAGCATGTGGCAGGAGCTTGTGGATGGACGGGCTGAGTCTGGGCTCTGCAATTCAGAGGTGGATTTGAAAAGAGCCTTTGTATTTGGCGTTTTGCTGCACCAGGCTCCAGAAAATTGTCCTCTGAGGGTTTCTCACTAGTGGAAAATGCACACACACATTGGGAAAGCAAGCAGCAGAAGTGGAATGGGCATGGTTGTCATCATCTCTCTGACCTCAGGGGACAATGTCACAAATTCCATCTCTTCAGGCCATGCTGGTCTTCCCTTGACCCTCTCCAGGAGCCTGAGAAGCTCCCCCTCAGCCTGCTGGGAGGCGGTGGTAAGGAACAGCATCTCTTTTGTTCCTGGAGCTTCCATCGTAAAATATTTAGGGCTGCCAGGAAATAGTCAAGGGGAGATGTTTGACAAACAGGCATTCCTCACTTTTCAGAGTCACTTGGACCTTCATTATTACATTCATTTGGGCTTCACTTGAAAAGCCATCAGAGGTCCAGGATGCTGCCCTCACTGTCTGCCCTCCAAGGAGGGCACCTACATTATTCATTGGCGGCCTCCCTGCATGAATGGCACAATGCTACTGCTTTCCTGGGCAGCAAAAGTGGGAACAGGGGCTCCTATGGAAGCCTGGAGGGGCAGAGGCCACCAGGAAAAGAGTTTTGGTTTGTTTCTAGATCAACCTATTTGTCAAAAACATTGATAATTCTATAATCATAAAGTCTAAAGCAAGGACTCCGTGTGTGGCTTCAGGAATTCCTTACTTGAAGCCATGGACATGTTCCTCATCATATTTTAGTGTCAATTTATCTAAGCTCTGGCATCTTTCTCTTGCAAAAAGAGCCACAGAAACACCTGGATATAGTAGATACTTGCTATTTTTGTTCATGTGTTTGTTTGGGGTCTTATCTGTTTGCTGTTGACCTGCTGCCTGACTTTGCACAAAGGACATCACCTCTCTGCTGTACCTCAGTTTCTTGAGAGGTATATTTCACAGAGTTACTATGAAAGTAACAAAAACAGGATGAATTGCACATAAAATGTCATGTCACAGGTAAATATGCAGGAGCCATTTTATTTATTTTTATGTATTTGTAGAAAACTGAAGTGATTTGTTAGATATCTAGTGATTCCTCTGTCTCAGGTCTGCCTTTATACATAGAACATGTCCAGCCTACATGGTTTTAGGCAGTGTCCATAAACAGTGGAAAATTTGCAGTTGTTTGGTTAATTTCAACAATGGAACTGACCTTGATTAACTTGACAGTACTCAAGTGAGCCAAAAACTTGCTTTCAGATCATAAGCCTTGCTTGGAAATTAGAGAAGACTGTAGTGAGGGATTTCTGCATGCGCTATAAACTGAGGCTCTGTTCCGGCACTTTTTATATGCTTGGCTTCAAATCAGAGTGGGAAGTTAAGCTTTCCAGTGGTTATTTACTTCAACCAGTAGTGAACCTAAGCCCACTGGGAGAATTCTCTCTGTGGTGTGAAATCAGAATTGAGAATTCTAAGTCTAGATTGGAAGGTAGTATGGTGCAGTGACAGAACATGGGCTTGGTGTCTTGGTATACTGGTTCCATGAGCCTAACTGTGCAATTTGGGGTGAATTATTTAACCTCATGGAGGCTGAGTTTTTTCATCTCTGAAATAGAGAAAATAATGTCTATCTCAAAGGATGGGTGGGTTTATTCATGAGATACCATATTTATTTTATTTTATTTTATTTTTAAATTTTTTAAATATTTATTTTTGAGAGAGACAGAGACAGAGCTTGAGCGAGGGAGGGGCAGAGATAGGGAGAGACAGAATCTGAAGCAGGCTCCAGGCTCCGAGCTGTCAGCACAGAGCCTGATGCAGGGCTTGAACTCATGAGCTGTGAGATCATGACCTGAGCCAAAGTCAGACGCCCAACTGACTGAGCCACCCAGGCACCCCAAGATACCATATTGAAAATGTCCTGGGGTGCTGGGGTGGTTCAGTGGGTTAATCATACAACTTTGGCTCAGGTCATGATCTCACTGTGAATTCGAGCCCCGCGTCGGGCTCTGTGTTAACAGCTCGGAGCCTGGAGCCTACTCTGGATTCTGTGTCTCTCCCTCTTTCTCTGCCTCTCTCTCTCAAAATAAATAAATAAATAAATAAATAAACATAAAAAAAATTAAAATGTCCTGAACACACCTAGTGATGAATGTAAAATGTAGCTATTACTATAATTAGGCCATAGAGCTTAGGTGTTGGTGGTTCTACAATTAATTGGGTTCAGTTAGCATTCTTTTGGTTATAAGAGACTAGAAATCTGGCTCAAATCTTCTTAATCGAAAAAGAAAATTTATTAACTCCTATAACGTCAGCTACAATTGGGCTTCAGTTGGCAAAACTACTGTAAAGCAACGTGAAACATGGAAGGGTGTAGGAGTTAAACGACTCCTCAGTAGGGCCACCAAATTTCGCAAATAAAAATGCCCATGCCTAGATAAATTTGATAAAACCCCCAACAGCTTAATTTATTGAAAAATGCTGAACATAGGGCATTTAGGGGGAGAAAAGCCAATAGAGGAAGCAGGACGAAAATCATTAAATACGGGACATATCCTGTATATACAGGATGCCTGGCAACTCTTCTCCTTAGGGTATTTATACCAATGAAATTCTACTCAGACCTGTAAGCAGTGCTTATAACTAGTGCCAGTACATTCAATTAATTTCATTCTCATATCAGTCAAATTAGCCAGCCCTTTGCTGGGAAAATTCACAATAATTCTAGGGTCCATAATATGTTACTTGAAAATGATAAAATTCTTCTGAAGAATTTTGTTTTAAAAAATAATAATATTGAGTTTTAGTTTCCGTGTGATCCAGGAGGTAAATTTTTTTCATCTGTCTCACTGTAATTTTGCTGTCCATGTTTGGTTTCGGATGGCAGTAAGATGGCTAATAACTCCAGGCACATATCCTCCTGCGTTTCAGTCTAGTAGAAAGAGTATTTCAGCCTGACAAAATCCATGATCTGATTTTCACTGGTCGGAATTCTACCTCCTTATCTTATTGGGGTGAATTATTAGGTCAGGGGACTGGCATGCTCTGATTGGACTTATTTGGGTCACATGCACACTCTTGGAGTCAAGGTTGGAGTTACCCAAAGCATGTGGACTGAGCATGAGGTCTGGAGATTGTTTGTCTGAAGGAAAAGTGGTACTCTGTAACAAGAAGAAGGGATAAAATGGATGCTGGGTAGTGAAAAAAAATCACTCCCCCAACCCCAAGCAAAAGGAACCAAAATAGCAAATGTCTACCACATCCAAGTGTTTCTGTGGCTCTATTACACGATAAAGATGTCATAATTGAGGTAAATTGACACTGAAATATGATAAGGAATGTGTCCATGACTTTAGGTAAGGAATTCCTGAATCCACACATAAATTCCTTGCTTCAAATTGTCAGATTATGGAGTTATCAATGCTTTTGCATACTTCTCTTTTACTTATTTTTCCCTTTTAAAAAAATTTTAATGTTTATTTAGTTTTGAGAGAGAGAGAGAGAGAGAGAGAGAGAGAGAGAGAGAATGAGGGGGGAGGGGCGTAGAGAGAGGGAGACACAGAATCTGAAGCAGCTCCAGGCTCTGAGCTGTCAGCACAGAGCCTGACATGAAGCTCAAACTCAGGAACCGTGAGATCCTGACACTGTTCCGAAGTCAGATGCTTAACCAACTGAGCCACTGAGGCACCCCTGCATACTTCTCTTTAAAAAGTTATGAGTACATGGGGTACCTGAGTAATTCAGTTGGTTAAGCATCTGACTCTCCATCTCAGCTCAGGGTCTTGATCTTAGGGTCGTGAGTTCAGGCCCTGTGTTGGGCTGTGCTGGGTGTGAAAGGTTACAAATACTTTTTTCAAAATTGTAATAGAATTATTGTTTTATTCTGATTATTAAGATAATACATGCATAAAGGGATGTAGAGCAAAGTAAAAATCACCAGTAGTCCCACAATACAGAGATAACTCCTGTCAATATTTTGGTATAATTATTCCAGATGTTTTTACGTATGTGTGTGAGGGATGGTGTCTTGTTAAAATTAGTAAAAAATAAAATCAAACTTAAAATTACTTTATTTCCTTTTAATTTTTTTAATGTTTATTTATTTTTGAGAGAGAGAGAGAGAAAGAGAGAGAGCCAGCAGGGGGGGTGCAGAGAGAGAGAGGGAGACACAGAATCCGAAGCAGCCTCCAGGCTGTCAACACAGAGCCCAAGGCGGGGGTCAGACTCATGGACCACGAGATCATGACCTGAGCCGAAGTCGGATGCTTAACAGACTGAGCCACCCAGGAGCCCCTATTACCCTTTTAAATTTAACAATACATTGTGGACATCTTTTCATACTAATAAATATAGATTTTAAAAATGACAACTTTAAAGCTGCATATATTTGAACAAAAGTACCAGGACTATTCAACCGCTCTTACATTAATTCCATTTTTTATGATTATAAGCAATACACTGGTGAAATATCCTTACTTGTACATGTATATTTATCTAATGATTTGAGAAAGACAGAGACAGGATGAGTAGGGGAGGGGCAGAGAGAGAGAGAAAATCCTAAGCAGGCTCCGCACTGTCAGTGCAGAGCCCAACGTGGGGTTGAACTCATGAACTGTGAGATCATGACCTGAGCTGAAACTAAGTGTCGGACGCTTAACCAACTAGGTCATCCAGGTGCCCCTGAATTTTTTTAATGTTTATTTTTGTAATAATTTTGATACAGAGCACAAGCAGGGGAGAGGCAGAGAGAGAGAGAGACAAAGAATCCCAAGCAGGCTCTGAGATGTCAATGTAGAGCCCAATGTGGGGCTCGAACCCACAAACTGTGAGATCATGAACTGAGCCGAAGTCGGAAGCTTAACCAACTAAGTCACCCAGGCGTCTCCATATGAATTATTAAAATGCCAGCCAGAATATCATGCCTGTGCTGGGTAGGGTTGCCAGATAAAACACAGGGTATTCAATTAATTTGAATTCTGGAGAAACAGTGGATAGTTTTTTATATAAGAATGTCCCAAATGGATAAGCTGGTCGTTTTTTGTTTGTTTTTGGTTTTGGTTTTGGTTGGCTTATTTCTTTTTTAGCTTAAAAAGAAGAAAAATCAAAGAGGAAAAAGAAAAGAAGAATGTCCCAAATATTGAAAAATCATCTGAAATTCAAATTTAACTTTTGATCGTATATTTTTACTTGCTCAATCTGACAACTCTAAAACTGGGTATAAATCTCTGTTCACAAATCCAGCAGGGGCTCTGCATCTCCATGAGCAGGCAGGGAACCCTGTGCCACAGGTCTGGACACCTTGATGTGCTTAGCACTCATTCCCTTCAAGGTCTGGCCACCTCCCAGGAAACAACCATCTAGTAGGATGTGAATCCTTGCTCTTTGTAACGCATGTAACGCATGTAATCCCCCATGTAACGCAGGAATCTCTGCTTCCCATATTGAGTTAGCCTCTAGGGCTGCTGTAATGACATATCACATGCTGGGTGGCTTAAACAACAGAAATTCATTTTCTTACACTTCTGGAGAGTAGAAGTAAGTCCATGATCAAGTGCCAGCAAGTTTGTTTTATGGTGAGATCTCTCTCCTGGTTTGCAAACTACTGCCTTCACACTGTGCTCTCATATGACCGACCCTCTGTTCACAGAGAAAGAGAGAGGGGGGCGGGGGAGTCAGAGTTTATTCCTCTTTCTAGGACACCAATCCTACAGGACCTGGGTCCCACCCCTATGACCTCATTTAAGTTTACATTAATTACTTCCTTGGGAGGCTCCGTCTCCACATACAGCTAGCTACACCAGGCATTAGGGCTTTAGCATATGGGTGCTGGGAGGACACAGATATTCAGTCCATAACACATATCCTTCAAGGTGTCCTCCTCTTATTACTGCTTTCAAAGACTCTCGAGCAATTCAGACTTTTGACAAACAAAATAAGCAACCTCTGCTTATGAACCAAAGAGCAAAATTTGTCATATGAACTCAAAGGATTAAGGAAGAACTCTATTGAAATATTTGTAGCCTTAATAAATTGAATATTTATTTATCAAAGCAGTGTATCTTCTACATAATGTTTTTTGGGGGCACACAAAAGCCGTTTTGTGGAAACATAAAATAGGCACCATATCACCATATCTCTATCTATCTATCTATCTATCTATCAGCTATCAGCTAACTATCATCTATCTATCTCTTTATATACTGGAAGGTATATTAATAAAGCAACGGTCATAGCTACCAGCTACGAGTGACTGTGCCTTATACGAATATTATCTTTAATCCTCACAGTGTGAGGCACCTTGAGTTATTGTTTTCATGTATTAGATGAGGCCACCGAATAAGTAACTGGGCTAAGACTGTCACACTCCAAGAACAATGTTTTTTTTTTTTTTTTTTCTATGTAGAAGGGCTATGTGTGATTTTAAGCATCTCTTTTATAGTTTTCTGTGGGCCCTTCTTGCTGGAGCAAGGTGAAAGAGAGCATATTTTTTTAGGATAAGAAAAAATTATTTCCATCTTGAAAAATGATAAGGGGTGGTTATAGAAATTAAGAGAGAAAACAGATAGAAGAAATCATTAGATCTGTATGAGAGTGTTTACGGCACTCAATCAACTGTGAATGTTCTAGCTGGGCTGTCGGGTATTAAATGGTATCTTGTTGAATCAGCATTTTGTTGGCAATTATAAGGTACACACGTTCTCTTAAAGGTACTGGTGAACACTAAAACCACGAGTGTCTCGACAGTTTCACTGTGGTTGTCTGAAGCATAAAATACAGCCCTAAACTTGTTGCATGCCTCTTCTCTACCTTTCTGGGAATATACAGGGCTTTGGTGATACACCCCAGAGGAGCAAAAAAATTTTAGCAAGCTCAAGGTTTCAAGAAATGCCAAATTCCACATCACTCAGAGAAATGACGGAGTGCTTGGGGAAGAGCTGTTGAGTCTAACTCTGTAAACAACAAATGTAGAGAAGAGATTGAGATAGTCAGCGGTTCACACTGGGCCCAGCAAGCAGCAAGATTGTCCAGATTCTGGTCCCAGCCTTCCCCTGCTGATGTGACATGGCCAAGCTTTGGGGAAGTCAGTCCATTTGGAGAGTGACCCTTAGTAGCTACCATTTCCAGAGACTGATTTTGGGGGCAAAGGAGGGGATTTTTTAAAAAAACACCTGCATGGGGAATTCTTTTTTTTTTTAATGTTTATTTATTTTTGAGAGAGAGAAGGAGAGAGGAGGTGTGTGCGCAACTGTGTGCACACAAGTTGGGGAGGGGCGAAGAGAGAGAGAGAGGGAGACAGAATTTGAAGCAGACTCCTCACTATCAGCACAGAGCCCAACACGGGGCTCAAACCCACAAACTGTGAGATCATGACCTGAACTGAAGTCGGATGCTTAAACAACTGAGCCACCCAGCCACCTCTGCATGGGGAATTCTTGAGTTTAGTATTGTTCAATTATATTAAATTTCAGGCATAAGAAATTTAGGACTCTCCATGACTATATTAGCTTGTGTCTGAAGGGAAGTTATTTTATTTTTTAATTTTTTTTTCAACGTTTATTTATTTTTGGGACAGAGAGACAGAGCATGAACGGGGGAGGGGCAGAGAGAGAGGGAGACACAGAATCGGAAACAGGCTCCAGGCTCTGAGCCATCAGCCCAGAGCCCGACGCGGGGCTCGAACTCATGGACCGCGAGATCGTGACCTGGCTGAAGTCGAACGCTTAACCGACTGCGCCACCCAGGCGCCCCTGAAGGGAAGTTATTTTAAAGGAAGGCAGTCTGATAGTCCTATTCTCTACAAGGAACTTTAAAGAATATTTGGTTTCTCATACAATTCTAAATGAGACAAAAGACAAAAGATTATTTTTTATTAATTTTGTTAACGTTTATTTATTTTTGAGAGACAGAACATGAGTGGGGAAGGAGCAGAGAAACAGAGAGAGACACAGAATCTGAAGTAGGCTCCAGATTCTGAGCTGTCAGCACAGAGCCCGACATGGGGCTTGAACCCACAAAGTACGAGATCATGACATGAGCTGAAGTCAGACCCTTAACTGACTGAGCCACCAGGTGCCCTGAGAGAGGGTTAATTTAAACTTGTTTTACTCAGCAAAGTGTTAAATTAGTATTGGATTATCAGATAGTCTCTATTTGCACAGGAACTATAAACTAGTGGTGTTCAACATTGTTTAAGTTTAGACACCCCCCATGCCCTGTCTTATGCTAGATTTAGAAGTTTGTGCACAGCTGACAAATGGTCATTCTCATGATGACTGCGTCAGCTAGCCAATGTCCCCATCTTCCTTGCACAGTAAAGAATGTGTAATGATTTGGCTACAGCACAAAGCATAGGTGTTAAACTTCATTGAGCTGAGACAAGATAAAAATCATCAGGGTTACCTAAAGTGCTGAATCTTTAGCTTTAATCAGATGTTTACTAGAATTCAGCCTTTTGAATCTGTATTGAATTGTGAGGGAAGATAACACATTTAAAGATCATATGTGAAGTGCTAGAAATGTATCCTGGATGATAATCTCTAAAAGGCAAGGTGTAAAGGCTTTTCTGATATGTAAGCTCTCCAGGATAGAAACCCCATAAAACATAATCTTTGCATATGTTATGTACATACACATTTTGAAAAATTATGTGTGAAGATGGAAATTGGAAAAATAGAGAGGAGTGAGTAGCAGGCCTTCCAAAAACTAACAAATAAATAAATAAATAGCATGCAGTCTCCAAGTTCTAGAATTTTAGGACAGAGATGAGACTGATGAATAAATGTTATTCAAACCCAAGTGATACATACTGATTGTTGCAGTAGTAAAAGATGGTGTTTCAACAGAGTCAATACATTGGTATTAAGTTTCTACTATGTACTAAGCAATGTATAATGATAAGTGAAACAGAGGATTTCCACCTTTAGTGGAGAGCCTGTGAGTGTGCGTGTGCCTGTGTGCCTGTGTGCCTGTGTGTGTGTGTGTGTGCGTGTGTGTGTGTGTTGATGGTGCAGTGGATGAAGATACTAATCCAGTATGCCTAAATATAAAACTCCAACTGTAACAAATGTTACCAAGTACAGCTATCCAGGTAGCTGTGCAATAAGACCTTAAAATAGGGGGATTTGACTTAATCACATTGTCGCTGATATTTGAGTGATGAGCAGAAGATTAAATAGGCAAAAGTTCTAGAAACAGCATACCGGGCAGCGTTAACAGCATGTGCAAAGGTCCTGTGGAAAAAAGATGATCAGCATGAGAGACTGAGGTGGCAAGGGAAAGGGTAAGCAAGTAAGGTGGAGGGTTAAGAGCTTTATCTTTAGCCAAGGAGCAATGGGACACTGTGGAATGTTTAAAGCAGGTGGTGATGGAGTGATGTGGTCAGATTTGTACTTGAAAATATCAGCCTGGCCACAGTGTAATAGGCTGGATGGACTGGATGGATGTAGGGGCCCATTGCTAAACTTCTGCAATGTCCAGGTGGAAGATGGCACTAGGGTAATTAGAGATGGAGGTGGAAGGTGAATGCATTGGAGATCCATGAGGGAGGTAAGAGCTTTGGGACATGTGGATGGATTAGAGGCACTGGTTAGAGAGAAAGAAGTGGATGAGAGGAAGAGGATGGCTTCTAAGATTAATAATACAAAAGGGTAGGGAATCCCATAGTCTCTTCCTTTTGGTATCAATATGAAATATGATTTGGGAATGTGTGTAGGACGTAAAAGCAGTGAACATACTTAAAAACCCTTTTAATTTTTATTAAAGTAATACATGTACATGCTTTAAAAAGCCAGATGATGCTATAAGGCTTCTGAGGAAAACCAGCAAGCCCTGCCTCTCTCTTTACCATGAATCCGAGTCCTGAGAGGCAACCACATTCAAGAATTTTAAAAGTTTGTTTCACATATTTACATTTATTTTTCTCAATAAATACTTACATGGCTATATCTTGAATTCTTTTTTTCATTTAACAAATATTTGTAAAGCTCCTGCTATGTGCCCATCACTGTTCTAGACATGGATACATTAGTGAACAAATCAGGGGTATGTGAAAATTTGCATGCCTGAAAATGCCTTCATTCAGTTCTTAGACTTGGTTAATGATTGTATGGATATAAAATTCCAGTATGGACATTGTGTTTCTTTGGAATTTTGAAGGTGTGGCTCCACTGTTTACAAATTTCCAATCTTGCTGTGAGAAGTCAATGCTTTTCTGATTTATTTGCATGTGACATTTTTTCCCTCTGGAAGTTGTTAACATGTTCTCTTTATCCCCAGTGTTTTTTAGTGATACGCTGTGTACCTTGGTATGCATGTATCGGGCCTCAGGCTACTTAGTAAAATAGAAGACCCCCATTACATTTGAATTTCAGATAAAGTAAGTACTTTTTGAAATATTTGGGCACATACTTTTTGTAAAAGATTACTCGCTGTTTATCTGAAATTCAAATTTAACCGAGTGTCCTTTTTTGTTTTTGTTTGTTTGTTGCTACATATAACAACCTTAGAACTTGGTCTTTTCAATCTGAAGACTCATGTCTTTCAGGTTAAGGAAATTTTCATGTATTATTTATTTTTCTTTAAGTTAAAATATGAGTCTAGGTTTAAAAAGATAAGTTATTTCAAAAGGCTCATAACCAAAATAGCAGTCTTTGCCCCCACTCCTCCGCATCCCTATCCTGTATTTCACAGAAGCAAATCTATTTCAACTCTTTAGGTGTTTATTTTAGATTTGCATTTCTTGACTGTATTTCTCAATAATGCACTTATATTCCCCTCCACAACCATTTTTTTTAATTTGAGAGAGAGAGATTGAGAGAGAGAGAGAGAGAGAGAGCGAGCACACAGGGAGAGGGGCAGAGAGAGAGAGAGAAAATCTTGGGCAGGCTTCACACCCAGTGCAGAGCCTGACATGGGGCTTGATCCCATGACCCTGGGATCATGACCTGAGCCAAAATCAAGAGTAGGAGGCTCAGCTGGCTGAGCCATCCAGGCCACTCTCCCCTTATTTTTTAAGTCTTGGAAAATTTGACTTGCTTTTACGGATGATAAGGATTTTTCTTTCTTACACGATCTCCATTACTCTGCACAAGGTAGACACACAACTTCTCAACCCTCTGTGGGATAAGTGGCATAATGTTTATTTGCTCAATATGCTCCTTTTCTTTATTATGACTGCAATATTATTTCTCCTTGAGCCAAGTGGTGTGCTGCAATGTAACTACATCTCCATTCTTGTGCTTTTTGTTTTCCTACGGAGCTACTAAATATCTTTTTTGTTGCTTAATTTTCTATACACCTGTCACAATCTGATGTCTAAAAGGAGAGTGGGTAGGGGCACCTGGGTGGCTCAGTCGGCTCAGGTCATGATCTCACGGTCCATGAGTTCGAGCCGCACGCGTTGGGCTCTGTGCTGACACCTCGGAGCCTGGAGCCTACTTCAGATTCTGTCTCCTCTTCTCTCTGCCCCTCCCCCATTTGTGTTCTGTCTCTCTCTGTCTCAAAAACAAATAAACATTTATTTTTAAAGGAGGGTGGGGCTCAGCAAACTTCCCACCAGCTATGTAGATATCCTCCTATTTATCTGCAGAGACACCAGGCTTTCACCTTTGTCTGGACTGCCTGGGGCCTTTCCACCCTCCTGCTCCTGTCTGGTGTAGGTCTGTTGCATGCCTTCTGTCCCATGACACCCCCTCATTTTCACCCGGGGATTCACTTCATGCCTCTGCGATGGTAGTCTCCTGATTGCATAGGTATAGTATTTTAGGCTGCGAATCATCTCCATTGTCTTCTAGCTTCTAGATTTGGTAGAATCTGATGCTGTCCCAGTTCCTAAATTTCATGTGCCGTGCCTTGATATAGGTATATTTTTATCCATTTTCATGGATTTTCAGTGGACTTTCTTGGCCTGGAAATGCCTGTTTTTCAATTTTTGAACATTTTCAAACTATGTCTTTGATGATTTTCTTCCATTCTGGTTTTGTCTGTTCTCTTTTTCCAGAACTCCTATTAACTGACTTTGGATCTCCTGACTGGTTCTTAAATTTCTTTACTCTAAGGACAACCACTCCTATGTGTTTCCTTTAATTTTATACTACACTCACAACACTACTGGCCACAAAATGTGTGTGTAGGGTTTCCCAATCCAAGCAGTTCTCAGATTCTATGGTCAGCATCTGGATGTCCTGTAATTCAACTCAATTCTGACACTCTCTACTTGGAGACAGTATCAGATTCCACAGGTTAAAGTTCAGTCCCACAGGACTGCCCTCTTCCCCATTTTAGACATCAGTAGAAAGTCCAGGGTGATACTGGTGATTCTAAAGACTGGCTATAAATTAGAGAGTATCCCCCTTTCTGGTTCAATTAATTTGTTAGAGCAGCTCACAGAACTCAGGAAAACCATTTACTTACTAGATTATCAACTTATTGTAAAAGGATATAACTCAGGACAGTCAGATGGAAGAGATACATAGGGCAAGATTGGGGAAAGGACCTCCATGCCCTCTCTGCAGGCGCCTTTCTTCTAACACCTCTACGTGATCACCAAGCTGGAGGTTCTCTGAACTGTGTCCTTTTGGGGTTTTCTGGGGGCTTCAGTACATAAGCAGTGATGGAGTACAACATTGGCCATTGGTGATCCATTTAACCTCCAGCCCTCCCTTCTCCCAGGAGGTCTGTGGGTGGTATAGAGGGAGGGGGAGGGGGGATGGAAAGTTCTAACCCTCTAATTCTGGTTGGTTCCCCTGGCAACCAGCCCCCATCCTTAGGGACTCTACAAAAGTTGCTGCAGTCATGTAAACTCAAGTGTGGTTCAAAGGGGCTTCTAAAGGATACCCATTTGACCTTTGTGGCTCTGAAGCTATTTCAGAAACTGAGGGCAAAACCAAATATTATAACAGTAGATGCCCCTATTATTCTAATCATTTAGGAAATTACATGGGATTTACCAGCTGTGATCCAGGAACCATCAACAAAGACCAAAATTTGTATTTCTTATGAATGACAGTATCACATTTACTTTACTCTTTTCTTTATACTTTTTGGGAGATTTCCTTTAATTTATCTTCTAGACCTATTTCAGTTTTATTTTGGCTATATTAAAAAGAAAATCAGACTAGAGATGGAGTCACTTGCCCTTGGGACAACCTCTCCAAGAGTGGAATTTTAAGCCAATTAATCTGGAATTTTCTGGTCCGCACCAACCAGGCAATCAATCTGTCAGCTGGACTCTCCTATCTTCAAAGGAAGATAAGGTAATCTTCATGATAAGGGCCCCTAGGGGAAAGGGACATTGCCTGAAACAATCCTTTTCTTTTCTTTTGAAAGCAATCTTTTTCTTTTCTTTTCTTTTCTTTTCTTTTCTTTTCTTTTCTTTTCTTTTCTTTTCTTTTCTTTTCTTCCTTTCCTTTCCTTTCCTTTCCTTTCCTTTCCTTTCCTTTCCTTTCCTTTCTTTTTTTCTTTTCTTTTCTCTTTCTTCTTTCTTTCTTTCTTTCTTTCTTTCTTTCTTTCTTTCTTCCTTAATAACTTTCTTGCCCACCCTTTCCTATAAAAATCTGCCATTTTGGAGGCACCTGGGTGGCTCAGTCCTTAAGCCTGCAACTCTTGAGTTCAGGTCCTGATGTCATGGTTTGTGAGTTTGAGCCCTGCGTGGGGCTCCATGCCCACAGTGCAGAGCCTCTCCCTCTCTCTTTGCCCCTCCCCATTCTCTCTCTCTCTCTGTCCCTGTCTCTCAAAATAAATAAATAAACTTTAAAAAAGCCTTCCATTTTATACTACTCAGAGCTTCCCTTTACTTGCTAGATGGGATGATGCCTGATTCATGAATCCGTTAACAAAGCCAGTTAAGTCTTTAAATTAAGTTGATTTTTTTAAACAGCTATTATACTTCACATTTCCTGGAATTATTTTCTTCTTGGATGCTTCCTTCTTTATAGCCGACTATTTTTGCTTCATGGATAAAGTATTTATCTGAGGATTTCCAATATTTTTGAAGTTTTTTTTTTTCTGGCATGTTCTGTTTCCTCTGAATTTGTCTGTTTTGGCCTGTTCAAGACTTTCCTCTGATGTTTGTGATTTAATGATATCTGTGTATTTTAAAAAATGAGGTGTGAAGGGGCTTCGGAGGCTCAGTGTCTGTGGGGCTTGTTAAGTGGTGAGTTCATGGCAGGGTAATGATGTAGCTGGGACCACGCCATCTTTTTGAGGATTTCTTGGTATCCATGTCTATACACAGAAATAGGAAGAAATTCTCCAGTTGTTGGCCTGAATATCTGGCAGCATAGCAGAGGAGGTGGCAAACTGTTCACACTTCCCATGTAGACACTCATGTCACATGTAACCCCCCTACTTTCAGTATGTGCTTTCTGCCTTACTTAGTACAAATGACCTTGAACCCAGGCCTTTCAGGTTTAGTTTCTCCTCAAACTTCTCTTTGATGGGGTAGCAGGTGGGTAAATGGCTCTGTGGGACTGGGGAAGAGACCTGGAAGGGTATGTTTAACTGCAGCCAATGTTTAGCTCTCCCCCTTGACCCTGTTTCTGAGGTGTAGGGTGCCACCAGGTCCTGAGCCTCCATGGGTTCCCTGGGAGCAAACCTGCGCATCTCACTGACCCTCATCTGCAGGCGCTCAGGTTTCAAATTTGCCCTTCTCCTAAGCCCAGTGCTATTCCTCCACTGGCTTCCTGTCATCTACAGATTAGCTCTTACATATATTTGATCCCCTATCCTGACTTATTTGTCTTTGTAACTTTACTGCCCTGTTTAAAAATTCCCCTCACAGTATTGCAGGATTTTTTTTTTTTTTACCTCAATACCCAGGATTCGTTATCTTACTTCCAAGAATGAAGAGGTGGACACAAAATGAGCAGCAGGCAAATTTTATTAGAGTCTAAGGTCAGAAAGCAAGAATAGTATGAAAGCATTCTTCGCAGGAGGGGATATTTGAAAGTGAATGCCCACAGCTATAAACAAGAGTCCTCCTTTTATAAGGTTCTGGTCAGCCCTCCCATCCCTCCCCCCTTGTTCCTTCTCAGGTCCTACCCTTATTGGCTGGATAGCTCTAGGTGTTGGGTTGTCCATTTCCTGATTGGCTCAAGTCCATCGTATGAGGGGTGGTCTATGGCCATATCATTCCTTATGGGTCATATGTTTTGTGGTCTACTACTTATTTTTAGTTAGGTCTTTTGTCAAATTCCTGAGGGAAACCTGAGGGGGAGCGGGTGATGTCTGTTACATTTTTAAGAGGAACCTGAGGGCGTTTGCTGGGGGTCAGACACTATGTGTTTTTTCCCAGCCAGGGACCTCAGGTCCTAATCTTTCCCTCTCCACCTACTGAATTCTATCTTTTCCTATCATAACATGAGCACCTGGATGGCTCAGCTGGTTAAGCATCTGACTTGATTTCAGCTCAGGTCATGATCTCATGGTTCTCTTGAGCTCAAGCCCTGCGTCAGGCTCTACACTGACACCATGGAGCCTGCTTGGGGTATTCCCCTTCTCTCTCTGACCCTCCCCTGCTCTCTGTCTCTCTCAAAATAAGTAAAAATAAACATTAAAAAGATAATAAAAATTAAAAAAAAAGTAAAAATTTCCCTCACAGTTATTTTAGTAGGTTTCGAACAACAAAAAATCCCATGTTTTTGATCTGCATTTTTAACTCTAGGTCAGATGATTTCTCAATATGCATTCTTCGGGCTAATGTGAAAATTGTGAATTCCCCGAGAACAAGTGAAGAGCTGTAGGTGAAGGACAGCCTTGGAATAAAGGCCACAGTGTATAATTTACATTCATATCAGGAGAGGTGAGCCTAACACATGTCCTTGGCATTTGGAAGTTGATACAACACCAAATTTGAATGCAGAAGTGCTTGTATAGGCTTCTTCCCAATCATGAGTGTGTGAGAAGAGCAAAAATTTTCTGTTCTTGGGCACTTGGCTGGCTCAGCTGGTGGAACATGTGACTCTTGATCTCGGAGTCATGAGTTTAAGCCCCACACTGAGTGTAGGAGATTACTTAAAAATAAATAAACTTAAAAAAAAAAAGTTTTCTGGGCGCCTGGGTGGGTTCAGTGGGTTAAGTGTTCAACTTCAGCTTAGGTCATGATATCACGGTTTGTGGGTTTGAGCCCCATGTTGGCCTCTGTGCTGACAGCTCAGATCCTGGATCTTACTTCACATTCTGTGCCTCTCTCCCTCTCTGCCCCTCCCCTGTTAGTACTTTGTCTCTCTCTCTCTCTCTCTCTCTCTCTCTCAAAAACCCATATTTTTACCATTTGCTAAAGTGTTATCTTTCACTTGATGACCACTGGAACATCACAAAGAACAAAGGTTTTCAACCTCTTGTCAGAGGTTATCATATAGACGCCCCCACTGGAAAGCATGTGGGTGCAGGTCTTGTGAGGCCAACGCCAGTGGTTGGTGACACTTAGCCATGAGGTGAGTTGCTGTGCCCAGAACACCAGGCTTGCAGTATGCTTTTGGGTCACATTTGTGCTTTACTAAAATTACAGTAACTCCATGTTATGAACCTCTGGGTTTGTTCCCAAATAATTAAAATTACAAATATCAAGTAGAAGGAGGCTACTACACAGGCCCAATAATATTTACTAGCATTTTAGTTAAGGCTTACCTTTTCCAAAGTGGTTTCGCTAACATTTGGTCCCTGTGGTAGCCCTAAGAGGCTTGGAACACACCTCTTCATGGCCATCCTCGCAGAGACAGAAGTTGCAATGAATTGTTGGTTTATTTGTGTTTAGCCAAATCTGGCCTGCTCTTGAAGTGTCTTGTGATCATAGACACATACACACGGCATCAGGAGGGTAAGCACGGGGTCTAGTTTTCTTTGCCCAGGGCATGGTAGAGGCTGACCTTGAACATAGGACTATGTGCCCCAGCTATCACATACTTTCCAATAGAAAACATCACATGTGATACAGTGTAGGACAGCCCATAAAGGCAGCAGAAAATCAGGGAAGAGAGAGATCAATTGTCTTGGGATGGCTGGAGAGGCTCATGAAGGTAGTGAGTGGGTCTGGGCTGGGCCTACAGGGAAGGTAGGGCTGAGGAATGTCGGGGGGGCTGGTGGGGAACAAGAGAATCCCATGGGTGGCGCAAGGGAGTAGCCAGGCCAGGGACAGACCTCTTTCACAGAGGGAATGATGTGTCTGGTTATGTATGCTGAGGGTCCGAGATGAGCCCCTGGGACCTAGATGGATGGTGCAGGGCATTAGAGAGAAGGGAGCCCAGCTGAGTAGATTGTATGAGGCTTCACTTTACAGGGCCTTAGGGGGTGAGCACATTGCTTGGACTTGATTTCCTGGAGGACTTTTGAGCCATTAAAGGTAGAGAATTAGTGACTGAGCATCTAAAGACAACTTTTGCAAGAGTAGATTCAGGTCGAGTGTGCTCAGCAGTGGCTGATGGGTTGCAGGAACCCTCGTGGGGTGGGAGGTATGGTTTGAGTGAACCAGAGAGCCCAGAAAGAGAGGCCAGCTGAGGGACCATGATGCACATGTCAGAGGAGCCAAGGAAATGCTAGAGCTTGTTCCCAGGTTTCCTGGTGCCATTCCTCATGCAGATCACCCTCATATCCCTAACTGCACTTCCTTTTGTTCTGGTTCTCCCTGGCAGGGAAAAGGCTGGCACAGTTGTCCAAACAAGGAGACCTACACATACATTTCTGGTAGCGGCTGGACAGAGAGGGCCTGGACACCCAACTTCTCAGGAAGACGAGACCCCTCCTTGGATCATGCAGCCTGACATCTCTCCAGTGGCCTCCCACAAGCAGTGACCAGATTAGAAAAAGCTGAGACCAGACCTGCCAGCATTAAAGATGGGGCCCAGGATGTTGGGGTGAGGCTGTGGGGGGAAGGTGAAAGGTGGTGGGAGGGTCAAAAAAGACCACGTATGGGGAGGTCAGGGTCAAGGGATCCCAGAAAGTGCATGGCTGTGCTACAGACCCACCCAGGGAAAGGGTGACCATGAAGACTAACAAATAAATATATGACAAAGTCTCAGGGGCTATGTGTTTTGCTGTGTGAAAAAATCAATAGCTAAGTTAAGGAGACAAGTCAGGTAGTCATGACAAAAGCAAACAGGTAACCAGGATGCCAGAATAGCTGGGCAGCTTTCCAGGTACCACACACAGGTGATCAGAAAAGGTGCTTGAATACCCTCTGTATCAACCCTACCATGGACTGGGGACATTCTCCAAGAAGGCAACCCATGGGCTAGGAGTTGTTTGCCTTTTATATATACATGCCGATGGGCAAATGTCAAGGTCAGCGTTATATTTCTCATGACTTTCCTAGGACCCAGATGATGCTGTGCATAGGATCCCCTAGGAGCAGGAAAGACTTCTTTCTGGTGTGTGAGACCCTCGTTGCTCTTCTTGTCATGGCCTGTCCTCAGGGGAAGGAGAGAAAGATTACTTCTGGAAGGTCCCTCTTTCCTGCCCACATACCTCTCTCTCCAGCTTCCTTCTAGGTGCTCTAGAGGGGGAGATACCACCTGGCTGTCACTCTTCCAAGTATGTTTTTCTCTTGGGGAACAAATCACATGACACTGATTTTTCCCTCTGAATTTACTTTCCTAATTAAGTGTGGCTGGAATTACAGTTTGCTATAATGCCTGGGCCCTCCCAGATATGTTCTGAATGCGGGGATTTGTTACCATAACTGTGGAAATCTCTACAACAGGGACCATATTTTTAGCCATGTGCCCATGTAATGTCTAACACCTGACACAGAATTATCACTCATAAAATGTCTGGTGAATGAGTGAATGAGGTGTTGACTCTAGTTAATACATAAAGTTAAAACATTTATACACAAATCATCAAGAACCACATATTGTTTATTACAAATGAAAATATTGTCAAACCTCCCTGCAACACACACATGCACACACACACACACACACACACGTATACATCCTTTACCCTCCTAGGCTTCTCTTCTTACTAGAGAAGCTCTATAACCCTAACATTTCTTGTGAAAGTCTTTCTCCCAAGCTGTGCCCACCATTTGTTTGATCTTTCATTCAACAAGTGTTCCTTGAGTATCTCTGTGCCAGGTCAATGAATAAAAACAAGAATCTATGTCCTCATGAAGTTTAGGTTCTGGTGTGGGGACACAGGCAATGGATACAATAAATTACTCAAATATATTGTTTACTAGGTGAGTGTGAAGGTAATAGAAGATAATCAAGAAAGGAGCTATGGAATACAGTGGGGTGCGGGGGTGGAGATTAGCTTAAAATAGGGGAGACAGGGAAAGCTTGACCTAGAAGGTAATGTTTAAGTCAAGAGCAAAAGAAGTCAGGGGGTGAACCATGAAGGCAGCTGGAGGAAACATTCTAGGTAGAGGGGAGAGCCAGTACAAAGACCCTAAGATGTGAGCATCCCTGGCATGCTCTAGGAACAGCAAGAAGGCTAGTGTGCCCTCAACTGTGGCTGGAGGGCAGTGGGCAAGCAGGAGAGGAGCAGGACATAAAGCCTGAAAGAGCTGGGTGGCCAACCAGGCAAGGTATCACAGGCTCCTGAAAAAACTTTGCTTGCACTCTGAGTTGGAGGGAAGTCTTTTCCCCAGGGTTCTGAGCAGAGAAGCAATAGGATTTTAATAGAGTTTACCAGTTAGGAGGTTGTTCGAATAGTCTGGGGGAGAGCTGATGTCAAGTTGGGCCACTGTCAGCAGTGGGGGTGATGATGGAAGGAATTGGATGAGGGGGTGTGAGAGAAAGAAGCAAGGATGACTCTAGGGTTGGGGGTTTCAGGGTGTGTGTGGAGAAAAAGGGAGACGTGGAGGCTGGACAACCCTTTCTGGCTGCTGCTGGAGGCCTGGGGGCCCCCTCCAAGAAGCTGGCCAATGGGATGACATTCATCCAGGCAAGCAGGCTGTGTACTCAGATCCACCCCAACCTCAGCTCCTCTCTAGGAAGCCAGTGGGAGAGTCACAGCTGTTGTCATTCCTGCCCTGTTCTCTTCCTGACCCCATATCTGGGATGGGCTACATCTGAGCTTCTGTGATGCATTCTCAGTGTCTCAGTCTCCCTGCTCCACATACCCACTCCCTGATTTTATTCACTACCCTCTGCCCATTTCTCATTCTCTCCACTCAAACAAGAGCAGCCAAGTGACGGAACACCCATAAGTAGAGTGCCATGGGACTAGGAGACTGCCACCCAAGTCTATGGCCACAAAGACAGATTGGAAGGTTCTTTTTCAACTCAGACCATTCCTGGAAAGTTGGGGATGTGACTGGCACTGGCCCCAGCTGGGAAATGACAGGCAAGGTGTTGTCACATCCTGGTGGAAACCACACCTAAATAAGAAGCAGGAGGCAAAAATACCTTAGAGCAGACACAATGGGGAAGGAAAATGTGGGGTGCATGGAAAGGACCAGTAGAACCCCAAATCAGTCTGAGAAAAAAAGAAAAATCAGTGGGAGCTGAGAAGACCTTGATCATGGCTCCTGAAGAGGGACCATTGAGGCCTTGTCCAGAGTAGATGGATAAAGGAGGATGGCCACCCCTCATGTTATAAGCAGGAGGCCTAGTCTCACAGACTGCCCTCACACTGTCCCTGCTCCCTACCATCTGACTACCTGTGGAATGCACCATTCTAGGGTGACTATTACCTTTGTTTTAGGTAAGGTATCAGGCACTTTTGGGTGCCTGAGGCTACTGTCAGACGAATTTTTTCTTCTTGAGCTCAGATGGGTTGGCTGAAGACAAGGGAGCTGAGTGGGCCACAGAAGGAATGGTGTTGGGGGTCTCTGTTCATCTGCTTAAGTGTGTGATGGCCACAACATGGTAGAGTGGGAAGAGTTTTGGGCTGAGACTCTGGGAACCTGGGGCCAGCCCTAAACTCACTATGTGATGCACATCAAGACCTTTCACCTTTTTATCCCTGAGCCCTTCCATTTCATCTGAAAAATGGAGAACTGGACCAAATGATCTCTAGTATCTCTTGCCATGTAGTAATTCCAAGATCTTTAACTCCATCGTGTTCATGATTCTGATTCCAATTACAATGTGTCGGGATTTCCCAACATCACCAAACAATTGTTTGACACCAGCAGGGTCCCTTCAATTCAACTCATTCTGACACTGTCTACCTGAAGGAAGCCTCAGATCCCTCAGGCTGAGGGCTAAGTCCCACATTGACTGCACCTGCGCTTCTGACTGACCAGTTCTTACAACACCCTCCTTGCATTCCTGTAGTTTGCTAGAGCATCTCACAGAAGTCAGAAAAATGTTTTATTTACTAGATTATTGGTTTATTATAAAAGCCTGTAATTCAGGAACAGCCAGAGGAAGAGATGCATAGGGCAAAGTATAGGGTAAGGGGCACAGGGCTTCTATGCTTGCCCCGAGTTCACCAAATGCCCAATCTCCATGTGTTCACTTCTCCAGAAGTTCACTGTTCTCTTTATGGAGGCCTTATTCCATAAGCATGGTTGATCAAATCATTGGCTGTTGACACTTAATTCAACCTCCAGCCACTCTCTCCTCCCCAGAGGTCAGAGAGGAAGGGCTGAAAGTTCCAACCTTCTGATCACACGGTGATTTCTTCTGGCCACTAGCCCTCATCCTTAGGTACAGTCCAGAAGTTGCCTCATTAACATAACAAAAGACACCTTGATAGCTCCTATCACTTAGGAAATTCCAAGTGTTTTTGGAGTTCTGCACCAGAAACAGGATGAAGACCAAATATATATTTCTTTTTGTAAATCACAATATTACAATGTGGATAACCGAGGACAAACTAATTTTCAGGTACATAATGGAAAATGAAAGCCCTCTCCCCTTGCTTAGGGAGCAATTGAAAGAACACAATTCTTACAAGGCATCTATACTCAGTGGCAGTCAGTTATAAAAGCCAGGTAACTTTGGCTCTCAGCAAAATTATTCTGGTATCTGTGCAAGAATGGCAGGTTTATGGATTACCTGTGGCAGAGAGTTGTTGTGAGGATAAAATGAGTTAGTATATAAGCAGAGTGTTTAGAACTGTGCCAGGCCTGCAGGAAGCATGTCTAAGTGCTAACCATCATTATTATTCCCATACCTACCATGGGATGGGCCACACAGACATTTCTCTCCTGCTAAGGAAGAGTGGAATTTCTCAGTCTCATTTTCACTGAGCTCCAAACTCAAGCCAGCAGCCCTGATTAACTCTTGGCCAGGAATCTGGCTCTGTGGGCCACATGGGAGGATCCTTCATCTCTGAGCCCAGTTTCCGAACACAAAGCCAGCCTGTTGGCTGTGGACGATTCAGAGAGGTCAGGATAAGGTGCATAAGGTGATGGTTGAGAGAGAAAAGTGCAGTGATGTTCATGAAAGTTCTTGGTGACCTTCAGGCTCCCTCCAAACATAGGAGGTTTGAGGAATGCTGTGTCTTCCTCCTGGATGAGCAATAGTGAGCTCATTTCAGCCAAAGTGTTTTAGAGCATTTTGGAGACAGGAGATCAGCAGGTTGACCTGCACTCCACTTCCAACAAGCCCCAGAGAAGTGAAAGAGGTTTGTCCATGGTGTGGCAGTGGCTGGAAGGGGTTTTCTGCATAAGACGCCAGAGTTCCTGGCTTTCTAGCTTCTGACATGTTGCTGACCCTGAACCTTATAAGCCAGAGATCAAGAGTGCTGGTCCCTGAAGTCACAGCCTCCCATGCTGGAGGTGACAAAAACAAACAAAACAAAAAGCTTCCTTCCAAAACTGTATGTACTACTTGAGATGATGTACGTGAGAATCTGGGCCACACTCATCAGCTCTGAATCTCCAGCAGGTGCCTTCCCCAGCCAGTTCAGTTAGAGCCACTTTCCATTTCTGACAACTCCACTAGAGGGAGCCACGACCACTTGTATTTCTCCCACAGGCCAAATGGAAAACAAAGACCCAGAGCTGCCCTTGGGTGCCCATGGCACCTCCTAATTTGGAAGAGTTTATGAGACAGGTCATTCCACAGGGTCCTTTCATGACCAGCCAAACCTGCTGTGTGAATCCACACAGGGCTGAGAGTCTGCATTGTCCTTCCTCAGGGTCTGTCCGGGTCCCCTTCCCACAGTCCTAGGTGGCTGGGTGTCCAGATAAATGGGTTATGACTTGCCTTCCCCTACCCGCCATGCATGAGCGGGATGAGGTGCAGTGTGGAGTGGAAAACACGGCTGCTCAGAGATCCTGGGCCCATGTGGTGGGCTCCCTGATCCTATCAAGCTCCCACTAATGCCAACGCTGCAGGTCAGGACATCATACTTTGAGCAATACTGGCCTGGAGTGCAGTGAGGATGCCCGTTGTTGTCTACATCCAGTGCAGCAAGTACTGAACTGACAATAAGCCAGGGATTGTCCAGCTTATAGAGAGCAGTCCACGCAATAAATGCGTGAGCAGCTAGATCTCCAAGGAAACAAGGACAGTCCCTTTTCCCACCGTTAGTCAATGAGCTGAACTACTGACTAATTACCACGTTTGAGGGGAGATCCCAGTTGGTGCGGGGAGCTTCTGGCCAGCAGGGGGAGCCAAGACTGCTTCTTCGCAGGCCTGAGGGTCTGAGAAGAGGAAAAGTACTGAAGAGAGTGAGCAAAACGGAGCCCAGCCTCAGCAGCATAGCACTGCAATCCTGATGTGCACGGACACCTTGGCGAACTGGGGTTTGGCGGGGAGTGGGGATTGTTTGTTTTTTTTCCAGGTGTTTGGTTTCCCTCCCGTTGTCTCAAAGCGCATACACGGTGACCCTGTGAAGCTAGAGATGCATCAAAGAGATCAAAGAGATCATCTCGGTGGCATGAGATGATCACTATCCCTGTTTTTGTAGATGGAGAAGAGACAGAAGGGGGCTTGTGCAAGGTGACAGTAGGGGAGGGCTGGGCTGGCTGCACCAAAATGTTTCCTGCCCAGGTGTGTTGTGGAACGGGTGTAAGCCTGGGGTGGGGGTGGGGGGCAGCTCTGAGGTCTCTGTTGACCCCAAAGACCATGGTGCTAATCAGACTGTGCTCCTTAGGGTGGGGAAGGTGAAAGAATTCTTTTGGGAGAAAGACACCAAGTGAGGCAGTCCTCAAGGCTAACACACAAAATGACCAGGACGGTATTTACCTGCCCTGCCCTTGCAAAGAAGCGTGTCCAGGAGCTGTTGTGTGTTCCCTCCTTGTTCCCCATTAGCCAATGTCATCTGGGGATTCCTGCATCCTGAGCAGCACCACAGGCAGGCAGGCAGCGAAGGAGATGCACTGCCCACCTTCCAGCAACTTGCCACCGGATATTTGCACGGCATCCCCGCCTCTTCTTCACTCAGTAAGCCCTCTTCTCTCCACTGGGTGGGTGGACATTGGAGAGAGCTGAATCCCCCACAGATTATTTGGAAGGGATTTGCATTTCAGCCACCAAAAACCCCTTTCTTTCCTTTCTTGGCATGAAAGTGGCTGCCTAGCAATTTTGGGGAAAAGATACGAGTCCAGGCAACACTAAAATAGGTAAGATCATTGGTGCGCTGGATGTGTATTTTGAGCCCTAATTCATTTGAGGGACAAATTTCTATGTGTGTGTAAGTGTATGCCATTCTGTGCATGTGGGAGTACCACATCTATGGAAAATTATGGTAACAAAACATAGGCAGTAAATATTTAGTTTGGGGAGTTGGTGCATATTTCCCAGATCCACCCATACTTCTCCTAAGGGATCCTTCTCTTGCCCCAACAATCCTCTAATTAGCTTATGAACATTTTCTTGTCTCTGTGACCAACACGCACAAATCCAATGTTCAGATAGAGCCCCGATTGCAACTAAATGGTGGGACCAAACCTTTTCTTTACAGGCTGTTGCCTGATTTTTCTCTAGCTTACTGTGATAGCTTTTGGTATGAGCAAATGAGCAGAGTCCTTCTTTTATAGATCTAAATGAAAAGGGGTGTGTGTGTGTGTGTGTGTATGAATGCATGTGTGTGTGTATGTGTGTGTGTGTGTCCTTGCCACCTCAAACACACTTTGTAAAGCATTTTTAGTAAGGAAAACCATGTCTCCATGCCATTCTGTCCCACACAGCTTTCCTTCCTGCCAGCCACTGAAAGGGATCTTAAATAAGAGCCCATGGGGTTCCCCCCACCCCCTGCACTGATGTCCTGGATACAAATTCTGACTTCCTTGTGACAATGTCCAAAAAAGTTTCTTTGTCTCTTGTTGAGTGCAAAAGCAGCAGCTTTTCAAGACAGAGCATCTGCCCTCAACCCTTAGCCATTCTGCAGCTTTTTGGATAGTAGGAACTGTCAACATCAGATGCCAGCCTGATGCACTGCTCTCCCTGAACTCGTGTCTTTGGGACACTGCAGGGCCTGCCCCCAGGTCCCCTCTGCCAGTCTGCACAGCTCCTGTGGCCAGCTGAGGCTCTGCAGCTCCCTTCTGCTGTCTTGAGTGCTGTCAGGTTGCCGGGACCAGGAAGGGGTCCAAGGACCAGAAGTCAGGGACTGGAGAGCAGCGTGTGCTATAGATTGCTATGCTGATCCTCTTCCTGTCCTTGTGGGACCCCCATTCTCCCTTCCTCCCTCCTTTCCTCCCCGCCCCCATCCTAGCCTTCCCCACTGCTGTAACTGACCCGGAACATCAGAGGCAGGAAAGTCACTGCTCCAATTGAATTTTGCTGCAGTTTCTTTTTTTCCTCCCCTAGCTGCTGAGAGTTATTTTTAGCCACAGATTTTTTTCTTTTTTCTTTTCTTTTTTCTTTTCTTCTTTCTTTCTTTCTCTCTTTTATTATTATTATTATTTTTTTGCAGGGGATCCACAGTCTATTTTTAAAGCCCTTACGGTGGCCAGATCATTGTGTTTCTCCCAGGGACTTTGGTGTTAGGTGGGACAGGCCATGCAGTGGGGACCAGGGGTCTTCTTGAAGAGAGGAAGGTTGGCAGAAGCTGGACCCTAGGCAAGAAGAAAGGAGGCTCCTTTCTTATGCTGGGGAGCCCATGAAGACCCACCATGCTCTTCTCTCCAATGTCCCAGGGCTTCAGGCCAAAGCAACCTGACTCTCATCTCAGCAGCTGCAATGACATTGCCTTCAAAGGCAGTAGCAGTTGGTTTAATTTACCATGTTTTTCTCTCCTTTTCCCAGATGTCTATGCTCAGATCTCTCCCTACCTGCCCTCCAGTGGCACCACCTTATAGAGAGGAGCTGCGTCATGGGAGGTTTTGGACAACGGATTGGACACAGAGTCAGCCTTGGGAGAGGAAGGCACAGACAGTGGCTGGGGGTGGGTGTGCTATGCATGGGGCAAGAAGGCAGCCAGGCAGGGCTCTGGGGGCCATGGCTCCACGGGAGGAAGAGAGCAAGGAAGAAGTCCAGGACTCAGAGGGCAGGGTTGCATTTGGGAAAGCTTGGGAGTCAGTTGGGAGTGACTTGGACAGAGATGCTAATGGATGGCATGCTATGTGTCCTTCAGAGGCTACTTGAGACCCTGTCCCTCCCCCTCTTATTCCTGGAACTTAGCCATTTACCCCAAGGCCTCTGGCAGGTGGGGGAGGGGGCCAGAGCTCTGAGTGCCCTGAAAAGACCCCCACACTCCCTATCCTCACATATTCCCACAGCTACCTGGCTGAGACTCGGCAGATCCCACGGTGGCCTCTTTGCTTATTATATCAGGCTCCACACAAGCCCGGGGTTCTGGAATGCCCCTTTTCCTGGACTCTTACTTCCTCAATACTCAGTGAGTCCTTCCCTGATCATCCACCTCCCTTTCCAGCACTCTCTCATGCCTCTCCTTACTTAATTTTTAGTTTATCACCACCTGATGTACCATATATCCTACCATTTTTGGTTTATTGTTTGTCACCCAAGTTCCATAAGGATAGAGATGTTGCTTCTTTTGTTCGCAACAAATCCCTCAGTGCCCCAACCAGTGCTGGCACATTTTAGGCACTGAATATATATTTATTTATTTTTATTTTTTTTTTAAATTTTTTTTTCAACGTTTATTTATTTTTGGGACAGAGAGAGACAGAGCATGAACGGGGGAGGGGCAGAGAGAGGGAGACACAGAATCAGAAACAGGCTCCAGGCTCTGAGCCATCAGCCCAGAGCCCGACGCGGGGCTCGAACTCACGGACCGCGAGATCGTGACCTGGCTGAAGTCGGACGCTCAACCGACTGCGCCACCCAGGCGCCCCTGAATATATATTTATTGAATGAATTAATAAAAAGAGCAAAATGTGCCATGGGAAAATCATCCATGGGAGGCTTTCTCTCTGACCCTTCCAATACACTCTCCAAGCCAGTTCAGGAATGGGTTGAGGGGAAAATAGTGGCCACCCCCCACCCCCCCACACACATACACACATACATACATAAGGTTAGGCCCCAGAATGAGAAGCAATTCAGAACCTTAGCAGGAAGAGGCTGAAGACACCCTTAGATCTAACCCTCTCATTTGTGCAGAAGAGTTTACACACGCCCAGAAAGGTGCAGTAACTTGCCCAGAGTCACACAGCCCACTGGTAGCAGAAAGTAGAACCTTGGTGCCCTGCTTCCAGGCTAGAATTCCAGCAGTTGCAATGGCCACTGACCACTCTTTGCCTAACAATGTGGGATAAACATGGCATTCCCTCCCAGGGTAAAGAGGCAAGTGCCTTACTGACCTGTGAGGAAGAATTTCCCTCAAACTGGGGGCAAAGAAATCAGCAAGCCAGAGCGTGCAGGCTCTCATCCAGCTGGAGGGCTCAGGCAGACTGTGGAAAATCTGCCTATGAAGTCGCCTGCTCTCAGAAGGCCCCAAACTATGAGCTGTAAAGAAACTGCGTCAGCAAAGAGAGAGATAGGCTGCCTCTAGGAGGTGATGGAGGGCTGTGTCAGCCTCATCCCCTGTGGAGTCAAAGTTCCCACCAAGGGGAGTTCTTGGGGTATTAGGTAGGGGGTTGCAAACTCCATGCTTTCCACACCTGGAGTGGCCCGTGTGGAAGCCACTGAGCCTGATGGCTGCAGGGGCAGCTGAGTGGGGACAAGACAGTGAAGTGCCTCTCATTCTGGGACAACAGTCCACCAGCTAGCCAACTCATCAGTGACACTGATTCCCACCTGGCATGGAATCCCATGACCCTGGAGAAACAGAGGCATCCCTGAGCTCAGGACCCTGTGTCATTGTGGGGGGGCAGGAATACAAAACCAGGAACTGCAAAAAAATCATTTATGAATCTGCAAGTACAAATTGAAATGATGACAGCCATGTAACTTGAAAATGAGGACAGCAGGTCATAGAGCAATGGTATGAACCAATAATAAAAGTGAGTTTGTGTGTGTGTATTGTGTGCACTAGATATTCACATGTATAACTTGCATCAAAACAGATTTAAGACGACTTAATTCATTTTGCTATCATGTTTACAATGTTCCAAGTGCTTTTCACACCCCTTTATGCTGCGTGTCTTCACAATATGCTCCTGAGACCAGCCGGCCAATGACTTATTGTCTGTGTCCATGGTTAAGGAAACAGAGGGTCAGAGAAGTTAAGTCCCAGGTCCAAAGTCTGTCCCACAGGGAAGTGGCAGAGCTGGAACTTGAAACCAGCACTACTGGATGACAAATGCTGGGGGCGGGGGGAGAGGGAGGGCGAGGCTAATCAGGGCTGGCTTCAGGGAGGTGGCTCTGAGCCCAGTTTAGAGGGAGGGAACTGCCTTTCTGGCCATGGAACATGCCAGCCTGGCCAGGGCCCACCTCAGAGGATGGAAGAACCTTGTCATTCCAAGGAGTGCCCAGTCCAGCAGGGCTGGTGCATCTGAGCCTGCTCTCCAGGACCACGTGTCCACTCATCTCCACCAGTGTGTGTGTGTGTGTGTGTGTGTGTGTGTGTGTGTGTGTGTTAGGGGAAAATGTGGAGACAGCAGGGCTGCTGGCAGCATGAGGTGTGTGGTGAATTGAAGGACACAGAGGTGTGGGAAGACCCCCTTGTCAACACTAGTGTCTTAGGCTCAGAGTCCCAGAGTCCCAGAGGGCCTGTGGGAGACAGGAAAACACCCCATCCTCCTGGCCACCATCCCCTCACTCATACTACTCCACTGTCTGTGCAGGGAGTTTAATGGTGGCCTCCAAACAGATATGTCCATATCCTAGCCCTTGGAACTTGCTAAGTGTGACTTATTCGGGTACAGGGTCTTTGTAGATGTAATTAAGTGAAAGACCTCATGATGCAATCATCCTGGATTATCTGCCTGGGCCCTAAATCCGATGGTAAGTATTCCTACCAGAGACACACAAAGGACAGATGACAAAGCCAGGTGAAGATAGAGGAAGAGTTGGGAGGCACCAGAAGCTGGAAGAAGCGAGGAAGGACTTGCCCCTAGAGCCTTTGTAGGGGTTACGGCCTTGCCAAGACCTTGACTTCAGACTTCGGGCATCCAGAAATGGGAGAGGGTAAGTTTCTATAATTTAGCGCCTTCCCCTTCAGGACTCAGCACAGGGGATTGATTCTCCAGACACCTCTCCTGGTCAGGGTCTCCTCTCCATGCCAACCTGAGCTTATCCCTGTGGTGACATTTGTCATTAGGGTGTCTGACCCTAATTTGTTTGTTTCCCCCTCAATCTCAGGGTGAAGGTAAGGGCCTTTCCAGTTTATGACCTCCAGTTTATAAACCTCCAGTTTATATCTTCATGGGGTCCATTCCTGAGCAGGTGCCTGGGGCAGAGGACACCTGTGTGCGCCAGTGTGTGAAAGCATGTTAGGTCAGAGGTCAGAGAGGGAGGGTTCACTGTGGGAGGGAGATTTGTTGGAAGAGGTGGGAATGGGTTCAGCCCTAAAATACAAATGGGGCAAGTGGGTAGGGGGGCATGTGGGCTAATGCACTGAAGCAAGGCTGAGTATTGTCCCACAGGGGTGCTGGGCTGCCAGGGTCTAGGAGACCCCTGCAAGACCACTAGACAGTGAACAACAGCTCTTAATTCTCACACTGGGCTCTTGAATCCCTGGGACAGTCCTGAGGGATGGGCATGAGTATTGTCCTCACTCAGAGAAGAGAGAGAGCAGAGGCACAGACAGATTGAAGGCATTCCCCAGGGGCTCACAGTGAATAAGGGGGAGGAGCTGGAAGACCAACCCTGACAAGCTGAGTCCGGGACTATTATGCCATCCTTCCTTCCCTCTGGATGAAGAAGATGATGGTGTGGTGTGCCAGATGCCACCCAAAATACTCTGCATGCATTAATCAGTTCAGTCCTCATATCTGCCCTAGAGGTAGGTTCTACTGTAGAGGAGGAAACAGGCACAGAGAACGTAGGAGAAATGCTCAGGCAAACCACCTCTGTTAGTAAGCGGTGGGGGTGCTTTGGGGAGAAGCACAGTCCCATTTCCCTAGGCGTGGGGACCAACCAGTATTCATAGGATATCACGACTGGAGTCAGAAGCTTTTATTTGCCGGGCTCTGCCTCTATGGTTCTAAGAGGAAACTCAGGTCCACCAAGATTCCTTCCACATGGTGTTGAGTGTCCCCAAAGTGCCTCATGTGCTCTAGGATTTGTCCTGGAAGCGAATACTCGGTTCCCACTGGTTTCCTTTCACGCCCATTCCTGATTATTCCCTTTTTCTTCTCCGGCTTCTGGTGCAGTTTCCATCGTTTGCCTTAAAATGTTCCTAAAGTGACCTGCATGGGAAAGCCGACTTCTCCAGCCCAAGCTGCTCTGTGCTGCCCGGCCTCAGAGATTTTAGTGAAACTGCTTCCATTCTTTTCTTGTGTTTCCATCTTATCCCCACTCCCCACCCCATCCCCCACAAGCCAGGGTCCAGTGTGGGTCCCAGGCCTGGGCCATCTGAGGGACACATAAATGACCGTACTGTTCTCTCCCTTCCCCCCACCTCAGATGCTGTGGCATTGCCTCCAGATGGAAAGTGTCCAGTCTCTGGAGCCCCCTCCTTGTCCCCAGAGGGCACGGGTTTCTCAGGACAATCACCTTCTCTGTTAGATTCTCCTCAGTAGTTCTTCAGATAAGTGCACATGGGTTTGAATATATGATGAAGAAGCTTCTGTTCTCTAGCTGATGTTTTGAGATGAGTCAGATGGGGAGGGACCAACAAACTAGGGAGTTTGAACACTATGTGCCTGGCCACAGGGGTCATTAAAGGCTACAGTATTGTCGCATTAGAACACGGATAGCATTTTCTGTTACAAGACATTTGCTCTTACTGGGTCCTCTTCCCCTTCAAGTCTCCAGTGACAAACCACCAGATCTCCAAGGCACTTCTGCTGCTTTGGTAAGCTCTGGAGCAAGACTACCCCACACTAAGCTTCCAGTTGGAAGACACATAGCTTCCAGGGGGATATGCTTTCAGCAAAGTGCTCTGGCTGGGCTACTATGAGCTGTGCAGGGAGGAGAGTCCAGGCCAAAACTCCTTTATAGCAAACTCCCCCTCTCTGTGTATTTTATATATGGTTCTCCTATTTGTCTGTGAGGTTGTTTATCTGACCATAGTGTGGGGTTTTGTGAGCGACTGGAAAAGTCAGGACTGTTAATTGGATCCTAGGAATCTGCAAAGTCTGTCCTTGTCAATATGGTAGGAATGCTTGTTTCCACTTGTTTTCTGAGATTTTCCAGGTCCAAAGAGAACCCAACTAAGGACATAAGAGCACAGAAGAATGAATGGGCAGAGACTTACTTATGGTCCAAGACGCTGTGAGTGGGATTAGTAATGGTGATGATGATGATCTGAGGCTAATAAATGGTGACGTGTGGTGATGGCGATGGTGATGATGAAGATGATGATATCTGCTAGGGTTTCTTGAATGTTAAGTCTGTACCTGGTATTGTGCTAAGTGCTTGGCATGCAGCAGTCCATTTAATCCTCACAGCAATCCCATGAGATAGGTACTGCTACTGTTCTTGTTTTGCAGATAAGGCTCAGAGAGGTTAAGTAAGTTGTTTAAGGTCACACAGCAGGCAAGTGGTGAACTGAGGCTCCCGTGTAGGAAGTCTGCCTCCAGAGCCTCATCTCGGAGGCAATGCCTTCTGTCATGCTTTATTAGTCCCTCGTTGCCCCTCATGCATTCCAGATATTTAACCCATAAAATGGGTTCTACTCTCCCTCCAAAAGTGCAGGTGCTTTTACTCAATAAAGGGGCATAGTGAGCAGACAATTACATGGAAAACAGCCATTGTTTGTGGCTGGGGAAGGGGTGTAGGCTGGAGTGGATGGAGAGGAAACCAGAGGAGTAGATTGGATAAGATGACAAAGGTTACATTTTGACTGTTTCTTGGAGGCAATAGGGAGTCATCAAAGGTTTGGGGGCAGAAAAATGACAAGATCAAGTTTATATTTCAGAAGCCACCTGCAGTGATTAGGGTCCAGATGGGGCCATCTTATCCATATTCCTACAAGCCACACCACCAGGAACACCCTTGCTTCCCCCCACGTTGAGGCTATGCCTGCCTTGAAGGTAGGAAGCAAGGGCCTTTCCCTCCATTTTACAGAGAGGGAAACTGAGGCTTTAAGTTCTGTGCCATTTTGGCTTCTCTTAGTGCTCAGAGGAGAGGGAACATGGCATGCAATTGGTGGGTATTGGCAAATGTTTAACAACTGACCCTTTAAGGGGAAAACACCCTTATTTGGAGGATTTGCAAGTTCCCTTGGTATAAATACCCCACTGTAGCCAACTTCAAGCTACTAGTGGTTTATTACCTGGGTTGCAGAATTCCTGAAAATGTAACAATTGGGTTCTAGCAAGCTAACAAGCACTGGCTCCAACATACCTCTGATGTAGCCTAGTGTCCTCCCCTGGCTTGTATTTATGCAGACACTGAGGGAGCTCCAAGCCAGTGCTGATGAGAGAGGCAAAGTCACTTGCCCAGGCCAACTTGGAGACTTAGGAATGCAGTGAGGGATAGAAGTTGGCTTCTTAGCTCCCAGGCCATGTGTTTGTGCAGGCTCTGTTTAGGAGGACAAAATGTGATTTCTGCCTAGATCCCTTTCAGAAGAGATTTTACATTCACTGGTAGCAAAATTTTCCTGTCTTCTAGGAAATGTATCACAACTTCCTACCAGAACTAGACAAATAATGTCATGGAGTACTTTTAATAGGGAGTACAAATCCCCTAAAGTGATGAATGAAGTTTGAGGATTTAAGTTCATATATCATTTTCCAGTTTCCTTAGTGCTTATATGGCCCTGGAATTCATTTGATCATTTATTCATGTGAAACAAACTGAGGGCCCAGGCATGGAGATGATGGGAAACAGAAGAGAAGAGCCACCAGTTAGGTACTGATAAGACAGAGGTCAGATGTCAGAGGCAGGAACAGACAGTAGATCATGAATCCTGGCATGTGAGATGAAAGTTAAGAAGTAATCAGTCATTGGGGTTTTGGGAAGCAATAGGGGAGGCTCTCAGGGCCAATAGGTAGGAGGGAGGTTCTCAGCATCAGTGAGCAGACAACATGGCCCACAATAAACCTGACCCTGAAGCATGAGACTGGCCCAACCATTAGGTTCTTACTCACTTCTTGTTGGTACAAGAAATAATGCCAGAGAGGAGATTTCCCTAAGCTGCACCAAAGAAGAGGAAAGAGGTTAACACTTGTAGAGAAACCCTGGGATATATCAGGGCTTGTATATCTGAAGTCCTCTGGCTGAGCATGTATCTTCTCAAGTCCTAGTGGCAAGGAGAGACTTTTATATGATGAGTGGTATTATTCTATTATTTGTTTGAGAAAACAAATGCTCAGAGAGGTTAAGTGACTTGTCCATGGTCACACAGCTGGTAAGTAGCAGAGCCGGGGGGTGGGGGGTGGGAGGGCAGCAGCTGAATACAGATTCGGAAAAATTGGCAGGCGGTTGGGATATGATAGAAATTGACTCAGTTGGGTGTGTGCCTATGTTTGGGGGGCAGTATGGCAGCTGATGAGCTGGGGTGGCTGCGTAGAGGGCCTGGAGAAGGAGAGTGATATTTCTGTTTTCCTTATGCCAGCGGGAGCAAGGTGTTCACAGCTCTGTCCGTGTGTCCTCCCTGGAGGAAGTGCTCTGAGTGTTTACACAAGGGCACATTTCTGGCACGCCAAGGGAGCCAAACTCTAAACGGAGACAGTACTCCCAGCTTGGCAGATGCCTGAGAGTAAGGCGCTCGCTGACATGTTGATGGAGAACAGGGACTTCTTGTTTACCCAGCTCACCATCTGGACGAGCAAGGCAATGTCCAAGGAAATAGCTGTAACTAAAAGCTTAGACGCTGCCTCTCTGGCTTCCTTTGCGCCTGTTCTAGAGTGCTTTGGCTGCTTCTTGGCCACACAGTGTGGTTGGTGGGCCAGGGCAGGGCAGGGGCTCAGAACCATGGGCAGACACAAGGGCAGCACGGGGACAGTCAGCACGGGGAGCTGGGGAAGAGGGTGACTGCAAATGTTTGGAGCAGAGTGGGAGAGGTTGAGAACCATTCTCCCCAAGGGAATAAAGAGTGCAAGGAACTTTTCTGTTGGAAGAGGGATTGAGATCAGATAAATAGGAGAACTTCTTAACTGGAAAAGTTGAGAAATGGTACATGTGTTAAGCAGGTCATCTGGCGAAATTCTTTTGGTATGCGTGGCAGGAAAGGTTGGGGTAGAGCTGGAGCTGGGTCAGGGGATGACTAGCTCCCATCCTACACCCTACACTTTGGGAGGCACAAGTCCATCCCACTGCACAGAACTAAGAAGTCTGGGAATATCTGAGTCCCTGAATCCTTCGAGGGGATGTGGGTATGAAAACAGTTCAGTAATTCCCTTGACTGATTCTTGTTCATAAAGGACAACACTCATCCAGAAAATCCAGAACTGTGACCCCACACTGTTTCCATTTGACATGGGGATTCCCTCCTTACTGCTTTGGCATAGGCTAGTTTGAAAATTCCTTGCATTGGTCAGGATACCAAACAACAACAAAGGGGCACCTGGGTGGCCCAGTTGGTTAAACATCTGACTCTTGATGTTGGCTCAGATCATGATCTCACAGTTTGTGAGATCGAGCCCCACACTGGGCTCTGAGCTGACAGTGCTGGAGTCTGCTTGGGATTCTCTCTTTCTCCCTCTCTGCCTTTCCCCCACTCACACATGTTCATGTATGCTCATGCTTTCTCTCTCTCTCAAAATAAATAAACATTTAAAAACAACAACGACAACAACAACAATGCCTCAGTGGCTTAGCACAATAAAATGCCTATCTCGTTCATGTCATAGTTCAAAGTGAGTTGGTGAAAGAGGAGGGCATGTGGGAGGCTCTGTTCCATGCCTCCAGGGACCCAGGCCCTGCTATTCCCCAGGCCTCATGGTTTTCCACTGCTTGTGGATTGAAGGAGAAGGATGGAGGGAAGAGAGAGGGAGTAGGATTATCCAGAGGAGTGTTAGAAGCCAGTCCTAGAAGTGGCATAAATTACTCTTGTCAATATTCCATTGCCCAGAATCAGATACATGGCCCCATCTGCCTGCAAGCAAGACTGGGAAAGGAAACTAGATTTGTATTTGGTGAACTCACAGCAGCGTCTCATACATTTCCTGAGGTTTCTGGGAATATCCATGTTAGGGGAGTTGGTTGCAATGAGAGGTCACTATGATTTCTCTTACAGACACTGGATGAAAGGGACACCTTATGAATAGCTCAGAACCTCTCTAAAAAGATGGCAATATACTCAGGGGAGGGTGGTTCTCAAGCCCTGAAGCTGGGCTCTCAGCCCTGTGTTGCAGAGCCACCTGGTGCTGGTGACAGCTCCATCCTCAGCACCCAGAAAAGGTTGTAAATCTGGGACTGCAAGGAACTGAGCTTTTGCAGGGTGGCTCCACCATGGTTCACTTCTATTTTGTTTGTCCCAGTGATGAAGGCTTTCAGGACCTAAACTGCAAGAATACGAGTTTTGTTGGTTTCCTAGAACATTTGAGTTGGTTAGTATTTTGTAAGGTGTCAAGTCTAGGAATTTAAGGTAGAAGATTTCAATAGACTCTGGTTCCCAATACTGCAATTTATCCAGGACATTCTGGTCTGTCTAACATGGATTTTCAGACACTTCTACCAAACTCTACATAGAGAAGTTTATAGAAAGGCAAATGCCTCTAGCTACTTCTTCAACTTATGGATGGAATGACCACCCATCTTATTTTGCCTACGACAGTTCTGGTTTACACCTACTGTCCAGGCATAATTATTAACAGTGCCTGCTTTTGCTCTCAGAAGTGTTCCAATAAGTCATATGGTCACCCTGGTTAGAGGAGGCTCAGTCCTGATGCATTGCTGCCAGCTAGACTGCACACGTGGCCTGATGTCTCCATGATGATGCAAGAGTTGGGCTTAGTTACTAATGCCCTCGTCATTGTCTTTGTTGAGTTTATTAACCCTGCAACTTCCAGGTTCTTTAGGATCCTGATCTCCTTTCTGTTGGGCTTCAGAATCATGGGCCTGTGTTAAGCATTACTCAATAAGTCGTCAATAAAAAAAAATCAACATGCCTAGGAGGTTAATAAAGCATGGATTATAAGTTCCAGTTTGCAGATGTACAGTTTAGGACCATGAAGGTCAGTGACATTTCCAATGTCATATGGAAATCAAACTCTAGTTCTGCACCAAGCATCCTGATTTTAGGCCATTCTTCTTTCCTCTATGATAGATATGAGGTCTCAGATGCCCTTTACCTAATAGGTGGTCTAAGCAAAATTCTGTAGGAGGGTCCAAAATCAAACTAACAACCCAAACAGAATCTATGCCATATTAGTTTCTAGATATCACTATGGCTTTCTGAATGCTCGGTCTGTATGATTCATTGTTGTCACCGAAAATCCTTATTTGCATGGAGTAATATACCTACACCCTCTAAGCCACATATACTCCCAGCTCTGAAGCTGATCAGTCAGCCACAGGCTCACAGAGCACCTCTTTGCAGGTAAGAAATGGCATTTGTGCTGCAAGAAGGAAGTGTAAGATGTGAATCCTTCATTAGTTGGACATCAAGATCAAATAGAGTCTGGGATTAGTGTCATTTGGGGGGAGGGTGACAAGCAATAGTGTGTAATCTGGTAGTGATTAAGCTTGACTCCAAACCTACATGCCAATCACACTGAACTCTCCCAAGCAGGCACCTGGCATCTGTCTTGCTTATGGTATTCTGCTTAATCTGGATGAGCCATCTGTAAACTTGATTTGGAAGTACAGATGTGAACTTGGATCTTAGGCTGTGCTTTTAGCAGTGAGGACCTTCTCACAAAGTTCCCAGGGAACAAACACGAAGGAGGAACCAGAGCAGCAAAGGGCAGTGTGGATCCTGGGGCCTGGCACTCAGTATTCCTCTGGTTCTCCTGACTGATTTCTTTGGGGTCTTGAAATGTGGGTCAAAGCTGATTTCATGGACACTTAGACTCTACAATGGTAGGGGAACTTAAAGATCATTCAATAGCTTCCAAGCATGATATTTATTGATATATTTTATAACTGATGGCATAAAAGGAGGTTGCAGGGGCTACGTGGACCTCAAAAAGTGTTTGTTTAGTACTTGTATATTTAATTCAATGTGTCTTAGAAAGAAATATAACTGTCACATTAAACCCATAAGTCCACAAATAGTAGTGATTAAGATAAGGTGAGAAGTAAGTAAAACAAAGTCAATGTAAAGAGAAATGTCAGTACTAAAGCTGGCAAACGAATGTGTCAGAAAATGTGAAAGTGATATCAAATGAAGTTTGGAAATACCAGATCTGGTGTAGTCTTGTTTTACAGAGAATGACACTGAGGCCCAAACGAGGAAATGGTTGATAAGGAACCAGAACTGTGGTGTCCACAACTGCCTCCATGGACACCACCTGCCTAGGAATGCTTTCCAGGGCCACTTCTCCTGAGTCCCACATTGGAGTCTGGTGCCTGGTCAGCATCCTTTCTTCCTAATTGGCAGAGCTCTTCCTGGAGAGCTGGGCCACAGTTTCCTCCTCCCACTGAAGGGCGAGTGCTTCTTGTCCTCATTCCTCCAGACACACATTTCCCATCCTGTGGAGTATGGTTTGTTTTTCCCTTCTGTGGATCTGAGACAGAAAGGTAGTTTCCTTGGAGCCTCAGGACCCTCAGTGTTGCCTGGATGTTTTGGAAAAAACAAGACAAATTAATTCTGCCTGCTCACTTAATGAAGAGCAGTATATAGAAGCAGAAGTAAATCATAGCTTGTTTTTTTTTTTTTTTTGAGAGTAGATCTCCAGTGTCAGCAGGGCTTGGGGACAGGCCCCTTGTTTCCTGAGGTCCTCTGCCTTAATCTCGATCACCAGGAATTAAGGCCTGGGTGACATCTGTCAAATAACTGCTAGAGGAAGACACTTGATCAGTCGTACAGTGGTTTACATAGTCTCCCTGGGGCTTAGAACTTCTCTTTCTGTTCTGAGGAGCAGCATCCCCACCTACATGGAGCTATAAATATCAGGAGGCAGAACTGTATGCACCCCAGCTTTACAACCAGGCCACTACACGCGGCTGTACACGCACTCCCTAGGCTGGCAGGAGACTGCAGAGCTCATGCTGTCCCTTGTCCGTCTCCAGATGCAAACCAGGGGCTCTAACTTGCTTTCGTGAGAATCCAGACTTCTCTTAAAGATTTCTTGTTTCCATCTGGATATTTGGATATATGTGTCATGTGGACAGACTAGCATTCCAAAACTCAAGACTATGAAAGACCTTGGTGAAGGAGAACGAACCAGGAAAAGAACTGGCTGATGTGATGGAAAGAATACTAAAACTTAATGACACACTAAGGTTGCAAATAAAGGGATGGAAAAATACATACCAAGCAAATAATACTAAGAGAAAACCAGGGTTGCCATATTAATGGCAGCCAAAAAAGACCCAAGAGAATGGTATTTTTGGAGATAGAGTCATTCTTTAATTACTAAGGGAATAATTTACGAGGAATATATAATAATTCTGAGCTCAATTACACCTAACAATTCAAATTCAAACTATATAATGCAACCATTGTCAGAAATGTAAGGAAGGACTGGCAAATACATTTATAGTGAGATCTTAACATGCTTTTGTAAAAACTGATCGATCAAGCAGATTAAAAAAAAATAGCACACGGGAGATTTGAACAACACAATTAACAACCTTTGCCCAATGTACATAACTAAAATTCTTACACTCTATATTAGAAAATTAGATTTCAGTGTATATTAGAAAAATACACTCTTTTCAAACTTGGGCAACTTGACTACTATTTCCATTTTTACTTGAATGAACTTTGTCTTTTAACTTACTACTTCCTTATAGTAAGCGACATCCACACTCAAACCAAGCTACTGTCAAGTTTGAGATGGTGATTATTACATTGTTAAAGACACATTTTATTAAGTATGTAAGTATTACACATTTTTTAAGGGCCTATGTACCAGACTCTCTTTGTGCACCACTAGTGATATATGCAGATATAAAGAATGCTAAAATTCATGAAGTAAGAGTCTAAATCAAGTTATGAAAGAGCAGTGGGGGTAATCTCATGGAAATTTAAATTTTCTAAATTTCTTTTTTCTAAAAGAAAATAATGAAGAGTAAAATGAACGAAATAAGAAAAAATAATACAAAGAAGCAACTAAGAGCTGATTCTTTAGGAAAAGTAACAAAACCAGCAATCCTTAGGCAACATTGATTAATAAAAGAACATGCAAAAACAAAATAGAAGTTGAAATGGAGAATGAATCCAATTACAGTATAGATTTGAAAGTTAGGAACTAACTGTGATGAACTATATAACAATATATTTGAAAACCTGGATCAAATACAGCTTAATCAAAGCTGAGTGAATAGGAAGGCAGATAACAAGAATAGGTCTAAAGCCATTAAGGAGATTGCATCAGTACTTTGAAAGCTACCTACAATACAGATAAACAGAATGATGCAAAAAGATGGTTTTATAATGAGTTCCACAAAATCTTCAAGGAATAAACAATCATTATTTCATATAAATTGCATCAGGGAATAAAGTTGGAGTTTGATATGAAATTCAGGTCACTAAGCAAATTATGGGTCAATCTCACTTACAATAGACAGAAGAAGCCTAAATCATGTATTCACAAACCAAACCCATCAATGCATTAAAAAATACATAGTGACTTAGTTGAATTTGTTGACTTAATTTCAGAAATTAAGAATAGTTAAAAAGTTGTTAATGTAATTGAACACATTAACAAAAGTGTGGAATAACCTGCTATCATCTCATAGACATAGAAATAGTATTTCAAAAATTCAACACTCTTTCTTGATTTAAAAAAAAAAACACCTTAGCAAAATAAGAATTGAGTGGAATTTTCTTTAACCAAATAGAGAATGCCCACCAAAAACCCACAGCAAAATCTTATTTAATGGTCCAGTCTAAGAAACATTACCTTAAAAGTCACAAACAAGATGGGATGCCTGTATTAGCACTTGTCTTCAAAATCATACTCATAAGGAAAAGAAATAAAAAGAACAAGTATATGAAAAGAAGAAAAAGTATGTTATTATCACAGATGAAATAATTTTCAACATAGAAAATAAAATAATCTATAGAACAACTATTAAAGATAATGAGTTCGTTGAAGTTATTTGATATACGATTAGTATGCATAAACCACCAACATCATTTATATACAACCAACAACAAATAATGAATATTAATCATGAAATGGAATAGTATAAAGCAGTTGAAAAATATGAATGAGATCAGCCTGTATCAACATTGATGAATCTCAGTAAACAAAAGATGCTGAATTCAGAAAAGCAGGCTGCAAATTGATGTGTACAGTGTGATACCATAAATGTAGCAAAAGCATAAAACACACGTAGGAACGATAGATACCATTCTAATTAGTGCTACCTCTGGGGGCATAGGGACATGGAGATGAAGGGGAAAGTTTAGCAGAACTCTATAATGTTCTTTTAAGAGGAGATCCATCTCAATATGGCAAAATGTTAATATCTGCTTAATTTCAGTGTCTATTATATTATTTATTTACCTTTTTGCACATTTTAACCTTTTTGTATAAACTTTTAAAAAGATTGAGACCTTTAGGGACAAGACTTAAGGCCTTGTGGCAAGTGGGTATTTGGGATAGGCTGGATGACAAGTCCTCCTAGGTGGGTAGCTACCACTGATATGCCTTAGGCAGATCATTTCTTGGGTGTTTCCAGAAGGCGCAGAGCCTTATTGAAGACATCACTTGGACTTCCTGGCAATCTTCTGCCACATGGTCTGAGCAGTGTGAACTTGTCCAAATTAGAGCAGGACTGTTTCCTAATACTACCCACTAGCCCCCAAACTGCCACTGCGTGGTGCCCATGTTTAAGAGGTGAGGCTGCTACACCCTTTATACTGTAGCTGAGGGATGTGGTGAATCTATTTAAGACTTACAGTAGGTGCTATAAAACATAGTCCAAGGGACATATTATGGATTGAGGCCACTGAGGACAGAGAGCACAGAACTCTTAGCAAAGGAAAATTCAGGTAAAAAGCAAAGAATTTGCACACAGTTCCGTTTTCATATTACCAGTTTTGGATTGAAAAGGATACTACACAATACTTAGACTGGTAGGTGGAGAGGAAAGAAAGATTTGGAGGTATGTCTTTTGGATTCCCTTCCTTGTGTATCTCCCTTGAAACATCTTTCCCACAATAAAATACAACCACAAGAAGATAAATGAGCTGGTGTCTTGTGGGTGGTGCAGTGAGCCTCTTAGAAGAAAAGAACAATATAGAGAAAATGCACAGTGTTGCAGTCTGGGCAGTCTGACGAGGTAGCACCCTCTCTGTACTGTAGATTCTTGATGAGGTTTGTTCATTTGGGAGAAGTTTTTCTTTTTTCTTACAAAGTGATTAATTGTCCTCTTTTTCTGCTTTGTTGAACTATCATGCTCTAACTGATGATTGCTTGCAACAACCTTAGAGTCTTAAAAGTGGAGGGAATGTCCACAGGTCATTTGATCTAGCTGCGTGTCCTCTGGCCTGACTATTCACAGCACTGTGGACTGAACTAGACCTGTTTGCTTTGTAAAAACCATAGGAAAAAGGAACATGACTAACTGGACTCTAATTCTAGTTCTGAGAAACCTTCCTCTCTGAAGCACATGTCCTTCTGTCTAACTTCAATCCTTCACATTGCAGTCCTGTTGATTCCAAAATGGAATTGAATCCAGTGCAATTTCCATGAAGAGTCAGTCTTCCTATAACACACATGCCTGACATCATGTAGAATCACTTTGAAGCTTTGACTGTCTTGAAATCACTTGCTTGTGGAAATGAAGATGAGTGCCAATACTAAATAGATCATATCTGGAGCATAGTGTGTGTCTCTGGATCTGTAGACAATCTTTGAAATGGACATTCAAAATGAGAGTGTGCAGAAGAGATCAACCACACTTAACATGGGTACTGATGGAAACCACAAAACAAAATGTGTTGTGGTGAACTGGAATGATTTGGCCCAGAAAAGAAGAGACTCAGACGGGCAGGAGATTATTAATAGGATGGATGGTTGGGCTTCACTGACACTGAGTAGGACTGACACATGTGTATAAGAAGAAAGGCTGGAGAGGAAGGGGAAAGATCAATAGGGCATTCACACTTTCCCATCATTAGCTCCCTGGAGTCTGGTCTCGGAGGTGAGTCTGGGCTGTGTTGAAGCAAACTGCTCTGTGCATTATTGGAACTTCCCACGTGCTCAGTGGGAAGCTCTTTCCCTGCCATCCTGCTTCCACTGGTGATCTTTCTGAATGCCCCCCAATACTTTCAGGGAACTGGGCTCCAGTCTGGAGACATTTGGGCATCTCAACCCTGCCTCTGACTAACTGAGCAATCTGTGCTCTCCTAGATACCAGAATAGGAGTAAAATGTAAATATAGGATCTGATGACCTTTCCTTTTACCTCTAGATTTCACTGGTTCTTTTTGTTTTTATTTTTTTCTTTTGTATTCTGGGGTTTTCCTTTTTAATTTTTTTTCTTTTTTTTTGTATTCTGAGCTTCTGCAATTCAGGTACATTCTTCATTTAAAACACCCTGACTCTCAACAGACAATATGAACAATATGAATACTTTTGTATTTTATATCAGAACACAAGATTTTTCATCTGAGCATTTTTACAAAACTTATCAGCACCAGTATGTACTGCTAGATGATTAGAATACAAGTTAGCAGGACCCTGAGCTTCTTTAGAACACAACATATATCCTGGCCATCTTTGTGTCTCCGAGGCCAAGAACTTGGCCTAGCACATGATAAGTGTTCAGTAAATGTATTTTTATTTTTAACTTTTTAGTAAATTTTTTTAATGGCAAATGGAGATCTAGACATCACTGATTTAAAGTGCTTTATGTTGTGTGTCCCTTCGAAACAGCACACCTGTATACCTTAGATAAATGCCTAGTAGTGCAATTGCTGGGGTGTTGGGTAGTTCTATTTTTAGTTTTTTTGGGAAATCTCCATACTGTTTTCCAGAGTGGCTGCACCAGCTTGTGTTGCCACCAACAATGCAAAAGACATCCTCTTTCTCCGCATCCTCATCAACATCTGTTGTTGCCTGAGTTATTAATGTTAGCCATTCTGACAGGTGTAAGGTGGTATCTCATTGTGGTTTTGATTTGTATTTCCCTGATGATGAGTGATGCTGAGCATTTTTTCATGTGTCAATTGGCCATCTGGATGTCTCTTTGGAGAAGTGTCTATTCATGTCTTTTGCCCATTTCTTCACTGGATTATTTGTTTTTGGGTGTTGAGTTTGATACGTTCTTTGTAGATTTTGGATACTAACCCTTTATCTGATATGTCGTTTGCAAATATATTCTCCCATTCCGTCAGTTGCCTTTTAGTTTTGCTGATTGTTTCCTGTGCTGTGCAGAAGCTTTTTATGGTGTGCTGTTTCGAAGGGACACATGCACCCGCATGTTTATAGCAGCACTATCAACAATAGCCAAAGTACAGAAAGAGCCCAAATGTCCATCGATGGATGAATGGATAAAGATGATGTGGTATATATATACAATGGAGTATTACTTGGCAATCAAAAAGAATGAAATCTTGCCATTTGCAACTATGTGGATGGAACCGGAGGGTATTATGCTAAGTGAAATTAGTCAGAGAAAGACAAAAATCATATGACTTCACTCATATGTGGACTTTAAGAGACAAAACAGATGAACTTAAGGGAAGGGAAACAAAAATAATATAAAAATAGGGAGGGGGACAAAACAGAAGAGACTCATAAATATGGAGAACAAACTGAGGGTTACGGGAGGAGCTGTGGAAGGGGGATGGGATAAATGGGTAAGGGGCACTAAGGAATCTACTCCTGAAATCATTGTTGCACTATATGCTAACTAATTTGGATGTAAATTAAAAAAAATAAAAAAAATAAAAAATAAAAGTAAAAAAATAGTGCTTTATGTTGTGCTCAGAAGACATTTTTCTGATGGTATTGTCAGGACACTGCCCTTCTTATGGACAAGAGAGCTATCTTAGTGCTGAGAGCTTTTTATACGTGTTCATGCATTTATTCTTGGTCTTTGTGTATTTGAACTTTAATCTTTTCTATTCTGGGATAAGGGAAGTTCCTAGGGAAGCAGGTAAATAAATATTCTTTAAGCACCATGGTATGCTAGAGGCTTTCATGAATGGACTCAGGATGAATTAGCCATGTCTTTTATTGTTTGTATTCTGATGCTTTGACATCTGAATATACTGTTCAGACTCTGGAGGGACTACCCCTCCAAGATTAGCTGATTTCTAGAGAGAATACCCGGCTAACCCACAAGTGCATCTTTCAAATGCAGGCCAGCCAATCCAGAGTCCACACCCTGTCCTGGATCTCCTTGCCACTAGTCCCTTGCTCTAATCATCCAGGGCCAGGTACCAGCAAACTAAGGACATTACCTGTGTCCCACAGCCCACTGAAATTACTTAACCCTAAACCCTCCTACCTGTTTTCTTCCCACAGAAAACACAGTAAAGGCTCTTGCCATAATTTCTCTGCCTCCCCATCTTAGCTGATCCCGGTGTTTCCCTGTGTGGCCCTGGGTAGTGTGGTGTGTACTCTCCTTTAGGGAACTCTGAGTAATGAGTGATTTTTTCAATGGCAATCACCTCTTTTTTTCTTTCTTTTTTTAAAATTTAAATTCTATTTAGTTAACATACAGTGCAATATTGGTTTCAGGAGTAGAATTCAGTGATTCTTCACTTACCTACAACACCCACTGCTCATCACAACAAGTGCCCTCCTTAATACCCATCTCCTGTCTAGTCCACCCCTCTCCTCAACTCTCAGTTTGTTCTCTATCTTTAAGAGTCTCTTGTGGTTTGTTTCCCTCTCTTCTCTCCTGCCCCCTTCCCATATGTTCATGTGTTTTGTTCCTTAAATTCCACATATGAGTGAAATCATATGGTATTTGTCTTTCTCTGATTGACCTATTTCATTTAGCATAATACATTTTAGCTCTATCCATGTCATTGCAAATGGCAAGATCTCATTCTTTTTGATGGCTGAGTAATATTCCATGGTGTGTGTGTGTGTGTGTGTGTGTGTGTGTGTGTGTGTGTGTATACACCACATCTTCTTTCATCATGGACATTTATCCATTTAGTGGACATTTGGGCTCTCTCCATAGTTTGGCTATTGTCAATAGTGCTGCTATAAATATCAGGATGCATGTGCCCCTTTGAAGAACTACCCTATGTTCCAGCAAACGCAATATTAGGTATTTACCCAAAGGATACAAAAATGGCAATCACCTCTTGATCTGTTGGCTTTTCATACCTAAATAATAATAAAACCTGTATTTTAACACATATGGACTCCTCACAACATCCTAGGAAGAGGTATTTTACAAATAAGGGAAGGGTTCAGGATGGTTAAGTGCCAAAAATCAAACAGTCAATAAGTGGTGGAGCTTATTGACTCCACCTCAAGTCTGGGGCCCCTGAACTCAAAGTTCCTTCTGTCACTACATGTGATAATGGTCATTTTATGGAAAGTGTTCCACATTAAGTGACACAGAAAGCGTTTCACACAAGCAAATATGAAAATATATTTACATTCCTACTTTTATACAGAGGTAGCATTCTCTATGAGGTGTTTTTCATCATGCTTATTTTTCCTCAATCTATCTTGGGTTTCTTTGTTCTTACCAAACTTGTCTTTCCCCCAACACAGGGAAGAACACATTGGTAGTGTATATTGTTTCCAGTTCTACTCTTAACCAAATAAATTGTGTTTGATGCCAGGATAAGTAATTTGGAGAATAATGTTCCTGTAGCTAAGATTCTGATATAATAATAAGAAGAAGAATGTCACTTTTAGAGACTATGTTGTGCCAGACACCATGCTAAGTACCATACATACATTTTCTTGTTTACTTCCTCAACAATACTGTGAAGGGCATGCAATTATCATTCCCATTCTGAAGATGAGAAAACTCAGGAACCTATCCAAGGTCACATGTGAGTGAGTGATGGGGTCCAGGACCCCAGTTGCAGGCGTCTGATGCTAGAACGCATGCACTGGGCAGGTGCTTCTCAAACTGGCATGTTGATGATCGCCCTCCCCCCTCCCCGGGGTGTTTCTAAAATGCAGATTCTGATTTGGGAGGTCTGAAGTGAGGCCTGAGATTCTGCATTCCCCAGAACCTCCCAGGAGATGTACATGCTGATGGTCTGCAGACCACACATCATGTAGCAAGGCTTGCATCCTTGCAAGGCTGGCCCTGCCTGAGATGAAGGGATGTGAGCAGCAGCCATTACTCTGCTTTCCAAAGAATCAGCCATTAGGGCTCCTTCGCTGCTCATTTCCAAACTTCAGCAACTCTCCAGCTGCTGTGCTAAAGCACAACAGCCACTGGGGATGACGTGAGGTTTGGGAGAAGCAATACATCTCATCTTCACTCATATAATTGGCAGCGATGGGGGAAAAATGAGAAGTGAAGGAGAAAAACATCCAACTACCGAAGGCAGACATTTCTTTATTCCAACAGGAACCAGACTCTCCATTTTGAACAAATGAAGTTTTCATAAAGCAAGTTTTCACCGGTGCATATTTGAGCTGCACTTAGTTTGGTGAGAAATCTGACCAAGAATATAGAAGGAAAACTTAGGAAAGTAAAAGCTACCCTCAAAACAAATTCTCTGATGATCTTTATGGGAGACAGGATGCTGCTCTCTCTCTCTCTCTCTTGCAATGTACAAGATGCTGTATCAACTGGCAGAAGAATTCTTAATGTAGATCAATGATTTGCAAAATACCTTTTCCCTTGTGTATCATCCCATGCTACTTCACAAGTAATTAGGGGAACTATGTGATATTTTATTTCCTCTCCTAAAAGAAAATAAAAAATGTGTGTATAACAGATGCAAACATCCATGGTTTTCATCTCAAGGCAAAGGCTTTGTGTTTCAACAATGTGGGTCTTTCTTTTTAATTTGTAGTTAACCTTCAAGTTCCTTAAGGAAAATTCTGTGGAAAGATAAGGGCTGGGATTATGACAAGAATTTTCTCGATCAAATACTCATCTTCATAACTCTGGGGCTGCAAGTTCCACTAGGCACCCCTTGGCCCTTGTTCAAAGAGTAAATGGCCACAGCTCCTTCTTCCTGGTTCAGCTGGAAAACACTCTCCAGCACAAATCCAGAGAACTTTCTCTTCCTCTCTTTTCCCAGTGTCTGGGGAAATTTATTCATTCATTCTATAAAAACTGATGAGTGCCGCATTTCATGGACGAAGCACTTGGGTAAAGAATTAAAAATATAATCATAAGGAATGGTCTTTGTCAAGGGAAGCACAATTTTGTGTGTGTGTGTGTGTGTGTGTGTGTGTGTGTGTGTGCATATGTGTGCACATGTGTGGGGGTAGGTGAATGGGACAGAGAAGTAAGTGGATAATTATAACACAGTGTAAGAACCGTTAATATAGAAGAGTGAACAAAGACCTCAAAGAACATATATAAGGGACACTGAACCCAGATTGAGAATACTGGTCAGGAAGTTTTCTTAGAAGAGGTGAACAGTCAGCTAGGTGAGATAGAGGGAGAGGTAATCCATGCAGCTCATGGGAATGCAGACTGCATGTACACTTGTAGAAGTGAAAGACAGGAAAGGAGAGGCAATACTGAAGGAATAAGTGAGGTACTGTAGTTAAAGTGTGTGTGTGTGTGTGTGTGTGTGTGTGTGTGTGTGTGCAGGTAAAGTGTTGGTAGTGCATGTGTACGTGTCATATATCCTGATTTATTCACTTAAAATTATCTATCATTTAAAAAAGTTTATTTATTTTGAAAGAGAGAGTGACAGTGCATGGGAACGGGGTAGGAGCAGAGAGAGAGGAAGAGAGAATCCCAAGCAGGCTCTGTGTTGTCAGTGCAGTGCCCAGTGTGGCTCAAACCCAGGAACCGTGATATCATGACCTGTAGCCGAAATCAAGAGTTGGATGCTTAACTGACTGAGCCACCCAGGAGCCCCTAAAATTATCTATTGTACATTTAATCATGTCACCAAATGTTCTCCATAAACATGACTTTTAATGGCTGTATGGACTATATACAGAGAGTACAAACTAATTATCTAACCATTGCCTGATTGTTAGACATTTCAGTTGTTTGTAATTTTTTATTATTATGAATAATGCTTCAATGAATATCTTTGCACTACATCGAAGTGTGCAAACATTGTAAAGATTTCTGGTGCATATTGAATTAAGTACCTCTATGTAAGTTTACTTCTCTAATGGCACATGAGAATGCCTCTTCTATCACTCCCTCAAGGTTTGCTATTATTATTTGGAAAAATGTTTTCAAATTACAAAATTAAAAAGTTTATCTCAATATTTTAGTGCTGCTTCAACATCTTAAATTTTCAGAAATTATACATGCTATACTTGAATATATTCTCTAACAAAGAAGTAAGCATTCACAAGTTCTGTACCAGCACCATTTATACACCTCCAGCATCTAACTAACTCCTGTGTCCCTGGGCTCTGGCCACTGGCCCTGCTTCCCAGCCACAGTGATGGCTCCCAGGACCCCCACAGTCATTCAGTCCTGGTTGCCATCGCAGTCACTTTATCTTTTGACACCACTGGCTGTGCTCATCCCTTCTTCTGCAAAGCCTCCATTGCACTTACTAAAGTGACAGCTGCTGCAGTTCCAGGCCTGAGGTCTAACCGACTGAAAGCACAGAGGTTCTGCTTCCCTAGGACTTGCCTGGAAAGGTAAGATAACATAACCTGAAGGTTTGGGGAGTCAACGCCTCCCTCGACAAGCTTTGACTAGTGAGCAATAAAAAAGATATGGCCTGTACACATGTCACTTGCCCTTCCTTCCTTCAACAGACACAGTGATTTCAAATGACTTCTCTGCCGATATTCTTCTTTATAGTGAATTGTGTGTGTGTGTGTGTGTGTGTGTGTGTGTGTGTGTGGCTCTGGTCTGCTTGGTAATACACCACCTTGTGTATTACACCCCTCTGCAACCTTCTCCCTTCCCCTTTCCTGGGCTTGCAGCCTACCATTAAATATTAGCATGTAGATTCCGCCTCAGGCTCCATTTTTAGGGAACCCCGGCTACCCAAGTACATAAAGTAAAAAGTGAAAGTTTCTCCTTCACCACTTCCCTTCTATCCCACCATTTTCCCCAGAGACAATCCCTGTGAACATTGTGGTGTGCATTCCCTTGTATTTCTACTATGTGTACATTTATTATTTATATTTACATAAAAAGACATCCTTAAAAAGCATACACGGGGTCACACGCCATCTTACTTCTTAAACTTAATTTGCTGAGGCATCTGGGTGGCTCAATTGGTTGAGCGGCCAACTCTTGATTTCAGCTCAGGTCATGATCCCAGGGTCATGGGATCGAATCCCGCATTGGGCTCCATGCTGAGCATGGAGCCTGCTTGACATTTTGCTCTTTCTTTCTCTCAAATAAATCAATAAATTAATAAATCTTAAACTTAATTTGTCTTCAAGATCTTTCCATATTGGCACATGGGGACTTCTCACTCTTTTTCACAGCTACATACTATTCAATAGCATGGATGCACCATAGGGGTTAGACCTTCTCCTGTTAGTCTGTTTCACGTTTTATTTTTTTTATTTAAAAATTTTTTTTTCTTGACGTTTATTTATTTTTGAGACAGAGAGAGACAGAGCATGAACGGGGGAGGGTCAGAGAGAAAGGGAGACACAGAATCTGAAACAGGCTCCAGGCTCTGAGCAGTCAGCACAGAGCCCGGCGCGGGGCTCGAACCCACATATCCGCGAGATGGTGACCTGAGCCGAAGTCGGACGCTTAACCGACTGAGCCACCCAGGCGCCCCTGTTTCACGTTTTAAATCATTACTTATATTGTCATATGTCATTATGCATAGATATGGTGACTTCTCTAGAAGTGCTTCTTAGCAGTATATGCGTATTCTAGATTTTACTGCCAGGTTACTCTCCAAAAAAAAAAGCTTCTCAAGGGGCGCCTGGGTGGCGCAGTCGGTTAAGCATCCGACTTCAGCAGCCAGGTCACGATCTCTCAGTCCGTGAGTTCGAGCCCCGCGTCGGGCTCTGGGCTGATGGCTCAGAGCCTGGAGCCTGTTTCTGATTCTGTGCCTCCCTCTCTCTCTGACCCTCCCCCGTTCATGCTCTGTCTCTCTCTGTCCCAAAAATAAATAAACGTTGAAAAAAAATAAAAAAAAAAAGCTTCTCAAATTTAATAGCCTCCAAATGTATATCCTCCTACTTTCCTATACCCTCACCAACACTAAATATTTCCAATATTTGAAAATTTTTGCTACTCAGATGGGGATAAAACATTTCTATTCTAATATTTGAATTTGCATATCCCTGATTACTGGTCAGTTTCAGCCTCTGTTCATAAGCTTATTAGTACTTTGATTTCCTTCTTTGTGAATTATCTCTTCATTTCTTTTTGTACAATGAAATTGGCTTGTCTGTATCTTTGCTGAATTTTGAGTTCTTCAATGTCAGTACTTTGTCTACTACATGTACTATCAACATTTTTTACCAGACTGTTGCTTGCTTCTCTGCCTTTATTTACATTGGATTCTTTGCATGCAGACATTTGATATACTTAGTCTTTTCTCTTATGATTCCTTGGTTTTGTGTCTTGCTTAAAAAGGCCTTTCTACAACAAGATCATGAAAGCAGTTGATCATAGTTTCTCTAAGACTTTTAGGGACTTAAAAATATTCAACTCTAATAATTTTGTGCATGATATAAGGTGACATCCCTTTTTGTGTAATTTATCCTCTGCCAATTGACTTGAAATCCTGCCAGCATCACACAAAGAGCATTTCCCTTAGCAGGACAAGTAAACCCACTGCAAGAGAGGCTCAAACTCTCAGAGAAATTGATAGAGGAAATAGTGGGGCTAGGACTTTACCTTGAAAGTTGAAACTAATAACTAGGAAGATATATTTATTTAATTTACTATTTAGTAATACTCAGGGAATAATTAATACTATACATCTACTCTGAGAATAAATTAAGGGTAGATCAAGTGTTCAGATTTTTTGTTTTTGATATTTATTGTTATTTTCTCACTAAAATTGAATGATAGCACAATATGCCATCCTTCACTTTATGTTTAACTTTCTGGCAGTATCATAAGAGATATAATTTTTACAAAAATGATAGAAGTTTTTATTAATTTCACCAATAGCTCCTCTTAAACTCTTGATAATTATATCTTTCTGCTTTTGATGACCATCCTTTAGCATCCTTGTAGTGTTTAAATTTTTCCATTGTTAGCTGGTCTTACACTGTAGTTACCAATGATTGGCACAGATTACTACAGGTCAGGTCTTCCTACTTGTATTTAATCATAAGTTTTACTTTTTTATTTTCGTGAGTGATCAAAATCTCAGGTTCTTGCCATTCTTCCCCTTTCCTGTCTGTATCGACTTCCGACCTTGGGCCATTTTCAAGGGTTTCAGACTTCCACTTGGAAGAACTCTTTGTTCATCACTACTTCCATCAAATGCTCAAGGTTCTACATGAATATTTCCCTCTAGCAAGTTGGAAGTATGTATGTTGGATTCAGCAATTCTTTTGATTCAGAACTTAGCAGCAGGTTCTGAATAGATAATTGATTTTTAAAATCACAATACTCAGAAATTCACTGGGATGCAGAATGTGTCTCTCTCCCATCTCTGGCACATTCTATCTCACCTTTAATCATTTCAGTCCCAACTCTATCACTTATGAATTATAAGCATTGCACAGGTTACTTAACTCCTTTTTTTTTTTTTTTTTAGTAGGATCCATACCTAGTGTGGGGCTGGAATTCATGATCCCAAGATTGAGAGTCACATGCTATACAGACTGAGCGAGCCAGATACCCCATTACTTAACTCTTTGAACTTGAGTTTACTCCTCTACAAAGTAGAGATAATACCTAAGAATTAAACTAGATAGCACACATGCCTGGCACATCTTAGTTCTCCTCTGATATCATTTCCTGATTCTTTCCTTTTATTCTTTTTGAGAAATAGTTTATTGCATGTGAAGGAATTTTGTAAATAAATATTGCAGAAATGTTACTGCTCCTATTATGTAATATTTATGGCACAATTTCTTCCTTCACCACATTATTTTTAATATAATATTACATAGAATGATGGTCAAGCTTCCTGAGCCTTAGTTTGCCTATCTTTAAGATAGGAATATAAATACCTATTAAATATTATAAACATTCAATAAAGTCACATTTATTTATTACATATCCAATAAGTACTTGACACATAGTAGTGTCTCAGTAAATGGTTGCTATTTTTATTATTTTATTACCATTCATATACCCACATGCACTTCATTAGTTGCTCTCTCTACTTTTCAGTTACCTGGACTCTTTACCCTCCCCACTCCAGTCAAAAATGTGATCAAGGAATGAGGAAACCCAGGATATTGTGATGCATTGAAGATAGTTTGAAGTCCTCATACTGAGTTATAACACAGAGGATGAGAAATCTTTACAGCTTTCTGAGTCCAGCACACAAAGTATACTGTTTGTGTAACCATCCACTGATGAGTGGGATTCTAACATTCATAGTCACTATACCCTTTGCCCAGTACAACAAACATGCAAACAAGGAGCTGCTGCTCTATGTCTGCTCCTATTCTCTGAGGCTTGTTGCTAAGTCCTTCCTTCCTGCCAGTGGAATGCTCTAACTTTCATGATCTCGTGGGATCTTATATACAAACTGGGCAGTTTTTATCATTCCCATCTTACAATGAGTCAGTAGATCTTGTTATCAAAGAGCAGGGAAGGCTCATTCCAATGCTCAGATGCCAGTGAGGGTCCCAGACTCCATATGCCAGTGATTGGAACATCTGCTCAGAGCCTTGCCAGATGTTCTCTCCAGCAGCTGTCTCTGCCATCTCTGTTTGCAAGTGACTGTGAAGCTACAAGTTTCTGTGAGTCAAACCTCAACATAAACAGTGGAAGGAGGGGAGGTGCACACCAACCTGCAGCTTAGAGATGCCTGGTTTCCTCTCCCCAGTCCCTGCATGGCAACTGCACTGGGCTTTAGTGGGTAAACACAGAACTGGAACTCAGCCATCAGCAAATTGGGATTGACATCTCCCCGTCACGTGCTGAGGTGAACACATGGGACTTGTCAGATGAAAGGAGACCCACTAATGAGATATTAATACAGCTTAATTGGAACAAATGACTATTACTACACTTCATAACTTTCACCTGTTTAGCATCCTTTCCAGTTCATCTTCTGCTTTGCCACCATAAATCTTCTGAAGGCACCTCCTTACTCAAATAGCTTCAATAGTTCTACATGGCTTCTCAAGTAGAGTCTAAACTCCAAAACTCAGCATTTAGCAATCTGTTGCAAATCCACACATCTGGACTTATCTTGGCTGACCCTTCTTTATGCACCCTTGCACTTCAGCCATACTAAACTACATGCTACTCAGGGTCTTGCACCGTGTTCCCTCCCCCAGCCCAGCCATTTGCTTTTGATGTTCCTTCTGCAAACATTGTCTTTCCATCTCCACCACTACCCCACATGTCTCGGTTATACTCATCCCTCACTGTCCAGTTCAGATGCCACCTGTTTTATGATACTGTCCCTGAGCTTCCCAATCTGAGTTTATTCCTCCCTCCACTAAGCTTTCATAGCATCCTTCATTGCCTTGTGTTATTATTGTCTCCCAAAATGTATTGTCAGCCCTTGACAGCATAGTCTTATATCCTATCTAGTGCCTAGATTAATGGTTTACATAGAATGGAAACACTATAAATATTAAACCAATTAGTATATACTGTCCTCCCTACTTTTCCATTGCCTTTAACATCCATGACTTCGTAGGTAAAGCAGGCAGTTTTTATCACTCCCGCCTTACAGTGGGTGAAACTGAGACTCAGAAAGTTAAAGTGACTTTCCCAAGGCCACACAGATGAATAGTAATGAAGTTAAGAAGACAACCTGAAAAGAACTCCATGGCTGGGTTCTTTCAGTCTGCATCAAAATGAAAATTGTACCACCTGTAATCAAAAATGACAGAGGTCTGTTGGGAATGGAGTGGCCTGAATTGGTAGGAGAAGTAAGCAGGAAAGAGCTTCACAGAGAAGGCTGTTTTTGAGCAATGTTATAATAGAATGGAGGGAATGGATTGACACAAAGGAGGGAAGTGAGCATTTCAGGCAGGAAATAGTGACAAAAGTGGAAATGAGCATATTGCGGTATACAGATGGGAAGTAGTGTTCACCGTTGTATCCTCATGGCCTAGCCCAGTGCTGGCACAGAGTAGGTACTCAATGTATGTTAACTGAAGAAGGGAAGGGAGGGAGGAAAGTTTGGAGCAGGAAAATTGCATCTAACTTAATGAGAAAGCACAGTGATTGCCAGCTCAGTGGTAAAACATTACCAGGTTATCATTGCATCTTTGTTGCATTGAAGAGTTGTCACGTCCTTGCAGAATGGGATGCATGTGCTTCACTCAGCACTGCAACAGGGGATGGAATCATCTAGGGCCATTGTCATGACTGTTCTCATCTTTGTCCTGTAGTATGATTATCAGTGGTAAACATTGCCTGGATTTTGTCAGGTAAGAGTCCCAGTGGGTGAGCCTAATAGAAGTCTACTTTGCCTACTTCTGAGCCACTCTGCCTTGAAGGTCCTGATGACTTTGAGCTAACATTGTTAATTTTGGTGTGAGAGGAAAAACATGGCAAAGAGGGCAAGAATTTTGGGCTTTTGTTCCAGCTGCACCACTGAGACTACGTGGCCTTGGATGAGTCATGTTGTTACCATGTCACTTAGCCTAATTTTCCAGGTTGTCAGATAGGAATGATAGTACCTCCTCGCTTGATGGAATGTGAGGCTCAAATGAGAGAAGAGATTGAAGTACTTTATGGTATGAAATGATGCATGATGTTGGAAGCAAGGGTGGATCCTTGTCTCAGAAAAATTAATCAAAAAGCCTACTCTCCAATGAAGAAAACTGGGATTTTTATCTTGGGACCAGAAGTGTAAACCACAGCCAATGAGAAGATTAGGTCTTCAACACCCCCAGTAAATTTATGATGGCACAGAAAAGACCCACAGTCTCCTAAAAGTCCATTGGTGAAGCGTTGCCTGAGAGCCACCCACTGAGATCTCTGGTCCAGCTCTCCATGCAGACATGGCCTGACTTGCTTCTCTTTCTTGTTTGTTTGTTTCTTAGGAAATCACCAAGACTGAGATAACTCAGCCCTTTATCTTTCTACTTCAATCAAACTGCGGTCTGATATACATTTAACCCAAAGAGTCCATATGGTGACTGGGACCAGAGTAAATGAACTCCATGTGTGCTTGTGCTTCGCTTTTTCTCCCCACTCATGCCAGCTTCCTAACAAAATGCAGCTTATAAAATTGCTTATTTGTACCATGCACCAGTTTTCCCATTAATAATCAGTAATATTAGTATACCGTCTACCCTAGTGGCTCTCCATCCCTCAGGAACAGTCTGGCCAGAAATCTAAAAGCATGCACTGCAGTCTGTGAAATTCTTACTCGGCTGTTATTTTGGAGCTCTTGGAAGCAGCGTGCTCAGATGGCTGACAGCGTCAGAATGGGAAATACCTGCTCCAGAGGGGGCCAGCCAAACAATCTCGGTTGGTTTTATTGCTGCCATATCCAGGAATCAGGTGCTTGGAAAAAATATGCTGACAGGACCAGACTGAGGAAACTGTGATGCCATCTGGGGTCAGGAAGAGATTTTTGTCCAAATGCCAACTGCGGGGGCTGAGGCAGTGTGGTGCTCTGCTGGCATGAGTCTGGAATAACCCAGGAGGTACTGAGGAAAGCAAGGAGAAAAGCATCCCAGAATGTCATCAGGGAGAATTGGGGACTTTGGTAAAGATGAGGAAGACCCTGAGGTTTGAACCTTCTGCACGAGACATTCTGGAAAATGTTTTATTTTGGGAAATTTCAAACATATGCAAAAGTAGTGACTGATGGTATAATGAATCCCCATGTACTCATTACTCATACTCAACAACTATCAAGTCAAACCAATCTGGTTTCATCCATACCTCCATGCACTCTGTCCTCCAACCCCCAGCTTCACGGGTTTTACTGAAGCAAATCCCAGACATCGTATTGCTGCATGCATAAATACTTCAAAAACTATGTCCAAAAGGGGGGACTCTTTTAAACAATGTAACCATTGTATAATTATTACACCTAAAAATCACAATCATTTAATTACACTAATAAATATTCAGTATTCAAATTTTCTCAGTTACCCCCTAAAAGCACTTGATATTTTGATCAGTTTGAGATAGAGTCAAAGAAAACAATGAAAAAGAGAGAGTGAGAGAAAGAAGAGAAAGAAAGAAGGGAAAAATGAATCAACATGTATTTTCTGAATGTCTACGATATGCCACCTCCTGTCTTGGGTTCTAGGGCATCCAACCTCATTTTAAAAGATGAAAAATCAAGGGACAGAAAGGTTAAGTCATTTGCCCAAAGCTCATGTACCAGAGTAAAGTTTTAAAGATATAATTCCAACTCAGTTCTGCATGGTCCAAAGTCTGTCTCTTTGTTTTATATCGCATTGCATTTTAAATAACTAACTTAAATACTAGGGACTCTTGGAAAGAAAGAAAGAAAAGAAAAGAGGTAGAGGGGAGTAAAATTCCCCTGTCATCAAAAAATCATAAAGTGTAATTGCTCCAGAGCCAGACATTTCTGGATTTGAATCTCGACTCTGCAGCTGAGTGACTGAGGAGAAATTAACTTCCCTGAATCTTGCTTTCTTCATCAGTAAAATGAGATGTGGCAAGGATTAAAAGAAATAATTTAAATACTTAACAGTGCTGTTATTCTTATTATATCTGAGGAATGGGGATGGGATAGAGAGAAGGCAGGAGGGCATAAATATTCACCCCATTCTTTTGCAAGCCAGTGTTTTTAAGGCACTGCTTGGAGGATAACTAAGAATCAGAGACAGCAAGTCTGGTTCTGATGAGGGGAGCAATAGGGGTCAGCCCAGGAGGTGGGGAGGAGAGGTGGTCATGGAGAGGAGGGAGGGGTCAGGGAAGTCCTGGATCAGTGCCCATCCCTTTCTAAGGGAACAAAAGGTAGAAATGAAGATAAACGTGGTGTGGAAGTGGAAGAGTGGGAAGACTGACCTGACTGAAGTAGTGGATTGGGGCCAAGCAGCAGAAGTGGGGAATAAAATTTTCTCTCTCACGGGGCGCCTGGGTGGCTCAGTCTGTTAAGCGTCTGACTTCGGCTCAGGTCATGATCTCATGGTCCATGAGTTTAAGCCCCGCCTTGGGCTCTGTGCTTACAGCTTGGAGCCTGGAGCCTGTTTTGGATTCTGTGTCTCCCTCTCTCTCTGCTCTTCCCCTGTTCATGCTCTGCCTCTCTCTATCTCAAAAATAAATAAACATTAAAAAAATTTCTCTCTTTCTCTCTCTCTCTTTGAGTATAAGATCAGAAAGGAAGAATAGTGTGAACCTTCTCTTTACAGAGAGGGGGCATTTGAAAGTGAATGCCCTCCTACTATAGACAAGGGTCCTTGTTTTATAAGATTCTGGTCAGCCTTCCCTTCCCTTCCCCCTCATTCCTTCTCATGTCCCACCCACCCTTATTGGCTTGATACCTCTGTGTGCTGGGTTGTCCATTTCTGATTGGCTCGATTCCATTGTATGAAGGGTGGTCTATGGCCAAGATTCTCTCTTAGAAATAACTAAAAGATATTCTTAATTCAGAAAAAGACTTGCTCAGGACTTCTTCAGAAATATGAATCTGGCAGTGGTATGCCGGATTGGATAAGAGAGAGATGGGAGGTAGGGACAGCTACATTTTTGGGATGTTAGCAATCCCAAAGAAGGTCTCAAGGTCTCAAGGAGTGTATGTAGATTTTACAGGTTTGTGCAAAATCTCTCAGGCCCAGAGATTTTTGAAGTCTATTTATAACATTGAAACTGTAACTTGTTGGTAGTAAAGCCTTCTGGTCTCCAGAGAGAAGATGTTCCAGGTGTCCAAAAATACTAACCAACCATGGCTCTTTTGCAGAGAGAACCCATTGATCAAAGCCAAAACCTTTCCCACCAACAATAGCAGACCTAAGCCGTGATGGATGAAGAAGATGTTGCCAAAAGTAAATGCCAGCAAAAAATGCAAAAGAGACACTACATTATTATAATAAAGTAAACTCAAAGACCCAAGGTGCTCAGATAATCTCAGAATGTAGGCTGATTTTGGCTACTTGTTCAAATAGGCACTTATTTTAAGACTCTTTAAAATGCCATTTTGGTGCAGCAGTCTTAGTGTCAATGAAATTTGAGCTGAAGACAATGTCAGGAGTTTCCTCCATTACCCATAGCTATTAAAAACAATCTCATGGCCTCTTAGGAAGACTTCATTTTGACCCAAATTGAGGTTCAGTCATTGATTTCTAAAGAATTAGATTACTAGAATCATTAGGTCGTAATGAAATTCCAGGGGCATCTTGCCCATTCCCATTCTTCCTGCAGGAGAGCACTGATTCTATGATATATATATATATATATATATATATATATATATATATATATATATCAGAGAGATTTATAGAATCATGGAAAAGCTTAGCTACCATCTGTGAAGGAGATTCCACCAAATGTTTTGTGTTTTCTGGTTTAAGAATACTCACTTCCAGGAAATTCTTCCATCTCTCTTGCTTGCATTCCATTGTTGTAATTTAAGTCAATATCCTAGATTTGCAAGCACATTTAATAAGCTTTACATAAGCACTTTACGAACATTTAGTCAGAGTACCAGGATAGAGCTGTGATATGATATGGTCCATTTATTGAGACATGGTGATTCACTTTCAGCACAAAATAATGGTGTAAGGTCACTGATAACTTTGGTTTTCTACCAAACATTAAAGTCGGTGATGAATATATTTATTTATATCTATTTTTTTCTTTTTTCCTTTGTTCTTCCCTCCCTTTGTTCCTCCCTCTCTGTTCTTCCAGTGACACCTGTTAACCACACATATTTTAAGGCCACATTCAAAATCAGAGAATTTTTCATCTATCTCCGATTTATTTGTTTTCCCTCCTCCTCCCTTGAGGATTCGATTTTCAGGAGCAATAACCTTTCTGAAGGGACATTTAAAAATTCATTTATTCTGTTCTTTGGTCAATAGTGAGAAAAGATATGGTGATTAATTCCAACTTCTAAAGCATGTTAAGTTATTTGAACCAATGCTTCCATTAAACAGAATTAAAAATTGGCTACAATATTTTCAAAAAACTGTTCTTAAAAACAAAAATTGCTGACAAGATAAGTAATCAACACCAGGAAACATCTAAGGAAAGTGAAAAACAGAAAGATAAGCTGAGCTCCAAAGTTTCTTTGACAGTATTCTTGATCCTGGGCTTCAGTTTTGGCAGACGTAAGGGGAAAAGAGTCAAGAACTTAGTCTGACTACAGCTGGGAGGTCTGTCTAATAGGAAACTCTTCCCTCTATTCATCTAAGATCCAGCCCAAATATCTACAACATCAGAGTATGAGGAGCTAGAAATAAGCCTAGGGGTAAGTTTGACCCCCAGGGAAAGCAGCACGTGCCAAAGAGAGAAGAGGAACAGAGGTGAGGGAAACAAACATGCCTGGGAGGTTGTGGATACAAGATGAACTGTCCAGGGATTTGAAGCTGGCATTGGTACCATGTGGGGGATTCAGGGAACCTGAAGGAACAAACTTGGTTGAAGTGGACTTAAAATGGTAGTGCTACCAGATTCGACAAAACAAACAAAAATACTTTTTGGGTGAAGATACCTTTTATCCTAGACATCAAAGGATCCACCCCCTCCAGCTGCCTTTTGTAAGGATAGCAAACAATGCACAGTAAAATGCAAGCACAAAAAGGTACAAGGTAATATGGATGGGAATCAGCGGGAAAAAATGACAAATAGCACCTGACCCATACAGATTTTAGACATTAGAATTATTTAACACAGATTATAAAAGAACTGTGCCTTATTTTTGCTTAAAAAGTATAAAAGCATGCAATTGTCTGTAAGTGGATAATATGATTTAAAAAGTAACTTAGCAGATTGGAAAGAAGTACTAATAAAATTTCTAGAATCAGAAAACATAATAACTAGAGATATAACTAACTAGGTGGGATTTAAAGCAGGTAAGACTCAAATCAAGGGAGAAATTGTAACCAGAAAATGGATTAGAAGAAATTATTTAAAATGTAACACAGAAAGCCCAAAAGGTGGAAACAATGGGGAAAAAAGTAAAGAAACTTAGAGAACAGAGTTCCTGAAGGAACAGGAGGAGAAAGAGGTAACAATGACATCTGCAGAGAAAAACGTCAATGAAAGACACTAGTCCACATATTCTAAATACTTAATAATTTACACAAAATGCAACGTGGATGGAACTGGAGAGTGTTATGTTAAGTGAAATAAGTCATACAGAGAAAGACAGATACTATATGTTTTCACTCTTATGTGGATCCTGAGAAACCTAATAGAAGACCATGGGGGAGGGGAAGGAAAAAAAAAAGAGGTTAGAGTGGGAGAGAGCCAAAGTATAAGAGACTCTTAAAAACTGAGAACAAACTGAGGGTTGATGGGGGGTGGGAGGGTGGGGAGGGTGGGTGATGGGTATTGAGGAGGGCACCTTTTGGGATGAGCACTGGGTGTTGTATGGAAACCAATTTGACAATAAATTTCATATTAAAAAATAAATAAAAATTAAATTTAAAAATATAATAATTTACACAAAATGAATGAAGAAAAATAAATCCACACCTGGACTCACCAGAGGGAAACTTCAGAGAACCACAGACAAAGAGAAAATTGTAAATGCATCAAAAGAAGAAAAAAGGGCATATTATCTTTAGACGAGCAACAGTAAGATCAACATTAGACTTCTCAACAATCACAATAGAAGCCAAAAAAAATCAGATAATAGAAAACCAAAATAAAACAATTGTTAACCTAGAATACATTCAAAAATAAGGGTAAAGACATTTTCGAACAGAAACAGTTAAGTTCAGTGCCAGAAGTTTTGCACAAAAGAATGTACTTTAGTAAGAAGAAAATGACTCTAATGGAAAGTATGAGATGCAGAAAGGAATAAGAACAGAAAGTAATGACAAAGAAAGGATACATATAGAGTGGATTAACAAACATAAAAATGGTTCTTTGGAAAGTCTAACAAAATTGATAAATCTGATGGACAACTGACGGAGAGAGAAGGGGATGAATAAACACTATTTGGAATAAAAACTGGGTATAATTACAAATTCTGTGTAATTAAAAACATAAGAAGAAGATTCATTCACAACTTCAGTCCAACAAAATTGAAAACCTAGATTTCTTAAGGTATATATAGATATTCTAACTAATTCAAAAAGAAATAGTCACCTTGATTAATCTTATTACCTTATCATGGTTATCAAACTAATAGTTAAAATATTCTCCTAAAGAAAACACCAGGCTTAGCTGATTTTACCATGAAACCAAAATTTAATAAAAAAATTTTCAGTCTCACAGAACTATTCATACACCCATACAAAAGACTAAAGCCTCCGTAACTCATCTTATGAGGCTTGTATGACCTTGATACTTAAGCCTGCCAAGGACAGTATGAGAAAGGAAAACTGTAAGCCAATCTCATTTATAAATATAGATTTAAAATTCTAACTAAAATAATATCTCAACAAAACTAACAAACTTGGTTTATCTGAAGAATGCCAAGGTTGCTTAACAATAAAGACAATTAGATTCACCAAATTAATAGAATCAAAGAAGAAAATATAATTCATTCAAAAGATGCAAAAAATTGATAAATAAAATCTAATATATTCATTGTAGAAATGATTAAGACACTAATATTAGAAAACTAATATTAGGAGTTTCTTTAAGCTGATAAGGACTAACATACATATAAAGAGTAATGCATATATATATATAACAAAGTATCATCTTTATATATACGTATATATATATTTGTATGTATACACACACTAAGATTACATATAAAAAATCATACATATATAAAATATATATACTCTAAAAGATTATACAATTAAATATATATATATACATATATATGTATATATATATATAATATGTATTTTAAAACAAGGATTAGATACATATTCATACATATACAAAGATTAGGCTTATGGACCAATGTTAAAATCAATCACAATCACCACTTCTAATCAACATACTAGAAAGTTAGGTAGCATGATAAAGCAAGAGAAAGAAATACCGATGTAAGGATATCACAGAAAGAAACACAACAGTTCTCATTTGCAAATGCTGTATTTCCAACTTGAAAAACACAAATGGGAATTTAGCAGGTTTGCCAAGTTCAAATCAACATTAAAAAAACCCCAAAAACAATGGCTTCTCTCTATTCCAGCAAAAATTAGAAGTTGAATATTTAAGAATTATATATCACTTACATGGGGCACCTGGTGGCTCAGTCTGTTGAGCGCCAACCTCGGCTCAGGTCATGATCTCACACTCCATGAGTTCAAGCCCAGGGTCAAGCTCTGTGCTGACAGCTCAGAGCCTGGAGCCTGCTTTGGATTCTGTGTCTCCTCTCTCTGCTCCTCCCCGCTCTCACTCTGTCTCTCTCTCTCTCCCTCCCTTTCTCTCTCTCTCCCTCTCTCTCAAAGATAAATAAACATTAAAAAATAAAACTTGCAATAGCATTAAAAAACAAGTGATTACAAATTAATCTTACAACATTTTGAGGACTTTTGTGGTGAAAATTAGATGACTGTAATTGAATGATACTAATGAAAACATAAGTAAGTGGAGACATTTACTTGTGCATGGATAATCATCAAAATGTCCATTTCCCCAAAATTATGTTTAGATTCAAAGAAAACAAAAGTTTCACAGTTTTGTGAGGGTTTTTGTTTGTTTTGCTTTGTTTTGTTTTAATGGAATTTGACATAATGTATATGAACCAGCAAACAAGAAAAGCTGGGACACTACCGAAGAAGGAGAGATGTTAAGAATGGATATGAATTTATAGTCATTAAATAATTATATTGTAGAGTTGGTTAAAGTATGGGAAAAAAAAACAACCATAAGCCAGTACTACCTAAGAGGAAGCCCATAAATAAATCCATACATATATTTACATTTAATGCATAACAGAATTTCAAAGTAGCACCACGGGAGAAAATAAGGTCTTTTCAATAAGGATTGGTTGGACAATATAATATCCATATGCATAAAAAAGTGAGATTGAATCTCTATTTAATATTATGAACAAAATTCATTACAGATAAATCAGATTTAGATATGAAAGTTAGAAGTATAAACCTTTTTGAAGACAGTTTAAGATACTTTAAGATACCTTGATTTGTTTTGTTTTGTTTTGTTTTGATCTTGGATAGGAACATTTTTCTTAAACAATTCAGAACTACAATTTTGTAGTAAGAAAAAATATTCATTAAATTGTATATTTTTAAAATTAAGAATTTCTATCTATAAAAATATAAAGAAAAATTAAGCTATAAGCTGAGAGAAGAAATTTATATAGAAATAGAACTGAATTAATATCCAGCATATAAAAAGAAGTTTTACAAATCAGTATGCATGGTATACCTGAAACTAAAGATGGGCAAAGACTTGCAGGTATTCACTAAGAGAATGGTCAATATGAAAAGATTTTCAACTTCATTAATAATTAAAGAAATAAAAATTAAAATACAATGAGTTATCTCATCTCACATTAAATAAAATAGCTATTATAAAAACAAAAGAAAAGCAAAACAGAAAATAACATGTGTTAGTAAGAATGTGGAAAAATTAGAACCGTACTGCATTGTTGGTAGGAATGTAAAATGGTGCAGGGTGACTGGGTGGCTCAGTCAATTGAGCGTCCGACTTTGGCTCAGGTCACGATCTCACGGTTCATAAGTTTTTTTTTTTAATATGAAATTTATTGTCAATTAGTTTCCATGCAACACCCAGTGCTCATCTCAAAAGGTGCCCTCCTCAATGCTCATCACCCACTTTCCCCTCCCTCTCACCCCCCGTCAACCCTCAGTTTGTTCTCAGTTTTTAAAAGTCTCTTATGGTTTGGCTCCCTCCCTCTCTAACATTTTTCCCCCTTCCCTTCCCCCATGGTCTTCTGTTAAATTTCTCAGGATCCACATAAGAGTGAAAACATATGGTATCTTTCTCTGTCTAACTTATTTCACTTAGCATAACACTCTCCAGTTCCATCCACGTTGCTACAAAAGGCCATATTTCATTCTTTCTCATTGCCATGTAGTATTCCATTGTGTATATAAACCACAATTTCTTTATCTATTCATCAATTGATGGACATTTAGGCTCTTTCCATAATTTAGCTATTGTTGAAAGCGCTGCTGTAAACATTAGGGTACATGTGCCTCTATGCATCAGCACTCCTGTATCCATTGGGTAAATTCCTAGTAGTGCTATTGCTGGGTCATAGGGTAGATCTATTTTTAATTTTTTGAGGAACCTCCACACTGTTTTCCAGAGTGGCTGCACCAGTTTGCATTCCCACCGACAGTGCAAAAGGGTTCCCGTTTCTCCACATCCTCTCCAGCATCTATAGTCTCCTGATTTGTTCATTTTAGCCACTCTGACTGGCGTGAGGTGGTATCTGAGTGTGGTTTTGGTTTGTATTTCCCTGATGAGGAGTGACATTGAGCATCTTTTCATGTGCCTTTTGGCTATCTGGATGCCTTCTTTAGAGAAGTGTCTATTCATGTTTTCTGCCCATTTCTTCACTGGATTATTTGTTTTTCAGGTGTGGAGTTTGGTGAGCTCTTTATAGAATTTGGATACTAGCCCTTTGTCCAATATGTCATTTGCAAATATCTTTTCCCATTCTGTTGGTTGCCTTTTAGTTTTGTTGATTGTTTCCTTTGCAGTGCAGAAGCTTTTTATCTTCATGAGGTCCCAATAGTTCATTTTTGCTTTTAATTCCCTTGCCTTTGGAGATGTGTCAAGTAAGAAATTGCTGCGGCTGAGGTCAGAGAGGCTTTTTCCTGCTTTCTTCTCTAGGGTTTTGATGGTTTCCTGTCTCACATTCAGGTCCTTTATCCATTTTGAGTTTATTTTTGTGAATGGTGTAAGTGGTCTAGTTTCATTCTTCTGCATGTTGCTGTCCAGTTCTCCCAGCACCATTTGTTAAAGAGACTATCTTTTTTCCATTGGATATTCTTTACTGATTTGTCAAAGATTAGTTGGACATAGTTTTGTGGTCACGGTTCATAATTTTTTTTGGTGAGTTCAAGCCCTACATTGGGCTCTGTGCTGACAGCTCAGAGCCTGGAGCCTGCTTCAGATTCTGTGTCTCCCTCTCTCTTTGCCCTTCCCCTGCTCACACACACACACACACACATATACACACACTCTCTCTCTCCCTAAAATAAATTTAAAAGAACATTAAATATAAATATAAATATAAATACAAAATATAATATATATATATATGTGGTACAGTCAAATATGTATTTATTTAAAATTTAAAAATGGAATTATCATATGATCCAGAAATTCAACTTCTGGGTATATCCCCCAAAGAATTGAAAGCAGATTCCCAAAGAGATGTTTGTACAGCCATGTTTATAAGAGCAATATTCACAATGGCCAGAAAGTGGAAACAACCCAAGTGTCCATCAACAGATGAATATATAAACAAAATGTGGTGTATACAATAGAATTTTATTTAGCCTTAAAAAAGGGTATTGTGACACGTGCTACAACCTGAATGAACCTTGAGGACATTATGCAAGTGAAATAAGCCAGTCACAAAAACACAAATAGTGTACAATTCCACTTGTATGAAGTACCTAGAGTTGTCAATTCATAGAACCTAGACTACAGTGGTTGCCAGGGGCTGGAAGGAGGCAAGAATTGGGAGATATTGCTTAATGGATACAGAGCTTCACTTCTGCGAGATAAAATGAGTTCTGGAGATGGATGGTGGTAATGGTTGTATAATATGACTGTAATCAATGCCACTGAACTGTCCACTTAAAAATCATTAAGATGGTAAATTTTATGTCATACATATTTCATCCATGATTTTAATGAATTTAAAAAAATAAAAATAAATACAAAGATATATAATTTCATACCTTTCAGTATAGAAAAATTTAAAGTTTGGGCAATAGCAGGTGATGGTGAGTATGTGAAATAACATGCTTATATACTGCTTGTGGGAGTGTAAAATATTATTCAGCCATAAAATATCCTGTACTTTGCAATGACATGAGTAAAACTTGAGGACATTATACAAAGTGAAATAATTCAGACAGAGAAAGACAAATTCTATGTTATCTCACTTATATGTGGAATCTAAACACAAACAAACTCATAGAAACAGAAAAATCTAAAAACAAACAAACAAACAAACAAACCCAGGGGTTGGTTTGGGTGCGAACATAGGCAGATGTTAGTTAAAATGTACAAAGTGTACAAAATCCCAGTTATGAAATGAATGAGTTTGAGGGATGTAATGTACAGCATGATGATTCTAGTTAACAATATTGTATGCTTGAAAGTTGTTGAGAGAATAAATCTTAAAAGTTCTCACCACACACACACACACACACACACACACACACACACGAACACATGCATGCACACACATACGCACACGCACACGCACACGCATACAAAGATGTGGTAACTAACCTTACTGTGGAAATCATTTTGCGATATATGTGTATATCAGGTTATCACATTGTACATCTTAAGCTTACACAATGTTACATGTCAATTATATCTCAATAAAGCTGGAAAAAGGAGAAAAAAGACTGAAAACCTTCATGTTTTGTGCATTTTCTTCTCTCGTCTTCCTAGTCTCTCCTTCCCATGTCGTGGCCCAATTACTTTTTGCTTGCTTCTAAATTTTTAATTACTTCATATATGATCTCCTATCCAATCCACTGCCATTGCCTTTTACTTGACAGAGAAAAAAACAATTTACTGGAGGGAAACTCTGACACCTTGCTGATATCCAAAAAACAGCTGCACCCAGCCACATCTGTGCTTTCTTTTATCTAAGGCCAATGCCTCCATGTCGTCTTTGGGTCCTCTACCTGTCACCTTCTCAGGAAACCAGCATGGATTACTACAAATAAAAATATTTATTTCTTTTTTATGACTACATTATATTCTATTGTATGTATATGTATATATATTATACATATGTAATGTGTGTATATATTTTTTCTTTATTCATTCATCCATTGATGGGTACTTAGATTATTTTCATGTCTTATAAATAATGTTGCAATAACATGGGGATGAAGATACCTCTTTGAGACAGTGATTTTATTTCCTTTGGATACATACCCAGAAGTGGAATTGCTGGATCATATGGTATATCTATTTTTAATTTTTTAGGAACTTCCATACTGTTTTCTACAGTGGGTGCACCAATTTACATTCCCACCAACAGGGTTCCCTTTTACCCACATCTTTGCCAGTACTTGTTATTGTGTGTGTGTATGTATGTGTGTATTAATGGCCATTCTAATAAGTGTAAGGTGATATCTTATTTGCATTTCTCTGATGATTAGTGATACTGAGCAACTTTTCATGTACTTGTTGGCCACTTGTATGTTTTATTGGAGAAAATGTCTATTCATGTCCTTTGCCCATTATTTATTTTTTTGCCATTGACTTGTATTAGTTCCTTATATATTTTGGATATTAATCCCTTATCAGATAGATATATGATTTACAGATATTCTCCCCCACTTTTCATAAGCCACCTTTTCATTTTGTTAATTGTTTCTTTTTCTGTAAAAATGTTTTTTTAGTTTGATATAGTCCCACTTTGTCTATTTTTGCTATTGTTGCTTGTGATATCCAAAAAATCATTGCCAAGACCAATACCAAAGGGCTTTTTCCCTATTTTTCCTCCTAGGAGTTTATGGCTTTGGGTCTTACATTTAAGTCTTCCATCCAGTTTGAGTTTTTGTGAGTGGTGTAAGGTAGGGGTGTCATTTCATTGTTTTACATGTCGTTATCCAGTTTTTCCCAGTACCATTTATGGCCGACTATCTTTTCCCATTGAATATTCTTTTCTTCATTGTCAAATATTAGTTGATCGTACATGCGTAGATCTGTTTCTGGGTTCTTGCTTCTGTGTGTCTGTTTTTATGTTAGTACAACATACTAATGTTGTATGTTTGGTTACTATAGCTCTATATTATAGTTTTAACAGGAAGTATGATGCCTCCCAGTGTGTTCTTTCTCAAGACTGTTTTGGCATTTGGGGTCTTTTGTGGTCTTTTTTTTTCTACTTCTGTAAAAATGCCACTGGAATTTTGAATCTATAATGGTTTTAGGTATTATGGACATTTTAGCAATATTAATTCTTCCAATTCATCATCACAGATATTCCAGTTATTTCTGCTTTCTTCAGTTTCTTTCATCAAGGTCTAACAGTTTTCAGTTTACAATTTTTTTACTTCCTTGGTTAAGCTTATTCCTAAGCATTTTATTGTTTTTGATTCTGTTGTACAAGGATGTATTTTCTTTATTTTGTTTTCAGATAGCTTATTGATAGTTTGATACTGTAGTATAGTTTATTGATAGTACAGGAGTACAACTGATTTAGTTCTGCAAAAAAAATGGTTAAAACAAGAAACAAGTGTTGGTGAAGATGTGGAGAAAAAGGAACTATCTTACACTGTTGGTGGGAATGCAAACTGGTGCAGCCACTGTGGAAAACAGCATGGATGTTCCTCAAAAAGTTAAAAATAGAACTATCTTATGATCCAGTAACCATACTACTGGGTATTTAACCCCCAAACACAAAAATGAATTCAAAGGGATACATACACCCCTATGTTTATAGCAGCGCTATTTACAATAACCAAACTATGGAAGCAGCCCAAGTGTCCACTGATAGATGAATGGATAAAGAAGGTGTGGTATATATGTATAATGGAGTATTATTCAGCCATAAGAAGAATGAAATCTTATCATTTAAACAACATGGATGGAGTTAGAGAGTATAATGCTAAGTGAAATAAGTCAGTCAGAGAAAGACAAATACTATATGATTTGATTCATATGCACAATTTAAGAAATAAAGCAAATGAGCAAGGGAAGAGAGAGAGAGAGAGAGAGGGACCAAGATACAAACTTTTAACTCTAGAGAACAAACTGGTGGTTACCGGAAGGGAGGTGGGTCCAGGGATGGGTGAAATAGGTTATGGGGATTAAGGAGTGTCTTTATTTTGATGAGCACTGGGTGATGTATGGAATTGTTGAATCACTGTATTATGTATGTGAAACTAATGTAAAACTTTATGTTAACTATATTTGTTTAAAAAACAAATTTTAATCACAAGAAATACAACAAATTTTTATATGTTGATTTTGTATACTGCAAATTTACTGAATTTGTTTATTAGTTCTAACGATTTTTTTTTTTTGGTAAAATCTTAAGGTTTTTTTTTTATATAAGATCATGACATCTGCAAACAGAAACATTTTTACTTCTCCTCCCTTTCTTATTTAGATGCCTTTTATTTCTTTTTCCTGCCTGATTGCTCTAGCTAAGACTTGCAGTTCTATGTTGAATAGTAGTGGTGAGAGCAGATATAGGGTGGATTATCTTAACTTCCTGCTAGTTATTCCTCGTCTCTAAAACAATTATGTCACCTGAGTCTGAGTGTACCATGGGTCAAAATTTGCAGTGAGAGCTGGAAAATGAACTCTGAGAGATGATGGTATTGGTCAATAAGGGCACCTTTGGGAACTGAGTCATAGTCAAATGGGTCATTTCTCTGAGGTGGGGAAGTAGCAGGACACATCTCAGATAGCAAAGGCAAATGGAAGCTTAACAGCTCAGACAGAACAAGCAGATATGACTTAATTAGTTAATTACTGAAATAGGTAAGTTGCATAATCTATCAGGCTGCCAAGAGAAAAGATTTCTTCCTAAAAACAACAGGTAAGACTGCTCCAAGCGGTGCTGAGAAGGTGCTAATATTTCAGAGAAATGTAGAGTTATGTGAATACCACACTGTGTTCAGTTTTTTTTTCTTTTTGTTTTTTGCAAATTATTGTGCCCAATACATAAGCTTCTTTGCACTGGCTTTGAAGATGGAATTCATTTGTCCAAGCAAAAGTATTTAATTCTGTTGTTCTGCAGTCCATAAAATATTTACATTGTTATTCTACATATACACATTGCTTACATCCAGCTGCATTTCTCTCTGATGCACTTTAAATAAGAGATTTGGACTCTTGACAGTGTCATCCAAGCCAACTGTTGGAGGAAAGAATCACAGAATCATTGCAGCTTACAATGCGCCCAGGATGTAAACAGGCTATCTTTTGTCTTTGGGCAGGATAGAATCCAAATTAGCCCAAATGAAGAGGCATGTCTCCTAAAGCTGAAACATCCAGGAAGACAGAATGCACGACCAATCTTTCTTTCTCTCTTTTTAAAATTTTAATTCCAATATAGTTAACATATAGTGTTATAGTAGTTTCAGGCATACAATATAGTAATTCAACAATTCTGTACCTTACTCAGTGTTCATCGTGATAAGTGTACTTTGAATCCCACTCATCTATCTCACTCATATGCCCCATTCACTTCCAGTCTGGTAACCATCCGTTTGTTCTCTACTGTTAAGAGTTGGGTTTTGTTTGTTTGTTTTTTGCTTTGCCTCTTTCTCTTCCCCCACCATCTTTGCTCATTTGTTTTGTTTCTGAAGTTCCACATATGACTGAAATCATATGATATTTGTCTTTCTGTAAGACTTATTTCAGTTACCATTATATCTGTTAGATCCATCCATATTGTTGCAAATGGCAAGATTTCATTTTTTATGGCTGAATAGTGTTCCATTGCATATATGTATACCACATCTTGTTTATTCATCTATTGCTGGAAATTTGGGTTGCTTCCATAATTTGGCTATTGTAATTAATGCTGCAATAAACATAGGGGTGCATGTATCCCTTCAAATTAGTGTCTTCAAATTCTTTGGGTAAATACTCAGTAATATGATTACTGAATCATATGTTGTCTATTTTTAATTTTTTAGGAACTTCCATACTGTTTTCCACAAACTGGTGGTTGCACCAGTTGGTAGGAACCAACAGTGTGCAATTTTCCTTTGTCTCCACATCCTGGCCAACACTTGTTGTTTCTTGAGTTTTTGATTTTAGCCATTCTGACAGGTGTGAGGTGATATTTCATTGGGGTTTTGACTTGCATTCCCCTCATGATGAGTGATGTTGAGCATCTTTTCATGTGCCTGTTGGCCATCTGTATGTCTTCTTTGGAGAAACGTCTGTTCATATGACCAATCTTCCTTAATTATCACATATTTCCTTTAAAATCAGAAAGTTCTGAATAAGCCATTCTCCTATTGTAATCAGTGTGTTTCTTAGATGTGGCATTTGAAGAGAAAATCCCAAAGTCAATGACAGTGGACTCTGAGCTCCAAATGTATGAAAGTGAAGTGGCAGCAATTTATTTAGTTCTATTTATTTTACACCACCAGTGTTGTATGAAAGAAAAATAATTGAACTGGGAGTTAGAGCCTGTGTTTGCTGCTTTGGTCCACATTGCCCATGTGAAGTAAGATGAGTCAAGGCCAGATTAATTCTTCCTACTCAGTGTCCTTATAATAATAACATAATAAATGCCTGCCTTCCCTGCTTCCAAGGGTTTGCCTGAGGATTGAAAAATATGCAAAAGAAAGAATTTTTAAAAGTGTAAAGTATAGTAAAAAAATGAAGATTTAAAACAGTTCATTACCATGTGTTGGATGATAACTGCTAGTATGAATCCAGCTTTTTTTTTTTTTTTTTTTTTTACTATACCATTGAAAACTACAAACTGGCTCTTATTTTTCCTTCTAGGGTTAAAAACAATTAGTGTAGTATTAATGACATTTGATTGTTCAAGGGTGTGCATGATTTTCACAATCCCCTCCTTGGTCTTTCATCTCCCTCCTGCCTATTTTGTGATTCCACTGCTCATTAGCATCTCCACTTGAGTGTGGTTCCACCAGATTGACCAGTTCACTGTCTCCTGAAACAGGACATCCCCATGTCTGCATCTTTGCTCTTGCCTTCCCTATGTTGTGAATTGTACCCTTCTCTTCTGCTTCGAGGATCCTTCGAAGATCATGGCTTCTGCAAAGCTTCCCAGCTGGCTGTCTTGACCAGCTTCCATCTTTCTCCATCCCAAACACCTGCTAGAACATGTTAGATTGCACCGCTCACTTGACTGCCTTTGGAGGCTGTCAGTTTACATTCATTTAAGTCTTGACTCCAACAAAGAAGATGATACATTTGTTGAGAGTATGCAGAATGCATTTTTTCTTACCTTTTCCATGGCAAAAAGACACACACTGAGTAAGTATTCAGTACTGAAAAGAGTTCATTGATATAAAGAATAAAAGGAAGAAAAGTGCAAACCATTCACAACTTTTTTCTTGTGAGAAGGAGCAAAATCGGTTTGGAAATTCTGAATTCAATTTTTCTATGGCATCCCTATCTCTATACTGGATAATTAAACGTAGTACTTATTTCTACCTCAATGCAGTGTGTGGGTAAAATGTATGTCAATCAGTGAGAGAGTTAAGAGTAGCATGTTAGACGTTTCCGTTGCATGATGTCAGAGTAACAGTATTTTCTATATATATATATTATATATATAGAAATATATATATAGAGAGATAAATATATATAGAAATATATATATGCAAATATATATTCTATATCAATGGAATTGAAAAATGTGTAATATTCATAAAAACACCCTATATTCACGCTGCAAACGAATACAGTTGCCACAATGCAGGCCAGATCTTTGCTCTGTCTATCACTGCCAGCAACAGCTACAAATGAGTTTACAGGTGTTTGGAAAACTAATATTCTGATACAGGTTTAAATATTTGTCATATGACACTGACACCTTAGTTATGACTGATCTGTTATGCACAGCAAAGTAATAGTTCAGGGCACTGTGCTAGGGTGGCTGAGAAAGATACAATAAACAGTGAATTAGGGTGTTTAAGGGGCTATGTTTAAGAGACTGTGTTTTTACTAATGTTCTCAACCCAAGGACAACTAATGTTTACTTTTGTGAATGAAAGATCACCACATGTATGCAGGTATATATGTATGTGTCTAATGGATCTATTTACTTGTATTTTACTTCTATTACAGGAAGGATTTATGTAGTTTAAAAATACATGCAGCACAGAGGTATAAAATAAATCGTGAAGAGAAATGAAGGCAGAACACACACACACACACACACACACACACACACACACACACACACACGGGTCCTATTTGGTTGCTGAAGGAAAGCTGCAAATGTGGCTCTAAGTTTGCTGAAGACAACAATAATGAGTCAGCTTTAAGAACCACAATGCAGTGTTTAAGAGACTTATAAGTCTGATGCTGAAAATAAGATTTCTTCAGGGATCCTCCCAAAAGAAGACATTGGTAACATAGTGGATGATACCCTTCACAAGGTTCTGACAGTAGTTACCACCATGAATTTATAAGGTCTTTTCTGATAGTGTTCCTCATTGCAAGCTAAAGGCATAAAAGCAATTGTACAAGGGATACAAACCACACTGACCTCGTATAGACCTCACTGAACACATAGACTGACCCCAGGGTGGAAGCACCAACCAACAGCACTTTCTGCAACAGTAAAAGGTTCTATATATGTATTGTACAGTACAGTAATCACCAGCCACATGTGGCTATTCAGCACTTAACATGTGGCCAGTGGACTGAAGAACTTAGGTTTAACTCTTATTTTAATTCATGAAAATGTAAAAGCCACATGTGGCTAGTGGTTATCTTGTTGGACAGAGCGGCTCTAGAAAAAAATGTCCATATTTTATGTCATTCCAACAATCTTTCATGAGTGTGATGTTTTGTGACTGAGATTTGGTAAATTACAGGGTTAAAGGAATATTTAGAGAAGGGGAAATTTTACTTCTGAAAGAATTTTTGGGTCTGCTTCAGCACAGAGAAAATGAGGCATAGAGGCCTTAAAGCTCTATGCCATCAGGCAGATGTACTCTTATTACAGAATGTTTTCAGAAGTAAACATTCCCAGTATACGTATTTTTGGTTAGATATTATAATCTGTGTTCTGATGCTCTAATCTGTTTGTACCTTCTAGACAAACATATCATTTTAATAACTTACTTTTTTTTTGTACTGTCAATACTGCCAAACTCCTTCTCTATTTAACATCTGAGATGCTGAAGCTTTTTTGGAGAAAAATTACACAAACAAATTGGCAGTTATTCAAATTCCTGGTTTCTGACCTTGACTGGGCCTCAACGCTTTCTTGTGACCCTGCTATAGGTGCCTTTTCATCCCTTCATCCTTTCCTATCTCATTTCTAAGGAAAGGGGGCCTTTTGCAAAACAGCACATTTGGGCCACTGTGGGAGGTGATCAACGTTAGCCAGAGAGAAGTTGGCTTTTCTTGAGGTGATCCTTTCTGAGGACATCACCATTGCCTGCTGGGATACACATAAGCATGAGTCTCTCCAGGCTCAGACACAAGGGCCAAAATGCTTTCTCCAGTCTGCATAGAAGAAAGGCAGGATGGAGCAGGATCCTGAAAGGAGGGCAAAAATGAACAAGAAGAAAAGGGGTGTTCTGGGGAAAAGGTAATTCTGAGATTCCAACTGAGGTGGAGTCTGACTGTATTGGAAAGTGACCTAATGGGCAACAGTTAAGAAATATCCCAGTCATTGGATTCTGATTGCATCAATGATTGACCATAAGAAGATTGCATCTTTATGGTAACAGACTATGTCACCTTCTAGATGATGTCAGACAAAATGGTAGAGTTGCATATGTTTTCCTAATCCACTTTTCTCTGGGACTATCTTCTACCTTTCATGGTCTCCCCTTGTATGTCCATTAGTAGGTAACATTTTCTACTTCACTGTGAAACTAGAAACCTTCAGATGGAATCTCCGTGGGTTTCCCGAATTTACTCTCCCATTACAGATGCAGTAATACATTTCCATCTGTCCTCCCCCTTTCCACTCTATCACAGTGAAAAAAAAAGTCCCTTACTCTTCCTTAAGATTTCTTCTAGCTGTGTTCTGCATCCCTCTACTCATCATTCCTAGAGATCTTGCTCCATTAACTACTCCATTTCTAGCCTATATCTTCAATCTTGTTCTTCCTTCTGTTTTTTTCACTTATTGTCATTAGCATTTAAAAACAATGTTTATTTATTGAAAGAGAGAGAGAGAGAGAAAGAGAGAGAGAGAATCCCAAGCAGAGTCTGGGCTGTGAGTGCAGAGCCTGACCTGGATCTTGATCTCAAGAACCATAGATCATGACCTGAGCCAAAATCAAGAGTTGGATGCTTAACCAACTGAGCCACCCAGGCACTCCATATCATCATTAATATTTAAATATGCTCAAATCTCTCTTACATTAAAGACAGAAAAGTTTACCTCAATCTCACAGTCCCCTTTAGCTATTCCTTCTATTTCTCTCCTGCCTTCTAGTTCCAAGATTCTTCAAAGAATGCTTACTTGTCCTAACTTCACTTGCCCACTCCATTCATTCTTTGACTACTACAATCTGGCATCTGTTTCCACTACTCACTTGAAACTGCTTTTTTAAGACAACCAATGACCTACATCTCACTGTATTGCTTATATTAACTGACCTTCCTGAAGTGCTCCTTTCTCTTTCTGAAGTGCATTTCTCTCCCAGATGCCCAAACCCGAGACCCGGGAGCCATTCTTAACTTTCTTTATCACTTTCTGCTCTGCCTCCCTACAATGCAGTTCTCTCTTATCCTTTTCACCAGCATTTCACCAGCATTCTGGAACTTCCCACCACATAGTTTGGGTGAAATTAACCACATTCCATCTCCAGGGGCGAGCCCTGATTTTTAAATCCAGTCAGGACAGCCCATTTTCCTAGCTGCAGTGATTTGTTCAAAGATGGGTAAACAACACTGGTCAGGACAACAGGCTCACTAAGACTTAATTCCAAAGCTCTTCCTATCAGACACAAAGTATACAGCCTATGGAATTTCTGGCAGCCATGCTTGAGAGTAGAGTCTGCATTCAGAAAAGGAATGGAGAAATGAAGGAAGAAAAATAGGTCCTGGTTATAAGCCCTGAGTTCTGGGTAAAGCCTTTCCTGAAGTTGCAGCTCTGTTCCCAACATGCTCAGTTTTCTTAGCCAGTAAATTACCTTTCTAAATTTAAGCAATTTGGGGTTAAGTTTCCACTTCTATTATCAGAAAGAATTGTAACTGATATGAGCCCCTGCATCTAAATCAAATGATTTTGATCCCTAATATTTTGCAAGTCTCTTTAAAGTCCTTAATGGGAAATCCTCTCATGAGATTTCATGAGCAAGCTCAACTCTAACTTAACAATAAGAAAACTATTGAATTCCATAACAGAGAGTCCCATGGTATAAAGGCTTCATGGCTGATTGATTCAGCAGCTCAATGATGCCACCAGGATCCAAGTTCTTTTTCTCCTTCTGCTATCACATATTCAGTGCTGGACGAGTAGCAGGATAGATATAGCACTGACTTATCCAGGCATGAAGTCAAGAGGATGAAGAGAACGTCTTTCTATGGCTTTCTTATCATTGAGAATGTCTTTCCTTGAAGCTCTCCAGCAGACTTACCCTCACATTTCCTTGAAAAGGATTGGGTCATGGGCCAGTTTCTCTTGAGAGAGACTGGAACAGTTGGCTTCTCTTCAGGCATATGACTATGTGTTAGATAATTCTGTTAGAAAAAAGAGAGATGATTAGGAGCTTAGGAGGAAACCAGTGGAGGTCCACTACAGTGACCAATGGGGAGCTTCATGCCCTGGCTCCTGCCACCTTCTCTGACTTCATCTTTTGCCACCCACCTCTTTATACTGGATCCTCCATGAATATTTCTGGTGCTTTTTCTTTGTGTAACTAACTTTCAGCTCAGTCTCAGCAGACTCCAGTCTCTGTTTCCTCAACTCAGGGAGTTTACCAGGCTCTGCTTGGGCTCCATCTCCTTGCATAGCTTCTAGAAAGCATCTTCAGGCAAACAGCTAAGGTGGTCACAGAGCTCACTTCATTTGTTTCTCTTTTCTAAGAGATCTCAGTTCCATCTTGCCTATTGCCCAGTGTTACCACCTATATTTTATCCAGCTTTCTAGTTTATGGTGGTAGGAAATGTCTAGTACCAACTATTCTGCTATGGTTGAACACTGAAGTTCGCTTTAAGGATTCTCAAGGGTAGGCATTACGTTTGTTCTTTTCTTTTATTCTTGAGTATTTAGGGGCTGCTCTGCCCTCAGTGCATGTTTATTAAAGATCTGTCTAATGTAATGATTCCTGACCTTTTGGTCACTTCCTTGAAGTTGGCATTTCACTGAACTTTAACTCTATCCAATCACTACTGATCAGTTCTCAATATATATTTTATGCTCACGATGGCTTATGATATAGATACTACATTTTACAAATAAGGAGATGAAAATGTAAAATGATGGAATTACTTACCTAAGATCAGAGTGATTAAATTAGAATCCATCTCTGATTTAAAAACTTAGGCTTTTAACTGTTTTAGTATAATCTCCTTTTGAGATTTTGACAAAAATCACTTATGAACATGGTCTTCAGAAATGATTACTTACATGTACAATAAAGGGTATAAAATTTCAGAGGGTTCACAGACCTTTGGAACTCATCCACAGTTAAGCCTATGTCAGCAATAGGACACCTGGCTAAAGAAGCCATCCATACCATTCATGGTCACCTTAAACCCTTGGTGAGCTTCTGAACTTTCCTTCCTGCCTTCTAGTGGTTCTATATTGCCATTTACAATTAGACTTCATACCTTGAGGGCTGCCATTCCTCTGCTTGTGACACTGCCCTCTGCAGAATCCAAGGTAAGTTCACATGGGTATATCCTTGCCTGGTAAGATCACTTCTTATGCCATGTCTTGCCTTACTACTACTTAGCCCTTAAGAAAAATTGATGCTAAGAAGGAGGTTATATTTAGAGCTAGTTTCACATTTTCCAATAAAAGATCATTTGGACTAGTTCTATCATGATTTATTTCCAAGTTTATCTCAAATACTCAAGGCCTGATCACTGAAATGCATGGTCCTCACCACAAAGGAGCCAGTGGTATTGCTAGGCAATCTTGCTACATTTCCTAATCCTTTCCCTTTACTATTCTCTTGGGTGGTTATTTCACATTCCCTGCCCCTCCCTGCCCAACTTTCAAGACTTTCTTCCCGTCCTCACTTTTAGTTGATGACTTTGCTTTCCTTTCCACTGAGAAAATTGCTTCTGATTGCATAAGTGAAAGTCCACCAATTCTCACAACCAAATCTACTAAACTATATGTGTCTGAACTTTGCTCTTTCTCACTTCTATAGACTGTCCTTTTCCAAGGCCAACCCTTTCTTTTGGATCTTCAATCCCATTCTCCTTTTGCCTTTTCAAGAACGTTGCACGAATTTTTCTCTTTCTACCACATCAACAACTTTTCCTTTTCTACAGAATCATTCCCATCACCATGCAAACATATTATAGTAGCTCTAATCTTAAAAAAAAAATTCTTGTCACTCTTTACCTTCCTTCAGCTTTTACTCCATTTTTCTTTTCCTGATTGACCCCCAAATTCCAAGAGTTCATTTTACCCACTGTCGTCAGTTTTCCTTTCTTAATCTATTATCAGTTCAAATTTTCTAGAGCCAATAGTCAATTGTGAGTTCTGCATTCTATTCATCTTATCAGCAGTATTTAACAAAATTGTTCTGTCTCTGCTGAAATACTACTCATTTGCTTTGACAGACCCTATACTATCCTGGTTTGCTTACCTCACCAGTCATTTTTTGCTGGCTTTTCCTCCTATTTTCGGTCCCTAGAATTAGAATATCCTGAAGCAAAATCCCTGGACATGTCCTCTTATCCTTCTACCTTCAAGTCCAAGTGCTTTAGTCCAGTACTCTGGATTTAACTACCATCCACCCCAGTAGCTCTTAGTGCCCTGAGGAGACATTTGGCAATGTCTAGAGATATTTTTTTATTGTCAGAACTGGGAGCAGGTGCTACTGGCAGCTAGTGACTAAAGGCCAGGGATGCTACTGAGCATCCTAAAATTCACAGGACAACAAAATGAAAACACCCTCCACAACAAAAAGATACCCAGCCCAAAGATCAACAGTGTTGAGGCTGACAAATCCTAATCTATCCAGACCTTTCCTCTGAACTCTAGACTCACATGCCCAACTTCCTACTCAATATCTTCATTTGGGTATTTAACAAACTTAACATGTCTCAAACCAATGTTTGGATTCCTTCTGCTTCAGCTCAGTTTCCCTACAAAACAGAACCTGAGACAAGACTTATGATTTAGTGGAAGGTAAGATCCCCATGCAGTGAGAGTAAGGACAGTGGAAGTGAGATAGGGAAGATAAAGTTCAAATATAGGGTGTTGAGTTACCAAGTTGGCAGCTGGTTCATGAGCCACAAAGATGTGCATCCCTGTCACTAGATTATGTAGTTGTTTGACCCTGAAAAGATTAAAGGAGAGGAAATTTATCTATAGGCTTCATCTTATCTCATATCTATTACTGGGCAAGCTCTCACTGGTCCATTTAATTAATACCTCCAAATAGCTGTGCTGCTCACCTGGACCTTCTTCCAGTCTTGAGAAATCCAAATCATTGCAGTGTGGTCAACCTCAGGAGGCAGAAATCTGCTGCCCATGCAGAGTTGTGTGTTCCAGCAGCAGCCAAAGCAAGGCAAGTGGCCTCAGGGCAAAAGGAATGGAAAAGTGGAGGGAATCTGAGGAGAGGCTTACAGAATCTGAGGTTATTACTGTCCAATACAGTAATAACCAAGATACACAAGGTCCAAGACTTTGTGTAGCTCACATTCTGGTGAGAGAGAAGCTATCCAATTCACTCCTCCAGTAAATTACATCACCATCCACCTAGTTACTAAGGCTACAAACCTAGGAGATGTTCTTGAAATGTTTCTTTCCCCCACATCCCAAATCCTGCCATCTCTATTTTCAAAATGTAATTCTATTCCAACCACTTCTCACAAGCCTACCAGTACCTTGCTTGTTTAAGCCATCATTGCCTGTACTACTTAATAACTTCCAACCTCATGCCTGTTTCCAGTAACCAGAATAATCTTTAAAATGGAAAATCATATTATATTACTACATGGAACATATTATATTACTAAATGAAATATTCTTACAGTGGCTTAAGAGGCTCTACATGATTTGGTCCCTCCCTACTTTTCCAACCTACCTTCTGCAACACCCTTCTTTGGCTACTTCTTTCTTGCCACACTGGTGCTCCTTTGTTTCCCAAATATGCTAACTTGTCTCTGCCTTGGGATCTTTGCATTTGCTCTTACATCTACGCTTCTGTTTTTCTGATTCCCTGTTCTCTCTCTTCTTTTTCTAAAAATTTTTAATGTTTATTTATTTTTGTGAGACAGAGAGAGACAGAATGGGAGCAGGGGAGGGGCAGAGAAAGAAGGAGACACAGAATCTGAAGCAGGCTCCAGGCTCTGAGCTGTCAGCACAGAGCCCAAGGCAGGGCTCAAACTCATGAACCGCGAGATCATGACCTGAGCTGAAGCTGGACCCTTAACCTACTGAGCCACCCAGGAGCCCCTGTTCTCTCCTTGAATTTCTTTGTTTAACTGTTACTTATGCAAAGGTTTTTCCTATCCATTCAGACTTATATTTGTCACTCCATATACCCTTTTCTTAATTTGCTTTACCTAACATTATAATGTCTGTCTCTCCCACCAGAATGTAAGTTCTGTGAGGTCTGGAACCTTGCATATCTTAGTCATTACTGTGTCTGCAGTGCTGAGCAAGACTGACACACAGCTGAGACTGAGCAAATATTTGAGTGAATACATATCTTTAGACCCCTATCAATGGTGGGCTTGCATCCAGAATGTTGAATTCTTAGCTCAATACCATTCTTCCAATTCCTTGGTGCAAACCTCTGGATTTTATTATGCCTAACAAAGCCCTGAATTTCGGGACCCGAGATCCCATGCGGTCTGCAAATCACTTCTCTTAAGAAAATCTCCAAATGGTGAATCAAGGCAAGTGCAATCCACATGAGGCTAGGGAGATGACAGTCTTGGAGGCCTTTAAAAGAAGGAAGGGGGTTACAGGCAGAAGGAGGTGCAAAAGCAGAGTAAGGAAGCCCAGTATTACTGGGACATGGTCAGGAAATGTTCATCAGGTCTAGCAGGGTTATTATTGATGTGGATGTAACAGCAGCAGCAGCAAAAGCAGAAACAGGGGACTTGCCAGTCATATTTCAGTACACAGCTCCTTCCTTCCTTCCTTTTTTCCTTCCTTCATTCTTTCCTTCTTTCCTCCCTTCCTCCTTCAGTCTCTTCCTTCCTGTAATAAAGCAGTAGCACAGGAAGGCAGGAAACCGTGGAGTTAGTAGGGTGTGGAAGGTAGGGAAATGGCAGTGTTTAATATGGTTCGGAGGAGTTTAGGAGAACTCATTGTTCGTAAAAGAAAAGGGAAGGGTATGAATCCGGAGGAGTGGAGGGAACAAATATTCTTTTTCTGAAAGGAATGCTGGAGTCTGAATCTGGAGGAGGGGTTTAACTAGTTCCGTACCCAGAATCGGTGCACTGCCTGGGCAACCCCACACAGGCCCCTGCTTTCCACTAGCCACAATAGAGTGGGGAGGATACAATCATTGGCTTTGATTAAAGTGGTGGCTGGTGTAGGCGGGAGGCAACGCGATCCTCGGTGGTGGAAGGGTGGTCCCAAAGCAGCGGGGGAACCAATCAGCGGTGACTCCGGGTTCTTGCATCCTCCTCGGAGACTCCGTAGCAGTTGAAGTACCCGAGCTGCCGGCTGCCTTCTCGCGCGCTGCGGGAGCCGAGGCGTAGCACGTCTGGGGGCGCAGCTGTAGCCGCACTCCGAGTGCACCGCGCACGCCCCCGGCTCGTGCTGCCCTGAACCTCGGCGCGGACCCTTTCCCGAAGAAGTTGCAAGCCTTGCAAGTGGCTTTGTGGAGGCACTAGGCCGAGAAAAGTGGCTAAGGGAGGAGGGACGTAGGTGGGAGGTGGGCAGGCGACTTGCTTCTCAGATTCGTCCCAATTAGCATCAAGTTGGCAGACAGCCCCACAGCCCCACGAAGCCTTTGGTTGTCCACAAATCGCATTCTCCGTATTTCAGAATAATCTGATCGTAAGAAAACTTCAACTCCCATCGTAGGTCAAGGAGGGACAGCCTCGTAGCACCGCTGCCTCGCAGTGACACCACATACAACACACCCACAGCGAGCCTCAACTGCAGAGCTCTCCCCAAGGTGCGCATCTCTGCCCGTCAGGCGGAGACAAGCTGGGTCACCCCTGCAGAGAGACCCCTGCGGGAGGGCCGGGATGGCACGCAGAGCATGGCGGCAGAAGCCGATTATCGTGGGACTGCACAAACGCAAGCCCATCCGAGGAGTTTTGCCAGGAACACCGCCGCCTGCATTGCGTCGGACCTGACCATTTCTAATGTGCAATTCCCCGGGAAGGTCGCGGCCAGGGAGCGTGCATTTGCGGGGCTGTGCACCATAAGGGAAGGAGAATTGGTGGTCGGCTTTTCTGGCAAGAGAAGGAAAAAGCTGTTCCGGCAAGGGTGGGAACTGAATGACAACCCCCCTCTGCCAAGCCACCCCCTCATATTTTCCATCTACCTCCTCGCTCCTGCCCTCCCCCGCCCTCCCCAACCCACGCCCGAGTGGGCCAATCGCTGCTCCGCATTCCAGGCGCTTTCTCAGGTTTCTGCTGATCTTGCAGCGCCCAGAAATGGACCGAGCGGACCCGCCGCCGCACGCACCCTGCCCCACTCGGAGCTCCTGACGGCTCCACGCGCACCGCGGAGCCTCAGCGAGGTCCACGCTGGGGTGCGGGAAGCGGAGGGGATCCGAGAGCCATGTAGATCCAAGCTCTTGCTCGCCCTCCTCCTTCAGGATCGAATCAAGGGCTCCCATAAGTGTTAGGAGGGGGCGAGAGTGCTGTTTATCGTCATTTGCTTCCGAGCCTCGGGAGAGGGTGGCATTTTGCTTTTCCGCCCCGCATCCTCCGGAACTCCCTGCACCAGCGAGAGGACGGCGTCTCTAGGTTGTTGGCAACCGGTGAGAATGGGGGTAGGGAACGGACATTTCCGCCGTAGCGGCTCACTCAGTCGATTGTCCCACTGAAGGGGCGTAGGACGAGGGGGCGAGGGCGGCGACTTTGCCAAGCGCCTCTCGGATGCTGCCGCGGCGCCGGTCGCCGCTCCCGCCGGGTACTGCAAAGGCGACCTGCCGCATTCCGACTCGGGCTCTCCGCCGACTCAGCACCGCCCCTGCGCCAAGCCGGCCGGCCAGGTAGGGGGCTCCCCCGTCCGGGGCTGCAGAAGCGGGGGTAGGGGCACCGGGTGGGAGAAGCCACGGGTGTGGGGATGCTGCCCGGGACCTAGAGCTCCCTCAGCGTCTCTCGGCGCTTTCCCGATCTTTAGTTTAACGAAGTTGTAAACAGATCGGCTGTTGGGCATTGGGGAAAGTGGGATGGAAGAGCCCAAACTTGGATTTCCGGGTGTCTGCGTGTGTCTGTCTGTGTGTATGTGCTAACCCTAGCAAGAGTCCAGTGCTTTCTAAACAAGCTAGAGGTCTGTGCTCTTCGGTGTCTGTAGGTCCGTCCCATCTGAATGCTTCTGATTTTCTACCCCCGTATCACTTTCTATTTCTCTGCAGCGTCCATCGATCGCCCTGGTGGGAGCTTAGAAGGCGGCAGGCGAAGAGGGGTAGGAGGGGGGAGAGCCGAGGAGAAGCAAAAGGGGGTGGCAGGCAAGGGGATCTGCTGAGCTGGCTCTGCACCCGGTCCTAGGAGGGTCGCAGAGGGGAGGGGAGGCCAGGGTGACCCCCGAATGGATGGCCGGGTCCGCTAGAACGGCACTGCGTTAAGACACCTTCCAGCAGGAAGAAATACCAACCCTCCCCCCCCCCCCCCCCGACAAAAAGCTGCACCCGGGCTGCAGGCGAGGGGGGATTCCAAACTGAGCAAAAGACAGGGTAGAGGGGAAGGTAAGGAGAAGGGAAGTCCTAGATCTCTCCACCTGCTGGTTTTGAAGCCCCTCCCCCTGAACGTGGGGGGAGCCGCGCACTCCGGTGGGGGGGGCGCTTGGGTCCCCCCCACCCCTCCTCTCCCGCTGCTTCCCACCCCCGGCCCTCTCCTGGTCTCTCACCCCTGTGCCCCGCTTCCACCATGACGGTGATGTCCGGAGAGAACGTGGACGAGGCTTCGGCCGCCCCGGGCCACCCCCAGGAAGGCAGCTACCCCCGGCCGGCGGAGCACGATGACCACGAGTGCTGCGAGCGCGTGGTGATCAACATCTCCGGGCTGCGCTTCGAAACGCAGCTCAAGACCCTGGCGCAGTTCCCCAACACACTGCTGGGCAATCCTAAGAAACGCATGCGCTACTTCGACCCCCTGAGGAACGAGTACTTCTTCGACCGCAACCGGCCGAGCTTCGACGCCATCCTCTACTACTACCAGTCGGGAGGTCGCCTGCGGAGGCCGGTCAACGTGCCCCTGGACATGTTCTCCGAGGAGATCAAATTTTACGAGCTGGGCGAGGAGGCCATGGAGAAGTTCCGGGAGGACGAGGGCTTCATCAAGGAGGAGGAGCGCCCCCTGCCCGAGAAGGAATACCAGCGCCAGGTGTGGCTGCTCTTCGAGTACCCTGAGAGCTCGGGGCCCGCCCGGGTCATCGCCATCGTCTCCGTCATGGTCATTCTCATCTCCATCGTCATCTTTTGCCTGGAGACTCTACCTGAGCTGAAGGATGACAAGGACTTCACAGGCACCGTGCACCGCATCGACAACACTACGGTGATCTACAATTCCAACATCTTCACGGACCCCTTCTTCATCGTGGAAACCCTATGCATCATCTGGTTCTCCTTTGAGCTGGTGGTGCGCTTCTTCGCCTGCCCCAGCAAGACAGACTTCTTCAAAAACATCATGAACTTCATCGACATTGTGGCCATCATCCCTTATTTCATCACCCTAGGCACCGAGATAGCCGAGCAGGAGGGAAACCAGAAGGGCGAGCAGGCCACTTCGCTGGCCATCCTCAGGGTCATCCGGTTGGTAAGGGTTTTTAGAATCTTCAAACTCTCCCGCCACTCTAAGGGCCTCCAGATTCTGGGCCAGACCCTCAAAGCTAGTATGAGAGAGCTAGGGCTGCTCATCTTTTTCCTCTTCATTGGGGTCATACTGTTTTCTAGTGCAGTGTATTTTGCCGAGGCGGAAGAAGCTGAGTCGCACTTCTCCAGTATCCCCGATGCTTTCTGGTGGGCGGTGGTGTCCATGACCACTGTAGGATACGGTGACATGTACCCTGTGACAATTGGAGGCAAGATCGTGGGCTCCTTGTGTGCCATCGCTGGTGTGCTGACAATTGCCCTGCCCGTACCTGTCATTGTGTCCAATTTCAACTATTTCTACCACCGAGAAACTGAGGGGGAAGAGCAGGCTCAGTTGCTCCACGTTAGCTCCCCTAATTTAGCCTCTGACAGTGACCTCAGTCGGCGCAGTTCCTCTACTATCAGCAAATCTGAGTACATGGAGATCGAAGAGGATATGAATAATAGCATAGCCCATTACAGACAGGCCAATATCAGAACTGGCAATTGCACCACAGCTAACCAAAACTGCGTTAATAAGAGCAAGCTACTCACCGATGTTTAAAAAGCCAATCAAACTAAAAAAAAAGCCCCACTTAGCAGCTTGAAAGACTTAAAAAAAAAAAAACAACAGAACAAAAACCTAGTGACCCACGTCACTGTTTGTAGATACTTTACTAAATAGCCTTTGAATGCTCTGTTTAACTGTCAATGCATTGTTGCATTGAGGATAGGGGGGATGGTGAACCAGAAGCTTTCAAGATTCATGCAAAAAGAAACTATTTTCATTTTATTAAAAAATGGGAAAAGAAAGTGTATTTTCTAAAACTGGTTTAAAACAATTCAGTCCATGAGCTAGTCTAGGTAAAATAAGATTCATATGCTTCCCCATACTGAAACATTTTTAATACTTTGGCTTCTTTAACTTTTTTCTTTTACTAAAAACCAGACGATCACTTAGAAATATAAAATTTAAATTTGCATGGGACTCCATTATAAAACTTTTGCAAACTGCACAGCACATTTAAGACAGTGCATCTGATGTATTATATGTAACATGATATACCAGCCAAAAGGGGCAATGAACAAATGTATTTGTGTTGATCATCCCAACCGTATATTACGAGGTGAAAACCCCCACAAGTGCACATACATGCACGCAAAATTATTTAAGACTGGTTCATAAAGCACCTTATACATCTGATACTGGTCCTGGTCTGCAGGGATTTTCCCTCTGCCCCATTTCCCCTGCTCATCCATACTATTCTCTAAGAAAAAAGAAAACTGAAGTAGATTAACTGATTCGTCTGCAGTGCTGCTAAATTTCTCAACTGCAGGTGAGCCAAACACAGGTCTTTTCTCACCAGTCCTGCACCCTGACCCCTGGCCTCCAGAACTGGATGTAAAATCTTAGCCTCCTTATTGCAAGAGAGCACAAATGGAACTAAATGTAAGCATGTTTGAATCTGATCATATTTATTTTATAATCGCATGCCAAGAACGTTAACTCAGACAATAGGGGATAAGCTTACGTTGGGATCAACTCTTCTAAAAATAGATCCTTTTTTCATTTGCATTCACCGAAAGTGCACTCCTTCATTTATTAACTATTTTATTAGTAAATAAAGTACTGTATTTAAGTGCATATGTTAGTCAGATGGGAACAATAACTTTTTGGAGCTCAAAGCATGTTCTCTTATTCAGCATTATGGCCTATTTGATTAAGGTGTACCTTGAATTAATTAATGCATGATTTCAGTAAAAAAAAATTAAATCATAAACATTAAAAGTTTGTGGGATGAAGGGCCCAAAAGAAAATAATGGGGGGTGGGGGGTGGGGGCCACTCAGTTGATTTTCCTGTCTTTGCTCAGGGAAATGTCAGGTTTCTGTGCAGGTGTAGGCAGAGAGAGGACCAATATGCCCATCCCTTAAATGGAAGCTATGTGGAAAACTAAATAAGTCATCAAGGTATATATAGCAACACCTAAGAACAGGTATTCTTTCTAGCTGAAAATAAACACAAGCAAAACAAACAAACAAACAAACAAACAGACAAACAAAAAAAGGTGCAATACTGCATGTTTTTGGTGCATTCTTAGGATGTAAATGAACATGTTTATCTCTTGTATGCATCCAAAGCAGAGCTGATTTCTTTTTGCAGTCATGATTTGAGGTCTGTAGAGACTTCAGCCCTCCCCTTGAGGCTCCCTGAAGAAACTCAACCAATTGATTAATAGTTGCTTAGTGCCTTTATCCTGTACCCACAGTGAACTGCAGAAAGTGCCTCCATTAACACAGCTGAGAAGTTATGTAACAAAAGGGAGGAAAGGTTGAGGCACAGATATTTTGCTTTTGCTTTCTCCACCCTCCCTGTCTCACTTCACCACTGTGAGAAGACCACCCCATCCTGTACCCAGGAGAGAAGAGATCCAGGAGGGTGCTGTCTCCCTGGCCATCCACTGGACTTGGTCCCTTTGGCAGCCTGATCTGGGATGTACACTGGGGCCTGAGACCGATCATCACTCTGGATGTGAACCAGGAGCCCGTTTTCTCCCTCTTCTCCACCAGAAGCCAATATCAAGTTTTTGGAAATCTGTTTCCTGTCGAGGGCCACTCTGGATGTGAAAGGCTTCCTCAGGTCCAATGTAGTATTCCTTGCAAAGTTCTGTATTTCTCCTCTGTTAGCAACAGCACTCTGCAAATCTCTGATGGTCTGTTCTCTTTAGGCATCAGTGTGGATGTGGGAACACTCCGTATATAATAACCTTCCTTGGGTCTTCCCTCCCGGCCCACTCCCTTCAGATATTTTCTATGATGCGCCTATGCTCTTCCTACCTGGCAGTCCCTTCACAGGCTGAGCATCTAACTTCTGCTGCCCCAGGCACCCAGCCCAGAGAATGCTGGGGACCCTAGGTCTAGCTGAAAGACAACCAACCACGTAACACAGGCCTCTGGGGCCCGGCAGCTGTCCACCAATGGAGAGGCACTCACAGCCTTTTTAAAGACACCGAGGTGGGGAATCTTCATTCTGCACTTAGCATGTGGCTGCCTGCTGCTGCCCACCCTGCCCACCTTACATTCCTGCCCTGCTTCTTCGGGAATCCTCCCTGTTACTTCTGTCCCTTCCCCCACCTGTCCTAGAACTAGCAGGGAGGCAATAAACCAAGAAGCTAGAGTAACACCCAGGCTGGCTGACTCAGTTGAAAGAAAGAACATGGATATTTTACTTTCCTGTGCGGCTTTTGAGAATCTGTAAGACTGATGTAACATCATGGAAGACAAGGGGCCAAGGACTGCACAGCATCTGACCACAGGGCATTAAACCCTCCGCTGTGATGTTTCCTTCTCTTTTGAACTTTGACTTATCCTGGCTATTCCTCTCCTACCTGCTTAAAAATCTCCAGTTTGGGAAAACAAAGCCAACCTCCCCGAAAATTCTGGGGATATCTTGATCTTTTATTTAGACTTTGAGGTCTAGGACACACAGAACTTGAAACGCTGCACTCCGTCAACAGCAATAATCCACTCAGTACTGTGGGATGGATGGGTCAGAGGATGAGAAAATGGGACCAAGACTGATCAGACTGGTTTTGGCTACCTGGTATACCTCTCATAGATTCGCTGGACTGGGGTTCTTCTGCATGTGTTACAGGAAAAAGGGCTGCATGCATGAGCCTGTTGGCCTGGGATCGGGGAAGAGTTGTTATGAATTTGGGTGGTAGGGGGGAAATGAATGCTGCTTATCCATCTGTAGCTCATTGCAACCAAGTCAGTAGGAATGGAGTACAGGGATTATCTGTGTAGCATAGGCATGCGAAGTTTGACAAAGCTCTTACCCCTCGCACTATAATGTGCTGAAATGTTTTTGTAGACCTGAAGGTGCACTTAACAAAACTGCCTATTAAGGAATGACTATCTTTTGGTTTACTTATATTTATTGTAGTGGGATTTTTACCTTTCAGTCCCCTTCCTCGATCTTGAGCTTTAATAGCTCATGTCCTGAATGCTTGTTTTCTCCAAAAGGAGAGACTTTCTGACATGCTGATAGCCATAGCTCAGCTCTTCCAGTGCTTGGGGGCCCTAGTTCAATAGGGTTGGAAGTGGAAGGGCTGGGTCACACCAGGGCTGTTAGCCATCCCAGCATCTCTGAAGCGGTTAACTCACCTCAAGTGATCTGAATTCGAGAGAGACCAAAGACATTAATTTCCTCTGTCCTCAGATTTAGAGAAGACAGATTGTAGCCAGGAAAGCTTTTGTTTTTGCAACTCCTCTTCCCCATCTGTGTACAGCCTTCCCTCGCTCCCCCTGAAGAAATAGAGCACTGATCACCAGTTAGAGCAGTTCACTAGGGTGCATGAGTGAGTTAGCCTAGCAAAATCAAATGAACCAACAGCATATTCTTCTGGAATATGGCTGATGGACAGTCATTTCTCTAAAATTGTACAACTGTGGTGGAACCAAAGCACAGGTGACATCATAATCTTTACTCACTTGAGAATTAGAACACAGACAAACATGTAAATGGTAAGTGAGAAGATTTCTTTAAGTAGAAATTTGGTTTAGTCCATAAAGGGCCTTCTTCATGTTGTGTAGAGTTACAGATTTTTTCAAATTAGTTAACATCTGAAGAGTCCATAAAAATAGTTTCCTAACCCTCCCTTTTAGTATAGGAGACCTCAAAACACATGCTTTTAAACAATTTTACAATTGAATTCCTTGTTTGGTAGATTGCCTTGGACAAGAAGGAGAAAGAGCACATTAACAGAAGGCAATTCCCCATTTTCTTCCAGGGACAACTCATTCCTGGGAGTGGTGAGAATTGGTGGGTGGTAACCATCCATGGTATAGAATTGTTAGAAAGAATATAAACTGCCAAACAGCCATTTTATCTTCCCATTTTGTCAAGAAAGGATGAAGTCTTTCTATGTTTCTGTTCATTTCAAGAAGACAAATAAATACAAATTTTTAAACCAGACACAATCCAAGTTGAATTGCAATCTCAGGAGGTGGCCTCTCATCCACCATGCGGTGTATTAATACTCGTATTTATATCACGGAATTTCAGGGTATATGCGAACATGTTCAGCATGACTCAGGTAAATCTCAGAAGAATGTACTTTACTTACCATTTTTTGTAAAGAAGTGGACAGGAGCTGAGTTGTTAACCAAAACTGTTCCATTACCTTGGGTCACTGTGTGAACTCATTCAGGGTATAAGTGTAAGGCTCAGAAGTCTTGGGATTTAACGCCAGTCTCTTTGCTCAGGCAAAATGACCATGGGTTTCCTTGGGAAGTCCAATGTGTACATAAGGGGGGAGGCCCTGCTGACCTCAGGACTATTAGCTTTAAGGAGATTAGCCCTAGTCCCAGTGATTTTTATGTCGGAGCTAACTAGGAGTTTACTTTTTATGACACGAGACTTCACAGAGTCTAGAAGTGTTTTGTACCATAATCAGAGAAGAAGAAATGGTGCAAGGAAAGAAAACAAAACACAAAAGACCCCTTGCAAAATATTCCAGGTCAAAAGTTGTCTCCTCTCCAAAACCTGCAGAAACACCTTTCTTCTCATCAGTGCACTGTCTGGGAGCTGTTTGAGGCAGCAGCTGTAAGCTGACAGCATGGACTCTACGTGACATACCTCTAACATTAAAGATAATGGTATTACCAAGGTTCAAAACTAAAAATTGAGTGGTATTAATTTAAAGTGCACCGTCAGGACAACAAACCATTGAAGCTGAAAAAGCACTAGTTTCTTTCTTGAGTTTGCCAGTTGCTTACACCTTGAGTTAAGGGCGTGTCTCATTTCCACCTGCTGTGCATTTCCCCTGCCCTAACTGTTCAATATGTCAGGTGGAGGACATTGAATGTTACGAACTGAGAGCCTAATTGAAGCGCATAGTTTTCATCTATGCAATTTCACTTGCTTTTGTCACTTTATGATCTGTTCATATTTGGCATCAATTAAAGATAATTTTTAAGGATCTTACCAAGGAATATTGTGACTGGTTATTTGTCTCTTGTTTAACTGGTCTTTAGGGAAGTTTTTCATGTGGGATCTCTTTAAATAATGTGATGAGCCCAGGGTAAACTCATGAAGCAGCCTCGTGGTACTATCTGTTCTGTGCAAGGAAATGCACTGGGGTTGAATTCTGATAATAAATTCACAGTTTGGTCTCAGGTAGGATCCCAAGGAGAGGCCTTTGGAATTTGGCCTATGAAAGCAGTTGGGGGAATCAAGCTTTGAAAAGGAAAAAAGAAACGAGGCCCCAGGGAGCAAAGTAATTGATTATATTCACTTAAATTGTTTTTTATTTGAAACTTTATTTTCAGTTGCAGTCTAAGCCTTTCAGAAAGGATAGTGTGTGTGTGTGTGTGTGTGTGTGTGTGTGTGTGTGTGTAACAGTGCTGTGGTCTGGCATCAACTAACTTGATAATTACAATAAGGTGTTGGAAGCGATTTTGATGTGAAATAACGAAGTGATTCCTGGTGGTTCTTTGCATAAACTTTTCCCACATAGCTCTATGTGTGGTTAACATTTCTTTTTTTCTATTTTTTTTGAATGACTTATTGGTGCATTTCCTTTTGATTCTTCCTGAGATTTCGAGGTTCTCTTTTCTTGACTTTCAATCTCATTTTATGCAAGCTTTTTATGTCAGACCAAACAGGATTACATGCTTTATGACAGGTGTCTGTTACATGATGCATGCATGGTGTGGCAGGGGCATCATCACAGAATTGTATTTTATTGTGATGGGCTCATATTGTAAGATTTGGAGGTGAATGTTATTTTTGTTGTAGAAGTTGCTCATGAAAGTGGATCATGAGGCTGGCTGGGCTTCCTATGATTTTTCTGTTGTGATCAGAAAACAGACCAGTTGAACTCTGACAGAGAAAGGTAAGAGAGAGCTAGAACTATGTAAATGGCGGTGGGCAAAGGAGCCAGGACATTCACACCTCTGAGTGTGTTTCTCAAAGCTTAGCTTTGGGATGGTTTTCTTGAAGCAGAGATGGACAGATCCAGCGAGCCGTACCAGTAGGGTTGTAATGGAAGCTTTGCTGTATACCGAACTTCAAAAAGAAGGCAAGTCAGTTTTAAGGGGAGGCCAATCAGAGGACTCAAGGACAGAAAGCTGATGTGATTTGATTCCAGCCTCTCTGCCACTGGGTAGGGAAACTGGCTGATGCTTCCTGCAGTCAGTCTAGATTTGTAGAGTTAACCAGACTGGAGCGTGGAGGGAAGGCTAACCCCGAGGCTGAACGGAGCCTGTCCATTCAAAGTCTTATGCAGATAAGACAGCATAGTAATGCTGCATGACTGGAAAGCAGCCCTTTGGACAGGCTTAAAAACAGGTCATTGAAAATATCCTATTTAATTAACTGAATTTAATATATAATTGATTTTTATAAAGCTTATTTATTTTGAGAGAGAGAACATGAGCAGAGGAGGGAGAGAGAGAGAGAGAGAGAGAGAGAGAGAGAGAGAGAGAGAGAGAATCCCAAGCAGGCTCCACACTGCCAGCATGGAGCCTGACACAGGGTTCCAACCCATCAACCACGAGGTCAGGACCTGATCCATAACGAAGAGTTGGATGCTTAACCAACCGAGCCACCCAGATTCCCCAAATATACCATCAATTTTAATATGCACTGTTATTTGACATATTTTAAAGAACAAGACAACATGTTATGATCTGCTGTATTAATTCATCCCAATTTTAGAGATGTAAAAATGTAAAAAAAAAAAACAACAAAAGAAAAAGAAAAAGGGAATCTTAGAATTAATGAGCCACCATGATTTAAACATTATGCCCCCCTTTGTTTCCTGGTATGAGAATAGCTTTGAATCGTAAACCCATTAAATTTGCAGTTCCTTCAGATCTGAGCCGTTGCTTCAGGTTTTCTTTTCACTATCTGTTAATACCACAGTGTTTTTGCTCAGCCCTGTCCTTAATTTTGGCTTTGTGCAGATACGTTTTGGAGCCTCCTGTCTGCATGCTGGAGGCCTCAGACTTCATCATGTCTGGAAGGAGCTTTGTTCTTGCTGCTCCCCCCTCCCTTGCCCCTCAACAGACTCCCTCTCTTAGAAGATGGTCAGAACCTCTCAGCTCTTGGCTTTATCAAGTTGGGGGCAACATGACACCCTCGATCCCAGGGAGGTGCTAATAGCAACACTTCCAGTTTGTTTAGCGCTTTGCAGTTTTCAGGCCACTTCCACGTTAAGTATGTTGTTTTGTTCTGCTTGGGGAATTAGGTAGGGCTCATATCACTGTCCTTGTCTTATAGGCCAAAGGATCTGCCCAAGGTCACTGGGTGGAGGGGGCAACCCTGGGTTCATTGATGTTTCCATGGTCCAGTGCTGGCACATGATAGGGACTCTGAGTGTTTATTGAGCTGCTGGGATGCTAGAAAGTGTAATGTTACATAGTAAAGAGAAACTAGTAGGCTTTGCTTAGGGATGTAGGCTCTTTGAGTCTTTAAGCTGCTCATTTCTAAAATGGAAATGTAATGGAAATGTTGTGGGATTAAATGAGATGACACAGGTTAACATGTTTGGTAAATTCTAACATGTTCTAGAACACATTATATGTAAGATACAACATATGTGTTATATGTGTTCATATGTTCTATGTGAGATAGAAATAGTTATGTTTTTAATTAAAATGAGAACAGAGGAGCAGGGGGAGGGGGCTGCCAGATGATTTCTCCTCAGAGGAGGAACTGTCCTTTAAAGGAAGACTCTAGGGGGATCAGATGCTTAATTCAAAAAATAATGGTATTATGGTAGAGTTTGAAGACTTGGGGGGCAGAGACATTTTCAGTAGGGATTTTCAGTATATCCTGCATATAACAACAGCTATGCTGCAGCCCCACAGAATACTGAGCCACCATTTCTGGTTCTGTTCCTCCCTTACACTGTCACATAATACTATTTTGCTTCTTCAGACCTCAAACATCAAGGGCACGCTCTGCTCTGTTACAAGTGAAGGGACCATAAGATATCTTCAGTCATTTGCATCCCTTCTCTTTGCCTCATTTCCCTCATGTACAAAATATTGTGTGATTTAATTTTTTTCTTCCCACCTGTGAATATTGAGAAATAAAGCAAGATGTTGTTTGCAAAGTTTTCTCATATGCTTGTCTTAGAGATATTATATAAATATAAATATATTCTTAACTTCCCTTGCTAAAAATAAAATAACCCTCACAAGCACACATGAGTCAATGCAGCCTTCTCTTGAATAGCACAATACTACAAAGATGTTTATAAAAATGTATAGGTTATCTCTACTGTGGTCCAACTCTTTCTTCTTAAAAATTATTAGATAAAGTAGCCGTGATTTACATGACAGTGGAACTTTCATCTGAGGTTCTCAAGGAATTTCATTGTAATTAAGAAGTTGAGTATTTGTTAGAATCTTTGGCTCATGCAACATTTTTCTAGAGAATAACATTCAGGGGTTACATTCTCTACCTTATTAATGATTTTTTAAAGATACAATTTACATGGCATGTTCATGTTTGCTGAAATAGATAACATGTTTCCATGTTGTTTGAAGTGCCCAGCAGTAAATACACTTTAGGAATGTTTCTAGAGAAACTAATTCCAGTAGAAATTATTTTTTCAGAATTGAAATCAGAGGATGATCAGTGAGTAGGAGCTTAAGCTTTGGATAATTAAGTTTTGAGCTGAGGGCCACATCCAACTTTTATTAAAAATGCTCATTTCTCTATGTATTAAGACTGTTTGGAAATCCAAGGTGCTTTAATTATCTCTACAATGATCATTGCTTTTTTCCATTCCATAAAATATTATTTCACTGTTACAGGAAGGAAATAATTTGTTTTATGTGAATTTCAAAGGAAATTTCTGAGAGTAAGTTTTGACCCATCATTGTTCCCTCTTCATTAGCAAGCAAAATAATTTTCAATCTTAGAGGGAGTAGTGTATACCAATCTTAAAAGATGGGATGCCCAGCTCTTAGTTTTTGAAAAACCACAAGATATTGGCTTATTGGTTTATTTTTTCTTTTTAATGTTTATTTATTTTTGATAGAAAGAGAGACAGAGTGTGAATGGGGGAAGAGGCAGAGAGAGAGGAAGAATGTGAAGCAGGATCCAGCCTCTGAGAGGTCAGCACAAAGTCCCACGAGGGGCTGGACGTGGGGCTCAAGGTGGGGCTCGAGGAGGGGCTCCAACTCAGGAACTGAACCGTGAAATCATGACCTGAGCCAAAGCTGGACACTTAACCAACTGAGCCAGGCAGGTGCCCCATATTGGCTTATTGTTAAAGGACATTTCTAGTTAAGATAGAATGACTTTCTTTTAGGTTTCCAGGGGATGAAGTTCCCATTTGTTGGCATTTAAAAAATAATGTTTATCTTTAATGGATAAAGATGAATACTCTAAATATCATCAATCACAGGTTTAGTAATTAAAAAACAGAACAATTTATAGCTCCCATAATTAGCATGTTGGAAGAAAAGTATTTGTCCTCTGAAACAGTTTTCAGGTGGTGCATTAGAGCAGCGTTTCCAGCCGGGACACCCATTGGATGGGCAAAAGGAGGTCATTTAGCCTGAAAAAGGAAAATATCTGTCTTTAATTATAAATCTCAAGATTGTAGCAAGAGTATGATGGGCAAAATGAAAATGATATTGTTTCACCTTTCTGAAGGCAGAGAGTTTAACCAGGATAATTTTCAAGTCTTTAGTTTTAAAATAGCTGGTTAGGAAATAGGCTCACAGTGGGGAGATTTGAGACTCTGGCTCATGTGTTGTGCATATTAAACCACTCATTAATTATTATGATGACTAAAGCCATCCTTCATCAGTTAATGTGGTTTAATGTTCAGTGATGGGACTATTATGCTGTTTCTAAAAAGCCATAGATATTGTGTTATGGGTCAATTCACTGCACTCAGTGGTCAGTCGAGTTGTGACTTGGGTTTTTAAACTCAGGATTATATTATCCAGGAAGCTTACTGGAATCCAGTAAGATAGACTCTTTGTTATGACAGATTATATAGATAGAGTCTCACGGAGAAGAAAAGAGATTCGTCAGATTTGAGGATATGGTCTTGGGAAGCCTTAGCATTCTCATGTTCAAAACCAAGTAACATTTTCATAGGTCCTAAACGTACTGACCTAAAAGGAAAATGGTTAGAGGTGATTTTTACAAGACAGAGTCTTGTAAAATGAATGAGGATAACCATGTTCCATTTAAATTTATTTACTTTATACCTGACGGCTTTATATTAGGTGCGGTTTCCACTCTCCTCATAAATACAGTGGCTCTGTGAATGAAAATTCTGAATTTGTCACCTGTTGCAGCAAGTCCCAATTTCTCTGGCTGCGCTGACATTTGACCCTTACTGTATTGGGTTCAGTTCCTCAGTTCCATAAACACAGTAGTTGAGAATAACCACGAAAACGGTTAATCTTGGTGCCCTTTTCTTTGGGAAGGAACCTTATTTTGGATTACTTTGACAGAGATTGTAACTTTAACCATTGATAGTTTATTGCTGAGTTCTCTCCCAAGACACAAAGACTGAACACCTCCAGAAAATACATTTCCTCATCCATTCTAGTTGAGATTGGATTGGTACATTTTTCATACATATTCCTGCTTCCTTTAGAAGTCAGATGTTGGCAGTTCATTTTTCTAGAAAACTGTTCATATTCTTAGGCTATCAGGGGTTTGACTTGTTAGAGCATCATCTTTTGGATTGATGGTTGTAGACATCCTAATATTTTCTGAGAATCTTAAAAATGCTGTTTTACTGGCACTTCGGTGCTATGTATCTTTCAAGACCAAAGGTGGAGAGGGTCAGAGCACTTAAAGATGGAAAAATAGAAGTTTATTTCTTCCTCGTTATCCTTTCCTTCCCCGTACACTATTAAGTGCCCACACATCACTTATTTGGGGGACCTGATGTCTGTATTGCCAGGAAAATGCCTATCCTGATCCCCAGTTCATGTATGTGAACACACACACACACACACACACACACACATTTATACACTCTGATCTCTACTCATCTACCTGTCCATGAACCCATAGGTATCACCTGTGTTATAGGTGTGTTAGCCAAAATGGGGTAGCACTTTTAATCGATACTACAGATTTGTCACCACTCCCTTTTAATTAAGCAACACACACACAGAGACACACAGTAAGATATCATGATAAATTTTTCCATTTTGCAGTTAAAGAAACTGTAATTCAAAGTAAAGGAAAAAAAAAACAAAAACCAACAGAAGTTGGGGATCCCAGCATATTTTTCAGTGGGCTCTGGGTGCTCACCACAATGAATATAGTGACAGTGTATCTGATTCTCTCTTGCTTGGGTTTATGCTCCATTGCTCCATGGATAGCTCAGGCACATAGTGACAGAGAGTGGCCTGGGGTGGAAAATATGTATGTGGATCGTCTCTGAACATTGGTCTCTTCCTGCCGGGGCCAGTTCCTTCCACTTTGTTAAGTTCAAAAAGTGTCTATTTTCTGTTGTGTGGTCTGCTGAGAAAGTGACCTTCCTAAGGGGAACACTAAAGCTGGAAACTTTCCTTGCCCTTGCAGAATTTGGGTCAGTGGACCTATGGCATATGTCTTTACTCCTCTAAGACTTTGTTTGCTGCTTTGTAAAATAACTAACTAACCAAATAAATAAATAACTGCCTTAACAATGTTGTTCCCCTGACTCACAAATATCAAACTATTTTGATACTTTTGTTATTTTGATATTTTGGAAAAAGCTGCTGTACCTCCCAAAGCCTGGCAACGTTCCTCAGATTTGTGTGAATTGAAGACGTCTCATAAATGAATAAAAATTTAAGTGATATAACGTACTTAAGGTAAATAGTTTTGATATTATTTAAACTAACTGCTTAAATAACTGATATTATTTAAACTAACTTGGACCCCCAGCTTTATTTAGACTCTAAACTTGCAAACCACAGGAAAGATGCAGTTTTGTTTGCCGTATGTACAAATGCTCCACCATTTAATGGTGTCTTAGTTAAAGGGGTAGTGTAATAAGTGTTCCTTTTTTATCATTTGCAATTTATGAGAAACCTTCACATACATGATCTTATTTGACCCTTGCAGTGGCTTCTTGAGGAGACAGGTAAGTTCTGACTCTTTCTTTTCCAGCTGCAGGTTGAGTCCTCCTGGGGAATAGACTAGGAGGTGGAGAGCCATGCAGCCATGCAGCAAGACTGTTAGGGAGTGCTCTCAGGGGATTATACCTGGGAGGGGAGAGAAAGTGAAGCTGACCAGGGGGAGGTGTCAGGCTGCAACACAGTTACAACAGAGGCTTGGTCATCCCTGTAGGGAACTCTGAAGCTACAGTGGTCCTTCAGACTTTCCCTGAGATGGGATAAGGGGGCAGGACTTTACTTGTTCTTGCTGACCCATCTCTGGATGAGGATACCCTGAGAAGAACTTAACCTTGGGTGAGGTCACTGTCTTCATTGGAGGCAATTCCCAAAGAGGGCTCATGGCTGAGGGCATTCCCAGCAGTTGAGGGGTGAGTTATTCAGTTGTGACGGGGGCTTGGGTCTTGCATCAGAGCGCCTATAACGGAGGACGTCATAAACTTGCATGTGGCCAGAGGGAAGGTACCAAGAGGGAGAAAGATGAACAGTAAAGCAGAGGAACATTAAAAAGTGGGATCATCAGTTTCTAATAATCGAGAGTTTACTGTAGTTCATAGATTGACTTGTTAAATGGATAAAGTGCTCTGAGGCCCCTGGAGGTGCTTCTTTCTAATGCATGCTAGAAGGCATCTTCCAGACTAGCCTGAGCTCTCCTGTATGGATTGAGTTCAATTATTAATCAGGAGTGATGGGCGATGCTGGCTAATGCTGCCTAATGGCACAGGCTGGGTAATTGTGCTCCTTTGTAATGCATGTTCAGAGCACAGATTCGGATGGTATTGACACAGTCTGCTCCTCGCTCCGCCTGAACACCTCTGTGGTGTAATGCTTTGAGTTCCCAGTAAAATGCACCAAACCGCTTGTGTGACTTAATGCATCTGTGTAACATTAGCACTTCCTCTTAATGTGTCACATGGATGACAAAGAAGTGCCTGGAAAGGAGTTGGTGGGAATGGGGCTTTTAAAAGCAAACTCAGCCTGTGTGGCCCTATCACCATGCCCCTAAGTGTTTTTGTGGCCAATTTAGAACTACTCAGCATGGACACCATACACCTGCATCCTCCTTAGCAGAGTCAGCTTGGCCTTTGGTCCAGAAATGACAGGGTTATTTAGATTGTCCATCTGAAAACAGACCTCAGAGGAACTAATTGTTTGGGCAGCTTTGCACTTGGACCTGAAAAAAAAAAACCTCTAGGCTATGGTGATTAATGGTAATTCTGATTTCTCTGTGTCTCTAACCTGCTAGCAGGAAATTTACATTTGCTAAAAATCCAGCTTGTTGCGCTCCAGATCCAGATCTGATCCAACGTGGATTTGAGTCTATTCAGAGAACAAATATGATTCCCCAAACATCTGTCATTCTGTAGTATCAAATCACGGTTGTGTTGGAAATCTAGATTTTATATTTTGAATCCCAAACCATAGCATTTTAATACTTAGAGTGTAGAATAAAATGTCAGCTTCTTTTGGCTTAGGTAGTAAATCATACAAGCCCGTGGATCCTTGCAGTTTATAAAGTAACCATTTAAGGAGTGAAATCGGGTTAGTCAGATTTAAGGCCTGCCAGTTTTGGAGGTGTGAAAGACCCTAGGATAGATTTTGCTGTAATCATTGAGACCTGAAGCCTGCTGGTCTCTGAACAAAAGAAGAGGGAAGATAAAGAAGCTGTCACCTCAGAGGTTTGACTCTCTTACCTCCATTTTGGGAATACTGTCTCTGTATGTATGTGTGTCCTCATGCGGTATTTTTCCTTTCTTAGTTACTTTTCTTTCTTGCTTCTAAGTTTTTCTAGCCACCAGTAAAGCAGTAGCAAAGCATGACCCTATTTCAGATGAGACTCTTCCAGAAAAATGACCTGTGGGAAAACCTCAGTTGGAACAGAGAAGTCCATTTCTTTCTAGCACTCTAGAAACATCATCCCTGTCGTCTGAGTCTTCTAGAAAAATGAGCTAGTGTCCCAAATGAGTTCCCTTCTTTAAGTGATAACAAAATTGAAAGGACTCTAAAGAAATGAGATCATTAACATCTCAGTGAAGGAAAGGGTTATTTCTATGGAGTAAATGGAATAGCTATAAGGAACTGTGGGAAATAGATTAGATTGTACAAATAAAAAAACATTTGCTTCTACCTAAGACTCCACTGATCCACTCTTAGAAAGATATTTGCAAGAACATGAGACTCAGAATTACCTGTCCTTTTATTGAATTCCCTTGTGACTTATGCCATATGTGTATAAGGGGGCTTTAGAAGCCTAGTCCATGGTCATTTTTCTCCATGCAAAGTCTACAGATTAATGTAGGGAGCAAACATTAATGTAATTAATGCAAAATCTACCCTGGATTTCATAATTCCCAAACCCTACTAATCTGAGATGACTATTTTATTTTTTTTTAATTTTTTTTCAACGTTTGTTTATTTTTGGGACAGAGAGAGACAGAGCATGAACGGGGGAGAGGCAGAGGAAGAGGGAGACACAGAATCGGAAACAGGCTCCAGGCTCTGAGCCATCAGCCCAGAGCCTGACGCGGGGCTCGAACTCCCGACCGCGAGATCGTGACCTGGCTGAAGTCGGACGCTTAACCGACTGCGCCACCCAGGCGCCCCTGAGATGACTATTTTAAATAGCACAGCTTCCATTTAGACAGAATTTCTATTCATCCACACTTAAGGATGGAATAATAGGAGCCTATTATATACATGATTGCATCATGCATATAGAGGATCGAGGTTTGCATCAGCTGGAGTCAAGTTACATTTGGTTGGGAAATTGTGCGTGACAGTATGAGATATGGAGATGTCTACCGACCAAAGCAGTTTGGTTAGCATAAGCTCTAGTCCACAGTTGTAGCACACTAAAAATCCAGAAAACTTCCAAGACCTGGAATATTTTTAGTTGCTGTGAAATGAAAATTGCTTGGGTGTTAGCTACTTAAGAGAGAAGATAAGGAAGCTTATCCTTGTTATAAAGTTTTCTCTCTGTCTTTGCAGCCATAGGGCAAGGGCAGCTCCTGGGCTTCTTGGGCAATGTTTCCATGAGCATGTTCTTAACTCAGCAGTAGCATCACAGAGGTACTGGTGCCATCAGAATGGTGGGTTTTGGTTTGGTTTGGCTTTGGTTTTTACGCGGATGCAAGATCTAGACTCAGAAACCATTTACTGTGTTACTATTAGTATGCCCTACAACTCTTGTAGTTGGTCTACTTTTTCTCTTTCCTTTTTGATTCCTTCCTTCCTTCCTTCCTTCCTTCCTTCCTTCCTTCCTTCCTTCTTTCCTTCCTTCCTTCTTTCTTTCCTTCCTTCTTTCTTTTCTTCCTTTCTCCTTCCTTCCTTCCTTCCTTCCTTCCTTCCTTCCTTCCTTCCTTCCTCCTTCCTTCCTTCCTTCCTTCCTTCCTTCCTTCCTTCCTTCCTTCTTCCTTCCTCTTTCTTCTTTCTTTCTTTCTTTCTTTCTTTCTTTCTTTCTTTCTTTCTTTTCTGAAGTGTTAAGAGACAAGCCTCCATTTCCAATGCAGCATGGAGATCTTTATACCCAGAGAAACCAAAATTGTTTGGACCTTGTCTATAAACCAAAGGTGACAAGATCTGATACTAATAATGCCTCGGATACATATCATGGAATAATAGAAACTCAGAGTTGACCTGAACCTTTAAAGTCATCTTTTTCTTCACCTATTTGTACTTAAATGATCTCAACAGCCTTCTTCCCAGTTCCCCATCTTTTCTGTATTGTGCCACTTCAGTTTGATAGTCACTGATTTGCAAGTCTGGTTCTGTCATTATATCATTGTATCTTAAACATGATTCTACTGATGGGGAAAAGCAGAGCACTGGAAAATGTCTCGCTGCTCAAGCTCAGAAATTCTGATTCTTGAACTAGGATTTAGTCACATAGTCTTGTACTGCTATGAAGATAAGTGATCTGATGCAATATTGGAAAAATGGTATAAATAGTAATAAATATATTTTGTTCTTGTGACCATTTTAAGTCATTCTGTCTGGACACAGTGGTGGTTTAGCATAATGTTCAGAACATTCATTTAAGCCCATTTCAAAATGTGTTTATTTTTCTCAACAGAGATGTATATAATTTGTTTAAAAACATCTTTTCATAAATGTGTTGAGGTCTTCCTAGTACCAGATGTACATAATTGTATATTTCACTAGTGCTGTACATTGTAATATTAAATCTTTTTTTTTGTTTGTTTTTGTTTTTTAGCATATCACACACTATTTTATCAGCACAAGCTTTCAGCCATAAAGGAAATAAAATCAGACTTTGGCTAGATAAGAACTTTAGCAAACATTAAAGATTTGTCTACCTCTTTAGATGTTTGGTATCATTATTCCCTTATTTAAAAGTATCAGTTCTTTCCTAATCTATACAGGGTAAAGTTCACATTCCTTAGTGTGGTAAAGTAGGACATTAGACATCCAATGCAGCAAACCTCCCATGAAAGGGATACACTTCTCTTCTCTCTTAAGTAGCTAGCACTCAAGAAATTTTTATTGCATAGTGTTATCTTATGCCACTTTAATTTGTGCACTAGCTCACAGAACCACTCACCATTTGCAGAAATTTCCACCCACCATTTCTAGAAATGAGGCTAATGATACATTTATTTATACATCACTATATCTCTGCATGCATTGTTCTTTGCTTGAATATATGTTGGTTTCCTACTTTTATTATTACTAGACGGCTATTCAATCCATAAAAACCCAGCTTGGTCATCACCACCATTGGATCCCTATAACAATTAAAAATATATTCAAATAGATTCTTATTTTTATCTATCGCTCTATTACACTGCATTTCTCAGGAGTAGGAATCATGTTCGGTATATAGTAGGTGCTCCATAAGTACTGGTTGAATGAGGAAAGAAATAATTTTTGCTATGGCGCAGATGCTGTGGGCAGAACTCAACAGAATTTTGCAAGCAGGTAAGATTTTAAGTGCTCATAATGTATTATCTATGCAACAGCTTTCTTCAAGGAACTTAATGTTCTAAAGTCTTTAGCCTTATTTTATCCTTCCAGATTTACCATTTGACTTTTGAAAATAGGGTAAATAGTACTCCATCTGTTATTCCTGTGGGCAGGAAACAGGCATATCTCCTTCACATGGCCCATATAGGTCTTCCTTATGACTCCTTTGCCTCAATACACCAAGTTAAAAATTACATAATGGGGTTGATAACTACACTTCTGTAAGCATCCCTAGGAGAGGGAGGGAGACAGGGAGACCTTTCTGGAAAAGATAGTGAAACAAGCCCAGAAAAGGAAGAGAACCTTCTAAAAATGACACTAAATTAATGGCAGATCTAAGACTAGAAGCCAGAAGGCCCAACAGGGTTGAAATATTTTCTCTCTCTTAAAAGTCAGACTATTACTATTCATAGTGCAGTGGGGACTGCTTTTTGTCTTTCTGTTCTCACTCAAGTCTAGGAGTTGTGTGCAGCTTTCCACTTAGGTCTTCTGATTTTCAGGGCTCATGAAAGCAGATCAACTCTTTTAATGCTTCCAGAATTAAACAAGCCCAAGTCTTCCTATCCCTCCCCCCAAAAGCATCATATTATAGAAACATTGGGGTTATAAAAGTAATTTGCCCTACATAAATGTCTTCAGGGAAAAGCTGTGCCATAGGTTCTCTTTGTTGAAGATCAAGTGGTCTCTCCTAGGTGAGCTGGGTCTCCTTTGTCACCCAGTTGAATCCTGTCCTTCTCTTCTTTGCTAATATTGCCTCTACCATCCCCGTCTTGTGCTATTTCTTTGTCCTCTGTGGTGTTTGCAACACCTCCCAATATAGCATCCTCCTGCCTTTAATAAACGTGCTGTTAGTGTTTTCCCCTCCTACCTCATCATTAATAAAGATGTTAAGGAAAACTGGGCCCATCACCAATCCATGGAACACCCCACTAAACACCTCCCACCCACTCGCAACATAACCATTTATCATTACCCTTTGTTTACAATCCTTTCAACTCTTCCTCATCCATGTGGCAGTGCTTACACCCCAGCCAGCTTGCACTTCTTCCTCCAGGGCGACAGAGAATCCTGCACTCTTCAGCTGCATTGTAATCAGCAGGATAGGCTTTGTTTGGTGACAGTGCAATTTGGTGAGAAGTACGGGATTTGATGAAGAAAGAATACAAATGCTTGAGGTCTGACATATACATATTTTTTAGTGATTATTTCCAAGAAGGAATAGATAGCACACAGAGGGTTGACTTAGGAACCGGATGCCAAGAAAATGACAAGTGTAGCCAGTTAATCTGCCAAAGAGATGCTAGCAGTTTTGTCAACCCAGAATGTATGTAGAGACACTTAGAGAAGCACATACACTCACTCACTTTCTTGTGGCTTAAAAATAGGTTTATACTCACCCTTGACTCCCAAGTGTTAGATGAAGAACAAACTCTCTTGGTCTTTTCTTAGGACTGGATTTTATTTAACTTTGATATACAGACTCTGAGAATTGAAAATCAAGTAAGATAGGATCTCTGTTCACAAGGAGCTCAGTGTGGGAGACAGAGGGACTCTAGCACTGGCAGTATGGTGGGGTAAGCTCACTATCAACACACAGACATCCTTACTTTTTTGGGGGGGCAGGGGGCTTATGACAACAAAAATATATTCTCTCATACTTCTGGAGGCTAGAAGTCTGACATCAAGGTGTCATGAAGGCTGTGCTCTCTCTGACGGTTCTAGGGAAGATTCTTACTAGCGTCTTCTAGCTTCCAGTTGCTGACAATCCTTGGTGTTCCTTGGCTTGTATGGGCATCACTCCAATCTCTATCTGTCTTCATGCAGCTGTCTTTCCTTCGTGTGTCTGTGTCTAATTTCCCTTATCTTATGAGGATCCCAGTCATTGGATTAGGGCCAACAACTAATCCAGTAAGCATCATTACATTTATCATTACAGATTGTTCCTTTTCTACCTGTGTTAATTGATCTAATTTTAGTGTGTGTGTGTCCACATTCTGCCTCTCTTGAGTTATAGTTGCTGAAACTGCACGCTGTATTCAGGCATAGATATACCATAAAAGATGAAGAAGCATTTTCTTTATAATGCCCGTTTTGTCCAGCAACTCTTCAGATTAATTTCAGCAGGGTATCTTTTCTCAATTCTCTGAACTGTCAAAGCATGATATTTACCTCTTTTATGGTACCTCACACCTAATGAAGAGTTGTTTATGTCTTTCTGCCCCACTACATTATAAAGTACTTACTGGAAGGAGCCACACTGTGCATATATGTGTGGCTCCCACAAAACTGATAGCCTTACTTGCCTTAATATATGCATGAATAGATGTACATAAGAAGGAAGGAAGGAAGGAAGGAAGGAAGGAAGGAAGGAAGGAAGGAAGGAAAGAAGGAAGGAAGGGGTGGACATCTTACTATTCTTCCAACTAAAAATTAAAATAAAAAACCCCAAAACTATTTTCCTTCCTGAGACCTTTTCCTCTCACTTTTCTACTGATAAAATTCAATCAGAAGGTGATGAGGAAAAATAAGTGATATGGGTCTAAAGAGTGTCAATAAGTTTCACATAACAAAATAGAATGTGTTTTGTCCTTCCCTCCCCACATTTGTTCTGTTAACCTGACCTCTCCACAATTCCTTTTCATGAGCCTCTGCACTCCTGGGGGTGGCCAGCTCCTGCACCTCCCATGGGAGATGCTGGCATTGCTGGTACCCCGATGGGATTTTGTCTACCTCTCCCTCTATACTAAATAGTGCCTAACATACTCATCTAAAACTTGAAAGGAAAGGATATTTTAAATTTGCATACGCCCTTTTAATCTTTCTTCAAATCACCCTGTGCTCTGATTCTCTCCATTTCTGTCTCAGTGATTCTTACATCTTAGCAATTTCACATCACTTGCATCCTATAATAGCTACTTAAATCCCATTTTGATTTTTTTAACTGAAGATAATGGTTGACAAGGGTGTAAATATGAATATAATTCCACCCCTTCTTTTTGCTTGGGGATAAAACTAGCAGGGAAATGCAGAATATTACATGCATAAGTGTGATATTTGAGTGAGCAAGTTCAGTAGAACGAAATCAGGTGGGCTTTTGCACATCTGGGTTCTGGTGCTGTGGCTTCGCCATCGACAGGTGGTGTGATCCTATGATAGTTACTTCCTCTTGCTGGACCTCAGGTTCCCCATCCTTTGCAATCCTGATCTCTAGGTGTCTTTCCAGCACTGTGGATGCCACGCAGGGTAAAACAAAGCTGAACATCATTCTTGGGAAGAGTCTCAGTACAATCGTACAATCTCAAAGCACAATTGGCTTTGTATTGTCAGCAGCTGGCTCTTCACTTTGTGTTTATTCAGACCTCCTGCTTCTCATACCATCCTCCTGCTTCTTCCTTATGATTGAGTGAGAAGGAGGGAAGTGAGACGATTGCATCAAATATTACTTCTAGGCACTTCTTGTAATGTTTGGGGGAAGATCAATTTTTTTTAAGTAAGCCTATTCATTTCTTTGTGGATTTGATTTTAAGGTTTTATACTGATTTTTCTGGAAAGTAGAAAGCTTCTTTTAACAGGGACGATATGGACACTTAATGGTGCTTAATAGAACGAGTTTTTCTGATACTTAAAATGACATAGTGATGATGCAGGAGCAAGCTGACTAAGCTGAGCCTGGTAAGCTACATTTATTCATTTATCAATTATTCATACTTGGACTTCTTCCAGAAATAATATAGAGTGGTATACAATAAAAAATCACATTGGCAAAAGTATTGTAAAGTCAAAGGTAAAAAAGCCGTGTAGTGAAGGGAGGAGAGACAATTGTACAGAAAAACCAGAGTTAAAGATTTTTATTTCAATTGAGCCCAAACTTCACCCTTGAGATTCCTGACAGCCAAGGAGAGAAAGGAAACATAATGAGTCACATGGTTCTCATCATCTACCAAAAAAAGCATGTTATGCCTTGAGGTGATGTGATGCCTTGGTCTAATTTTTCTCTAATACTAAAACTCTAAGAGCAATTGAATATATGATTTTTATGCCAATAAGAATTTTTTCATCCTTTATTAGTGCTTTTACAACAGCTGTAGAGTTTTAACTTTATAAAACCATATTTTATATTGACCTTCAAATAAAACTGAAGGCATGTTATATTGTAATTATGAAAGCATTTCTATTGAGATAAAATAAAACAGTACGTGGGTTCTTGTTTTTGTTTTGTGAAATTGATAGTTAAACTGGACTCAGTGATAGACCTTAAAGGATCAGAAGATAGAATTGTTATAATGTTCCTTATATTATCTGTCTCAAAGAGGAATGGTCTCCTGCATGCTTTTGACAGGATCTAGATAGTATACCATCTGAGTGCGAAACGTATAGGAAATCCAGCTTTTTGTAGAAAAGGTAACCATATGCTTTAGCTACAGAGCAGATTGGTGGCAAATTCAACATTTTGCTGTGCAATTAAAAAGCTTCCCTTGTAATTTTACCCTATGGCAATGCATTTCATATGACATGGAAGTGGCCGCTGGCTTTTTCAGACAGGGTTAAATTTTGACATTTAAAGTCAGGATAACTGTGAAGGTGGATAAATTCTATACGGGATGCAGTTTTCCCATTGGGGATGTAGCCTTGAGTATAAGTTAATTCTTCAAGTCCATGGATGTAATCACTGTGATGTAGTATTTCCCCAAATCATTGAATTATGAAACTGTTTTACTTACAGCAAAATGATAGAACTTCAACAGGAGCTTATGAAATATAATGTGTGTTGAAGATGTGATATCACAAATGAATTAATCGTTGTAAGAAATGATCAAATTTTATTCATATGTTTAATATACAGTAAACATTGACTAATATCATAAAGATGTTAAAATCACAAGATATGATGCATAACATAGACTAACAGTCTTCAAAGACATGATGCGCTATTTGATGCTGGTTTGCAGTTATTCAAGACAAGGTCTGAGTTTACAACCCCTTCACTTTTCCAGAGTGCTTTTGGTAGGTAAGGTATGAACACAAAGCACTGAGCCAATTAGGGATCACAATATCAGCTTATCATCCGAGGTACTGACAAATTGTGTTATAGGGCATCATTTAGACTTGAAGCATGCTTGAAGCAAATTGAGAGTCCTCCCTTTCTGTATCACAGAGAGCTGAACCTGCCAGCCAAAGCTTAGAAAGAAAGCAGAGGAGTTGTCAGCTCTCTCTACATCTCCACACACACCACACCCAGTGGTTTGTTTGAACCTATGGAAGCCCACTCAAGAGAGCCGATTGTTAAATTTTCAGGAATTTTGCAAGCCTATTGTAAAATGTAGCCATTATAAAAAAATAAATATTATAAACTTTAAGGAAATTATATTTAAAACAATGACCCTATTCACAGCTGATCATTTTACAATTATTTACTACATTTTATAATTATCAGTGCTCTTGAGGTTATTCATGTCTGTTATATCCATATAATAGAAAAACCCCATATTTGGTGATATCAAGTTGGTAGCTTGAAATTGGCCATGGTAGGAGTATTACGCCACAAAAATTGGCTAATGCTGTAGGCCCTTTTATATTTCTTGAAAAGCCAGTTGTTAAGCATTTTTCAGCACTACTGTGCCCACCCCTAACCTTGACATTATGATTGTGTCTATTTTGTTAAAAGGAAACTGAGGCAAAGAAAACTTAAGTAACTGACTCAAGGTCACAAAGCTAGTTAGCCAGGCAGACTGGCCTACATCTTCTACTCTGATATTTTGCTAGACCATCTCCCTACATAATGAAAGTAATGTTTCTACTCATGGGACAGCTGCTTCATGTGTGAATAGGATATCAGGCAGTAAAAGACTATAGTAATTGGCTAATGGAGACACCAAAATAATTACCTAATTTATTAAAAAGTGCTGAGAAAAAATGGGGCACCTGGGTGGCTCAGTCAGGTGAGCATCTGACTTTGGTTCAGGTCATGATTTCACAGTTTGTGAGTTTGAGCCCCATGTCAGGCTCTATGTTGACAGCATGAAGCCTGGAGCCCACTTTTAGTTCTGTGTCTCTCTCTCTCTCCCCCTCCCCTGCTCATGCTCTGTCTGTCTGTCTCTCCCTCTCAAAAAAAAATAAATAAACATTAAAATATTTTTTAAAAAATGCTGAGTAATGTTCTGTGCCAGACCCTGATTGTGGAGCTCCTTGCTCCTAGGGAGGTTATAGCAGGAGGAAGACACAGACAAGCCATAGGGTGTTTCACTACAACATGGTTAGTGCTGGGGTAGGGTAAATATAAGGTCCTTTAGTAGTATATAATAGAGGCACCTAGCTAAGACCCAAGACCCAAGAGGTCTTCCTGGAAGAAGTGACTTTAAGCTGAGAACTAAGGATATGTAAACCTTAGTTAGACAAAGATCATGGAACAACTCTGTACGCAGCAAGAATAGCATGTGCTGAGGTCTAGCAGAGAGAGGGAGTGCTAAGGAGTTCAGGCACTATAGGAGGTTCAGTGTGGATGGAGTGTAGACACAAGGAGCAGGGGGCAGGATTATGGTAAGTCTTGCCAGCCAAGCCTCAGATATTATATTTGATCTCAAAGGCAATGGGGAAAATTTTTAAATAGGAAAGTGATAGAGTTAGCTTTATATTTATACTTCATCTGATTGCTATTTGAAAAGATTGGAGGGGCCCAAGACTAACACTTGAGAAATCACTTAGGGTTCTGGAACATGGGAATCTAGCAAGATGGCAGTCTGTAAGATGAAGAGCCAGTCTTTTCCAGTGGGTTTTTTTCACCTTGGAAGGTTGATAGCAATGCTGTTGAGAAACAATGTCAGCACAGTGGCAGGGAAGCCTGGTAGCAGTGGGTTGGGGATTGGATAGGAGGCGAGGAAGCGTTGACAGTGTTCAGAAGAATCTTGGGAAGAAGTGTATAAAGAAAGAGTGAGGGTCACATGAAGCTGGAGAAAAGCATTAGATTTCACCACCCACCAGAAGTGGCTTTGTTCTTTTTTTTTTCTTGCTTATGACATTCCTTACATTCCCAGTGTTCCGATTTCAGGAGGAGACACACACATTACTTATAGCAAACAACCCCAGTATTTCCCCCAATAAGCCCAGCCTGGGTTCTGGAATGTCTTCTTCTTCCTCTGGCCTCCTTTAACAAAATGCTGATTTCCTCAACTCTCAAGTTTATTTATTCTTGGCTGTCTGAGGACAGAGTCCGTGTCCTACTCATCAGTCTATCCTCAAGATCTGGCTCCTTGTTGATTCTAAATCTTTGTGGACTGACTGACTGACTGATTAAATTAGATGACTGCCTTCTAGACATAAAGATGTAAAGTTCCTTTTGAGGGTACTTTCAAATTAAGAGGTGTTTGCGAGCTCAAAGGGATCTCTAACTTGAGAATGTGAGAAGAAAAGCTCTTTATATAGTACAGGATATATTATTTTTCCATGCTTGCCCACTCAGTCCAGTCTTTCCACTTTTCCCAGAGTCAGATTGAGGTGGGGAAGAGACATTTCTCACCACCACTTTCCTCAGGCCCCTCTTTCAAAATTGACAAATTCAGAGTGTACTTCTCTGTTGTCCTTAAGACTTGTTCTTCTTCCATTTCTGAAGTAGAGTTCACTGAACTCCTAAGCTATAACTTCAGTGTGGTCCTCAGCAACTCCTACTGCATCTTGGACAACCACTTCAGCATGGGTTCTTGCCACATGGAACTTCTCACACTGGCCCAGCCTCCACCTCTTGCATAAGCCCCTCTCATTACACCTTTGTCCAGAATGCCCTTCTTCATTCACTAGGACAAATCCAAGTTGTCTTTCAAGACCCTGATCAAATGTCACTTTCTTGATGAAAGCTTTTTGACTCATGTAGGCAGACCTAGTCACTTCCCATATTTCTGCAATAGCTCTTACCGCATTGTGGGGTAATTTATCTGTTTACAAGCCTGTCTATTCTTAATCATGAGCTATCTTTGTATAGACCCACCCCAGTGCCCATCACATAAAAGATGTTAGGTAATATCTATGGAATGATAAATGAATACATGAATGAAGACCCATTTCCTAGTGGGCCCCTGGAAAATGTCTTTGTATTTTAGGAAGGCATTCTGCTCCCTCTCCTCTCGATTTAGTGATGCTCATTTGAAATCCAACTGTCTTTTGCATATCCTGTAATATCTCTAGTCAGCTATGTAAGTTTGAATACCTCTCTGGAGGGCACACGTGAATGCTATTTCAACATGAAACTGCTTTTGTTACACTTTCCTATAATTAGGCTCTCTATATAATGGGACTTGCTAAATTGGGAAGAGTTAGAGCATGTGTGGGGGCAGGAAATAAAACCGATAGATTATATTCAGCTCAAACTTTCAATCACTCAGGAGATTTGTTGCAGACATGGCAGATGGTGAAATATTCTAAAAAGACTTGTAGAAAAGGATCCACAGAATGCACTGGAACCAAAGCAAAACACAATAAAATGTGAAGTGCAGTGGTCAGACATGAACATGAGAAGACACTCATTCAGTCTACTAGTATATACCTTTTGTGTGACTATTCTAAATGTCAGAGATATTGCAGTGAAGGCACAGACAAAAAAGTCTCTGACCTCAGACAGTTTATACGCTAGTGGGAGGATACAGATAATAGTAAATAAGTAAAATATATAGATGGTGCTAAATGTATGGAGAGACTAAGACAGAGAAGGACAAAAAGGAATGTCAGAGGATTCTAACTTTAAATAGAGAAGCCAGAAAAAGCAACACTGAGATGGTGACATTTAGGTGAAGACCTAACAATGAGGGTGAGCCATGCAGATACCTGGGGGTTGAGCATTCCAGGAGGGGAAACAGCAAGTGCAAAGGGCTTGAGGTGGATGTTTGTCTCACTTGTTCAGACAATGGCAAAAAGCCAGTCTGATAGCAGTAGGCCAGATTAGGTTGGGTCTGTAGGTCATTTTAAGGACTTTGGCTTTTACTTTGATTAAGTCAGGAAACCACTGGAAGGTTTTAAACCAAAGAGTAACATCTGATGTTATTTTACAAAGATGGAATGGACCTACTCTGGTAGTATTTTGAAACAGACAAAGCTGACCAAGACACTGTACAGATTCTGTTTTTATTCTCCTTCCACTCTGTGTACTACCTTCTCTTTTTCTCTAATTTAACAAATCTTTATTAAGAACTTTTTTTAGTGCCAATCACTGAGGATGCAGTGATGAGCAGATAGATGGAGTCTTCAGTTTTACAGAATTGCAGTGTGATTGGAAGACAGATATGAAACACAATATGTGCACTAACTTGGTCTGGGGGCACAAAGGCATCTCTACAGAAGAAGGAGCATCTGAACTGAAATCTGAAGGCTGAGTAGAGGTAGCCAGGTGAGGGTATGGAGGAGAGAATTTCAGGCTGGAGAAGCTGCATGTGTGAAGATTCTGAGGTTGAGGCATTCCTTATGTCTTCCTGACTCTCAACATATGGTAGGAGGTCAGTATGGCTAGGTTGCGAGAGCATGGGGGGATAGGGGGTGGACGCAGTGGCATGAAATGAAGCTGGAGAGATGGGATGGAACATGAAGGACCACATAAGGATTTATTCTGAGAGAAATAGAAAACACCAGATAATCGCATGATGAGTTATATTTTGAAAATGTTGTTAATTTTAGCTGTAATGTGGTAGATGGATTTCCAGGTGAAGACTAGTAAAGACATTGATGGGGTGAGAAGTAATGGATATTTGGCTAATCATGTGTCATGGATGTGAAGAAAGGTGGGTGGGTTTGGGGCATACCAGGAGGTAAAATGAATAGAATTTGGTGATTGAATATGGTAAGGGTAGGGGAGTGGGCAAATATCAAAGATGACTTCATGTTTCTGGCTTGAGAGACTAGAAGGTAACAGCACTGAATTCTGACATAGAATACAGGAGGGTTAATAGGTTTGGTGGGGAGAAGTGGGAGCTGAATTTTGGTAGCTGTGAGGCATACATGAAGATGTAGGACAATGTGTAGTTAGAGTGATAGGTACCAGAGATACAAATTTGGAAAACCTCAGCACATACATGGTAATGGAAGCCTTGGATGTGATGTGACCACTAAGAAGAGGTGAAAAGGGCTCTGGGGAGCTTTGAGGGATGTCATATGTAACGGGCGGAGTGAGTTTGAGGCTCAGAGCAGTCTGAGGAAAGCCAAGAGAATGTGGTGTTATTGAAATCCAGTGTAGAAAGGGGTGGCTTCATTTACTGCAGTTGCTCTCAGCTCTGGGTCCTGTGTTCCTGAGGTTGCTGGGGTTACTATATCGACTAGATTTGATCCTTCAGACTGTGTCCTCTTCAAGTCCAGAAAAAAGAATTTTCTGCCTCATTATTGAGACAAGCTCTTTTTGTCTACTTTCTTCCCTTCTGCCTTAAAATCAGATGACTTTAGTCCTGTCCTTCCAGGTTTATGCAGCATAGAGAAGGTCTTTGACCCACTTGCAAAGCTAAAGAATAAAGTGGAGAATTTATGGTTTTTCTTTAAATGGATTAAGTGACATATTCAGGTTCTAAGAGTATTTCTTGGGTCATCCTTGGGTCTTCTCTGGTCATCTGCATTGAAACTTCATTTTACAGATGTGAAGACTGAGGCTCAGAAATGGATTTCTCAAGGACTAACCATAAGCAAGTGCCAGTTAGGACTTGATCTTGAACCCCCAACCCAGTGCTCGCATGGGTCTTTGCTCACACATACCCATACAAAGCACACCTACAGACACACCCACTTACACGATTTGGGGCACATATTTATTCAGCCACTATTGGTGTATTTTTCTCCAAATGATATTAATGGATGAGATTAGGAGAAACACAAACTTTTCCAAAGCCAGTTTTGGAGAGACCATCAGATGTTGTTTATCACACTTCTCTTTCATGTCCTCGTTCTCTTCGGATAGGTTTTGTAGAAGTGTAAAGGCAGATAGGATATTGATATTGAGTTGTGGAAGTCAAATGCAAAAGCTCCACAGAACCAATAAACCACCACTTGCCTAAAACTGCACTTTATTTTCGAAATCCAGAGGGTTAAAACTTATGGCAACTGGCTTCTGAAACTTCATGGCTTTTGTTACCATATGAGTAATAACAAGCAGGCTGGGTTACGGGGAAAGAGTAAGACCAAATGATGACTTCCTGTTCAGTGAAAGACACCAGGGATTAGTTACAGACCATAGACGTAGGGATGATAGTTTCAAAATCTGAAATCAGTAAAGGTATTGATCCAGAAAAAGGTAAGAGGTCAACAGAAGGAAGCAGAAAGTGTAAAACTGGTGAACAGCTAGAAATATTTGAAGAAATGCCCTGTTTCATCATAATAAAATAAATGCTAATTTAAAAAAGTGAGAGGTTGTTCTTGATCTTTAATATTGGCAAATATCTTAAAATGGGATAATAGCACTTGTGAGGATGTAAGGGAACAAGAACCCTCATGCTCCTTTGGTGGAAGTGAAAATCAGCACAGCCTGTTTGGAGCAGTAATTTAAGTATACACCCATGACCCAGTAGTCACTCTCCTGTGGACTGACTCCATAACTGCTCTTGCACAGGTCTGTCTGGAGAAATGTGTGAGGCTGTCTGTCATAGTGTTGTTTGTGATAGTTGGGCAATGAATATAGTGTAGGTGTCATTTCCATGGGAAAGGACAAGTTGCATATGGTGTGTGTACATTGTGGAATATTGCATCGACTGAGGGGTGGATCTTAAAAAGTTGGACTGAGTTAACATTGAGCTCTAGAGAACATGTTTTTTAATGTGAGTAAACACACACACACACACACACACACACGAGTTAGAGCTTTGTCTGTTCCTCAGGGACACCTATTTATTCAAAGACATATCCCCATCGCATTAGGGTACTTATCAGGGGACTGAGAAAGGGGACTCAGGGTCAGGATCAGAGATAAAGGGAAAAAATAACACAAAAGAAGTGCTTTGCAATGACTCTCAGGACCTGGAATCCAAAAACAAGAAAAGACAAGGTATAAGATCTGGTGTCAGAAGGTTGACATTTTCTATTTGAGCCTGGTCCTTGTGCACATGACATAAACGTCAAGTCTCAGTTTTCTCATCTGTAAAATGAGAATAATCAATAACTTCTCTGATAGTATGTGGTTGGTAGCAATCAAGAAGATGAAAGCATATTGCTTGGCATGTAGTAGATGTATAGTCAATGTTAAGTTCCTTCCTCCTGTCCACCAGCATCTCTTGAGGAGGTATAGGGGTTTGCCCTCCACATCTCTCTCCTTGGCCTGGTTTTGAATAGTTGCTCATCTGTGACCATTACCCTCAGTGGGCACTGCTGCCCAACACACAGAGTCAGACACAAGCCGTCCTGGGGCCAGACATACAAGATCCTCCTCTCAAGGTTGGTCTCCCATGATCTTTCAGCTCAGGATGGGCAAAGCAGTGCTGGGTTTCCCAGATTGTTTCTGGGAAACAATCTGGCTTGTCTGCATCCTGATATTCTGGTTTGCTCTGCCTTTGTTCCCATTCTAGTGAAAGGCTGGGCTGCTCCTCTCAAAGACCTTAGTTATTTCTCAATTACTTTATCCAGCCAGCCTGGAATTACTCTCAAACCCACATAGACTTTCAAAGGAGGTTTTGTTTTATCTTCTTTGATTATATTTTATATTTATATTTATATATTTATATTTATATATATTTCTAACAGAAAGCCCTTCCCTCTCTCTCACTATGAGTAACCAAAACCTTTCAATGGTTCCTCATAGTCCTTAAGGTGAAGTCCAAATGCCTTAGGACAGACTCACCTGCTCTCGTTTTACCTGAATAGCCTGATCTCTTTTCACTCCCTTAAGTCCTTAAATTGTTTGCTTCAGTCACAGAAATTCTCTTTCAGCTGCTTTTATGTGTTCTACTCTCACTTTAGTATGTCTGTCCAAGCTGTGCATTCATTCCATGTAACAAATTGGGGGGGGGGGCACCTACTATATGCCAGGCTCTATTCTTTCTGAATGAAATATTTTCCCTGTGCCTCATCTTTGCCTAGTTACCTCTTCATCATCTTTCAGGATGCAAGTGAAGCATAACTTCCAGAGCCTAACCCGGTCCCCTTCCCTATGCAGGTTAAGTGCCATCACTGTGCATTCCAGAGTACCTCAGATGTCTCTTCTCATTGCACTTTTGTATAGTTTCCTTTGCTCTTTTGTTTCTATCCTCAGACCCCAAGTGCTAAAAGCACAGGTGCCCCATCTGTTTTGATCATCTCTGAGTCCCCAGCTCCTAGACTGGCACAAAGCAGACACTCGAGTGGCTAGTGAGTATAAGGGAATGATCTCACAGCATGTTCTTGTGTTGTGTTACATTGCTGTTTTAGATTCGAAGAGATCCTAGAGATACCTTGAGGGCAAGCCTTTTTTCCCCAACTCTTTATAAAAAAAACAAATACTATCAAGATATAACTCAAATACCATAAAACTTGCTTTTTAAATATGTACAATTCAGTGTTTCTTAGTGTATTCATAGGCTGTACAATCATCGTTACTATCCAATTCCAAAATATTCTTATCACCCCCAAAAGAAATCTTGTACTCATTAGTAGTTTCTCCCCATTTCCTCCTCTTCCCAGCCCTGAGCAACTGCTAACCTACTTTCTGTCTCTATGGATCTGCCATTTCCAAATATTTCATATAAAGAGAATCATACAATATGTGGACTTTTGTGGCTGGCTTCTTTCATTTAGCATAATGTTTTTAAAGTTCATATCTGTAGCTTGTATCAATATTTCATTCCTGTTTATTGATGAATAATATTACATTGTAGGGATATACCACATTTTGTTTATCCATTCATCAGATGATGACTGGACACATGGGTTGTTTCCAACTTCTGGTTATTTTGAATAATACTGCTATGAGAATTCATGTATAAGTTTTTGTGTGAACATATATCTTTAGTTCTTTTTGGTATATACTTAGGGGTGGAATTACTGGGTCCTATGGTAACTCTATGTCTAACTTTTTGAGAAACTGCCATACTGTTTTCCAAAGTGGCTGCTCCACTGGTAATGCACAGCAGTTCAAATTTCTTCATATCCTCACCAACACTTTTTGTTTTCCTTTTTTAAAATTAAAAAAAAATTAAGACTTTCAAGTAGGTGAAGTTTTTATTTCTCATCAGTATTTTATGGCCCTTTATGGAAAAAAGATTTTTTTTTTTTGCATTTGACTTTGGACATGTTATTTAACCCTTGGTGAAACTCTGCTTCCTACAGAGGCTAATATTTCTACTCTTTAGGGTAGTTTCTGCCTCATAGGGCCATTGTGGGGATGGACTGATGTGATGGGTAGGCGGCACTTAATGCAGTGCGTGCCCAGTGGATTCAGTGGATGTGAGCCATTATGATTATGGCTTCTGATGAACTTCTTCTCTGCATCCAGGGATACGCACACAGCTCAGGCTTTGGCTTGGTGACGGTCCCTTTGGTGGGAACAGTTGCCTGTGGCAGTGACCTGAGAGGGCTGGGGAATAGAGTGGCTGAAAAGGCCAAGAAGCTCTGGAAGTTCAGAGGTCTCTGGCCTCATATGCTCCATCCACATATATGGAGTGTTTGGGGTGAATAAAGTCATACTCACAGACCCACCCCCCACTTTAGTGTAAGCATGGAACTCTAATATAAACAGGGTGTCCCTGAACACAGGAGCTGTGGCCAGTGGATGTGAATTCAAAAAGTCGGAAAACAGCGAGCCGAGTGCTTTGGCTGTTCCCACTTCAGATGCTTTGTGAGGTCGGTGTAGAAACACTTTGCAATCTGAGAGTTTTGGCTAACCAATTGATTCTTTTCAGTACTGGTCTGTCACGGCCAGCGGTCACTCAGCTCACAGTATCTCATGATCACTTCATAAGAAGAGCTTCTCATCTTCTCGTTCCTGACAACCTTCTCATTCCTGACAAGGTGCCTTTGGGAAAAGCACCTTGCCATGCTTAATGCAAAGGTAGCAGCAGCAAAGGAGGTGACACAATCCTTCAGTGGCTCCGCTGTCATTACCATGGATTGCAGAGTTCCTTGAGCTTCAGGGATCAAATAACTAGACCTCTGAAGCCAGAGGACCAGTCCTGCTAAATGGTATTCCCTACCCCAGGTCCCTGGGTTTCCCTGATCTCTGAGCAGCCAGAGTGAGGGGTACATTAATTCTGTTTATGTATGTTCCTCCAGTAGTCAGCTGATTGGACTTCCTGATAAAAACACCAGATGTGCCTGCTAGGAGACTTTCAAAGTAGATTAACTTGGGTGTCCTATTTACTATGAGACCTGCGCACAGTGAGAGGTTTTGCACATCTTCCCTGATTGTCCCTTACTGTGTCCCTTTCAGCTCTGGACCCTGGTGCAAGCAGGAGCATTTCAGGACATGTTGGGCCAGAGGGGCGTTCCTTCCAGAGACTCTTGGGACTTGCTACAAGTACAGGCTAAGCAGTTTTAGCACTTCTGCTGTGGAGGTTGGATTAATTCGGCAAAGTGAAGATGCATTGAAACTGTGGGGAAAATTGGGGTGAGGAGTGTGATGCAGAAAGAATATGGGAGCCCAGAAATGAGATGTGTTGATAGTGACCTTAAGTGGTTGGGGCACCACTTTGTAAAAGTGTTTCTTTATCTGAAAAGTAGGGCATTAACTAGAACTCTTAACCTCTAAATCCACGCTTATTGCCTTTGAGTACCCTCAAGATTAAAAGGACCAGTAATAATAATAAGTGGCCTAAAACTGAGGAATATTTTCAGCTGGGGTCATGGGAGAAGGAGAGGGAGGAGGCCTCCCTTACTCCCTTCCTCTTTCCCTGCCTCCCTCCCTGCCTCCCTCCCTCCCTCCCTCCCTTCATTCGTTCATTTGTTTGTTCCTCCCTCCCCCCTTCCCTTCCTTCCTTCCTTCCTTCCTTCCTTCCTTCCTTCCTTCTTTCCTTCCTTCCTGGCCATGCAAAAAATATTGTGACTGAATGATTAGTCAGGAACCAGCAGAAACAACTGATGACTCTTGGGTGTCTTGAAAAATCTAGGGTCCATGATATTTTCAGAGGAGGAGTGTATAGATAGAAAGTTTTGGGAAATGTACTCAGAGATGCCAAATGGAGATAAGGGAGGTATATCTGACAGCATTTTTGAAGAAATAAAGCCAATAATAAAGCCTCAATCAAATGGGATATCTTTTTTCAGCTTCAGGGAACTAACCTGTGGTATTTCATTCGTTGGACTCTTAGGTGACTTGATCTTTTTAAAATTTAAAACCACAAGTATTTTTTTTTTGGCATACATTCTATTTACACATTGAAATTTCTTCTCTGTTTTCAGAATAAAAATTCAGATAGTATTTTGGTTGAGAGAGCAAGTGAGAAAAGAGAGAAAATAAAATTTATTTGCTCCATGTAGGCAACCAACCTTATGCAATCATGCAAAACATATTTGGGGATATCAGCTTTTTTTCTACAGTGGCTTGAGCATTGGGTCACTGCCTGTGTCTGTGACAACACACCCATGCATCTCAAACATGCATGTTTGGGTGGGCCTGATTTACTCTAAATTTTCTGCATTGCATGTTATCCTTTTGAATTTGTGGAATGAACTATGGTGGACAAAGGACCCTGGGTGAAGGGGGGCAGAAGGAAGAAAATGCGCACATGTGGGAGGGAATTTTCCTAAGACCGAGAAGGGAGGCTTGATGGACATGGGGAGTCCGCTTTTCCTCCACTTACCCAAATTCAGCTCTGCCAGTTCATATCTGTATCTCAAAAGGAACTTGGGAAACACCAGTGTTGATGCTGTGGTGGGAGACATTTTCGGGGTAGAGTGTTGGATTTGGTTGTCTTGGTGGATTTAATGAGCCTTTTAGAACTCTCGACTCTGTCCTTTGACTGACTATTCTTTGTACTCTGTCGACGATTCTGTTATTCTGGAAAGTTGTTTATGATGACATAAAAAACCCAATGGCACCCCAGTCTCTATGTGCTGTGTGAAAGGGACTTTTGCAAGGTCTTTTGCTTCTTGCCAGTGAGAAAACTGCCCTCTCAGCAGGGCTTTTCTACCAGGTGGTGCAAGAGGACGCTGATGTCCACACTGCTGGCTGTTCTTTCTAGGCAGCAGCAGCAACAGCAGGTGGCTGAGCTGAAGGCCCTTCCAGGGTGTTCCCAAATGCCTCCTCTGGGTGCTGGTGCACCAGGAACAGCTCACATCAGAGGAGAGAGAGGAGGGCAGCGAGAGTGTTTAACAGAGGTGGGAGAAACTTTCTTACCATGCTATTGCCTAGACAGATGGTATGACAGTGAATTTTTCCCAAGTTCTTCAAAATGCATCTGAACTGGGCTATTTCATGCTTTGATTTCTTCAGGTGACCTAAAGCACCCTGCCATTCTCCTAAACTCCTGATTGGATTAGCTCCTTTCGACCAAGGAACACCTCTCATTAAAAATGCTCAACCATCCAGGGAAGGGGATTCTCCCAAATGTTATGTTAGACTGGTGGGATCATGGGTGTTTTTGCTCACTTTTCTAAACCTTATGTACTTTTGGTATATTAATTTAAAATAGAAGTTACGATGTAAAAAACTTGTTTTCCCAAAGCTCATTAAGCCTAAACAGGCTCCTCATCACCAAATGATCGTTTAAAAACACTGTTTGGTGATTAAATTGTAAATGAATCAAAAGCATATGGATTCATTTTTCCCACCAGGGACATGATTGCAAATTTATATTTTGTTGAAAATAATACATTTGTAAAAATTATTTAGTTTTTCTTTTAAAGCTTCTTCAAAACAATGCTGAAGGATATACAGCTGGAAAGGAACCCACACAGAAGTAGGGTTCATACTTGGGCTTACCATGATCTCCCGTGGAGAAAGGGCAAGGGTGTGATAGTTTATAGAATGAACATGTACATCAAATTGTAGGCCCTCATTGAGGCAGGCATCACGGTCTTTGGGTTAAGACAGAAAATGTTTTTGTTTTTGTGTTCCTGGCATGCTAATGAGACTGCAAGCATCTCCAGAGAAGGGACCTGTTCCTTCAATTGCTCCATGAAGTCACCTGCACCAAATCTTTTGTATAGAGTTTAGTCCCCTACAGCCTGTAGATGGATGGAAGCCGATTTAGAGTACTGAAAATGCTCTCAGAACTTTTTTTTTTAAATATAATTTATTGTCACATTGGCTAACATACAGTGTGCAAAGTGTGCTCTTGGTATTTGAGGTAGATTCCCATGGTTCATAGCTTCCATACAACACCCAGTGCTCATCCCAACAAGTGCCCTCCTCAATACCCACCACCCATTTTTCCCTTTCCCCCACCCCCTTATCCGCCCTGTTTGTTCTCTGTATTTAAGAGTCTTTTATGGTTTGCCTCCCTCCCTCTCTGTTTGCAACTATTTTTTACCCTTCCCTTGACCCATGGTCTTTTGTTAAGTCTCTCAAGATCCTAAATGTCCATCAACTGATGAATGGATAAAGAAGATGTGGTTTATATATACAATGGAATACTACTTGGCAATGAGAAAGAATGAAATCCTGCCATTTGCAGCAACGTGGATGCAACTGGAAGGTATTATGCTGAGTGAAATAAGTCAGTCAGAGAAGCACAGAATGGTTGGAAACAATGTCATTGTCATACATGCCAAACAGTTGGCACCCTCAGAGCTAAGAGCAATGCTCTGGGGGGTGGCTGATGCAGCTGGGGTGGGAAGAGGTTCTCTGGTGGCTTTGCCACATACTCTCCCCCAGGGAGCTGTACTCCATATCATCTCTCGTTTCTAGACCACATGATCCCCTGACCCTGCACTGCTGCTGAGGCAGAAAGAAGACAGGCCCTGTTTGATTCTCTCTTTGGCATTTAGCACAGGGCTTGCTGGCTGGTTAGTCTTTAGTCTGCTTTGTTGGAGAAAGGGCACAAAGCCAAGTGCAGTAGTTCATGTGCTGTCAGGAGGACCCTGTACTGGGTCTGCTGTCCTGGGCGGGACTGTGTGCCGATACTTCTGACCCTGGTGTACACATGGAGGGTTCACGATCAGAAGAAAGAGATGGATTGTACTAGATATAGTCTCAGCTGGACCTCTTTGATCCTCCAGGGAATATTTGGTCTTACCTGGAGACATTTTTGGTTGTAACCACTGGGGCAGTGCTGTTACTGGCATCTAGCGGGTAGAAGCCAGGCATGATGCTAAACATCCTACAGTGCATAAGACAGCCCCCTACCACAAAGATTTATCTGATCTGAAATGTCAGTAGTGTTGAAGTTGAGAAATCCTGATGTAGAAGAGTGTGGGTTGGGTCATTTGTCAGATATGAGTTTTGATCCTTCATAGCAGACTTATGAGCTAGGTGGTTTTTAAGCTCCTCCATAGCTTTGGATTTTTTTATTTAAAGAAAAACACAAAAATGGGCAGAGAGTTGGAAAATGAGAGGTGGGAAATTAAGATCATTTAGTTTGAGAAAGTGAAAACTTGAATTGTCACATCAGCCATCAGGCATGGAATTTTTTTTTTTTACATGAAGCGTACTGAGAAATTATTATTCTCCTTTGGAGACAATAGAAAAAGAAATGGTATAAATTGAGGAGAAAAGATTTGTGTTCGATCTGAAAATATATTTGTGTGTGACGATGGTAAGAAATTAGTCTCAGTTGAGGGAGAAAGGCATAAAATCACCTTTCATGGAAAACTTCTAATGAAGTGAATGTATAGTCATCTGTCTGGTATGATGAGGATAACCTTGACCTTAGAGTAGAGTCCCTTTGAGTCTTGGCAGCCTGTGGCTCTAGTTGTATCCTTTCCATATTCCACAGGATAAGTAATTTCGCGATTGTTATTTTTTCCCTTGGCATTCCGTCCCCGTTCTTCATCTGCTCACCTTGCCCGCTGTCCATCTGCACCTGTAGGTAGATACTTAGCTGGTTGCTTACCCTCCACCTGCTTCTTTTTGCTCATTCCATCTCTCTTCCTTGCAGCATCATTGTTGGCTGAGAGATTTCCAGGACTGAGGCTCACATTGAATACTACCCTGTAATTGTGACCCACACTGGGTATAAACAAGGAGCTCATCACTCTTCTAACCCATGGTGTGATTGATGCCTTGGCTTGGGAAACTTTGCAAGTCACATTAGCCTGGAATTTTGCTGCCTTATTGGATTTCAATGCTGTGTCTAATTTGCTGACCAATATTATTATCCTTAGATCTTTCTTGATGTTCCTCCAAATCTCTCCTGTCTGCCAAAGTTCTGTGATTGAGATGATTGTTTCCCTTGCAAAGTATTTTCCGGACAGATTTGATTTTTGTGGTCTCTGCCCCATGGTTGTTACAGAGGAGAGAGGAAATGATTCAATGTGATTTCTCTGAAAAGTTTTAGTGAAAAAGAAAGGAGAATATAGGATTTTTTTCTCCTTCCTCTCTATCCTTTACCCAACCTTATGTCTTTCACTTGCAGCCAAGGGTTTATTTCCAAACATCCTGGGTACAGTACTTGTGTGCCTATGTAGACCAGTTATCTTCATTTAGAGAAAAAATTCTGTTTCATGACTGCACCTGTACCCTTCCCCAGGTCAATGATCTTACAATGTTTTTGCTTGGCAATGGTTAGAGAATGTTCATGCTTTTGTAATAGCTTGCCCCTCAGAGCACATGTCTTCCTGTTGCTAGCTCATTTATATCCTCTTTCCTGATGGAATGTTTGATTTTCAATCCTGCTAGGTAAGAGTGCAGACTTTGTGGCCCCACTAATTCTAATCCTTGCTCTAACACTCTGTGACTTTAGGTATGTTATCTACCCTTCCTATGCATTAATTTTTTCATCTCTAAAATGAGGCTCATGGTAACTCTGACCATAGAGGATTCTCATGAGGACTAAGTGAGATAAATTACTTAATACAGGTCCTAGTGCAATTAATACCTCAGTGAATATTAACTATGTGTACTAGTTACTCAAAGAGGCCTGAAGCAAAGAGAAACATGTTGGCAGTTGAGATGTTCTGAAACCTCCAGGGTTCTCAGATATTATTACTATGTTATCAGCTTGCTACCATTTCTCCATCTCACAGATCCAATTGTGACTCAGCTATTATCTTGGATGGATACCCACCCCATGGGTCATGGGGGAGACCACAGATACCAAGATGGGGGGCTTGGCCCTCGGAGAATAAGCCATTCCTGCTGACACTCTGGAACTCTCCTTGCCATGGTTTGCTGCCCTCAGTTGTCACCTCTTGCTAGGGGTCATAGCAAGCTTTCTTTCTGTCAGAGTGCCATTTTTCTCTCCAAGTCGCAATTGATTTATCAAGTCTATTATGGCGAGCTATGGTTTCAGATGTTGTCTAGAAATCGTCTATTCATCCTTTTTTGAATCAAGGCAGTTGGTGTTGTCTGGCCTCTGGTACTTTAGAAAACCCACCGGTGTAGATACCAGTCCCCCCAGAGAGGAAAACATATGCTCTGTTCCCCAGCTTTAGGATGTGGTGGATGCTCAACATTTGCCAGCTTGGGGACCAGCACCTGAAGCTCTGTCAGCAATTTCTTAGAAGTTACTTGTGGAGGTGATCTGAGCCTCTAGCTCCTTGCTTACTTCCAGACCCTTTTCTTGTCTAGATGATTTATGGGACAGGACTCTCTAAGTAGCATATCTAAGGAAATTTGCATAAATTAGGAATGTTTACTATGTTTTTATTTTAAATTTTGGTTAGACATATGTGTTTGAGAGCTTGGCTCTATGTTAGGTCAGGTTCTTGATGCCCTGAGAGGCTCATTTGGTTCACAACCAATGGTGCACTGGCTGTTCTTTAATCTTAATAGGGGAATTCTGGGGTGTCCGGAAGGTAGGAGGAAGGTAGGATGCAGAAGGAGGGCTGAGGGGCACCCAAGGCCCCGTTATTGCATCAGTGAAGGAAACAAAAGCCAAATAAGGATGAAGAGTGGAGGGGCAAAGCCCTGGGAAAGGGAAGGACTTGCTGTGGACACACCTGTAGACTGTCTTCTGCCTCATAGCATCCCAAACCCTTGAGCTCAACCCAAACTTGCAGATAGCCCAGAACTTCTACTGGCTGCCAAAAGCATGCATGAGCCAAATAATCTCCAGGGTGTTGTCAAATATGAGTTGGTACTGGCATTACTCTTCTCCTTAATGACAGTTCCCTGTGCTTGTCCAGAGTGGGTAACTCTTAGCAGAGTTGAGTCTAGTTCAGCTTCAGCATGTGTGGCTCATAGGCCGCCAGGGAGCAAAGAAAATGCACCGTGAGGCCAAGAGTCAGGTGTTGTATGCTCCTGTCAGGACCTGCTGACTCCCACTTCTTTGCTCTGCCTAAGGTGTTTTTGTATTTGTTCTTAGGCCAGCAGAAAAATTCAGCTCTGTTTACTTCTGTTCAGCTCAGTTCTATCTTAAGTCAAGAAATTTTTCACCGACTCTTGATGACCATGGAGGACCCTGGAACTTTTGAGATGGAAAAGATAGTTTCTGCCCTCAGAAAGCTCTAAGTAGAGGAGTGATTACAAATCAAACATCTGGTTTAGTGTGATGTGTGGCGGAACAGAGGGCGCGGGGGAGCCAAAGGAAGACAGAGGAGAGCTGCCTGCCTGCTGGTGTGAGGTGAGGTGGGTGGGGCAGGACGAAAGGGGGACCAAGAAGGCTTCTCAGAGGAGGTGAAAAGCTGAAACACAAGTAGGAGTTGCTTTGGCAGACATCCCAGGAGAGGGAAGAGCATGTGTGGAGGCCGGAACTGTGAGACCCTAGTGCTTTTACAGAGCTGCTGATAACTCTGGGTAAAGTGTGGGGTTGGGGAAGACAGCCTGGCAGAGAGAGGAGGACAGTGGCAGGGAATGGGGTTGAAGAGGCAGGCACCGCTCAAATCGTGAAAGGCCTCATGGGCCAGGGAAGGTATAAGATGCAAGGGACAGGGTGTTGTTAATAATCTTGCAGCTCTTCCTGTGACCACGGTGTGAAGGAGGGATTGAAAGCTGAGAGAAAAACCAGATCTCTGGAGAGCCTTCACCCTAGAGGTGGTTGGACTTGCTCAGCAAGAAGGTCCAGGGCCCTCATTTTGCAGAGAGGCATAAGCACACTTTGCTGTGTCAAACAAGACAGTTAATGGTGGCCTGGGATGCCAAGCTGGGCTCACTCCATGCCCATGGTTGGGAGCTGACTGTTCCTATGCTATTTCTCGAGCATAGATCCTTGGAAGGGTTAACAGAATAAAAAAGGAAACAGAGCTTCAGCTATGGGGTATGTGAAAAGATCTTGTGAAAGAAAGCAGCCAGAAAATCTCAGGCAGAGAGCGAGCGGAGGAAGGGAAAATAGGCGGAGTAACAATGGATTTTAACAGGAATGTGAGCCCTTGTCAGAGGGGATGCGTCTGACTCACTCTTCAATAGGGAACTGAGCAAAGGGGCGTGTGGTGGCTGCCTGCCCACAGGAAGGGGACAGGGGGATTCCAACAATCTGCATTTCATTCATTTACTTTGCGTTTGGACCTCCGTTCAATGTTAAGGGATAGTATAAAGAATCTAAGCACAGAAGACAATGGATATTGATGTATCAGTTACACCGTCAGCAGTGATTCATGTGGGAGCTGGCTTATAATACAAAGTCAATGCTAGGAAATAATATCTTTGGTGGTGCTGTCCTGGGATACAGAGAGTGCTAGAATTTTTTACTGAGTGCCGACATTTATTAAGTGCGTAGAATGTGACAGGCACAATTCTTAGAGCCTGGCATGTCACTCATTTAATCCTCTTGGCAGATCCCAGAGCTAGGCCTTATTATTAGCATCCCCATTTTACAGATGAAGAAATCAAGACACGGAGTTTATGTAACTTGCTCAAGGTTGCAGAGCCTTCTCTGAGAATGGCCTAGTTAAGTGAGGTAAACCAGTTAGATGATATGGAAATGGATGTGCATGCTGGTCAGAACTGTTCACAGGCAGCACTGGAAAATTCCAAGTGCATTTGGGAGAACAGAGTTATAGGAAAAAGCCACAGGAAACCAAAACCAAGACATCCCAAAGCAAACCAAATGGCACAGTGCAACCTTGCTGGAGGCAGGGAGGACTCTTGGACAGCAGGGGCTGGGAGGAGAGGCAGAGGTATCTGCTGGGGAGACAGCTCTCCAAGGAGAGCATGTGTCAGCACAGCAGCAGACACAAAACAAGCATCATCAAAGGAACACTGCCATGTGGTCTCCCGAAAGCCCCACATTCAGGACTCCGTCCTGGCAGCTGAAACCTGACTGTATAGAATCAGTTCAGCTCTGGCCTGGGGAAGTTGGGGCAGCTATGGTCACAGAGCCCAGGACCTGTGGAACCCTCCGGAGGTTTACCTGCTCCACTTCCTGTCTGCATTTGACCTCACTTTCCATCTCGGAACACCCAAGGTTTCTGTCCTTAGACAACCCTGGGATGGAGGGATGCCCCTATTTCTTTTGCTAGGATCAGGATTTTGTAAAATCAGCCATGGTTTCTTTAAATGCCTGAGGCGTCAGATCATTTGTTTGCTCATGGTCTCAGTGACAGTGGGAATTGGAAAGAACTGTCAGCCTCTACTGGTCCAACTAACTCCCTTACTTTACAGACGTAGAAACAGTCTCAGAACGAGAGGTGCATGACAGGCCACCCAGCTGGTTTGTGGCAGGGACAGCAGTGAGCCCAGTTCTCCTGAATTCTGTTCTATACCCCTTAGCAAGCTAGTTTTACTCATGCTCTACTTTAGCAAAGCGCTCAATTCAGATAACCAGTGAAGGGGTTAGTTATCCATTCAGAATCAGTGACTTCCTGTGTTAACAAGTCTCTTTATGTTTGTTTTTTGCTCTGTCCCCTGGTTTTCTTTTTCTCCTTTTCTCTCCCCACCCATTCCACATCTGGCTTTTCCCATGATGGCCTCCTTGTCCTCATATTTCTTCTATTTTGTCCAGGTTGTCCCTGCTGCTCTTTCTCCCTTCCATGGCTCTCCTCCCTTCCCTTTTCACACACAACCAGGACAACGTGCTCCCCTCACACTGGCTCATGGTTTCCCTCTCAACATAGGGAGAGACACAGACAGACTGGCTCCATCCTCTCCCCTCAGGAGTGCTAACAACCAGTCCATCTGCTGTGGATCTGGTTATTATTTGAAATTTTGCCTTATGGTGAAAGATGGAGGCCAGGATCCCTATATTTTCTCACTCTTCTCCTTAAACACAGGGAAGTGGATTTTTGTCACCTAATAGGCACATTCATAAAAATTTGGCAGGGAATAGGGAAGCCATATTAACATTCCCCTTCCAGGGGAATTAGCTTAGTGCTTTTTGCAGATGGGCACATAATGAATTTTTGATGACTGAAATGACACTAGTCACTAGTGTTAGTCATGGCTTAAGCACTTCTCACTGAATAGCCTTGGACGTCAGTTTTGCTTCCTAGGATTATTTTGCCATGTTGGACTGTAGAGATTTGGTCATTGGGAAGACTGAGGATAGAGCAGTGGTCAGTAACCTTGGAGCCAAAGATGGAGTGTGAGGGCTGCCAAGGGCTAGAACTGCACCCCCACCCAGCTCTCCGATCAGAGTGGCCTTGTGTGGGGGTGGGGAGGCAGTGACCTTCAGAGCATTGAGAGGAGAAGGGGCCATCTGCCAGTTCCTCTCAAGAATTCATTCATCACTAATGGCCCCAGAGTGCAATTCTGCTAGTTAGGACTTCTCAGTGGAAGCTTCTCATCCTATGTTGGCACCTCAGGGGGCAACTAAATTCTGTTCAAGTGCTGTCCTTCCTTGTCAGTCCCACCTCCTGCAGACCTGGTCTTGCTCGGGATGCTCTCCCTTCCTCTTCGGGAGCCTGCTAAACAGACATGGTGAACTTTGAGGTCTCCCTCACCACTTACACACGTATCCACCCCTTCTTTTCTTTACTTTTTTTTTTAAGTTTATTTGTTTATTTTGAGAGAGAGAGAGAACACAAACAGGGGAGAGGCAGAGAGAGGGAGAGAATCCAAAGCAGGCTCTGTACTCTCAGCACATAGCCCAATGCTAGGCTCGAACTCATGAACCATGAGATCATGACCTGAGCCGAAATTGAGTCAGACACTTAACTGACTGAGTCACCCAGGCACCCCCATCTCTTCTTTTCAAGTCTGCTTTTCTTTTTTTTTTAATTAAAAAAAATGTTTTAATGTTTATTTACTCTTGAAGGAGAGAGATAGAGAGAGAGAGAGAGAGAGAGAGAGAGAGAGAGAGAATGTGAGTGGGGGAGGGGCAGAGAGAGAGGAAAAACACAGAATCTGAAGCAGGCTCTAGGCTGTGAGCTGTCAGCACATAGCCTGATGCAGGGCTCAAACTCACAATCTGTGAGATCATGACCTGAGTGAAGTCGGTTGCCCAATTGACTGAGCCACCCAGGTGTCCCTCAAGTCTGCTTTTCTGAGCCACTGGCCCTCTTTTACAAGGGTATCATATAGGGTTGGCCTCTGAAGTCCAGTCTTCCCCCTGTCCCATCCAGTGTGTCCCTGTGTGAAATGACCAGAAATGAAAGGGGATTCCACTTTATCTCAATATCTGTTACAGGGCCTACTCCCAGATTCCATGCCTCCAATGATCCCTTCCTTCTGAACATGGACTAGCATAAAACTATCAGGTTCTGGTGGGACCTTGGACAAGTGTCTTCACGGCAACTATGAAAGGAGGCTGTTAAGACCAGCCTTTCCTACTTCACAGGTTCCATTTTGAAAATGGATTTTGAGAAGTATGGAATGCTATGAGGGAAATATCATATTAGTCTTAGCCTTTTAGCTCTTTGAGTTAGTGTTTTCACAGTTGGGTTGATGAGTAATATTGTGCATCCACCCTCCTCAACAGACACAGCCCATATTATGTTGACTAGTATTACCAATATCATTGAATGCCATGGAATCAAATTCTTTTTCCACAAGGATTAAATCCAAAATATAGACCTTATTATCCTTCTTGTCCTAACTCCCTGGGATAGTCTGCCTGTATTATAGGACTGAATTATTTGGGCATTTTTCTAGAGATATGCAAAGACATCCTTACTTTCTTGAAGGAGAGGCCAGGGGGTTGTAGAGAAAAGTGACACTTCCTTCTGAATCTCTGACCTTCCTGGACAAAATCTTTACCTAGGGTAGAACCGCCCTCCTAGGGGGCATTTGGATATGAGGATTGGGGTTGTCATTATGACATTTGGTGCCAGGAGCCAAGAATGAATGCTAAGCATTCTGTTCTGCTGCATCCAATCTGCACTATGAAAAACTGTCCCACCTGAAATGCAAGAAACACAGGTAGAAAGGCCATGAGCTATAGAGAAATAGAGACATAAGTCCCCTCTGAGCCCCGGGTTTCAACACCCACCTTTTACAGAGGACTAGAAAGGGAAAGTGGTTTGCTTAAGGTCATGTAGCTAGCTAGTGGCAGAGCTGGGACCAGAGCCCAGCTCTGGAGTTCACAGCCCAGTGAGCCTTCCGCGGTGTCGGTGCAGCAGAGGGATGGGGAGGGCTGCGGCCACAGGAGCACCCCTCACTGACACAGCCTGCAGACACGCCCTGGGTGGCAGGGCCACTTGGCCATTGATTGTATCTGCAATTCTGGAATTGAGCCTGCATGCCACCCCCCAGGCTCTCTGCTGCCCAAGGCTGGTGGGGGACTGCTGCTTTCCTTTGGAGCAGTAGTTTTGCTGGTTTTCTTCCTCCTTCCAGGAAACACCCCCTAAACAGCCCCTATTCTGGGAGCAACATTAGTTAGCTTAATGAAATGTAGCAGCTTCCCTGGGGATAGAAGTGGGTCTGTCTTGTATACACTCGTGGAAGGAAGGGGGAGAGAGGCTCTAGGTGGGTGGACAGCAGGAGGTCGGAGGTTTATTCTTAGCTCTGTTGCTATGTGATGCTGAGCAGGCCATTGAGTCTTCTTGTTCTTGGCCCAACCAGCTCTCAGTGTTCTGCCTCTTGTACCCTACCTTGGGCATTACCAGTCATATGTCTTCAAAATGAGGTGTTGGAGCTGGGTGGGGCTGGGGGAGGGAAGTTTTGGGTGCTACATGCATCAGTCAGTGTCCACACAGGAAACAGCACCCTTCAATGAAGTAATTGAAGAGATTTCAATGAAAGAATCATATCTATTGCCTCTATGGAGGCAATCAGATTGAGGGTACTCAGTGGCCTCAGAGCCCCTCCTTCCCCCCTGTGTAGACTCTTATCCCTTCTGGAAGGGAGTCTCAAGTGGTTGGGTAATATTCCTTTTCCTTCTCTAAATTTACTCTTTGTGCTTCTGCACTTGCTCTATAACCCCAGCTTGGTAAGGAACACAGTGCCTGGGTCACCATGCTTCAAGTAAGGACAACAAGAGAGCAGGCTGGGTGCTTGTCCACTGCTGGGTCATTGTTTGTTGACTGTACTCCTCCTCTGGGGCACAGCTTCTATCAGGTGGTCCTCTCCACACAGCCGACCCTCTGGGTTCTGGGAATTCTTTCCCCCCCTTTATCCTGTTAGTGGGTGGAGTATCTGTACTCACCAGGGGTGTTTACACAGCCATAAGGGCCAGCAGTGACCTGGGTGTGCAGGAGCGAGGTTTCCTAGCTGCCCGTGGAGATGTCAGGAAAGGCTTCTCAGAAGTAGGGACGCTTGGCTTGGGTCTTGACCAGATCATGGACAAGATTAGTACCACACTTACAAGCAGAAATAACAGCACATGCAGAAGCACCACTGAAAATGAAAATAACAATGCACATTTAAGAACTGCAAGTCCTTTCCCATTCCGTTGGTTGCCTTTTAGTTTTGTTGGTTGTTTCCTTTGCTGTGCAGAAGCTTTTTATCTTCATAAGGTCCCAGTAGTTCATTTTTGCTTTTAATTCCCTTGCCTTTGGGGATGTGTCAAGTAAGAAATTGCTACGGCTGAGGTCAGAGAGGTCTTTTCCTGCTTTCTCCTCTAGGGTTTTGATGGTTTTCTGTCTCACATTCAGGTCCTTTATCCATTTTGAGTTTATTTTTGTGAATGGTGTGAGAAAGTGGCTTTGACAATAAATTTCATATATTGAAAAAAAAAAAGAACTGCAAGTCCTTGTTTTGATTGCAGATAATAGAAACCAAACTCCAAGAAGTTTTTCAAAGAGAAAAAACAACTGTTTTGATTCCAAGAACTAAAAAGTCCAGGGGCTGCAGGCACGGTTGGCTTCAGGTATTCAGAGATCATCCTCAGCCCCCTGTCTTTCCCTCTGTCTGTCTCAGCTCTGCTGTCTTCTGGGTTAGCTTAATTCCTAGGCAGGGTTTCTCCTCTGTGAGAGGTAGGGTGGTAGAGGTGAGGAGGAGGAGGAAGGGAAGCAGTTCCTGTGGCACTAGGCTCATGTGTTTCTTTTAATTTGTAAATCTAGAGAAAGTGAGACACTTCTCTCCCAGCCTCCATACAGCACATGTTATGGGCATTTCCAGCTGGGGAGAGAAGGACAGACTCTAACAAGGTCTGGGGCCATACCTATCCTTGGGCACATCACAGGTGCAGAGTTTGTGCACCTGGACCACAGAGAGAAGGTTTCCACAGAAAAGAGGACTCTTATTACCTGAAGAAGAGGGGGAAAGGCAAAGCATTTGGGGAAGACCAAAACTATGGCTCCCATAGTCAATTTCACTGGCTATAGCCGGACAGCAGGATGTGTATGTCAGAGGAGAGGGATTGTGGGGGTGTTCCGGGATGAAGCTAAACAGAGAGTGGGGTCCAGGTAATGACAGCTTCCTCATGGGCAGCGGGGAGCCCCTGAAGGATTCTAAATGGGGGAGACTTTGTCATACTTTTATTTTTGAGGCATAATTTGAAAAGCAAAGCTGCTCTCCACTAAAAATATATATATATTTAATAATAATAATAATAAAATTATATTAAAATTTAAAAATCAAACATGCAATACTTCCTAAAGCCAAAAATAAATGTGTTTGGGATTATTTGCTACTTAGGTCTTTCTGCTTCATTCTCTTCCCACACATCCAACCAGGAGTCTGGCTGCATCGTCTAAGGACCAAGCATGGTCAGAGGGTGTGGATTTTCAGACTGCTTTAGAATTCTACTTGTGCAGGGGCCTGATCCTTTTAAGTCTGGGGCTTGAGGGCCAGGGCTTAATGTGGCTGATTGCTGTGCTGGGCTCCGCTCAGCTGTCTCTATGGAGCTGGAAGAATTTGCTGGCAGATCCTGGCTGGGACTCTGACGGGCAGCCTCCTGGAGCTGCCGACCTACCGTGGGCCTGTGAGTCACAGCAGGGTCCCGTGACACGTAGAGCAAGTGCCGAGCCACACGCTCCACTCCCCCTTAGGCAGGTAATCATTACTCACACTGTCTAATTGCACAACCATGTTTCATTTGTCAAGACCCACCTGTCTCCATGCAGAATAGGGACTGACAGTCTGGGGGGTGGGGGTAGACATTCATCAGCTCAGAGGAAGCTGAAACATTTTGCTAAGAGTGACTATTGGAGGATCCGTAGCAGAAGCTTCTAGAAGAATGCGGTCGGAGAGAGGAACATGGGCTCTAGAACTGGACTGTTTGGGTTCAACTGCAGAGACTGGCCCTTACCGACGTGCCATCTCAGATAAGTGGCTTTAACTTGCTCATCTGTGAGATATGAGGTCAAAGTACCCACTTCAAGTGTGTGCAGATAAAATGGGATGGTGATTGCAAAGCACCTGGCACAGGGCCTGGTCAATAAGTGTCCGCTGTTATCAGTGTTACATTTCTCCGGCCTTGTGATTAAATGCCTGTTTTGTGATGAGATCTCTCCATATCGCTTGATGTTATTCTCCTCAGGTGCTGGACTATCAGTGGGTGGTCAGTTTAGGCAAGACAAGCCTGGACAGAGAAGGCAAGAAGGTTTTACAGTGGCCTTGGCCTCTAGGGGCACGTCTCCTGTCTTTCTCAGAAAGGGCTTCCTCCTTACCAAACTTTCCCTGCGCTTCTGGAAGGAGTAGAGATAATTACAGAGCTGGAAGGGACATGTGATTGATTTAGTTTGCATAAGTACTTGGTGTGCAAACATTTTCACAGTTTCCTTATTTATTAACTCTGACTGCAGATTGGAAACCTCAACATTTTCATATATTGCCTTTCCTGGGGTCATCTGCATTGAAAGTGAATGGCTTATTTATCCAATAGTGGGTTTTCAGGACAATTTCTTCTTATTCTAGTGCTGTGACTTTTATTCTAGTGTATAAATTGTCTTTCCCTCCTAGTTTGGACCAGTTGAAACATAGGACCTCTCAGTTACAAAAGTGGGAGTCAGACAATGAACATTTTGTTTTAGTCATAAAGCAGAAGTAGAGAATAAAACCTGTGGTCACGACAGGGCTCCTAGATAGTTTCAGCCCTGAATTAAACTTTCCCATGTGGTCGCAGACAGAGTTGCACACACCCAGCCCCTCCCACAGGGTCAGGCCTCTTGACCCATGGACGGAGGGTGGGGGGTGGAGGGGCACCTGTGCTCTCATCTCATACCAGCACATCTGAACCAAATCTGCTCCTCTCCAGGGTTCTCAGCTCAGCAAGTGGCACCACTGAGCACCCCGACACCCAGGGGGGAAGACTTCAAGCCCTCCAACTCCTCTTTCCCTTCCCACCTTCCATCTTATGCAACAAGAAGTTATAGTGAAGGTGTCCCAATGAAATGCATCTCTCTCACTTCTAACCCTACCTCAGCTCCACTGCCACCTTTGCCTGGTCCAAGCCATGCTCACTTCTTGCTTAGACAGCCTAGATATCTTCCCAGCATCTCTTTTTGCTTCCCCCTCACAACACAGCAGCCAGAGTGATGGCAAACCATAAATCAGACTATGTTAGTCCTCCAAACTCCTCATAGTTTTGAATTAGAAGGAAAAACCAAACTCTTTACTTTTGCCTCTGAAGCTCCTCATGACAGCCCCTGCCAGCTTCCCTGAACTTACCTCCACCCTTCACCCCTGCCACACTGCTCCAGCCACCGTGCCCTTCTTGAGGTTACTTGAGAATTCCAAGCTCACCCTTGCCTCAGGAACTTTGCACATACTATTTCCTTTTTGATAGATTCTCCCTCCAATCTTTGCTCATCATTTTATTCAGGTCACTGCTCAGCTTTGCCTCCTCAGAGAGGCCTCCCTAACCACTCCTTCTAAAATAGCTGCCCTCTCTATTATTTTCTTTTCCTTTATCACACTTCTTTCAAATCACTACTTGACTATATTATGTGTTTTTATTTTTTTGTAGTGTCAAGTTTTTGTTTAAATCCATTAGTTAACATACAGTGTAATATTAATTTCAGGTGTAGAATTCAGTGAGGGGTGCTCATCACCACAAGTGCCCTCCTTAATCCCGGTCACCCTTTTATTTATTTATTTTTAAAAAATTTTTTTTCAACGTTTATTTATTTTTGGGACAGAGAGAGACAGAGCATGAACGGGGGAGGGGCAGAGAGAGAGGGAGACACAGAATCAGAAACAGGCTCCAGGCTCTGAGCCATCAGCCCAGAGCCCGACGCGGGGCTCGAACTCACGGACCGCGAGATCGTGACCTGGCTGAAGTCGGACGCTTAACCGACTGCGCCACCCAGGCGCCCCCCGGTCACCCTTTTAACACGCCCCCCCCCCACCTCCTCTCCAGCAACCCTGTTTGTACTCTGTAGTTAAAAGTCTGTTTTTTATGGTTTGCTTCTTTCTTTTCCCCCTTCTATGTTTATCTGTTTTATTTATTAAATTCCACATAGCGGAATCATATAGTATTTTTTTTTTCTGACTGACTTATTTTACTTAGCATGATACTCTGTAGCTACATCCACATCATTGTAAGTGGCAAGATCTCATTCTTTTTTGTGGCTGATTAATATTCCATGGAATATTTGGAAATGCTGGTTTAGAACTTTGTTTTATCAATGCTGGGTCCCTGGTGCCTAGCACAGGGTCTAACATAGAGTAGGGGCTCAGCAGATGTGCACTGAGTAAACCTGTCTTGTGGGCAGGCAAGGTGGAAAGAGAAAACTTAGAAGGGGCGTAATCATACCTGCTCAGGCCCTTCTCCTGGGTTCACTTGCCTTGTGAACGAAGTATACAAGGTTCCTATCTTCTGGTACAAAGGCAGGATGAATCTCCCTGCCCTAATGTTTAGAGAGGCAGGTTAGCATTGTGGGGGGTTGCTATTGGCCCCATTTTACAGATGAGAAAACTGAGGCTTACTTGAAATACTTTGCTCAAGGTCATATGGCTGGAATGTGGCAAAGTCCCAGTTCCAAATTCTGCCTCTGTGCTCTTCACCTCTCCACTCTGTTGCCTTTTCGGCTGGTGTACTTCTCAAAGCTTTTCTATGCCTCATTAAAATCCTGTGAGGTGTCCATTTTACAGATGAAGAAGTAGATGAGGAAGGCATTCTGGGGTTGGGAGTGTTGAGTGACTCCCCCAGTATGACACAACTTGAAGTAGCAAAGCAGAATTTGGATCTAGGCGGCTTGACTCAGAGCCTCTGCTCCCCACCCCTGCTCACATCCACTGCCTCTTCCTGCAGAGCAGAGGCCGTCAGGGTGCCGTCTGGAGGATCAGTGGGGTGAGCACATGTTTAGCCCTTCGGGCAGGCCCCACGTGATCCAGTTGGCATTTATCGGGCACCTGCTTTGCACTGGCACTGTGCTAGGTCCTGGGGACACAGTGTTGAAGATGACAGTCTGTGCTCTCAAGAAAGTCAGTGTAGGGGGGGAAACAGAAGAATGAAACCCAGCAATTTTACTACAGTGTAGTAAGTACTATGATGTTGTGAGCCTGGGGGGGGGGGTGGGCAATAGAGCATGGGAAGGACACTTCATCTAGTCTTGGGAGGTCAAAAAGGTTTTCAGAAGAGGAGATATACCTGAAATCCTGGAAGATGAGTGGAAGTTGGCCAGTTGGAAGGGAAGAGGGTCAGTGTGCAGGGCAGGTCAGTCTCAAGAATCACATGCAGTTCTCTGTCTTTGGACTGGATTGTTTAGTGAAGGAACGGGGACAGTCCATATCTTGAAGGGCTTTAAGTGATGAATGAGAGAGCTGAGACCATGTCCTGCGGGCAATGAGAAATCTCTGTCTTGAAGAAAGCAGGCAGTGTCGGCAGATGTGCCTATAAGATGGGTCACTCTAGTTTTAGTATGGACAGCAAACTTGAGAGGGAGCCAGAAAGGGGTAAAGACGGTCAACCAATTATGGGACCACTGCAGAGTTTGAGGCTTGAACTAAGACGGTGGATCTGGGGATGGAGAGAAGAGGAGAGATTCAGAAAGTATGACAGAAGTTCAAGCATCAGCTACCATCTTAAGTAGCTCTATGCCTGATAATGTCTGGGAAGAGGCGCTAAGCACAGTATAAAGAAAATATGGACACAAGGCTATGTGTCTTCGCTCGAGCACAATGCCAGCCTATCCCAGGTGCTTCGCAGGTGTGATGACGTCACCTCCCCTCTGAGTTGGTCCTCTGAGGAGGTGCTGGGCAGCTGCAGCCAGACTGCTCCTGCTGTGATGCTGCAGCCTCCTGCTGTAGCAAAGCTGGTCTGCAGCTGCCGTTCTTCCCTCACCCAGCTCTCCCCGTGACTCTGCAGAACTCAGGAGTGCTGGTTCTTCCCACAATCCTGCCCTCCACTGCTTCCCTTCTGCTCCCGTGCCACTGGCATTCAAGAGCCCCCGACTCATCACAACTGACTGCTCCACCTTCACTTTATAAAGTTTCTATTGATGCTTTCAGGAATCCCAGGAAATGCAGGCTTCTGAACTTAGACAGGTGGGAGACTCTATAGGGACTCTGGAAACACAATGAAAGGGAAGTAGAAGAAGAAAGTGAATTACAGCAGCTCCTCAGATCTTTTCTTGGCTGCAGCAGACTCTCTGGGTAAGATCTGAACAGGATGAGCTGCCTCTTCAGACTTGAACTGTCCACTAGCAAGGTGGTGTGGATGAGCTGACTTAAAATCGCAAACTCCTTAGAAATGTAGGTCTGAAGCATTCACACGTGTCACAAGCTGCTGCTTGTTTTGCCTGATTGAATTGAACCACTGAAATGCTTTTTTTTTTTTTAAGGGATAGGGTATAAATAGAATAATCTAGAATACAGCAACCAAACAGGTTTGATTAATTTATTTGCTTCTTTACCTGAATAAGAGTGGATGTTCTCAAAACCTCTGTTATAAAACACCCGTTGGGAGAATAGTGTGGGATAATGCACACCTCTCCTTCACCCCATCCCTGACTGCTGCAAAGAGAGCACCTTCCCTTTTCCTCACAATTTCTCCACTGCCTAAGGAAAAGCTAAAATGTGAATATATATTGTCACTCATTTCTTTTGAGGGAAAATCTCATTTTCCATACTGCAAATCACCTTGGTTTCATAGCACTTCTTGCAGAAGAGACAATATATGCATAGTAGTTCAAGAGCTGAGTTTAAGTCCTGGCTCTTTTGGCTAAGGTTCTAACAACTACCTATTCTGTCTGTGCCTCAATTATCAATCTATGGTAAGGAAATTATAAAGGTCCCTACTCAAAGTGTTGCAAAGATGGAATGAAATAATGTGTATAAAGCTATTCTGCCTGGTGCATGGTGAAGGCTTAAAATGCAGTTGATAAGGATACTCAGAGTGGTAACAGTAGTGATGATAATAAAATATAATAAGGACCTCAGGGCACTTTTTTGAAGGTTAAGGCATAAGTGGTTAGGTCCATTTTGGAGCTTAGAAAAGCAAGACTTTTGGCCACAAGTCAGAGATGGCTCTTAGAGTGAGAAATGGACCCAGAGATCCTGGAAAGGGAATGCCTCCCCTTTCAGCTCTGTGGCTCCCATCCTCTCATCCTGGGGCCATTCATATTGCCAGGACATTGAGGAAAGTCTGTGCATCTGTCCCTGGTAAGGAGAGGCGGAGGAATTGGCTACTCTCTATACTGCAATTCAGGAAGAGCTCTAATGAGGCTATAGCAAATTGAGAAGGTATTGATGCCTCCAGTGAGATATATGGCAGCTGGAATCCATATGGAACAAAACAAGGTTGTGTCTCTTCTCCCCATTAAAGTCTTGGAGTCTGTCCTGGGATGAGCAACTATAAGAAGCTGTTATCAGCCCTTTGACCTGTGGCCCCACTGCCTCCCACTTCCCGCTCTTCTGAGGGCACGTTTGCCATCACTTTGCTCTTAGTGACTCCCCCTTCAGCTGTTCAAGTGCCTTCCTGATTTATATAAATGGCCTGGAAGAAACAAAGACATCCATGAACGAAATACTAAAGGTTCTGAGATATATGCTGGATCTCTCCATGCTCCCTTTAGCAAAAAAAAAAAATCTTATCAACTATCTCAGTAAAATTTGATTCAAGAAGAAACACTATTTTCATATAACATGAATCTCAGATTCTTTCCATCTACAGAAAGAACTTGAAAAACAGCATGAATGGAATGTCCATAGAATTACGTTTGTTGCTGAATTAAAAAAAATCTATTTCAAAAATAATTTATTGATTACTAAGCACTTTCATGTTTTCTTAATTGACTCTTAGAACAATCTTGTAACAAGCAAGTTAGGTGTTATTAGGGCAATTTTACGTTTTGCAAAATCTACATTTTACCATTTTAGATGAGGAGACTGAAAGTGCTAAGGAATTTGCCCCATATTTTACATTTGTAAGTAGAAACACTAGGACTCAAGCCTTTCCCATTGAGTCTATGCCCAGCGTCCTTTCCAGGACACCATGCTGTTTCATGTTGCAGAAAAGTGTACTTGCTCCATTCTGAGTTCCAAGTTCATTGCTCCTTCCATCATGATACCATTCTGCTTTCACATTCCATTTCTCTAGATCCATTTTATCTGAAAGAGTCAACTGTCCCAGTTGACTGGGTCCCAGTTTCAAGGTGTATTTCCTCAATCTCAAAGGAGAAAGGAGCCTACAGAAGTCTATGGCCTTGTCTATACGTGTTTGATCTTCAGAGACCCTCAGAAGGAAGCCTATGGATAGAAAGCAGTTCTCCCAAGTTTCTGTGACTACATCTTTCATGTATTGACCTTGGACTACCAACCCAATCCACTTGTGCTGCACAATACATCCACAGCCCCCATAGGGCCTTCATCAGAGTGACAACTGTGAGTACTGTATCCCACAGGAGACTGTGGCTGTGGGAATTTTCAGCAGGAACCTCCATAACCATCTCCTGTCTGAGCACAATAATCCTAGGTTTTTCCATTTATCCTCATAGTTATTGCTTCACAACCTCTTGTTCATTTCCTTTCTCTTCCTCAGACACTACTGGGTCGTTTCCTCAGGTGCATTTTTAGAATGAATGGCCACTGTAAGCTCTCTGGTCTAGAGTCTTGCTCTTAAACTTTAGTGTGCTTGACAGTAAAATAGCATTTTTAATGTCTGTTTTTGGTACATGTATTAGTACACCTTTTTGAACACAGTGTAGTTTCATATATATGTATCTGTGTGTATACATGTATGCATTTCCCTATTTGTAGATGGATTCTTAAGGTTCTTTTTAAATTTCTTAACATGAATTAGAAATTAACATTCAAAGATAGCTCATAGGGGTTCCTGGGTGCCTCAATCGGTTGGGCGTCTGACTTCAGCTCAGGTGATGATCTCCCGGTCTGTGGGTTCAAACCCCGCATCAGGCTCTGTGCTGACAGCTCAGAGCCCAGGCCTGCTTTGGATTCTGTGTCTCCTTCTCTCTATGCCCCTCCCCCACTCACGCTCTGTCTCTCTCCATCTCTCAAAACTGAATAAACATTTAAAAAATTAAAAAAAAAACTTTAGTGTGCTTGAAAGTCATGGAGAGAACTTGTAACAACACACACCGCAGGCACAGCCCTCAAGACTCTGATTCTGGAGTCCTGGAGTTGAGGCCAGGAAGCTGCATTTGGATCAACCCCTTTGGGAATTTGGCTGCAGGGATAGTTTGCAAACCAGCTGATGATCAGAGCAGTAATTTTAAATGACTGCAGAGGAACGCATGGTTTCTGTCACATAGCAGGACTCAGTAAATTCTAGTTGAATAAATGAGTATGTTGTTCACTTCAGAGTGGATTGATGCTAAGAGCTTTCTAAAAAGTGATTCTTCTGTCCCCGCCAGGCACAAAGGAGATTAGTTTTTACACACTTTTGAAAACCAATGGGCAGGGAAGTTTACCTGCAGATCCACTGTCAAGGAAACAGATTTTGGCACCTGAGTGACTCAGTCAGTTGAGGGTCAGACTCTTGATTTCAGCTTTCGTCATGATCAAGCCCTGCTTTGGGCTTCCTCTCCCCTTGTGCCTCCCCTGCCTGCTAGCACCTTCTTTCTTTCTCTCTCTCTATCAAAAAAAGGGGGGAATAAAAAAAGGAAGCACATCTGATCACTGCAGCATAAATTCTATAATAAAGCATGGCATATGACATGGTCTTAGTTTCCACAAAATTATGACGTAGGAAAACCCATGCCAAAATGGAGTACCAAGATGCATAAAATCCTATTGTCCCCCTGGAAAATTTTGTTACACACATTGGAAAGATCACTAGCAATATTGCTATGACATTTCAGAAAAAAGAGTAGTTACATTCAGCTGGGGGATTTGAGGGACTTTGTGGAGATAGAAGATGTGAGCTGAGTCTGGATAGATGGGAACAGCGTGTTCTTGGGGGATGAGCTACAGCGTTCTGGAGGATGGTCTACAGTGGAGAGAAGCTCATCTGCGAGAAGGAAAAAACTTGTTCCTTTTTTTAAAAAAATTTAATGTTAATTTTATTTTTGAGGGAGGGGAGGGGCAGCGAGAGAGAGAGAGACACAGAATCTGAAACAGGCTCCAAGCTCTGAGCTGTCAGCACAGAGCCCAACACAGGACTCAAACTCATGAACTGCTAGATCATGACCTGAGCTGAAGTTGGATGCTTTACCAACTGAGCCACCCAGGTGCCCCAAGAAACCTTTCTAACCATGGTAAGTGGACTGGCGCCCCAAGAAACTGTTCTAACCATGGTGAGTGGACTCACGCCCCAAGAAACCATTCTAACCATGGTGAGTGGACTGGCTTGACTTAGGAGACTTGACTTGACTGGCTTGACTGGCACTTAGGAGAGTAGGGAGAGGGAAGATGCTAATACAGACATGTTACATATACACAGTTCTATTTAGTTCTCATGACAGTTCTATAGGGAAGGTAATCATGTGCCCATTGTGTGGAAAGAAGTTCAGAAGAATAAGTGAAAATAAATCAAATAGTTCAGAATCACACAGCTGGCACAAGCCAGACCTGGGGTTTGAACCTAGCTCATGTGAATGCCCAGCTTAACAGCAGGGTGTTCTCTCACTTCCCCAGGTGAACTGCTAGAGAGCCCTGAATGTCAAGCTTAGGGTTTTGTGTTCAACCTCCAGGTAATACATGCCTTGCAAAGTAGTATGGAAGCTAGAATCCAGCCCAGAACTCTCTCCAGGTCTCTTTGCATCTTCAGTATGTCTTCCGGAACTGCCATTCCAGAAAGAACCACAACCATGCCATTTTGACCTGTTAGTGTTTTATTGTATGTAAACAGTATCATGGGATAGCAGGTGGAGAGTTTTACAGATTCCTTCTTCAGCAACAATTGTCTGATTAATATTGTCAACACATGGCCTAGTTCTCTTGTCAAGAGCAGACAAGTGTCATCAGTGCATGTGTGTGTGTGTGTGTGTGTGCATGTGTGTATAAAAGTTGTTGATAAATCAGCCGCTTTTCATGTGAACAAAGCCTGCATCTCCAGCTGACATGTTAATTCTAGGGCTCAGAAAACCCAGGACAGGGATAATGAAACTTTCTGCTTGCAAGTAACACATTAAGAAATTCCTTGACTCTGTGTGGCAAGAATGGCCATACAGATATCTCTGGTTATTGCTTTTCATCAGGAATTTTGTTACTGCTCTCCTGCATAGGAATTAGGGTGAAGCACCTTTCCTACCAGTAATGGATTTGGTGAAATAGTCCCCAGACAGGACTAATAAGATAAGAATGGCTTGAAGGTGGCTCTCTGTTTCCCAAATAAAACATGTTCTTTCATTGTGTGATACAATAAAATACCAATTTAGAAAGGATTTTTTTTTCTTCAGTTGTTTCCAAGTTTATAAAGTATGTTCCCACATCATTTAATTCTTGAAATAGTCCTGGGAAGTCTCTAGAATCATCTCCATTTTGTAGATGAGAAAACTAGGAGCCAAACTGAAAGTTAAATAAATATTAGTGAATATAGGTGGGACCACTAGAATTCACGTTATACGCTCTCCTATGTATTCACACATTTGCTTGTTCATTCATGACTTTATTTATTTATTCATTCAACATTTACTGAACACCTGCTATGTCCCTAGCATTGAGTTAGGTTGTGGGGATCTGGAGATAAAAATGTGAGCTATTTTGAGCTCTCTGAATAGAGGCTAATGAAAGAGGGAACAAGTCAATTATTGGTTTATTCTTCAGAACTCTAATTGGTGTTATTTCCACTCACGTTTAAATACAAATAAGCAATATTAGGATCGATGAGTCTTCCGGCTAATTCTCCAGTCCCTAAAGACATTTTACTCTCACTTATTCATCTGCACATTTTTGGGTGTTCTATTACCTGCCCAAGTTCAATATTTGCCTCAGTTCAATATTAATTACTTCCTGGATGCATTTCCTTTCTCTTGGCTGCTAAAAAGAAAATGTTTCAATGTATCTGTGTGTTGAATCTATATCAGATAACTTTTCCACTTGAGTCATCTCTATAAATGTTGTCCCCCACTTTCCTTTTCTGAGCCTTCTTGGAAACGATGATTTAATTCCAAATGCCCATAGTTTCAACTTTATAGAATAAAACCTGTTCTCCCTACTTTGTGCTCCCTTCTGAAATTACTTTGTATTTTTAATATCACACACCACACAGTGCCTTGGAGTATAGGTATATGCTTACACATCCTGTCTTCCTTGCTAAATGGTAAGCTCACTGAGAGAGAGAGAGAATCATGGTATATTCAGCACTACACCATTCACAGAACCTAGTACATTCCATGATAAGTTTAAGTGTTTCAATAAACATTGATAAATTGAGATCCCAGAGAGCCAAAGCTCATCTCTCCAAAAGATTCCTTCTTTTTTTTTTTAAAAAAATTAATGTTTATTTTTGAGAGAGAGAGAGAGAGAGAGAGAGAGCGTGCGCCATCAGAGGAAGAGCAAAGAGAGGGAGACACAGAATCTGAAGCAGGCTCCAGACTCCTAGCCACCACGTCAGTATAGAGCCTGATACAGGGCTCAAACCCACGAACCATGAGATCACAACCTGAGCTGAAGTCAGATGCTCAACCAACTGAGCCACCCAGGCGCCCCTCCAAAAGATTCCTTCTTAAGGGCACTGTAAGTGATGCCACCAGTGTCCTCTCCCCTTAGAAATGTGATCTTGACAGTGAGCCCACCCACTACCACTTTTCAGTAGCCCATGACCTCTCTCGCTGGGTGTTTGCTTTCCTTGCTCCCAGTTTGCTTAAACATTCTTGGGTTCATCAGGCTCTTTGGTGAACACAAGTTCTTTTGCTTGGAGTTAAGTTGGAATCTTTGAGCAGAGTATCAGGATGCCTCATCAGAGGCCACACCTGAGGGTTTGTATTGGCCAAGCTGTGGTTGTTCTGTGTCTCCCAGATACCATTTGTGTGGGTGTTGACTGTTTCCTCAAGAGAACACTCAGAGACCTGGTCAGTGTAGGGAGGAACACTGAACCCCATAGAAGAGAAAGAGACTCAGAGTAAATGGGATATGAACTTTTCTGTTCAGATCAAGGACATGGGCAGGTGCTGCCTGGGAATGAAGGGCAGGGAAGTACTTGATTTGGGGTCAGGGATTTTACTACTAAAGTCTTGGGCTGTTCTGAAGGTAAAATTGCAAAGTTATGTAGATCTTTGAAAATGGTTCATTTCAATGTATGGATGTATTGAGTCTGCCCCTTATCTTCTGTGAGTAGCCAAAGTAGGTAATAGGTGCCCATTATGGGACGGTACTGTTCATTCTGCAAAGATCTCCCTATTGGACAAGGCTGTGGCTGAGATTATGGGGGTACCAAGAATCTCCATGCCTCTTAGCTTTCACGATGCGCAGCTGGTCTGGGGAAGACAGGTTTGTTACAACCCTTGAAAAATATAGGCCTGTAGCTGGATCCTGCAGAGTAGTTTTGGTGTGCTAAAGAGAAAAAGAGACCTGGACGTGAGCTACACTCTTCCAAGGACTCTGTTTACCATCTGTAAAGAGGCGATGCAGTGTTCCATATACTGATATACCTTCAGGGATCCAGTGGGTGATGTCATGGAGAGAAGTGGGTCAAGTGTAGGCCAATAGGGCATGAGGAGAACTGGGGGTGGGGGGAGGTGCAGGACCTGCATAAAGGCTCTCAATTTTAAAATTTGTCAAGCTACAAATTTTCAAGCTCTGTTGTAACATGTTTGGGCTTATTCTTGGAAGAAAGGTGTTATACAAGTCTAAGTCATTATTATCATCAAACAGTTAGGTAATAGCATTATTTTCATGCTCCCTATGGGTAGGGTTCAATACCATGTGCTGAAGAAGAATACACAAAAGTTTCTACCATATGACCCCTGTTTTTGAGGATTTGAGTATTTGGTCTAATTGGTCCATCCATCCATCCATCCATCCAAGAAATACTTATCAAATGTCCGCTATGTGCCTTCCTCAGGACTATGAGCCCAATGTGGGTTTACAGTGGTGATCAAAAGCCCAAGGTCCCTGCCTTAATGGAGGTTACATTTATTAAATACAGTTAAGTCCCTTGAATGTCCCAAGGGACACAGTGAAGGCCAATATGTGGGCTTTGCCCTCAAGTTGCTCATGTGCTGGTGGGAGGGACAGATATCCATATGACCCCCATTCTAGGCATGAAATGTCACTGCTAGAGTAGAGGTATGCTCCAAGTTCTGTGGCTGCAACTAGAATGGAGGATTATTATACCCTAGGAAAGATCAAGATAGACTTCCTAGACGAGGTGACATTTTTGTGTGTCTGGATTTCGATAGGTAATACAGTTCAGGTGTGAGTGGGTGAGGATGAGTTTTAGGGAAAGAAAAGTATATGAGGGACCCAGAGGGAAAAGGCTGTCAAGAGGTGGTAGTGCTGGGTGACTGAAGCCTCAAGGGATGCTATATGGAAAAGAGGGCTGGGAGATGGACAAGTCATGGACGAATGCACTTACCATGTGAAGGAGTTTGTGTTTTATTTCCTTGCCATCAAGGAATGGTGGAAGATTTTGGATATTGCAGACTCTTGCAGCAGCTCTCCTCCTCTCCCACCCGAAAGGATAACTCCATTCCCACTTTCTTCTCCCTCTTCTAACTCAGGAACAAGTTTAACTACTTATCCACACAGCCTGAGTCTGACTTCTCCACAGGAACTCTTGACGTTTGTTTAGCATTTTTCTCTCATATGTCCTCATCAGATTCTCTCTCACCTGCATTTTCCAAATTTTCCTGCATGTCTGGACCCTGCTCTCCTTCCTATAAATATGCTCAGTTTCCTCTTCTAAAGTCAAAACTGAAAAATCTTCTCTTAGCCAGGCACATAGTGGGTGCTTAATGATCATAATTATAACTATTACTACTACTCTTTCAGGCTACTTTTCCTTTGGCCATGCAACTTTTTGGTCTACTTCATTGCCATCTGCTTTCACTTTCTCTTCACTCACTGATTCTTAACTCTTGGCCCTCTTGTGTGTGCCTCACTCCTTGCAGGGGCTGGGCTTTCATCCTGACTGTCATATGTTGTGACCTGTCCCCAGCAATTGCTCCCCTCAGCCTCTATGATCTTTGAGTGTGCTTGATCCAGGAATTTACCTGAGCCCCTAGGGTGGGCTAAATGAGTTGTCCCTCATTAGTGCCTGGTTCCTGTGGTACCTCAGTTTCTCTCCTTTTGCTGCATTTGGTTGGAGGTATCTGTGTAGCCAGCCTCTGCTCCTTGAAGGCCCAGACCACACTTAACTCATTTTGGATCCCCAATATCCAGAATAACCAATACTTAGCGCTGCCCATTATGGTAACCACTAGCCATATGCGGCTACCGAACACTTGAAATGTGTCTGAATTGAAAGGTGCTAGAAATGTGAAATATACATGAATTCCAAAGATTTAGTACAAAAACATAAAATATCTTATGAATAATTTTACAGTGAGTACATGTCAAAATGATTATATTTTGGATATGCTGGGTTAACTAAAGCATATCATCAAAATTAATTTTACTTGTTTCTTTTGACTTTTTAAATGTGACTATGGAGATATTTTAAATTCTTTATGTGTGGGTTCCATTATATTTCTATTGGACAGTGCTGTCCTATAACATGGCTGGGAAGACAGGCCCTCAAACCATGGTTACTAAGCTGAATTGAATTGAGTTGAACAGTATCCTGTCTTTTGAACCTCCTTTCCTATTTCAGTGGTGAGCCTTTCTTGGTGTTCCTCCACCTCTGGCTCTTTCATCTCCCATCCTCTGAGCACTGGTCACCATTAGATCTGAGCCTTTACTCAGCCTGTGTGTCCCCAGCAATGCGGAGACTGACATAAGAGGATGAATAAATGTACAAAGCCATGGTGATATTTTTTAAAGCAAATGAATGAAATAAAAAAAAAATGAGTGAGCCCTGCCAAATGGTGAGAGTTAGCCATTGAAGGCTTCCAGGGTGAGGTGACCTTCCCAGGAGGCTTTTGGAGGTGAGGCACAGGAAAGGGCAGGCTGGCAAGCACAGCTCTCCTCCACCCACTTGCATAAAGGCTGCTGTGAAATGCAGAGCAGTATTTTAAGTGCAACGAAGGTCGTGGATTGAAAACTGAGAGACCTTGAAATCGAGACGTGTTTGCTGTAGTAACCATGGGCGTTGCCTCTCTGGGTAGGAACAGCAGGGAGGCCAGGGTGGCATTGCTGGACTCCTTCTGTGAAGAGCTCCAAGGCTCTTCAGGCCTGTTCTGGAAGAAGGCAGCTGACAGCCATCATTGCAGCTCAGGGTTGGGCAGGGGGCCTTCCCTCTGCTGGATCACTCCCTGCTTCTGTTTTGAGCCATGGTCAGATTGAAGAAACTTGGGTTCTCTTACTGTTGCCACACCTTACTCTGGAACGTCTCAGTGCCATGACTTACAAGCCCTTCCCTTTGCCTTCTCAGAGCTTAGGGAGATGAGTGATATATAACAGAAAGGATCCTGAAGTTTCTCTAGGTAAATGTGAGATCCCAGCTGGAGTTCTGTTACCAGGAAGTCTGCAAAATACTTAACCAATTTGGGACAATCCCCCAGCTCTATTTGCCCCAGTGACAGGGCTTAGATGGTTTAAATACTGATGTTAATAGTATTGATTATTCAGTACACCCTATGTCCTGGTCCTCTTGCTGGCCAGTGAGCTGGATGCTAATATCAGCATCATCATACAGTTGCTCAAAAGATCCGACATGTAAGGAGCAGAGCTGGAATCTGAGCCCATATGTGTCGCATGCTGTTTTCCTGTTATTACAGACAGCCCTCAAAAAAGCCAGGAGCCCTGAGGCCATGTTATGTATCCAGTTCTCATTCAGCAATTAGCTTTTCCAGCACAATTTCATTTGGCCCCAAAACTATTAGGATTTGATAGATAGATGGTGAATGGTAACCCCTAACATTTAACTGTAAAGTTATATTCCTAACTTTCTGGAAAAGTGAACTGGACAGGGATTTTTCAGTCATTTCACAAATAACTAATCTAAGGCTCAGCACAGTCAAGTGGTAGGTTCAAGGTCACACAAGGAGTGACTGGCCAAGCTGTGTGTCTGGATTCTGGGAAGGGACCGGTGGAAGGAGCTGTCCCTTCCCTCTGCAGAGACTTGAAATTCAGAGGGTACAAGTTCCCAGGACAGAGGATCAGGCCCTTCCCAGGCTGCCCTTGAGGCTGGGGGAAGGGAGAGGGCTGCTGTCTGCGCATTGGCGTGCCTCTGTCTCTAATGATGCCATCTGTCCCTGCAAGCATCTTGTGTGGTGGCGGCATCCTGTTCTCCCTTGCTTGTATCCTCAGCATGGGTCTCTCCATGGTCTGAGGACCCATTGTCCAGGATTGCGGTGGCTTAGAAGAAAACATATGAGCGCCTTCAGAATGGTGGCAATGCATCTTACCTTAAAAACTGCCTGGAAACAGATGACTCATGATGTCCTCTGTTTCCAGGCAAGATCACACCTACAGCTTCCCCGACAGTGTGTGGGGAGACACAGTGCGTTACTGTTCTTAATGGTCTGTGTGAGGATGACATAACCCAGTACCTCGTGGGTAGGCAGCTCCTCTTCACATCCAGCTTAAGACTAAGGAGTCAGAGAAGGAGTAGGACTCTTTACTCAGGATCTTTAAGGAAATAGTGGGTGGCGCCTGCCTCCTGGGGCTGACCAGGCAGGCACCATGAAGCACTGAGCAAGCACCATGGGACGATGGCTGAGACCAGAGACGTGTCCCCTGGGCTGAGGGTGCATACAGGCTGGTCAAGGTCAAAGGCTAGTCTGGAGGCCTTTGGTGGAAGTCCTTCATTTTGCAGATGGAGAAACCGGGCACCTCAGGCAGTGGTTCACTTCTATCAGTACCAGGTCAGAGGCCAGATCAGAATGTTTAGTGATTGCCCCTTCTCCCTTCCTGGAAGGTGTACGACCAGCTAGCCAGAGATTCTCAACCCAGACTATGCATGGGAGCCTCATAGACACACCCCTCCCACCACGGAGTCTGAGTCAGTGTTTGGGGTGTGGGGGGGGGGGGTGATGAGATTTTGTTTTTAGCCTTCACAGGTGATTCTAATGTGTGGCCAGGTTTCAGAATGGGCTCGTGTGAAAGTGGAACAGCCAGGAAGTGAAATCACCAATATTTGGTGATTATCTGCTGTAGCCAGTAAGGTCTTTGGTAGTTAGGTTCCTCCTGGGATGCATGGAGGTAGAAGGCACAGTTCCTGTCTTCCAGGAGCTTGAAGCTTATTGTTTATTTGGGAGGGAGTAAGGCACACATGAAAAACAAGAGGCACAGGAGAGTTGTGTTGCACTGAAATTACTGACGTTATTTGCCTGTTTAGCTTTGACAGAGAACAACATATCCCACAGGGTGCTCTGTACAGGTAACACAAGCGTTGTATGCGACATAAGATAAGGCAGGATTCCAACACAGCAGCAAGGGTATTTCTGTCTTAAGGATGACTGGCTCCTTGTCATATAGGTCTCAACTCTAGTGTTATATCCTCTAGAGAGGCCTTCTAGAGTGTGCCTTCACCTGTCAGTCAGGCTCTAGCACATTACACTGTTGATTTTCTTACCTTGGACTGGAGTCATTTCTTTGTTTCCATTTTCCACCTCTTTCCACTGAAGCATAAACTCCATAAGAACAGAGTGCTGGTCTTTTTCATCTCCCACTGTATCCCAGCACCCAGAACAGAATTTGGCACATTGTAGGTGCTTTGTGAACATCAGTGCAGTGAATTGTCAAGGAAAGAAGTTTGTGGTGAAGGTAGCATATGAGTTTTACTTTGGGCACAAGTAAGACTCTCCAAGGAAAGGGAAAAACATGGATGCACAGTGGGTTGGGTGTGGGGCCTGAACAAAATTGTCCATGTGAAACAAAGGATGCATGTGTTTGGGGAGACAGTAAGTCAGACTGGCTGATACAAAGGAGTGTTCTAGGGAGAGCAGTGGGAGATACTGCTGGGAAGGTGAGTCTGAGCTTATTCATGAAGGTTATGAGAGTCAGGTGCAGAAGTGTGGCCTCTGTCCTGTGGACAGTGGGGTCCACTGAAGGCAAGTGAGGAGGAGAGGCATATGGTCATCCAGCAGCTGCATACAGGTATTTGAAATTGAGAGACCAGCCAGGGACCCTGGTGTTGCAAGGTGATGACCTAAGGAAAAGAAGTCTTAGTCCCTGTGCTCCCCCAAGTACTAGGCGGCTGAAAGCTGAGCTGGAGCCCTCTACTTGGGAGCTGTGTTCCCCTGCTGTGGTGTCAGTTGTGCTAGAGAGGAGTGCCCCCATGGGAGGTGATGGTGTCGGGTGAGGGGGAGGGGCAGGCGGCCATGGGGATGGGCTGGCATTGCGCCCTCACTGCTGACAGAGAGTGACTCAGATCCCCTCCTGGCACCAGCCTGCTCCGGCAGTGCAAGCTGTTCCTTTGGCTCCTAGAGACTGGGCTGGCTCTTCCCTTCTCCCCTAGGATGGAGGCCAGGGAGGAGGGGTGTTGGTGTCTGTGTTCCCACCCCCTCCCCTTCTCCCAGCGCAGGGGTGGGAGAGGAGGAAGTGCAGACTGGGGTTCTGGGCTCAGGGTGCACTTCCGACAATGCTCCCACACTGTTGCAAGCCTGTTTAGCACACACACAGCAGGACACGAGACATGCTGGACAGATGACCAGGTGATGCGGTACTTGCATAGAAGGCTTTCCTGAAAAGTTACCATCAAAAACTGGGTCAGGTGAACAGATACTGATGGAACACGGGCAGTGACTCAATGGCATGACCTAAGATTGTTCAGCACAAAGTGTTTGTACAGTACTTTGTAGCTTGCAAAATCTTTTCACATTCTTAATGTCAATTTCCTCACAACCACCGCAGGAGCAAAGCGGTATTCCTGTGTGTGTGTGTGTGTGTGTGTGTGTGTGTTTTTAATCTGAAGCTCAGAGAGGTTAAGTCACTTGGTCATTTGCTGAAGGTCACATAGATGTTGAAAGACAGAGATGAGAACCTTAACCTGGATCACTGGTTTATAAGAGTTTTATTAACCCACACACTTGTGCCAGTTTTCATGAACACTTAGACATAAGCAGTTGTCATATTTTAACCCTTTATTGTAATGTCACATGAAGAACTATGATTATCACTGGTGCCTCTGGAGACATCCACACCTTTTATGCAGGTGAGTAAACATTGGGAGTCCCTAAGGTTTTGAGTGATGAGTCACTCATTGATCAAATATTTCCTATTTACCCTGTTCATTAGTTATTAGTATTCATACCTAGTCTGACGTATTTCATTATGTTGAACCATCTGAAATTGCCATTTTTTGTTGGTCAAAAATGGTCAAATATCAGCCATATTTTGAGGTTCAACTTAGTATATCAAAGATGCCAGATAAACATCTGTATTTGATTTAAGAGGATATACAACATTTGGGAGTTCATATTTTCAAAACAGAGTCTCCTTCCTCAATATATATCATGGAGTAAATACAACCCCAGAATGTTGTTGGAGGATAAATCAGATATATATAAAAGAGCTAATTTACTTCAGTGCCTATGAGATTACTCTGAAATTGGCTTCATCTGAGCCCTTGCCCTCTGTAGACAAAGGCAGTTGAGACTTACCCATCCAGGAAGACTCCAGGGATCTTGGAGTCTAGTGGTTGGTCAGGGAGTGTTAAGACCAAGACCTTGGGTTCAAAGTTCCTTGGCTGGATTTCTGGGTCTGCCATATGCCTGCTCTGTGACCTTGGGCAAGTTACTATTCTCTCTGCTGCTCAGTTTTGTTATCAGTGGAACAGGAATAATAGTATGCTTATCTCACAGAGTTGTGAAGATGAAGATAATGAATGCAAGGGGTTAGAATTATTCCTGGCATCTAAAAAATGCTCAATTTTAGCTGCTACTGTTACCTTTATAATTATTCTTAATATTCTTATTCCTTGGGAGACAGCTCTCTTGGCACACGATAGAAGATGCTGCTGCCTACAACCTCAGGGATAGGTTTGTAGCTTCTGGGAATGCTGTTATGTTTGATCTTTGAGTTTCCTTTGACTAGGCTCTATGACTAGGTCTCCCTTCCATGGGAGAGGTCTTCACAAAAATTTGGGGAGTGGAAGCCAGTAGAATTATCCTTGGCCACCCAGAGCATCTGTTGTCTGAATTCCCTGGATTGAGTGAGACTTCTCATGTTTCATATCTCTAATTATATGAAACACTGTGCAACATTTGGGGGAGCAGAGTCCAAATAAGACCACTCTCATCTCTGACACCAGCTATAAGTTCAGAGGTCCCTAAGACCACATTTAGTTTCAGTAATTTGCCAAAAGCATTTGCAGAACTCACTGAAAGCTGTTATACTTATGGTTATGGTTTATTACAGTGGAAGGTTACAGCTTGAAATCAGCCAACGGAAAAATCCCATAGGGCAGAGTCCAAGAAAAGTTCCAAATGTGGAGTTTCTAGTTGTCCTCTCCCTGTAGAATCAGGACAGCATTAGAGAATTACAGTTGACCCTTGAACAACACAGGGGTTAGAGGTGCCAACCTCCCGCACAGTCAGAAATCATGTATGACTTGACTCCCCAAAACTTAACTACTCATAGCCTACTACTGACCAGAAGCCTTACCAATAACATAAACAATCAATTAGGACATATTTTATATGTTATATGTATTATATACTGTATCCTTACAATAAGTAAGCTAGAGAAATACTATTAAGAAAATCATAAGGGAGAGGTGCCTGGGTGGCTCAGAGTATCCAACTCTTGATTTTGGCTCAGGTCATGATCCCAAGGTCATGGGATCAAACCCCAGATGGGACTCCATGCTGAGCACAGAGCCTGCTTAAGATTCTCTCTCCTTCTCTCTCTCTCTCTCCCTCTTCTCCTTTCCCCCCCTTGCACACACACTCTCTCTCTAAATTAAAAAAAAGAAGAAAGAAAGATAGAAGAAAGAAAGAAAGAAAGAAAGAAAGAAAGAAAGAAAGAAAGAAAGAAAAGAGAGAAAGAAAGAAGAAAGAAAAGAAAAAATCATAAGGAAGAGAAAATACATTTATAATACTCAACTGTATAAAAAAAATCCACATGTAGTTAGTGGATCCACACAGGTCAAACTCATGCTGTTTAAAGGCACTTTCCTGACATTGATGAGTGACAGTATACATGAAGTATTGCCAAACAGGGAACTCTTCCTTCAAGTCTTGGTGTCCAGTTTTTGCTTGGAGCCCCATCACACAGGCATGACTGACTTCCCATGTGGCTAATCTCAGTTCCCCAGGCCCTCAGAAGGTTGAGTGTTACCATGTGACCCAAAGCCTTCACCCTACATCATGGTTTTTTTTTTTGTGGCTCAAAACTTACACCACAAATCACATTGTTACTATCTAGCTGGCTTTAGATCCCCAAACAGAGGTACTCCTATCAGCCATGACTTTCTAAGGGCTTAGGGATTGTCTCCTAGAAGTCAACGTTAAAGGAAGCCCTCTTTCTGGGCAAGGTTAAATTCTTTACCACGCAGGTTCTATGTAGGCCTTGTGGACACCAAGATAATAGGGCATAGCCTCTATTCCAGGGAGCTCTTAGTCTACTGGGATAGAAGGTAAGTAACCAGTGTAAGTGAGCCAGGGTGTGGTTGCTGTAGCACCCAAGGTCACTGGAGGACGTGGTAGTGAGGTTCTTCCTGGGAGAGTTGGCATGACTGGTGACAGTGGGAATAAGGCCAGCCTGGCTAGTGAACTTTGTGTCCCAAGGTTTGGAGATAAGAGGTTTATGACTTATTCTGACATACTGATCAGTTCCACTGGCCCAGAGGATCTCCACATCCAGCCTTCCTCCCTGGTTCCCTGACTGTGGGACCTGGAGGGCAAGGGGAGGGTTGAACCTCCCAGAACAAATGGGAAGCTCAGCATCTCAGTAGGTTGAAGTAGCCTCCAGGCTGAGTGGAAGTACATGAATGATTGGAGACGAAAGTGTGTAGACATGATTATGTAAGCTCCCAGAGACCTGTCCACCCATCAGCCCTCACTTGGAAACTGCTCTGTCTAATAATTGTAACTGCAACACAGGATGTCTCTGGAATCAGATCAATAAGGGGGCAAGGTTGTTCTCCCTCCTCCTCAGTCTTCTCAGTGGCTTATCCTGGGTCCCCCTGGGTGGGAGGAACACCCTCAGATGCTCTTTGGCACAGTTTACCTGCTGGCCAGTGCCATGTTCTCCACCAGACTCATTCCCATCTCTCACCACTGCCAGGAGTTTGCTTATCCTGACACTGACCTCACCATCAACACTTTGATGGAAAGCTAAGCTCCACATCCCTTTTCCCCTCCACCCCCATGCATTTCATGTTCTATTTCTGGCCCTCACATTCCTTCTTTGGGTCCATGGGGAGAAGCAACCCTATTAGACCAATTCAGAGGGATGGTCACACCTGTCAATCTGCAGAGAAGTAAGTGGCCTTGCCAGGGGGACTGCCAAGTGTCAGTGGGGACTGCAAAGACCACACCTGGACATAGTCCAGTGCAGTGGGACCCCATGGTCTTATGTCCCAGGATGTTTCACCATCTGACTTGATTTAAGCCTTGTTTACGGGGACTGGGCTGCACAGTGCTTGCCACAGTCTTCCCTTTTTTCAAGGAAAACAGCAGACTCAGGCTCTCATCTCAGAGCACCAGTCTCAGCAGCCACCTTTGCATAACTTGATGACTGAGGATACTTTTTTGGGGGGCGGGGGAAGGGGGTTTCCAGGCAGCGTTATGTTTTTACACTTCATGATATTTCTCAAAACCATGTCTTGGCTTCTCTGTATATGACCTCAGGGCAACAAGTAAAAAGAAACTTGGTTCATTCAATTCATGAATATCTATTTTAAAAATTCACTATAAAACTGACACTACTGAGGTGCTAGGAATTCAGAGATGACAAAGACAAGGTCATGGTGCTTGAGGAACACACAGTCCAATGGGGAAGACAGGCATGTAAATAATGAACTGAGCAGTGAAGTGGCCAATGTTAAGAGGAGAATAGATGATTAATTTTTCTGTAAGGAGTGACAACTGGGGAGGGGTTCCCAGAGAAGGGAATGGTTCAAGCTGGCCTTGAAAGAACACTAGAGCTCCCCAGTTGGAGAAGAGAGAGAAGCTGTACAGGCAGAGAGAGCTGCATAGACAAAAGCAAGGAGGTATGAGAATGCATGATGTGTTCATTGAGGACACAGAAGAATCAAGGACAGCACCCACAACTGCAGCAGCTGTGTGCTGTACAACTCCAGGGGGTCAGTTATCCAGGCTGCAGTGTGAATGGTGCAGTCTGGCATCCTGCAGGGTGGTGGCCAAAGTGTAAATGGAAGCAGTGCAGGAGGTACAGCGAGGGATCATGGCAGGCTTCACTTTCATGTCATCTGTTGTTTGGTCATCAATAAAAAATTGCTCAGCAAATATTGGTTCAGTAACTATTATTTGGGATTTTAACATATTTCTGCCATTTGTATCTACCTTGCAAGTAGAGGCTCTTGAGGCCTCTCTCTAATAATACTTAGCACTCCTGCCTAGCAGAAGGTCAGCACTCTTCAAACCTGGGAGGCATCATTAGCTCACATTTCAGTGACAGGTACATGTAAGTCAGTAGTGTTGAGCCTCTATCACCCAGCATCACAGAGATCTTTGAGCAGTAGGGGATGGTCACAAGCATGTAGTTCAACAACCTCGCCAAATGAATGGGGAACTGAGGTCCACAGGAGGAAATGACTTCTTCAGCATCACACAGGTAAACACTTTTAGAACATGGACTAGGAGACAGATCAGCTACCTTTAACTTAGCAACATTTCCACCAAATATCTAAAAGAATTGTAATTGAGTACCATTTATTTGTCCTTCCTAGAAAGGAGGATTGAGACTCCACCAGTTTAAGTAACTCCAGCTGCTCTGATAGTAATCCTGGAAATCCCAGTGAGCTGACACAATAAAAGTTTATATCATATTTTCATGATGGCCTAGTGGGGAGACAAAAGGGTGTGGGCTTCTGGCTTGTGGCAGAAAGAATGGAGAAGATACATTCATTCTTAACTGCCTGCTCTGGGGGAGTGACACACATCCCATTGGTGGGAACGATCATAGATTGCATTTAGGTGCAAGGGGGCTGGACAATGCAGTTTAGCTGTATGCCCAGGTACACAATATGCATTTAGCGAGCATCCAACCACAGTTATAATGAGTCTCTGTCATAGTTGTTATCCCTGATGCTAGCAACACAATGGCAGTCAATCAAGTAGTTATCTGGTCTTTATCCCTGAGCCTCTCCCTGTGTTCCATTCTCAAAATGGCAACTCTGGCCCACAAAATGCAGTGGACTGTCTAAGGTCAGATCCAGTTATAATGTCCCAGACATAAACCCAGGGGTTCTAAATTTCAGGGTGCACTCTTCTCTCTTCAGGTGTATCTGAAGGCATCTGTGTCTTCTCTCAGAGGACCAAGTTCTCAGCACACCTCTGAAGGGTTGTGTGCAGTGGTGGGAGGTCCAGGCAGGGGGGCCCCTAGGGAGGGAGAGGAGAAAGGAACTTCTCCAAGATGTTTTTCCTCATCTGCCAGCCCTGTTTTCCTCTTACTCTGTCATGGAATTGTTTATTTTTCCTGACAGCGGGCACCAGGGCTCAGAGTACTTGCCTGCAGGAAAGAGCAGTGGGGAGGACTCCTGGGCCCGGATGTGTGTGGGTATGTGTGCTGTGGGCTCATGCTCACATGGTCCCCTGCTGCTTTGGTTACAACTTTGTCCTGTGGTGTGGGGCAGAAAGCAGTTTCTTCCCACCTCTGGCACCAGAGGTCATTTCTGGGGGAAGATTATTTTTGGGAAAACACTGGGTTGGAAAAAGGCATGCCCAGTCTCCTGAGCCCTTGAGCAACATCTGAAGCCCCTTCCCCTGGGGTTAAGGGAATTCTTCCCAGGTACTTGGTACACGTGTCACCCCTGTTTCTTCTATCCCATCCTTTCCAGGGCTCACCAGACTCCTCATTCACCACCTTTGGGTATTCCATCAGGCACGTGGAGGGCAAGAAGAGGGCATGAATCATTTGATTTGAATCCATTCTGAAAACATGCCAACGGATTGTTTGGCCTCTTTAGAATCACTTCTCAGTTCCTGGGGTCACCACCCCTTAATCTTTAAGCCCTTTTTACTAGCAACCTTAATTCAGGTTGTTGAAGCTTAAATACAACAAATTTCTCTGTCTCTCTCCCTCTCTCTCTCTTTACCTATTTATTTTACTTGCTTATTTACTTATTTGAGAAAGGGATATTAAAATTTCTTGAGCTCTTTGGTGATAGGCACTGTGTTAACTGCTTTCATTTACTTTACTATCTCATTTTATCTTCAAAGCAACATGGTATCAGTCACTGTGTGGAAGGCACTTGATTAGACACCGCACAGGTCAAACATGATTTTAATATGGTGAATTTAAAATGTAATCTCTGTCATGAGTGATAGCATGGCAGCAAGGCCTTGATTACTGAGTGAGCTCATATTTTGTGTCAGGATGTGCACAAAGTACTGGATACGCGACACCTCATTTATCCCTCAGAAGGAATAGGAGGTAGACAATCCTAGGAGATAGACATTATTATACCTATTTTAGAGTCTAGTAACCTTAGTCTTAGAGAGGTGAAACCACCTGCCCAAAGCACTGAGCTGGTATGTAACAAAACTTGTGTTTAACCCGTGTCTGGCAGACTCTAGAGTTAAGGAATGGACTGTCTATCACAAATAATGCAAACAGAAGCCAGAATCATGGAAAAGACAACACCAGAGTTACAAGTGGAGAGCCAAGGAAAGGGAAAGGTTAATTAATTCTCAATGGGGATTTTTGGAAGGTGACCTACATGCATTTGAATTTGAATTGGTCCCTAAAACTTGTCAGAGCTCCCTAAGGCAGAGTTACACAGGAGCAAGTCTAATGGGAGAGAACTCCATTTCCCAAAGCTAGAGCTTCTACTTGAGACAAGGTCTCAGGAGCCCACCGGAGCCATAGAAAGAGCCAGTTCATGTTTATCCCCATTTATCCGACAACTCTGTCGAGTATTGTAATAATTCCGATTATTACAGAGATATTTATATGATGATAAGAATGATTGCATTATTGTAAAGAGCAGGGTTATCCCCTCCCATTTGGTACACGGGTCATTAAAGGTCTGCTCAAAACTGCTAAGGCCCAGAGAAAGTTCCCTTCCAGGCCTGTGGCACCCGCACTGTGGGAGCGCTAGGCACATCCCTCCAGGGAGAACACGCCTATGGTGAGCTGAGAGGCCCTGGAGCAGCCTGTGGCCCCTGAGACCCCGGTGAGGGCAGTGAGGCAGCAGCTCTAGGATAGGGCAGGAGGTGTTCTCTTGCCTGCCTGCCTGACTGCCATGCAACCTCCATTCTCCTTGAGCTCTGAGCTTCCCAAGACAACAAAACACAGTCTGTGTATTGTCATCTCAGGAATAGCTTGAGCCATTGTTCCAGGATATTTCCAGTCCTTTTCTCTGGAGGCAGAGGCTATAGAACCAAATGTAGGGAAGCAAGGGGCCCCCCAGCCCACCCAGCTGACCTCTATTCCCTGCTTGCTCTGTGCCCAGCTCTGTGCCTGAGGCCAGTCCATGCTGCTGCTGTCCCTGCTGATAAAGGCTTCAGGTCTCTTCTCGGAAAACAATCAGAGATGAGCCAGAAAACAGACGGTGACTCATTGTCATTAAGCAAATGAAGTGTTATTGAAGTAGTGATGTGCTGAGGATAGAGCAAGCATAATCCAGCTGCAATTACAACAGGAGAGACGGAAGGCTGGCAAGAGAGAGATCTCCCTGGTTGTTGGGATGGGGAAACTGAAGAGACCAGCAAAAGCTGTGTGTGACTTCTCTAGAGGTTTACAATTAGGATAGATATGCCAGATTACAGGAGGAGGGGGCAGTAAATCTTGAAGTGTATTCACTGTGATCAGGAACCCTGGGGAGAGTATTCTCTGCTTCTGGGGGAAGGCAGTGCTCCTCAGATTTTAGTGCGGCTCAGGTCACCTGGAGATGCTGTTACAAGGCAGACTAGGCTTCAGATGCTCTGGGTGGGGCCCAGGAATCTGCATTTCTAACCAGTTCCTGTGGATCACTGTTGCTGCTGCTATTGCCAGGCTGAGAACCACACATCCAGAGCAAGGTGGCAGAGAAAGAAGCAATAGGATTCTTCCAAAGCAAGTGGGTTTAAGACTCAGCCATGACTTTTCAAGATTGCTTTTTTTTTTTTAAACATCCCGAAGTATTTATCTGGGGGCAGAGGAAGTGAGGACCAGGCACAGAGAGAATGGATTCTGTTTGTGCAAGATGAGCCAAGGGCCACTTCGGAGCCTGGGTCAACCACTGAGCCCAAGGAGCTACCCAGGACCCAGTCCCCAGAAGACCCCCATGTGCCTGGGGCCCTGGGAGTCATGTTAGGCCTCACTGCCCTGGGGCCGCAGGAGAGGGCCTCATGGGTGGTGGTGGAGACAAATGATTCTAGCTTTTCTCCAAAAGGCATACATTCCAGCCTCACTTGTTAAGACCAACAGAGTCTGGGAATAGCAGGATATTCTGAATTCATGAGAAATCCAGATTATGGAGTTTGTCAAGAGCTGTCCTGAGGTGACATCTGCCGTGGGCAAACCTACAGGTCCTGGGTCCTCTCTCCTGACAGTTCACCTGTACCAGTCCCGTAAGTGCTCCTGGAAGTAGGTGCCACGCAGGAACTTAGACAGTTAGCCCCCTGTGGGGTGTGGTGGGGCAGAACTCGCCCCTGAGCATCTTGTTTACACCACCTATCAGCTCTGGTCTTCTTCCCTTCAGCTGAGGGAAAAAGTAGACTTCAGCCCAGGTTGGTCTATTTGTGACAAGTTCCAAATTATGAGGATTCGAACTATAAACCACCCTGAAAACTGGAAGGGTCTGTATCATTTATTTACACTGGATCTCTACGGGGCAGGGCAGGACACTGTGGAGGCTTATCCCAGAGAGATAGTTCTTGGCTGAGGGACCAGGTAGTGGTCAGTTACATGGCCTCTTGAAACCCCCTTCTTGGCTGGATTGCTTTGTTGGCCCCTGCAGTCTAGCACTCTCAGTCTGCCTCTTTACAACCTCCGATTATTAGCAACTGCACTCTGAAGCAGGGCCCCTAGACCAGCAGTTCTCAACCTGGTGTGATTTTGTTTCCAGGGAAATTTATCAATGTCTGAAGACATTTTTGATTGTTACAGTTAAGGGCAGGTCCTACCGGCATGCAGTGGATAGAGGCCAGGGATACTACTAAATGTACTACAATAAACAGGACAGCCTTGTACAAGAAAGAATCATCTGGCCCAAAGCGTCAGTAGTGTAAAGGTTGAGAAATCCTTCCCTAGACAAGTGCCCAGGGGTCCTGGGCTGACCCAGGGGAGCTGGATACACAGGAAGCCCAGCTGAGACTTTGTCAGAACACTTGCCTCAGGGCAAGGTGTTAGGGCTCATTTTCTCCCCTTAAAATAATGAGGATCCTTATAATTTGCCTTTTACTTGCCTTTGTCAACTGCCTTTCATATTGTTGTATTTTGGTGTGTCCAGCACTGAAGAGGTTTTAATAAGTAGTTCTGTGATAGCAGGTGAAATAGTGGGGGCACCAGAGTCTTTCCTTGTGTTATATTCCATATTGGCCGTTCTTAGCAACACTCCTTAGTCAGGGTCAGGTAGGGAAAAGGCACAGACTGTAGCCAGGCATCAAAGCATGCAAGCATTAAAACACTGTGGGTATTTAAGAAATGGTAACTAGCATGGTTATAAGCACCCAAAACTTTTATGAAATGCTTGTTTTCCCTCCCAACCCTGGGTGGCCAGGAAGAGAAATTAAGTCCCTAAAGTCTAGGAGTAAATACACTAAAGATGGCAAAAATCACAGTTAGAGATTCAGGATTCATGCTAAACAAAATGGTTACATCATAACTCTACGTAAGCGAGTGATCTGCTCATCTATCTGCATACTGAGTTGCATTTTGCCAAACCTCAGGTCTGAGGCAGGGGGTGTTGGAGATGGGTTAGTAGTATAGGTTAGAATGTTTTGGCATGTGTGCCTCTGTGGATGCCATGTGGGTCCCAGGATGAGGATACTCCAGGGCGCCATAATGGGTAAACATATTTATGGCTTGGTGCGCAAGACTGTGTGCGGTCAAATGGATTTGATTTCCTGACAATATATATGAGCACTTTGGAGCTTAGTCTTATTTTCTGTTTTTTATTCTTCTTAGCCTCCATTAGAGGTAAACATACTGGCATTATATAAATACTATCCTTTTATTAGTTTATTTAGACTTGTCTGCTGCCTCTTTCCCCCTCAAAAAAGGATCTGAGAGAGGTCACAACTAAGGATACAGAGGATATAGAGAAAGGCATAGATGTAGGTAGACTAAGCTTTCTAAAGCAGGAATGTATTGTGTACCAGGTTTAAAAAATTATGCTAACTCTGTAGGCCAATCTAGTCACTGTGATTGTCATGTTTGTCTCAGAGCATCTTTCCAGCTAAAGTAAAAAGGGAAAGGGGATAAAATAATATAAACTTTTTATGTGTGACCTTGAATGACAAAGTGAACAATTCTCCCAACTATGATTTTACAAACAAATGCTGAAGTGGTTTTGATAACAAATCTTAATAGAAGCTGAGGGCACAGTATTCAACTGCAGTTTAGTGAAGACAGCTCCCCAAAGCTCCTAAGGGGCCACTGCTCTTGGGGTTTCACTTGTATGGGCTCAAACTTGAAATGCTCAGCAGAGTAGAATGTCACCATTCCTTATATTCTCTTCCCTAAATATAATTTCTTTGGCTGCGCTTTTTGCCAGGAGTTGTTTACAGATAATTTGAGGCATTACTTCCTTATAAACTCCTGGATGTTGGTCTTCTAGATCATAATTAGAGAGATACCTTATATAAAAGTGCCCATACTTGATTTTGGCATCAAGTAGGCACTCTGCATTAATCTTTTTGTTTATTTATTTTTTGCATTTGTTTTTTCATCTGTCTGTTCATCTGCCCATCCATCCATCCATCCACCCATCCATCCATCTGTCCAACCCTCTCCTAATTTTGAACAGAGTGGGAGGGTGTAATGGCTGACATGTTACTTATTTAGATGAGCTTATAGGTCTGTGAGATGGGGCTGCCATCCTCCAGGCCCCATAAATCCCTGATTGTCACCTGGAATTGTGAAGGCCCGTGGGACAGACTGGAGATGAACAGGCCCAGTTGGTTAGCAGGGAAGCAGTTGGTGATATATGGACAAGCCAAGCTGTGAGAGGGAAATCTGAAAGGCCATCCTCAGGGTACCTAATTAAATGGGTTCACCAACTAAAACCAGGCTACAAAAAAGGCTTTGTGGTGTTCCTTTCATAAAAGGAAAACAACCCATTGCTTGTTCCATTTCTAGTTACATATTTGTAATTGAGGCCATGCTTGTTTGCACAGCCAATTCTATGGGTGCAAATCAATTTATTTTTGTTTTTAACACTATGCTATTCAGTTGCCAAGAAACACATCAATTGCTTAGTGGTTTATCTAATTCATCCTGTTGGTTGTCTGCAATATGATCCATTTCTTTGTTCTTGGTTAAGCCAATCATGTGACTAGACTGTGCCTGAAATTCTGCTCTTATCACCATCCCCCATCTCCTGGGCAGGTGCACATACATCCATGTACACATGCACATGTACACCTTTGAGGGCCCAAAGCTTCAGAAAGAGCAGACAGCTCAGAGCAGGTACAAGCATCCTCTAACCCTCTGAAATCCCCTTGTGACAACCCACATAGCTGTCACATCCTGAGAAACTAAATTTGAATTCTTCAGGAGCTGTGCTATTCTGGCTAATGAACTATGAACTTTCTTAAAGTTAACCAGAACATTCTTTCCTTGTCGTTTTTTGGTTGTACCATGCTACCGAGAATATTTCTGTAACCCATTAGTCCCTTTTCCTACCTTGGCAAATACCATAAATAATTAAATCTACCTTTGAATGATTAAAACTCATTATTATAAGGATAGAGGCTCATTAAGGCATAAAAGATTTTGGAATGAGACATATGTGGCACTGGATTTCAGCTTTAAATGGCACTTACAGGCCATGTAACTTTAGACAAACTGACTTAAATTTTATTAATCTCTGTTTTCCTTTTTGGTCTGCAAAAATAGAGATGATCATATTTGCCTTATAGGGCTATTATGAGACTTGGAAATAATGTAGGTAAATTGCCTGGAGCATAGTAGTACCCTGCATATGGTAGCAATGGTTGTTTTGGCTTTTATTATTCCAGAGAGTACCAGACAAACAAAGTTATAAAAGGTTCAGGAAATTGAAATTGAGTCCAGTGTGAACTGTGCTCAGAACAGCCTTCTGAAAAATTGAATTCTGATGCCAAAACCAATATCCTTTTTATTAATAACATTGGAGTTTCATGGGTAAAGATCCACATCTGATGTATCTAATTGGTGTTCTCCTGAAAGCTGCTGTTATAAGTGGTCTGTGAAGGTCTATGGCACCCACTTGGGGGTGGGTTCCATTTCTCCATCACCTGGCTTTGCTGGACCAGGGAAGAAATGCAAGAGTGGGAGTCCTAGGGACTTTCGCCACAGCCACACAGGGGAGTGAGGAAGGGGCAGAATTGGACCTTCTGTCCTGGATCCTGCAGCTGTTATCTGGTCCCCAAGCCACATGGGTTTCATTCTTCACTCCATGTGATGGGGGTTGGTTATGTCCAGCAGAGTGACCTGTTGTTGAGCAGAAACAGACTTGAAGAAGCAGACAGACAACAAAACATGGTTGTTGGGCATCTTAAGCCTCTAGTAACTTTTAAGGCAAAGGACATTTTGATGAAATACCAGCAAATCATAAACATATGGATTGCAGTTCTTGGCCTCAGATTCTTAGATGCAACCTTAAGAAGAAAGGGGTTGGCAGAATGTGTTGTTGAGAAGTTACCTACTTGACCTCAGACAGCTGAAAATCCCCATGTAGGGGAAGATCCAGATGATGATGTCAAGAATAATGGTGGCTCCCAAGAATCATGGCCATACCACATTTCTAAGAGCAGAACTGTATTCAATCAGTCATGTATTTGCCAAGCCACAGCTTACAATGAAACCTCAAAGAGTCCACTTGAGGGAAAAGAGCTAAGGCCACTTAAATGCCTTTCCTTCCCTTTCTCTTATTCAGAATGTCATAAAATCAAGCCTGGCGTCTTCAGCTAACAAGGGATTTGTGGGACAAACCTTAGAAGAGGAGAACTAAGAAATACTCAGCTACCAGTCTCCTGGGACTATCTGTTTCCAAGGCTGGATTTTTAATTATTAATTAATCGCAAATTAGTAAATAACAATAAATGATAAAAAAAAGTGTTACAATGTCTTCTGGTACTCTGGAAATGCTAAATGGCAATCCCCATAGTAGATTCTCAACAAATATAATTAAAGGCCTACTACATGTCAAGTGCTGTGCTGGGCACAATGGAAATCATGGAGAAGCACTGTTTCTCCCCCTACTCTAAGGGAACTCAGAGTCTGGGGAATGCAGGGCCATCATGAAAAGGCCACTGGCTATACCAGGCAGTAAGTGCCAAGTGTCATGGTGAGCTGGCCCCCAAGTTCCAGGAGACCACTGGACCAGAAAACATGTTAGGTGGGAATCTGTTTTCTCCTTGTGGGTTTCAATGACATCAGTTTCAATGGGAGAAATTTCAACTGGATATGTTATGTCTTCCAGACAGTAAGAGTTTTTAAATCCCAAGGGAGGAATTTTTAAAGGGGTCAGGAGATATCATTTTTTCCTGGAACCTTTGCCCCAAGTGACCTGTATTTTCAAGGGGAATGGGCCATAATGCCCTTGTTCTAAGGACTTAACATTCGTGACATTGAGTTGCTACCTGAACTGAGCATGTACTACACCCACATGCATGTGCAGTCGAAGCTAGACCACCACCACCTCCTGCTTCCCCCAGGACCCTCTACCCTGCCCAATGTCCCAGCCAGGGAATATGACACCAGAGAGCCTTCCTGGACATAACCAGTTCTTACTGCTAATAGAGTCTTTGCCTGATTGCCTGCTAGATACACTCAGCATTGATGTAGCCTCTGTTTTTCTTGTGACAATTTGGCTCTGCTCAGCCTCCTCTCTGGAGTTAAGCCACCCATTCTTAAAGGGATGCCCCAAGGCTGTCTTGAAGCTCTCTTTCTTCTTCTCTTCCTTGACCTCCCACCATCTTCTCAAATCTCTACTTGAAAAAAAATTCTCCCCTAAAATTTTTCAAGTATTTGAAGCATTGTGGTATAAAGGAATGAGCTCCAACTTTGGGGATAGATAAGTGTCCATTCAAAGCAGGACTTAGCCACTTGCTAGCTGTGTGGCTTTAGGTAAGCAAATTGACCTCTCTGATCCTAAATTTCTTCATCTGCAAAGTAGATTCCCTAGGAACATTAGAGGATGCCATGGGCAAAGCATCTAGTATGGTGACCAGCATACAGTAGGCAGTTGTTACTTTTAGTGCGCCCCTTACCCAAATTTCATTTCTTTTCACATGCTTGCTTACACTAGCATAATTAACTTAGTTCATGAAGTGCCATTTTATGAGACAACACATTGTTAAATACTTTCCTAGTCACTGTCTTGTTTAACCCTCCCAACTGGTTGTGTGTCAGAGATGCTATTTTCACCATTTTTTAGATAGAATTATAGAGGCCAGAGATCAGCAATGTGAGACAGGCTCCCAGAGGACTCCTGTAGCACCCCTCCCATCATCTGTCCCATTTGCCTCATATTTATTTACTTATCTCATTGAAGCTGGTCAGACATATCATACAAAGGAAGCTATAGCCCTGTCCTCAAGGAGTTTCTAGTCTGGTTGGTGAGAAGAGAGAGAGAGAGAGAGAGAAGGTACTGTGCATACTTGCTGAGGACAGGACTGTCCTTTTCTGTTCCTACTGGAACCTCTTCCTGTGGCTGCCAGCCCAGGGCTCTGTCTGGCCCAGCAGGCTGCTCAACTGAGGCACCTCCATGGAGAGCAGAAGGCAGAAAAAATTTTCAGGGAAGGAGGCAGGCCAGGGACAGAGATGGCCTGCATTTCAAGGTGGGACATGCAGGCCTATGCTAAGGCACTTCCCCAAAGCTCCTTTTCATGGCTATTCTACCTGTCAACAAGATCTATGTTTCTAGGTATGAAGCTTTAAATGAGGGAAGGCAGAAAAATGGAAAGACAATCCTGGCCCACTGAGAGCCTAGTTGTCAGAAAGAGCCCTCTACTAAGCACCAGAGAAATGGATGCCAATGCACAAAGTGCCATGGGTGTATTAGCCCAGGGTGGGCAATGGGACAGTAAAAAAAGGATGGGGGGCCTGGGGGTCTTTGAAGATGAGCTTCCTGTGGTCTTGAAAAAGACAATATTACTAGAATGGAAGAAATAGCTCAAGAATCAAGGAGTGGAGATTGCCATATTGAGAACCAAGAGGAGCCTTTGTAAAATTCAGGCCACAGTGGGTAGAAGAAAGAGGATGGGGAGAGGATGGCATGAGGGGAAAAGGGATGCCCTGACTATATTGTCAAGAAACTGGCAGGTCTGTTAAGTGACCCAGGGATCTTGGTGACAAAGTGAGGCAGCAATTTAGAGAAGTGGAAAAAAAAATAATGGGGTCCGGACCCAAATACAAGTCCTGACTGTCAGTGTTGTCACTGGAACATGGCAGCCCATTTCACTCTCAGCCCAGTCTCCTGTCCTTCATAAGGGTGAGGCCACCCACCTCAAGGGTGCTGGGGAGAAAGAAAAGCGGACATGACACCCCACTCAGCAGGCGGGCTCCATACCTCTCCCTTCCCTCCCCACCTGCTCTCCCAGATGCTTTCACTTCAACCCAGGGCCCCAGGGACATCGTCCTACTTGTCATGACAGAGGTTTAACAGCAGAGAAAGTCATCTAACCTTGCAGAAGGAAGCATCTTTTTCCTTTGGTGGAAACCATGGGCCCTAAGTAGCTGGGCCTGTGGGCCAAGATGGACAGAGGAGTGGTGGCTCCACATCCCAGCCTTCAAGTCCCGAACCAGCTGCCCTCTGCCATAGGGCACCAGCCCCTTGGAGTTTGCTTCAAGATGATCTTTGCCATTTCTGGAGCTGTGGGATGCAGCTAGGTGTAGTTTTCCTCCCCTGTGGCCTGACCCAGTTCTAGTTAAGAAGTATTCAGACTTCTCATGGAGAAGAAAAACAACAAACCAACTTTATATTCCTTTCCTGCATGTTTTTTTCTTTTAATTTTAAAGCAATCATTTAAGTAAGCTTCTTATGTTTTGAATGGTAAACTGAGACACAGAGAAGAATATCAACATGCCTTTATCCCATAGTGAATCAGGATCAGGGGACTGGGATGCTGAGCTTGGCTCCAAACCAGAGTTTTAGAGCCTTAATGTACATACAAAGCACCAGGGCCTGTTAAAAGTGGACACTCTGGACCCGCTCAGTGGGAGTCGGGTGGAGGAGGCCTGGGTCGGGGCCTGTTCTCAAGGTCCCAGGGCCTTCTGACCCTGGAAAAGGGAGATCTGATGACCACACTTGAGATGCTTTTGCCACCTCTGTTCCTTCCCCTCTTGTGACAGAGTGTCTTTCTCAGAGTCCTCCTTCACTGTCCTGCTCAAGCTTCTGGTCTGGGCATGGTCTGGTGACACCCTGTGAAAACCACTGTTCCAGCCATCTGTCACTACCATAGCCGGCCCATAGATGGGGCCCTGGTTGGCAAGCTTCCTGCGTGGCCCAGAGGGACCACTTGGAGGGCTCCTGGACATGTAAGCCAGGCCACAGGCATGGCCTCAAAGACAGGTACTTTGGGCCCTGCCCCCCTCTTCTCTCCCTCCTTGGTGGCTGGGTGTTTGCAGCAAGTCTGGGCCAGAGGGTCCTGCCACCCTGGAACCTCTTGGCTGGGCATGAGTCGGCTGTACTTTCTGGGCCTTCTGCTTCGGCCTTAATCTCTCTGGCTCTCATATTGGTCTTCTCAACTCTTAGCTCCCTGAGTTCTTTTGCTCTGTCTCCCAATCTCCTGTCTGATCTCATCCCACTGAGATCCCCAGCATCCAGCCTGCCAGATCGGAGCTGGGAGGCTGTGACTAATGGGCTTGAAGGTGAGTCATCTGCTAAATATAAAAACCCACTCACTCCTTGGAAGCAAAAGATTCCAAGAGGCTCTGCGTCCTTCCCACCCAAACCCATCCTTCCTCGGAGGGTCAAGAGAAGTTTATTCATGAACAGCAAACAAATAAACACCAAAGAGTAGCAACAGCTGCATTGTTTCATTGCCCTTCGGCTCTCTCCTGAGGATCTCTGAAGGTGGCGAATTTCTCTGGTCCTCTACCTGCTCTAGGAGGAAGGAGCTGAGTTAGGAAGACAGTGGCTTTGGCCCCCTGTGGAATTGTGAAAGAGGCAGAATTTGTCTTTAGGACTCCCTCTCCCCTCTTTCTGCCCCATCCTTATTCAAGAGACCCCAAACTGCCCATTCTCCTGCAAAGGTAAAGATGAGCCTTGTAAATACATACGTGTCTTGCAGGAATTAGGCAATGCTTACCCATGCATGATTGAATAGCAAATGGAGGGGTTCGGGTATGGGGTCTCATAGTTGGACAGGTGCCCTCAGTGTCACTCTGTTACCCTCCATAGCTTGTTTTCTGCTTGGCTTGACTGCTATGGCTCTTTGTCACCCTTAGAATATGAGTCCTTGTAGTAGATGCATAAAATATCACAGGGATATTTAATACTTGACCCTTACTTCATGTCAGGTACCATGCTTAACATCTTATGTGGATAATTTCAATTAATTGTCTCAATCCTATAAGTCTATCACTAGTCTCAATTTGCAGGTGAGGAAACCAAAGTTCATAAAGATGAAAACAATTGTGTAAAAGCCCAGTAATAGGGGTATTAGAACCATGATTTAAACCAGTACTTTATACTTTACCTCTAAGCTAAGCTAGTGACTTTCAAGTTTCCTTTGATGACAACCCATAGCAGGAAAAATATTTTGTCATGATGCCACGAATACACACATACACATATACATATATATCTGTACATATGTGTCTATCCACACATGCATGGATATGAGAAAAATGTTTGGGGAAACAACACTTACTCTTACTGCCTTCTGACTCTATCTTATTTATTTATTTATTTATTTATTTATTTATTTATATTTTGAGAGAGAAAACATGGGGAGGGGAGGGGCAGAGAGAGAGGGAGAAAGAGAGAATCCTGAGCAAGCTCTGCACTGTCAGCACAAAGATGGATGTGGGTCTCAAACCCACAAACCATGAGATCATGACCTGAATTGAAACCAAGAGTTAGAAGTTTAACTGACAAAGCCACCCCGGTGCCTTCTATTCTATTCTATTCTATTCTATTCTATTCTATTCTATTCTATTCCTTTCCATTGTAGTCTAATTTTATTTTAAAAGTTGTGTAGACCATCAAATTGCTTTCATAACCTTCTATAAGTCATTACTTATCATTTGCCATTGAAAGACGCTGGGCTAAACCATACTTAAACTATAGTGATTTTTCCACAGGAAGGTGTCTGGAAAGCCGAGTTCCAGTCCTAGGACAGCAACTAAAATCTGTGACTTTAGACAGTTGTCTTCACTTCTAGGACCTCATCCTGCTAAAGCCTGATGTGAAATGGAGTTTAATGAAATGCTGTGGAGGCCCAGCTCATGCTTTTCTTTAATCTCCTCAAACCCTCTGCTTACATCTCTGTCTGGGGAAGAAGAGTGGGTGCCCTTCCCCCCAGCCTTGTATCTCACATCTGCCTACCTGTGCACACACGTGATGCAGGAACAATGGACTGATGGTCTGGTGGTCTTCACCCTAGCTTTGGTGGTAGGCTTGATCACTGCAGCATGGGTCACAGAGAAAATATGGTTTCCACCTGTCTGTGACTTGTGATCTGAAATGAAGCCACACGTTTTCTCATGTAAAATGTTCGTTTGATTCCCCTTCCCATCTTTTTATTTGCCTGCTTTTGGATATCTTTCCTTTCTCAGGCTTTCTGAAAGGCAGAGGAAGGATCATTCCAGTGGAGACTGGGAAGTGTGAGTGGCAGGAGAGATACAGAGAAAGAGAAAAAACTGTAACAAATCAGATAAACCAGAATGGTGTGTCTGGATTCAACAGGACTGGGTCCCGGTATCCCCTTGACCATGAGTGGCTGTGTGACCTTGGGCATGACACTTACCCTCTGTGGGCATGTATTGGATATGAGGGACTTAGCTGAGGTCTCATCCAGCCCATTCTAGAATTATGAGTCCACACATTGAGACAGAGAGAAGAGAGAATGAGCCCTGGGTGGTGCTTACCATGAACGGCTAGTCCAAGAAACCCCTGTGGATGAGAATTCCTTTGTTTTTAATAACTAAAATAGCCTGTCATTCTTCCCTTGGCCTCCCTTAAAACGTGTTTATCTCATTCCAGTGAGTCTCAAACTTCCAAATTGGCTGCCTGTGGTAGGTGAGCTCCTTGGTGGACAGATTGCACACCCGTGCCAAGTGCCAGCAAGTTACTAGAGCAGATCTGCACACAGGAGTTTCCCGTCCCATAGATGAGGTCTGCTTGGGTGCCAGGCTAATTGGTTGCCCTGGTCTGTGAGTGATGGTCACGACGTCTGTGGTAGAGGCCGAGCCAGTTCGACTGTGAGGTTGGCTGGTTTACACACAGGTCCTCGTGTCTCTGACTGGGGGGTGAGGATTGCGTGGGGCTGGTATGCTGCCCCTAGCTCTATGCATCTCAGGTGGCCCAGGAAAACATGCTCTTCCCTGGATCCTGGTCCCCAGGTGGCAGTATTGGCTCCGACACCCCTGCAGCAGCTTGCACTCCCCCACCTGGAGGCCCAGCGCAAGGGCAAGGGCACCACTGGCATGTGCTCTGTCTGGAGGCTCTGCCCTGCATGCACCCTTCACCTCTCTGGTGAGGACGCTCAGGCCATTAGGCCTGTGCCCCTTAGCCCTCTGCACTGTTTTAGGACTGGGGGTGTCCTGGGGGTGGTCAGGAGGCTGAGCTGCTTTTACCTGCCCCTAGGCTCCTCTTTCCTCTCCCTGGCAGCCCCTCTAGGAGACTACTGTGCTCTCCAACTGGCTACAGAATTCACAGACTGAAAGAGACTTGAAAGGGTCACCTTGCCCCGCTACCCAGAGGGAAGACACAGAGTCATTCAGTGACCATGGCGTCTGAGGGCAGAGGTGGGGCAAGCTGCTACCCTGGTGTAGGGACTCCCACAGGCAGAGACGGCTGCAGCTGAGGCTGCCTGTGCATTCTCCCTCTCTTCCCATCAGCAGGGGAGGCTGTCTCCGCCTCTACCAGGGGCAGAGAGACCTCTGGCTCCCCTTGAAGAGGCAAGAGGAGGAAGATCCCAGCATTGCTACATTCCAGAGCAAGTCCGGTCCGCGTTTCCGACAACTGCTTTGTAAAAAATGAGCCACATACCTCCAGCCAACATTCACGGAGCACCTGCTATGTGCTAGGCACTTCCCCATCCTTAAAATGCATTTGTGCACAGCAGCAGGCCCCGGTTTATCTCTGGAATGATATGCGGGCAGGAGGTAGGTTCCCCACATGCTCCTGCCCTTCCGATGACGTTAACGGTGTACGACCAAACACATAGGTGCTGCCTCCTCTCCCTTCTCTGCCCCAGTTAGTTAAGGAGAAGAGTGCTGTGCCCCGCTCACAGCTGGGGAAAAGGAGCATACGCCTGCAAAATGTTTCCTGCAATTGCGGCAGGAGAAGGAGATGCAGTTATGTTGGCTTGAGCCAGGTTCTGAGCAGACACTGCAGGTAAGGAACCTGGGGTGCTGTCTTCTCGGGGAGAGAGGTGCTGTCACTCAGTGGGTGGGAGGACACAGCGGTGCTGTGACTGGGCCGGGCCCAGTGTGAGCCCCATCCTCACTGTGTCTCTTGGGGACGCAAGCCTGGCTGCTAGCATTACAGGCAGTGAGAAAGGGCAGGAACTATCGAGTGTAGGACTTGTACTTGACACAAGCCTTGTTAGGACCTGGAGCCTGCCGACAGTGCTTTGTCCCTTGGATGCCCAGAAGCTTTTGCTGCCCCCTATCCCCTACCCTTGTGGTGCCTGTTGTGGGATTCTCCCCAGCCCAGTTAGCTCCTGTTCCCTTGAATCAAAATGGGTGAAGCATTGAGGAGAAAAGACAAAAGAAAAAGACCTAGGATTTGTCCCATAGAAACTTGTGTTAGTGGGATGCCTGGATGGCTCAGTCAGTTGAGTGCTGACTTCGGCTCAGGTTGTGATCTTGAGATTCATGAATTCGAGCCCTGCATCAGGCTCTATGCTGATGGCTCGGAGCCTGGAACCTGGAGCCTGTTTAGGATTCTCTGTCTCTGTCTCTGTCTCTCTCTCTGCTCCTCCCCCTCTCATGCTGTCTCTCGCTCTTTCTCAAAAATATAATAAACATTTAAAAAAATTTTTTTTAGAAACTTGTGTTAGTCCTTATAAAACCTTTGAAAAGGAGAAGCAGAGTCAACATAATTTGTAAGCTTGCACTCTTGATTTCTTTCCATCTTCAGCCTTTCCACTTGAGGTCCGGGCAGAACAGACTAGTTTGCCTCACAGAGAGCTGGCTGAAGGGGAGTGCAGGTCACTGCCACCCACTTTATAGATGAGCAAATAGAGGCTACCAGAAGCCCCCAGTCCCCACTGCCAGGAATCAGGAGATGGATGGAGGTGCATTCCCTCATTTCTCAGCCTCAAGTAATGAAATCCGCTAGCTGCCAACTCTGCTCAGACTGCCCCTGAGGCAGAACGCCCATGCGTGGTCAGTGCTGGGCAGATGCTTCACCTCACGCTGCCTTCTTCCTCACCACAGCAATGGAGATTAAGCCATGCAACCTTTGTAGACTTGTGAGGGCTAAGTGAGGTAAGGAATGTTTGATAGTTGGTGAAGCTCTTTACATATGTTTATCTGCCCTGGGTTTCCACTGTCTTCTCTATACTGCCTTCTCCAAAGTCCTGGTCACCTCATGATTGGTGGTCTTGTTGGGGGGAACAGCAGAAACTTTGAAGCCAGATCACCCTGTGTTTGAGTTCCAGCTCAGTCATATGCCAGCCATTTGACTTAGAGCAAACTAACCACTCTGACCCTCAGTCTCTTCATCTGCATAATAATACCCACCTCTCCAAAGTGACTTGAGGATCAATTCAGATGAGGGCTGTTAACAAGCACCCAGGACAACCTGGCCCTGATCAGCCTTTACCCCAAACACACCCATGGACACACGTTAAGATCTTCCTCCTTCCTCAACTCCTCAGACCTGCTTCTGCTTATCAGCAGTTTTCCAGCTGGAAATATTTGCCTTCTTCACTCTGGAGAGTGGGGTGCAGGAAGGTGACTCCAAGGTGAAAATGCCTGGGATGAAAACACAGAAGGGACTCAGAGTCCTTAGTTTGAGGATCCCCACTGCAGAGGCAGCAGAAGGGAGGCTGGGCTGAGTTTCACCCCTCACCTAAACTGAGGCCACAAGACTTGCGATATATGCCTTTGTCTACTTGGTACATCTGCAGTGATCTCTGAGTTAGATGTATCTTGGCAGATCCATTTAGTATTCTGTTCTTTGGGGAAGCCAAAGGTGCCTTTGGAGCCTGCAGAACTGACTGGCTGAAGCCAGGCACGCACCTGCCCTCTAGTGGTGATAAAGGGAAAGGCCTGGGCAGCACCACGCTGAGGTACTGTATGGTGTGTGTGGTCCCCCAGAGATTCAGCAGTACCAGGCAGCACAAGTCCAGACTAGCCCAACACGTACGGGTCATACAGATTTGGGGTTCCACACACCCATTCCTTTTTTCATTGCTTCAACAATATCTACGGAGTATCTACTATGGGTGGGGAGGAGGGTGGTTCTAGGTGGTTAACAGTGATCAAGACAGGCAAGTCTACATGCTCATAGTTTTCATTCTAGTGAGTATGCTGTTTCTTGGGCATGGGTGGAGGTGCTTCTCAACCCTCCCCTTGCCTCAGAGTCAAGAAATCAGCAGCCAGGCACCTGATTCATGCCAGGATTTCTCATTTCTGTTCCTTTTAAAAAATGGTACCAGCAATTAAATGACACAATATAATAGAAAGACCATCGAACGGAGAGTTAGTTGGGATGTATCTGAATCTTGGTGCCTCCACTTACTAGCTGTGTGACCTTGGACTCCTCATTTAACCCCCCAGCTTGGCCTGTTACCTTCCAGCAATATGCCAGGAGCTAATGAGCCAGTGCTGGATGAGAGCATACAGTCCCTTGGGCTCTCCGGTTATGGGGGGGGGGGGGGGCACCGTGACAGCCACCTGCCCTGTGGCTATGAATGCTGGAGTGCCTTTCACCTGGCATTTGGAAGGAGCAAATAATTAATATATTTGCTTTATAATTTAAAAAAAGAAATAAATTCATGAAAATTAATTTGATACAATTTTATCAGTTTCACTGTGTGCCAGTATTTCAGTTACCCGCTGCTGTGTAACAAACCACACCAAAACTTAGTGGCTTAACACAACAGTGTGTCATTACTTCTTGTGATTTCTGTGGGTTGATTGGGCTCAACTAGGCAGACTTTCCACTTAACATGACTGCTGCTAGGGCTGGGAGGTCCAAAGTGGCTTTTTCACATGCATGTGCGGCACTTCTGCTGGGCCAGCTGGACCAGCAGGGGGAAAGAGAGGACCTGATCAGGCATCTGTCTCTTCATCATGTCTCCAGCAGGTACCTGGCCCTCTTCTGTGGTGGCTCAGGGCTACTAGAGCTTTACGAGCCCCAAGGCAAGGCACAAGTCCTTATCAAAACTCTGATTGCATTGCACTGACCAGAGGAAGTCCCAAGGCCACGCTCAAGGGCAGCATGGGAAGGAGCCACACAGGACATGAGTACCGAGAGTCATGTCCATTGGGTGCCACTCACATAACAGTCTCAATGATGATGTGAGGAGCCCTTCCTAAAGCAGTGGGGCTGTGTCTTCAGTAGTTTTGGGAATCAAGGTGCATTTTGTTGCTGCTGTCTTTCCCAGGAATGACTATTAATTGGGAAGTTCAAAGTTTCCGTAACCTGGTGTGTCAGGAAATATTAAGATGAGCCTGGAGGAGTCACTCCTTCATTTCTCTGAGCGGAGCCACCTCAGAAGAGAGGTTGTCTGCACACTGAGAACTCCATAAACTTCCTTATTCATTTCTCCTTTCCTGTTTGTCACCAGTGAGAGAATGGTGGCATTGGAGGACTAGGACATAAATGGCACTAAGGTTCTGTGACAGCGAGCACATCAAATTTTAAGGTCACCAGGCTCTAGACACAAGCTCCAAAAAATAATTTCCAGCTGTCAAGTCTTAGTGGTTTTTTTTTTCCTGTTTTTATCTCTGATGTAGAGGTGTGGGTTAATCATACTCCTCAGGTCATTAACCCGCCCTTGTCTTGTTTTACTTATTTTTGTATGTATGTATGTATGTATTTATACTTTTCATTCTAAGGCACCTAATGTGTATCCTTTCATTTGTACACCTTCTTCCAAGCTGTGTATTTCTCTTTTGTTGGCATGTATGTTATGTTTAATTTACACAACCAGGGCTGTATTATAAATCTATTTTTGCTTTTTATGTTTTCCCTTAGTACCATGGTTTTTAGGTCCATCCGTGTGGCTCCATATTTTTCTAGTTGGCTGTTTTTTGGTGTGCACTCACCCAGTGCCCTCCTCTCTTCTGCCCAGTGGGGGACTCCTGGAGTGTGTCAGCTCCCACCCTACAAAGATCACCTCTGGGGACAACCTCAGCATATATGTGAGCATTTCTATAGGCTCTATGTGCAAAAGCTGAATCTCTAGCACAGTGGGGGTGTTTATAACACATGTGATGAGGTAGTGCCAGAACTTTTCTGAGTGGATGCCCCGGGCTGTCCTCCAGCAGCAGTACCAAGGGGCAGAGCTTCTCATCACAGTCCAGCCCTAGCATTAGCCATAGCAAGAAGATACAGACACAGCCCCTGCTCACAAGGATCCCAAGACATCACTCTTCCATGCATCCTTGACACAGACTCTTGTGGACATGTGTCTTCAGATTTCTCCCCGACAATCTGACCTGGCCCTGGGCACCCCGAGCCACACCCACCTGTCTCGGTACCCATGCCTCATCCACCTGCCCTCTATGTGCCAGCATATCTATGTCATGGCAACACACCAAAGCAGCTGGGATTGGATTTATTCAAAGAGGGGAACTCAGTGAAGATGAGAGATCTCACCTACCCAGGTTTAGCTAACACATCTCAGAAGTAACCATAGACAGTGCACTGGAACACAGTCACTGGCAGCAAATGCTTTGTCTTACCATTGTCAGTGAGTCTGAAAAGCTGGCTTCTTGTTTGGTAGGGATGGAGTAGACAATGTTACTTTAATGAAATGACCTGATGCCAACCAGGTCACCTGCTCTAGACACTTCACTTCACAGGAAAGGACACTAAGACCCAAAAGAGTGATCTCAGGACCGTTGGGTAGTTGAGAGGCAAAGCTGGGGCCAGAACCCAGGGTCCCATTTGTCCAGTCTGACTTCTCTCCTAACCACTGCCCTTGTTCCTTCTACACTTCAGGGACCCTGGATCCACAGACAGTCTTCAACTCTGTTCCATGAACTCCTTCCTTCCCCAGCTTGGTCTTGAAAAAGGCCCATAAATACTAAAATTGTGTTTATTGGGTTTATTATCCCTCCCTCTCCAATTTAGTATGGCCAACTAAAATGAAACAGGAATAAATAAAATAAAGAGGGGGAAGAAGAAAATAACAATCAAAGCTATTTCTCAGTAGTGTAAAGTCAGTTATGGAATAAGGGAATAATATCCTGCAAGAATTCTAGGCCAGTGCGTGTTTCCCCCTTTCTCCAGGTGGAGAAAGCAGAATTAGAAAGGCACCCAGGGAGGGACTGTGAAGAGACATGACCAATTATTTAGCAAAGAGATCTAAAATTACCTGTACAAGGAGGTCTGGGTGGCCCAATCAGATAAGTATTTGGATTTCATCTCAGGTCATGATCTTATGGTTTGTGGGTTCAAGCCCCAAGACAGGGATTCTCTCTATCTCCTTTTCTCTGTCCCTCCTTGCTCGCTCTCTTTCCATCTCGAAATAAATAAATAAACTTAAAAAAAATAAGATAAAATGACACCTACAGTCCCACATTATCCTGTTCACAAGAGTCACAAGGTAGGTATTATTCCTTATAAATGTCTCTTCCTTGTATAACTCAAAGCAAAAATTCCTAATGTCCTCCTATGATGCCTTCATTCTTTCATCCGACATTCTCTGAAAGCATAACCATAGTAGTAGTTTCAGAAACAGTCAAATAACATTTATATGCCTTTGTAAAATTGACAAAGTTGAACATAGGAATCTATGCTTAAGAAAATCTTAATTCTGGATGAGTGATTAATTAGGTAGGAGGGCAGGATTTGAAGATAAGGGGATGAGTTCTGGTAGTAAATAAACAAATAGCTCCCTGGACATGGTCAAAGAAGAAGTTTGCTGTTCCACATCACAACACCTTGGGATACCCCAAAAACTTGCTCTGCAAATTAGAATAGGTTGGGGGAGAAGGGGATTTCAGAATTTTGAGCTAATTTTCTATCTACCCAATGAGAGAAACATTAGAAATAATGCATGCTTTCTTTGTAATCCTAAGCCACACCAGGCACCAACTTTGTGAATGGGGTCTCCCAAAGAATCCTCTGAAGGGAACGTGACATGTAAACATCATGGTGTCTGTTTGTTCCAGGGACTGTGCCACTGCACACTGTCCCTGACCCTACAACCCAGCGCTTGACCTAGCTGACCCCATGCCTTGGGTTCAGGGGAGATTTTTAAATTTATTTTTGAATTCAAATGCTGTAAAATTCACCCTTTTAATAATGCACAATTTGGCAGTTTTTAGTATATTGAGAGTTACATGACCACCATCACTATCAAATTCCAGAACATTTCATCACCCTGAAAACAACTTCATACCCACCAGTGGCTACTCTCAATTTCCTCCCTTCTTCTGCCCCCCAGCCACTGGCAGCCACTAATCTACTTTCTGTCTCTGCAGATCTGCCTATTTCGGACATTTCATATAAATGGAATCATACAAAATGTGGGCTTTTGTGACTGGCTTCTTTCATTCAGTGAATGTTTTCAGGGTTCGTCCATGTTATAGACTGAATGAATACTTCATTCATTTTTATGGCTGAATAATATTCTGTCTTGTGGACATGCCTACCACATTTTACTTATCTGCTCATCAGTTGATGTGCTCAGGGAGGATTTTAGTACTAAAAATGAACTGAACTGAACTTGAAACCGATAGACAGTGAATAACTTTTTCTGATTCCTGAGGAGGCTGAACATGACAAAATCAGTGGTTTAGGATGATGTCTGTGGTGGGTGGGCCATGAAGATCTGATCTGCAGTGAGGCAGAAATGGGCATGATGGAATTTGGAGATTGTTCTACGAGAGAGGGGAGAAAGGCCAAGGTCACCCAAGAAATCTATGTTCAAGGAGAAAACCTGAACTCTCACTCTCTCCAGCTCTGACCATAAAGCCATAAAGCCACAGGCTTACAAAAGCAGCTCATCCTGAGGGAGGGGAACACCCAGTGATGGTTTCTACCTTGTCTCATATGTCTCCTGGAAGCTCTGTTGAAAATAAGCCTACCACACTCCTTCCCGGAATGCTCATGACTGATAATTGCCTTGTGCACAATTTTCTGCCAAACCCTGTTGTTAATGAAATGATGATTTAGTTATCCTTGTCAGTACTAGCCCAAATTGTACGAGGACCCATTACTGCATCTGTGAGGCTGGCAGGAATGCCCTGCCAAGGCACCTGTGAGCGGTTCCTACAATGGGCATTCTCAGCTCAAGCTTGACTGGGGAGTGGAGGCTGCCAGAAGCCATGGGTGCAGCCTGCTGCCTGGACCCCCGCCCCACAAATATCAGAGTTGGAAACACCTAGGAGCAAAGTGAGAAACCAGGCCAGAGCACAACTCTGTTTGTCAATTTTGACCTGCAAAACCTGGGGCTGCTTCTTGTCAGCATGTGGGGAAGGGATGCACTGAAAGACTGTGGTGACATGTCAGATTCCCTGAGGTCCAGGGAGATGCTCAGCTGGCTGGTGGACATGGGCATCCTAAACCACCTCCTCAGGTGATGCCTACAATATACCTTTCTTCCCTCCTCCCCAGTCTGCCTGTGGTTTGGGGCTTCCACTCCTTTCCCTGCCCCTGTTCCCAGTACTGCACTCTCCAGCCTTCCTGGACTGCTCATGCTGGCTGCTTTGCAAGAGAAGAGAGCAGTAGAAAGAAAGGGAGAGAGACATGGGTATGGTTGGGGCAACCCCATGGTTTCTGGTCAAGGCAAATATAGACAGAAATAAAGTTACTTGGCTCACATGATGTTCAGTACACCTGTGTGGGCACAGGAGTACGTGTGTGCACAAACACACACACACACACACACACACACACACACACATTTCCCCTTCTCTTGTCTTCAGGAATATTCTGTTTAGGAGTGAGGTCCTCAGGTTTGGAACTAGTCTATCCGAGTTGTGATGGAGAAATGTAGCTCAGCTAGGAGTGTATTGCATGCCTTTTTGTGAAGTTAGCAGAACCAGCCTCTCACCTCGGCAAACCGGGTAGTGGAGGCTATGTGGTGGAGGAGTGCTGGTGTAACTCTGGCCACCAAACCCACAGCAGTGTGTAATAGATGCTCAAAACCTGGTTGCATGCCTAGTCATTTATTCTGACTGCCTCCTGCATTCTCCTCTAAAAAGGTTGTGGCAACTTACAACAGCATTAATGAAACAGATAAGCTGAATTATGTGAGAGGAGCATATAATATAATAAAACAGAATATAATAAAGTCAGAGGTAAGATCAGCACCTGGGAATCTCTCTTTTGTAGCTGAAAATTTGGCCCTGTGAGTCACAGGGCTTCCTGCTTTTGATAGTGAGAAGGTGTCATTGGGGGTCCTGATATGGATGGTGTGTAGGGTCAGAGTGTGGTGCCTTGATACTATCCCGGAAGTAGAGAAAGAAAAGACTCCATGACTGCTTCTGGGGGCACACCTCACAGGAGGTGGGGGTGGGGGGGAGGATGCCAGCACTCCTGTCAGCACAAGCAACAAAGTATTGCAGCCCAAATTATCCAGCTGGAGCTGAGGGTAAAATCCCCATTATCTATAGTGGCCATTTTCAATGTTTTGTAAAAAGCAGTGGTACCCTTCTACTCCAATAAAATCTTGTGCAAGCTCCTCCCAGAAAGAGGAGGAAAAGGATAGAGAGAGGACTCCTTCCTCACAGCAGATTTGTGCTGAGCTCAAAAAAGGCACTAGACTATAGCGTGTCTTGCCTAAAATCTATAGTTCTGTTCTCTTGATGCCATCTGCTTCCTAGGTGGTGTCAGGGCATCTCAGGCCCTATGTAGGGGATTTTCCAGGGGTCTCCCCCAAAGATTGTAAGGAGATTCATGTGTAAGGGGTTGGTATTATGAAGACACAAGGTGAGAGCTACAGCAGAGTGATGACCACAACCTTCACATGACAACAGCCTCCACAATGGCTGTTTACACCTTCTTGGCCCCATGTTTCCACCTTCCTGACATCACCTCTAGGGTTCCCATGCAGTAGGGGGTTATTTCCCACAGGGGACTTACCATTTACTCTGAACCACCAAACTCACAAGCTAACCTCCATGGTACAGACAGTGCCTGTTGTGGGCAAGGGGTGGGTGGATAGGGGCGTCTGTGGCAGAGAAGGTGCCTGCCATAAAGAGGGAAGATGGAGGTGAAGGAGAAAGCATGGCCGCATCCAAGAAGTGAAAACGGGTGTGGGTGTGTCAGGAAGGGTGAGGAGACCAGATGGATGCACATTTTGACTTGATTCTATAGGAAATGCCATGTGACGCATGACCAAGAAGGACTTGTCTTCTGTTTAGGACCCAGCTAGGAAACATCCCCAGGCAGAGGGAAGGGCAGGAGCAGTGTGAGTGTCTGCAGCAGCTCCTGCGAATGTACATGAATACAGCTGAGCATGTGTGGCCAGCCGCATCTCTAAACCAAATCCTTCTGGTGGGGATTATCCATTACTTTCTCTAGTTCTTCAAGTCCCTTAATCCTCTAGGCTCTGAGCATGGATAATCCAGGGTTTACATAGACCTGATTTTTCACAAGCCTTTGCAAGACCACTGTGTACTATCTTCCTGGAGGAGAAACTGAGGCTATATGTTCTAAAAAGCCTAGTTCTAGAGCTTCCCTGGGATCATTCTGTGGTGGGCCTTGGGGTATGGGCTGCTGGCCCCTTGTTCAGTGATCTGGCTTCTAAACTTGGTTCTTTCCCCATATCTTATCAAGAGAGGAAAGGATGTACCTAATTGCTTCTTTCAGGCACAGGTTGAGATAATCCCCATTCCCTGGTGCTCCTTCAGCCTACTGGTGAGTGGAGAGCAGGCTAAGAAAGGTATACACTTAATCCTTACCCATGTGGGAAAAAGGGACAGAGGGAGGAAGAAAACTTGAACCTGAGCTGAGAAGGGATGGCCAATGCTGGCAGAGGTAAAATGTCCCCATGCACACCTTCTTCTCCGAGAGGATTGCCTGTGCTAAATATAAAGAGTTCAGGGCACGGGTCATGGGGATGGTAAGGGGACCAGTGGGCTGACAGTCTGCATCCATGTGGGCACTGTCCATCTATCTGTAAGCTTTGACCCACCCTCTCCAAGCCACAGTCTCTGTCCTTTGCCCTCTTAGTTCCCTCCTCCTAACTGGGCTGCCTCTTGCTCTCTTTCTCCCTGAGGCTATGACAATGGCAGGGTACCCAGCCATGGCATGGACGTCAGCCTCAGTTTCCGGTTCTCAGCAAGTGTATGAGTGTGAGTGTGTGTGTAAGGGCTCGGGCTGGGGTCATCCACAGAGCACAGAAGTAGAGAGCTTCTGAGGGTGGGGCCGCCTGTCGGTCACACCCTACACCCTGGAGCCCTGAGGACCTGTCACTCAGACCCACCACCAGCCTCAACACCATGAACAGCCAAAGCAGCATCAGTCACTGACCAGAGGAGCCCAGACGCCACAGGAGTAAGTTAAGCCCTGGAGGGACTGGGTGTGGCTGAGCTCAGTGAAGGGCAAGTAAAGCCAGGAACCCTCAGAAAGAGCAGGAAGCATAGAGCAGAAAAGAGGAAACAGCAGAGCTTTCTCTGGTCCTCCCCTTGTTCAGTGCACAATATCCACACCCCTTTCCCTTGGGACTGAAATCTGGGGGGCGGGGGGCACTGCAGAAGCTGGAGAGAACTGGTAGAGCAGCAAAGAGTGTGAGGATTGGAGGGAAGTATGACCAATGGAGTCTCTCTAAAAGTTCATGGTTGGTAGTCATACAATGCCCAAAGGCAGGGACAGGGGAAGCCCAAACTCAGTGGTCATGTGGGGACTGCTGAGGAAACTTGTAGAACCTCAGCTGGCCATGCGATGAGGGACAGAGATAGCGAATGGGGGGAGGGGTGATTTGGACAAGAAACAAACCCTGCTTTCACTTACAGGTGCTCGCAATGGCCAGTACCTTGAAGACACTCTGGAATAAATACATCTGGGCCTTTGAAAATGGAGGTAGGAGATGGTGTCATTTAATGGGAACTTTTGCTTGTTTATTCAGCCCATCCTAATGTCAGACATCTTGAGGGACAAGACATAGTAATGACCAAGACCTTGGGAACCGGCTGAAGGGAGTGCTCAGGGCAGTGGGCATGGTGGCCAGTTCAGCTGTCTCCCTGACCCTTTGCTTTTCTAGACCCAAGGATGGATTCCCGGCTCCTCGTACACTTGCCACTCCCTGTCATTCTTCTTTCTGTCTTCTATCTTTCGGTGGTGGCAAGTCCTTGCTTCATGTCTGGATGGGAGTGTCTGAGGTTTGCAGGATCCCTCGCTGCCTATAGCCCAGGCCTGGTGGCCCTCTCAGGGTACATATTCTATGAGGTAAGCCCGGTGGGGCCCTGCAGAGCTCTAGGGTCTTCTCCGTTCTGAGGTGCCCAAAGACCATGATCTTCCTATGCATAAAGCTGAAAAGCTTTGGAGGGGATACATATAGGAGCTGGGGTTCCATTCCATCTTTGGTGACCCTGCCTTCCCTATAGAGACACAAATCCTATCACCAACTCCCATTTACCTTTTCTTTAAATGGAAAAATAGATGTCAGCAGCAAGCAAGATAGAATGTATTACCCACCCCCCCCCCCCGCCATGCACGCCTAAAAGAACCCCCCACTGCCTCCTGTTTCTGCCTAGGCTCTGTTATTCTCTGCCTAGTGTTCCAAGCTCCAAACGCAGGGTCCCTTCCAGACACCTTGCTGTCAGCAAATCATTGGTCACCATGTGTGCCCTCGGCATGAATTGGGTGCCTGGCTGTGCAAGAACCTGCAGAGCCGCTGCTGGAGAAGGCACCCCTCACCCCTGCAGTTTCCGCTCTAGGTGGAGAGTAATTTGTGGAAATGGGTGATTACAATTCACAACAGGAAGTATGTGCTAGGGACGGGGAGGAGGCGCAGAGACCCATTTGGGGTGTCAGGAAGAGCTTTCTGGAGAAAGTGGACATCATTACTGGCATTTTACTGCGATTATTACAGTGAGGCACTGCTCTAAGTGCTTTCCAAGGACCTGCTCATCAGTCCTCATACCAGCACTGCCCCAAGATACAAAGGGGCCAGGTAACATAGCAGGTGGTGAGCCTCTCTGGCCACAGAGCTTGCCCCTTCACCCCCAGCCCCTCTGCCTCAGTGCACCAGCTGGGAGGAGATGAGGCAAGCGGTCCAGCCTGAAGAAGCAGGTCCTGACAGCCACACCTCTCACCTTCCCTCCTCTATCCACTGGTCTCCATTCCTCATTAATGTTCACCTCCAGGCCACCCTCTGCACTGCTGACAGAATGATCATCCCAGACACCTACGCACCAAAAGGAACTGCTGACCCTATGAAGGCTTCCCAGCAGCAGGGGTAAGGCAACCCTTTCGATGGGTATAGAAGCCTCCCACAGTCCTCTCAGCTCAGCCTTACATTCCCACCTCACCTCCTTCTACTGCCTGGGCAGCCTGCATGCCACCTGCCTCCTCCAAAGCCACACTGCTCCCCAGGCCCACAGCCTTGCTCCATGGGCCCCAGGCCTTGGCTGTTACCTGACCTTGACAAATTCCTACATATTCTGTAGACTCAGGTTTCTCCTGAAGCCTTCCTTGGCTCTCCAAGTCCAGGTCATTTGTTTCCTTCTTTGGGTTTCCACCTCTACTCTCCATGGTGGACCAGGGGCAGGTCTACCAGCTGGGCAGCACTGCTCATGTGTATGTCTCCCTAGCTCTACGTTCAGTCACTTCCTGGTAGGTCGAAACCAGCCATGGTGGGAGCATTTACACCATAGGAACTGGCCAACTCTACAGATCAGTCTCCCCTCTCCTACCCTAAGGGCCTGTTAAACGATTTGTTGGTCTCACTCTGAAGGGCAAGTGCTTCAAAGGCAGGGTCACTCCTCCCTATTTTTATTTTTATTTTTGTAATTTAAATTAACGTTAGTTAACATACAGTGCAGTTTTGGTTTTAGAAGTAGAACCCAGTGATTCATCACTTACATACAGCACCCAGTGCTCATCCCAACAAGTGCCCTCCTTAATGCCTATCACCCATTTAGCCCATTACCCCACTCACCTCCCCACTAGCACCTCCCAGTTTGTTCTCTGTACTTACTGTTTGCCTCCTTCTCTTTTGTCATCTGATTTTTCCTTCCCTTCCGCTTTGTTCATCTGTTGTGTTTCTCAAATTCCACATACGGGTGAAATCATATATTTGTCTTTCTATGACTGACTTATTTTGCTTAGTATAATACATTCTAGTTCCATCCACATTGCCGCAAATGGCAAGATTTCATTCTTTTTCATCGCCAAGTAGTATTCCATTGTATGTATATACCACATCTTCTTTATCCATTCATCAGTCGATGACATTTGGGCTTTTTCCATACTTTGGCTACTGCTCACTTCTCTTTTAAAAGTCAGGCCCAGCATAATGTCTGCTACCTTGCGGAAGATACAGATACTTTGTGAAACACGAGACATACCCCAGAGAGCTTGTCATTTAATTGTGGCAACAAATTGCTCTGCTTCCACCATAATCCTTTGAAAATCTGCCATGTCCACATCCACTTCTTGCTCAGAAGCCCTTGGTAGCTCCCTTGGCTTATATGACCCAAATGTGAACTCCCACAAGGTAAGGATTTGTCTCAGTGCTCAGAACAGTGGCTAGCATGGAGAAGTGCATGGTACCATTCAACCTGTCATTTTCAAAGGAATACCAAATGATAAAGTTCAAGCTCCTTAAAATAGTCTTTAAGTCCCCTCATTAACCAATTCTGTTCTCTCTCTTCTTCTGCGGCTGCTCCTCCCCCAGTGGAAGCCTCTGCTGCATTCTCACTGATCCCTTTCTGGCCTCAGGGCAGTTAGGAGAGGTCCAGGCACCCTGCACTTCTCCCTGGCATGCTCAGGCCCTCTTCATTCTCCAGTCCTCTACCAACTTCTGGAACACCTTGTGGTTCCTACTCTTCTTCCAGCCCCAACTTTACAAGGTTTCCTACATCTCAGTGAGCCTTTGAGCTCCTTGGGGGCAGGGTTGATGTGTATAAGGATTGGTGTCCCTCCAACACTCCAGCACCTGGATTAGGGTCTCACACATAGTAAGTGCTCAGTGTGGCTGTGTGGCCCATAGTTGTGCACATTAAAAAAAAAAAATGAGAGACCAGCAACACGTATGCACATCCCAGCCTCTGCTCTAGCCACTCCATGGAGGTGATCTGATTAGCAACCACTCACTGAGTATCATTGAGGGTTGGAGAGGGACGATGGTGTCCAGAACTTGGCTGGAGGAGGTTTTAGCCTCACAGGCCCTGAGCCAGGTGGGTCTCACCATGGCAGAGCAAGCTTTCATTTTCTCTTCTTCCTCCCTGTTCATAGCCACCTCACTTCTGGATAACTACAGCTACTTCTGCCAGTCTGTAAATTATTACCAAGATAAGGGGATGGCAAGACATGGCAGCGTTAGGCCTGGAGAGAGTGTTGATAGGATGCACTTTGTAAAAACTGGAGCTTGATCAGGGTGGTGTCACTTATGATGGGAGGCAGTGAATCCATTGGTTCCATGCAGCTTTGGAAGACCTCAGTTTGAATCTCAGCTCTGCCAATTACTTGCTGTGTTACAATGGGTGGCTTACTTACCTTTTATGGGCCACAATTTTTTTAATCTATAAAATGGGATCAATAATACCTACTTTATAAAAGGCAACAATTGAAAGAAGATTGAAGTGGCTATGTATGAAAGTGTTTAGCCCTGGGCCTGGCACACACTGAGTGGTAGCTAAGTGGTAAGTATTTCATTATTTTTAGCTGTTCTCTGTTCAACTGTAGCAGAACGAAAAAGCTTCTTTGTAGGAAAAAATCTAACTGAGGATTGACAAGTCACCAGGTAGTGATTTAGATCCTGAATTGAGAGATACTGAGTGATGGGCTGAAGTCTTGCTACTCAAAGTGTGGTCCCCAGACCAGCAGCAGCAGCATCACCTGGGAACCTGTTGAAAATGCAGAATCTCATGTCCCACTCCAGGCACACTGATTAAGAATCTGTGTTTCAACAGACAAGACGACCTGGAAATCTGCGTGCTCATTAAGATTACATGGCTACAGGCTACAACACCTTTGGAGAGTCCTTCTGTTAACACTCTCAGTAGCTTCTCCCCATTTCCCTGTGCTCACAAGCATCTTCCTGCAGACAGGTAAGCACTGTGGGAGCAGGGGGCACCTAGGAACAGTGGGGACTGGAGCTGAAGCCAGCCTTGTTGGGGCCAGCTGCACCACCAGCAGGACAGTGGTCTGACTGAACTTCCCCTTGATTCCCAGCAGATGGCGAGCATGTGCTGATGGTGCTTTTCAAAGGCCATTAAACTGATACTGAAAGCACCAAGGTCCCTTTGGCTCTTACACACTTGTATGGAGTTATCTCTGTTAGCTGGGTCTGGGTTGAGTTTTAAGGCGCTCTGTTTGGATGCTTCCCTCAAGCATCCTTGTTGATGTTCTCAGGGTTTGTCCAGGTGGCCACATCTGAGGCTGATCTCAGAGCAAAACCTTGGTCCCATTACCTAGCAGAGGAAAGATGCTCCTTGATGTAACACCTCACACCACCAAACGCTCTCATGGGCCCCCACTCTTCATTCATGCACCTGCATAAAAGTAAGCACTTTCCCCCATTAGCAACAAGGTTCTAGGCTAAATGAAAATGGAAAGATAAACAAATTTAAAAACCTAATATTATGTGGCAAGGATCGTCATGCACCAAGAGCCATTCTTAAGTGTTAATGAGGAGAAAAAACACTACTTGTGAATCCAGACAGTTTGTAGGATTGAGTGGGATGGGGAGAGGTCATAATTTGGAGGAAGTGATGAAAGGGAGGGGGCTCTTTCTAATCAAAAACTTGCCAAAATGAAGTCTGAGCAGAGAACATTTGGGAATTTGTCTTATGGGACCTGGGCTGGGTGTTCAATACCTGAGTTCTCTTCCCAGTGCCCTGGGAAGGATATTGGAAGGAGCCCAGTCTCTGAAGCCAGACCGTGTTCAAATAACCTTGGGCAAGTTACTTAACCTCTCTGTGCCTCAGTTTTCCCATCTGTAAAATGGAGCTAAATATAAACCACATACTACTGTGAGTATTTATATAATATTTTAAACATGTAAAGTACCTGGCACACAGTAGATGCTACATAGATGTTTAACAAGTGTTATTTCCCTCAAGTTTTAGTCTCCCCTTCAGCAAAACAGGCAGAATCACCCTGTCTTTGGCAGTTGAGGCCCCAGGAGAAGAGTAGAGAATCAACACCATCTTTTCTTCCTCTCCAGGTCTTCTTCATATTACGAAAGAAGCCAGAGCACATCACCTTTCTGCATGTCTGCCATGTTCTTCAAACAGTGGGCTGGGGCCAGATATGTGTCATATGGTCAAGGTAAGTGACACAGCTGCAGGCAGCCTTGCCCCAGGCCCTTCTGAGGCAGGTCCCTGTCTGCTGGCTGAGTCCTGAGCTTGGGAGGTGTGTATCCTGTAAACAACAGTTTGGTGCTAAGGTTCCCCTTCTTTGTGGCCATGAGACCAAGCCTCTCCTCCCATTTTATCTCTGTTTTTCTTCAGAGCTTCCTACCACCCTTGGGCAGGGGACTGTGGGAGATTCTCAGAGCCATCTGCCTTGACAGTACAGAGGGAGTTATAAGCACTCTCGTTTGGCATCCTGTCAGCCCCAACCCACCATGATGGCCTCAAACTGCTCGTGCCAGACCTCCTCATGATAGGACCTTCCCAAGGACTTTTTCTGTGAGGTATGCAGAAATGCTCCCTGCAGCTTAGACAATTGGAAGATGGGATAAAAAAAAAAAAACAAACCACTAGGCCCAGCTCCACTATTTCGCTTTATCTCCCCACGCCACCCTATAGCCTCCTTTGTCAGGATGCTGAATGCTTTGGTCCCCGTCTTCACATGCCTGTACTATGGACTGGCCAGTCTGGGGCCCTGTGTGTAGCTCTACCTGTGGTGGAAGTGACATTTAACCATCCTTCAGGTAAGAAAGACCCATCAGCTCCAGGGGTCTTGGCTGAGTCCTGGGTTCTATTCTTAGTTGCACCAGTGATGTGGTATCTGAACACAAACAAGCCCTTCTTAACGCTGTTCTTCCTTAGTTTCTAAACTTGTAAGGTTCTCAGTAACCATCTTGTCAATCCTAGAACCAACCCTAAGTCACTGACCTGATGTGGGACCTGGAGCAAGTGACTTCCACACTTCAGACGTCAGTCTAATCCATGAAGTAAGGGGGGTGGGCTATATGACCTCAAAGCACTAATATCCTGAGAGCCTGGGATAACTGATGACCCTTCATGTGACCAGAGGGTGCCTTGTGGTTTGGGGAGTGCCATTGCCAGCTGCCTGGGATTGATTGAGTCCATCATCAATGTTCACAAGACATGGCTGGATTGGTGCAAATGGGGAGCCAGAATTGGGAGAAGGATCAGGAAGACTCTTAGGATCATAAATCAGGAGAAAATGGGGGCAATGCCTCACCATCCCCCTGCCGGTAGACAGGGAAGTGAAGACAAGAGGAGTCAAGGGTAACGTTCTTCCAGTTCCTCAGCACTGCTCACTGCTCTCCTGTTTATATTCTGTCATGCTTTCCTTCACCCAGGGTCAGTTGCCACCGTTGCCCACTCCTCCTACAGCCACTTCACTGAGTGCTCCTTCCCTGATGGGTTCAACATGGCGGTCCTCCTCTGCAGCCTCAGCGTCATCAGCCTTTTCCTCAACTGCCACCACCAGACGTACCTGAGGGGCAAGCGGGAGAAGCTGACTTCAGGGGCAGGACCCAAGGACTGAAACTAGTAGAGCTGTCCCCACAGAGAGTCGGCAGAAGACAGCGTGGGTCACAGCCCACCTGTGCTGAGCAGATACCTCTGGGCCTGCATTTCATTCTGTGAGGGGTGGAGGAGAATTGCCTTCTTTCTGAAGTTCAGGAGAACAGAAATGGACCCAGCTCCTTGCACTCACTTCTGTTACAGCATTTCTCACATGGATTTGTCACTGTTTGATGTGAGCCCCCTCAGGAGGGATTGTCTTGTTCTCAATGTTCCCCCCCCACTTGGCACAGCACCTTAATAAATGTGCATTTGGGTCCTTGCATTCCATGACTGGCCGTCATGACATTTGGTGAAGATCAGGGCTGGTGGCATGCCCAAAGCCAAGGCTGGCTTGATATCCAACCTTGCAGTAGGAAATGATGCTAAGAATATGCAAGGGTGGGTCTGTTTGCTTTCTAGCATGGCTGTGTCAATGTTTGCCCCTGTGTCTCTTCTTGTCTCTTCACTCTTACTTGCACTTGTATGATTCTGTGTGTGTAAATGGGAGAGGGTTATGTGTATATGTCTAAATTTTTGTTTTCAAGTAAACATGCATGTTTCCATTTGAGTTTCTCTCAGTGTCATCTGCTTGTCTCTTCTGTATGTCTATGTAAGTGCCACATGGCAACAAAAGCCAACTGGGATCAATATTTTTCCTGTCCCCAATGGGAAACATGGAAGTTCCCTGAGAAATCTGAATACATGTTCCACTGAAGGCCTCCCAAGAGGCATGTGAGAAAAGGAGAAATGGGAAAAATGAATATAGCCATCCACTTCACAGAGAGGGAAACTGAAGACCAGAAAAAGGGAATATATGTCTGAGATAATATAGTATGGTGGAAGCAAACATTTCCTGATCCATTTAAAACCAGGAGTGGATTCATCAGGCTCTGTGCTGACAGCTCAGAGCCTGGAGCCTGCTTCGATTCTGTGTCTCCCTCTCTCTCTGCCCCTCCCCTCTCATGCTCTGTCTCTGTCCCAAAAATAAATAAAAACATTAAAAATTAAAAAAAAAAAAACAGGAGTGGATGGGTCTCTGGGAAGCAGTTGGCCTGGGAGCTGCCTCTGGGTTTCCAGGATGCTTATTTTTCTTTATAATCTCTCTTCTTCACTCTTTCCCCCCATGAAGTAAATCCTTATTTTGCGAAGGCTCCCCAGTAAAGAACATTCAAGAACTGTTGAAGTTTATGGAGTGCTATTTGGGGACTATCTATCCATCAGATACTTGAGCTAATTAACCGAAGGCCAGGCAGGGTTGCATCCTGTGGACAGTATATTCAAAGAAAATTTCCTGTAAGTTAGCAGGATGTGAACACATCCCACACAATTTTCCATACACAGGTTGAGTGCCTTTGGAGGTGGGTGCATATCTCCTTAAACACATAAGACTAAAGTCTGTTCATGTGCTTAGCAGCCAGGATAAGGAAATATTACTCATTCCAGAGTTCAGAGCTAATGTTTGTCCAGGTCTGTGTAGCTGCTTTGCCTGATCAAGCAGCACAAGAGGAAGTGATATGTCCCAGTTCATGTCTGAATGTAAGGTTTTGGCTGGGGAGACCCTGACTCTACCTGGTTCAGGAGTACTGTGCAGGTATTGTTTATCAGTGTAGAAAGATTGTGTGAATCTTATAAGACACAAAGTTAATTTGTATTTGCCAAAACATAGCCAAATTCATAATTAATATTGTAGTTCATTTCTATGAACTTTTCTGTTTTGAGATAATGATAAGCAAGAGTGCTGGTTAAATTCTTAAATATATAGCAGAGCTGAGTTATAGCCGACAGTGGCCATGGGCCAAGACAAGGAGGCTGTGAGTAACCAGTGGGATGGTCCCAGAGACAGAAGCGAGGGGGTTGTGCTGAATCTGACATGAGGGTGCAAAAGATGATGGTCTGGGTTCCTACCTATCACTTCCTAAATCAGATTCCATCTAGTTGAAGGAATAAAACCCACCCAAGATGGAGCAGCTTCATGGTCACCTTCTAGCTCAGAGTTCAGTGAACACCCCTACCTTTGCCAGCTTCCATACACACTCCATTGTACGCTCAGCTGAGAAGGTGTCCCAGGTGCTGCTGGGCCTGGACAGGTGCCTGGAGCCAGAGATTAGGAGAAAAGCCATGTTCCTCTTTTACACTCCCTCCATTACATCACACTCCTTTACACTCTTTCTTGGGGTTCTCTACGTAAATGGAGGAACCCTTCTATAAGAAGACAGACTCTGCCTTTTGTCTTTTGTCCTTGGGCGGTCTTAAGGTAAAACATCTGCAAAGGTGGACTTTAACTAAGGTTTTTGGAATTCAAGCCCTCCCAATCAGGATCTAAGATCTTACGGATTTGCAAGTTTTGGGTAGTCAGCAAGCTCCTGCTGCAGATACCGGTGGGAAGAAGAGGGAATAAGCCACCAAAGAACTAGAAGACCTTGACTTGAAGCATCTGCTTATCAACAGGGAGAGGGAGAACAAGGGCTCATGAATAAAGTAAGGGATGATCCATTTCCAATAGCTCACACAGAGCCATTATAAAGGTGGAGACCCATGCTGGAGGACAGCACTCACTGGGCAGCAGCCCTGGACTCTCAGACAACAGCCAAGGTCAGAGTCGGCCTTTGCCCTCTTGCTGCCTGGGGAGGATGTGGGGCAGTGCACATCCTCTTTCATTGTCTTTTTTTTTTAAGTCTTATTTATTTAAGTAATCTCTACATCCCATGTGGGGCCTGAACTCACGACCCTGAGATCAAGAGTCACTGCTCCCAGACTGAGCCAGCCAGGAGCCCCTAGGGTCTTTTTCATGTATAGAACTCAAGTAGGAGAGGTTTTCAGCTCTAAAAAATATATTCTGACAGAACTGACATAATAATATAGGATCATAAAAACCCCTTCTTTTAAAAATATTTAATAACTTAGCAATATAATATTAAATAAAAATGTAAGAGCATCCCAATTTTGTAAAGAATTACATATAAAGTATAAATACAAAACTGTTTGCAACAATCATCTATAGATGGTGAGATTATGGATGTTTTTAATTTCTTTGTATTTTTCTGTTTTCTGCAATGCTTATTCCTTTTTTTAATCATAAAAATTTTACTATTGCAAATACAGGATACCTAGGCTGTTCTTTTTCCTGAGAGTTATGAAAGTGTTTATTGGATCTGCTCATCAGATCTTCATTATTGACACGGGTGGCACAGTTGACCCTACTACTGACCTCTTGGTCATGCAACATACAAATATAGAGGGCTAACTGTATTCTAGGTGCTGAGCTCTGTGTTAGGGATCTGACACATGGCAGGTATGATTTGCAGTAAAGGACATGTGAGTACGTAAAAAGCTAAACCTCTGGCCACTTCCACTGATCCAGGGAGTGTTAGGAAGAAAGCCATTTTTGTCCCGTGGTGGTGGTCAAAGAAGATTTTGAAAATAGACTTATATATAGTGTCAAATGTGAAAATGGGGCTGAACCCCACCCTTCTGTATCCAATCTTCCTGTGTGACTCCATTCCTTGCTTTGAAGACAGCTTCCAGAGCATTAGAAGTGAGGTAGGTATCCAAATGGAAATCTGAAACACTTTCTCAAAAATTAATCAAATAGGGTACATTTAAAAAAAAATATCTGTGTTTAAGACATAACTTTTGCCCATACCATGGACTCATTTTTGGTTTGTTTGTTTATTGATTTTTTAATGTTTATTTATTTTTGAGAAAGAAAGAGGGAGACAGAGCAAGAGTGGGGGAGGGGCAGAGAGAGAAGAAGACAGAATCCGAAGCAGGCTCCAGGCTCTGAGCTGTCAGCACAGAGTCTGATGCGGGATTAGAACCTACAAGCTGTGAGATCATGACCTGGGCCAAAGTTGGACACTTAACCAACTGAGACACCCAGACACCCTTCATTTTTGGTTCTTAACAAACACTTTTTGAAGTGAGTATCTGAGGGTGGGGAGACTTCATAACAATCTTTATATATATAACAAAAGTTGATTGATAGCTGTGAATGATAGTGATCATTGAATTACAGACTTCTCAAGTTTCCAATGACCTTAGTATCTAAAAACTTTTACTTGAGGGCTGCCTGGGTGGTTCAATCTGATAAGCATCCAACTTCGGTTCAGGTCATGATTTTGTGGTTCATGAGTTTGAGTCCCATGTCAGGCTCTCTGCTGACAGTGTGGAGCCTGGAGCCCGCTTCCAGTTCTGTGTCTTCCCGTCTCTCTGCTCCTCCCCCACCCCTGCCCACAATGTCTCTCTCTCTCTCTCTCTCTCTCTCTCTCTCAAAAATAAATAAACATAAATAAACTTTTACTTGAGAAGCGGAGAAAATGCTGTCCATAGATGAAAAGAGACTTTGTCCTGAATCAATATGATGACAGTTACACCTGAGGCCTTGGTTTCTTGACTTATATCCAGGGTTCTATGTCTTCAGTGTCAAGACAAAAGAAATGTATTCTTGTAAACAGGGCAGTTCGGATATCCCAGCTCCTGAATTCTAGCTGGTAGCTCATCCTACTGGAAAAATTGACATTAGGTTTCTATATGCCACTCTCTACCACCATCCTGTGCCTCCTTTTTTTAAAAATATAATTTATTGTCAAATTGGGTAACGTATAGTGTGTAAAGTGTGCTCTTAGTTTTTGGGGTAGATTCCCATGGTTCATCACTTACACACAACACCAAGTGCTCATCCCAACAAGTGCCCTCCCCAATGCCCATCACCCATTTTCCTCTCTCCCCCACTCCCCCCTCCCATCAAAGCTCAGGTTGTTCTCATATTTACGAGTCTCTTATGGTTCGCCTCCCTCTCTGTTTGTAACTATTTTTTCCCCTTCCCTTCCCCCCATGGTCTTCTGTTCAGTTTCTCAAGATCCACATATTAGTGAAACCATGATATCTGTCTTTCTCTGAGTGACTAATTTCACTCAGTATAATAACTTCCAGTTCCATCCACATTGTTGCAAATGGCAGGATTTCATTCTTTCTCATTGCCAAGTAGTATTCCATTGTATATATAAACCACATCTTCTTTATCCATTCATCAGTTGATGGACATTTAGGCTCTTTCCACAATTTGGCTATTGTTGAAAGCACTGCTATAAACATTGGGGTACATGTGCCCCTATGAATCAGCATTCCTGTATCCTTTCTGTGCCTCCTTTCTTATCCCTTATTTCAAGCATAGGGTGTTTCTGTGGTGATTAAATTTACCATTTAGCTCACTGGTTGCAAAATATCAAATAGGATCAGGATGAAAAGAGGAAAGACACAGAGGAAAAAATCGTTTAAAATAGCCTACTTTTAAAAGGAAGAAGGAAAAAAAAAGGTATCTGCGGTCTTCAGATTCTGTAGGAGCAAAAAAGGGGAACACGGGTGTGGTTTTAGAAGCTCCAGCACCAGATGTGAAGACAGTAGCCTTACAGAGACTGTTTCACCAACTCCCACAATCGCATAGGGTCAAGTCCCTGTTACTAATTCCTTACCATACATACCTCTTAGTGGTCAGCTTCTTTGATGAAACCCTGACTGATACCATTTCCCCGCAGTGTATAAAGCTCCACAAAGTTACAGACAGCCCTGAATTAAAAATGGAGAGAAGTTGCCTTTCAGCAGCAGTGTCTGTATCCTGTAAGAACTAAGCAGAGGAGGCTGACTGACCCAGCAGCTATTGCAGGGAGTGCCTCCCGCGAGAGTCAAGAGCGCCCTCTAGCGCCAGGATGGTGAACTTCACCCCCACCCTGGACCAGCTGGGGCTGTATGAAGACCCAGCTCCTGTTTGCCTTTCTTCATTAAGACAGCTAGAGAAGGGGACATTCATTGCTTTAAGATAATCAACCAAAAAATCCTGAGAACAGAGAACTGAAATTCTTGGCTTTTAAGGAGAAAGGTGTCAATTCACATGTGGGGAAAGATTGCAAAACATATATGTGATTCTGCAGGGCTCTTTATTTTTTTCTTTTCCCCAGCCAATAAAACCAAGGAGGGAGAGAATAGTTGGAGAATATGCAATGCAACTAGATGTCAGTGTGGAGACCCTGTGTCGTGCACCACCTTCATTTAGCGAGGAGAGACTTTGTTGAAGTCCAGGGACGTGACAAGTCTTGCAGATGACACACTGGATATACAAATGGACAATGGTGAGACCATATATAAAAATAGAGCTCTGATACCAGTCTGCAGAACCAGCCCAGGAAACTAACCCATTACAGATAGCTCCCAGCCCAGGAAATCAGCCTGCTATCTACAAGTCAGACTTGCAGGAAGTAAGACCACGATCTCTGTAACTGGTCCAGGAAGCCAAACAATAGCCTTATAACAATCATCCCAAACACTAGGATTTCCTAGCTGACAGTTTCCCTAATTTTTTCCCAAGAAAATTTAAAACTGACCACCACCACCACCACCAAGAACAGCAACAAAAAACAAAAAAACACAAAACTAAATATGCACCAATTACACAGGATGCCCTGTTTCTACTTAGCACACCAACAGCTTCCCCACATGAGCAACGCTCCAATCAGAGCACGTCCAAAGCTTTCCCTTCCCACTATCAAGCTTTCCTACCTCTGTCTGCCTTTGAATCTCTGTCAAAATGCAAGTAATGATGGTTGACTCCTTACTATCACAAGCTTTGCTTGTCTCTATTTGGTTGGACATACTTTATTTGCACATAAAGAAGTCTCCTGTCCTTGCAATGCGCAGCAGCCTTAAGGTAAGATGGTGGTATGGTCTTCCTATGCTGGAGAGGGCTGGAGACAGCTTCTTGAGTTCCTCATGACTTTGCCCTAGTCCAGGAGGTAGGGTTGCCAAATAAAATGCAGGATGTTCAGTTGTACTTGAATTTCAGAAAAACAATGAAAGATTTTTAGCATAAATATATCTTATGCAATATTTGGGGCATACTTATTCTAAAAAAGTATTCATTATTTGTCTGAAATTCAAATGTAACTGAGTGTCCTATATTTTTATTTGCTAAATCTGGTAATCCTGAAGGAGGGAAAATAAACATTCTCATGCCCCATTCCCACAACTGGAAAGCAAAAGTTAAGAAGGCAGGAGTGAGATCCCTGGTGAGGCTATAGCGAGTTTCAGAGCTAAAAGAAGGCAAACACATCAGAGGTGATGTGGGTAAGCCTCCTAGGGATTGGATGAGGATTCAGCTGTGTCTCAATGAATTGTCAGGGTAGAGGAGGCATGCCCAAGAACTAGAAGCAAAATGATTATTCTAGAGCAAGAATATGAGCTCAAGACATATCTAGGTGCAGAATTGGATGCCCATTTTTCACCAATGCTGCCACTACATCTGTGTAAACACTGCATCCCCCCTTGCACCCACAGCAAGCCCAACATCAACCCTGGAAGAAGGAAAGCGGATGGGAGAAATATCCTGAATATGGCCAAGTTGTCGATTTAAAAAGACATGCTAGGGCTTCTAGGGGAGCGTATGTTGACTTTGACTGGAAGTGACTAGATTAAATTTCTGCACCAGTCAGAATGGAGCCTCAATATTGAAAAGTAAATCAAGTGATCAGAAATGTTTTAAAAATTAACATTTTGCATATATGAGTTCGTTGTCTGTGAGGCTTTCAAAAATTCATAGCCATCATACATATGAATGTCTGGTCTTTACAACCACCAGCTAGAGAAATAAAATCTTCCCATCTTATTCCCCAACCATCTCTCTCCAGTGTGGCAATTTTCCTGGGGAATTTGACAAATTCCTCCAGAGAGACAAGTTTAATCTCATTCTATTTGGTCTGTGTTATGAAAACAATAGTGTTGTTTTTCATTTACCAAATAGCAAATGACATTTTGTTGAATATACTTTTCGGCCTTCATACTGACCTCCTATGCCTTCAACGTCAACGTACTCTCCTAGGCTCTCCATGCTTAGAATCACTGACTTAAAGTCTATCTTGTTTTCTTGATTCTTCCTACCCAGCAGATTGATGATGATGAAGATGACGATGATCATGATGGTCATGATGACAATAAAGAGGCCCCTGATTCAGGGCCTGCTGGATTCTACTTACTTTCTATATATCATTGATCCAGGTGACAATTCTGCAAGCTAGACATCATTGCCCCCATTTTACAGAGAGAAGTAAGGCACAGAGGGTCCAGTGACTTGTTCAAGGTAACAAAGAGTAAACGGTAGAGTCGGATTTAAATCCAGATTTGTCTAATTCCAAAGCCCATGATTTGTCCGCACTGCCACACTGCTGGCCACCACAGTTCCCTAATTCGCACGAAATTCCTGCATCCTTCAGTTGGCTCTAATTATAGTCTTTCTAAAGAGGAATGTGCTGGGCCCTCTTCCTGGCATTGACTGCACCTCACTGGGAATGTTGGGCATCTTTAAAATCTCATTTATTAATAAACACTTATATAATGCCTGCTGTGTGCCAGACACTGGTCTGAGCAGTTTACAAACATTAACTCATTTAATCTTTATAGCAACCCCATGAGGTTAAGCACCATTATTATTATTACTCTTGTTTTACAGATGAGAAAACCAAAGCACAGAGAAGTTAAATGACAGGCTCAAGGTTATGCAGCCAGTGAGTCTGGCAGAGCCAGGTTTAAATCTATTATGATGCATGGGGTGCCTGGGTGGCGCAGTCGGTTAAGCGGCAGCCAGGTCACGATCTCGCAGTCCGTGAGTTCGAGCCCCGCGTCAGGCTCTGGGCTGATGGCTCGGAGCCTGGAGCCTGTTTCCGATTCTGTGTCTCCCTCTCTCTCTGCCCCTCCCCCTTTCATGTTCTGTCTCTCTCTGTCCCCCAAAAAATAAATAAACGTTGAAATCTATTATGATGCAGTGCAACACCCCTTCCTTTAGATATTTGGATTTCTCATCCTAACCTTTCCCTTAACTATTTCCTGTGAGTGCTGAGAGAATGGTGGGGTCAAAGGCTTGGAGTTCCCTAGAAGAAAGATTCTGAATAAGCTTAAGTCTTTTTTTTTTTAATTTTTAGATGTGTATTTATTTTTGAGAGAGACATTTATATTTGTGAGTGGGGGAGGGCAGAGAGCAAGGGAGACACAGAGTCCTACACAGGACTTGAGCTCACTAACTGCGGGATCCTGACCTGAGCCAAAGTCAGATGTTCAACCGACTGAGCCACCCAGGTGCCCCAAGCTTAAGTGCTTAAAAAATATCCATCACAAGATGAAAGCCGGCATGGTACAGCTGTAGCTCCCAGCAATTATTAGTTCTGTTTCAAAAAACAGGCCCTTCTTTAGTTCCAGTGTTTGCTCAGTGCTAATGGTCTCCAAGAAACCTCCTTCTTTTGAGACTGAAAACCCAATCTCTAGTCTTGGTGGTCTTAATTTTCCTCTTCAGAGGTTTCTTCTTGCCCTCAGTCCCTCTGATCTCAGCTAAGCTGCACAGGCCAGACTGGTGCAGGTGGAGGGAGGAGAAGACAGAGGGCGCTGTCTCCTCTGAGTAAGCAATTTGGCTGTCCTAACCTGGGAAATCACACGCCAGGTAGAAAATCTCTGCCTCTTGGAGTCACTTGATTTTGGCAAGATGCTGGACATCCCACCTGTTTTTTACATGTTAACAAGCAATGACCTAGAAACTTTTCAGGGCCATCAGTCATTCACACTTTTATCACTGGCTTTTCCCCATTAGGACATAACAGGGACTTGACATGAGTGGGAATAGGGTATAGAAAGTTAGGAAGAAACATCCCATGAAAAACTCTCTCTGCTGTACCTTTGTTCAGAGGCGATGCGCTAATAATGGCTTAACAATAACCAGTGGTAACCAGGAGCTCTACATTTACTTCTCTGCAAACCTTTGATAATTTCCTTAACTACATTAACTCTCAGCTTCCATATCTATAAACTAAAATTAACAATAGTGTCTACTTTTACGGTTGTTACTGAGGATAAAGTACCATATGCATGTAAGAGGATCATATATGTAGTTCAAGTTTGGGTACATAATAAGAATCAAGAAATGTTAACTGTTCTGATTACATTGTAGACACCAGGTGAAATGCAGTTTGCTGTTTTATGTGAACCCAATTTTAAGCAATGGAGTCAATGTTTATTTCCCATGTTAGGGAATGGGAACATTTAGCAAAAATGTTAAAAAAAAAACATTTAGAGAAGCTAAATTATTTGCTCAAGTCATGTGTCAATAGAGGTACAGAGTGAGGCCCAAAGTCTTGGTTGCCTGCCTTCCAATGTCATGCCTATTATATTGCCTAGAAACAGTGTTAGCAGTCACCTCTTCCCTCCACCTTAACTCACTCACTCACTTGCTCACTGCCATTTCCACTTGTCCCTGAGCTCTAGGAAAGCTGTCTTCACAATGTGGTAATTGGCTTTCGCATCACCCAGTGTAGTGCAATAACACTCGGGAGTGGAGAGTAGCCAGGCAGCTCACAGAGTCAGTCGTGGGGGCATTTGCCAGCCATTTCTTTGTTGGCAGAGACACAGGCTCTGAAGCTTAGTTGAAAAATCCAATGGGTGGTGGCTGAGTCCCAGCTTAAAGTGTGAAAGTCCTTATTATGATCCTCCTCATCATATTCCTACTGGTAGCATCGGCCTACTAAAAATAAGGAAATTATTTCCCAAGATTAATAAAAAGAAAGAGGCTGGGAGGTGGGTGGTTGGTGTTGGGCTGGGGAAGGGGAAATAGAAGGCGACAGACATTAAAATAGCAGCAAATGAATACCATGTAATTTCCAACAGTCGATAATGTCACGCTGCAAGGTTGGCAATTCTGCTGAGATAATTGCCCTTCCTCAGATTACTGTCTTTACCAGAGAAGGAAATGATGGCCATGTGTGAGAAATCATGCTGCCTCCCACTTCACGAGAAGTGGCAGTGATTAATGAGAGATCAGACTTCAAGTTCGCAAATATTTCATCCATGCACAGGGCCTTTCAGAAGCAGAGAGACAGCTCTTAGAGCAGAAAACATGATAAACTCTTCTTCCACAACAGGGAGACTGACCTACTCATGGGATGATTTAGCCTTTAGAGTTGGCCTTCATCTTCCAGCAAGTCTGGGTCTGGAGAATTATGATTTGACATGACTGGTCATTCATGGGTTTTTCCTCACTGCAGAGAGATTGTCTGCTGGAGAAACAACTGAACCTGGAGTCTGCAGACTTTGGTTGGAAATGGGTTGCTCTGCCTCTGATCCTTCTCAGGGGGAAAACCTCCAGGTGTTTGTTATCTGTATAACAAAATGATTTGACATGGAGCTTAGGCTCCATTCAGCACTCAAAGCCCCACCCTAGGAGTGTCACTGGGAGGGGTGGGAATAATGGCAGACTGAATAATTATCTTTCAAAGATGTCCAGGTCCTCATCCCTGGAACCTGTGAACATGTTACCTTACACAGCAGAAGGGACTTTGCAAATATAATTAAAGTAAGGATCATACAATAGGAAACCAATACAAATGGCAAGGTCCTTAAAAGATGGAAGAAGACACAGAGAAGGAGATGTGACAAAAGAAGCAGAGTTGGAGGGATGCAAGTATGCTGGCTTTAAGGATGAGGGAAGGGGCTATAATCCAAGGGATGCAGGTGGCCTCTAATGAATACACCTTGGAGCCTCCAGAGGGAACCAGCGTTGCTGACACCTCAATTTTAGTCCAGAAAGATGAATTTTGGACTTCTAACCTCCTGAACTATAAGATAATAAATTTATGTTGTTTTAAGCCATAATTTTGGGGTAGTTTGTTAGAGTAACAATAGGAAAGTAATACTAGCAAGAAGGTCAAGAGCCAGATCATGAATGGCTTGCCCCCACACCCATCACTCAGAGAATGCTGAGGCTAATACCCAGGCATCAGGTTTCACTTTCCACCAAACTGGGAGCCCATAGCACCACGACTCGGTTAACAGAAAGATGACACCATTAGTCACTACAGGCAACTAAGGTTAGCTAGCATTAACAATATTAACTAATATCAATTGAGTGCTTGCAATTTCCCAGACATTTTCATGCTTAAAACAATTACAGGAGGTAGGCACTATTAGTGTCTTTATTTGACAGATGAAGAAACTGAGGCCTAGAAAGGTTGAATGTCATCACAAATAAGAGGTGTTGCTGGAACTTGACTGGAATCTACCTCAATCCAGATACTAAGCTATTTATCTCAAAGAACTTCCGAACCTCTGAATTCCTTATGCAACACAGCGTCTAATAAAAGGACCAGACTCCTGAGTAGGACAGACCCTCTAGGGACACTGGTTCTCAAACTTTGGTAGCATCAGAATCCCCCAGAAAGCTTGTTAAAACAGATTCCTTGTAGGAATTCTGACATTCTGATTCAGTAGGTCTGAGAAGGGACTTGGGAAATAACATCCCTCAAAAACTTCCCGTTGACCTTGACACTGCCCGTCCATGAACTGTTCTTGGGAGTAGCAAGCCTCTGCAAGCCATTCCAACTCAGCCCCTACCTCCAGGTCCAGTGACATTGAAACTGAGGCTGAGCCCTAATCCTGTTTCATGATTTTTGTCAAATCAGAATAAAGAGGATTTATTTTGATAGGAACATTGAGAAAAATGGGTGCTGCCTGGCCTGCATGAATTATGTAGTGATCACATGTTTTTCCAGCTTGAAAGGATGCTCCTTCCATAGGAAGAAAACTGTCTTAGGGGTGTCTGGGTGGCTCATTTGGTTAAGTGTCCAACTCTTGGTTTGGTTAAGGTCATGATCTCACAGCTCCTGAGATCAAGCCCCGTGTCAGGCTCTTCGCTGACAGCGTGGAGCCTGCTTGGGATTTCCTCTCTCCCTCACTCACTTTCTCTCTTCCCTCAGCTCCTCCCTCACTTTCTCTCTTTTAAAATAAATAAATATACTTTTCTTTAACCCTCTCTTACATTTGCTTAGCACTTTTAAAATACTTTGTTCCTATATCTTGATACATAACCTAAATTCATACTGTATTTTTATGCAACGTGGGCAACAATTTAGCTAGAGAAGCCACTGAATACAAAATTCTCAACTAATGCCTTCCTTGATCTGGATGCCTACGCAGAGAGTGAGGAAATAAAAGTTGCACATGGTATTGACAAAGTATAAAAAATTCAGACATCTCTAACCCTGACAACACATGAAGCTACTGGTTCACAATTTCAAAGTCAGGAAGTTTTCATGGTTTATAAGTGAGTACCATAGTGAGGTGTGTTGAAGGAGAAAATGAGAGAGCATGAAAAATAGTCATGGTGTACCTATAATCCACCAGTTCATCAATGGAGGAGGGAAGGGGAGGGAGGGAAACCATTATTCATCAGGGCAAGCCGTCCCTTGAACCTCCCAGTCCCTGTGCATCTAGGTCACTTCCCTTTCTATGTTTGGCTCTGAAAATGCAGTGGACCCATTAATGAATTTATTCCTGGATTAAATCTGGGGAAGGTGGGAGTGAGGGAGGGAGAGAAAAAGCCAAGCTCCAGATGTGAGCCTTGATTTGTGAACGGCCTCTCATCTTAATCCCTGCAAACGGGAAATCCTAGCACTAGGCTTGAGGTCTCAGGATCTGGGTCATTTAAACATCATCTTTCTGCTGTTCACTGTCTTCTCCTGCTTCCATCTGTAACACAGCAGATAAATCCCCTCCCCCCACCCCACAAGTGCACACTTGTTTTGTATGTGTGCCTTGTTGACTCCACCTCTGCTGCTCCCATCAATCCGGAAAGGAAGGTCATTTCCAGGGCTTCCTTCCCAAGGTGTCAGATTGAGGGGCAAGTGAGAAGGGAAAGGGAGGGAAGGAAGAACAGCTGCTCCCCTCATTAAAGATGTTTTCTACTACAGATCTGGAAGCAGAATGCATCTGGGAGAGGGGATCAGGAGAGAGACAGCTTTACCCTTTTGCTGATTAATACTCTATTCCCAGTTATTGCTTGATAATATGCCCTTGTGATATTACTTAATAGTAATGAGCCATAGGATTATATACTTTGTAACATTTAGCAGTAAGACCCAGAGTATCAAGTTTTCCTCTTAAATTTTTTTTTTAAAAAAACTGTGTATTTTGGTTGATTTTAACTATGCTGCCTCCTATTTGGTTCTCCCTGCTCCAGCCTAAGAAACCCTGAACGCTCTCTCCTGACTTTCAGAAACTCTGTGTTTCCATAACATCAAGGAGTTGTGGGAAGGTCGGGGGAAGGCAAGCCTTCCCAATTTGGGGGTGACAGCTTCCCTCATGGAGGAGACACAATGGTGGTTTTGTTCAATTTCCTTTTATAATGAAGAAGAGACTCAGTTGGGATGACAGTAATTCAACATAACTGGCTTGTCAGAGTGATAGCAGGGGGACTGGGGAAATGGCTCAGATTGTACCTTTCCTCCTTAAGAAATCTAAGATCTCTCAGCCATGCATGGTGCCTCGGAACTTTAGAAAGCCTGGTGTTGCTAGAAGCAGAGCCTTTCTTTCTCCCTCAAAAAGGAGGAGCACGAGTAATTGAGCCCTGAGCCCTGGACAGACTGGTTAGTACTTTTAATGGTTTGCAAAGTTAGTACCTTTAATGGTTTGTCAGCCCATGCTCTTGCTAGGACCCTCTTGTTGCATTTTTTAAAAAATGTTTGTTTATTTATTTATTTTGAGGGGAGGGAAGGCAGAAAGAGAGGGAGAGAGTGGATCCCAAGCAGGCTCCCCGCCCAGCACAAAGCCTGATGAGGGGCTATATCTCGAGACCTTGAGATCATGACCTGAGAGGAAATTAAGAGTCAGTCGCTCAACTGGCTGAGCCACCCTGGCGTCCCCCATCTCATTGCATTTTTGATGAGGTTCCCAGGTCTGTAACACCCTCCAAGGTAGAGCAGCAAAACTGATGTTTGGCAGGAAAGACTACTGGCATAATTAGAACACAATTTTATTTTTGCCTCCTTCTGTTCCTTTAAATTTTGCCTAATGGTGGAAGCTTTTCCCTTGACCTAGATGAAAATTAAGTGGACGTTTATGCTTTATCGTTTTAGTCTTATACAATAAACAGTTATGGTAACTTTAGGTCTCAAATACTATCTCAATCTAGGAACTAAATTGCACAGTCTTATATATTAAACTGTTTTTAGCCACAAAGTTGTTTTTTTTTAATGTTTATTTTAAGAGAGAGAGAAAAAGACATGGGGGCGAGAGAGAGAGAGAGAGAGAGAGAGAGAGAGAGAGAGAGATTGATTCCCAAGCAGGCTCTGAGTTGTCAGTGCAGAGCCTGAAGACACAGGACTTGATCTCATGAATGTGAGACCATGACCTGAGATGAAATCAAGAGTTGACGCTTAACCGCTTAACCAACTGAGCCACCCAGGTGCCCCACAAAGTTGCTCTTATACACAAAATTGAGCTGGTTTGTGTCATAATAGATAATGCATATAACCTGAACATAGAGCCAAAGCACATTTAATTCACCTCCCCTATCTGGCCACCCAAATGAGTCTTACGTTTTTCTGATTGGGCTCCAGCTCCACGATCACTTTGACTATTTAGTTAATCTCCGATATCAGATTCAGTTCCTATCCCTGTTTCCCCTCCCTTCCTGCTCCATAGCTGAGCTCCTTTCTTTTAACTCAATTGCATTTAACACATACTTATTGAAATTCCTAAGATGAACAGAACACGATGTTTGGTGTTGTAAGGGAAATGAGATGAGTAACGTATGGACTTTGATTTCAAGATACCTCTGCTTTTCTCTATTATCTATCTATCCATATACCTGCCTACCTACCTATGTATTATAAATGATAGATAGATGATAGATAGATATATAGATAGATAGATAATAAATGGAAGATAAGTAGATAGACATATACACACATAGAGATAAAGTTAAGATATATTCTGGCAGACGTGGAGGGGAGAAGAGACTAAAAACAAGTAGTGGAGAGTAAAATAGAAGTACATTGGCACACTTGCTTTCATAGAAGCACAAGCAAAGTGTCTGAGGGTGGAAGGAAGAAAGTATTATTGAATCTTGCTGGGGAGATCATGAAACATGACCTAGGGAGCTCTTCATAATCTGGATCTCCTCCACCTCTGTAGCCCCATCTCACAGAACTCTTTCTGAGCCCCCCATCAACAATACTGTCTTTCAATTCCTCAAACCAGCCCTGAGGCCTTGGAACATACTCTTTTTTCCACCTGTAATAGTTTTTACCCCATCACCACCTCAGGAAAACTTCCTTGGGTCCTTGATGATGTCCGGCTCCCCGCTAATCTCACAACACCCTACATTCTACATGGTGTCTCTTAAAATTGCAATTAAGCAACCAGTGGAAAATTAGATGCTTAGTGGCTTTTGCCTCCCCCAAGATATAACTCCACAGAAGTTAAGAAATATGTCTGTCTTTGTCCTCAGTATCCTCCCAGAACCTGGAACAAGGCCTTGCACATAGTCGATGCTCAATGAATTGTTTTTGAGTGAATTAAGAAAGGTGGCATTTGGGATTTTTTTTTCTCCTCTTCTTCTTATCTATCTCCTTTCTCTTCAACCCCAGGCCTCCTTCCCATCAATGCCTTACTTCTCTTAATATATTCTATTTTTTCTTGGTTCTGCACACCTTCCAAGTCCTCCTGTGGTCTACTAGGACCAGTCCGATGAATTAGGGGAAGACTTCCCATTTGTCTGCTCTGTATATCTCATTCTGGGGGACATAATCTAGGTGTCTAAGTAATTCCTTCGCAGGCCTTGTCTGGGGTTTGTTTGAGAGGAGGTGACTCACAAGTGTGACCTTCAGACAAGAGCCTTAGCATTACTGCAGGTCTTGTCTGAAATGTGGTCTGAATTCTCCCTGCATCAGAGTCTGTGTTTGGACCAGATCCTCAGGTGATGGTGCACATGAAGCTCTGCTGTGAAGGGGCTTATCTCCTAGGGTTAGTTGGGTAGAGGGGGGAGCAAGTTTCAGTTATATGACAGATCAGGTAGTGTTGGAGTGCAAGAGGTTTACTGGGAAGTGATAGAAGAAAGAGAAAAGAGCCTACAGAAGCCAGTAGAGAAAGCCTTCAGCCCATGATGCTGATCCCATGACACCTGTGAAAGCAAAGAGATGAGGAAGAAGGTTGAATGGAGTCTCAGACTGAAACATATTTCTTACAAAGTCGTGGCCAACCTAATGGGGGAGATCCAAGGCAAAGAAGGCACAGCAGAGGAGTTCTGCATTGGGCATAAATGGCCAGGTCCCTGGAACCGTGTTGTTCTCAGTCATTGGCAGAGGGCTGCCCAGGAAGGGTGAGAAGTTGCTAATGGCTGGAAGCTCTCAGCTAATGGCACTCATTGAAGCTGAAAAGCAACTGTTTTCTTTAAAGCACATCCTCCCAGTATACCCCCATGGCTGCCATATGTGACATCTGAAGATAATTGTACAAGAAATCTATAAATGCTGGTAAATGTATGGAAAGCAGATTGAAGGAAATACCACATTAAAGGAAACCTGCTTTATATGCTTTTTCAGCACTGTTTATGTTGTGCTCTTATTCTTCAGGGAACAGTCTCTCTAAGGGCCCCTGGAAGACAAGGTCCTGAGGACTCTATCCCATAGGGAGCTCAGGCAGAGCCCTTGTGTGAACCAAGATGGCATCCCTGTATTACAATGTGCATGAATCAGTAAAGACGACTCAGTGGCCATGGGTCTCTTGAGCTCACCCTCTACAAACTCAGTAGGCCCGAGTCTCCCAGGGGCAAACCCGATCCTGACCAGACAACCTGAGAGCCAGAGAAGAATTAAAAACTCAGGGCAGATGGAACAGGGATAGCAGAGGTCTAGGGAGGGGAGGACAAGGCTCTGTGGTTACAGTGATACCCTCACATATTGATTTTCACTTTCCTGTCCCTTCCTCACCCAGGCACATTTGCAAAGACAGCCACCCCCCATGCACAGAACCACACACAATGAAAACATTTACATAGACCACATTCACATCCACCTTCACGCAACACACAGAAAGGCCCCATGCAGAAAAGCCCTATTTCTTCATACCTGACACAAGCTTCTATGTGCACACCTTGCTATTCCAGCAAACACTTGTGCACCCCATAGCAAGTTTCCCAAACTTCCCTTAGGTGCAGATACATTTCCAGACAAGAGGCCGTAACATCCATATATATTAACAATAAACAACATACAGGAACAAAAAGAGACAAACTTTGAATGAACTTTGAACATTCAGAAACAGCGGCTTTATGGTAACTTAAAATCAACAAATATCTGGAGGCTATGTCTGGAGATGGCAGATATGACTTGGAAGATATTTCTGTTGTCCACTAAAACCCCACAGGGGCCGGGGCAGGGGTAGATAGACCATTTCCTAACCTAGAGAGACTTGGCTGTTACTCAGCCAACCTCCTGCCTCCCGAGGGAGAAAATTAAAGCTCTCAGGCCAGATGCCAGGAAGGGGGAGCACTTGTACCTGGAACAGGGGTTACACATTTCTGTAGAGGTGTAGAGTGGAGGGATCAAGGGCCCAAGCTCTGCTTGCTTGGATTTGAATCCCAGCCCCACCACTTTCTACCTGTATGACCATGGACAATTTAGTCAATCCATGTGTCTCATTTTCCTCACCTAGGAAATGGAGATAGATAGTAATAGTACTCAGAAAACACATTGCTGTAGGAATACACCGGTCAGTATTCATAAAGTGCTGAGGGTAATCCTAGTACATCCTAGGAGCAAAGTAAGTATTGCTTCTTATTCTACTCTTGGGAGTCCTCTAGCCCTGGGATTCCACAACCTCCCTGCCCCTCCTCCCTCCCCCCCCCCAAACCCCTCTTCACAAAGCTGTAGTTGCTAGCTCCAAGCTTCACAGCTCTCACCAGGATCTTTCCCTTCCTCCTCCCCTTCTCTGTTAACAGTTTTTATAAAGAGATTTGTGGAGAGAGCATGGAGGAGTTGTGTGTCCTCAGCAAATTTGTTCCACCGGGCCATCACTTTCTGGACTGGGAAATCAGGGCTGTCCCAGCGCAATGGCATGGGGCACTGCCAGCTCTTAACCTTTTGTTGGGTGTGTAGGAAGATGGGAAGAGACAGGCTTCTCCACTGGTCTGGAGGTATCTCCATTGCTATGGATCTCTAGATTTCTAGATCCGCAGGAGCTCCGCCCAGCCCCTTCCTGTCTGTAATTTTTCCCCAAGAAGAGAGAATAGGACTGTTATTTCTTGTCTCATCCGTCCAACCCAAGGCAATTCATTTCCCCTGGAGTCCAGAGGCGTTCAGCGAGCTCCCAGGTGAACTGAAATCCACAGCTATTCTCATCTGGTTGCCCTGGGAGTTTGGGCGCTCTGGGTACAACCTGTTCCTCCAGCCTCTCCATTCCCTCCCCCCTCCCTCCCTCCGCCAGGCTGCGCGCCGCTCAGCCCCCCTTCCTCCCCTCGCCCGGGGCCCCAGCAGTGGCCTCCGGGGAAACACCCGCTGCTGCGTGCCCCGAGAGGTGAGGCGGAAAGAGGAGGGGAGGGGGCCGGGCGGGGTTGGGGGGGAGGTGAGGGAGGAGGCGGGGGAGCCGCGCAGGGTGGAGGCAGAGCACCGCCCCGCAGCCAGAGAGGGGCGGCTGAAGGTTGCATCTGCTGGAAGGAGGCTTTGGCTGCTTGGTAACGGGCTGCCAGAACAGAGAGCGAGGCTGAGAGCGGGGCAGCAGCTTCTTGACGTCAGGACCGAGCCAGGGGATCCTGCCAAGCAGCCCCAGCCCGCCCCACAGGGGGGCCGGCCGACGGTTCGAGAAGAGCCCTGGACGCGAGGCGCCCAGCGGGGCGTGAGGTGGGGGGCGCAGACGCCGGTCAGCAGGGGCGAAGCATGCCCCCTGCCCCCTGGCCATGGAGATCGCCCTGGTGCCCCTGGAGAACGGCGGTGCCATGACCATTAGAGGAGGAGGTGAGGCCCGGGCAGGCTGTGGCCAGGCCGTAGGGGGAGAGCTCCAGTGCCCCCCGACGGCTGGGCTCGGCGATGGACCCAAAGAGCGGGCTCCAAAGGGGCGCGGCGCGCAGAGGGGAGTGGACCCGGGAGGGCGGCCTTTGCCGCCGCTGCCACAGGAGCTGCCACAGCCTCGACGGCTGCCACCGGAGGACGAGGAGGGAGAAGGCGACCCTGCCTTGGGCATGGCAGAGGACCAGATGCTGGGCGCGGGGTCCCTTCACCACCAGCGCGTCCTTATAAACATCTCCGGGCTGCGCTTCGAGACGCAGCTGGGCACGCTGGCGCAGTTCCCTAATACCCTCCTGGGGGACCCAGCCAAGCGCCTGCGCTACTTCGACCCCCTGAGGAACGAGTACTTCTTCGACCGCAACCGGCCGAGCTTCGATGGCATCCTCTACTACTACCAGTCGGGGGGCCGCCTGCGGAGGCCGGTCAACGTCTCCCTGGACGTGTTCGCAGATGAGATCCGCTTCTACCAGCTGGGGGACGAGGCCATGGAGCGCTTCCGGGAGGACGAGGGCTTCATTAAAGAAGAGGAGAAGCCCCTGCCCCGCAACGAGTTCCAACGCCAGGTGTGGCTTATCTTTGAATATCCAGAAAGCTCGGGGTCCGCGAGGGGCATCGCCATCGTCTCGGTCTTGGTCATTCTCATCTCCATCATCACCTTCTGCTTGGAGACCTTACCTGAGTTCAGGGATGAACGCGAGCTGCTCCGCCATCCTCCAGCGCCCCACCAGCCTCCCGGGCCAGCCCGGGGGGCGAACGGCAGCGGGGCTCTGGCGCCTCCCTCTGGCCCTACAGTGGCACCTCTCCTGCCTAGGACCCTGGCAGACCCCTTCTTTATTGTAGAGACCACTTGTGTCATCTGGTTCACTTTCGAGCTGCTTGTACGCTTCTTCGCCTGCCCCAGCAAAGCAGAGTTCTCTCGGAACATTATGAACATCATCGATGTTGTGGCCATCTTCCCTTACTTCATCACCTTGGGCACTGAGCTGGCAGAGCAACAGCCAGGGGGTGGAGGAGGAGGTGGCCAGAATGGGCAGCAGGCCATGTCCCTGGCCATCCTCAGGGTGATCCGCCTGGTCCGGGTGTTCCGCATCTTCAAGCTGTCCCGCCACTCCAAGGGGCTGCAGATCCTGGGCAAGACCTTGCAGGCCTCCATGCGGGAGCTGGGTCTGCTCATCTTCTTCCTCTTCATCGGGGTCATCCTCTTCTCCAGTGCCGTCTACTTCGCAGAGGCTGACAACCAGGAGACCCACTTTTCCAGCATCCCGGATGCCTTCTGGTGGGCAGTAGTCACGATGACCACGGTAGGCTATGGGGACATGAGGCCTGTCACTGTAGGGGGCAAGATCGTGGGCTCGCTGTGTGCCATCGCTGGGGTCCTCACCATCGCCCTGCCTGTGCCGGTCATTGTCTCCAACTTCAACTACTTCTACCACCGGGAGACAGACCACGAGGAGCAGGCAGCTCTTAAGGAAGAGCAGGGCAGCCAGAGCCATGGGGCAGGGCTGGACAGTGGAGGCCCTCGGAAGGCCAGCTGGAGCAAGGGGTCCCTGTGCAAGCCTGGGGTGTCCCTGGAGAATGCAGACGGAGCCAGAAGGGGCAGCTGCCCCCTGGAAAAATGTAACCTCAAGGCCAAGAGCAATGTGGACTTGCGGAGGTCCCTCTATGCCCTCTGCCTGGACACGAGCCGGGAAACGGATTTGTAAGGGGAAGCCTGGGCAGATTGGTGGTAGTGGGACAGGGATGGGGGAGGCCTCCTGAGTCTGGGCATCTACTTCATACCACAGAGTATTTCAAGCCCACCTTGAAGTCTGTCCCTCTTCTTCCACTTCTTCTGTCCCTCCCCCTCCCTCCCTTGATCCCCCATTTTTCCTCTTCTTTCCATGACACCAAGGGTCGCCTATTTTTAAAAAGTACCACATTCCATGACGCAGGAGCTGTTGAAATGGTGGGCACTGTAAATGGATGTATTTGTAGCCAGTTTCCTATACCCAGCAGAGGGATAACCCAAACAAAAATGACTTTAAATAGCCCAGATCCCAAGAGATTTTGTAACCCCCTCCATGTGTTCCAAATTTGCTTTACATATGATTTTATTTGTGTATAGGGGGAAATATTATTTTTATGGCTGGTGAATGGATTTTTGTACTGTAGTTCAGATGGAGATATTTTGGATATATTTTCCAGAAATGTTGTATTTATGGAAGAGAGAGTTATTGTGATGTTTTTATGTGATACGTATATTACAGCCAGAGACCCTGGTTGTGGCTGTTCTGGTTCCTGTGTCTATAAGCCTCTCTCTTTTCTGGGATGTGGTATCGGTGCTTTGAGTCTAGGGCAGGGAATGTTTTGGAAGAAAGGAAAATCTGACCTTTTCTGTGCGCCTTAAACAATTCTTGTAACTTTCTTTGAAAAGCATTTTAATGACGTTGAAGATAGGCTTCTGATAATTCATTCTCTTTATTTTTATCCCAGGAAATAAAATGTTACTTGGTTGAGGCAAGTGTTAGTTTTGTTTTTGTTTTTGTTTTTGTTTTGAAATTTAGAAAGGAGTCTGTGACTTACTGTTTCTGGTTTTGAAGTCAGAGCAAACACCACCTTCACTGGGGTAGATCACTTGGAAAGGTAATGGTTTGATTGTCAACTTTTTTTGCTGGGCCCCCTCTGCACATCACAGACAGAGGGATGAACTCTGTTTGTCTCAGACTGTTTATGACATGCCACCTGATGGTATGGTATCAGACTCAACCATCGGGGGTGGGGGTAGGAGCCAAAAGGCATGAGAAGATCAGACTCCTTATGACCCCACTGCTGTCTCCTGGGACTGCATTTCTGAGTTCTCCTTTGTCTGCAGGCTTTAAGCCCTGTTTAACATGGCTCTCAACAGCTCTGTGAAACAAGCCTGATTCTCGCAGACATGAAGCCTGTTCACAAAAGTGCAGCCCTGGTGTGAAAGTCATGGAGGAGGGAGGGACTAGTGCTTTGCTGTTAAACTCTCCCCCTCAACCATGGTGTGGGAGAAGGGAATGCAGTGACTTTCTGGTGGACAGAGGCAGAGAGAAGCCAAATGGAAGGATTTGCTTGTCCACATTGAAGGCTAGTTTCTACAGATTGTGGCCTTGTGCCAAGTAACCCCCAAATTCAGAACGAATGTCTTGGTTCCCTTTTCACTGGATGGTTGTGGTAAATATCACAGTAGGTATAACACTGGCTACCATTTCTCTCTGGGATTAGCTACCTTCTGGGGCTCTGGATTCCTGCTGTTGCTTTTGCTGCTAAAGAATCCAAAGACTGGTTGTCTTAGATCCTCACCAGGGTGGGCTGGTGATCTACAATCACACCTCCCCCACGACCACAGGGAGAATAATGACTGGTTCTGAGAGTGCATCCACATCTCCGTGGGGCGAGGGAGGCTTTGCTAAATTGATGTCTGGGAACTGTGGATTTAAATAAGATGCCGACACAATAATAAAAGCCAGTGTCTGTGACTGCCTGGAGTCATTTCCAGTCAGGAACTGTTAACAGCGAATCTGAGGCGGAAATAGAAGGATTGTGCAGGCAGGGCTCTGTTGTTTTTCATTACATGCTGAAGCAAAAAAAAAAAAAAAAAAAAAAGAAGGGGAAGAAGAAGAAGAAGAAGAAGAAGAACAACAACAACAACAACAACAACAACAGAGGCTATTTATTTATAATTTACAATCTACCTGAAAGCACGGCATCTTGCCAAAGTTCAACTCCACAGTCTCACCTCCAAGCCCTCTTTCAGTCTAAAGTTAATGTGTGTAGTTGGGCACACACCTGGTGATTGGGACTAGATCTTCCCTCAGGCTCCACCCTCCCTTACAGACAAAAGAGAAATCGCCACCTATGACCTGAAAGTCAGTTCCTTTAGGCTCAAAGAGACAGCAACACTTGGGTCTTAGTTGTGTCCAGATGCCTAAGTAGAACAGACTGCATGGCTGAAATGTCCAGTAAGTTGCTTCAGTCTTATACAAATCCTCAGGGAGAGATGGGAGGAAAAGAGAGAGTGGGTTTCTGTGTTTGTCATGAGAGAAGGGGATACTGCAGAGCAGGTTACAAAGGGGATCGGGGCAGCTCTAGAGAGGGGTCAGGTACCATAGTCCCCTGCTGCAACCTCCCATCCCCAAGTTCAGTGTCATGGTATCTGCTCTGGAGCACTGAGGGGGCACTCACTAGGCAGTGCAAGGATTTTAATCTCTCCATCTTCTCAGTGCACCTGTTGCCACGATTCTCCAAATAGGCTGCACTCTTTCACTCCGGCCATCATGACTTGCCTACTCATGTGATTAGCAAAAAAAAAAAAAAAAAAAAGCGACCTGAATGTCAAAGTTCTTTACCCAGGCCACCTGAGATTAGGGGCCCCTGCATCCTCCCCCACCATCCTCTTCTCTGCTATCATTGATTTTCCATACCCATTACCTTCCCGAGGATATTATATCAAGTGGCCTCAGTCAAGATTTTATCCAGATGTTGTGTCTTGGCTCCCACAGCAGGAAACCAGCACTCGGTTCATAATCTACCAGCTCTGGCCACCGCAACTGTGAGAGCAGGGCTGTGCTCTATGTCATGCTCTTATGGAAGGACAGCTTCTCTACAGCAAAGCATCTGGCCCCTTCTTTTTCTCTACTTGTTTTCTCTCTTGTCCATGTTTCCTGAATGCTGAGTAATGACAGATTCAGAAAACAAATCTTTTCACATGCTTTCAGAATCCCAGCTCCTTGATTGCCCTGCCTGGGACACTCCCTAGAGAGGAAAATGAAACAGAGAATCAGCCCGAGAGGAATCTTTTCACTGAGCTGGGCTTTAAGTGATTCTAGCATTAACCATAGAAGCACTTCTGGGCTTGGAGTGGAAGGCACAAAGTGTTTCTCTTGGAGCAGGGACACCTTGCTCCAAGTCCCCTCCAGAAATGGCAGGCTTGTGCAGTGGAGTGTGACCCTGGGTGATGTTCAAGTACTCTCTGCAGTTGGACCTGAGCAGCACATGGCTTCTCACCAGCTGCTCTGGACCCCACACTCCTCATTGTGCTGGGGATGGGGGGTACTGGAACAAATGTTAGGATATTGTCCCTGCCTTCTCACGCTTCCACTCCCCCTGGGAAACAATCGTGTAAAACAAAAGTAAGTATTGCAAGACAGCATGTGATCAATTGTCTTGGAGGGCGTTTCAAAATTTAGTGTTATGGGTCAGGCATGGGAGGGTGAGGAGGAATAGAGGAGAAAAGAGGAGTTTCTGGAGACCTGAGAGGTGGCTAGGAAGAGGGGAGGGAATTCAGGATGAGGGAGGTGGGGGTGCCATCGCTCAGAGAGTGGCCGTCCTGTCCCCATCACCGTTGTTTGGGGTGGTGTCCATAGTTAAAGGCTGGTGCCGCTCCCCAGGAAGTAGGAGATCTGATTTTGCCATTAGCAGGGCCACTCAGCTGTTGCTCAGGACAGAGGTTGGCAAAAGTTCTGAAAAGGGCCAGATAGTAAATATTATAGGCTTTGTAGGCCAAGAAGCAAATGGAAACTACTCCTGTACGCACTCACATTACCATTTAAAATATAGTTATTTAAATATGTCAAAACCAGCCTCAGCTCAAGAGCTACAGATTTCTCTCATACCAGTTTATCTGTCATACAGAAGATGCCTCTGGGCATCCAGTCATGCCTGTTACACCTGACCTGGCTCCCTGATTTGATTTTTACCCCATTGAATTTGTATTTCTTGCAAACAATGACCCCCGGCTCTCATGCTAGGATTTCCTAGACCAGGGAAGGCCTTATTAAGAAGATGTTACTCATTTCTCCCTCCTCATGAAAATTAGATTGTGCTAGTAGCTGTGGGACAGGCTGCTCTGTTTCAAGGGAGAAGAAGAAAGTGCCAAATTGGAATTTCTGCCTAGGACTCTGGACAGTGGGTTTCCACCAAGCTGTAGGTGGAAATAGGCCCAGACTGCCAGAGGATGGGCCTCTTTCTCCTTCTGGTCTTTAGTCCTTTCCCTGACATGACATCACACAGGAAGTCATAAGGATGCACTCCCCCCACCCCACCCCCCCCCCCCCGCTTCACCTGGCTTTCCTCTGGCTATAGAGATGGGCCCTGGGCTTGTGTGTCTTTTGCATGCACACGGTGTGCATATGGTGTGCACATGTATAGGAGTGTGCGTGGCGGGGGAGGTGTGGCCCAGCCTGGAGTGAATTAACTCCAGAACTCAGGCCTCCAGACAAAACCAGAGGATTGTTACCTGCCCTTTTAATTGACATTTATTGTCTGACGTCAAACTTTGCACCATGCAATGTTTCTGCTGGAAGGAGCCTTGCAAGTAATCTGGTCTGTCCTTCTCATTTTACAAATGAGCAAACTGAGACCCACAGAGAAGAGGTGATTTGCCCAATCACAACCATAGCTAAAGGGAAGTAGGACTGAAACTGTTTTCCCTGACTCCTAGGCTGGATTTCTCCATGTGTACCACTGTGCTTCCTCTGCATGAAAATTCTCAAGCTGTCCCCAATCCCTCCTCCCCAGGCACATCCCTGCCACATCAGTTTATCTCTACCCAGTCTGCCTGTTAGGGCTGCCTCCTGGGTATCCAGTCATGCTTGTGACACCCTGATTTGTTTCCTGTGATTTGATTTTGCTCAACTAAACTTGCGTTTATTGCAAAGGTCAAGCCTGTATGGGCAATGAAGGTATAGCACTATAATGAACAGGCTCCTACAGACATGCATCCCACTGTCAAGGGGCGGGGGGGGGGGGGGGAATCTGAAACATTTATTATCCGGTGTCCTTGATACTATCTATCATTCATTCATTCATTCATTCAACAAATATTATTCAAGTAATATATACTTTGAGGCAGCACTGTGCTAGGCTCTGGGGATGACTGGCAAGGGATCTTCTCTGATTCGTTTTTCCTGTCCAGTGTGGAGAGTCAAGTAAGCAAATGAATATTTTGCTAAGTCATTTTTAAATTGAGGGCCATGGGGGAAATGAGCAGTGTTGTGACTGGGAGAGAGATGTATGTTTCAAGAAGGGCTACATGTAAGGGAAACATGAGAAGGCATGAAATGGGGTGAAGAGAGGGATGTGGGGACTATGGGGGCACCAGGATGGAGTGTACGTTTTTCTGCAGAAGCACAGGAGTGGAGGCCTCAGGCAGAGCTGGGATACCAGGGAAAGCGAAGGCCCACCAGACAGCTCCAGGCAGGATTGTCAATCCCAGCATCACCCACAACCCTTCACAACTGAAGAGAAGGAACGTGGCCCTGTCGTTGCAGGCAGCACACCCAAAAGAGATTCAACAGGACCATCTCACCAAGGGAAACACAACACGAATTTCTGCTGGAAGACCAGAGGTGGGTTTAAATATGAACTTTAAAAATTCGTGAGGAGGGGCAGGCTAAGGCCCTCAGACACTCCCTTATTGGTTGGGCAACTAATAGGAGACCCCAGCATATTTTTGAGTTTGCACTAAAAAGCAGGTGTGAGCAATCTGAGGCTGTGGACTGAGGCCAGCCCCATGTGAGAGGTGGGGAGCAGGGGGGCAAGAAGAACTAGAGACCCAGAGTTCCTCCTAACTATTCAAAGACCAGGAATGGTAACTGAAAAACCTAAGAGGGAATGTGGTAGGGTCAAGGAGAGAGCATGGTGGGAAAGCCAGACTTCTTTGTGTGATTGCCTAAACATTCAGAAGGATTCCCCACTTGCACCTGGTTGGTGAACTTGGCTTGGATGCCCATGAGCATGCTCCTCTGTGGTTTTTTCAGGACTAAAGGGCTCTGAAAGACAGTGGGATTTCCCCTTTCAGCCAGCCCACACTACCCCCTCTTTCCCGTAGGCATTGGGCCTCTTTTCTGTGTGTGTGAGAACCCATTTGGGAGAAGTGGAGAGGTAGGGATGGTGTAGGAACTGGAGACAAGTGCTGTCCATCAAGGTGGCTTGCTCAGTGTCTCCCTCTTCTAACCATGTTCTCCATACCTTTTCTCACACATGCTCTCTGTGCCCAGGAGAAGTCACTTCTGCCTCCCACAGGTGTCTTGCATCTGCTGGCACAAGCCTTCAGTCCTGGCTTCTGTGGTGGAGACAGAAATGAAACCGATTCTGCCCTCAGGAAACTCAGAGGCTCATGTGGGCAGGCCACACCTGCTTGTACATAAGGAGATATCTGCAAAAATAGTAATGAAAAAAAGCCCCTAAAAATAAAACCAAACAACCAGCTAAAAATGTCCCTGAGAAATACAATTGCATTGAAAGGTTTGGGGGAATTGATGTAAGCCCAGGGGAGTTGAGTCAGGATTCCTAGAAGTGATCTTCAGAAGCAGTGTGAAGGGGAGGACATAGACTTAGTGCTTGTTAGTATAAGTCATCCCTGTCCTCCTGCCTATGAACCCTCCTGCCACTTCCCACAGCCCTGTCATGTCACATGTAACTCTGTCTCTAGTGCCCAGTCTTCTCTGTCAGGTTGCGAGACATCTTGTGCCTGGCCATGGCTCTCAGCCCCTTGCACGCGGCCTTTGCATACATCAAGCCAGGTGCTCCAATATAGTGAGAGATCAGTAATAATCTGCTAAATGTTTGTTTTCACATAGAAAGAATGAAGTTTACCTTTTTTGTTTTGTTTTCAGTTTTATAGTGATTGGTCTTCTGAGACATTGGAAGACTACTTCTTTGGTTTCATTTTTGGTGATGTGTAAATTGTGTTCCAGTGAAAGAACTGCTCTTTTGGAACTTCTGAGTATTTATAACGTGATACCATTGCAATGTAATATTTATTATAATTTTCCAGATTACTGCAATAATAAAATTTCCGATTTACATGGCAGCTTTGCTCCAAGGAGTGCAAACATCTGTCCCCTTGGCATGGATTATGAACAAGTGAGATCACTAAAACCTGAATGGGTATGTCCCAGTAATCCATGCCAGTCATAGCACAACATGCTTGCTTGCTTTCTTCCCCAGCTGATTAAATTTTCTATTACTGCAATAATCTGCATCTTTTAAATGGGCATCACTTGGGAAATGGAAGCAAGCAATTCCACACACAGTCCCTTTTGCTTAGTTGGCCAGGCAAGTACAGTTGACCCTCAGCAACAGGGGCTTGAATTGTGTGGGTCGATTTATACATGGATTTTTCCTGATCAATACAGTGCAGTAATGCAAACGCATTCTCTACTCCTTACAATTTTCTTAATAACATTTTATTTTCTCTAGCTGACTTTAAGAATACAACATATAATACACATAACATACAACATACAAAATATGTGTTAATCGTCTGTTATCAGCAAGACTTCTGGTCAATAGTAGGCTACCATTAGTTAAGTTTTGGGGGAGGCAAAAGTTATACGCAGACTTTCAACTGCATGGGAGGTTTGTCCCCTAACCTCCTTTTTGTCCAAGGGTCAACTATATTTCTCACAGAATATCTAGGTTGAACAATCCACTCTTGTTTATGCTTATGCTCCTCGACTGTACATTCTCTGTAGTGTACACATTATTATATTCTTGTTGTATATATATATATATGTGTGTGTGTGTGTGTGTGTGTGTATGTATATATATGTATGTATTTTTTGCTCTTGTTTGGTTTTACTACAGCCCCTATAAATCCCATATCATTTGGACACCAGTTTTATTTATTTATTTATTTATTTATTTATTTATTCATTCATTCATTCATTTGTTTATTTATTTATTTTTAAGTACGCTTCATGCCTAGCATGGAGCCCAGTGCAGGAACTCATGACCCTGAGATCAACACCCGACCTGAGATTAAGAGTCAGACACTCAAATGATGGAGCCACCCAGGTGCCCCTGTATACCAGTTTTAAAATGGTGTCTAGATGGCCATAGTAGCCTCCCCATGGCCTTTTAAAAAATTTTTTTTCATGTCTGCCTCCAGTCCACCTACATATGACTTCCAAATTAATCTTTCCAGAGGACATCCCATATAATCAGGTCATCTGAGGACTGCTAAACAGAATAATTCCAGTCCCTTTAGCCTGACTTGGAAGTCCTCCATAATATGATGCTAGATCTTTCTTTCCAGCCATTTCTTTCTCTACATCATGTACCTCCAAAGACTTACACTTTGTAACCAAACTGGAGAAAGTTATGCCCCCAGCAGTATGCCTTCCCATCAGTCATCCTCTTGGTTGGAATGCCTGACTCTTATTTTTATTTGTTGAAATTCTACTCCTACTTCAATGCACAGCTCAAATACCTCCTTCTTAAAGAAGCCACACTCAGTCCCTTCAGCCCAAAGCCATCTCCCTTCTTTGGTGCTCCTATCTTAAATACATTTGCCCCCACCATGGCAGCTGTTTACCTATCTCTCTCCCAGGCTCAAACATTCCTTCAGAGCAGGAATTGGCCGCCACCTTCTGATTCATCTCAGTGCCTAGAATTAGCCTGGAATACAGGGAGCACTCAATAAGATAGTTTTCTGGACTGAATTGACTCCTCTTTTGACTTCTTGTTTGTACCCTAGAATTATGTCCCAGTCCTCCTAAGACACTACACATATAAATAAGCTACATTGTGATGTCCATATGTAATATGTTGATGAGGCACCTGTTATGGGCAGGGAGCTTTGTTAAGCCCTTGGCAAGCTGTTTTGCAATGTAGTAAAAGACAGTCACTCTGGGCCTCCCACACTAAGTTTTGCAGAGCAGTCACTGATACACTTTTTGGCATCTAGGAAGCTGTGGGAGAATGGCCTGTATTTGCAGTTGTCATTGCTCTGCTTTCACTCACCACGTGTGTAATCTAGGTGGACAAGAGCATTCAGTGTGAGCTGGAGCTCCTAGAATTAGAAAGATGGAGCGGTCTCTGGACAAGGATCCAGGGGAGTGTTTCAGAACCAGGGAAGAGCCACAGGGTGGCAACGGGAGAGAAGGTGGCTGAGGGACAGACATGGAAAACCAGAGAAGTTGTCACTGTGGGTAAAAAGTGTTGGTGAGGATAGAGTGAATATACATCAGCTCTGCCAAGGACAACCAATGTATACCTGTTGTTGATTAATGAAATCTTATTAATTATTTCCAACACTCCATTCTCCCTTATTCCCAAAAGGTCCCAGTTTGGAAGATGAATTGAATGATCACCCAAGTGGAGGTAGGATTTGGGAGGAGTGGTGATGGTCTTTCTTTCTATCATTCTCCGCTGTCATTTTCATGGGTAGCCCTGGATTGCCATCTTGGTTGGCTGCCATACCAGTAGCAATGTTGCCTACAAGGCCAAGTGCAATTGGGCCACCACACATTTTCTGAGCTGTGCTGTGTTAGCTGCTGGAATTTAAGTATATGTAAGACATTAGGGTGCTCTGTGTGATATCTAACCCCAGTCCAATGCAATGTAGTTGTCAATCCCTGGCATAACACTGGGTAAAATCATTAGAAGTCTTAAGTACTGAAAATAATATGATGCTCTCTCGTATGTAATCCAAATAAAAACAATATTAACCTAAACATAAATTTAAGAAAGTCCCCAGAAGTTCTAATATTTTTCTTGATGCTTTTACTGAAATATCAACTGTTATTTAAAAAATTTTGGGTGCCCTCAGCTCAGGTTAACTCTTCTAATTGGAAAATCTGGCACTGACCCAATCCCCTCCCAGCCCAGAGGAGATCCCCATGCTCACTTGGCCACATCACTGGACCCAATTATGGGGATAAGCAGTTCTGTCTGGGTGGCTTTTCCAAGTGGGAAATGGATTCCAGATGTTGACAGCTGGAGGCCACCAAACCAGACCTGAATCTGAATGGAAAATGGAATTTCCCAGAGCCACACAGAGGCCTTTGTTCTGCAGCTTTGAAGGGGTTGCTCTGATGCCATCCCCAGCAAGGCATGGTTTCTTAGGTCTTTTCTGGGAAAACTCCAAGAGGGCAAAGCTGAGGATTACATCTCTGCTGTGAATTACTGATTACTCCTTTCTGATGTTGGGTGTAAACCACTCTCATGCTGTGGCAGCAGAGGGGATTTGTAGTGTGGACACCATATCTTAGAGACTAACCTGGAAAAAGGAACAATGATAGGATCATGATGAAAAGTATACATTGATGACACAATTGAATTGTCTGATAAAGAATATGTGAATAAAGTCTGACCATAAACTCATTAGAGTTTTTTTTTAAGCAAATGTATACGTACAGACCTTTTGACACACAAATAAATAAGTGTTCAAAGGGGCATCCTGGAGAAGGCTATGTGTGTAACTAGGAAATACTGCCATTGCTCAAAACATTTTGAAATCCGTCTTTGGAAACACATTCAGACTGAGTTCTTTGAGTTGATAGATATCCTCTTATCAAATGGAAAATTCCCACTGAACTTTAAGTGGCTGGCAGTCACTCACACTTCAGCATGAACTAGTTAAGTCAAATGCAATTTAACTATAATCTTACAGTCTAGGAAAGGGAGTGGGGGAAGGCAGAACTTGGCAGTGGAATGCTGGGTAGCAGAATGGGTTAAAGAATTGTGGGAATAGAGAATATTTAAGGCCTTTAGAGAATAGCTGGGGAGAGTTGTGCCCCAGGAAGTTGAAGACAGAGGGCTAGGATGTAGGGGCCTCCAGTGAAAGGGGGTCAGAAAGGCATAAAGAGGAACCTCAGGGCTAGTGGATGAGAAGGCACCAAGGTAGTCAAGCATTTGGTTAAGTGAGAGGTTTGGAGGTAGGAAGATCTGAGTTGGAATCCTAGTTTTGTCATTTATCAGGCAATGTTACCAAATGTAAGTGATACTTTTCTAAAGGGCTTGTTGTTTTTTCCAATTATAAATTAGGAATAATAATATGGCCTTTTTCCAGAGTTGTCATAGACAAATGCCATAAACAACACAAATGTTTGTTAGGCAGTAAGCCCTCAGCACGGGTCAGCTTTTGCTGCTATTATCATGTAAAATTCCAGGAGGGAGCTTAGAATAAGCTCTGCCCATCCAAGGGGGAGCTACATCAAATTCATTTCAGCAATTAATTAAGCATTAAAATCTCCTGTGCCTGGCTAGATCTCTAAGATGTAAAAAGATGGATAAGGGGAAATTATTTGCCTGTGATCTACAAAGCAGCCCAAACAAAAACAGATATAGGAATCAGGTGTTTGGGATGGATGTGAAGGATGGCAGGGATGTATGCTGGTCAGGGAAATGTCAGGGGATCCAAGAGGAAGCCTCCCTTTGAGCAGAGGCCATGGGTGGACTGCCCGTGCTGCAGAGTGGGACTAAGGCTGTCCTGGTACATCGCATGTGAAGTCCTAAAAAATTCCCTAAATGACTCTCACCTTATCTCAGTTTTGTATCCATCACAGGTCTGAGGAACTGGGCCCTTACTTGACCATCACAGGGCACTAAACGTTATTTTTCAATATTACAGTTTATAGTGATAAAGAAAAAAATTTTGATCTACCAGTTCACAAAAATTTCATGTGAACTGATGAGCTACACAGGATGAAATAAACGCATTTCTTTCACTGTTTGATTTGTCCAAACTCAGAAATGAAACCTCTCTCAGCCTTTTGTCTCAGACAAGTGGCTATTTGGTTGGATACTGGAAACAGTGTGAACATTTGGATGTAGCTTTGTTGCAGGTGCAATTTAATATATGGATTCCAACAATGCAAAGCCTGAAGTATGTAACCTCCCCCTCTGTATCCATCCTAGACATTAATGAGATTGAAGATCATGTGGATGATCATTCATTCATTCACTCATGCCTACATGCATTATAGTGTAAAAGACCAACTGGTCTGGAAATAGACTGCTGGGGTTTGCATTGTCGCTCTAGCTTATTTTATATGAAAACCTCTTTGTGTCTGTCATGTAGGGATAGCAGTGCCTTCCTCATATGGTGACTGAGAAATGACTGCGCATGGCAGGTACCCACTCCATTGCCTGTCATGTAGTAAATTGTGAATAATATTATGCATCACTATCATTCAGCATCTTCTATGTACCAGGGACTGTGCTTAGTGCTGAGAATAAAGTAGAGCCCTTGACCAAGAGACATAGAGTTAATTTTCACATCCTTTGTATTTCTCCAGGGTTTATAGGCAGCCCCTTTCTGGAAGGGGTTTCTAAGCATCTTTTCTTTTCTTAGTTCTTTTGACAGATTAGTCATGCCACTTCTTCAGGAGGGCTTTCTCTGGCCTCCAGCCCCTCCAGTCCCAGCTACCTGTCTTTTACCTAATTTATTTGTAGCATTTGCCATTTTCTGAACTTATAATACCTGTAGACTTGCTCATTGCCTGTTTCTCCTACTAGAATGTAAGCTCTGTGAGAACCAGGACCTTGTCTGGCTCATTCACCCTCTGTATCTCAGGCACACAGCGGTGTTTAATAAATATTTCCTGGCTGACTGACTACTGAATGAAGGCCAGCAGAAGGTCTTGGGCAATGCAGTTTTGACAGGAAAACTGGATTTTAAAAAATTTCCTTGAGGACAGAGGCCATGTTTTCTTCTGTTGTCTTCCTCAGCCCTGACAGAGTTCTGGACACATGGTGAAACATAATAAATACTTGTTGGTTGATTGGTCGAATCAATAGCAACCAGAGAGGAAGCATACCTGGACGAGGTAAAGGGTGCAATAAGATTATTGGTCTTGAAGACTAAAAAAGCATTGGGAATTATTTCTCGTGTAAAGAGAGGTCTTATTATTGGGGTGTGGTATGGACAAGTGGATATATAGTAATTTTTACTGCTCATAAATTTAAAAATATGGTACATGAGCTTATACAAGAAAGCTGGAAGTTTCACAATTTTCCATAGCTTTGTAATAGAAGTGACTTCCATCTGCACTGGCATCCACCTCTAGGGTCTACGTGACATTTACAAATCATTTATCAGCATTGAACTCCCAAGAGCTTGCTCTGCCATTCGCTAAGATGCTGGCTGACACCTCTGACAGGAGAAGCTGGGATGTGTTTTGACAACCAAGTGGTTTCCTTAGCAAGCTGCTGGTGTTCTCAGGCAGCTCTGCAGAGAAAGCTCTGGCTTTCAGATCAAGACTATAACTCTCAAGGGCTTCCCTTCTCAGAAGCATGCACTGATTTCATTCTAAGACTGCTGTATGAATTTGTCTCCAGGCTCTGTGAAGCTGGCTTATCAGCTGAGCAAAGCTGGTCTCAGGCCTCATCACCTTCTTTTTGATTAGGAAAAACCAGTGAACTCATAGCAAAAACACCCAGAGACCCCAGAAAATATTTTCTGAGTCCATTCTAAGAACTGGGAAGTGAGCTACCATGGTTGGGGGTAGTATAGTGAAGACACCAAGAGTCATATTGGGTTGTTAACCCTTACACAGATAAGATTTAAGAACTCAAGGTAGTAAGTGCTGCTCTTACTGCTAGCTACTACTTCCTGTGCACCTACTGTGTGCCATACTTCATGGGAGACATTTTATGTGCATTATCCCCAATCATAGGAAAAGCCTCCCAGGTTGTAGAGCCAACAAAATTTAGAGAAATCACACAGCTAATAAGTGGCACAGCTGGATTTGAACCCATGCTCTCTGCCTCCAGACTGTGTGTCTCTTTCCACCCAGACAGCTGTTAAGGACTGACAATGAAGGAGCAAAGGTCCATGTTGGTGATGGTAGACATAGAGCAATGAAGATCCACCTTCAGGCAAGCACAGGATTTGAAAAGTTGGAAAGGAAAGGCCAGGTCAGGGAGAATAGAGCTCAGGAGCAGAATGGGAAATCCTGACAGCAAAAGCCTGGAGGTAACTATGTGGGAAATTAACTGGGAAGAGAGTAAGGGTTCGTTTTGCTTGAGTGGAAGGTGTATGAGTATTTGAGAAGGTTCATGGGAAATGCAGGAGCCAAATTTGGGGAAACAAGTTGAGACAGGCTGTGGTGGGTTTTGAACAACTAACTAGGTAGTTTGGGACTCATTTTATACCGCTGTGGAGGTTTTGAAGAGGAAGAATTAACCTGATGCAAGTGGTATTTTAAGAAGACAGATGCAGATGCCATGTAGGAGATCTAGGGCAGGGAAACCAGCAGTGAGATTCAGTCATGGCAGAGGTGTGAGACTGTTCCCAGGTCCCTACTGGCTGTTCAGTCTGAGAACCATTTCCGTCCTCTCTGCTTATCTCCATCTCAACAGAGCTGCCCATGTCCTCCCAAAATAGCCAACACAGTTCTGCCCTTCCTACGTGCTCTGCCTAGGTTCTGCCAGGGCTGGGTGTGACTCCCTCAGGCCAGGGGGCCACCACTATGCCCACTCTGCTGAGCTCAGCAGATCTCAGCCTGAGGGAAGCCTGCCAATACATTGCCATTATGAGGGGATACACATTTTTTACTGTCTTGTTAAAAATGTTATTGGTCATTAGAGAAATAACTTGGGCACTTATAACATAATTTATTTCCCTTGTCCCATTTGGAGAAGGATGGGAAGAGGGTGAATCTTGTTTTAAATGGGAGACTAATATTACATAGTCCATAACATCATAATTGACTTGCTGGAAAGTTGTTGAAAAGTTGTCCATGAAAAACAGAGTATCATGATTTTCTCCCCCAGCAATGTGATCAGGGCTCCTGGAAAACATAGAGTTACTTTTACCAAGAAAAGTGTCAGTTCCCTTGTTATGGACTGCTACAAGCACCCCAGGCTCAGGTGCCACACCTACGGCAGATGAGAGTGTGATGTACAGGTGTGAGGGGAAGGGAAAAGAGGAAGGTTCAGGTCTCTGCTCTACTGTTCTCTCCACATTATAAAGATGGCTTCAGCCTCTGAAAACTGTGCCTAGTAGATCTGACAACATGGAGTGGGCCCAGGAGTTCATACACCCAGACAACCAGAGAATCAGAGAGTTTCTGGAATGTGTCTCAGAGTCCACAATAGCAGAGGCCCTCAAATTTCAGTAGGTGTAAGAATTACCTGAGGTGCTTCTAAAAATCCAGAGTCTGACTTAGTAGGTTTGGGGAGTTTGCATTATTAGCTGGAACTTTGCATTGTAAATAGTAGGAATTGCATCTTGTCTGATTTAAGCAGAAAAGTAGTTTATAGAAAGGTATGTGTAGCACATGGAGCTAAGGGAAGCTGGGCAGGCAGAATACTCTGGAAACACAAAGAAGGAAGTGGAATGACATCAAGAGGGAGTCATCTGGTCAACCTGACTGCTAAACATCAGCTCCGCACAAGAGACCCTGTGGTGGCATTTAGTCATTCTGTATCCCATTGCTTCTTCAAACCTCTTTCCTGAACCCCCTTGTAACTGGTCTTCTGAGGTTGGCCCATCTATGTCTTTAACTGTAGAGCCAAACTACTATCTATTTTCTATGATTTAAAAAAGGACTATTGGGGCGCCTGGGTGGCGCAGTCGGTTAAGCGTCTGACTTCAGCCAGGTCACGATCTCCCGGTCCGTGAGTTCGAGCCCTGTGTCGGGCTCTGGGCTGATGGCTCAGAGACTGGAGCCTGTTTCTGATTCTGTGTCTCCCTCTCTCTCTGCCCCTCGCCAGTTCATGCTCTGTCTCTCTCTGTCCCAAAAATAAATAAACGTTGAAAAAAAAAAAAAGGACTATTTTTTGTCCGTTAGCTATGAATAGGCTTTGTGTTACACAATTGTGGTTTTTAAAAATTGTTTTAATTAGACCTAATATTTAATGCAGTATTTACTGTGTGATATTATACATTCAATCCTAGGAATAGCTTTGGAAAACTGGTATCCTATTAACATTCCCATTTTACAGATGAGGAAGCTGAAACTGAGAGAGATGAAGTAACCAAGATACATGGCAAGTAATGGGTTACCTGGGATGCAAGCCTAGGCATTCTGGTTCCAAACTCTGCATTCTTCTAACCTTGCACTTCACCTGGACTCTCTTTCTTTGGAAGAGCTCTGTGATGTATATCAGGCTGCTATATATCACATCTGGAGGGTTTTTTAAAATTATTTAAATAGGATTTTATTGGGATGCCCACTTTGTCCTTTTTGGTCTTAGATACTTATGATTAGTTGTCTGTTGCCAAAGATTTCCATGGTTTCCATCCTGGCTCCTTAAACTATGTCATTGTTTATAGTAACCAGGATGATGTTCTTATGGAGACACTATTTCTAGGTATGGCCAATGTCTTTGTTAAGAAATTATAGTTAAACAATCTTTTTTAATTAACTATGAAAACCACCTCCTTGGATAAGTAGAAGGTATTATACCTCTCCTCCTGTATCTTGCAAAGACAAAAATCAAAACTTTTCCCTCAGCTACCCTCCATCTGTGAGCAAGCTGTAGTTAGCTAATAGTTACTGAACATTTATATTGAGACTGTCTGAAATGTGTTACATATATCATCTCATATAATCCTCAGAACAAACATGTGGAGCAGTAGTACAGTGTATTTCCACCCTTGAGAACTATAAAATGAGACAGCACAGTGATATTTGCCTAGGGTCTCCCAGGAAGTAAGTTGCAGAGCCAGGATTTAAAACCAGGCAGTGGGCTCCAGAGTAGTGCTGAGCTAATCCTTCTTGCTGTAGCTTAAGCTTATTCTCTCTTGCTATGTCAGCACCGAAGATTAATTCATCCATTCAACAAATATTTATCAAGTGCCTACTCTTTTCTAAGCTAGGGAAAATTGTATGGTCTCTGACTTTAAGTAGCTGAGTCTAATGAGGGAGAAAGACACTGGTCAAATAATCCTACAAATCTATGTGAAATTGCTTCCGTGAAAAAGCAAAATGTACTGAAGGAGATGTCCACGATGCCATGAAAATGCACAGTATGATGATTTTCCTGGTCAGGTATGCATGAAATGGAGGTCTGAAAACTACAAGACCCTGTATAACTAGGCCCTGCAAGCCTTAGCAGTGTGCCCACAACTGCTAAGTTTACCTTGTGACCTAACCGCAGCTTCGGGAGTCTTGGTTTGGAAAGAGAGGAGAAGAAACAGGAGAATGCTATGCCTTCTCTTCTTCCCTTTCTTACCTGCTACTTTTTCTAGTCCTGAGGTGAGCCCTTGAAAGGGTGAACCAGCCGGGTCTTCCTAGCTGTCAGCCCGAAAGCTTACTCCTTCCCAGTATGAGAATTCAGCATCAGACCCTCCATAGTGGTAAGAAAGTTCTTGAAAAGAATAATCCATGTCCATTCTGCTGACAGAGAAATGGGTATCAGGTATGCAGACCTCAGGGGAGAAGAGGATGGACACTCTGTGGGAGCTGAGGTCCCACTGGCAGATCCTGGAGACATGGCCATGCCCTATGTTTGCCCGGTGTGCCTTCTGTGGTGAAGTGAGGACATCAGAGGGAGGCACTCTGATGTCATTTCACCTCCAAATATTGGTGTGGGCATCACCACATGCATTCACAGGAGAGCTCTGGAGACTCAGGGACCACACAGGTGATTTCTGAAGCGTTGTACTATCTGCGTGTAGTGTGTTAACTGGGGAGAGGACAGAGAGGGATTCTCTGTGAGTCAACTCTGAAGACCCTGGATGGTAGGGCTTTTCTGCTTAGATTTTGAGTCCTTGTGCCTCAGCCCAACTGACAGCATTGGTATCAGTGATGCAGAAAACAGGGCAATTTCATTCATATGAAACCAATTAAGAAAAGGAGGCTGATCAACTCAAAGCAAAACTTTACCGAAAGGGAAAACCTGGAAGGAAAGGAAAGAGAGGTGGCAATGTGAGAGGAAGAGGCTAGCTCTCAGACTCTCTGGGAGAGTAGCTGGATAATGCTGTGGGGACACTTTCCTGCTGCTCTCCCTGTCCCCACACTTCATGGGCCAGGTACTTTGCCATATTACGAGTTGCAGAGGCTGTCAGCTTCTCCAAGATCAGGGCCAAGACTGACAACCAAGGCAGAGTATAGGAGTTCAGGGCTGACCAGAGGGCTGGCCTCCAGTCTATTAGTCCTAGTGGCTGGCATCTCCTAGACTTCTAGAGTGACTCCACTGCCCCAAGAGCACATGGTGGAAGGTTTCTGCCAGCTGCATTTTTGTTTGAACAACCAGACTGCAAAAAACTAATAATGACAAGGAGCTGATTAGTATACTATTCCCCCACTTAAGAGAAACCTGATTAGAACAAATGGAAAGAAACAAAAAGAGACTTCCATTCAGAGTAAAGATGCCAAAGGAAATGTGGTACAGTTGAGTTAGTCCCACACATGGAGTCAGGAGACAAGAGTTAAAATCCCAGTGTTTCCACTTAATTTTTTTAAAGTTTATTTATTTATTTTGAGAGAGAGAGAGAGAGAGAGAGAGGGAAGCAGTGAGAGAGAGAGAGAATATGAGCAGGGGAGGGGCAGAGAGAGAATTTCAAGCAAGCTTTGTGCTCTGCATGAACCCAATGTGGCCCTTGATCTCACAACCCTGGGATCATGACCTGAGCCAAAATCGAGAGTCGGATGCTCAACTGACTGAGCCACCCAGGCCACTTATTAACTGGCATCCTCATGCAGTCACTTAAGCTGTATAGTTTTCAAGTCCCATTTCTCAAGTTTCCATTAACCTGAAAATCAATGAAGTAAAAACAGTAAGTGGGATGACTTATTTGCCCTATACTGTTACAAGTCTGGAACTGCTCATTATGTTGTATTCCACACAAATGGCCCTTGCAGTAGCCATAGTGGCAATGTAGTGGTGTCAAATCAGGTGGAAGGAAGTTAGATTTTAGTACATAATTCTAGTGTATATTTCATGAAGCTGTTAAATCAGCAAACCATTAATATGAAGTGATGTGTCAATAAGAATAGGTTAGATTATGCTGCAGTAACAAAATAACCCCTAAATCTCAAAGGCATAAAACATGTTTTTATTTGCCTATTTTTACATATCTATCATGGGATAGCATGGGGCTTTGTTCATTCTAGTCACTCAGGAACCAAGAGCCACACACAGCCCCTATCCTGAACACTCTGAATTACCATGCTGGAAGATGGTGAGCTCTGAAAAGTCTTTTATCCAGTTAAATGCTCTTACCTGGAAGTGTTACATGCTTCTCGCATCCCCACTCATTGGCCAGAACTAGTCACATGATGACAGCAACCCACCAACAATTCTGTCCAGAAGGAAGACAGCCAAAAATACTTGGGAACAATAATCACCGCCCTAGTCGGTAATTTAAAGCCAACATTGTCAGAATTTTAACTACCACTATGGAGTAAAGCAGGAATCCCCTCTTGATGCGCAACGTGGAGAAAATCCACCTTCTGAAATGATGTCAAGGTATGGTCTAATCTCTAATATTACTAGAGGTCAAAGTTGTTCACTGGAGGTAGTCTTACTGCTATGAAAACTAACCTTATTTAATTATCGTTCTATTTGTATTTATTGAACCATAGAGTGACAGAGGTGGATGAGAGCTCATGGCTCTGCCCGCTTCACAGATAGGGAACAGACCCAGAGGGGCTAGGGGTCTTTTTCCTAATCACACAGCCATTTCGGCATTGGTCTGGGTCCTGAATCCAGCTCTCCTGTTTATGTCTATTTCACTTGCCTCTGCAGTGAGGCAGTCCTCTGGCACTCTGCAGTCCTTTGCCAGAACCAGATGTTTTTTTGTGGTACCAGCTCTGATGTTATTTTTACTGATACAACTGGCTCATCTAACAGAATTCATCTGCATTACTCATTTTATCAAATAAAGGAATGTCTGCTCAGTAAGACCAAGATACCCGGGCTTTTAGTCTAACTCCTAATGTAGTGCTTGTTTTTCTAAACTATTCATAAATTCATTTGCTAGGACTCTGGTTGGCCTATTGAACTTACATGAGGGAGCTGTTTGTTGCAGTTATTAGGTGAAGACCAGCCTTCTGTCCTCTAATTATGTATTCCAATGCTGTTGTGTTACTTGGTTATCTACTATAATATAAGTAACTATCTCATGCTAAACAGTGAACTCAGTGAAAGCAAGGACCATTTTCACTCAGTCCATCACAATATTTTCAGCTCCAAGGCTCTCTGTAAAATTTCTGATAAGAATGATTGTTTACTTTGGCCACATACTATGCCAGGTGCTTAACAAACAATTTATCTTGTCCTCACAGCAACCTCAAAGGGTAGATATTATTAGTCCCATTTAATAGATGAGCAAACTAAGGTGAAAGAGTAGATGCCATGTAGCAAATAAATGGATGAATCAGGGCTTAACCTGGGCCATCTGGCTCCACAGTATTAGTGATTTGTCTTCTTTCTCAACACTTTTACCTCCAAAAATTCACAAGCTTCTTGGGCTCAGTTTCAGGGCACAAATACCTTTATTTGTTTTATGTTACCCAAAAAAGGTGCAATGCACACAAGTGGATCACAAATCATTATTGAAAATATTGCTAAATTAGGGCATAATCCAATTGAAATTACAGCCCCAGAAAACATTCCTCAGAGTCACGTAGGAGTTCAATACCTGGATTCGCATGGATCTGACTTTGAATGCTGCCCACTGCCACTTACGAGGTGTGTGAGCCTGAGCAGGCTGTTTAACCTCAATAAGCTTCTATTTCCTTATCTGTAAATGGTGATAAAAGTCCCTAACTGATGAGGTTCTTGTGAGGATCCATGAGATATGAGTAAAATGTGTAGTAACAGTAGCGTTCCTGCCATTCTGTAGATGGTAGCAGCAGTAATAGTAGGAGGAGGAATTATAATAGCTGAGACACTGAGAGAGGTTTTTAATATAGAGAAAATTGCTGGTGGGTTATATAAAGTTCATCCTTATATGCTTCTTCAAGCTATTTCATCGTTATTTGATTGCATTTTGACAAGTGCCTATTTGAATAGTGGCTGAGAGTGTTGAGTCTTTCAAATGTGTAGTTCTCGATTTGCTTGTGATGGGGTTAGGATATGCTACCCCAAAATGTGGCACCTTGGCATATTGAATGTCTTAAACTGAAAGAGCCTGAGAAAATAGCAGAGGCAGGAGGTTTCCTCTGACCTCCCCCACCACACCCTTCTTCCCTAAAACAGTTCATAAATTGCTTATGTGAAAGGTGCCCTCCCTGTACCAGGAAGATGGAAGACATTCTTATCATGGAGATGGAATTTGGGGCCAAGAAATCCATGTAAACAAACCTTATTAAACCAATCCTTGTCTTGACTGCTACTTCTTCACATTTACTACCCCAGCCCAAACCCCTCTGTCTTGCAATTCTTCACAAATCTATTGTTTCTTTGTCTAAAAGCTTCCTAGTATGATTATTTCTTTAGGTCTTCATTCTCTTGGGAGAAATTCAATGAAACTTATATGCTTTTCTCCTGTTAATCTTTCTTTGTAAGTTTAATTTTCCAACCCAGTCAGGGACCCTAAAAGGGTCAAGAAAAACCTTTCCACCCCTGCACTTCCCTGGAGGTTTGGGCAACAAATCACCCCTTGAAGCTGGATTTTAGGTACTCAAAACTCAAAGATTGTGGGTGAGAAAATGGGAACAATGCACTGATAATTGTTCCATAAAACTCCACTTAAAGAGAGATAGCATGGTGGTTGGAAGGTGGGCAAAGCAAATGTCAACAAGATATTTTTAATGAGGTGTCTGCATGAGTCTTAAATTTGTCAAATTCTATTTCTTACCTTAGTTTCCTTTGTTTATTAAATGTGGAGATATGGCCTTCAACAACCAGAGATGGGGTGTGTGTGTGTGTGTGTGTGTGTGTGTGTGTATAAATAGAAATTTCTGAGGTCTTTGAGAGGAAGAAACTATGGAAATTGGATGAATCCTCATTGCTACTATGGAAATCATGTGACTTTAAATTTAGAGGATAAAAGTCTGGGCTCAGGTCCCATCTCTGTCACTTAAACACACTGTTCAATCTCTTAAGCTTCATGTTGCTGACTCCAAAGTGAAGTTGAGGGAGACTTCTTACAACCCTGCTGTACCTAACTTAGGGAGATGTGGTGCAGGCCAAATCAAGGCATCTCCATGAAAGTCTTTATAAATTCTCAAGTATTTTTCTAATCTTTGTTACTGCTTTTATAATTATATCTTTGAATTTATGTGCCTCTGGGGAGAAGCACTGAAAGGAAAGAGATTCAAATGAAGAAAGTGTGGAGTGACAGTTCCCAAGAAGGGGCTGTTTTGGTAGTTGGCCTCGGGCCCCTCCAGCTGATTGTGGCAAGTGTGAGGAGACAAGGCAGAGGCTGTGTCTTCTGAGCCCTGACCTGCAGTGTGATTTTTCTGGCCACCCTTCTCCCTTCCTCTGGTCTTGTCTCAGGAGCACAGGGACTGCAGTGGCTGAGTTGGGTCTTGTGGAGAGGGAGGCCTCCTCCTTCCTATAGGAGATAGAAAGACTTATGGCAAGAGGCCAGGGGCTGAATTTGAAACCCAGATAACAGAGACAATGGGATGAGAAATCTGATCCTCCTAATCCAAATCCTTAGACCAGCTGGAACAAAGGATTTTTGTTTTTGTAGTGCATTTATACAATGCATAGTTATTCTTTTAATACAGTGTTAATAATAGATTGTAATGATAGTGTCATTATTTGGCAAATGACCCCTTTTTATTTTTATTTATTTTTAATTTTTTTAACATTTATTCATTTTTGACAGACACAGAGACAGAATGAGAGCAGGAAAGGGGCAGAGGTAGAGGGAGACACAGAATCTGAAGCAGGCTTCAGGCTCTGAGCTGTCAGCACAGAGCCTGACACAGGGCTCAAACCCACGGACTGTGAGATCATGACTTGAGCCGAAGTCAGACGCTTAACTGACTGAGCCATCCAGGTGCCCAACTCCTTTTTGATCTATCAGACAGATAAACACATTTAAAAATTGCAAGCTTTTCTCTCTTTTCTTTTCTTTTGCTTGTTTTTCTTTTCTATGTTTCATCAAGCATTTATAGAGCTTCTGCTCTGTACCTTGGACTATGACTGATGCTGGGAATACAAAGGAATAACCCTACCTCTAGCATCCAGGAATTGTACTGCAGCTAAACCAAGTGGTGGGTTGACAAGAAAGGAGTGAACACTTATTGAATATTCTATGTTTCTGTCATGTGCCTTCCATTTCACATATATTTATTTTATTTAAACAACCTAGATGGAGGATGTAAACAACCTCCACAAAGTAGCTAATGATAACAATACACATATGTTATTTCATTCAGTCCTCAGAATATCCCCATAAGGTGAATACTATTGTCATGTCCAGGCCTGACATCAGGAGGCTGAAACTGAGAGAAGTCAGGAACTTGCAATGGTGCAAGTAGAGAGTGGTGAAGCAGGCATTCAGGCCCCACTTCCCTAAATAGAGCTCACCTGTCTTTTATGAATTACCCAAGAACCTCTGGCTCTAACTGATGGAGCTACATTTCTACCAAAGAGGCTCAAATTTCTTTGACTCTGAGCAGAGGCCACCTCTCATATACAAGTTCAAGCATGAATAGGTTGGAGACAGGAGTTGGGAGTAGATTGGGAAGGGTCTCATGAACCAAGGGAAGCCATCTGACTCTAGTAAAGGGGAATAACTGTGGGCTAGAAGCTGGGAAAAGTTGGCTTCTGTCTGGACACACACCATCTTTATTCTGGAATGGTTAAGAAGCAGACTTTTTTTTTTTTAATGTTTATTTATTTGTTTTGAGAGAGAGAGAGAGTACAAGTGGGGGAAGGACAGAGAGAGAGAGAGAGAGAGAGAGAGAGAGAGAGAGAGAATCCCAATCAGGCTCCACACTGACAGCACAGAGCCCTATAGAGGGCTTGATATCATGAAACATGAGATCAGGACCTGAGCCCAAATCAAGAGTTGACGCTTAACCAACTGAGCCACCCAGATACCCTAAGATGCAGATTCTTTTTTAATGTTTATTTATTTTTGAGAGAGAGAAGGAGACAGAGTGCAAGCAGGGGAGGGGCAGAGAGAGAGAGGGGAGACAGAATCTGAGCAGGCTCCAGGCTCTGAGCTGTCAGCACAGAACCCAACGTGGGGCTCAAACTCAGGACTCTTACTCACGACTCTAACTCACAAACCGTGAGATCATGACCTGAGCCGAAGTTGGATGCTTAACCAACTGAGCCACTCAAGTGCCATTAAGATGAAGATTATTTATGCCTACGTTATCCTGGCTGTGAACTGGGAAATTGGGGACAGAGAGGGCAAAGGACACTTAGTACTCCTTTTCCAACTGTAGCCTAGTGACAGGAAGCCTGACCCGAACGCAAACCACCAGGAAGCTACCTAGCAGCTCCCTCCTTTACCAGCTGAGTGACTGTCTGCAAGTCAGCTTTCTGCAGCCCCTACCCCCACCCCTCTTTTCTCAGCAGGGTGTTATACCACATTTGCATAATTATGTTTATTTATGTGTGATAAACTAAACATGCCACCGTGTCTACAGGGTACTCTGATAATTAATTTCATATGTCAACTTGTCTGGACTGAGATGGCCATACATCTCATAAAACAGTATTTCTGGGTGTGTCTGTGAGAGTGTCTTTAGAAGATATTAGCATTTGAATCAGCAGACTGAGTAGAGAAGATTATCCTTATCAATTTGGGTGAGCATCATCCAATCCACTGAAGGCCCCAACAGAAGACAGAGGTGGAGGAAGGGTGAATTCACTCTCTCTGATTGAGCTAAGACATCTATCTTCACCTGCCCTAGGACATTATTGCTCCTGGTTCCTGGGCTTTTGGACTCAGATTGGGACTTACACCATCACCTCTCACTACTCCCTTTCCAATTCTTGGGATTCAGACTGATTTACACTCCTAGCTTTTCTGCTCCACCAGTTTGCACATGGCAGATCATGGGACTTCTCAGCTTCCATTACTGTGTAAATCAATTCCTATAACAAATCTCCTCATGTCTATATCTATAGGTATGCTATTGGTTCTGTTTCTCTGGAGAATCCTGACTAATACAGGCACTATTCCCTTTTTATAGGGTGCTCCCTGGCAACATGCCAGCCTGCTATCAGCAGGGCTTCAGAGTCAGAATGTCTTGCATTTAAGAATAATTCTCCTAAGTGAAATAAGCCATACAGAGAAAGACAGATACCATATGTTTTCACTCTTATGTGGATCCTGAGAAACTTAACAGAAACCCATGGGGGAGGGGAAGGAAAAAAAAAGAGGTTAGAGTGAGAGAGAGCCAAAGCATAAGAGACTCTTAAAAACTGAGAACAAACTGAGGGTTGATGGGGGTTGGGAGGGAGGGGAGGGTGGGTGATTGAGGAGGGCACCTTTTGGGATGAGCACTGGGTGTTGTATGGAAACCAATTTGACAATAAATTTCATATATTGGAAAAAAAAGAATAATTCTCCCTCTTTCTAACTAGGATAACCACTTTATTTATTTATTTAATTTTTTAAAATGTTTATTTATTTTTGAGAGAGAGAGAGAGTGTGAGTGAGGGAAGGGCAGAGAGAGAAGGAGACACAGAATCCGAAGCAGGCTCCAGGCTTTGAGCTGTCAGCACAGAGCCCAACGTGGGGCTCAAACCCATGAACCGTGAGATCATGACCTGAGCCGAAGTCGGACGCTTAACCAACTGAGCCACCCAGGTGCCCCTATTTATTTATACTTTAAAGTTCATTTATTTATTTTGAGAGAGACAGAGACAGCACAAGTGGAGAAGGGACAGAGAGAGAGGGAAAGAGAGAGAATCCCAAGCAGTCTCCACACTGTCAGTGCAGAGCCTGATGCGGGACTCTAACCCATGAAGCAGCTGAGTCATGACCTGAGCCGAAACCAAATATCAGACTCTTAACAGACTAAGCCACCCAGGGGCCCCAAGGCTAACCACTTTCAAGAACAGAATACCAGTCCCTTTAATTTAAATGGGGATGATAATATTGACCTAATATGCTTGTTAGAAGGCTTAAATTAAATGTATATAAAGCAGTTGCTCTGATGTCTGACACATAATAAGTTCCCAATCCACAGAGCTCCATGTTTCATATAAGGAGATTAGGCGGCAGATACTCTCCCTCTTGGAAAGTGAAGGTTATCAGGGGACAAACAGCCTGCTTATGCTTGCCAAGTCTCTCCTAATACTATAGGGCTGGCCAAGGGCTTAGAAATCTTCAAATCCAAGCCTTTCATTTTATAGACAAGGATGTCTATCCTTGTCTATAAACTTCAATGATAACTGGGATTTCTCTGGAACCAGAACTGGGATGTCTACCTCTCTCCTGTGGAGCCAGCTCCCAGGTATTATTGCTTGTCTTACCATTGCCCCTGTGCTCTTAGCACAATGGCAGTCTTGCAATCCAGCCTGCTCTGAGTTGCTCTGGGCTGCTCACTGGAGCAGAGAGGGAAAGTGCTGGAAAGCCATGTGGCATTGGCCCAAGGAAGCATCAGCAGTAAGGCCTTGAGAGGTTCTGGCAGCAGTGACCTACTTACAAAAGGGAAAAAAAAACAAGGAGCAGCCATCATGCATTTTGCTGTTGGAGGGGCTAGATCCCCTGTGACTGGCTTCCTAGAATACAAACTTGCTGGGGTTGAGCCTGAAGAAGAAGGACTAGGTTCTGAGTGTCATTCATGGTATCTTTAGGCTCTGCTGTCAGAAGTACCCATGCCTCACATGGGTTTATCATCCAAATAGAGGCCCATGATGGAGGACAGAGAGAGGCGGACAGAGACAAACAGAGGCAGACAGAGAAGAACTAAGAACAATAACACAGGAACCCTTGTTATGGAGGAAAGGAAGCAGGGAGAAGTGGATGCTGAGAGCCCCAACCCATCTCTACTGCAGTCCTTAGTCTGAATGTTGACAATGAGAATCTGTATGGATTTTCACAGTTTACTCATTGCTTTTGTGTTTTCTCATTTTATACTCCACAACATTAGGCTAGGTATTTTATTTTCTTTCAACAAATATTTATTGGATTATTACTATGTGACCAGAGATAGGTGTTGGGGTCAAGAAATTTTTGCTGGTCAAGTGTATCTTGAGTTATTAATTCCATTGTATAAAGGAGGAAACAAACTTCCTGTGATTGATAAGAAGTGTTATGTTCAATAAACAGATTCAGGACTCAAAATCTTCCCATGATACCACACAGATGAATGTCCCCTACGGTTGTCACACTTTAATATTCTCCATTTCCCCCCACCCCCATCAACCTGGAATGATCCATAGACATGAATGCCTAAAAACTCTGCATTCCTAGTGGCCAGCTTACATCGGTCCACAGAGTAAGAATCTTCTGCTTTATAGACTCATCTGTAAAAATGGAATTGAAAAGGTCTCTGATTTTCCCTCTGCTTCTAAGGATTGGGTGCAACCAGATTTCCAATTCATGAAATATGCTTATTATACCTGGAAGGATATAAGCTGGACATCAATCAACAGCCATATATTGAGCATGTTCTAAATGCTGGGCAATGTGCCAGGTGAGTGGAGAGGACATGGGAATATAAAATGACTTATCAGATATGTAAAGACGAGGTAAGTCAAACTAAAGGATACCAAGACTGAAGGGTGTGATATAGTAAGACAATGAGCTGCTCCTGAGGGATGAGCAGTTCTTGGATCTATGCCCACAGAAGAGAGAGAATCCAGGCAGAGGCACAGCCTTGGGGAAGACACAAAGGTGGGATACATTATTGTATAAGGGAAAGTCTGGGATGAAGGAGTCTTGAATGCATGAATGTCCTGATTGTAAAACACAGAACCTGAGGCAACAGTCCTTGATTTTCATGCCCTAAAGAGGTACAGGCTTTAATGACAGCAACCCTTGTGAGGTCTAGAAGACCTTGGAACTCTAGGGCCCAGCCCTTTGGCCATTTCAAGATGCTCCCCATTCCTTGGCATGAAGCCAGGAAAAGGAGGAAGGCTGCAAAAATCCCACCAGATGGCAGCATTTCCTAGTGTGACTGCCCTGGGGGAGCACTGTGGAGGGGATTTTGTCTACAGAGTGCCTGATATTATGACTTACAGTCCCAGACAGCTATCCCTGGAGCCAGACTTCATACCGTGCTACTATCCACACTGCCCCCATTTCTCATGAAACATTTCCAAGCATTTCATTCTGGGAATGGGAAATGTGATGTTATCAAGGGAATCCTCTCCAATTCATGGGGATGGGAAGGAATGCATGCACTCTCCTCCTCCTTCCCTGATACCTCCTCCTCCTCGTTAAAAAAAAAATCTGAATGGTGCAGGCATGCTTACCTTCCTATGAGCTGGGGATCAGAGCAACTGAACCATGTCTGTGTTCAGTTTGCTTCACCTCAGTTCAATTCCTCAGTGACCACCTCTAAATAATTCCTGAGTTTTCAGCTCCCCTCTTGTGAACTCATGCACTCGGACCTCCTGAAGGTGGGATAAAGGCAGGTGGGGATAGGGACAAATGGGGCCACAGATGATTCAAGGATAGGATGCCCACGCAGCTGCTCATTGTGCTGCAAACCTGAACAATGAGTCAAGGAAGGTGCAGAAGGAGGAAAATGGGCAGGGGGACCTGGAACTCCTTTTGTGCTTTCATTCTACAATCTGCAAGGTACTTGAGGGCTTTTGGATCAGTTTCACAACATCAAAGTATCCCAAATGCAAACAATCCTGTTTTCTTTTTCCTGAAGTCAAGAAAATGGATACCTTAAAAGTACAAATAAAATTATTTTCAGTTTAGAGAAATACTTTAAGACAACAACAAATAGCATTCAAATGACTTAATTTAGCCAAAAATGCCCCGAAAGATACATCATGCAGAGAGTGGAAACTTTGGTTGGGGACATGGGGCTTGCCGGGACTTTGGCCAACAACAACAGTTGGGACAAAAGATGATCAGAGTGCATGACAAGCAAAGAGGTCCAGAGATGGTGAGGGAAGGGTGAGGCTTGGTTTAGATTCAGGTCAACCTCTAATGATTTGGTAGCCTAAGGAATTCCACGCAAGAGGCAATTTGGATTCTTCTTGTTTCTGAGATCCCCAGACCCAGCTATCTCTCCTCACACACTTGGATTGTTCATTGTCACATGATGTTCTGCTGCTTGTGAAAAATGCAGCTAAATGTGGTATTGTTCTCTAAGCGTGGAGGCATTCTCTTTCAAATGTGCCTTCTTCCTCATCCTCTGGCATGGTTGTTGGAAGTGCTGTTTTATAAGCTAAAGAGAAATGCCTGTAAAACCCTGAGACGATTCCTCTGACATTATTGCTGTCAGTGTTTGTACATTGCATAATATATGTGAGGCAGACAGTGGAAATGCCACTGGATTTGTATCAGAAGACTGGAATTGTATCTCTATCTTGTCAGAGTACTGACTGTGGACTCTAACATCTCTGTGAACAGTTTGTATTAAAACAGTGATAGTAACTGAATGGCTTAAATCCTAGGGTTTTTGTAAACCTAAGAAGTCCACGTTGATGGAAGCACAGGTAAACTATAATTGTTATGAAGATTTCAAAGATCTCCCAAATCTCCTTCAGTTTTGTGGGGTTCTCCTTAGGCAAAGCAGAAGATACCTTCCCCTAACCCTGGAGCAAGTTTCACCCATGATCTTGGTACAAGCTGAACTCAGAGGGATCAGGGATATCATCTATAGTATGCTACGAGACTACCTCCCCTCATCTGGGTCATATGGTTGGTCATGTGGTCTGGGCAGTTCTTTGGCCTACAAGCTTCAGGCTCTGTCATGGCTGCCTTTCTTACATGGAGCACACTCTTCCTTTGTCTACATTATAAATGGTGAGTAGAGGGTCTTTACATCTGTCTTCTACACCATTGCCTGGTTAATTTTTCATTCCTCTTCTTACCTGTGCATAATGGCAACTGACATAGCTTCCCAGAAAGTGCTAATGAAGACACTGTGCTCTTAACTATGTTCCAAGCAATAGCCACACCCTCTGAGTGCTCCCTAGTAAACACTAAAAATCATTCTGCTCAGGATTGCAATGGATTAAAACTCTATGGGTTAAGTTGGTCTGTACCCAGGTTAAGACCATTTTCTCCAAGAAGCTCCCCAGATACTCTAAATCATGTTCCTCCAGAATCTCTGTGTATCCACCCTTAGCTCTATATGAGTCTATTATTTAGGCATTAGAATCTGCGTTGTATCAGGAAGGCATGGGTAGAAAGTTCAGGGGCTCCTGGGTGGAGCCAGAGAGAGATTTGATTTGTGTACAGTTCCAGTCACCTGCACCCCACACATATGCAAGCTGTGTGCTTTGTGTTCAATAAACGTAAGAAAGAGCAAGTATTCAATAAGTGTAAGTTGAGGCATTAGAGTGAAGCAGCGAGGATCCTGTTTTAGGACATTCAGAAATTTACAGGGGAGAAATGGGATATAGAAATGGGAAACTCAAAAGTTAAATCACCCAAAATAGAAAACTTAGGGTCTCATCAAACCCCAAGATATTGTGAGTCTGCAGGTAAGTTACAAACTCAGAGATTTCCTTGGATCAGTCTTTGTCCATTCTGAAAGGTTTCTGGAGTGAACAGGGCACTCAGTCTCACTGTACCTGATCCTTACTTTTCAGAAAAATGAAAAGGCCAATTGAAAATTCCATAGCAGCACGAAATATGAGCCATGTCCTGGCAGTGCCCTTCTCCTGCCGGTCTAGGTGGTCCTTCCTTTCTCAAGTTTATATACAGGAAACAAGAGGACCCCTGAAAGCCCAGGCCTAGAATTTTCCAATTGCCATGTAAGAGGATCCATGCTGCTGTGATGGCTGCAAGGTGGGCTGCTCTCCTGACATGCTCCATTGGGCAAATAGTGTCGACTCCATGGCAAGAGCAACCCTGGGTGTAGGCCAACTCCAGTGGAACTCTGGAATCCACAAGTCTATAAGATCCTGATCCGAGCCTCGAGAGAAAGATTCCAGAGTAATGGAACAAATCACCCAGACCTCAGCCAGCAGTCCAGGTCCAGGGGATTTGCACATTCTGAAGAGCAATTAAGGCAATGAAGTAGATCAATGTGGATCAGTGTTGGTATACCTTGAAGTCATAATGTTGAGTGAAAAATACAAGGGGCAAAAGGATACATGCACCAGGACATCATCCATGCAAACTTTTTAAACAAGCATGCCCATTTGTAGAAATATGGAACCCATGCACGGGAAGGGTGCATATGACATTAGGAGAATGATTTCTTGGAAGGGAAGGCAGAGAGTAAGATGGTGTATCCAGATAGCAAAGCCTATTGCTTTGCTTACATGCTCATTTGTAATTTTATTTCTGAACAAAAATATCCAGAATAAATATGTCAAGGTATGTAAAATCTGTTACATTATGGCAGTAGGTACATGGATTATTTTTCAAATACTTGAAGATTCCATAATAGACCAAAACCTTTAAAAAAGGCAGAGTAAGGGAATAGAGATAAGGAGAATTCTGGCTATGAAGAGGTCCATTCATGGTTCTTTGTTCTGATTGCATATCAGAGTCACCAATAACACCAAGGCCCCCACTCAGATTTATAAATAAAGTTAGAACCTCAGAAGATGAAGCCTGGGTAAGTCATTTTCTGGAAGCTCCATGATGATTCTGACCTCACCTGAGTCTGATGAGATGTTAAAAGAACAGCTGGTAGTGATCTACCCAACTGTAACTTCAACATTGCAGGGTCTCCCCAAAAGGTGCTGATCTGACGTCCGCCTTTTACCCAGGGAGACTTCTGCCCTCATTTCGGCAGCCACTTCTGGATTAAACTTCTATCAGGAGAAAATGTTTCCCGCTGTTACAGAGAGTCTTGGTAGTGTTCTGTTCTGGCCAAAGGTAGTCATAACAGCTGAGGTTTCAGGGCTGTATACAAAGCCATCTCACCAGTTCTCTGCCTTGTCATGATAGCTTCCAATCGCCCTGGCAGGAGGTCATGAAAACCACTCTGGAGTCAGTAGTACTGGGGATCTGCTTCTGGGGATCTGCTGGGGTCCCCAAGCCCTCACTGGTGAGTTCATATTTTGTCTCATTTTGGTTTTCAAACTTCTCTCCTGAACCTGTTTCCTCTTTTTGGGTCTGAGAGAAGGTGGAGGGAAACCCCTGCATGAGTCTACACTAGTCGATATAGGACATGTCATACTTTGGTGGGATAGCCTTGAATGGCAGCCCTGGCTCTGGGGCTGACTGTTAGTGTCCTGTGAACCAGGATAACCCTCTCTGGGTTAGGAAAAACAATTCCCTTGAGTCTCCCTACATATACAGATACATTGAGGAATGAGCACTGTAAGAGATCTGAATACCAGGACAGTATTTGCCTCTATCTTACAGTCTAGTGATCAATATGGCTTTTAGGTTCTTAGATCCTTCCTAGAGGGGTATAACACAACACTATGCATGTTGCAGATACCCAATAAATATTTGTTGATGAAAGAAATTAATGAACGAATGAAGTGTTTCAAGAAATGTATGTACAACCTGAGAGCAAGAGATGATTATAATTAGAAAACCATGGCTGGATCTGGGAACCCAACCCAGGCGCTGGTTCCTCTCTATCAGACATGGCAGCCCAGGCTCCCAGACAGCCTGGACCTGAGCCAAGACTCAGAATACTGGCTTTAAGTGAAGCCTCAGGGGAAAAGTCATCCATTATAGAAGGTAATGGTGAGAGGAAGGATTTGTCTCCCCTCCCCCTCCCCCAATTTTCCTCAGACTAGTGGCTGTTGGGAAAGAATCTGACTTTCCCAAGAGAAGAAAGGCCAATTTTAGAACAGCTTTCTTTCTTTCTTTTTTTCTAAGAAAGCTGGTGCCAGTACAGGACATTCTGCACTGGTCCCATGCTAAGGTATTCCTGAGCCTTCTTGGACCATGACCATTTCCTTTCCCCTCAACCATTCTTACTACCTCATATTTCAGTTCCCCATCTCTCCTTCATGCCTTCCCCCAATATCACCCAACCTGAAGGGTGATAATACTATTAAGGCCGCTCCAACAGAAGACCTCAGCTTCCAGAACTGATGCAATGGGCTCAGTGCTGGCTTCACTAACTTGCTCACCATCATTATAAGTGACTGAGGGAGGTGGGGGGGGAGTGTTAGAGAGCTTCTCTGGAAGGAAAAGAGCCTTTAAGAAGAACAGTGCAGACTCCTTCCTCTCTTGCATATATATCTATGGTAGGTAGAAGTAACAAGAAGCAGAATAATAGAAAAATACCTTGAGACTTACCACTCAAAATATGGTCCCTGGACCAGCAGCACTGGCATCATACATTAATATTAATATATTAATAATATATTATTGATTATAATCTAATTATGGAAATGATCCTGCCATTCCTGGGGGGTTATTTCTACGGAGATGAGAATGGGCACTATTATTCCCTGGTTTGCTGCTGTCCTACCACCTTCACTACCACCTCACCTCCAATGCAGAGAACTCAAGAGCCAGCCTGTGGTTTAGAAACCTGAGCTCTCCAGTTCCAACACAGACTCCCACACAGTCAAGATCTGCTCCCTCGGATTCAGTGTCCTCATCTGTAAGACGAAGGGTGGTGCTAGGTGAGAGGGTGTATGGTCCCTTCTGGCTTTCTGACTTTTTTCTCCTGAGATGTCTGGGGACATCCTTCTTCAAGAGAAATCAGGTATGGATGAGGTAGGTAACTTTGATAGTATTTTTATGGTGTCTATTTTTTATATCCCTTAAATTTTTATGTTAAGCATTTAACATGTTTCAGTAAAGCTGATTTCACTTAAACTATTTCTCAAGGTGGCTTGAAGTATTTTAGTGTGAGCTCATCTTTACCACAATTGTTTAAATGGAAATCCGAAGCCATTTGGCTGTAGGGTGTTGATCAGTGTGGACTTTGCTTCTACAAGAGGCCACAGGTTGGGTATCATGGCCCAGGACCAGTTTCTATATCGATGTTCTCCTCCATCATGTGCATAGTGTATTTTTGGACACCAGGCTCATGCTCAACACGGCCTTGAGATTTTTGGTTTCTCATGGGAGCTTTTTCCCTCTCACAACTCCGAGTAGAGACAAGCTTCTTGCCAGCACCCTGGGCTGGAGGGGAGAGATTTTATAGTCACTTTTTTTTTTTTTTTTTTTTTTTTTTACTGAGGTTATCACCCTTTACGAACGAGGCAGAGATTTTATAGTTTCTTTTTACTTGGGGATCACAGATTCACATAAGTTTCTCAAATCCTACTCTTCAAGGCTGCATCTTCTGTTCTGTGTCTGCTAAGGAAGCCTCTGGCTGTTGGGGTCCATTTCAGAGTCTAGTCTTCATGCCCTTTTTCCCACGGCTGTTGTAGGAAAAGAGTATTATTATTCTGACTTTCGTTTCCATTATTATTTCAGACATCTATGGATTTTTTTCCTTTCTTTCTTGTGAGCCCAACTGCATATTTAATTTTTAAAACTTACTTTTTTTTTTTTTTAGCATTTTTTGTGTTGAGGTAGGAACTTGCAAGAGCTTAGCTCACTGTATCCCCCTGCCTAAAAGTCTCAGATGGTGTAATATTTCAAGATTCCTTCCCAGACAAAGAAATCCTTAATTGGATTAGTAGAATGGAACTTTATCATTCCAGACGTTTCTGTGGAGTTCTATTGGTGCTGAACCAACAGCTAGACTCAGAACATCCATTTTTTCTTCAAGGTGAGAGGAGGCCTACACCACCTGGGAGCTTAATTTCTCAACTCTCCCCATCCCCACTCCCTGCCCTCTAGCCCCAACCCCCAGGCTGGATACTGATCTGGATTTCTATTCACAGACTTCTGTTGGGCTTGCCAGGGCACCCTGACACTGGATGGTGACAAAACAGCACAAAAGGAAGCTGTAATGAATGATCTCCTTAAGGCAGATGAGATGGGGAATATCTCCTTCCCCTACATCCATAGCTATGTTTTTCCTATTTACAGTTTCCTATGGTGTTAGAAGATGACCAAGAAGTTTCAGCTCTCTGCTTAATAAGGTGGGAGGTACAGTTCTGAAGAAAGAGAGGCACCAGCTTGTTTGAAAAATTTCCTTTGTAGGATAGTTACTAATATGCTCCACTGCTTACACTGAAAATGAGAAAGAAGGGTCTTACTGATGTTAAAATCTCTGACAGGAAGTATATGTTGGCATGAATATAACTGTTGTTATCTTGGCATTGAAAGAATAATAACACAATACATTAGGATTTTGAGGATGAAGGTGAAAGGAGGGATAAACACTTCGAATTCCTCATCTTTCATAGACAGAGGCTAACAGACTGTCTGAACTTGAGTAAATACTAAAATTCTAACTGTAGGGGTATTAATAGTAAATGTTTATCTTAAAATAATAATTCTAAGTATATTTGGAAGTATATCTTAAATTTGAAATCATTTTAAGCATATTTTTGGGTCACAAAGATTACTAAGGAAAAAAATGAAATAGTATAACTAATGAAAATCAGGACACAGACGGGAGAAGGAAAATATGTGGTTGTAGAATTCAATAAATACCTCACTGTGACAGTTGGTAGACAATGCTTTCCATCAAATTTTGATAAATAAAGGAATAGAAGCCTATACATTTTATTTTATGCTACAATGATAAACACAAGGAAAACAAAACACAGACACTTGTGAGAAGGTTGTCTCTGGAAGGTAGAGGAGGAAAAATGTTTTCATTTTGTGCCTTTCTGAAATGTAACTATTTTTTAAGATCCTCAGCATGCAATGATTTCCATAATAATAAAAGCCACTTAACATGCTCAGTGGGTCAGAGATAATTGTGTCTTGGTCAGCAAGACATGGCCAGAGAAATGTTTTGATTTTTAGTACTGCCAAATCTATCTTTTTAAGCAAGATAAAGCCATGGAGTCCATGAGGAATAAGCTCACTCTGATGTAACAGCCTGGAGAGGGAGCCAGATAAGACTGGCCTTCCCCTGATGCAGGGAGCGTGGGAGTGAAAGAAGGTCGAAGGCCTGTTGAAAGGTCAGGCTGCTTGTTTCAGGAGTCACTAAGATCATGTCCAGGAGGACCATCTGGGGACTAAGAATTTTCTACCTGGGAAACAGGGAAAGGATATCAGAGAAAAGAGTGTTGTCACTGTATTTTCCTTTGGGCTCACTGGTTCCCTACATTTAATGATTGGCCTTTCTGCCTACTTTCCAGCCCCATATCAGAGTTTTTAGGTTTAAGTTAAGAAGCAGCCTAGAGAAAATAAGACAAAAGATATGTTAGCCCATCTGCCATTCTGTGAAAAGGAAGCATGCCCCAGTATAGGCAAGATCCCTCCTGATCCACAGTGATAGCAAACATGAGCTGAGAACACTAGCTCCCAACTCTTAAGATGGGGCTATTTTCCCTGAAGGAGACTGATGGGAAGAGATTTCTGTAATGCCCCTAAAAATCATAGTGCCATGCCACCCCCAATTCCTACTAGCTCCAAGCAAGTGTTTACTGTCTGACCATTCCCTGCACTTGAAGAACCTTTGTCTAAAGCTTGTGTTCTTGGTCCTTTGGAAGCCTCAACAGGACAGTTGGATTTCGCCAGTAAGTTTCCAGGTGGTGTTCAGGTTTCTGAGTTTTTCTTGGGTCATGCCAATGAAGGTAGCTGTCATTTCCCTTTCCCTCACTAAGGTACCAAGGACTTCCTTGAGTCCACCATGGGAGAAAGAAAAACACTCAACACCGTGCGGCCAACAGGCAATTGCACCATTGTCCTCTGGGAAGCACCTGTCCCCTCCAGCCACTCAAACTCTAGCCCCAACCATCTCCAACTGCTGTGTCAGGCTGTGTACAGTTCTTCAGTGTCAGGCGTAAGTGAGGTTTTTGATTTCTTCTCCTCACTCCAGGCTCACAGTTATTTCTGGACATTGTGCAAGTTCATGCCTCTGTGCCTTTACACAACCTCATCTCTATGCTGGGATGCCCTTCTTCACCTTTCAAGTTTTCAAAACCTTCCTTGATGACCTCGGAGGCTAACTGGTCTATTTTCTAGGCTCTTAGAAGCACTTGTGCTCACCTATGTTTGGTTTGGCCCTGTGTATTTTGGTCATATATATGTCTCTGAATATTCCCTAGGGTAGGGACTATGTCCCATCACTGTCGATATCCAGCCCTTCACACAGACCCCACTGGCAGCACACTCCAGGGAGCCTCCACAGTACAGTAGGTACGAATCTGAACTTGGAAATCTAACAGACCTGGGTAGAAGTCCTGACCCTGCCGTCTACTTGTTGTGTTAATGTTCTGAGCCATAGCTTCCCCATCTGTATAATGAGGATGAGAAATCTCTGCCTCTTTGAGTGCTTGTGATGATTAAGTCATATCTTGCCCTGAAAAATGCTTTGCTTGATGGGCATTGAGGAGGGCACCTGTTGGGATGAGCACTGGGTGTTGTATGGAAATGAATTTGACAATAAATTATATTTAATATAAAAAAATAAAAAAGTAAATGGAGTCACATAAAAAATACTTTGCTTATACTAAGTGCTCAAATTCAACTATAATTATTACATGAAAAGAATGTTATGCACAATTTTATGGAGGTTGCTTTTGTCCACGTTTTTCCTCATCTTTTCTAAAACTCCTAAGCTAGGTAGGTAGACACAAACTTTAGAGCTTGAACATGGAGCCATAAAATTACAATGATATGCCAATCTTCACATGCTCAAAACTATGAGTTCCAGGCTGGAAGCAATGGCAGGTTCCTGGAGAGGTGGTTTTCCCATCTTCTGTCTCCAGATAGGCTTGCAGCTTCCAGACTGCTGAGAGGCCATCCTTTTAAAAGTCCTCTACAGATGGAGGTCATCACTCTGCATGCAGGCAAGCACATATCAACACTGGAATGTTTTTATTTTTGTCTCAGTTTCATCTGTCAGAATTGATGTAGTTTTAGCCCTCTGCCCTTCTGGCCTTGTTCTGTCACCATAGACTTATGTCCCATAAAGAACAAGTCATAAAGGCTGCAGTATCTTTTCTGGTTCTTCTGGGTAGGCTTTTGAGCGAGAAGTCTCCATTAAAGAGACTGGAAGGCAGTGCTGAATCTCAAACTCGGGCCTTGGGTGCCACCTGGTGGGAACATGCCATATTGCAACCACTTCCTCCTTTTGCCCAACAGTCCACAGTTCAGTAGAAAAGGGAATTACTGTGCAGTACATTTTAGATTTGTTTCCATCATTGAAGGTAACTGGCCAGCCCAGAGATCAAACCCATCAGGATATCCAGGTCAGAAGGGGACTTAGGAAGGTTGGAGGATTCACTGTGAATCACCCACCTCATCCAGACCCCTAAAAGGGTGATTTGACTCATTTTTGGTTCTGGCTTCACGGTGTTGCAAAATTGACCTCACCGGGAGGGCTCTACTAATCATTAAAGTGACCCCACTACACTTTGCATGTCTCTCTCTTTGCTCTTTCAAAATACCTGTGCTTATTTGAGCCTGACTATAAGGCAACAAGGTGGGCAAGGCCAACATTACTCCCCAAGTATTCTGTAAGGAGCTTGAAATGTCCTATCCCAAACCAGAGTCCCGAGGATGTTTCTAGGACTGTAATTCCAATCTACTTCCTTTCTGCTTTCCAAGTTTTGATATTTTCATGCTGTAATGGTTGTTTCCTTCACCTTCTTTCTCTGCAAACTTGCTTGCCTGCCATGGTCAGGTCTTCCCATGTCTTACTACAATTACCACAGTGATGCTGTCATTGGTCTCCTGCCCCTCATCTCTTCCCTTTTAGTTCCTTTCCCACAGTGGAGCCAGTTGTGCTTTTTTTTTTAAAAAATTAACATTTATTCATTTTTGAGAGATAGAGAGAGACAGAGTGTGAGTGGGGGAGGAGCAGAGAGAAAGGGAGACACAGAATCTGAAGCAGGCTCCTGGCTCTGAGCTGTGTTAGCACAGAGCCTGAAGTGGGGCTCTAGCTCACTGACTGTGAGATCATGGCCTGAGCCCAAGTCAGACACTTAACTGACTGAGCCACCCAGGCACCTCGAGCCAGCTGTGCTAAGACAAAGTTCCAATCATGCCACTACCCTGACTTCAAAAATGAAAACAGAACTTTCATGGTTTCCAATGCATCTAGAATGAAGCTTACCCCTCTTAGCATGCTGCACAACATCCCTGACTCCTGATAACTCGGATCATCTTGCTCTCAGCTCCTCACCTCCCCTACTTCCTCTGCCCCCACTCCCATCCCCACCCTTAATCTGGGTCCCAGACATGGAGGACCACTCCTCCTGATGCTGCCAACACCTTGCCACTGCCCATCTCCTTGATTGCTTCTCACAACTTGTCTTCTTCAGCTTATGCCTGTCCAGCTCCAAACCTGCCACCAGTTGGTAATTGTCTTTGCTCCTCTAAATCCATTCTCCTCTTCTCCTTTGCCCTGGAGACCAGGGCAATTCTGGTCTGACCCTGTCCATTGCTGTCTACATTTCGGTTGGATTTACCATGAATCCTGCACTAATAGGAGGTCAGAGGGAGGGTGAAGAGAAACCCCCATTCTCCACTGTGATTTGGGGAGTGACTATACTCCCCTTCCTGGGCCCCAGTCCTACAAGCCTGTCTCCATAGCTGCAGCACCTTCGAGTTCTGCACATCCTACTTCCCTGCCATCCACCTGCTCCTTCAGACCCAGGGACTTAGGAGCTGCCCGCTGTCACCAGGGCCTTGTTGGCCCCCTTCTCACTGTCCACACCTCTCTGCAGCTGCCCCTTCTCAGTACACTTGTTCTTCCAGGAGAACCCTGATTAATGCAATCTCTTACATGAGGTCTTTTCTGCACCCTCCTTCCTTTGGAGTGGCAGTCTTCATTCCCACACAGAATGCTGCACACACATGGCCTTCTCTCACACTCCCTTACAGGATTAGCTGTGTGCACAATTAGCAATTCCACTTTTGTATCCATGGTCCCCAATATATGGTCTGGCATGCAGTATGAGGTCAAAGTGCTTGCTGAATGAATCAATTCAGGCACAACAGAGACATTTTGTTGGAAAGAGTGTGGTGCTGATGATCTCAGCATTTTGGGTTTGAATTTTATGTGGATCCATTATTTTTATGTAGATCCCAGGGCACTGACTCCACCCTCATTCTCATGAGTCATTCTGCTGCTTCCACTTGTGGCATGGATGGGCCTGTAGGCAAGAACACACAGGCTCTTACTGGCACAGCTTTAGAGAGAAAGCCCACTTATAGATAGGAGTCATTCCCTGCACGTCCTCAGTATCTTGCACCTGACGTTTGAGGGAGAGGGGCTGCCTGGATCAGGAGAGTGTCAGGTCAAAAGCATATGTGCTGATTAATCAGTGTTAGCATCTTGGTTTTTCCACCTTTAAGCAAGCACTTGAAATAGTAACCACACTGAGCTTCTAAGGGAGGACACTGGGGCAAAAAAGGGGCACCATCTGGGTCTCCTGAATGCATCCCCAACTCCACTGAGCTAAGTGAAAATCTTCCTTGAGACCACCTGGAAGGAAAACCCCAAGGGTGGGCACTGAGTGGGTTGTTGGGAATGAAGGGTGGAAGTGACCCTTCATTTCACAAGAGATGGGCCAAACTTCTGAGAAGCTGTGTATGGTGCTGCTTACCTCTCCCCACACCCATTTGGGATTCAGATGTTTGCACAGAAAGGTAACGGGTTGGCCCTGCCTCTCCGTGCATAGGCTCTTCCTCTGAACAATATGCCTGGCCCCCCAAGCAAAAGCTCTGTAGCACCTGGTCCCCATCCTTTCTCAGCTTGGTTCCTTGAATTCCTGTAGGCTGAATTTCTGCAGAGCACAGCAGTCCTTGCTTGTGTGGGTTGGTGGCAGAAACGGTGGACAAATCTATCCTAAGGATCTGCTTTATTTGCTGCCAAAGTGATTGCAGAAGAATCAGTGAAGGGAGGCTTGGAAGGGAATCTGGGAGAGTGGCCTGAGATTCAACATTCACCATGAGTGATCTGGAGCTACAGAGTTCTGTGCATCTAGGAGGTATTTAACTAAAATTTGGTGAGTGAATGAAAAGGCAAAGCCACAGTCACCAAGTCTGAGTTGACTTGATACATACCCCTGCTACCGTCACAGTGTTCACAATACATACCTTGCAAGTTCCTCTGTGGTTGGGCCTTCGACCTCTGCCCTGTTTCTCTGTAAGTATTTGGACATTTCAACTAGCCTCTTGCTTTTCCTTCAGCATCATTGCTGAGCATCTTTCCTACTTCATCCTTGTTTCTTGGCCCTGAGTGTGAAATGGGGCCCTGGGAGGTCTACCCACATTTCTATATTGGGATTTCTAAGCCTGTTGTTGTGAATAAAGTGATATTTGGCTTAATATTCTTATTCTGAAAAGAGGATCCATTTTGCTGACCATATCTTTAGTTTCCCTGTGGTTATTTAGAAAATTGAAAAGGCCACAGACTTGCCTTGCACACAGAGCAGCATGTTTATGTGCAGTGGCCTTTACACATGGTGATGCCCTCTGAGGTAGATATTTAAATGGATTTGGCCACCATTGTTGCTTCCTCAATGCTGTGAGATAAATGCAGAAAATGTAGGTTTTCCATGGACTACTGGGAAGATGTATCTTTGTCAAGACCGTGCCATATACGTAGGGAGCTATGGGGTATATTCCATGCCCTTTACCAACTATAGAGAGAGGGAGCCATAGGACCCTAAAATTTCTGACTCAATGGCAAATTGTACCAGTCCTGTACTTTAATCATGACAGAGTGGTCCAGCCACTGGCCTAATGTAAAACACAGACATCTCTTGCAGGAGTCTATCTGCTCTTAGGTGTCTACTAGGCACCCAGGAGTTGGCAGGTGGAGAAGTTCAGCCATTGCCTGCAGTTCAGCCATCTCCTGCAGGGGTCCATCTGCTCTTAGATGTCCACTAGGTATCCAGGTGTTGGCGGGTGAAGAAGTGTTTAGAGTAGTGCAATCTTTGTAGGGAGCCCAGTCTGGACATCCTTTCCACACTCCTTCTTTCCCTCAAGTGGCTGGGACGTCTGGATGACTCTTGTGTCAAGAGATGGATGTCAATCTGGAAGCATTGCTATTTCCTTGCTGGCTGTGACACCGCCCACCCTGTGTGATACCGTGCTTACTGCTCCAAATGCCCTGTGGTGAGCACTGTGCTAGACACAGGAGTATACTTCAGCTACCACAGGTCCTGAAGATAACTACTCCCATATCCCTTTGCCTCATGGGAAGGAAAGCCTCAATATCATGAGAAGTAGGAGGGGAGGCATACTCACTGACTTGCACTAACTGTCCTCCAGGACTATCCCTGCAAAAGAGATATCAACCAAGCCACTCCAAATGTCCAAGTACGTACTTCATAGATGGTGACCTGCTCCACATGTTGAATCTACTACCCATTGTGTGGTAAGGCAGGGGAGGACTTGTAGCCCTACCTGTGTCTCCTGTCATCACAAGACTCTGCTGGCAGCTCTTGACTTTCTGGTCTATGGGACCCGGGACTGAGTCAGCCCTGCAGGGAGACTCTTCCTTTCCCCAAAACCACTCAGACTTCTCCAATCACTAAAAAAGAGCTGGCAGCAGGTCCTGGCGAGCCTTTTCTTGACTTTTCACTGGAGTCACAAATGCTGACCTTGTTATACTGCCCAAACTCATGCTCAGGGCCAAGAGACAAGGATGCAGGAGACGCACATTTCCTAGGCTTTGCTTTTAAATAGTCCTCCCCTCTGTGTTTCAAGTGAACATGATCACACCCATGAGAGTCTCTTCCTAACCATCTTCCAGGGTGCCTTATAGTGATAACTGTGATTTGCAGCCCCTTCAGGGCTGAAATGTTAGGGACTGCTGACAGGATGGCTGTGATATTTAGAAGCCACTCTGTTGCATCAGGGAGTGAGTGAGAGGTAAATGTTAACTTATCTCAGACTGATCCCTTGCAAACTGGCCTTCCAGAAAAGGAGGTGGCCTCCTGCCAAGTTCCATGGTAGTCATCTATGGCCCAGTGCTAAGAAAGTCAATCTGGCTGTTGTTCCCAAAACCTGAACACTGATGTGGCGAATTTTACCACTAGTTTTCCATGTCACACACTGGAACTGCAAAGCTTGAACCAGCAACCTGATTTTTAGAGGGGAGGGCATAGTGCTCTACACAACGACAAATACTGAGGTGTCCTGATAGGATTGGAGCCAAAGTCCTGCCATATTGTCCTGTGGTTCTTATCTTGACCACTGATCACACCAGACTGGTGCTTCACTAATCAGACAACTTAAACCCCACAACCCAGGAGTTGAGATGCCTGTCCTGGACCCTACACCCAGCCCTAATCAGATCTCTGGTACTGTCCCAGAAGGCAATGGACAACGAGGTCCTGCTCATTGCCCTGTCCCCATCTCCAAGAGTTTCCCCAGTGAACACTGCTCCGACAGGAGGGGTATGTGTTCATACAGTTTTTAATATTCTGCTATATTTCCTTCTGATTTTTTTTCAGGGTGTGTGTGCATGTGTGTGTGTGCACATGTGGGTGTGTTTAAACAAAATTGGAATCGTGGGACACATAGAGATTTTTACTTTTATTAATGTTTTATCTTGGATAATTTTAGATGTTTTATAGAAGGGTTGCAAAAATATACAGAGCTCCTGAATACCTTTTGTAGTTTCCTCTAATGTTAACATCTCAGACGGCCATGGTACATTTGTCAAAACTAAGAAATTAACATCAGTTCATTACTGTTAATTGAATGACAGGCTATATTCAGATTTCACCAGTTTTTAAATTATTATTAATGTCCTTTTTTCTGCTCCAGGATCCAATACAAGATATCACATTGCATTGTGTCATCATGTCACCTCGGTCTTCTAGTTTCTCAGCCTTTCCTTGTTTTCCATGACTTTGACAATTTAAGGAGAACTGGTCAAATTCTTTGTAGAATGCCCCTCAATTTGGTTTGTCTAATGTCTTCTTATGATTAAATGGAGGTTGTGGGTTCATGGCAAGAAGACCACAGAGAAGAAGTGCCCTTCTCCTTGCATCATATCTAAAGGTGCATGACAACAACAAGACCTATCCCTAAATCATGAATATTTCCTCCAGGTCTCCCACTATAAAGTTGCTGGTTTTTCCTTTCCATGTGTTATTTTTGGGAGTGAGTCGCTAAGTCCTGCCTACACTCAAGGAGAAGGAAATCAAGCTCCACCTGCTGGGGAGGGAATGAGGGTATTTGTGGATATTATTTGGAATTTGTCTATAAGGAATACTTGTCTTTTCTCCCTCATTTATTTATTTACTTATTCAATCATTTATATATACCACTAAGGTGTCATGGGTATGTATTTTATTTTGTGAAGTTTTAATTCAGTGCTATCAGTGTTTACTTTGTCACTCAAATTGTCCCAGTTTTGACCTTTGGAATCTCTCTCAAGTTGACTCCTGGGTCCTTTTGGCATGTTCCTTACCACCTCATCTCCTTTTCCTGTACACTCATCCTTACTTCTTGCCCTACAAGTTACTTTTGTATTTTCCCTGAAGAACACTACAATCAGCCATTTCTCCTGGAGCCCTGGTTTCTTTTATTGGAGAGTGATGGTTAAACTCCAGATCTGAGCACTTGGGATGCTCATTGCTACTGGAGTACTATGGTTGCTAAGCCCTCTCAGCAGACAGAGCTAGGAAATACATGGATGTATCCTAACCTATGCATACATACATACCTATCATTATTTATTTATTTATCTTTATAAATAAACATGAGTTCACAAGGTTACCTCCAACTTGAACCCACTAGTACAGGGTTCAGGCTAGTTTTCTGCCTTTACTTATTTATAATTCCTTTCTCCAACATTGAGAAATGTGGCTTCTCTTATCCACAACTTACTTTCTTGTTCATTCCTAATTTATAGGGAAAGTAATTTCAGAATTGTTAGCCTGTACTCCAGCACACTGAGTTTTATATAGCAATATTTTTCTTCTTTTAATGTAAGCTTTTTGGAAGGATCAAATATGTACATAAAAGTATACAAGTGTAAGGTTTGAATTTTCACAAAATGAGCACATGCTATTAACCTACACCCAAATCAAGAAACAAAACATCACCAAAATCCCAATAGCTCTCATGGCCCTTTGCCAATCACTTCTCCCCCACAAAGAGAAAGCACCAGGGTAGCTTCTCATACCATAGGTGGGTTTTGGCTGGGTTTGAACTTCATAGACATGGATTCATACTGTATTGTATCTGCTTCTCCTGTTTGACATTATGCTTATGAGATCCTTCCTTATGTTGCAGGACATTGTGTTTCATTCATTCCATATGTCCTGCTTTCTTAAGATTATATCATGAGCTGTTTTTCTTGGTCTTAAATATTTCTCTACAATGTGATTTTAATGCCTATATAATATTTCATAGTATGATTTTTACCATAAACTATTTAATCATTCCCATATTGCTGGTCATTTAATTGTCCTCTGGTTTCTACATTATAAATAATGTTGGCCAATGGTACTTTAAGAAGATTGATAGGAGAATAATATAATATAATAATTCTAATGGCTCAAAATCAGTTAAACCACATATGGAGTATTGCATTCCATTCTGGCCTTAGTGGTCCAAGCACATCCAGAAGGGTTTTTGAGGGTGGTGAGGATTCTGGAAACTACAACTTATGAAACTTAGCAGGGTGAATGGAGACTATTTGGTATGGGGGTGGGCAAGTGAAACATTATTTGAAAAGGGGGTAGGCTTATTCCGTATTGTAAAATTTTAGCTCTCATAATTAACTAAGAGGTGGAAACTTTTCCCCCAAACATAAGGAAAGTGACCAATCATCTAAACCAGAACACATCTGTGAGTGAAAGAAGCACCACTTATAATTACACAAACAACAGACCTACACTGGGGGTCTCCCAGGCATACCAGGATGCTGATCATCACCCGGGGAATGGGAAAGTCTTCCTAATGAGCAGAGACTGACTGAGAAACAGGCTGACTCACAGTGCTGACCCTTCATTACTTAAGGTGTATTGTATTGTATTTGTATTTTGTATTGCATGAATGTGCAAACATTCCCTGCTTTGGGTTGGAGGTTACTGGATATTACTAGTTACCAGATGACTTCCAAGTTGCCAGATGGTCATCTGTTGACATTCTAGCTCTAAACACCCATAATCCAACTTAGAAAATGATCTCCTGCATTGCTGAGATGATTAAATGAGATTCAAATTTCCTTCTGGGGTCCTTGTGGGAGCACAGTTCTCATCTGGTGCTCAAACATTGCATTTGTGGTCTAGGAGGACAAAATGGTGATGATTTGTAAGATGCTATGTATTACATTCAGTGCTCTGTGTTGGTTTAGGGAATATTCCATCTAAGGTGCTGAGTGTTTTAATGACTTATTCAGGGCACACCAGTTAGACTTATTTTGGTTTTAAGAAACAAGTCATTGTGGCTAACATATATAAGTTGAACATAAATAATCAACTATATCCATGCCCTTGAATTCCATGAGTGATCTGCTATCTTGATAGTAAATTACACCCTACCCCTTTAAAAATTTTTTGGTTTTGACATAATTTTAGGCTTACAGAAGAGTTGCAGAAATAGCGAGAATCATCACATATCCTTTACACAACCTTCTCTAAATTAACATCTCACATAATCATAGCACAATGAACAGAACTAAGAAATTAACACTGATGCAATACTATCAACTGAACCGAAGATTTTATTTAGATTTTGCCATTTTTCCTGTTAATGTCATCTCTCTGTTCCATGACCTAATCTAGAATCTCACATTGCATTTAATTGTCATGTTTCCTCCAATCTCAGTTTTTTTCTTGTCTTTCAGATCTGGACAGTTTTGAAGAGTACCAGTCAGACATTTTGTAGAATGTCTCTCAATTGTGTTTCTCTGATATTTTTTTCATGATAATCTTTTTGAGTTAAGGTTATCGGCTGTTGGGAATATCATCACAGAAGTGATGCTGTGTCTTTCTCAGGGCATAGTGTCAGGGAGCATGTGATATCATTATGCCCTATTTCTGGTGATGTTAACCTTGATCACCATCTTGAGATGGTGTTTCCTAGGTTTCTTCACTCTAAAGTTACAATTTCCCCTTTGTAATTAACAAATTTTACTTTGATGCCATCCAAATACAACTTTCCTTCTTAAAATCTTGCTCACTAATTTTAGCATCCTTCATAAATCAAAATTTTCATTTTAGCGGAATCACATGAATTCCTGAGGCAAAATGCTTAAGTGCAGAGAGCACACTTTCTGTCTTATCTGCCTTTCTTTTCCCATCACTTGGGTCAGCTTTTCTCTCTTTAGGTCATCTTCTTTCCTCTCTCCCTGCATGGCTGTCTCTGCTCTCTGGTTTATGTGGTGGAGAGTGTGGCAACCATCAGCATCTCTCCTCAGTTTAAGAAGCCAGTCCAAGGAGATGAACTCTTTTAGTGCCAAGCCCAAGTTCCTGGGCAAGGGATTTTTGGTTGGTCCAATCTGGGTCAGTAACCAAGCCCTGGCCCCTTAATTTGGACCCAGAGATGCAAAAACAAATTACTTACATACACCTGCTTGGAACCCACCTCAGTATTGGGATGGGGTGGAGAATATGCCCTAGAAATCTTTGTGAGATGAGAAGCCCCCCAGGGGTGCCCAACTCACACAGCAAGTCTGGGGCATAGTTAGAACTGAAACTCTTGACTTCCCAAGCAGTGTGAGTTTCTCTTCAACACCTTGATCCATGTTAGGCACTGAATTGAAGACAACTTGACTTCCTGTCTTGATCAAACTCAAGGGAGTGTGGCATCTTCTCCCAATTCTTATAAATAAATATGAAATTACAGTGGGTAGGGAGGGGAGATGGAGGGTTGAAGGTCCCCAATAATTCCCTGGATTTAAAGCTCTCCTTGGTAGATCTGTGGGGCTGAATTATCCATCCAGCTGTGTTACCCTAATTCTCTAAAGACATGGAACTAAAACCCAAAAGCTAATCCCTTAATGGGATTGACCTTAAAATGCAGCAGATTTTCAGAAATGATTGAAAAATCTTTTCTGAAAGGAGAGATGCCTGGATCAGATTCTTCAAGGAAGGAAAGCAAAGCATACCTCTCTGGTTCAGTAGGGAGTAAAGGGAGGGGTGGGTGCATATAGGGAAGAAACAATGCTTAGCAGCATTTCCTGGATTCCTGATTCATATTTTCCCTCTGATGTCAGGAATGGAGCATCCTTTTCTCCTCTGGCAGCTTGGTTATGGCACTAAGAAATCCAAGATAAATGGGACATTCTGTGAACAGACCCTGGAACAGCTGGACATTGCTGGACACAACTGCAATTGTTGGTCAAATGGGGACATCTGGTTCACTTCCCCAGAGGTTTAGCAATGGCAGGAAGGCCAGTAAAGATAATCCAATTGACCACTGCCGGGCTGAGCTCCCAGGAGTCCAAACACTGGGCTGGGGAGGTTGGGTTTCTTTTCCATTGGAGCAGAGGAGGGAGAGTGGCAGGACAGCCAGCTGTGCACCTGGGCTTTTCTTGCCTGCAATCCTGGGTCCATGTGACCATGGGGGACAACCTTCCTGGAAAGTTGGGGGATCACCTAGAAGAATTTGGGAGATTTTTCACATTTGCAATTTGGGAGCACACCAATAGCCTCCAAAGAGAAACTCTAAAACCTCATCATCATGAGAACTTCCTAGCCTACAGTGTGACAAATTTTTGTTCTACAATGACCAGGTTGAGGGACTCTCAGCTAGAGGTTAGTAGAAAGCTTAGGATCAGGGCTGTATTATATCACGAAAGAGATCAGCAGACTTGGGCAAAAGACTTAAGTCTCTTCTGAAACTCAATTTTGTCAGCTGTAAAACAAGGGTGGTAATACCTGCTTCCAATATTGTTATGAACATTATATGAAATCATGGGTATAGAGAAGTTGCTAGAAAAATATGAGCCATTTTGGTGGTGGATGGGATCATTTAAAATACAAGTGGGAATGCTTACAACCAAGTGTCAGTTCTCCACGATGATAGACAATGCAGAGAACTGAAACCTATGGGAGATTAAGATATCTCCATTTTAGTTTCTGTTATCAAACTGTAAAAAATCATTTAGCTTTTTAAATAAATGTACTACATAGTCAAATAGACATGCTGGATATCCATGCCTTAATTTCCACTCAGGGGGACTTATGAGCAGTAGGCTGATTAAAAGTTCACAGATGAAAGGTGTGGATCTAACGATTTGTTTTGGCCAACTGAGGTTCAGAAAAGGGGACAAACTTTGGCTACAAACTCATAATTTAGAGAAGGGCCTGCCGTATAGCTTTCATGGGCAGGTGATTTTTGGTTCCAACACACTCTGCAATTCCCTAAGCTGAGACTATTAAGACTGGTAAATAAATCATTAATTTACTAGTAATTTACCCTGGCTTCTCAATATGGCCCTACACACCTCCAAACATAGAAGTGCTTTAACCTCAAAGGAGTGACTCTTGAGAAAAATGCCCAGTAGCATTGCCCAAGAAGTTACATTAAGTCTCCTTAGAAGTTGAACTAAATGTATGTTGGGGGAGAAATGGGTGGAGACAGCTAGAGGCGAGGGGTGGGATTATTTGGTTGTAGTGCCCTGGTCTGCTGAAGTGCCCACAGGGGCAAAGTGACAAAACAGGGTGCAGCCACAAGGGCCTCTTTGAGAAAAGGGAGCGTGACATGAGGAAGGACTCTTTTATGTTGCTTGCTCCATTCAGGGCATATTTGTCAGCAGGACCATGAGTCATAAGGAAAAGGGTCTTTTCTAACCTAAAAATAAAGCCATGGGTACAGAGCAATCAGGGGAGGGTTTGTGGCTTGACCTTTTCTATTTCTGAATGTGTGTGGAGCATGTGTGTGTTGTGGGGGTGGAGGAAGTGGAGTGGACATGAAAGAGAGCCAAGAGTCTCCAGCCCTGATTCTACAAAGTTACGTTGGTGAAGCGAGCACTCAGTGGTAGTGGAGGTAAGCATCACACCTACAACTAAAAACCAGAATTCCAATGCTGGAAATCTCTGACTTGCTATGGATCCAGCATTCTTTATCCCAAACCTACTCTACTGTCCACCCCTTAGCCATAGTACACACAGGAATCCCACCCCTTCATGGGGGGGCTGCCAAATTTTAATCAATATCTGAAACTGACTTTGGGTTCATTGAGGATGCACACTATTCTGGTGATGTCCACCTGAACTGAGACATATCACAGGATGGGAGGCATTGCATGAGGACAGACTGTCATCACAACATGCAAGAATTCTGCTCATGGGTGTCAAAGAGCAATCCAGGACTGAGAAGACAACACAAGGTTAGTGCAGTCATGGAGGGTGCAACTTAATCCCTTCTAGTATACAGCCCTGCAATCTACTGTATGAAGTTCGGCTCCAAGGACAAAAATCATTGAAAACCACAGTCAACAAACTTTGCAGATAGGTGCAGAAAATACCCTTGAGGTCACATCATCTTGATCTTTCTCATCTCCTGTGGGCTTATCAGAAAGCAAACATTTGTCTTGATCTCCACAGAGTGTAGTATCTCACAGAGTCTCCGAAGTCCTGGAAATCAATGAGCACAGTGACAAGAAAGGGCAAAAATGAAACACACTATACTTTCTTTTCTACTTGCCATGTTGTGACTACTCCCCACCCACCTCATGCTCTTCTCTGCTCCCTCTGGTTCCTCTGGATTAGTCCCGCTCATCCTGGGAAGGCCAGTCCCATCTACCCTCCCCAGGAAAACCTCCCCCAAATGCTCCATCCCACACTGCTCTTCCCTTCCTCCCAATCCCTGCACACGCATCCTGTGTCACTTCCTGATAGGCTCTTCTGTTGTCTGCACTGTTTTGTGCATAGGGAAACTTGTGACCCTAACAAAGCTGGGCAAAGATGAGGTGCTAGACCTTGGTCTAAGTCCCAGGCAAACCCTTGCACTCTCTAACACACAGCCTTCTTGTCAGTAAAATGGGATTAATCATATCCCTCTTATGGAATTCTTATGAGAAGGAAATGAGGAAAGGTATGTAAAGAACTTAGAATAATAACTTAGAATAATAGCTATTTTAAAATGCTATTGGTATAAAGAGGGTACAATTTACTTAGATCCAATACTCTCCCCACATGTTGCCCCTCATCACACTGAGTGCATAATTAGTGATCCAAAAATACTGGTGCAATAGAAGTATTACATGAACTGCAGTGGAGGAGTTGGTACTGCCACTGGGGCAAAGCTGCTGCATGACCCCATTAAAATGTCATGTTCCTTGGCCTCATTTACCCACTTGCCCCATTGAATGAGGGGTGAGAACCCTGACGCGGGCCTGCTTGGCTGAGTGTCTTGGGAAATGGCCCACAAGTCAGAACATGAGCTCCCAGGGGCCTGGAGACCATGTGTTCCATGACCTTCCTGGGGCCTCTTCCAGCCTCACACTCCATAAATCTGAATTTGATTAGGACGGGCAATGATTGGAGATGCTCCCCAGTGAGGCAGTGCCAAGAGCCCTGCCCAGGAGGGTCTGTCAGCGCCTATGATGAAGTAATCGGAGGGGGACAGCTGCATCTGTCTTAGTAAACAGATGAACTCAGTCAACAGCCTCATCAGCAACCAATGCAGAGAGAAGCCATCCACAAGGCCTTCTCACTCTCCCACCAGCACATTAACCAGCTCATCCATGTCCCTCACATCACCCAGGGGAAGCCAATGCCCATAGAAGTGAAGTGATTTGCCTGCGCTTGCACCTATGGTGTGTGAAAAAACTCAGATCTAAGACTACAGTCTCCCAAATCCCATTCCACTGCTCTTGGACGAAAATAAGTTTGGCAGAGTCAGCACACCACCCCCAAACCTCACAGCACTGCATGAGAGACCCCGGGAACGAGGGGCATTCCCCAAGACACTCTGTCAAATCTCTTGCTCCTTAATAGAGAAGACTGGCCCTCGAATGCAGATGACATGTTGGATGCAAAGAGTCTCAGATGTGAGCTGGTTGATTTGCACAGTGACTGAAGCAACTGGCTCTTTCTGAGTTTTGATTGTTTCTCTGTTGATTGGGGAGAATAATTTGTGATCTACTGGATCTGAGATTTTTAAAGAATCAGTGAATCCCTCAGTTTCTTGCATGAATGCTTCAGTTTCTAATAGGAACTAAAAAAAAATGTTAAATGAATCCTGTCTACTTGAAAATATTCTGATTGAGTTCACATGCCCCCAAGAAAGCACATGGAGAGTTACAGTCAGAACAATTCTGTGACTCTGAGCTTGATCTTTTGGAAACAGGTGCCAGGATGGGAGAGTGGATATCACTGCCCCAAGCAAGAGGAGAGGGAGGGAATATTTTTAGTCTTCTTTCCCTTGGGGGTCTGGAAAGTGCTTTATGGTTGCTGAGACCTGGGTCTCATGCAGGGGAGTTTCCTATTTCCTTCTGGGAAAATCAATCTCATTGTAACTGTAAACTCTTACAGTTTCTTCATCTGTAAACCAATGGCAATAATTTCTCCCTTATTGGGAGTCAGTGAGGATTAAATGAGACAATGCACCTTGTAAACTGTCAAGGGCAGTGACAAGGTGAGCCATTACTGCTCTATTTAAAGATGCATGCCAATGCAAATAGAACCAACTAAGCTGATACTTGTGATGGACCCATTTTTTCCAGGGTCATTTGGAAAGATGCAGTGCTTCCCAGAAAATGCCCTCAGGCTATGGCTGTACCTGCATGTCCAGGCAGCACCAAGTTACCTATGGTACACTATATCATTAGGGTCTGCTCTGCGGAATTCCTGTCTGCACGTGGTAATGGTGATCCCCACAAGGGGGAGATAGTGGAGCACTGCTCCATCTGGAAGGAGCAAGTGAAGGGATGTGCAACATTTCCTGCTGGGCATTCTCCACTCTAAATGGCTTTCCTCCTGGTGCCCCAAACAAATCGCTTTGGATGATGCCCATGGGGACAGATAGCCAGAAGGCGGATGCTCTTTTCCTTGCCTTTTCTTCCTCCTCCCCCTCCTGCTCTTTCTCCCTTGGTTACTAACTTGAACATTTTAATCAATATGGCGCTTCTCCAGGGTCTCCACGCTGTCACTGCAATTTGCTGTGGTTCAATGGGTGAATTTTCTTTTCCCTTCTAGTGGGAAGCAGAATTATTTCCATGATAGGAGCCGACTGACTCAGAGAGACCTCCGCACAAAGAGCACTATGAAGAAAGGAGACAGCTGGCTGAAAAGAGAGAAGGGATTTGGGGAATTGAAATTCCTTATGATATTGGACTTAAATGTGGAAAATTCACTGCTCTGCATTGCTCAAATGCCTCTGAATTAGAGCAGAAGGGGTATCAGTTAATTTGTTAACTCTGGAAGGAATTCATGGCCCATAGATTTACAGGATTTTTTTCTGACTGGTATGACGTCCATTGTGCTTGGCATTGGTCTGCACTCATCTCTTCATTTACAGTCTAGACTGACCCACTGACCCCTCTTCTGATCATCCTTTGGCTTTCAGGAAAGAGGGCATTCAAACCACTTCAGAGAAGGAGCCGCCTCCAGTTACTTTCCTCAACTCCTCAGGTGTAAGGACTGTGGAAATCCTTGTGTGTGTATTCAGAAGAGCACAGGACCAAGACAAGAAGATTGGATTCTGGTCCTGCCTCTCTCCCCCACCTAGTGGTGGTCCAGAAGCACTCACTTCCCCCTCTGACTCTCCTATTCCTCAGCTCTGAAATGAGAGACAAGGTTTTGGCCTTTTTCCTAAGGTCAGTAGGGAGCCACCATGCAGCTCCAAGCAGGGTTGTGATGGTTAGATTTAGTCAAGGAATTATTGATGCAGAGGGTTGTGGCAGATGCTGTATGGAAGGGAGAGTGAGTGAGTTGGATGTATTCACAGCATGTCTCAGAGGCGTTCCTGAAATCTGTCTTTGCAAAATGACTCCTGAACATTGGATGACACTAAGGCTCTCTAGGCTTAAGGTTTGACTCTTATCAAAGTCCAAGTATCTCTGAGAGGGAGAATACGTGGCTCTCATCAGTCACCAACGCCAGGGACTCTCAGCTGAGGCAATGCCATTTCCAAGGAAGTTCTTGGGAAATTTGTAGGAATGGCTTTTTTTAAAAATACAATTGTACACGAGCATTGACCTATTGAAATAGATGTGTATATATTTTATCTCTCTTCTATTCAGTACAGCCTTTCACACAATGAGTACAGGGAGGTATAGGCTGACAGGCTGGTTATAAAAAGCAAATGTTGGATCACTTCATACCCATTAAGATGGTTAATATTAAAAAAAAAAAAAACAGAAAAAAAGGGGCGCCTGGGTGGCTCAGTCTGTTAAGCATCTGACTTCAGCTCAGGTCATGACCTCACATTCCGTTGAGTTCGAGCCCCGCATCAGGGTCTGTGCTGACAGCTCAGAGCCTGGATCCTGTTTCAGATTCTGTGTCTCCCTCTCTCTCTGCCCCTCCCCTGCGCATGCTCTGTCTCTCTCTGTCTCAAAAATAAATAAAAACATTAAAAAGAAAAACAGAAAATGATACGTGTTGGATATGGAGAAATTATAACCTTGTGCACTGTTCTGGTGGGAATGCAAAATTGGGTGACCGCTATGGAAAACAGTATGACAGTTTCTAAAAAAAAAAATAAATACATAAAAATAGAATTATCGTATGATCCATCAATCCATTTTAAAACATATAATCAAAATAATTAAAGGCAAATTCTTGAAAATATATTTGTACACCAATGTTCACAACAGCATTGTTCACAACAGCCCAAAATTGGAGACAATCCAAGTGTCCATCAATTGATGAATGGATAAGGAGAATATGGTATATACACAGAATGGAATATTATTCACCCTTAAAAAGGAAGGAAATTCTGACGCCACAGCATTGATGAACGTTGGAGATATTGTGCTAAGTGAAATAAACCAGTCACAAAAAGATAAATAGTATGTGATTCCACTTACATGAGTCTCCTAGAATAGTCAAATTCACAGAAACAGAAAGTAGAATGGGTTTATTAGGAGCTGGGGGGAGAGGAAATGGGAAGTTGTTTTATGGGTACAGAGCTTTATCATCACCATTGCAAGATGAAAAGATTTCTGGAGATTGATTGAACAATAATGTAAACTGAATGTACATAACACTACTGAACTGTACAAAATGTTTAAGAAGTTAATTTAAAAAAAAAGAAAAAAAGAAAAAAGCAGATGTTAGGTCTGATGGAGATAAGAACTGCAGACTTGCTCCTTAGTGCAAATCAGTTCAAGCTGACTTCCTGAGAGGACAAGGTAGAAAAGACAGGAGGGTCCTGGGCTCTGAGGACTGTCAGATGGGCCCTGCTGGTGGGATAGCAGACACTCTCAAGCTTCACTGGTTTCACTGGACTATGACAGGGACTGAGACATTTACTTCCTTGGAGGTAGCTGAAGATGACTGTATTTCCATTTGGGTTGTGGCTGTGAAGTCCTGGAGACAAGAATGTGAAGGAGATGAAGGTTGGAGATAATAGACCTGTATTAGGCATCTCTGGCTCTTAAGATAATTTAGCATTTCAAAAGCATCCATTTTATTTCCTAGCTTGATTCCAATAAAAGACAAGTATTGAGCTTGATGTCTATTTATACCTTCCTCAGCCCTTCAAATCTGTTCAACAGTCATCTCAACTGCTTGGTACCCAGTTTAAGTATTGAATATTTGTTCTAAAGGGCTTTCCAGTCAAGAAGCACCATCAACAACATCTTAGTATAGATCCCACCAAGAGCAGAGTCTGAATCCAAAGTAAATCAAATGAGCTAAATTATTTAGGAAGTGTGAGTGAGTAAACAGAGTTGTTAGGCAGGGATGAGGGGAGAGCAAATGTGATGATGTACTCTAATGTTGGCCATGCTGAATACCTAGGACAGTCATCCAGGAGAAGGAAGGAGGAACTATACCCATCATCTTCTATGTCCCATCTGTGAAAGTTTTTCCAAATGTACATTAACTCCCTTGGACTTTCAGGGGCTATCTAGTATCCTTGGTTCTGGCAGTGGAAACCCCAATGTAGGAGCAGAGAGGACAGAGCAGGGGGATGAGATGAGGGCTGTTGGGTTGTGCCTGATGGGATCATATGCATTTTCCACAGAGCAAGTGGTCAAGAGCTAGAGAGAGATAGGTGAGCCTGAAAGGATCTGAGGTGGCTCACCAAATAAAAATGACTGATTCTGTAAATAAAAAGGAGAATTGGAAAGTTCCACTTTGATGTCCTTTTTTTTTTAATTGTAATCCTATCATGCACAATATGTAAATTGCATTCTGCTATTTGACTGGCCCTATTTATTTCTTTACTCTTACATGCCTTTGTTTATGCTGCACACTTTCCTGTACAGGAGTTTAACCTCTGCCTACTACAACTGTCAAGTGAGTATGTAGGACTGGATTATCTCTAAGTTTCTAATTAGCAGCTCTATCTTTGCCTAAGTCTTTGAAACACTTGTATGTAGTCTAGATTGGAAATACTCTGGGTATTGGTTTCTAAACCAACTTCTCCACAACCTTTTTCTGCTGCATGCTCCACAGTGAGCTTCCTGTCACCAGACTTTGGCTCCTCACATCCAAAGCCTCTTCCGTGGATATACCCCATATAAAACCACCCCTACTATTGTCTGAACTCCTTTCTCCTTTCCTTTCAGCTTGACTTTGATCTCCTTTTTTTTTAAGTTTATTTATTTATTTGAGGAGAGAGAGCACAAGCAGGGGAGGGCAGAGAGAGAGTGGGAGAGAGAGAATCCCAAGCAGGTTCCACACTGTCAGTGCAGACCCTGACGTGGAGCTTTAACACACAAACTGTGAGATCGTGACCTGAGCTGAAGTCAAGAGTCAGATAGTCAACCAACTGAGCTACCCAGGTGCCCCAGCTCTGACTACTTTCAGTTTCACTCTCAAATATATTGGTACTAGGGAATGTTATTTTTCCATTTTTAAGATATTGGGAGAGTTCTTTCCTCTAACTCTCCCTGGCCACCTACTTTCCCCCCCCAGATGGTACAGCTATGTCAGTCTTGTCTTTCTATGCTACTTATCTGGCCTTCCAGTTGTCATTCTTGATAACTCTGCCTCTCTTATTATTTTTCTTTTTCTGGCATCACCTGAAAATGGATGCCCCTGAATCACATTATGAACCACTGGCATCTCAGCATTCTGAGGACCTTTACTCAGTCACTCATGTGTGTGTTGAACATCTTCCAGAAGAGCTGATCTTCCAGGTGAGTCACATTTCAGGTGAATCAAAAGTGTTCACAAATGTGCACATGTGTAAATGTGTTGTGCAACTGCATATATCTAGCAGTCTTGGTGTGTAACCAGATGCCAAAACCACCTAAAGATGGTTTGGGGATTATCAATTTAGCCTGAAAATGAAGAAAGACTGTCTAACCCTGGGTACCATTCAAATATACTTATGATGTTTACTATATACCAAGAATTATTCTAGATGCTTTCCATAAATTCACAGTATAATTATTTTTACAGAATAACACAAAAAGATAGTTACTTTTAATCTCCATTTATAGATGGGAAATCAAGGATCAAAGAAGTAAAATTACTTTCCCAAGTTCTCACTGGTAGTAGGTGACTGAATCAGGGTCCAGCTCCACCTTGTGCAAGGACATTCCTGCTATATAGCCTTGACCATCCACTTGGGGAGGGGATCAGATTAGTACAGCTCACGTGATTTCTCCTGAATCACCTGGAGCAGGTGGTTTGTTCTTGAACTACTGAAGGTTTTATTCGGCTCCCATCTTTGGGACAAAATCCTCAGATAGAAGCCCAGGCTTTAGTTTGGTAATGAATGATATCATCAGTCACTTGGTCTTAGCATAGATGCATCCCATTCTTGGGAAGTTTATCTTCCTAATCCTCTTCTTCTCTTATTTAATGGGAGAAAGCTGATGAGCCAGGGAGGCTTCAGAGCTCCATGCTAGGACAGTTCCATCCTCAGAGAAGAGGCTTCACTACCCCAAGAAAGATGTGCTTCAGGAGATGTTGGTATTCCTTTTATGATATTGTCTTAGCATAAGGACTTTGGTGAGTAATGCATGCTGCCAGAGTGGAGAAGGTATTCAGCAGAAGCTATGTCAACACAGACAAAATCTGCAAGGTCACCCCTTTCACCTCCCCATCGCCACCAAGGTGTAATGAATTAAGCCGTTTTTATCTACTAATCTGTATCCAGCACTAGGCTATGCATTGTGGGTAAAATGAATGAAGAATTCTAAAAACAGCATCCTGTTTGCAAACTTATCTAATTTGTTTTCTTCCTCCTTGCCTCCCTTTCTCCCTCATTTCCTCCCTCCAGAAAGGATGGGACCTTACATAGACAAAGAAATTCTTACAGATTTTGCAAGCCCACTCAGGAGTTAGCTTTGCTTAGTAAACTTACTCTGAGATGCTGAGGTTTGTGAATGATGTCACCTGTAATTATTTTTAAGTTAGGAAATCATTGAGTATATGTAAGAATTGAATATATTGATATCAAAATGTCATTTTTATTATGGATGAAGCTGAATTCAGTAAGTGATTGAGACACATAGCCTCCACTGGGCCTCCCATTACCTCCTCCCTCCTCAAGTATCTTAGTAGAATTAAGGTTAGTAGAGTACATGTACCCAGTGTCACTGTCAAGAGAGTGAGGCCAAAGCCAGAGAAAAGGAGAAAGACTACAATATGATTAGTTGTCAATATACTAATTCCATGCAGGGAAGGGCCCAGGAAGGGCTTGGTGAAAGCTGGAGAGATACTAATCGAGTACTCAGTAAACATTATAGCATGAAAACATGAAACAAGGAGAATAAAAGTTGCCCTCTGGGGCAGGGAAATTCTCCAATTCATCTACCTCAGTTCTGGAAAACAGTACGGAGTTTCCTCAAAAAATTAAAAATAGAACTACCCTACAACCCAGCAATTTCTCTAGTAGGTATTTACACAAAGGATACAAAAATGCTGATTTGAAGGGCAAATGTACTTCAATGTTTATAACAGCACTATCAACAATAGCCAAATTGTAGAAAGTTGTCTATCAGCTGATGAATAGATAAAGAAGATGTGGTACATATATACAGTGGAATAGTTCTCAGTTATGAAAAAGAATGAAATATTGCCATTTGCAACAACATGGATGGAACTAAAGGGATATTATGCTAAGCAAAATAAGTCACTTAGAAAAACGCAAATATCATATGGTTTTACTCATATGTGGAATTTAAGAAACACACCAGATGCACACAGGAGAAGGGAAGGAAAAATAAGATAAAAACAGAGAGGGAGGCTAACCATAAAAGACTCTTAAATACAGGGGCGCCTGGGTGGCGCAGTCGGTTAAGCGTCCGACTTCAGCCAGGTCACGATCTCGCGGCCCGTGAGTTCGAGCCCCGCGTCAGGCTCTGGGCTGATGGCTCAGAGCCTGGAGCCTGTTTCCGATTCTGTGTCTCCCTCTCTCTCTGCCCCTCCCCCGTTCATGCTCTGTCTCTCTCTGTCCCAAAAATAAATAAAAACGTTGAAGAAAAAAAAAAATTAAAAAAAAAAAAAAGACTCTTAAATACAGAGAACAAAAAAGGGGAGTCTGGGTAGATCAGTCAGTTAAGTGTCCGACATTGGCTCAGGTCATGATCTCACCATTTTTGGGTTCGAGCCCCACGTCAGGCTCTGTGCTGGCAACTCAGAGCCTGGAGCCTGCTTCAGATTCTGTGTCTCCCTCTCTCTCTGCCCTTCCCCCACTCACGCTCTGTCTGTCTCTCTCTCTCAAAGATGAAAAAACATTTAAAAATTAAAATAAATTAAAATAAAAGACAAATACAGAGAACAAACTGAGGGTTGCTGGAGGGAGGTGGTAAGGGATTGAGCTTAATGGGTGATGGGCATTAAGGAGGACACTTGTTGGGATGAACACTAGGTGTTATATCTGAGTAATGAATCACTGGGTTCTACTCCTGAAACCAATACTACAATGTGTGTTAACTAACTTGAATTTAAATTTAAAAAAATAATAAAAAGGGAAAAAAAGTAGTTCTTCGAGGTAAAGCAAGTTAAAAACCTCGGCAAAAACAAAATCCTTTAATGTTTTACTGATGGTTACACTCTGACCCTCTCAATCAGCATACCTTATAAATAGCCAGTACATTTTAGTAACTTACAACATTTAAGTCTCTCCTCTCTGTGAATCATGAGGACCATCACCTTCACCTGACTGTCAAAGGCTAATTTCCACCTCTTGCAGCCCATAAGGATCTTAGGTTATAACTCTTTATAAAAACAAATCTGTACATAAAAACTGCCCCTACATGCACACTTCATTTGGTTCCAAAATACAGATTTTCAGCTTATGGCAAAGCTATCTATAAGCTTATTTTGTGGTCTTTCTCTCCACAACAGTGGCCTTTGCCAATAAAAGCATCCTGCATTTCATTTACCAACATTCTCATTCAGAGAAGAAGAATATCAGCCTAGTAGTGCTCTGAATTCTATTCAATCATATTAGCACAAGCTCTTCTGGATTGTATTTTTCTATTCTGAAGCCCTGGCTTCAACTTTCAACTGGACAGTCTCCATCCTCACCCTATTTGGAGCAGTTTATAAGGATTGTGAGGCTCCTTGGAAATGACTTTACAGACTATTTTCTGAAGGGAGCAATTACCTCTGCAGGAAACCAGACAGCAGCAGGCTGTTACTGACTGAAAAGTTCTTGGTGATGGCCAAGAGTCCTCACCTTCAGAGGGACTGCTAACAGCACCACTAGGACTGTGCCTACAGTCCTTGAAATCTGGTATTTCGAAAGGGTCCCCAAGGTCATCTGTTTCCTCATTCCTCCTCCAACCTGCCTCAGAGGGACAGGTGTCTCTTGTTTTCTTTGACCTTCTGAGAAGATGTTCAAAACCCTTCTCTCTTAACCCATTTTGTCATTTCCATTAGGAAATTATTTTCAATGCCAGAGTGTCTTCAGAAGTTATGTGGTTTTTAAGCTTGGGCATTCATAGGATGTAACAAATACAGGATCAGGGAATCTTCAAGGAAAATAAATTCCACTGTAGGCCATTTGGCAGAGCTACCCTGTTCTGGACTAGTAATTGCAAAGCAACAAACACCCAGTGTGAATAGCCAGAGTCCTCATTCAATGGAGATTTTCTTCCCTTTTAAACTACTCTGTTAAAAAGCCTGTAGAACACAAAACAAGATTTCTTCAACTATCTGCTCAGTGTTTCCACTAGATTCCTTTAGTTTGTATGTCTCCCTCCCAATTATCCTGTGGTTCTTTTTATCTCTAGTTTAGCACTAGTCAAAAAATGTTGGTATCTACATGCCACATCTTTCCTAGTGAGTTCCTGAAGGCCACATTCATGTTTTGTTTTTCCTTTGGCACTTACAAGCACCCAGAATGGCCACTTGCATCTAATAAGTGCTTTAAAACAAATGCTTATTTGACTCAATTGTAGAATTAAGATTAGGTTTTTGGCTTAAAACAAAACAACACATATCTTCTATGTGAAGGGCCCATCCAGCCCAATCTGTTCTTCCCCGCCTCCACAAGATTAGAGCTGGTGCTCAACATGGTGATCCTTCTTGGAGATCCTTCACAATCCAGGAAGGATTCAGTGGTGTGCACTGTCCCTAAGGTAAAGAAGTGGAATAGCAGTGCAGGGAGAAGCTTCAGAGATCACATAGTGCAATCCACTCCCTTGGCAGATTTGAAAACTGAAGTTTTGGTGGGGGGAAACCAGTTGGCTTGGGTCACCCAGCTGGTTAGTAGAAGAATCAGTAAATCAGATCCTCTTCTCCTGACCCTTAGTTGAATGTTCTTTCTGCTGCATAGTGATATTTAGTTCACAGACTAAATTTCTAGATTTCTAGTTCATAGAAAAATTTTCAACATGAGTTAAAAAGAAAATAATTTTTTGGCTATAAAAAAAGCAAACTCTCCAACATGTCTCATTCTTTCAATTATTCAAATTATTCAAAATTATACCGTGTTAATATTTTCTAAGTGTATTAGATGTTAACAATAAGGCTAAAACATAACACCAGGCCTGAATACCCATATTTAGATATATCCCATGACCAACCATGCCTTCCAACATAATGACCAGTCAAGTAAAAGCCTGCTCAAACCCCATGGGTCTGATTCTTTTCCCATTATAATAGGATTATAAAGTACTTAACTTCTGCTACCACTATTGGAACCAGATTTGCTTCCTCACCACAGAATCCCTTTTAGGGATAGCCAAAGGCCAGTGCGTCTTAATCATTTATCACTTGTTTCAAGGGCTTTGACTTTGATCTGGGGATTATTCCTTGTGTTTGAAAGAGGAATAAGCTTCTTATCTAATCTGGGGAACAAAGTACAGAATCCAGCAGCCGGAAGTCGTGGGTTTATTTTTCTTAGGCAAACCCATGAATTCATCATCACTTCAGGGAGAAACAAAGAAGGGGTTTCAGGACTCCATTCCCAGCTGTCAGGTACTCATTTAGAAAAAAGGGGGAGAGTCTGACAGGCTGAAGCACTGTTGGTGATCCAGATCCCAGTAGACGAGGGGATACAGGCATTCCTCATTATGAGCCACTGGCAGGGTTTTGAGGACCATACTCCCCCAGGTCACAGCTCCTGGTACCACTGTCTGCTCTGAGACTCTGACCTTAATGGAGTCTTGAAGTTCTGGAAGGATTTAATTTAGTATGAGGGAGGAGAGTAGAGGTTATCAGCCTGGCATCTGACTGCCTTTCTGAGTAGGGTTTGAGAAGCTTAAGTCTTGGTTGGATGAGAAACACATGCATTTCAACTCCATTTAGAAGCAGCATGGATTTACCCAAAGACAAAGAACTATGGATTGTTCTTGACCTTTAATGGACAGATGGACTCACTATCTGAAGTTGAGTTCTGACCAAAATGATTTTATAAATATAAATTTTTATATTTTTTATAAATATAAATTTTATAAATATAATTTTTATATTTATATAAATATTTATAATATATAATAGATATTTAATAATATATAAATAATAAATAAATAAATAAATATATATACATTTATAAATATAATTCTCCTTATGAATTTGTAGGTAGCTTTATGCTAATGGCATGCTGTGCCAATGCACTATTTTACCCACTGTTTCAAATGTTATTAAAATACCTATTTTATGAATACAGAGTTGACTTTTGAGCCTTGGGTGTTATGCCTACCTTGAGTTTAAATTTGTTTGTGGAGAATTCTCCTTCTTTTTCAATAGTATTTGCTCCCCTTTGTGTCCTTGAAGACTTAGCATTGGACATGACATAAATGAAGTGGGAGAATTTTCTCCTCCTTCTTTTTCTTCATATTCCCCTTTTCTGTTATTTTTGTTATATTTTTACAACGTGTTTGAAATGTATTTCCTCTAAGAAGGAAAAGTATATAAGACACATGATGTTTTAGAAGAATATAACCAAAATCTACATAAATAGAAATGCAAGTAAATACTGATGACCCATTATTAAGGTAAATTTGGGATTTTAATTGTTAATAATTGATGCACTTATCTTGCACATTACGTAATCGTTAATAAGTACTTGCTAACATGGAGACATTAAAATGTTATACACATACATATCTAAGTTATAGCGGAACTGAGGACATAATCTGAGTATCTCTATTTCATTAACTTTACAATATATTTTAGTTTGAGTAGACCATTTATCCATGGTATTATAGTGGGTTTGATTGATAATGAAGATTGTAATTTCTTCCAATATCTCTCTGAGGGAGATATGCCCTCAGGTCCTATCTCCCCAGACCACTTTATCAATTCTTAGTGGGTCCCCATCACAGAGCAAGCAGGAACATCTCAATGATACCAGCCACTGGGTAGTCCTTCTACAATCTCCATAGATATCTAAAAAAATATATTCTTCCAGACATGCTTCAGTGGAATATAGTAGGATGTTGTATTATATACACATACACATACATATATACATATGTATGTATACATATGTATATATACATACATATATACACACATATACATATATATATATATATTATACAATGTTTATATATATATAATGTTTATGCCCAAGTAGAACTTATTCGGGAAGGCAAAATTTGTTTAACATTAAAAATTCAATTAATGTAATTTACCACGTTAATCTACAATCATCTCTATAGATACAAAGCATTATGCCTTTCAATAACCTAGGAATAGATGGGAATTTCTGCAATCTGATAAATAAAATCTATGAAAAAGTTGTAGCTAGCAGAAATGTTTTACAGTGAAATATTGAATTCTTTTCCCCTAAGATGAGGACAAAAACAAGGATGTTTGCTTCCACTGCTTTTATTCAACACTGTATTAGGAGTCCTAGCCTGTGTGACAAGCCAAGATAAAGGGGAAAAAAGCATAAAGAGTGGAAAAGAAAGAAGTCAAACTCTCTTAATTTACATATGGCATGATAATATCTGTAGGCAATTTTAAGGAATCTATAAAATACTAGTAGAAATAATAAATAATGTTAAGAGATGTGGGAAATAAGGTCAATATGTAAAAATAATTTTATTTCTATATACCTGCAAAAATATAACCTGGAAAATGAAAAAAATATTACATACAATCTATAAAAGATAAAAAATATAAAATACTTAGAGACAAATGTAGTGGAAAATGTATAAAACCTCTGCACTGAGAACTAGAAAACATTGCTGAAAGAAGTTGAAGAAGATTTAAATAAATGGAACAATATCCCACATTCATGAATTAGAAGACTCAGTGTCAGTAAGATTGCAATGCTTCCCAATTTCCTTAAAAGAATCAATGAAATCTTAGCAAAAATTCCAGAAGCCTTTTTTTTTGTAGTAACTGACAAACTCATTCTAAAATGTATATGTTAATACAAGAAAACTAAATTTTCCAATACAATCTTTAAAAGAAAAAAACAATAAAAATACCACCTAATTTCCAGATTTGTTATAACAGTACAATAATCAAGAGAGGGTGATATTGACAAATAGGTCAATGGGACACGATAACAAGTCCAGAAATAAAACCTCCAATATATGGTCAAATAAATTTTTGACAGTCACCAAAGAGTAGAGAAAGTCTTTAAATAAATGATGCTAGCACAACTAGATTCTATATGGGGGAAAAATGAACTGCAAACATTAGTTTGCACCATACTCAGAAACTCGTTTAATATAGATCATAGGAAAACATGTAAAAAATAAAACTATAAAGCTTCTAGAAGAAAACACAGGGGAATATATTTATTACAATGGGCTAGGCAAAAAAATTCTCAGCATAGGACATCAAAAACACTAACTATAAAAAAAATGACAAGTTGGACTTCATAACATTAAAATTTTCTTCTCATCAAAAAATACCACTAAGAAAATGGAAAAGCAAGCCACGGATTGGAAGGAGATATTCCCAACCCATTTATCTGACTAATAGCTTTTATACAGAATGTTGACAAAGTCTTACAAGTCAGTAATAAGAAAGACAATTCAATTTTTTTTAAAGGCAAAAAAAAAGTTTGATTATACACTTTGCTAAGATGTATGAAATATCAATAAAAACATGTAAAAGGGCTGAACATTACCAATATTTAAGCAAATTCAATTAATATCACAATGAGATACTATTTCATACAGGAGAGTGATCAAATTTGAGAAAACTGACAATAGCAAGTATTGGAGATCTCTAATACTGTTGGTGGGCTTGGGAAATGGTACAACCACTTTGGAAAACTGTTTGGTTTGCTCTTATGAAATTTATCCTACACCTTCCCTGTGCCCCTGCCATTCCACCACCCAGATATTTACCCAAAAGAAATTAACACATATGCACAAAAAGACAAATGAGACAACCTATGCAAGAAGGACACTCAGACCCTCCTTTGTTCCTCTGAAAGCAGGAAATAAATCTCCCATGTGAAAAGAGGTAAGGAGACATCCTTATTGCCAGAGATAGGCAATTTAGAGCCCAGAAGGCTCTCTATAAAATAACCCTTGTGACTTTTTTAAAACTAATTTACCACCTAGCCCCAAATCTGTTGAGAATTCCTCACTAACTGATGCTCCCAAAGTTAAATTTTCTTTGTCTTGTCAATTCCTCAGATTTATTGTTTCCTTTTCTAAAATGTATAAAAACTGTATGTCCTGGTTATTTCTTTAGGGCTCAATTTCACAATTGTGCTAATGTAATAAAATTTTGTGGTTTTTTTCTCCTATTAATCTGTCTCCTGTAAATTTAATTCTTTGTTCAGCTGGAAGACCTTGAGGGTAGAGAAGAATTTTTCCTTCCCTTCAAGTGAAAGAGGCCAAATGCAAGCATATAATCTGTATGGTTAAATATACAGGAAGTTCAAGAATAGGGGTTATAGGCTGAATTGTGTTTTCCCAAATTCATATGTTGAAGTCCTTATCCCCAGTACCTCAGAATGTGACTGTATTTGGAGATAGGGACTTTAAAGGAGGTGATTCAGTTAAAATAAGGTTAATAGGGTGGACCCTAATCCAATCTGACTCGTGTCCTTATAAGAAGAGATTAGGATGCACACACATAGTTGGAAGACCACGTGAAGACAGAGAGAACACAGTCATTCTTATCCTAAGCCAAGGACAGAGGCTTCAGAAGAAATCAACCCTGCTAACACCTTGATTTGGACTTCGAGCTTCCAGAATTATGAGAAAATAAATTTCTCTTGTTTAAGACATCCAGTGGTACTGTGTTATGGCAATCCTAGAAAATTAGTACAATAGGCAAAAATAACAAATAATAGAAACCTGAAGAGTGGTTGACTTTTAGGGGAAGGATTTTGATTTTAAAAGGGCATCAGAAAAGTTTCTTAGGTGATGAAAATGTTCTATGTCTTGGTTAGAGAGGTGGTTATTTGTGTGTATAATTGCCAGAACTCATTAAACTATACTCTTGATATAGGTGCATCCTACGGGCATGTAAATTATACATAAATTTAAAGAGAAACATTTCTAAATTCATTTCAGTTCCAACATTTCAACTGAACAGGAGAATGATAACAGCATAACACTTAGGGTTTTTGATGAAATAACACCTAGGAAACACTTGGCCTGATGCTTAGCACATAGTAAGCTCTCACTGTTACTTCAGTCAGTACCTGCCCCATATTCTGGCCTCTTGTTGTTTTGAAATATTCACTTTCTGGAATTTTAGTGAAAAACATCAACATCCCCAAACCACATTACTTTGTTCTTTACCTGCTAACTCTGCTTTCAATATGTCCTGGAATAATCCCCAAGCACCATGTAGAAGTGCCAGCATCCCACCCATGCGGGGGCTTGTCCTTCACCTGGCAAGTGGCTCTGATTCCATCCGTGAGAGAATTTCACACATTTTCCTGATGGCCATTGATCCCTTTCTAGCTCCAATGTCACCCTGGAAACTGCCCCAAGAAGGGTTTGTTTTCAAATATCATGGCTATTGCTGTTGATCGTGCTCACATTCATTTTTCTTCTGGGAAATAGCTTGCCCCCTTCCTCCTGTGTTTGTAGAGTTGCTTATTTAGGGCCTAAAGCAAAAAGCTGGTATGCAGCTGGTCACATGTGAAAGCCAATAGATGGGAGAGACTGATACCCTCTGCCTCAGGTCATTTTGGTTTCACCCAAGATTCTAAGAAAAATAATGTTAATGTTCAGCTTAAATTTTTCACTGTGCACAAAAAGTAGAGTGTGTGAAAGTCTCTGAATTCATCAGTGAAATGATCATAGAGGAATTCATACGCTTGTTCTTATGTGTCTTCTCTTCACCCAGGTCATTTCCAAATCCCTGGAAAGCTTAGCTATGCTCATTTGGGTAAAAGGATGTACTATTACAAGTACTTGTACTAGCACAAGATGACTAGAGGTAAAACATTGTCTAGAAACCTGAGTGTCAGCCTGGATAGTGTCACTAGTCTATTTCAACACAACTATACTAAACACCTTCCTGCTTGTCACCATAAAAGATCTGAACTGACCTGGCCTTCCTAGTGACATGGCACCTGGCTTTCCCACCTATACAACCTTACTTCCTCTGTTATCCAGCAGCCACCCTCTGCTCTTGCAAGATTTGCCTCTTTACTGCCTCTACATGAGCTGAATTCATTCCCACCCAAGGCCTGTGGATGATCTTAGAGTTGGCGATATTCATTCTGAGGCATATATATCTGGGAGAAGAGTCAAGCTATACTGAGGAACAGATAGGCTCAAAAATAGCTAAAACTAGGAAACGTAGAAGAAGAGAGTAAATGAATTGTTGGACGCTGAAGAAGATGGGAAACTTGGGAGCTTCCAGGTTGGAAAGGCAGGGAAAATCTTTAATAATCTTTTGAGTTCATCAAGAAAGCTTCATGGAATACCACTGCATTACACAACTCCAGGCATACAGGGCACACAGAATAAAATGGAGTTGTGCAACATGGTGGTCTTTGCTTCTCAGTGGAGTGGGATTTTGAAAGCAACCTGAATTCTAGAAAAAGAGAGAAAAGGGGAGAAAGAGGAGAGATTATCTGAGGTACAGCTGTGGAAGTAATTCATGTATGAATGAAGGAAGATTGTGTACTGGTGAAAAATACCTTTTTGCAACTTGCAAATCCCTTTGGTCAGAACATTTCCAGAGCCTTTTCTTTCTATTTCAGCTTGAAAATAATACTGAAGAGAAGGTAAAGAAACTGGAATTTCTTTGCTTGGAGTAATAGAGACCAAAGGATGACTACACAAAGCATTCAAATCCAGGAAAGGTCGTTTTACAGATTCTGATAAGCAGCTGTCCTCCAACTCCTGCGGCTGCAAAACAAGTTTTTAACTCATGGCAATTCATGACTCATTTTAGAATGCTATTCTGCATGGTTGACCCCATGCCAATTTATTTATACCCTACTTAGCTCCATAAAAGGGTTTGAGGAGGCAGCATTTGGACTCTTTAAACAACAAGTCTCACAAGAGGTACAGTCCCTCACTAAATCATTGACCATAGACTTGGCATCATGGCAAGAGCTTTAGATAGTAGGTTAAGTCTTTTTTTAATGTTTATTTATTTTGGAAGGAGAGAGAGATAGAACGTGAGTGGGCAAGGGGCAGAGAGAGAGAGACACACAGAATCTCAAGTGGGCTCCAGGCTCTGAGCTGTCAGCACAGAGCCCAACACAGGGCTCAAACTCACAAGCCATGAGATCATGACCTGAACCAAAGTCAGATGCTTAACCGACTAAGCCACCCAGGTCCCCCATAATAGGTTAAGTCTTATTTATTTATTTTATAGGTGCAAAAACACTTCAAGAGATAAAGTAACTATACCTGAATCACATAATTGAGTGGTTTTATTTTATTTTATTTTATTTTATTTTATTTTATTTTAATTTCCAGAAGGAAAGCCCAATAATATGGGGATTCTTTATTTGGTAACTATGAACACCTAAGAGGTCACTGAATCCCTTGAATTTGTACACAAAATACTATGTGTATCTGCAAGTGTGCTACTAAGTTGTTTACACCAGGACATCTGTATTGGGTATTAAAACATCCAAATGCCTCCATACTGGTTCCAAATCTTCCTAGTGACCCACAATACCAGGTGTTCTGACTTCCTTCTAGGAACCCTCTAGATGTCCCCAGAATCCAGCAAGTAAAGAGCCAGCAGCTGGCAGGGAACCATGCTCAGTGTTTGATATTTCAAAAATCACCCTGTGTGTATGTGCACGCACACACACACACACACACACACACACACACATATGCATGTGTGCGCATATGCACTTTACTGGACACAGACCTTACATAGGCTTTAACTAGGCTGTCCAAGAGGTCTTTGAACCCCAAATGATTGGAAAGCATGGTGCCAGGACTATAATTCCACTACGACATTTGGCTCTATCCCCAATGCCTAGTAGTAGACTCAGGTCTTTGGGTTTACATATAGAATGCCTTGCCAAACTTTTCAAAAAGTTTGAGCAAGCCAAAAGTTCAAAAATAGTTGGTACCATAAGTTATTGGTCTTATAATCTTCTCCCACTGGAACTGATGGGGGAGCATAAAGAGCCCCAGATTACTAATGAAACATATTTCATAATATTTTCCTAGTAAACATTTATTTACATCCTTATATACAGCTAAGGCAAAATTATGTGGGAATTAATTAATGGGAAGTGGAGATGGACATGGTATCATAGCTAAGGTTCTGCATCAAAAATCTGTCCATCTTGTAGATTAACATCAGGGCAAGCAGGATCCAAATTCAATACAATTGAATTTATATTCAGCACATTTTGGAGGTGTCAGAATGGAGAGGTTTGAAGAGCCAATAGTCAATAAGCATTTATTGTACTCCTTCTGTATGTTAAGTCTTTGACTAGGCTCTGCAAAAGAGTTCTGGAATCAGGCCTGAAAAGAATATGATATGCAATTTGGGCTGCATTCTTCATTTATGGATAGGGAGACTGAGGCTCAAGGGAGTAGTGACATGCCAGGCTTACACAACATGCAGGTGACAGAGCTGGTCCTCAAGTCTTGGTCTCTGGACGTTGAGTCTAGTGCTCTTCGTCTATTTCCATTAAAGAGATGTAGAGGTTATCTGATCTGAACTCCTCTTTCTACGGATGAGAAAACAGATTAACCAAGGTAAGCATAGCATATTGGTTGAAAAAAAAGTCCAGACAGGATCCCAGCTTAGTTCTTCTGATTCTCTGACTAGTGCCCTCTGTCATATTCTCATGGATCTTGTTCTGCTTTGGTAGAGTAACAGGGTTAGAGATGAGACAATCATGGGGACCCAAAGATGAGGAAGGGGGAAGAAAGTTTCATTTGTCAGTCTTAACAATTTTTCCTGAGGCAAGTCGTATTTGAGTCCTATACTATTAAGAGTCTTGGGCACCTAACTCCATGCTCTTTGCAATGCTAGGGTAATACTTACCTCTCAATCTTGTCGTAAATATTAAATGTAATTCTTTGTAAGGTATCTTGCATTATGCCTGCTGTGCAGCATGGGCTCATCCAACTTTAGTCCCCACAAGTATGTACTTCCTTCCCTCTTAACTTGCCAAAGTTAAGTGTATTTCCTCGGAAAATAGGAGCTGAGGAGGACACTTTAGCCAGGACACCTCTAGAGAGAGAATTGTCTCAGTGAGCTTAGAATGTACTGAAGATCTGCAAAAAAATATTGTCATGTTGGTTAAACTTGCTGAAATAAAGCCCTAGAAAAGGAAGCATTTTGAAGAAGGCACTTTATCAACCCCGAAGAATGTACTTCCTTTTGATTTACAGATTTCTTTTCTAGGAATTTATCCTGAGGAAATAATCAAAAACATTATGCATGTTTATATATGCATAGAAAAAGGTCACAAAAGATGTGAACCATATTGTTAACAGTGAACTGTTTCAGGGTCACTGGGCTGTAGGTGATCTGATGTACCCTACTGCTATTAGGTGATGTGGCAGAAGCAGAGCTCTACATTAGCCCTACCAATGCTACTTTCCTCCTAGGCACACAGGAAAATAGTATTTCCCAGTATTCTGCCATGTCAGTTGGCCATGAGATCAACTCTGACCAGTGGGCTATAGGAAAAGCAAAGTATGTGTATGTAGTCCTCAATTTAAAAATCTGGAGAAATTCTCCCTCTCTCTCTCTCTGCTTGTTGACTGATCAAATGATGCAGAAGGTCTAGCTGAAGACTCTGAGGCCCGGGGGACTACTAGGCAGCAAGAATGAAGATTCCTGGACTCAAGTCACTGTTTGGAGGGGAGTCACCAGAAACAGCCACCCACCTAGGAACATTTTTGTTTAACTTTGTGTGAGAAATACATTTTTTTTATTCTGTTAATACACTGTGATTTTGAGGTTGTTTGTTTATAAGAGCTGATGTTAATTGCCTTGACTAACACATGGCATTTAGGTTTTCTCCATTAAATATGCATTATTTTGAAATTAGAAAAATAAGTTCTTAGAGATCCCTGGGTGGCTCAGTGGGTTAAACATCTGACTTTGGCTCAGGTCATGATCTTGTAGTTCTTGAGTTCAAGCCCTACATTGGGCTCTGTGCTGACAACTCAGAGCCTAGAGCCTGCTTCTGATTCTGTGTCTCCCTCTCTCTCTCTGCCCCTGCCCTATTTGCAGTCTGTCTTTCTCTCTCTCAGAAATTAAATAAACATTAAAAATTTTTTGAAAAAAAGAAAAACAAACAAGTTCTTAAAAAGAATAGCTGCCCATCCTTTTTCTACCTGACACCCACTACTCTAAGGCATTCAAGAAGATCTGTATCTTCAAACAACTCTATATGAAGGGATAATCACCTTCCTAGCCCTTCAGAGACACAGAACCTTGGAACTATTTTGGCAAACCTATCATTCCTTTGTATCCATGCAGTCACAGCTTATTTGAAGACTTAAGCTGTTTTACCAGAAACCTGGGGAGTAGAGCTGCAAAGTCACTGGCAGTTGATTCAAGGAAATCAGAGGCAGGCACGAGTCCTGCTGTTTGGCCTGGGGCCCAGCATATGGTTTTGGAAAAGAGGTATTTGCTATGGATGGTTCTCACTCTGCAATTCCACTTAAGCCCTGTGAGTTGCTTGATGTGAACATGAAAGTGGTAGCTGGGAAGCAACTGGGGCCTAGTGAAAGGTGATGCTAACAAGGCAGGTGGACTTCTACTTGTGCTGCACCAGCACATCCACTACCTTCCTCTTTCCAGGAAGAGTAAGCAGTCTCTGAGCCATCGATAATGCACATACCTGAGGTTTGGACACATGTCAATTAGCAAGAGAATCAGGGTGGTAGGTCTGGTATTGTTACTTAGAAGCTCTGGCCTGTGCACTGGGAACACATCCAGAGAATGGTGCAGAGGCAAATGGATGAACTTACTGCCTACCAGACACTGTCCTGGGCACTTGTCATGCATGTTGACATTCACTCCCCTCAACAGTCCTGAAAGGCAGGAATGAGCATAGCAAGGCCTAAAAATTTATATACCTTGTAACAATCAACCCATGATAGCACTAAAATTTGACCCCATGTATGCTCTGTGGTTCTTCTTTTATCCTCCTCTCCCCCTTAATAAGCATGATTAAAATATTCAGCTAAAAGTCACAGGAGACATTTCAATTTTGGGTTTCAGGTTTTTATGAGCATTAAAATATCTTCCTCTAAAGGGCACCTGTTGGGATGAGCACAGGGTTTTGTATGGAAACCAATTTGACAATAAATTTCATATTAAAAAAATAAAATAAAATATCTTCCTCTAATCCCATTTGTTCCTGTTTGTTTTTTTTTTTTAATTTAAAAATTTGTTAGTGTGCCTCCTTACATTTGCCTTTGGCTTCATTTATTTTATTTTCTCCACCCCCACATTGGCCTGGGGTTCACTGATTTACCTTGAAGCCTGAGTACAAGTACACTGGCTGCCCCATATGCACCCTGGAATCAGCGTAGACCCTGACTTTTGAGATGAAATTGTCGCTTGAGTATTCCAGACTCCCTCACCCCCAGCACTTGACCTACACTTTTCAGCCTTCAAGGGGTACAGATTTAGGTGTCCCCCAGCTTGTTTCCTCACCCTCTCCCCTTCCCTGCATTTCTCTTCTTTCTGCATATGTGTGTACACACACACACACGCACACGCACACATACATGCATACGCACATGCACACGCACAAACATACACCAGTTTAATCTTCCATTTAAGGCAATCATGATGAACCCCTCCTAGGAAGGCCTTATTTTAAGGTTAAGTGCACACTTGGCACTCCCTTTATTTCCTCTAACTGTACCCATGGTAGTTTTTTTAGAAATTGTACTGATTCATGAATGAGAGCCTTAGAAGTTCCTGGGGGGTTTTAGGACATGTCCTTTTGCATGGCCTCAATTAGGTAAAATTTTATCTGAAGAGACTTTTCACTAAAAATTCAACTATAGCCAAATAAAAAAATAAATATCTTATTCACAGGGAAAGAGGAGAACAAGCCCATAGTGCAGGCTCCATCTGACTCTTGATGGAGACAGAAGAGTGCCCATGTGTCCGAGCAGTGAGTTCTGTGGAGAGGCACACTGGCTATCTACTCTTGGGGACAGGAAGGTCCATTGCCCTTATCCTACATGGACTTGTCTCAGGAGGTTAATGAGGAAGGCCTTCTTCCCTCATGGGCCTGCACCACTTGAGTAGGCCCTTTCTTATTGGTACTAGTCACTCCAGGATTTCCTTATTGAGTGAGAAAGCACAAGTCCCTGTTGGAAGGCTGTCATCAGAGTTAGTCTCTCTTCATCTCTTGAACCTGCTTCCTTTCCCCTTCACTGTTTTTGTTCTCAGCAGGAACCCAATGTGATTGCAAAGCTTCTCTCTAGGATTTTTGATCCTCTCCAGGACTTTTGATCCTCAGCTTTCACGATCCCAGAGAAGGAAAAAGCTCCTTGCTCTTTCTCAAAGTATATATATCAAACCATAGAGAAGGCTCTGATTAGCCCTGTTTGGGTTATGAGCCCATTTCAAACAATTGACTCTGGCCTGGGGCCTGAAATGCTGCAAGAGGCCAGGTCTGGGTCACAGAAGCACCCCTTTGGCAGGGTCTAGGAAGGGCAGATTGGTTTCAGGGCAGCCCTACCTAAACCACTTGGAATTGACTCTCAAAAGAAAGAAAGTTTCTGTAGCAGAAGAAGGATGAAAGAAATCTGGGAAGGCAAAAACAGCACTCACGGGTACATTATGTGCATGTTAAACACAGGGTAAACATTGTGGTTTCTCAAGGATGTTGATGTTCCAGAAAATCTTTGACATGTGGGAGTGCCATTTGAGTTACAAAACTGTGGTAAATACTTATTATTTTTATTAACCTACTCTTTCAGATGCTATAGGTCTTAATCTCACATTCTTTTTTTCCCTCCTCTAAGTAAAAATTCCACAGATGTTTGCATTCAGGCTTAAATTTCATTCATTCTGATGTTTTCTATAATGCCGCTTGGGAATTAGACTATCCCTCTTATGTGCTTTTCTGTGATTTGGCGAAATCCAGGAATGAATTTCTTGCTTTTGTCTTTCTTGCCATGGGAGAATTGAAAGCAGTAGCCTTTGTCCAATAAAATTACTTTTTATCATTTCTCTTTTATTTTTATAAAGGGTTTAAAAGAATGTCAACGTGGGCCAAGAATCCAAGGACAGCTCTACCCTCCCCCCCCTTCTCTTACTACTTTCTGTCCCTCTTCAATATTTCCACATCTAGCTGTCTTCCAGCACCGTTTTCAACTCTCTCCTCCTGCTCCTTTTCTTCCTGGCTTCAGAGAACACCAAAGCCTAGGTCAGGGCAAGCATAATCCAGGCTCCATTTACCTCCTCATCCCCCCCATTGCCATGTCCCTTGTTATCCTCCCTATAGTCAACTCAGGGCCCCAAGAAAATAGTTCTCACATGAAATGGACATCTATGAGAAGTATGCTGCCCAAGTTCATGGGCAGATATATGTTAGAATATTTTGTGTGTGTGGTGGGGGTGCACTTTTGTTGAAAACAGAGAATAAAACTAGAAAATTCTGGAAGACTCTATATAACCCAAGATGCTAGTTACCCCATGGAGATGCCATAGATGACCAAAAAGTATATCCCCAGGACATCTGATCTCCCATTTAACTAGCCCTTATGCACATCTAATTTTAGCTAACTTTGTCTTCATTTATAATCAGGAATCTAGATTAAAACTTACTTAATAACTACCAGTTTAGAGTACTGATGTCATACAAATTACCTCACTCAATCCTCTTAAGCACCTAATACGTTAGGCCTCACTATCTTCATTTTATCAGAATGTAGATTGAGGTTTAAAAGAAAGTATATCACTTTATCATGTCCATACATCTAATAAGTTGCAAAACCAAGTTTATTTCACCAAAGTATATTGTCTTATGACTATAAGGCAGGCCATATATAGAGAAAATCTGTAAGGCAGACTAGCAAGCTGGATATCCCTTTAATTCATCTTCTTTACTTAAAGTCAACCAACTATAAATGTTAATCACATCTATAAAATATCTTCATGGCAGCATCTAGTGTTTGACCAAACAACTGAGCATCATAGCTTAATCAAGTTGACACATAAAATCACTTACTTCTTTCTATCACACTCTACCTTGGAGGGGATGTGTCTGAGTTGGCACAGCTACAATATGGAGGTAGATTATTTAGCCTGCATTGGATGTGGGGTGAAAAAAATAAACTTTAAGTGTATGCAACCTCTGAAATGTTGAAGTTTGTTACTATGGAATAGCTTATCCTGTGCTGACCAACTTAGATGCTCTTGGTTGCAAGTAACAAAATACTTTGACTGTTTTCAAAAACAAACAAACAAAAACCTGGGTCCAGAGTGGCATCAATAATGACTTCAAGGATGTAGGAGTTTTCTATTTCTGGCATAACAGTAGGAATGACTACTTTAGAAACTGACTATAGGGCCAGTTTCTTTGAAGCCTGATTCTCTGTGGGCACAAGTTAGCAGCACCATATCCACTGAGAAATATTCCATGCAGATTGATTTACACTAATCATTTTCAAACCTGAATACATATTACAATCATCCACAGATATTTGAAAACATGACCAATATCCAAGCCAGAGCCCACAGCAATTAAATCAGAATCACTAGGGTAGAGGGAACAGCAATTACCAAGCTTCCCAGGTGAGTCTGATGAACAAGTAGGGAGAACACTGGCCTAGACAGACCAATCATAATTTCCTTCTAGAATCCTGGAAAGAAGGAGAAAGGGGAAATAATAAAGAACCCATTATTTAGGGGACAGAGTATCTCTCTCTACTACAAGTTTGAGGGTTAAATTGCAAATACTCCTGGCACAGAAAAATTAGTGACCTAAATATTTGTGATCATAGCAGAACCTTTCAAGAGATTAGGTTTTGCTGGGGAAGAGGGGAATCTCAATAAGGGAGGAGATTTGGGGCTAAAAGATGGGTAGGAGTACCATAGACATTTTGCTATTTCATTGCTTTCATGGTCCCAAATCTCATCTCTCACAGGTGGATTTTAGGCATCTGGGCTTTCAAAGGTATCTGGCAATTTTCTCAATGTGCTTGATTACCCCTAACTTTGCATTTGGGGCAATATTTTGACATAGATATTTAGGAGGTAGATAAGGAAACCCTATTTTGATTTTCTCCTTTTCCTCTATTAGGTTATGGATGGGTGTGACTCTTCACCCCCTAATCCAACCAGCCAGTCCATGGTCCCCACAATCCATTTCTTCATTGCTCATTTAAAGCAGCGAGGATAATCTTCAAGTGCATATGTGAACAGGAAGTAGATATGATGATGATAAATGAGGGAGAAAAATGTCTGACTTAAGAAGAACTTCAATTTGGGGGTAAAGGTTGTTATTATTATTTTTTTAAATTAAAAATGCACAATTCACAGAAGACTCCTTTTATCCTTGCTAACTGATTAATTCCCTCCTGGCCACTCTTTCTTACCTCCCCTGTTCATGATAAATTGCTGCCTTTGAGTTGCTCAAGGAGATGGTGCATTGTTCTGTCTACTGTTGTGACTTCCCAAACTATGTTCAAGTGCTGTCATGCTAATGATATTGAATGCTTGGAAATTTTAGATCAATCCTTGGCCATATTCTATATGCTCCTGAATGTTTTTCTGGTTTGTCTCCTGATTTCTTCTAAGTCTATGTCTCAGCCATTATTTTTTTTTCAAACCCAGTCTATGTAGACTCCCCTTGCCTGTGTGCCATGATTGGTCTGTTTCTCTAAACAGATTTTATCTTCTTGAAAGCAATGACAGTATCATTCAGCTATGTATCTCCAACTGCTAGAAGGGTCTGGAACATAATTCATGCTAAAAAAAACTGTTTTATTGAATGAATGAATGAATGAATGAATGAATGAATATGACTGATCAATCAGTCAACAACCTATATAAAACTCAGTGTAAACAGAAAATTTGGTGAGTGCTCTATAATCTTGAAAAAGTCATTTTTCTGCTTCAAAGGTCACTTAATTATTTCCCAGTCTAAAAATCAAAGATCTCTTTAATTTTAAGGACTCTACACTTTCTACACAAGGCATTATGGCAAGGAAATCTTATAATTAAATGTGCTAATGTAAACAAGTCCTTATTTTTGCTTCTGAACAATATTGTAATTTAGGAGATTGCATTCCTGACCAAATATTGGGATCTAGATCAGAGCCAATGATTGACCACATGTCTTATAAAACATCCTATAATAATAACAAGTGAGTAAAATCAGAGGAAACAGCAAAGGTATGTTTTCAATTGTAAAAATATGTTACAGAGATTCACATTTTTATAAAGTATATGGTCATTTTATTTACTTTATTAGAATATGGAAAACTTGTTTGAAGATAATTGGAAATGGTCCAGCAAAATAAAAATGTTTTGACTGGTGCCTTTTATTTCCTATATAATTGTATGAAGTAAGCAGATGCATCCCAAATTATGCCATTTGTATAGTTGCTTCAAGCTTTGAAAATGGTTTTCAATGTGTGAATTTGCTACTGCTGAAACTGCTGGTAGTGATGATGATAGCAGTGATGATAAAGATATTTTTTATCACTGAAAAATAACCTTCAAAACTAAGGGCTACCCAATTCTCTCCTGCCACTTTCCTAACTCCCTTATTCATATAAAACCTATATCTTTGAGCTACTCAAGGGGACTTTGTGCTCCTGGTCTGCTGATGTGACTTCCCATGGCATTGAAACTCCTTACATACAATTACAAGGCCATTCACAGAGATTCTTTATGAGGAGCTTCAGAAAACACACTGTCTAGAAATTGTCAGGATCCATGCTGCCTGCTATCTCTGTTTGATTGCTACTAACAGCTTCCTTAGGTAAGGGCATTAAGTAGCTCTGAATTGGTGAACCAGAGCAATCTTAGGGTGGGGGGAAATGATTGAAGGTAGAGGAAAGAGAAGGTGGTATTGTCCACTTCTTGTTCATTTTTCATAGTTCCGTAACCAAAACTTAAGTGTCTTAAACATGAGACACATAAGTGATAACACTCCCTTTTCCCCATTCCAATCTATTCCCTAAACACAGAAAGTCCTTAACATTGATTTAATAACTAGTTATTGGCTTACCCTACTTCCTAGCTCTATTAAAAAACAAAATTCAATTGAGTAAATTTTAAAGATCTTATTGGTTTTATTCAATGATTCATGAATGGGGCAGCATCCAATCTAGCAGATAGAAAGGAGCTCTAAAGAGCGATACAAAATGGAAGACTTTCATAGGCAGAAGGGAGCAGGAACAAGGATGTTACACCAGGTGGAAAAGCAAGTTGGTTACCGCAGGGTCACTTTGTTTTGGGGGATGACAGGGTCTATCAGGCAGATTGCCTCTCTAGGGCTGATTACATGATTGCTGATTGACTGCCTGGTTTAAGATGCCATTTCTGGGAGAGCTGAAACTACAACTAAGGTAAGTCTTGGTTTGGTGACATGGGGCTTAATAAAAAGACTCCATTTTGGACCTCTTGTCTTGTTTTTTACAGATATTAGGAAAAATGGTAAAGTTGTTTTAAACAACTTTTAAATATATGTGAATATTTCTGGGTGTCTCCACTAGCTCACCCATCCAGAATATCTTTCCCCCTCATTGTCTTTGAACTATTTTATAATTATTTAAGTTGTATAAAACTGATATTAATGCAAAAGATCCTTTCCATATTAAAAATTGTTTGTGCTTGTTAGAACCCAATTGGCTGTTGCCCTGTAGATAAACCAGTTTTGTATCTATTTGTAAACTCATCTCAGTCTTCCTTTACTTCATATTAACATACGTTTCTTTTAATTCTTTTTTGACCTGGTGTGTCATCTTATTGCCTCCTTCATTGATTAGTAAGTTAAATAAAAATATTTTATGGTATTTCATTTTATGCTTGTATGAAAATCATGATTATATTCTCTTTTAAAAAGTATCTTTTAACAGCTTGGTAGTTGATCCATGCCCTAAAATAGCTTCTTTCCATCAAATGGGATGGGTGAGGACTCTGGTAGGTCAACAAAATAATTTTAGAAATTCATGTGTAGCCCTAACCTTATTCCCTAAACCACCTGTGTGTAATTTTAATTGCACTTATAGCCACATTCCCCAATAATAACTAACTTCTACATAACACTTTGCAGCTTGCAAAATGTTTTAAGCTGTTTGATGTGTATACCAGTACCTTGTATAATTAAGTTGAACAAGAATTATTATGACTCTCACTAAGGAACTAAGGGGGTTTGGTGTTTTGTCTGACATCACATGAATAGAAACTCAGGTCTTTGAAGAAATATTCCTTGTTCTTTCTTCTATACTACCACACCACAAAACACCATACCCCCTTCTATACTTCAAAGTGCCTCTTGAAAAATCAAAGTCAATTCAATTAAGTTACAGACAATTCTAGAGTTAAGGATATTTTATTTGAATATGCCAATAATTTGCAAATTGATATTTAGTTGTGGTTTGTAGGTTAACTCTCTTTTAATCACATTACTCAACTGATCTATAGCATTGTTTCCAGGGTAATTTATAATAGTATTAATTTCCTGAAGTAAGAAAAGAAGCTAACATTTGTTAAATACCTGAAATGTGACAGGTCTTTTTAACCTACATTTTTTTCATAAGATGTTCAAAATAACCTTTTGATGTAACTTCTATGTCTTCACTTTACTGTTGGTGATGAAAAATAATGTAAATAATTGGTATCATTTATTGACCATTCACGTATTATCTGTTGTATTCATCACAACAATCCTATCAGGCTAGTTGCATAAGTAAGATTAAATCATAGGAGAATCAAGAATTGTTCCCAAGGTCATATAGTTAGGATATGAACTTATGTTCAAAGCTCATGTTCTTAACAACTACTTAGTGGTTCAGAGTAGCCCAGACCACTGTTGTCTTGTTGTATTGTTGTCATTGCAACAGTGTCCATTCTGCATGGGGCTTTGTACTCAGGATTGTGAAGACTAAATGGGGCCTCTGGTCCTGGGTGTCTTACAGTCTAATACTGGCACAGAGTCAAGGTGACAACTGGGATCTGAGTTGGGAGAAAAAGGGACAAATAGATTCTTGACAACGGCTAGAAGTGCAAGAGGAATTTTCTTTGCAGGGATCTGGAGGACCAGGGATATGAAGTCTTTAAGGTGAGCTTCCTGTTTACTCTTACCCCTCAACTTTTTCCAGTCTTCAGTCCAAGGTAAATCCACCATTTTGAAGAACAGAAAAAGAGTTTCTCCTCTTTCATTTCTGTAATTAATTCCAAAATTAACTCTTGTCAAACTTTGAGAAATTAAGGATTATAACAAATGCAGAACAAACCAAAGTTCTTTTAAGGTACATTGGAGCAAGTATAAGGCTCAGTGTTCCAGGTTTCTAGTTAGATAAAGAGGCAACAGAGAGAACATGGAGCTCTCTTGCCCTCTCCAGGTCTGGTGTTCTTGTCTAAAAGAATGATCCTCTAATTGAAATTAACTGCCCTGGGTGAAGAGGTGTCAGAGCTCCTTGATGCTTTTTATGTGGCTCACCTTCCTGGTCTAAAGGGATTACAGTGCAGACTTGTGAGTGTGCTTGTCAAGCAGCTTTGGTAGACCAGGCAACCAGAGAGGACGGGAGATGTGTTGGACACCAACCTTCAGGTAAACATTGACCCAAATGTCAAAAGTGGAAGAGTGTGGAGGTCTGGGAGCCAGGGCAGATTCCAGAAGGGATTGTTGGAAGATAGTGTGTATATTTTGGAACAGGAGTGATCTGATCACTTAGGAGTATACTAAGGACAAATCACAAAATGTGTTCGGTGAAGAACACTTCTTGCTGGGAAGTTAGGCAAATGCAGTATAGATGGAATTTTTGGATTTCAGTAATTCATTTGTCAAAGTTAGAGTTCTTACTGGTGTGGATGTTGTAGGACATATTAGAGCTTTGTACAAAAGATAAAAGTTTGCTGTCTGATAAGGTCTGAAAGTCTGTGGTTCTCTGTGTTTATACTAGATGGTGATTCCAAGATTAAGGGGTTCTAGAAAACACTGATATTCAAAGTACTGTACAATGTACAGCTGACCTGCTGTATTATGGCAGAATGCAGACAATGTCACAAATGAAATACATTTTGAACACTGACATCTTCTATCCATGTATCCACCTTTTCTTTTGCATGAATCAAATGCACAAACGTTCACATCCCCTCCTCACCCTGTCTTTCCTCTGCCCGACCATAAAAAGGCTTTCTTTTGTAGTCAGTTTTCCAATTGTTGAGGAAAGATGAAAAGTTTCCCTTTCTCTTCATCATTCAGGCTTCTCTTGCCAGAAAGGTACTCGGCAAGGTTGGATGACTTTTATCCTTTTGACCCTTGTCCCCCTTTTGGCACTGGAATGTTCTCTGTTGTCCAGACTTCCTTCACTGGCCACATGCCACATTTTCTCATAGCAGGCTGGGAAGATTTTCCCCCCCTTCAATGGCAGTCTGTATTAGGTTTCTTATGTTTATAAATATGGGTTTTCAAGCTTTATGGGAGAAATAATTGTTATTTTTTGTTTTTGTTTTTCTGTGGAATCGAGCATATCTCCACCTCCCTTCTAAAGATTGCATAAACTAGCGGGATGGGAGGATGTTTTTTCTTCCTCAAAAACAAGGAAAAATGAAGCATTCTCTTCGTCCAAGAATGGGCATGTATATGCTAGTGTTCTAATAAAAAAACCCACAAATTAATTGTTTCTTACTAAATTTTGTGCCTGTGACCAGGAGGGGACCTGGAACAGTACTTACTGGATAAATTGTTTTGAAATCATAAACAACAGTTTACTTAATCCATCCTTTGGCTCACACTTCACCAGAGGCAGGAGAGCTTTCAATTTTTAAAAACTGTAGCCACTGATTTCCAAGAGGCAGGGGGGCAACTAAGAGCACATGAATACAGCAAAACAGAGAAAAAAGAGAATGCTATTTCCAGCTTCTTTTTAAATTGTAATTTTTATAATTCAGCAAAAAGTTGAATCCATCTGTCTTATACGATGTCCAGTTTTGAGAGAAGTCTCTTGGGAAAAAAGAAGGAGGGAGAAATGGAAAAGAAGCTGGTGGGGCAGGTATGGAATAAAGAAACAACAAATGGCCTTTGATCCAGTTATAATCAAAGATATAGAGCAACAAATATAGATATAGCCAGGTAGAGACTTAGACAGAAACCCTTCCACATAGAACAACACACACACACACACACACACACACACACACACACACACACACTGAAAGAAATAGCGAAATCAACATATGCCCAAGGTGTACAGAGACCCCAATAAATGAATTAGAAGCATACATATTTTAGAGACACACATACCAAGAGAGCTGGAGAGGTATTAACATGCTGGGGAAACAGGGGAAAGAGGTGTGTGGGGCATGGAAAGCCCCATTCCTTGAATGACTTCCATTCTTCACATACTGCCTTGGGCTCCTTGCAGGGGATCATAGTGCAGTTTTTACCAACATAGGTTTTGGATCTTACCTCCACCATTTTCTAATTGTGCAACAACAGGCATTGAAATTCATGACAAAACCACACAGTGGGTATGATTATTCTCTAGACTCATAAGGACATTGAAATTCAGACAAGTCATATAGCTTGCCCGAGCTACAAAATTATTACATTGTTGAGTCAGATTTGACTTCAAAGCTACCTGGCTCAAAAGCCCGTGGTCATTTCCTTGCACTATGGCTGAAACTGATTTACTTCATCTAAAATGTTGCATTTGTGGGTGTGCATGCACATGTGACTGTGTGTATTTGTGGTGGGGACACAGTAATATGACCCTCTCTCTAAACTTTAAAAAGTGCTCAAAGTGTTAAGATCTTGTTATGAAAATTATCTTGGATTCCACGTGGAATTTTTAGATATTTCCTTTTTTAAAAAATGTTTGTTTTTGAGAGAGAGAGACACAGTGTGCAAGTGGGGGAGGGGCGGACAGAGGGGGACACAGAATCTGAAGCAGACTCCAGGCTCTGAGCTGCCAGCACGGAGCCCGAAGTGGGGCTCAAACCCATCAACCATGAAATCATGACCTGAGCCGAAGTCAGACGCTCAGCCAACTAAGCCGCCCAGACACCCCAGAATTTTTAGATATTTCTTAAACTCTTCTTCCTATGTATCAATGGTATGAAGTTTAATTTTATGGCTCTGTGAAGTGAACTTCTGGACACATCTTAGAGACATCTTTGACCTTTTGGATACTGTTGTCGCTATCCATCTTGTTTTTCTGTAATCATAGGTGTGAATGGTATGTCCTCTGTCCTTTTCAGACAGGTTGAAATGAAACAAATGCATCCACCAAACCCACACTTTAGAGGCTGTTCTGACCCCAAACATCCTCATAGGAAGGGTTAATCTCATTTATAAAGTTGCACTCAATCCTCTTGGTTAGAGGTCATTCCTTAAGTATCTCCAAATGCTGACTCAGCCTTCAAGACATTAGTCTCTCTCTTTTCCTACCTGCTTCTAATGAAATCAAACCATCCTTCCCAGAGCTTCTATTGGGCTTCTTTGTCTATGACACTGTCTACCTACTAAACTTGAAGCCACCTAAGAGCAGAACTTCTGTCTTTGTATCACCAAGACCTGGTACAATGTTTGTCATAGGTAAGCACTAAATGTTTATGAACTGAGTATGTGAATCCCTTCTGAGAACTCCCATAGAAGCCAATCTGTTCTTTGACCTTGATTTTCATCTTTTCCTACTGCATTTTGAGTAATTGATATCTATGCCGTAACTTAAGAATAGGCCCTATGTTTGTCCATCTTATTCTTTTTTTTAAATGTTTATTTATTTTTGAGAGACAGAGAGAGAGAATGAGTGACGGAGGGAGGGGCAGAGAGAGAGGGAGACACTGAATCTGAAGCAGTCCCCAGGCTCTAAGCTGTCAGCACAGAGCCCGACATGGGGCTCGAATTCATGAACTGCAAGATCATGATCTGAGCCAAAGTCAGATGCTCAACAGACTGAGCCACCCAAGCGCACCTATATTTTGTCCATATTTATGTCTCCTTTGTGCCTAAGATCCTGCCTTAAGGCCAGGAGAGTTGAGTACATATTTTATGGCCCCTGTCTTTCATAAGCTTTTCTCCTACACTCTTTCCTCACCTTAGCCAGAATGGTGAGAAAATCTCTTCAAAAATTGCTTCCCCCCTCCTCAGAAATAGAGTTCTTATTTTGCTAATGGGGCTTCTGTCTGTGGCTCAAATCCACCAGATTCAACCACTTTATGTCAGCTTTTCCTTTTATGGACTCATTCTGAAGAAGCAATTGCCCAGGACTGTGCAAATATGCCACCTGATTGCTAAAAGCTATGCACTCGGCACCGGGATCTGACCCACCAGTGAGCAAAATCTTCAGAAGGGTTTTTTTAACTGCTATGTCAAAAACATTCTTTTTTCCCCCCAACCTAAAATCTGCATTCTCACAGCACTTCTATATCAGTTCTGTGCCAGATGAATCTGCTCTGGATTATACATTTCTGTATGAGTGTTGTTGGCCTGTGTTTTTTGTGTGTGTCCTGTCCCCACGGGATAAAGTTCAGGGCCCCTTCTTTTGCATGCAGACCACAGAGAATCTGTGTAGGAAGGCTTGATGCATTCTTGTTTGTCAGTCTCTTGAAGTTTAGGCTTTGCTTAATCACTCAAAAGCGTGGCTGTTTGGCATTTCTCTGACATTCTTCATTCAGGAAAGAAAAATAAAAGAATAGGGGTGGTTTGACCTTGGGAACAGTGCCCCGTGAGTAAGGTGCCAGACCTTTTCCCTCACTTGCTCAGGCCAGCAGAGAGAAGGTTGTAGAAGGCATTTCTAGCATCCACTGATCTGCACCTCTGTAGGGGGGGAAGTAAAGAGGAAGAGGGAAACAGAACGGTCCTCTGATAGTGAGCTGCTAAGAGATGGGCTCTGGTCTCAATAACAAAAAGTCACATACACAGCCACCCCCATGGAGTGTAAACTTCAGGGTGATATGATAGCCTCTTCCTTATAGCAGATTCCATAAAGCTACAAAGGGTGGAGATGGGAAATTTTAGAGGAAGTGAGAGAGAAGAGGCCAATGGAATATATAAACAGAGGCTATGGAGGCAGGCACCTTTCCTGGGGAGGCCTCCCGGGATGGAGATCCAGGTCCTTTGGGAGGGTTGCTGGCTCTCACTCATAATTGCTTTCAGAGCTTTCAAATAGTTTTACGGTCTCTTTGAAATATCACCTTCCATTTGATCTAGGCCCAGCCAATACATCAGAAGGTGTTTGTGATGTACAGAGACATAAATACAGACTCGCTGCCAAATTCCCTCAATTTTTTCTGGATCATTAAGTGGCATATTCAGTGGGTGGCGCAGTCAACTGTGATATGCCATTATTCTGCCAGGTATGTACAAAGATACACAGAGGAAAGTGCCATGGAAATAATGTTTATTTAACGTGGACTTCATGTCTATGGATTTCTATAGGTGAGGCAATTGGGGCCCAGAGAGGTGAAGTCACTTAACAGCAGGTCTTTCTCTCTCCATCCTCCCTCCCTCCCTTCCTCTTTCAACAGAAAGTTCTCTGAAACAATCCTGAGCCACCCTGTGAATCTAGGGGTATACAAAAACATACATAGACTTATACAGAGACTTTCTCTTTCTTATTCTTCCAGATGGTCTTTCAGTAAAAATTCTTTTTAGGGTGTATATACCATGATAATAACCAAAACGATGGCCGGTCCCACCAAGTAGCTTTTATAATATACCACAGCACTTGTATCTACTGATTTACATATTTAAATAAACAAGAATGACAATAGTAGCGGTGAGGATAGAAACTCTGTTTGTTCAAAAGCTACTAGGCTATATGGCACAACGATTTCAGTTAACCCTGTTGCAACAGCCTAGGAAGAGGTATTATTTTATCCCATTTTGTGAATGAAGAAACCGAAGTCCAGAGTGCTCGAATAACAGGCTGTTGGGTAACCCAACTGCAAAGTGTGGACTCCAGATTCACACACTGGTTTTCTGATTCCAGAAACCTGGTTCTTTAGCTCTGCTCTAGGTCCCTTGCCTTGGCTCCAGTTCCATCAAACACAGTCCTGCTTAACTCAGTTTATGCGTGCATTTTCTTCTCAGGTCCCCAAATAGAAGTGCCTGGATGCATTCCTAGGGTCTTAAGTCTTCTGCCAATGCTCCTTCCAGGCATGTGTCAAAATACCACTTCCCTTCTACCCTCCCCTTGGCACAGCTTCTGGGGACTTCCAGCTCCCTGTTGCCTCCCCTGCCCCCTCTGTGTGCTGTCTGCTGTGACAGCTTTCCCCTCCTGAGTCTGGCCTCTTTAGAGAACATTTTAGTATCTCTGTTTGTTTATTTCTTTGTTTGCTTGGCTTACTCATATTTTCTCATTTGAAAAAGGCAGTCAGACCACAGCAAAACTGCCTGGGCTGCACATGGCTTTCACTTCCCCACTGGGCTCTTGAGTGGCTGTTTTGCTCCTCACTCCACTGGTTTACATTTTTAGCTTATTTCTTCTTTTTCTCCTCCTTCCTACCTTTTAAACAAATGTTATTAGGTCTCTAAAATTTTATATAACATCTACTCTCAAGAGCTTAGGACAAGCTTCTTAATGTCGTAAGAATACTTCAAGTATACTTTGAACTTTACAAAAATAGGCTTTTTTTCTGTTCAGTTAAACATTTCAACATAAAATATCTCAAAGTTTAGAAAGGTTTAGAGAATAGCATAAACACTCAGATACTCACCACCCAGCTTTTTAAAACCTTAACATTTATCCTTTTTTTAAAAGATTTGTTTGAAAGTTTATTTATTTATTTTGAGAGAGAGAGCACACAAATGGGGGAAGGGCAGACAGAGATGGAGAGAGAGAGAGAGAGAGATAGAGAGAGAGAATCCCAGGCAGGCTCTGCACTGTTAGTGCAAGCCAATGTGGGGCTCAAACTCATAAACCATGAAATCATGACCTGAGTCAAAGTTGGCTGCCTAACTAAGCCACCCAGGTGCCCCAATTTTCAAACTTCTTTTAAACAAAGAAAAACAACTCCTAATTCTGAAAATTGGTAGTAAAAAGGAAATAATTAAATGTGGTTCTTGTGTGAACGACATTTCAGTATAGCTAAATAGCCCTTGCAGATGAAGAAAGATCCTTTATTTTTCTTTTTTTACAGAATAATTTAGACTAGTAAAGTGAAAAATATGACGGAATTAGAAAAGCACCATTGTGTAACCTCAGATGAAATCATCCATCCAGGCAATGAGCATCAGTGGATGGAACCTCCCAGTGAAAGGTCGGTGGGAAGCGTTGCCACAGAAGGATCTTGCTGCCCCATCTGTGTTATTTCCATCACTTTTAACATCACTAACACACGGTGTGTCTCCAGACACAGTGGAAATATTCAGCATAACTTAGGAAGTTCTCTAACCAAAAAAAAGTTGACTCTGAAATTTGGAAAATATCCAGTTTTAGAGATTACCGAATTAAGGCATTCGCTTTAAAACAATGAAAACAACAACAACAAACACCACAGATAAATTTGAGGTCCCCGGGTTAACTCCTCCCTGATCTTGTTCTTCTTACCTCACAAAAAGCATCCAAATTTGATGTTCCCACCCATATTTGTTTTTATTTCTCCATGTGTATGTATCCATAATTGACATATGGTATTTGTTTTTATAACCTGGTACCTTCCACAACTCGTACTGTATAGCATGCATCATTCTATACATTATCTTTTTTTAATTTTTAATATTTATTTGCTTTTGAGAGAAAGAGACACAGAGCATGAGCAGGGGAAGGGCAGAGACAGAGGGAGACTCCAGGCTCCCTGCTGAGCTTTCAGCAGAGTCCAATGTCAAGCTCTAAGTCATGAACGGCGAGATCATGACCTGAGCCGAAGTTGGTCGCCCAACCAACTGAGCCACCCAGGAGCCTCCTCCATACCTTACTTTTTAATATAACGTTACCATTTGGAAATTTATTTATCCTAAATATATAGTTATGGCCATCTACTTCATTGCTTTATTATTTTCCTTTATGAGAAGTGCCACAATTTTTTTTATGGATTCAAGTGTTGACTAGACACTTGGGCTGTTTTCAGTTTGTCATTATCACTAGTAATGCAGCAATCAACATTCCTGTATATGTTTCATTTGTCACATTTGCTAGAATCCTCCTAGAAGTAGACTTGATAAGTTGACAGGTATTTACATTTATACCTTTACCCAGAAATCAAGAGATTATCCTCCAAATGTGTTGAAACAATTCATATGGCTAACACAATTTATAAAATTATATGAACCTCTACATGTTTGCCAACACTTGAGATTATCAGGTGTTAAAAGAATAACTTTGAATCATAGCTATTTGGAGACTTTCTCACACAGAGACTTGAGCTTTCACGTGCAATTCTCTAATTGAAAGCATGTTGAAAGTTGGAGGGACAACACAAATTTATAAAACAAATACACAAAGCATACAAATATCCCAACTTTCTTGCATCATGGCTTCCATGTGCCATAAGCATCCTAATCCCGGCATGTTTCCAGGTCCTCAGCTCACACCAAAAATCAGTCAGACCTTAGAGGAGAGAGCACTGGTCATCTATGATGGAAGGTTCAGGTCATAGAAGAATGGAGGAAGCAATACTGTGAATACTGTGAATCCTCTGCTGGCCTCTCCTCCCAGCCATGGACTGTGGTTGAGTGAAAGACTGGGAGTGGAGCAGTGCAGATGTGATGATATAATCATAGACATGACTAACAGTCAAACCTGAGCTGCTCTGTGATTGGCAAAGTGGGCAGAGACTCATTTTATGGGATGACAAAGGAAACAATAAAAAGCAAACAGCCTAGAGTAATTATTTTGAAAAAAAATATTGTGAAATATTTTTTATGTACATGAAGTGTAAAACATAATACGAGTATCCATAATTGAAGTTAATAAATAAAATATCATCAGTGTGGTTGAAACCACCCATGATGCCCTTATGTTGAATTCGGAGTTTATAATCCCCATGCATGGTATTCTGACTTTACTAATAGATATCTGCCTGAAAACACATAGAACATGTTTAAATGACTGTCTACTCTGAGAATTATGCTATAATTTGTTTGTCCCTGAACATTAATTTTTTAAAGAATCTTCCATTTATTTTTTTAAAGGTTTACTTATTTTGAGAGAGAGAGAGCACAAGCAGGGGAGGGGCAGAGAGAGAGAGAGGGAGACAGAGAATCTGAAGCGGACTCTGTGCTGATAGCAGTGAGCCCGACACAGGGCTCAAACCCACAAACCTTGAGATCATGACCTAGCCAAAGTCAGATGCTCAGCCAACTGAGCCACCCAGATGCCCCTAAAAATATTTCAGATCTGTGACTTTTGCTCATTCATTTTTGTTGCTGTGTAGAATTTTGTTACGTGAATATGCCATAATTTATTTATGCATCATCAGGTAAAAGGCATTTAGATTGTTCCATTTTTCACTATTATGATACTGTAAATGTTTTCTTATGCACATGTAGCAGCATAACCTTAGGGTTTGCACCAAGAAGCGGACTTTCTATATGGAGGGTATGAGAATCTGCAGCTTTGCCATTCTGCTTCTTAAGTTGGTTGTCTCAATATTCACCCAGCAAAGTATCTGACTTCCAATTGTCCTACATCTTAGCCACACTTGGTGCTACCCGAATGAAACTATTATCTTCAATGTAATGGGTGTGAAATGGTTCTATCAAAGCGTTTTTAATTTATACTTGTTAGCACCAATTCATGCTGCTGCTTCCTTGGATCACTTATTCAGATCTCTTGTTCACTGTTTTTGTACTATTGGACTGTCTTTTACGATTATATGAGTTGAGCACATGTGAGTGTTTGTGTGTTGGTATATGTGTGTAATTTGTAGGAATTTCTTATATTTGTGGGGAAATTTGTACAAATTTTATTCAGCCCAGAAATTGTTCAAATTTCTCCCAAAGCCAGCATTGCCTATAATATAATTCCATCTTATGTTCCTCCTCCTGTCCACCATGAAGGAAAAAAGAGAGGCATTTCAAAGCAGGCTGTGAAGCAGCGTGCATTCCTGGGAGTTTCAATGCTTTCTTTGATCTCTGTAGTAAAAAAATAGGGAGAGAAATTGCTAGAACTTGGACATATGTACTATTAACAGTTTTATTGAGACATAATTGGCATACAGTAAATTTCATATTTAAAGAGAATTTTATATATTTTGACATGTGTTATACCCATGAAACTATCAGTACAATCAAGATAATAAGATATCTGGGGTGCCTAGGTGGCTCAGTCAGTTAAGTGTCTGACTTTGGCTCAGGTCATGATCTCACGGCTTGTGAGTTCGAGCCCTGCGTCGGGCTCTGTGCTGACAGCTCAGAGCCTGGAGCCTCTTCAGATTCTAAGTCCTTCCCTCTCTGCCTCTCCCCCGCTCACACTGTCTCTCTCTGTGTCTCAAAAATAAGTAAACATTAAAAAAATTTAGAAAAAATATAATAAGCATATTACCCCCAAAATCTTCCTCAGACTTCATTATAATCTCTTTCACCCCATACCCAATCACTGACCTGGTTTTTTTTTACCACTAAAGATTTATTTGTATTGTACTGAATGCATAATCACACCATATGCTCTTTTTTGTCTTGCTTATTTCACTCAGCAAAATTATTTTGAAATTCATCTATGTTGTTCAGATTATCACTAGTTCTTTCCTTTTTATTGCAACATAGTGTTCCACTGTATAGATACACCATAATTTAATTTACCAGTTCACTTGTTGATTAGCATTCAGGTGGTTTCCAGTTTGGGGGCAATTAAAAATAAAGCTGCTACTTGTGTACAAGTTTTTGTACGGACATACGCTTTCGTTTTCTCTTGAGTAAATAAACGTGCAATGGCTGGATCATATGGTAGTGCATGTTTAACTTTTAGGAAACTGCTAAAAGGTTTTTGAAAATGGTTATGCTATTTTACATTCCCACTCACCATGTACACAAGAGGTGTACTTTTTCCACATTTTTGCTAATATTTGATGTGGCCACTCTTTTTTTAACTTTGCCATTCTAGTAGATGTATAGCAAATATCACTGTGGTTTCAATTTGATTTACATTTTCATGATGACAAATGACATTGAACATTTTTTCATGTTCTTACATTCCATCTATATATCTTCTCAGGTGGAGTATGTATTCAAATCTTTTTCCCATTTTGTTATTCAGATTGTTTATTTTCTGATTTTGGGTTTGGATAGTACTTTATAATATTTGGAACTCATAAGATAAAATGATTTACAACTATTTTTTTCCCACTCTGTAGATTGTCTCCTCATTTTCTTAATATAGTCTTTTGAGGAGCAAGGTTCTTAACACTGATGAAGTTCAATTTATCAATTTGTTCTTTTTATGAATCATGTTTTTGATTTCATATATAAGAAATCTTTGTCTAACTCACAAAGGTTTTTCTCCTACGTCTCTTTCTGGAAGTCTTATAGTTTTAAGTTTTATACTTAAGTCTCTGATATATTTTGAATAATTTTTTGTAGATGATGTAAAGTATTGATTGAAGCTTTGTTGTTGTTGTTGTTGTTGTTGTTGTTGTTGTTGTTATGGACATAATTATCCTTGCACCATTTGCTACAAAAAACCACTCTCCTTTCTTCACTGAATTTGCACCTTTGTTAAAAATCAGCTGTCTGCATATCAACAGAATCTGTATGCTGACCAGTTACTCCCTTGGCTAGTATTGAATTACCAGTTCCACATTCCTCCTGTCTCTGAAAGCTGTCCACCTCCCTTTCTTTAGTCAATATAATCTTTCTTAATTACATTTCAGCTTCCTAGTTGCAATAGCTTTCCAGATTGTCTCCCTGAGATTATCCTAAATCATCCTGATGATCTTGGATTTTCCCAAGTCTCTATTCCTATATTTCCAGATTATCCTTTGGTTTCTTTAGTCTAAGGATAATAAGAGCCATTCATTTTACTAATTCTTCTTAATTTCACTCTTAAAGCTTCACGAATCCAACATGCCTCTCCCAAATCTTAACACAATATGATATTAAAATTCTGAACAGTTCTTGAGGACCAATAACCATTGTTCCAGCTATTCTACAAAGTGGTAAGACTTTAATGGTCCTTACTGATGTTGGTTCTTGGTAGACAACACTAACACTGAGAGCATAGTATCTAAAGTTGGAGCATTATTCATTCATGTTTCAATCACTTTTGAACACCTGCTATGTGCCAGGCACTTAGCTAGTGCTATGGGGACAAAAAAAATGGAGAACACATACTCTCTATTCCCAAGATATTTCAAGTCTAATATATTCTGTACTTTTAGGTCCCAAAGCCACTGAAAAAGTCTAGGGGTGGATATCATGCAAGTTTCAGAACCCAAATCTGCATTTTTTTCTCAGGAAAGACTGGGCCATCACTAGGAGGAAATAAAGTGCTTTCTGAGTCAACTCAGACATTCTAGTTCAAGAATAGTGGGACTTGGTTGACAAAGGCAATTTCTGGGAAGGGATAAAACATGCAGACAGGACCAGATGCCAGAAAGCAGAGGCCAAACCCCCAAAGGAGTCACTTTTGGTCAGTGAAAATTTGTCAGAAAAGAATAAGAAAGAAAGAAAGAAAGAAAGAAAGAAAGAAAGAAAGAAAGAAGTAAACCAGTGAAGAATTATCTTTACCTCTTAACTGGAAGTGTATATGTAGGAGAATGAGTAAAAGTGAATTCAAGCTTCAAGGATTAAAGGTGCCGGATATGAGTTCAGTTGGTATTACCTTTCCTACTGTGGGGTCACTGAGGCAGGGGAGTCCAGACATGTCCCAGAGAAAGGAAATGAATCAATGTGAGATTACCTGTCTTCTGTGATGAATGTAGGTTTTGCACACATCATTAACAAGCACTTCACAAAAGGCAGACAGATGAGGTGTCTGCCAAGTGAAGGAGCTCCTTAAAAGCTATTGACCAGCCAAGGTACATTACAAGAATAAGAATGGAGAGCAAAAGGGGTAGCCTCTGGTCTGAGCCAGGGAAGGGGAAGATATTATGTGCTCTCCTGGACCACTGAAGCACTTCCTGGTTGGGGGTGCAGAGGAGTTAGGGGATGGCATCATGATTCCATCAATATGGAGCTCAAAAAAGTCAGTAGCAGCTGAGAAAAGGTATCTGAGGCACAGACTAAGAGGAGTGCTGAGGTTATTTGCAGTGAGGATTCAGGAGTTGAATTTTTTTCCCAAAGAGAAGAAAGTGGCCAAAAGAGAGGGATGAGACATGTGAGAGCAACACTGGCCTCACATGTGAGCTCAGGAGCCTGTAGTTAATGCTGTGTGATTCCAATGGCCCAAGGAAGACTTTCTGCCTGAAATCACACTTCCACCCCTTAACTAGAGATCAATATTCTTTTAAACTGGGGCATAGAGTTTCCTCCATAATTAAAGCTATGGTTTGTAATTAAGTATCCCTGAGAGCATTAAATTTACATTAAGGTAAACTCTAAATGTTTTTAAGAGTAGTATTGGAGGAGAGAACAATTTTAAGAGTCTGATGGAAGAGGAAAATACACAGAAAAAGGAGATGGGAATCTGGAAGGCAGATTCCATGGTTCTTGGTGGCCAGCCTAATGCTGTGGCCTGTTAGGGCTGCCAGATTTGGCAAGACAAACAGAAAGAAACACCAGGATGCTCAGCTACATTTGTCTGAAATTCAAAGTTAACAAAGTGTCCCACATTTCATGTGGCAACCCCAGATCAGTTGGGAGTTCTCCCTCATTGCCCCATTTAAACATTGCCACTGTACTTCCTTATAGACTCCCAGAGCCATCACTTGTGCATGTGGCTTGGGATGTGGAATGCAGAAAATGGAACCACAATACGTGATGAGGAAGATACGTGTTTGAGACCTAAGAACATAAACTCTTTGAGGACCCAGACTATGTCATTTCTCTCTGCACCCTCAGTGCTTTGCATGCGGCCTGGTGCAGAGCAGGTTGGTCAAATACAGATATGCTGACATTCTAAAAAATGTCAGTAATAATCGTGATGACAACCACATACACAGTGCTTACCACACTCAGGCTGTCTTCTAAGTACTTCCCTGAAAAGCTGAGATGATGCATAATATGTGGCGCAGGTAACTTAAAAGAGACCTGTGCTGATAGGGAGTTGTCAGACATTGCTTTTTAATTAAGTGGATTCTTTCATTATCAATGTGCAATCCTTCTCTGGTGATGAGCTGTCCAGGCCTCAACCCAGGCTTCCATTCAACTCTTCATCTCTCCTCCTCCTAAAAGTCAAAAGCACCAAAAAAAGTTAGTTATGATATCACTTCTTCTCTACCTCCCTTCTATAACTGTTCCCATCTCCAGACTGCAGTGTTACCTTGTACCCGCTCTCCTGGGCACCCCATACACTCCCAGGGTGCAAATACACACCCATGAGTGCAAAGCAGCTCTTTGTTAAGAAAGTAAACAGATTTAGAAATAATTTCTTAATACTTTTTCCAAATATAGATGATGTGGGGTGACATGGAAATTTTGGGTTATCCCAGCTCTTCTTGTGTCCATTCACAGAGAACCCCGAGTCTTGTTTGGTGCCTGTGCAGAAACCCGCAAACACAGGGGCAAAGCATTAGATGCTTAAGCTGAGAGAGTCTCTAGCCTGGCATGGAGTGCCAAACAGAGCACTTGGGAAGTTTGGCTTCTTTACAACTATCAGATTAAGACAAGGCAAAGCTCAGGGCAACTTTGGGATTGGGAAAAGCAGGACTGGAGCAACTGTTTCTACTTTTGCACACATCTTTGTTTTTTTAGGCAGAATCTCAAATGCTTTCCATCAGCATCCTTCTTCACTCCCACTACCTCCATCCCACCCCCACCTAAACCCCAGGGTGCCATCTCCATGCGGGAAGAGCCGGCCACACACTGCTCTGATTCACGTGCATCTAACTCATCAAAATATTGTTTAGTCAAAGCAACTCCCTATCCAAGCAGACTTTTACAAGCTGATGTTGGAAGTCTGACTTAAGCCTATGGTGACTGGGGAGTCTCTCTTTCCTTTTCTTTGAACTGAGAAGTTGCCAGCCCTAAATCAAAGCAGGCTTGAGAAGCTGTATTTTGTCATTTATTCATCAGATTGTTTAATGCTGCAATCCAGGTGGCTTTAGCACATTCCCTGGTTGGTAAAAATACACTCAGATCTGTTTTTAAGGGCAACGACTGATGCCCTCCCAGTCAGTAAGTCTGGACCATGAATGTATAAGCTCCACTTGGCAGTATTACCTGGAGTCTGTTGCTTCTTTTCATTTTCACTGCTTCCACTCTGGTGCAGACCAGTGTCATTTGTCACCTATACAACCCAGTGGCTTCCTGTCTGCCTGACACGCATGAATCCTCATGTTGCCTTTGCTCTGACCACAACACTCTCCTGCTCGGGGCCCATGGCGACCCTTCTTAAACAGGGTTCATATAGGTTAAAGGGACGCATGTTTAAGTTCCAGGTGCAAAGCAAAGTCACCAGGCCAATGGGATTTCTTCCCGACAGCACTGAAAAATCGAGGAAAGTGTTATTTTATGTTTTAAAAGCCTATGGAGTAGAATACAAAAGTATCAAACATTCTAATGATAAAACATGAAGCTCTGGGGAAATTTCAAACTTGAAGTAGACTACTTTGGATCAGATTTCTAAGCCCCCAAGAAATATATTCATTGCCTCTGCTATTAGTGAACATGGGTAAAAGTTTGAGAAACCTAGAGAAGAATGGCCCAGTGCCTCAGCAGGTCTGTTAAAGCCCATCATATCCCATTCCCAAACGTCAATCCAATCTACTGCTCACTACCACTCCTCCATACCTCACTCTTGAGAGAAGTAGGAATGTCCTCATTCTTCAGCCCATTCCCACTCTAGACATTTGTTCTTACAACAAGAATGCCTTTAAATTTCCATATCCATTTTTCATTCCATTATAAACACATTCTTTATATGACTCAGAGCCTTGGTCATGGCACTGGGTTGTCAAGGAGTATTCATCAAGAGATTGTTGGTAGAACACAATTACTGACACCTTGAGGTGTGCAGAAAGGAATGGAACATCTCTCTGTTCTTAGAAAGCAGGAAATGAGACAAGATGGTGCTAAGTGAAATTCCAAAGAACTTTTCTATGGCATACTGTTGCTTTAACTTCAGTAAGTCCCAAGCCCTATTTCTAGAGTGGGGAGGCGAAGATTGGGGTGACGGCAGGGATTCAGAGGATGGGCACAAGCTTATCTAGATAGGGCTGATGATGCAAAAATGGGAAGAAAGATGGATCATATGGGTTGTGTTAAAAAAAAGCCCAATTTGAGTCATTTGTGCCCCCACAACAACAAACCAAGCTTTAATTATAGTTTCAAGCTATCTCAGGAATGTGACCTTTTAAAAGCCAATCTTCCATCCAAGACAGTATGTTACTGGTACAAAAACAGACACATAGATCAATGGAACAGAACAGAAAACCCAGAAATGGACCTACAACTATGTGGTCAACTAAACTTCGACAAAACAAGGAAGAATATCCAATGGAAAAAAGATAGTCTCTTTAACAAATGGTGTTGGGAAAACTGGATGGAGATATGAAAAAGAATGAAACTAGACCATTTTCTTACACCATACACAACAACAAGATGAAAATGGATGAAAGACATAAATGTGAGACAGGAAACCATCAAAATCCTAGAAGGGAGCACAGGCTGCAACCTCTTTGACCTCAGCTGCAGCAGCTTCTTAGTAAATACGTCACAGAAGGCAAGGGGAACAAAAGCAAACATGAACTATCGGGACCTCATCAAGATAAGACCTCATCTTTGCATAGAGAAGGAAACAATGAAAAAAAAAAACTAAAAGAACTAAAAGGCAGTCTATGGAATGGGAGAAGATATTTGCAAATGACATATCTGTTAAAAGGTTAGCATACAAAATCTATAAAGAATTTTTCAAACTCAACACCCCAAAAATAAACAACCCAGTTAAGAAATGAGCAGAAGACATGAATAGACACTTTTCCAAAGAACACAGCTAGATGACTAACAGACACATGAAATGATGCTCAACATCACTCATCATCAGGCAAATACAAATCAAAGCCACAATGAGACACCACCTCACACGTGTCAGAATGGCTAAAATTAACAACACAAGAAACAACAGGTGTTGACAAGGATGTGGAGAGAGGGTAACTTCCTTGCATTATTTGTGGGAATGCAAACTGGTGCAACCACTCTGAAGAACAGTATGGAGGTTCCTCAAGAAACTAAAAATAGAACTACCCTATTATGTAGCAATTGCATTATTATATATTTACCCAAAGGGTACAAAAATACAGATTTGAAGATGTGCATGCAACCCCAATGTTTATAGCAGCATTACCAATCATAGCCAAACTATGGACAGAGCCCAAATACACAGTGGAATATTAGTCAGGCATCAAAAAATAATGAAATTTTGCCATTTTCAATGATGTGGATGGAGGTAGAATGTATTATGCTAAGCAAAATAAGTCAATTAGAGAAAGACAAATACCATATGATTTCACTCATATGTGGAATTTAAGAAACAAAACAGATGAACATATGGGAAGTGGTGGAAGAGAAGAGAGGGAAATAAGCCAAAAAAGACTCTTAACAATAGAGAACCAACTGGGTTGATGGAGGGAGGTGAATGGGAGATGGGTTAGATGGGTGATGGGTACTTGCGATGAGTGCTGGGTGTTGTATGTAAGTAATGAATCACTGAATTCTACTCCTGAAACTAATATTGAACTGTATGTTAACTAGCTAAAATTTAAATTGGAAAAAAAAAAAAACAGAGAAGGAGGCAAGCCATAAGAGACTCTAAATATAGAAAACAAACTGAGTGTCGCTGGAGGGAAGGTAGGTGGGGGGATGGGCTAAATGGGCGATGGGCATTAAGGAGGGCACTTCTCAGGATAAGCACTGGGTTCTACTCCTGAAGCCAAGACTACACTGTGTGTTAACTAACTTTATTTCATTTATTTTTTAAATTTGATAATTTAAAAAAAGTCCTGGAATTTCTGATTCCCTTGAAAAATTCAGAATTGATTAGTGTGATATTTTCATTTGTAATGAGAAATATACATTTGGTTTTAGTTCCTGTTTCTAGTGTAGAGCCCCTAAAACTCTTGGGATTTCCTAAATAAGGAGAATGATGAAGGTATCTTTTGATATGTGAATGAGATGACTTTTAGAAGCACCTAAGGGTGGGGGCTGGTTGCTAGAAGAACCAACCATGTGATTAGAGCGTAGGAATTTTTAGTCCTTCTCCTGATCTTTGGGGAGGGGAGAGGGGCTAGAGATTGAGTTCAATCACTGATGACCAATGATTTAATCAATCATGTCTATGTAACGAAGCTTCCATAAAACCCCAAAAGAGAATTTTGGAGAGTCTCCCAGTTGGTGAACATGTGGAGAATGGGCATAGGAGCTCTGGGCCCTTTCCCACATACCTTGCCCTATGCATCTCATCCATCTGTCTGTTTCTGAGTTACATCCTTTTATAATAAACCAATCAACTAGTAAGTAAAATGTTTCTTTGAGTTCTGTGAGTCTAGTAAATTGATCAAACCGAAGAGTGAGTTGTGGGAACTTCTGATTTATAGCCAGTGGGTTAGAAGGCAAAGTGACAACCTGGACTACTGATTGGTATTGAAATGGAGGGGCAGGGGCAGTCTGGTGGGCCTGAGCCCTCAACTCATGGAATTTGATGTTATCTTGGGGTACCTAGGGTCAGAATCAAGTTGAATTGTAGGACATCCAGCTGATGTTAGAGAACTGCTTGTTGGGAAATCCCTCACATCCACAACATGTTACAATTGGGGGTAGAACCCAAACAATTAGGGACTCTGAACTGGCTCCCCAAAGCCAGCAGGGGGAGCAAGACTTGGCTGCCATCTTGGGATGGGGTCTGGACTTCTGATCTCACTGCAGTTCCCACTGTTCCTCATCTACAGAGACAGTGTACTCCCCCCATAAGCACTTCAGCGGGCTTCCCTGATACAGAAGATAAACAAAAACAATTAAAAACTCCAATTTAGGACCTACAGGTAAAAATTCTGGGGCGATGCCAGAAGAATGAATAGTGATTTGTTGAAGAGAGAAGACCTCAGGCCAAAGCCGAGTTGGAGGTGAATTGAGCTAAGCCATTTAGCCTCTTTACTCCAGAACTTCTCTGTTCAAATACATCACACATATAAACATATTGTCCAAGGAACAGTTCTCAGGCTCTAAGCCACAGCATGGGACTTGCATGCCAGCCATGTTCTCCCAGACTCTTCTCAGTTTAGAGGCCATTTCCCTTTGAAACACTGTCTTGTCTTCCCTTTCTTGATTTGCTTGGAGCCATGTTACAAATTATTCCACCTCTGAGCTGCTCAGAGTCAGACATTTTGCTCAATTTGTTGCAAGGACTATTATAAAAATCCATCTAAGATCAAATCTCTTCTCTTTCTTTTCAAAAAGGTTTCTAATGCTAATGGGGGAACAGAGCCAAGCTTCTCCCTTCCCTAGGCCCTGGAACGGGGGGCTTGCCCTTGCTTCCCTTTCCCATCCATAGCTCCAACCAGGCTTCTGGAAAGGGGACTAACTGCTTTATCCCCAAGCTTCTCATTTCACCTGTCACAATGGGGAGGAAAGCAGGGGCTGATAGGAATCCCCCAAGGAGTTCTCTGTCTATTAGGCTATTCATGAAGAGACCATTCCCAGGGCTTCAGATTTCAAGATGGGGAGATTAGCAAGGGGCCTTCCAACCAGGCAGACGGGGCATGGACTCTTCATTTTCCTCTTCTGGATGTTCGTCTTCAGAACTAAGAGGCTGCCATCTCTGAGGAAGATGGGAGCTGCCACTTGCCCTGGCTCTAAGGGCCAATGGGTGGGTGAGGGAGGGTTACAGACAGAATTGCTAACAGATTGGCATTGCTCTTAGGTCTCACTCCATAGTGAAATCAAAGAGAGAGCTCACCTATACTAGTTTCAAAGACAACAAGCAGAAGAATTCCACTTCCTTTTACTGTTCTATTCTTTCCATGCTCTCTTCCCCTACCCCTTACACACAAAATAATAAAGCATCATGAATTTCAGAATTGGAATATACTTTAAAAACCTTTGGCCTACCGACTCTCCTCATGTTACATATGAGAAAACAGTCAGAGAAAGAGGTACAGTGGCTTGTCCAAAGTCACACTGGAAAGTGCCAGGACAAGGATGGGAATAGAGCGCTTCTAACTTTTTTCTCTTTTTCTCAGTTCCAATGGTTCCCAACCCTCGGTTGTAAGCATACAGCTTTCATCATTTTTGACATATCTGCAAACACCTGTGCTATTACTTAATCCTTTTTCTTTAGCCAGGCCCACTTTTTACTTAAGTGTAGTTACTTTAAAAGGAAACTATATCACTAATGCCAATGAAAAAGCAATACTGTTTGCTCTAAAGACTGGAGACTAAAGGGCAAATGTAATTAATGGAAAACAGTGTTAATGAAACCTACCTGGATATTTGATCTATTGAAGGCTGTCACTCCGAGACCTATTTATTTGGGTTAAAATGGGAGTTATGGTTTTGATAAGAGTTAAAGAAATCCTAACACCTGATGAGACATTCTCCTTATAGGGAAAACAGAAAATTGAAATGGGAGTAACCTTCCTGAAAACCATGAATGCTGCTCCATGCACCAGCAAAGTTTTCTCCCAACACCTGTGGGAAATTTGCTGCACTAGATGGTCCTGCTTCCAGAAGGAGTGTTTTCCCTTCTCAGGGGTAGGACTCCACAGATGCAGAAGACACGTGCAGTATTCCTCACACATTTCAAAAAGTGTGGGCAGGGTTTCTGGAAAAGAATAGCTTCTTTGAGGTCATTCCTTGTCAGCTGGCGGAGCTTCTCCCAACTTTCTGGCTGGGAACATCCTGGATAGGGAAGCAAGGTCCTGGAAGTTGATTAGGGAAATTCTTGGATCTGAGAGATGGTGAGATGATTTTCTGTACACTAGATTTTCTTTATTTCCTCTTTATTGCTGTCCCCAGAAGTCAGCATATGACCCACATCACTTCTCTCAGTGAGTGATACCAGGAATAAACTGGATTCCCTTCCCTGTGGGAATATCAAACACTCTGTATATTATCTGAGACTTGGAATTCTAGGTGAAATCGGGTCTGTTTCAAGCATAGCGTGGAGGTGTAATCTTAGTATTGTCACAACAAGTAATGACCCAGCTGGCAAGTAGTTCTTAACCACCTGTCACTGCATGAGGTGAGGGGTCACAGAAATAAATTACACATCATAATGCATCATGTCTGTATGTAGAAGGTCTCTGTGTAGTTGAGACAAATTTCATTCATATCAAAGAGTATCGAGGACGTACATGCTAGATAATGCTGATGGGTGGTCTGAGAATGTTTTGGAAACCTTAAGGAGGGAATGAGGCCAGGGGCTTGAGGGGGCAGGGGAAGGTTTGTGAAGGAGTTAGGATTTTTTGCAAGAGGGACCTCCTTCTCTCTATTTTCCTCTGGTCTTCCTCCTCCCCCTTTTTGCCCTCTTCCAGAACAGGGGCAAAGTTTGCACTGGCAGAGGGCGGGGCATTGGCTCTTGCCCCTAGATGTGGGCTGAACAAGCATCCCGGAAGCCTGTGCTGGTGGGAGGTTGGCCAGGTGGACAGTGCCCACGCTGTTGCCCATGAGATCCTCGAAGACAGATTTACCAGTTGCCAAATTCTCCTTGTAGCCCACTCTCCTCTCTGTGGCCCTGCACAGCAATTTCTGAGGACTAGTGAGGGAGGAGACGGCTCAGGAAGGCAGAAGAGGGGTCATCACATACAACCTATGGGATTCATAGGGCCACCTCTGGCAATTTTCTGAGCACACATTGGATCTGCTTTTACAAGACCCCCTCAGGCCAGAGGGAGGACATCAGCTGACACAGGCTGACACAAGCTCCCTGGACAAGTGCTCTGGCAGGGAATCAGAAGGGAGTGCCAGCTTGGACCCTGAGCCTCCATTTTCTCATCTGTCATACTGACCATCTTTTTATGAAGATCCTTTTCCAGATTTGGAGGGAAAATGAGAGAATGAGGCAAATAGTAGGGGGCAGAGAGAGAAGACAGAGGGGGAGAGAGAGAGAAGGGGTAGGTAGGGAAAACAGCAGTAAAGCAAAATGGTAGGGTCACTGGGCAGACAGGAAACGTGGGAACTCAGGAAAAGAGCAGGCAGACATGTTTGTTAAGGAATAATAGCACCTTAAATATCCAGGGAACACACACACACACACACACACACACACACACACGACTGCCTGTTTTATCTTTGTGCCTCTGGTGGGGCTGCATGTGTCCTATCCAAGTCTGATGTCAGGTATGCATCTAAGTTTTGACAAGCATAAACTTGCAAAATTGTGGGGGAAAATGCAAAAATCACAATATAGAATTAAGTATAAAAGTGCATTTATTTAGAATGTCAAAATACTTCACAACACAATAAATGTTTTACAAAGCTGATCTCTGCAACAAATGTCTTAAAATCTGGAAACTAATAATATTTTTATTAATTAGTTTCTTGACAAAATACTTTTTCTGCCCTACATTCTTTTCAATCACTTCCTCATATAGCAACAACTTCATGAAACCATTTTCTGCAGAGGGAAAGAAAAGATCATTCAGCTTTCTCTCCAGCACAGATGATGAAAATCTGTTTTTTTTAACAGCCAGGTTTAGGATACATGAACACAGAACAAAAGGACTTGCTGTTTGTAGTACTGCTACAAGTTTGGGACTAACAAATAGAGGAATTCCAATATGTTTCACTTTTGTCAGAATCCCATCAAAAAGGAAAAAGGTATAATGGACTTATAATTATACATGCTGCATTATTGAATGCAAATTCAATGTATCATCATAATTGAATTGAATCATTATAATTCAGTATATCGTTAGCAGATGATTTAAAATTTGGCCTTAATTAAATTAATTTTATAGAGTTGAATGTATCCTAACTGTCCAACAATAGAGAATTGGTTAACTATGCCAATGTTCCAGAAGCATATTCTTTAATCATTTAGTATAATTTTTGTGAACATAGATTGTTGGCCTGAAAAGATTTTCTTTATATGTTAAATAAAAGGCATATTATAAGGGCATAATCTCACTTTTTTAAATGTTAAAAATGTGAATGTATGTATATTATATATCTACATCTATATCCATATCTATACCTGTGTGTATATCTACATCTACATATCTATCAACTAAGTGTCATCATCATAGGAAAAACTGAAGCATAGAAAAATGTCTGGAAGGTTATAGGTCTTGGTATTAGTAAGAGAAGTTTCTCTAGAAAGATAGTAAAATAAATATATCCCTTGACAAAAAAAAAAAAGAAAGAAAGAAAAGAAAGATGGTAATGAAGTTTTTTCTTGTCTATTATTTCATTTTTCTGCAATAACTGTGTTACTGTCGTTTTTTTAATGTCTATTTTTGAAAGAGAATGAGAGAGTATGAGGGAGTACATGAACGGAGTGGGCAGAGAGATATGGAAAAAGAGAATCCCATGCAGGCTCCCCATTTTCAGCACAGAGCCCAACACGGAGCTCGAAATCATGAACCATGAGATCCCATGAGATCATGACCTGAACCTAAATCAAGAGTTGGACACTTAACCGACTGAGCCACCCAGGCGGCCCTGATTATGTTACTGTTGTAACAACAGGAAAATAAACAGAATTATTTAACGTATAATTAAAGAAAAACAAAACTCAAGTAGCTTCTCTCATCCCCCACTCAGCCAGTCATAGGCATGAAAGAACCCTGTGGAGTAAAGGTTAAGAAGCAGTGTGCATGTGTGTGTGTGTGTGTGTGTGTGTGTGTGAGTGTGGGGGGCACGCATCTGCAAGCAGACATGCTGCCTTGAGTACTCACACCTGGCTTAGCTCTGCCTGCATATCACTGAAATCTTGGTGAGAAGCCTTCAGTGTCCACTCTGGTTCAATCCCTCAGCCCTCTTGACAAGCCAAAGGCTGGAGAGGGGAGACAAGGCTCCGTGAGGATTTGATAGGACGTATTACCTTAGAGGAGATGCTTCTCTCCCTGTACACTCTGAGGGATTTGTAAACAGGGTGAAGGGGAGGGCAACCCTTGTTCTCCTGAGTGAAACTCTGTGAAGGGAAGGATAACTGGAGTTTGAGATGCCAAAATGAAGGAAAGGTGGATACCGATGAACACCCCAGAGCCTCCCCTCCTGTGGTCCCCATCTCAAACTCAAAACCTCTCCTAGGTGCCCATGATACTTTGGAGAAGTAGTTTAATGTTCAGTTTCTAAGACAATCTTTGAGCCCACATACCCACCAACACACACAGCAATGCCTTGCTGCTGCCCAGAAGGCACCCTCTGGGAGCATGAGTCTAGTTCAGGGAAGGGGCCATCATGTACTATGTGAAGTCCCCTCCTCTCCTTCTCCAGATGTCTCTGGATTCTGACAGTCTCCCTTCAGAAACAAAAAGAAGTGGAAAGTGTGTCTCCATTTTGGGTTAATGATGTCCTGGGCTCCCTTCCCCGCTTTTCCTGAGCCAGAGTGTTCTGCCCACAGGAACACCCAGGCCTTGGGCTGAGCCCCTCCCCACAATCTACCTGGGGAGCCCTCAAATCAATGTTCTCTCAAACAGGGCACACTTGACCACACTCCTTACCTTCCCACCCTAGAGTGCCCCATGCCCCATGGAGTAAATGAAGAAAATCCCAGGATAGTTGGCCAAGATTCCTTTCCCAGAATGGGCAGCCATCCAGAGCTACATACTTGTCAAACTCCTCCTGTTCATATGTGGACCTTTTATAGAGTCCTCAGATCAGAGAAGATGAGACCCAGCTCATCTTTTAAGGGAGACTTGTATTATTCCTTACGGACAGATGATTGCTCTCATACCTCCTTTCTCCCAGATCATCTCGTCCTCTCTATTACCTTTTAATTAATTCTAAAATCCCTCCTCGTCATAGAAGCCCCCTAGGACTAAAATGCAGGAAGAGGCATACCCTCTCCACCCTCTGAGCCTCCTTCTGGCTCCTTGGGCTGAGCTGGGGGCTCAGGGAGTGAGAGGCAGGCACTCCAGCCCCCTGAACTTCAGACTGTTTCCATGGCACTTCCAAACACATGAAGAATGACATTTATTAGTATATGAAATTTTGGTTCCAAATTTAGGAAGAGAAACCTCTTCATTTGAAATTATTATTGTTTCCTGCAAGAGAGACAGCCCTCAACTTCCCTTGTCTTGCAACCAAGGAGTGGTTGCTCTGACAGTTTATGGTTTAGGGCACTCAGGTCAAGTCAGACTCAGGGCAACTGGGACATAACTGACAAGGTAATATGCAGAACAAATTTCTACCCGGCATCTTAAAGTACCTTTTTTTTAAACTGCTGATTTTTACTGTGAATAATTTTAAAATTGTCTTTTTTTCATTGTAGAAACTAGAAAATTCTGAAAAGTGCAAGTACTCATAAACATTCACCATAATACCACCAACCTGTGATTGTAAATATTTTTGCATTCGTGCATATCCTACTACCCTTCTCTATGCATGCTTATAGGCATGAACTCACCAGCCGCCTAGACATCAATGCCCAATCCCTAATCTCCCTACTGTATAGAAGCTGTTTTCTTGCTGTTCCTTCCTGCAAATAGATAGCATAGGTATAACCTACAAAACTGGATGATACTATACATAGCATATTACAATTTACATTTTTTACTTAATCATATGTCAAGGTCAAATTCCTCCTGTTATAATTAAATTTACTTGCAACAGGATTGTTATGACTGCATAGTATTTCATCATATAGTTGTACTATAACTGAATTAACCATTCTCCCATTGCTCATTTAGGCAGCTTCCAATGTTGCAATGTCACCAGTTACCAATGTTACCACAGAGAAGAACCTTATAAACATATCACTGTAAATATATCTGATTGCTTTCTTCCCATTTGTTCCTAGAAGCAAAATCTTTGGGTCAAAGAGAATAAACATCTTAATAGCTTTGCATGCACATTGGAAAATTCCAAAAGGCTCTCTTGGAATGGAGGGGCAATGAATAAAGACAGCTCTGGAACACTCCAGGCGGAGGCTGGGGGTGGAGTGGCCCAGGTGTTGACAACCATTTCATAGCAGGTGGCCAGCACGAAATAGGAACCTTGAGTTCCTTGGGAAGATGGAAGCAAGAAGATGCCCATTACATCCCCCAACAAAGGGTAGTCTGGGAGAAGGTGGCACGAGGCTTAGAAGCCCCCATTTTATGTTCTTAAACTACCATATGCTGGATAGGATCTTGGAAAATATGGCTTGAGGGACTTGCCACACACACATTACCACCTGCCAAACCCTGAGCTTCAGAGACACTCTTCTCTGGTGTTTGAAAAGCCAGAAGGTCTGTATTTTCTCTCCATAGCCCTTGGCATCTTTTTCCCTTGTCACCCTCCCTCCCTCCATGCTACTCCAGGGATCAGCTCGGGGAAACCATAGCTCCCTGTATTCATCTCCCTCAACTTTCCAGCTTTCTTATACCTCCGTAGTTAATTTATCCAATATGTCAGACAGGGTCTACTGTATGCCAGGTACTATGTAATATCTGAGGGGTGAAAACATGTACAAGAAATGCCCCTGCCTATGTAGTTAAGAGTCTATTGATAGATATTGATAGACTGTAAACTGATTTGCAGATCACTAAAATACAGTTGGTAACTTCTGGGTTTTTTTCACTCACATATTTTTAGAGTAATACCTTGCAAACTGTGAGCACTTGAAAATATTTGATGAATGAATACTTGAATGAATAAGTGCATTCAAAGGGTTGTGCCCTTCAAGTAAAACATTAACTCACCTTTTTAAAGTTTTGTATTGAGATTTAATTTATATGTTATAGAATTTACTTGTCTTTAGTATACTATTAAAGTTTTTAGTATGTTTACATAGTTGTGTAGCCATTACCCCAATGTGATTTTAGAACATTTCCATCAGTCCCAAGAGAAACCTCATGTCCACTTGTGCTCACTTCCAATTTCTCAGTCTCGCCTGCCCCATGCTAGCCAATCACTATTCTCCTTTCTGTCTCTACTGATTTGCCTATTCTGGATGTTTTGTATAAATGGAACCATAAATGTGTAGTGGTATCCATGTCTGGCATTTTTCAGTGAGCATAATGCTTATGATGTTCATCCTATGTTTGTATAAGTACTTTATTCCTTTTAATTGCAGAGTGATAGTCCATTGTGTACATACACCACATTTTTTTGAATCAGCTGATGAGCATTTGATTTGTTTCCACTTTTTGGCTGTTCTGAATAAAGCTACTGTAAAAATTCATGTATAGTCTTTGTGGGGGCAAGTATTTTTATTTCTCTTGGGAAGGACTGGAATTGCTAAGCAAAATAGGGGTATATTTTGAGCAAAGATTTTTTTTTCCTTATTTTTATTTTATTTTATTTTGTTTTATTTTATTTTATTTTAGTTAGTTAGTTAGTAACTAATTAGTTAGTTAGTTAGTTAGTAACTAATTTTATTTTATTTTAGTTAGTAACTAATGTTACTTCGATGTAGCATTAGTTCCAGGTGTACAACCTGGTGATTGGACAAGACTATACATTATGCTCTGCTCACCACAAGTGTAGCCATCATCTGTCACCAGAAACACTACAACAATATCACTATCTTCGCTATGCTGTGCCTTTTATTCCTGTGACTTATTCGTTCCATAACTGGAAACCTGTATCTCCCACTCCCGTTCACCTTTTTTTTTGAGCAAAGACATAAACAGCCATTTATGGCAGGAGGACATGGCTCAGCAAGATGGATCTAAAACCTGAGGTTCGGAAGCAGACACACAAGTGTGACTCTCCCAGGCCACTTCCTAACAGGGCAAAGCCTAAGCTGTGCCTCCCTTTTTTCATACTTCTCTTTAACCTGCACATCATCCTTCAGTAAATGTTTCTTTCCAAGGCTGATCGTGGCTTATTCAGTTTTTACAGGGAGTTGAGGTGTGGGAAAGTTTTCCCAGATTGATCCATTCTTAAAATTATTATTTTTTCTTAACACAAATGGAATATATGTTTATTAGATAAATATTAGATTCTGCAATATAAATTTAAAGAAAAACTAAGAAAAGTAAAATGATCTAAAATGTCACCACCCAGACACAATCACAATTAATATTCTGGTACATATCTTTCCATAGTTAGATAAATGATAGATAGATAGATAGATAGATAGATGTATTCATGTCAATGTAATGTCAATGTCAATTCTGATATCTATTTTTTCACCTAATATATCCTATTTTTCTGTCTTTACATTGTTATATTTAATGACTATACACTTTTATACAATCACAATGAGATTTAATTTATTTAACTAAATCCTTATCATCAGGCATGCAATTTGTTCCAAAAATTTTTTGCAGTTGTTAAGGAATACTTTAGTGAGTGCAGCTTAGTTAATTTTATACATATTAATCAATATTTTTAATTTTTATAGAACATGTACACATTTTTTGAAGGAATACTTTGAAGGCTTTGGTTGATATTGACAATCGCTATCCAAAAAGTGTAATCTGCTTTATACTCTTATCAGCCATGCATGAGAGAGTTTAGTCCCTGCATTTCCACTAAAACTGTCTCACCATAAAAAAATAAACAAAATCCAAAATTTACCAATAGGCAGAAAGTGACATCTTTTGAAATTAAGCTATTATCTTCTGATAACTAGTGAGTTTGATAACTTTTCACATACGTGAGGGCTATTTACAGTTCCTTTTTGGATCACTCACACTATTCCAGGGGGGCATCACAGGTCTTCCTTCCCTTCATCTCCTGTCTGATATTCTTCCAAGCATACATACTCAAAAACTCTTGCCCTTCACTCACACCTTGGATAAAAGGCTAATGGAATGACAGGTGAACCCTGCTCCACCTGCCACCACAGTAAGACCATGAGGCCCACTCCCGTGGCATAGGAAATATGCTCTGCTGCCCACAGACCGCCTGGTACCCATTGAGGTTGACTCAACCGATATCTAAACCACAAAGCTCCCAACTCAGTTGGATCGAGTTTTATGACAGGATGAAAGCACAGGCTTTTGGAACCCCATGTTTTGGCACTAGCATCTTTTATCGGAAGGGCTAGTGTGTGGGTGGTGGTGACCAGCTGTTCTTCTTTCCCCTTAGAGTCAGAGCAAAGGAAGTGAGATCAAATTATAATATAAAGGATTCCAGTTAGACAAAAGAAGTAACTTATTGCCAAGAAAGGTTGTAGAGTGCTACACCTAAGGAAATCTTTGATGAGGGTGAATTATCTGTGGCTCAGTTGGACCCCTGCCCAAGAGTAGAGGAAGGGCCTTAGCTCAGGCCTAAGGTGACAAGCTCTGGCTTAGCACATGAGTGTGCTGGCTTCCTGCATGCCTACCACCACCTGACAGGTTGTGGATCTTTCTTGGGACTAAGAGTTTAGAGATATAACACACTTTGGGCATCTCCATCCCATTTTAGAATAAATAATATAATCTGAGGTTAGGTTTCTAGAATTGGAGAGAGAAACAGAAGCAAAGGGAAGTTATATCATTAAAAGCTGACTGTTAGGTTTTGGGCTAGGTGCTTTAAAAACTATCTCAAATTTTTATGATCATAAATGAGGAAAGTGAGGCACAAAGGTATGGCCCAAGATCACATACTAAATGACAGGACTGGTATCCACACCTAGAGATGTTTTGGCTCCAACACTCTTTTCCACTGACCATATTACTGTGGAAATAACTGCTTCAGGAGATGGGGATATTTAAGAATATACACTATTTACATTGGACAGTGAGCAGTCAATTACCTTGGCCATCGTAGTCTTCCTGGAGTCTAAGTATTTTCCTGATCCAGGTGGAGCAGGCAGGACTTGCCTGGGTCTCCTGAGGCTGAACCTCTTTCTGCTTTCATTGTCTTTTGGTTTCTCAGCCATAAACAATCATCTTGTTCTTCTACTCCACTTAACACAACAGTGTGCACTATGCAGGAGACACAGGTAGGGGAAAAAGATAGAAAGTCAAATCTTGACTCTATGACTTAGCAGCTGAGTGAAATCAAGGAACATTAGTAAATTTTTTGTGTCTCCATCACTTCATCTGTAAAATGGGGTCACAGTTTGGGTGTAAAGATTAAAGAATTAATCATTTAAGTATTTAGAATAGTACTTGGAATAAAAGTTCTAAAGTAATGTTAGCTTTCATTATTTAGGTGGAAACAAGACTTGTACATATGGGAAAAAAACAGTATGCTTAATTTGTCCTCCCTCCTTCCCTTCCTTCCTTTCTTCCTTCCCCCCGACCCCCATCAATAAACATTCATGGTAAGTCCACTACATGCCAGACATTATGCTAGGTACTGTAGTATGTACTTTGATTTCATTCTATTCTAACCCTAGTACTATCTAGTATTTCCTGCTAGAGACAGACAAGGTTATTGTGCCTGTGCAAACCATTAGCAGCTCTTTTGCTAACACCTGAAGACATCAAGAGAGAGGAATTAACCAGAATGTAAGAAACACAAAAAATTTCCAGTACTGTCTTGTATGAACTTTTCATGTCCTTGCAGTTGAAAAACTGAGCCAGGAGATGCTGAGAGACTTCACAATGCCCCACAGTCAGTTATCCAGAAAGTCAGGACTCAAAACTATGACTTCTGAGTATCTTATAATCTCTTTCCATAAGTGTTTCTGCTTTTTCTAACCAATAGGCTGGGTGGAGTGCCACAGGGACTAAATCATTGATAGTCACATATTATCTTGGCATCTTGCATGGTACATTGCAGGCCAGATGTGTTTCTGCTCAGCCTTTTCCCCTTATTACAAATTTCTACTCACTAATCATGTTGGCAGGGGTGGGGGCTGAAGGGGGTGCATTGTAGTAGCAACAAATCCAACCTCCAACCTCCAACCATCACATCTGGCTTGCAGGTGTCCCTCATGCCCTCAGAGATGGTGCCTTGCACGGGAGTGGAGACCTCTGTCAAATGGCCCCAGCTGTCCTCTGAGACGCCAGGCATCTGGGGATGATGAAAAAGGTCTGGTCTCTGACTTCACCCAGTCTCCCATGTGCTCTCTCTCCTTGCTGTAAATTCTCTGTGGTTTCCAGCCTTGCAGGCAAACCTAAAGCCATTTTCCCTGGAAACATTCCCCATCTCTGATACTTATTAGCTGTGTGATCTTCAACTAGTCATTAGCTTCTCCAGGTCTCAATCCTCATTTGCAATAACCAGACATGTTCCCTATCTCTCCCAGCTTTGCAATAATGTAAAGTTTGTCTTTTCAGCATTTAATGCATTGCCAGATATTTATTAACCACCAGCCATGTGTCCAGTTCTTTTCTAGGGAATATAAGTAGAGCTTTGCAACACTTTTTATAAATGGCATACATATAAAGTGATTTGTGCAGCTCACCAGGATAAGCAGATGAGGCCACCTGCAGCCAGAAGTCCTATTCTGAGGCTCCATACCCTACTCAGCAGCCCCAAGGTCTATCTTGGGATACCTCCAAAACCATTGCAACACACCAGCCAGGAGGATCTACTAACATCCAGAGGTTCTCTATGTCTCAAGCCATATGGAAGTTTACAGTCTCTCTGGGGATGTGTGACACTCAAAATGGTGTTGAACAGCTTAGTGCACACTTCAGTAAGTGCTGCACTGCTGCTAGTATGGAGAAGTGCAGTAACTCAGGGGTGGCCAACAACAGTGTGGTGAAGGAGGCTGGGAGGCTTCCTCTAGGGATGATGCCAGCTCAGAAACATCAGGCTTGGATTTAGATCACATCAAGTTTGGAGGCAGAGAACTACAGAGACTCCATGGAGAATTAGAAGACCTTGATTCCAGTTCTGTCCCCAACACTGAATCACTCTTTGACAAACAAGTGATGTCAGTTCCATGTGCCCCTCTACTCTTACTAGCCAGTGGTGCCTGTGGGACCTGCTAAGACAAGCTCAAAGCCCATGGTGGAGTTCAAATGCATGAGTGAAAGCAAATATATTGGTCAGGAATGAAAGGCTAGGTTAATGTCAGGGGTTAGAATTAGCCCTGGATCAGGAAAGCCAATGTTAGCATCATGATCATAGAGGATTTTGCCCTGGTGTGTTCATTAATGGATGCCAAATGCTCAAAACAATGCTGGGCTCATCATGGAGACTCTACAAATAGTTATTGACTGAGAGACAAAGAGTGGCTCCAGTGACTTCCAGGCCTGACTAAAACTGAGGAGCTAGTGTGACTAACCACTCCCCATTGGAAACAGAATGAGGTTATGGGGAGTCATGAGGCAGGCATTTAGAAAAGAAATAGCAGACAGCACCAGACTGATGGGGAGGTCAGTGGAGGGCTGTGGAAGAATGTGGAAGTACCAGCTCCCCAAAACACACCCTGCAGGTTTTTCAGGGGAGGAGGGGGAGGAGGAGCCTGATGGGGCTGAAAGAAGATAGAAGCTATCCAAGTGAGGGAGAGGGAGGGGTAAGTGTGGTAGCCCCTTTGACTCTCTATTTCACAAAGAAACAGATTCTTGAGGGACTGTCAGTCTAGGTGAGTGGTCTCAGTCCTCAGGGACTCTGTTGCTTTCCTTAGTAACTTCCTGCTCTGGCCATTGGCTCTCTAGGGTTTTAATCCCCACCCACCTCCCAGAAGCCATAATGCTGACCCTGACCAGAAGGGGGATTGTAATGAGCAGGAACTTAGAATCCTAGCTTTATCAGGTGGCTCATATTGCTTAGCAGACATATTAAAGAAGAGTCTTAAAATTGTATTCAATTTAGAACTGTATTTTTCTATGAGTTTTTGATTCTTTTCCTTCCTCCTTTGGCTAGAGGTTACAATAAAACACAAGACTACTTGGAATAAACATCAGACTGGATGTACACTCAGTGACAGCCAGAAAAGGGTAAAGAAGAGCCAAGAATGAGAGCTCAGGTGGGAGAATGAGACGTTTGCAGGTGTCACCTCTCCTCAGTGGTCTGAGCCCTCCCACGCCTGGGCTCTCTCACTTAGTTGCCTCACCTAGGAGCTTCCCCCACCCTCCTACTTTTCCTGCCCAGTCCTCATCAGGGATGGAGGATGTCCATGCTGTGCACCACAGAACAGGATTCTGTTTATTGTTCTTCCCAGGTGGTCCACTGAAGGTACCAAGGCTACGCAGCAAGTCTCTTTCCAGGGATCCAGAAAATGACTCAAGTCCTGTGCTATATATTCAGGATGGCTTGCCCCTGTCTAGGAGCACTGGCTCTCACTTCCAAGGGCTGGTTTAGACTTCTTTAGAGCCTATAGAAGCTGTAGAAGTTTTCATTGGAATGGGGTTCAAAAAAATGCAAAGAGGAATATGTAGGAAAAGAAGGTAAGGGAGGATTAGACCTTTAGTAAAGATTGGACACCTACTCTTTGTACACTTTATATTTTCTTACAATTTTGAAAGGTCGGTGTCATTATCTCCATTTAACAGATGAGGGAACTGAGGCTCAGGGAAGTTTATGGACTTGTCCAAGAACTACACAGCTGCATGTGACAGACTTTGGCCTCTAGGATTATCTGCCTCCAGAGCTTATGTCCTTGCTACTCTTCTGGAAGAAAAGTAGAAAAGGATCCAGAGTTCACAGTCATCGCCAGGCCGTTTATGATATCCTGAGGAGACACCAGGACATTCATGATGGGACTTGGTGTCATCCCAGGGACTCAGAAGTGCTTTTCCAATTGTCTTCAGCCAAATGTAGAGTCTCACTAGGATTCTGAGCCCTCAAATTTGTGGAAAGCTCCAAATCTGAAGGGGAGTTCTCAGGAGAATTAATGAAAACCAGGAAAAATTTGATACAAATGATAACTGAGAGCCAAAGGGAAGCAGAGTGGGAATGTTGGTTGGGAAAAGGAACTGGACACAGATATGGAGCCTGAGAGCATTTGCAGGGCCTTCTGAGCAGAGTGAACAGGGTCGTGGTTGCTCCAGCAGCAGTGAGCCAAGGGTTGTAAAACCAATTTAGGACAAAGGGGGCGGGTTGCCTCTCCCTTCCTGGGAGGCCTGGGAAATTTAAACAGCCCAGTTCTAGGGAATCTAGCTGGAGGCAGAGTACAAGGGTGGGGGAAGGACTTCTTAAGTCTCTTTGCAAGCCTTGAGCCTGGAATTGTGGAATTCTAAGAAGCACATTCAAGAACAGACAGGGTATAATGGGGAATGCATTTAGCCACCGATTCGTTTGGAATGAAGTTGCTATGTGTTCTTCTAATGACATCAGGTGCCCAGACATGACAGCAATAAATGGAGAAGAATATTTATGTAAACAAAAGATATATAAATAGATGGGAGAGAGTAAACTAAATATAAACTCTCGTTCAAAGTCACTGTGAGAACAGCCACTGCTATTTTCAGAGGGGGGTGTGTAAGCATGAGCAGGGTGCTATTTATAGAAAGAAGGTTGTATGTAAACTCTGACCATCCATGCAGCTTGCAATGGTGGGCTATTCATCTCAGGCTGAAGTTTTGTTTTCTCATCCCTACCAGGAAGAAAACACTGGAGAAATAATAAATACTGTTTTTCCTCTTCCATATCCACATTTGTCTATATACATTCTCATACCTCTGTTCCTTTTCTTCTTGACCACCAGTCCCTAAATCCTATCATTCAGTCAGGCTCAGTCAGGTGTTTTCTACTTGAAGATATCTTCTTCAGGATCCAGATGCCCACTGCCCTGCTTGGGCTTCTGGTTACTCCCATCTGCTCTTTTGACATTGAGCACATTCACACATGTTACATTCTTTTCATTGGCCACTCTTCTGCCTCTGACTATGCTGTGAGCTCACTGTGGGCAAAGCTGAGACTTACTGATGTTTGTGTGCTAAGCACAGGGCTTGTACTCAAATTTGTTCACTCAATTGATCACTGACCTAAAGGAACTGACAACTTGTTAAGCAGAGAGGTTTTAAAAATTTTTTTAATGTTTTCATTTATTTTTGAGAGAGCAAGACAGAGTGAACAGGGGAGGGGCAGAGAGAGAGGGAGACACAGAATCCAAAGCAGGCTCCAGACTCTGAGCTGTCAACACAGAGCTCCACGCAGGGCGCAAACTCCTGAGCCGTGAGATCATGACCTGAGCCGAAGTTGGACGCTTAGCCAACTGAGCCACCCAGGACCCCTGAATTATTATTATTATTTTTAATGCCAAGGGTGCTAGGAGACTGGGCCATGACTGAGGGCTTGCTCAGGGACACATGGAAGACAACAATAACCTCTTACATCTTGTCTTGCCCTCTCAGGACTTTGCCCATCGTTCAGGGATGGTTGCCCTGATTCTTGGATTATGAATTTCATCCATAGTTTTTCTGTTTCCATATATTGGGTTCTTTCTGGCTATCTCCAGAACACAGAGCACTGCCTGGCTTCTTCCACTGTGAGTGGAATTACAGATCAGATCCCTGCTCTTCGGGGGTCTCTCTTTTGTGTGTCTCCCAGAAGAGGGCAGCACCTCCCTTAGGTTTCTTTCACCAGGCAGTGCAGCCCTTTCCAGCAATCTTAAAAGGAATCCTCATGGTAGCTTCAGTGGTAGACAGAATTGTCTTTAGTCTCTGCCTTTCAGATTCATGGGGAAAGGAGTTTGGGGAAAAGGTGGCTTGCATACTGGAAAGGAAGAATTTTCAGAATGTAATTTCTCCTCAGTGGCTTGAGAACCTGGTGCAATCAGAAGGCATCAGGGGCTCAGGTCCTCGGTGTTTGGGACCTCAGCAGAGCTTTTGTGTCCTGAAAACTGAGGGGCACTAGACAAGAGTCTAGGGCTGTACAGAAAGGGCTGTCTTGGTGGAAATTCCTGCTGCGCCCTTGCTTCATCTGTTAGGGGCAATGAGGGAGCACACAGCTGCCTCTGAGGCAGGACCTCAGAGGTTGGATGACATGCTATCTATCAATCACTCAGCTAGTCAGAGCTAGGACCAGCAAGGAGACCTGCTAATGGCTGTCGAGTGCTCTATCACCAGCCGGGACTGCTAAGGTCAGAGGCAGTATCCGAATTTCATTCCATCAACACTCAGCCCCACAATATGTTCCAGTTCTCACGATTAAAGATCACGTAGGGTCTGAGGCTATTGACTTGTTCTCATCCTTCAGTTAAATAGTCAGGAGGGCAGATAGGGGTGACATCATGGATAGAAATTGATGCTGGCAGATAGTTACCTGAAGCTCCTGATCAAGTTGGAAATGGGTCATTGAGGCAGGAAGGAAAGCAGGCATGGGACTGATACCTGTGATTGGTTCCTGGTGCTGTCTTTCTGACCTCTGTTTTTTTCTCTAACTCTGTTCTGAACGTCTTTAATTTGCAGGATGGCATATTTTCTGAAAACAAAAATAGCAGGTGGATAGAGGTTTCTGTCATGTTTGTGCTCTGTTGTTCTTATGCAAAGAAACTGAAATTGGAGGAGAGGCATCAGGAAAAGAGAAGGTGAGGAAAATTACCTACATGAGACCTGCATGGGGTTTTGGGGGCAAGGGGAGAGGGTGGAGGATTGGGTAGGTGGAATTTTCCCCCCTGGCCAAATGGTCCCATTCAGTGATAAACTCCTGACTTAACTCAGATTCCTAAACTCTGCTCTTGCTCCCAGGGAAATGGGGACCAATTTAAGAAAGCATCACATTAAGTGTTCTCACTCAGTAAAGCCTTGACCTAAGTTCAGCATTAGGCCAGGCTTCCTACGCACTACTCCTGGGTAGCACAATGGGAAATGGCAGCTATCTCCTCCCCTTCCCTTTCTGGGCACCTTCTGGCTGGAGGTCTCTGCGTGTGCTGGGAAATCATCACAATTGCTTTCAAGCCTCACAGGGCCAGCCTGAGCTTCCAGATTGCGTTTTGATATACATTTGCCTCTATTGCTCTTCCGATCAGCATTCACTCTGCATTTCCTGGTCTTTGTGGTTTGTCAGCCCCTTAACATTGCTTTAGCTTAGTTGGCGTGTGTGAGGATGAATTATGAGAGTTAAAAGCCTCCAAACCTCTGGCATGCTGGAACAGTTCCCCGAATGTGGGTCTGTTGCAAACTGCTGTCATCGCAACTTATATCAAAAACATCTCTTGCCCCCAGGACATAGCTGTGTTTTGAAAGCATTTCTGTCCTATGTTGCTTGAGCAGCTATTTGGGAGAGTTTTTTCCATTTCTGTCCAGTTTCTAGAGAGGGATTTTTAGCAATTGCTTTGTATATGGGATCTTCAGCTCCCCAGTCTGACTCTGGGAAAGAACTTGGCGCCCTTGTGAGATGGGTTCTACTTCCCGTCCTACTGCCAATCTGTTGGGTGACTTAGAACAAGTCACTGCTGTTCTTTAACACCTAATCTCACCAGCCTTGCATTATATTTCTGGACACAGAAAAGGAATGAGTTTTTCTGACAGTAGGCTGAGATAAGTCATTCTAAGTACAAACTGAATACAATCAGAGAGCTAAGGAAGCACGTGCTAATGGAGGTTAGTGAGTCAACAGAAAAATATTGCCATATTGGATGTACATCTGCCTATGTTTAAATCTTCATCTGAGAAAAGGGTGAAGTGCTGGAAAGCATTTAAAATCAACAAAGATGGGAAATGAGATAACAGCCTAGGACCTTTGGGACAGGACATACCACTGCTGGCCTCGTGAGGACAGCTGCTTTGACAGCCGTGCCCTCCAGAATATGCCGTGGGCCTCAGTCTGGCAGCAGGGTCCCTGGATGTGCCTGGTACCCGATAGGGACTCTGTAAATATTTGGGAAGTGAGTAGACAAGTGACTGTCCCTGTTTTGGGCTCATGCCACTTAGAGGGCATCCAGAGTGCAGGGGAGGGAGAGGCTTGGGCAAGAGGGATATTACTGCTGCTGGTTGATGGTGAGACTGACACTTTGTGAGAGCCCAGTCATTGGGAAAGCCCCATGCTTAAGTCTTGCCATGATACCCCAACCCATGATGGAGTCCCTAATTCAATGCCATGGAGGGAGATATGGGCCCAAAGAAGAAACCAGAGGGATGGAAGGGGAACAGTTTCTGGCAGGTCGACGCCAAACAAGACCTAAGATTCAAATTCAAGATACAACATAAACCAAGAGCCAAGGACAATTCTGCTTCTGCCTCTTCCTCTCTATCCAACCCTCTTGGGCTGCCCCTTTACATATTCATTTCCTTTGAAATAGCTCTGTGTGTATTTAAAACAAATAAAATATGGCAAAACTGGTTTTTGCAGGGGTTTACAGTGCTACAAGTTTTGACATATATACAGAATCTTATCACTACCACTACAATCAGAATACAGCACAACTCCATAATTACAAATAATACTCTCACACTACCCTTTTGGTTTCACATTTTCCTTGTGATCCAACCTCCTGACAACCCTGATCTTTTCTCTATCACTATAATGTTGTCTTTTTGAGAGTGTCATATAAATGGGATCATACAGGATGTCACCTTCTGAAACTAGCTTCTTTCACTCAGCATAATGCCTTTGAGATGCATCCAAGTTAGAGTGTGTATCAGTACTTCTTTATTATTATTTTTATTACTGAGTAGCATCCTATTGTATAAACTTACCATTGTTTACCCATTCACCTGTTCAAGGGCTTTGGGGTTGTTTTCAGTTTTGGGTGATTATGAATGGAGCTGCTATAAATATTTATGTACAGGTTTTTGTATCAATGTAGCTTTTCATTTCCCTTGGCTGAGTATCCAGGAGTGAGATCGCTAAATCACGTGATGAATATGTATTTAACTTTATAGAAACTGTCAAACTGTTTTTCCAGTTTGCATTTTCATCAGCACTTGATATTGTCAATATTTTTTATTGAGTCATTTTTTACTGAGCCATTCTAATAGGTGAGTAGTGGTGTTGCTTTATGTTGTTAATTCACATTTCCCTTAATGAGATATTCTTGGACATCTTTTCATGTGTCTATTTTCTATCTGTATATCCCTTTGGTGAAGTGTTCACCCTTTGGTAAACTCAAACCTTATGCCCATTTTTAAATGGGTTTGGTTATTTTCTTATTACTGAGTTTTGAGAGTTCTCTCTGTATTCTGAATACAAAACCTTTATCAGACACGATTTGCAAGTTTTTCCTCCTAATCTGTTTTTTCTTTTTTTATTATATTTATTTATTTTTTAGAGAGAGAGAGAGCCAGAGCATGAGCACAGGAGAGGCAGATAGAGAGAGGGAAACACAGAATCCAAAGCAGGCTCCAGGCTCTGAGCTGTCAGCACAGAGCCCAATGTGGGGCTTGAACTCATGAGCCACGAAATCATGACCTGAGCCAAAGTCCAATGCCCAACAGACTGAGCCACTCAGGCACCTCTGTTTTTTTTTCACTTTTTAACAAAGTTTTTAAACAAACTTTTAAAACAAATAGTACTTAATTTTGATTAAGTCCAATTTCTCAATGTTTTACTTTAGGAGTCTTGCTTTGGGGTTGTATCTAAGAAGTCCACATCTAATCCAAGATCGCAAGGATTTTCTCCTATGTTTTCTTCTAGAGTTTTTAAAGTTTTAGGTCTATGATCCACTTGGAGTTGACTCTTTTTTCCACTGAATTACCTTTGCACCTTGGTAAAAAATAAAATCAATCATATATGGATGGGTCCACCTCTAAGTTCTCCATCTTATTTAATTCATCTATTTGTCTATCTTATTATAAATACCGTATTGTCTTGGTTTACTATAGCTTTATAATAAGTCTTGAAATCAGGGAGTGTAAGTCATCCAACTTGGTTCTTCTCTTTCCAACTTGTTTTGTCTATGCTAGTCCCTTTACCTTTCCATATGGATTTTGGAATTAGCTTGACAATTTCTACCAAAAAAAAAAAAATCCCACTGGGATTTAGACTGGGACTGGGATTTTCATCTCTGCTATTTCAGTACATCTTTCCATTTATTGAAGTTTTCTTTGATTTCTGCTACCAGCATTTTGTAGCATGCATATCTTACACGTTTTGTTAGATTTACACCTAAATATTTTGGGTTTTAGATCTATTGCAAATTATATATATGTAATTTCAGTTTCCGATTGTTTATTGCTGCTATCTAGAAATATGATTGATTTTTGTTCATTGACCTTGCATCCTGTGACCTTTCTTAGTGTTTTATTAGTCCCAGGAATTTTTGTAGATTCCTTAAGAAGTTCTACATAGGCAATTGTGTCATCTGTGAATAGTGGTAACTTTCTTTGTTTCCAATTTACATGATTTTTATTCATTTTTCTTACTTTATTGCCCTAAGACTTCTAGTACAATGTTGAATAAGAGTGATGAGAATAGACATCCTTGCCTTGTTCCTGATCTCAGATGGGAAGCATTCTGTCTTCCAACCATAGGTGTAATGTTAGCCATAGACTTTTTTTATAGATGCCCTTTATCACGTGAGGAAGTTCCCTGCTATTCTTAGCTTGCTAAAATTTTGTGTTATGCATAGACATTAAATTTTGTCATACGCTCTTTCTGCATCAATTGATACTACGTTGTTTTTCTTTAGACACTAATGTGATGTATTATATTGATTGATTTTAAACATTGCATTCTTGGAATAAGCCCCTTTTTGTCATAGCAAATTATTGTTTTTATACTCATGCTCATTTTTTACCTTATTTTGGCTAATATATCTCTATTACCTACCCAGAAGGTTAGCTCTTTTTTTTTTTTTGGCTGAAATTTTTTTTTTGTAATTTAACTTTATTTTTTATTTTTTAAAATTTACGTCCAAATTAGTTAGTATATAGTGAAGCAATGATTTCAGGAGTAGATTCCTTAATGCCCCCTTACCCATTTAGCCCATCCCCCCTTCCACAACCCTTCCAGCAACCCTCAGTTTGCTCTCCATATTTATGAGTCTCTTCTGTTTTGTCCCCCTCCCAGTTTTTATATTATTTTTGTTTCCCTTCCCTTACGTTCATCTGTTTTGTCTCTTAAAGTCCTCATATGAGTGAAGTCATATGATTTTTGTCTTTCTCTGACTGACTAATTTCACGTAGCATAATACCCCCCAGTTCCTTCCATGTAGTTGCAAATGACAAGATTTCATTCTTTTTGATTGCCAAGTAATACTACATTGTGTGTGTGTGTATATGTATATATACGTATATACATATAATATATATATATATATATATATATATATATATACACATATTTATTTCATCTATTTCATCACATTTTCTTTATCCATTCATCCATCAATGGACATTTGGGCTCTTTCCATACTTTGGCTATTGTTGATAGTGCTGCTATAAACATGGGGGTGCATGTGTCCCTTCAAACAGAAAGTTACCTCTTAAAGGTATCTCTTGTCTTCCTGGGCATCAGTTTCTGAGATGATTTGACTGAGATTTCCCTAAGGTCACTTTTTAGAGAAAGAATAGTGTGATGTGCACGTGGCAAAACCAAGGAGTTCCTATACTATAAAAGGAATCTTCCAAATAGGGTACCAGAGGATATTGACCATTTCATGGTTCCTGTACTATTCCCATTCATTCTTGATAGAATTTTCTGTTCCCCATCTCATTTCTAAGACAGAGACTTTGTGTGACTTTTAGTTCTAAATGTCTAATCTACTATACTCATTCATGTATTTATTCAACAAATATTTATTGAGAGCTTATTATATATCAGACACTCTGTTCAATATTTGGGATGCTATAGAAAGTAAAAATATAGTTCCCACCTTCATAGAACTTACAGTTTGGTAGGGGAATCAAATGTCAATCCAATAGACATAAATACTAACAGAAGAGAGCGCTGGTGGACCATTTTATGGTCATATATCATTTCTCTATATCAGGGCCCTAAGCTAAGAATCATGTCATATTACAATTCATATCCATCCTGACTTTTAAGACCATGTATAGGTCAGAGGGTTTTGCTTATGCTGGCTACCCATGATATTAGGATTTCAACTCCTGGCTAACTTGATGAGAAACTAAGGGAAGAATGATAGCTCCATGACTACACAAGACAGACTCATTCACACATTTCCTCTCCTCTTACAGTATGTTTTTAGTGGAGAGAATGCTCTAGAAGTAAAAAGGCCAAGTATCTTGAGAAACTAAACAAAGTGTGAGGGTGGAGTGGGGAAAAAAAGAAGGAAATTTTCAGGCTAGTTGGAATCTGGAAATTCTAGTTCCTCTCACTTACTGACATGAGGATTCCAAGTTGCCAAGTGCAGGAGAAGTGGGAAGAGAGTGAGGCAGAAAATATGGTGAAAATGTAACTTGTAAAAAAATTGCTGATGCATCCCTAGTATTCAAAATAAAGTAGAAGCCAAGCTAAGTTACTTAAGATTTTAGATATGAGAGTCTCTGAAATTCCATGGGGGCAGTAGATTTCTTGAATTTGGGGACAAGAAGCATCCCAAGAGATCAACTAGTCCAACCCCCTTATTTAGAAAATTAGGAAAATTAGACTTCCATAAAGTTGTCCAGCTTGTTAGTTGATGAGCTGACACTCAGACTCAGGACCTTGACTGCTTGAAGTGCTTTTTCATCTCTACCTCCTGTTGCTGGAGATTGAAATCCAAAAATAGCAAAATAATCATGAGATCACAGAAGCATTATGATCTCTGGACACCAGTGGAGAAATGAGAAAGTTGGGAAAGATAGCCATTTCTAAAGTTGGAGAGTCCAAATTGCATACTATTGACAAGATAATTATTATAACCAATATCAACTGAGAACTTACTATGTGCCAGTCACAGTTCTATATGCTGGACATGTATCAACTAATTTAATCCTTCAAAAAACCCTCTGAAATAGGTCTATGCAAGTCTATAAATATGAAAACTGAGGTACAAGGAGGTTAAGTAAGCTGCCTAAGGTTGCATAGTCAATAAATGGCAAAAGTGGGATTTAAATCTATGTGATCTAATTTCAGAGCCAGCCACTTAACCATATGCTAAAGTGTTTCAATGCAGACAGAATGCCAATTAGGTGCTCCTGTCCTAATTCCTCACACAAAGAATTCCACAATCGCTAGAACCAAATTTATTGCCACCTCCAGCCACCTGGTACCTGTACATCAGAAAACTTGAGCATCTTGTCTTTGAGGTAGACCTTAGAACAAAAAGCCTGTGTGCTGTCTTTGAAAGGGAAAATTCTGGTGGTTCTAAAAACCACTCATGCTGAAAGAAAGCTGACCACTGACCCCAATTACCAGTGTTTCCTTCTCCCACTTACTCTACTGCCCTGGGCAATGTGCCAGGGTCTATAAAGCATACTCACTCTCAATTCTTTTATAATTCTGTTCTGCCATTGTTAGCCTTCTGGGTATTACCCAGTGCCCATAAAGCATATTAAATTAATTTCTGCTGCCTCACTTGACATTTACATTTGAGAAGCAACTCTGTGATGGGGCAGAGAGGTTGTCTGGAAAAATACTAACTTAATGTCGAGTTGAGAGATGGGTACCAACTTCTTTTGATTACATAGGATATATGCCTATTCAATTATCTGATCATAACGGCCTACAGTCAGCTGGGACAGGCACTAACTGCCTCTAGGAATTAGAGGGTGGTCTATCAAAAGTCTTTCTTTGGAGGATAGACTTGAAAGACTTTCCTCCTGATTCCTATGCCAATGTCCCTGTTGAGTTCTGATCAAAATGGCAAGGTAGGCTCCTTCACACTTGCTTCAACAAGACTGGTGGAAAATAGGGATGAAAGTAATCCAAGAGATTAGCCGTAGAAGCATCTCTCACATCAGCTTTTTTTGCATTGTTCTTCCCACAACCACTGACTTGATTTTACTTTGTAGAGATCAGTGTTGTCGGTTTGTCCCTCTTGAACTCATCCTGTACTGACAGGAATGGACATGGGATAGTGTAGAGGTAGGAGAGGTAGTGGAATATACACTGGAATAGTATCCACAGATACTTAACATAGCTGTAATACTTCCCATTTCCATTTTCCCCCTACATTCAAAGTATTTTTACATGTGCTATTTATACATCTATTCACCAAACATTTATTGAATGTCTACTGTGTACCAGGTCCAGCACATATCCCAGGGCATATGCTTGGGGTACAGTAGAAATAAAAATAAACAAAAGATGTTTGCCTTTAAGGATCTAAACATATTGGAGGTTATCTCAAGTGCTTCTCATGATGATCTGTCAAGGAATTAGACTAAGATACATTAGTCTCACTTACGATTTAGATGAAGAAACCAGGACTCAGGAGTTTGATGTCCTTCCAGAGGGTACACAGCTAGATAGTGGCAGAGCCCTGGAGAGCCAAGGTCACTTGAATCCCTGCCCATCTTTCTACTGTGCCATTCTGCCTTGAACCTTCACAACAAAGACTGAATGGGGCCTCGTGAAATCACTTAAGTCATCACCTTCCACTTCCTTTCCTCCATCCAAGCCTCTTAGAGGAACCATATGTCAAGACAAGCAGATTGTGCATGTTCTTGAGGCACTTATCCATTCCATTGAATAATGGCTCTCATTTTCTTGAAGTTCTGTTGTGTCTTTAATTTAAATTTTCTGTGCTACAAGCTCAATATTTCCCTTCTTCCTCCATTCTCAGTGGAAGTGAAATGAGGCATCTATTATGAACCTTGAAGACAATCCCCAAAGTCTTCATCTGACAGACTTCTAAATCCAGTCCTGAATTGTTTTGTTTCAGTTGACAAACAAAATGTAGTGAAGGGTTATTCATTTTCCCCCTATTTTAGTTCCTCCACAGTATATGGTTAAAATGACTGCTTTACTTATCAGGCCAAAATTTAATGGCTAAAACAAGATTTAAGAAGTAACTCTGGGAGCAGTTGGTAAGTTCATGGGGGAGGCTCCATGATTTGTAGTTAGAATGAGGTTTTGGCAAGCTTCATCCCACTAAAACAGTCTTTTTAAAAAAGAAAGTGGAATAAGAAATGTTCAGAGTAGTTTCATCATAATAGAAGGAGTATGAGATGCGAAGTAAAAACAAGAGTTAGTCTCAGCTCTGCTGTTTACTAGGTATCTTGGTCTGGTCAATTAAAACTCTCTGTGCATTCATCACTTTCATTTATTAAGAAGCAAAACTAATAATCCTTTGAAGGATTTTTATTACGGAAAAGGTAGTGGGATGCCTGGGTGGCTCAGTTGGTTAAGCACCTGACTTTGGCTCAGGTCATGATCCACCATTTGTGAGTTTGAGCCCTGTGTCAGGCTCTGTGCTGACAGCTCATAACCTGGAGCCTGCTTCGGATTCTGTGTCTCCCTCTCTCTCTCCCCCTCCCCTACTTGCACTCTGTCTCTCAAAAATAAACATTAAAAAAATGGTGGAATATTTGTCAAAGGGATTTCTCAACCATAGGGAGCCATGTAAATGTTAGTGATTGCTGTTATACTTACTATCACTAATTGTGGAAGAGAATAAAGCCATGATACAAACTTGTAGACTATTTTATTATAGTCTGTTTATAGACTTTTATTTTTGTCTTCCACCGCTAGAGTGCTGAAATTGTTTACCTGTGTTTCTTCCTTCTCCTATCCCTAATGTGAGAGTGACACCTGGTCCATTTCTCATGCAGGAAGGTATTAAAGCTCCAGCAGGTATCTCCATGACAACAGAGGTTTTGGTTTTTTTTTTTTTTTCTGTATCCCCAGCACTGGGAACAGTGTTTTTCTTATAGCAGGTACTCAAAAATATGTATGGAAAGAATGAATAAATCATGACTAGCCTCAAGACCTATGGGAGAAAGAGATCAGGGAAGAATTTTGTGTAAAGAAAATGCTGCAGATGAGCCTTTGAATGAAGTAAAGGATTTGAGATTAGTGCTGTAGGATAGAGGGAAAGCCTTCTCCAGCCAGGGTGGGTAAAATGGCTTTGGCTGTAAAGCAGAGAACCTGTGATATCTGCTTAATGCCAATGTCTACTCAACTCCCTTCCATGTTCCAGGGCTCTCCTGTGACCTGAGCCTCCATGATCTGGCAGCATTCTGGCATGCAAGAACTGTGAGGGCTTTGAGCGTCTACCTGGCCTATTTTTGCTTATATGGCAAGAAAGCTAAAGTCAAGAAAGGGTCACCCAGAGCAGAGAAGAAACTGTAGTCCAGGTCTTAGTAAAAGGCCCCTTCTCCTTCCAGAAGAAATGTTCCATTATTCAAAAAATAGATGCTTATTTGGTTTTCAGGGTTCTTGTTTCTTGTTTGTTTTGTTTGTTTTGTGTGTGTGTGTGTGTGTGGTCTTTCTATTTTTGTCTTACTTTGCTTTGTTCAAGTGTGGGGAGAAAATATGTTTCTTTCAAAATTTAGTGGTGGTCTTGATTGTAGGAGAATGTATAATGCTTAGAGATTTTACCAAGAAATCAGTGGGTTTCCTAACCATATCTTGGCATAAAATACTACTAAGACAATCTCCTCATCCAGCCCGTGTGTGTTTTTCCTTCCCTCTTGAAATTGTCAAACTGACATAATTAACTAAGCTGTTAGCTAAATAAATCATTGGATCCTAGCAAGAATTTTTACTGAGATATCATTGCCCCCGCACCACGCTGCATGAAGGACTGTCAACGCCACACGATAGATGTATGGCAAAAGATTCTGTTTGGGAGACAGCTCTCTCTTTCTGCCTTAGCATCAAATGTGGCTGGCAGGCTAAAAAACAGATGTCATGGAGTATATGTGAGAAACCCACCAATTCCTTAGAGTATTTTGATCACACATAGTTCACGGAGCCTGAAAGCACATGGAATGTAGGTTGATAGCCCAGAAATGGACTTAGGTCATGGTGGACCTCAGAAAAAGGTGTTAGTCTATAGTCCTTAGTAGAGAACCATACTCTGAGACGGGGGATAGAATTATTAACCTCTAAAAGTCTCTTGTATCCTTTGACAATATGAGGTAGATGAACACACCATGATTGTTTTACTTTTATTTTTAGCTATATTCATTTGTTAGCTCCTCAAGAATAAGGACTTGCTCCATGTCTTGGCTTTTGTGACCCATAAAAGGGCCATCTGGGAAATATATAATGTTCATCATTAGCTTTCCACCCCAATTTCTCTCTATTCTTTCAGAGTAAAGATAAATATTGATTGAAGACTAAAGATGTTTTGGAGGAGAGTATTATTAATAATTAAAGCCTTGTTTGAGTTTCAACAGATAAAGAAATAGGCTGAAAAATCAAGACTGGGGTGGTCATTCTGTCGAGAAACTCAGAATACTTCTGCATTCTTGGGTGATGGAATGCTGCTCCTGCACTTGGTTTAATTAGAAGCATGGCTAATGGCCAGACACTCAGAAGAGAGATTATAGATTCATTAATTAGGGTCATGTTTACACCTCTATTGTCAACTGTAATCATTTGTTTAACCCAGGGTCTCCTTGGTTTATTATGATTATTATTGCTTGGCTGGAGTTTTACAGTTATGAATGAGGAATCCATACGTGAGCCTACATAATTTCAGCAGGAACCCAGCCTGCCACTATGTTCTAATATAAGGGAAGTTTCCCTTAAATATTTGTTTCATTCTTTAGTCATCTTTTATTTCAGAACTATAACCTGGGCCCAATCAGTAATCCATTAATAGTTGTGCCTATCTACTGACAACTGAGAATATCAACAATGACTATATCTCATACTTTAAACATTTTCTAATTTTCCAAGGGCTTTTGGGATTATCTATCTAAGATACTATGAAATGTAACTTGGCCATATAAAAGAAGATGTGTTTAAGGCCCTGTAAAGATACAGTAACAAGATTTGGAGAGGTGTGATAATCTGTAACTCTACCCTTGCTTTGTTTTCTGTAGTTCCCTGGAGGCTTCACTGCAGAATTGGGGATTAGAGGAAGAGAAGAGAAAGAAAAGGAGAGGGAGAGAATTTCTGCTTCTATCTTTTTGGGGACTGTCTAGTTTCCTTTTCTTAGGATGGGGATTGTGATATCATAGTGGGTCATTACTGATGAAGCATTAGAGTAAACCTGTGTAGGTCTGTTAAGGCCATATAGAAGTTTGAAGTGAAGGTATTAAGGAACTCCATGGATCAGCCACTCCTAAGTCTGGAGCAGCTCCAGCAGTAGGCCCCAGGGATTTACCTCTTTATCTTTTCTTACTTTAAAAAAGTAAAATTTGATAGTTTTCTTTCTTGGACAATTTTCCTTTTCTGCCAAATCAAACCATCCTTGGTTAGGGCTATGGTGCTCCAGCTATCCCTTTCTGGCTTGAATCAGCAATTCTTCAGAGCCATATCCAACCAGGCTCTAATTTTCTTCATCCTTGGCCATGTGATCACAGAAAATGTCCCACAAAGTCAAGGACGGAGGAAGGGTTGGCAAGGCAGCAGTAAGTGCTCAAGAATGTGAACAACCTGCTTGTACTATTAAAAGGTTCATTCAGTACTTGCTTTAACCATGGTTGTGTGTATATAGATACACACACACATACACACACACAATAAGCAATATATAAGCTATAAATATACATATTAGGCTATATATACATACACATTATATATATATATATATGTATATATATATATATATATATATATATATATATGTCACAGTCTTCTGGGAATTCATGGCATATTATTCATCTCTACTAAGATCCAATGTCAAGATATCAATTACCAGTTTTACTCAAAACCTTAGGGTTGTCCTCAGTAATTCACTTTTGGGGTTTGCCCAAGACACCACCAGCATTCCCATTTGCCATAGATATTTTGTCATCAGCCATAGAATTCTGAGCAACTTTGTGACACAGGGCAGGGGTGCTTGAACTGTGGCCTGGGTCATTTGAAGGTAGTTCCCTAGTTTGGGCTGGCAGCTTTTCAGGTCACTTGGTAAAGGGACTGAAGTAACAACCAAATTTGTTATTGTGGCCTGCTTAAGTCCTTGTTTTCAATTCTTTTGGGTATATGCCCAGAAGTGAAATTGCTGGACCATATGGTAATACTATTTCTGATTTTTGTAGGAACGGCCATATTATTTTTCAAAGTGGTTGCACCATTTTACATGCCAACCAGCAAGGCACAAGGATTCCAATGTCCACATATCTTTGCTAACACTTGTTATTTTCTGGTTTTATAAGCCATGTTAATGGGTTGCTCCTGATCCTCTTAGGCTTTCACTATGATTATCTGGCCACAGTAGTGTAGTTTAGCTTAGGTACAGAGACCAACCACCCACACATCTGAGTATTTCCTTTTCCTTAGGACACTTTCTCTCTGCTTAATGGATACAATGTTCTTTGGCTAAGAAAAAGACTCATGTATAGTATGTACTATACTATATTCCATATCTGGAGCTTGGGTAAAGTGTCATGACTTTTACCATGAAGTCTAAGACTAGCCTTTGTACATCAGAGCTGGAGTTTGTAAGTTACCAAAATCAATTTGTACCTACTTTAGGCCACTTATCTCTTTTGGGACTGGTGATCTCATGATAAATTAGTCATTACTAAAAATCCCTATAGTTGAGACAATTCTAATAACTATGTAGACCAAACTATTATAATGACTGTATTTTCCTTATTTGTGGTGATAATGAGCTACTACTTGGCCTGGAATCTTTCCAAAACCATTAAAATTGAAAAGCATACTTTGATAGTAGTGTGTCTCATCAGATCACTGCCTAAAGAGAACAACCTTTAAAGCTTTGATTAAAGATGCCGGAGCTCTTCTCACTAATATACTTTGACTTTGTTATTGGCTTTTTGGGATATGTTTGTAGTTATAGGTCAGGAGATAATTATGAGTAATTGGAATGAAACATGAGGAGAATCAACTCATCAAAAGAGTTACATGGCTTTCAGACAAAGCTTAACAGCCTTGTCTGACACGGAAAGAAGAAAGTCAGCTTCTGCTCAGGTATATAGGAATTATTCCAAATGCTCTTAATGCTTCTATATAACCCCATTCCAGTTCTCAGATTCCCAGCCATTCCTAATCAGTGCCCTAACTTTCACATATGGCACCTCATAAGGTTGTGAATTCAACTGTTGTAAATTGACAGCCCATAGGATCAAACTGTGAAATTGTTTTTATCTGAGCCTTTGTGCCTGCAAGACATAAGAGATTCTTTTCACAAGGTCATAGAAAGTCCTTGAGCTTCATTATGAGCCTCGAGCAGAAAATTTAGGAATTTGGTCTTATTATTATTGCTCTTTGTGCTGTCTAGAAGTGGCCTCTCTACTACATATTCCTTGATTTTCTCATATCACCTATATTTTTCCAAAGCAGTGGCCACCCCATCTCCCAAAGCCTTGACTTCAATAAGCACCATACTCCAAGCAACCATAGACAATAATTCAGTTGGCTATTTCAATGCTATAAGTCATGGATTGCCAAATTATTATGACTCAATATTACATAGATTTTCACTGATCTTTGTTTCAATTGGACCTGGTCCCCCAAATTTCACTTCATATTCCTGGATATCTCTGTTTGGTACAAATTTCTATATTATTTAGAGTTTGGGTTGCAAATAACAAAAGCCAATGAAGTTTACTTAATATAATATTTTTAGAAAAACATTGCAGATAAGTCTGGCTCCATAGGTATGTGACCAGTGCAGCCACACCAGGCTTCACACTCAGACAATTGAGGTTTAATGCTCTATAGCCACCATCTTGAAATTATTAACGTTATCTTTTAATTTGTGTTTTGTAAGTTAAATCTGATAGGACAATGGAGCAGGTGCCATAGGCTTGGAGCCTTGGCTCACACGTATTGAATGAATGACCAATGAGTGCATGCTGAGTGCTTAATCCTTCTGGTAGCATGAGTTAATCCAATCTGGAGAAACATTGTTTCATGCCACATGGAGGCTAAACTAGATCCATCTGTGCCCAGGAGCACCACACACTTCTGAACACAAAGTCCAATCATGTTATGCCACCTCACAAACTTACCCTCCCTTCTCAAAGTTGTACCTCAGGCTTTGAGCAAACTCCTCCGGGCCCCAAAGGAACTATCTCCCCAGACACACTGATCTTAAAGTATCAGGTAGAGATTGCCACTCAGATTGCCTCCCAGGGCCCCTCCTCCTCCCTAGCTGCAGACACTCTCCTCCTCATGTCTGATGGAAACATATGTGACAACATGCCCAGCCCACTGGCTTTATTTCACTCTGTTTCTGCATTTCCCCATATCCTTTAATCCCTTTATCTCCAAACAAATTTGTATGTAGGCGTCTAAAGAACTGGTATGAACCCTGCTTTGTGTTTGTTTTGTTCTTTACTCCTTCAGATAATTTTTAGGTTTCCTGCTTCCTCCATGTCTTCCCCCACCCAGCCTCCCCCCACTCCTGTGTGAGAAGTTCAGGTTCCTAGTCGAGTTGTAAGTTCTTGATCTCCCTGACAACTTAGGCCACATCTTGTAAGATATCCCAGTGACACAGGATGAGAGATGCATTTGAGGAAACAGTTAACTCTTTCAGGCCCTGAGGTTCTGCATCAGGAAATCAGCACCTCCTTGCCTGAGAGGCAATGTAGGTGGGACACTTACCACACTCAGGGGACAGATTTTGCCTTCTGTGTTATGGTTGGCTATTTTCTACCAAGTGCAGTATCACTTCTGAAGTAATGCCTGGGGATATGACTGAATGCTCTAACTTTTTAGGTTTCCCCAGACTTCCATTTGGTCCAGCTCCCCATGCTTTTCCCACAAACAGTAACTTTTTGTTAACATAAAACTGTGAATAACAATTCATCTCTGGTAACTAACAGTTGCACAATGTATTTATATCAACTTTCACTAAATTTTAATACTATGTGAGGAAATACAAACACCTAGAGATAGTGGAGTATCTTTCTGACTAAACTTCCTGGCTTCCTGTCCAGGGTCAGAAACAAGAGTCAGGGTGAAGAACTAGTTGTCCTGGAGCTCTGGAGCAGGTGTTGTTCCCTCCTCTGGCCCCGGGAGTGCCTTGGAGTGAAAATTACTCCTAGGGAGTAAGGCTGCTTCCCCTCTCTTCCCCTTTCTCTTTAGGTGCCAAGCATCCCTACCCTGATTACTCTGGCTAGCGCTATGATCTTGTTTCCTGTTCCTAGAATCTACAATTCCTTCACTTTCCCATCTTTGCAGAACCAGGCTCACCTCACTAACAAACGAAAATCATTCTAGGATCTCCTGTTTTAAGTTTCAAAAAAAGAAAGGGAAAGGAAGTGAAGGAAAGGGAAAGGAAGGAAAAGATAGAGAGAGAGAGAGAAAGAGGGTGGAGGAAGGAGGGAGGAAGAAAGGGAAGATGGGAGGGAGAGAGAGAGGAATAGAGAGAGGGAGAGAAGGAGGGAGGGAGGGGGAGAGAGAGAGGAAAGAAAGGAGAGAGGAAGGAAGGAAGGGAGGAAGCAAGGATAAAATCTACACAATAGACTGACTCCTATGGTCCAAAACCTGGAATAATAAACTTTCAATCAGATTTCATTTCCTTGGTGTTTGGGCTTTTGTATTGTTTGCTTAGGCTACCCTGATGCCTTAAGAATATGCAGACTACCTTATTCAGAATTCTGAATATTTCTTACTAGCTAGTTCTAGCTCCTTGACAGGTGGCATTTCTTACAGAGACTTACCCTGTTTTGTCCTCTGAACATTAAAAAAATTGAACATTAATGAAAATTTTTAGAACATGTAAAAACCAGACTCACTATAAGTCAACTTACATAGATTTTAATTTTTTACGAGAAAAAATTTAAATACAATAATGAATTAGTGTGTTTTCACTGTTCATTAGACCTTGAATTCTTTAAACATTGGGTTTAGGGGTGAAGGAAGCATCTCTCTCATTTTTGCTTCCTTGGTATCTAGCAAAGTGCTAGGCTCATAAAAGATGCATAAATAAATATAAGTACTTTTTTTAAATTCCCATCACGTCTTCTTTTGTTCTTTCTTCTCTCCCTCCTCTCTTTTTATGTTAACAAAAGCCCTAAAACCAGCCAATGATATAAGGAAAAAAAGGAAAAGGACAGGTAAGTGGCCACTAGATTGTTATCTGAAGGGTGTCAAAAGTCCCACTCACTGCTAGGCTTCTTGGGAGACGAAGGGGGCTAAAACTTTTTCCCTAGTATCATATCAGCGTGAATTGACTTGTCACACTCAAGCTCATTAAATAGAACCCAAGACAGGTACGTTTGGGAATGAAGGTGGGAGGAAGATCTGTGGGCCCTTTATATTTACCTGCTCAGGCTGCCACAGCAAAATGCCCTAGACAGGGTGGCATAAATGTGTTTTCTCCCAATTCTTGAGATTGGAAGTCCCAGATCAAGGTGTTGGCTGATTTCGTTCCTGGCAAGGGCTCTTCTGGAGTTCTTCTGTCTTCATGTGGCCTTCTCTTGGTGTGTATATGCAGACAGAGAGAGAGAGACAAAGATTGAGACACACACACACACACACACACACACACACACACAGAGCTCTCTAGTGTCTCAAAAGGACACTAACTGTTTTGTATCAGGGATACACCCTCATGACCTCATTTAACCTTCATTACTCCCATAGAAGCCTTCTTTCCAAACACAGCCATAGTGGGTGTTAAGGCTTCAACATATGAATGGGGGTTCAGGAGGAGACACAAACATTCAGTCCATAACACACTTGACTTCTAGGCATTTGGTGATGAGGATGAAGTGTTTACAGAAAAGGAAGAAGCAGTAGGCATGTAGACATTTTTCAATTTGTAATTTTGTCTAGGAACTTCAAATGCCTTTGGAAATCCAGCAAAAAATTAGAAATCACCAAGTTGTATACCTGAAACTAATGTAATGGTGTGTCAACTACACTCAAGTAAAATTTTTAAAAAGAATTAGAAAAAAGGGATAGGTGATATTTAAGGTTTTAGGATTAATGACTGATTTTCTTCCCTGAGTGCCCTAGCTCTTCCACATAACCTTGAATACACAGAATTCCCAGGATTGAAGCTACTACTCTTAATTCTGTTGCTGGAAGGACAGAAGCCCAGAGGACTTGCTCCTGAGAGATCAGCACAGGGAAGAGCCAGATTTTACTTCAGCAGGGGACCACCTGGCGATTGCTCAATTCCTCTGTTCTTGTATGGGGAAAGCTCTGGAGAGGTTGCTTTTGGTCAATAGCTTACTTTTCCTCCAGCCTCTCCCACCAATCAAGCCTAGTAATGACCATATCTCACCTTCCCTTTCCTCCGTGCTAGTCTTCAAAATAAAATGTACTTTACTCTCTCTCTCTCTTGAAGCTGGGCTGTGGAGTCTGGAATAAAACTGTGGATGATGTTAGTAATGCCTAGAGAGTTATAAAACTTTGTAAGCGCAAAACCAAAACAAATCTATGGCGTGGAGAAGTCCCAAATCTTATGCCTCAAGAAAGCTCCCTACTCCCAAAGCATGTATTGTGGTCTATTGTGGTTGGGAGTAAAAAGCAAAGCAGTTTTACCCCAACATACCACAGAGCTCACCAACTCAGCAGAAGAACTGTCTCTAGGAGCCAGAGGGTGGCTGGGATGGTTTAGAGTTCCCAGGATGAGAACTAAGACCAAAAAGTTTTCATAAATGAGAACATTTGACACCTTGTCTGTCATTAGCCCTCTTTGTCCCAGAATCAGACAAACATTCTAGTCTGAGTAAAGTCAAGATTTCATAAGGGAGGAAACAAGGAACTAGAGAAACTGTACAGAAAAGCAGAAGAGAGGATGGTCTGAGATTAACAGCAAAGTGTGTCAACTCTTTCTGGTTTTATTAATTCCTTCATTTAAAAAATAATAATTGAGAACCTGTAGATGCTGAACTGGATGCTGAGGTAGAGTAATGAAGTCATACAGACACATCCCTTGCCCTCTTGAAGCTTATGCTGTAGTAAGAACACAGACATCAAACAAGATATTTGGTTAAATGGAATGAGAACATAGGATACTACAAGAGAGTATTGGGGTACTTAATTATATTGAGGGGATCCAGGGAGGCCTCTTTGAGGAACTGATATTTTCAGCTGTGACCAGAAGAGTGGGTGTATGTTAGGCAGAGTGGGAAAGACACATTCCAGGCAGACAAGGGAACAATGAAGCCCTTAGGAGGGGAAGTGCTTGAGAAACTGAGGGAAGACCAATGTGACCAGAGCACAGCAATAAAGGAAGTGGTAGGACTGAAGTTGGAGGGGCCCTGCCAGATTATGCAGGGCCTTTGGGGGCAAACAATGAATATTGGAATTTTACTCTGATGATTCTAAGGTGGAAAGAATATCACTTAGACTTTGCTTTAAAGAGGAGAAAGGATAGCAGTGGGGAGACCACTCATGAGGCGATTTGATACAGTACAAAATCAAGATGCTGGTAAATTGTGAGTGAGGCTGAATATGGAAATAAGTGAATGAATTTAAGTTATGTTTTGGATGTAGAATCAACAGAACTCAGGGATGGATTAGATATCAGAAATGGGCAAGAGAGAGAAATCAAGAACTTTCTCAGGATAAAGAGAGAGTTTATCAAGATGGGATTAGAATGGTTTAAGGAGGAAAATCAGGAATTTGTTGTTAACTGTGAGATGCATGTGCAATATCAAAGTAGAGGTGTCAAGGAGGCAGTTGGAAATATAGCTCTGGAAGTCAGAGAACTGAGCTGGGCAGGACATGTGAAAGGTGCTGTCAATATGCACACGCAGATGCTCTTTCAAGCCATGGGATGGCCCAAGTGTAAGACTATAAAGTGAGAAGAGAAGAGGATCCAAGTTTACATCAAGAGGATGTAAGTTAACAACTCCAATATTTAAGTCAAAAAAGGCAAATATGTGGTATAGGTTCTTTTTTTCCCCTCCCTCATCTAGACAAATATAATCAATTATGACCTTCTTTCCTACTGAGCCAAAATTCAGAATTCAATTTGTTCTCAACACAACATTATAGAAACCTCTGCCAAAAGATTAGTGCTGGCAAAAAAGATAAAACCTGATTGATTTTCTGGCTTTTGTTCAAGGGTTACTAAAGTTTTTAAGAGTGAAAATTTCTTTTCAACTTCAAAATATTTAAACAAGGCCACATAATGGTGGTTTTGCTTTTATTTATTCAGCCAACAGACTATACTTATTGCTCATAAAATGCCATAGTAGCCTATGGTCCTAGGGGTCTTAGCTCCACTGGTTGGGAATTACTTCTCTAAAGCAGTGATTCTCATAGTTTAGTTCTCAGACCAACAGCCTCAGCATCACCTGGGAACTTGTCAAAAAGGGAAATTCTGAGGCCCTAGTCACGACCTATTGAATAAGAAACGGTTACAATAAGTTCTCTGGGGGAATTTTGATGCAAGCTAAAATTTGGCAACCACTGCTCTAAAGGTTCCTAGAACTATCTAATCCATTCTTCTACAGAGAAAGTGAGCTGACCTTTTCAATCTGATCATTTTAAATTCCATCAAGAACTATGTTGGGTTTTCAAAAGTTTACTGTATTCTTCATGTCTAAAGTTCCTGGAAAAAGTTGAAGATGCTTAATAAATAGGTGCTGAAAGAGTGATTGGCCAAATGAGTGAACTATCATGTAGTACTTGCAGGAGGAAGAAAGTAGGGACTGGACAAGTTAGTCTCTACTCTCAAGAAGCTCAGTCTTTTCTATGAAGAGTTTCTTGGTGATGGCAAGGTCAAAACAATTCCTCTGCCCAACACTAACTCTAGCCAAACCATACGGTAATTTCATTTGGGCATTAGAAGTTTCTTAATACTAGAATCATAAAGACCCAAAGGACATTGAGATAGCCGTCTTACCATCCAGTGAGTAAACTGAGCCCTAGTCAGGTCAAGTGGCTCACCTGTGGGCACACAGCTAATAATAGCATCACAACTCCAGCTCATCTCAGCTTGTAGAATGGTGAATGAGGAGTCAGACAGAGTCCAAGTCCTCTGCTTATTAGCTCAGCGATCTTGGGAAAATTTCTCTGAATTTAAGTTTCCTCATCTATAGAATGTGGACAAAAATACCTGACTGACATACTAATAGAGAATTTAAATGAGATACTGTGTGTCTTGCCAAATTAATTTTAGTTTTCTTCCCTACTGTGGCAGGCTGAAAAATGGCCTCCAAAAGATATCCACATCAAATTCCCAGAACCTGTGAATATTACCTTATTTGGAAAAAGGGTTTTTCCAGATGTTATTGAGCTAAGGATCTTGAAAAAAAGGAGCTTATCCTGGATCATCCAGGTGGGCCCTAAATACATTCACATGTCTACTTAACAGACAGGCACACAGAAAAGACAGGCACACAGAGGAGAAGGGGATGTTAAGGTGAAGGCAGAGATTGGAGGAATGCCATCAAAAGCCAGAAAGGCCGGGGCAGCCGCCAAAGCTGGAAGAGACAGGAAGGATTCTCCCCAGACACCTGGAAGGAGCCCAGCCCTGCCAGACTTTGGACTTCTAACCTCTGTAACTATGAGAGAATAAGTTTCTATTTTCAGCACTGTGTTTGTGGCACTTTGTTACCAGAAACTAATATACTTACAAAACAGGAGTGGTAGTTAAGCGCCCTTGAAGTCCTCTTGTCTCACTGCTATCTTGGAGCTCTGTCTCTTTCCCCTGAATGTAGGGCTGCTACAGTCCCAGAGACTAACTTGCAAACACAGTGATTGACAGTGGATGTTCAGCACAGGTCTCCATGCCTTTAAGGAGAGGAGGCCAGAAGAAAAGAATGCACTACAGGAGGCTTGAAGATAAGGACCACCCTGATGTCATGCATATTCCTATCTGGGCCTCAGAAAAGTTGTTCTCGGGACCAAATTCCAACAACAGGATGAAATGCTGTTAGTTGAATGTATCCAGTGCCTCCACAGAAGAAAAGGCTAAGAGAAACATCCACGATAAATTTTGTATAGCTCTCAGAAGAAAGGCTGGAATCTCTTGAAGTTGAACACTAATGGATTAAGGGGAGAATCACAGATGACACTATTTGGGACTTTTGGCTGCTTCTAAAATGGGGGTTGGGCAGAGGTAGGGTGGGGGGTGGATGGTGGATATTGAGGAAGGAATCCCACTTCTCAGCCCAAGAGAAATAAGTCTAGGAGGACAGGATACTGACCTAACTGCCAACCCAAGGTGGAAAATAGATTCATTTTGGGGGATGACACATCAGCCCATTCACTGAAGCATACTGTGAAGTCAGTATAAATTTTTTAACACAACACACTGGTTATCTGTCTATGGATTTTTTGAACCTTGAAGATCAACATGTTTTATTCCTTCATTGTTATATCCCCTCCTTCTTCATTACATTCCTGTTAAACAAATTTCCTTTTCTATATCTCAAGGGTCAAAAGTATCCCTCTGCTAATTGCAAAACTTTTCTTTACCTTTCCTGAAAGAATGCATAGGAATTTTCACAGATCAATTTCATTGCACAATCCATACACACACACACACACACACACACACTCACACCCACCCACACACACACACACATACACCCCTTGGTCTATAGCTTTCCATGTCCCTTGTTAAGAAAAGAAAGCAATCAGAATTTGTGAGAAATATAGAAACCTATATCTTTCTATGTCTTCCTAGAGAATGGGAGAGTCTCCCTATAATTTTAGAATTGGCTTCCTCTTGAGTACAATTATTTCATGCTAAAATATCTTATGACTATATTTTTGGTGGCTCTCCTGCTCCTGGTTTGTGTTGCTTCCTTGAATTTGCTAAGTGATCCTGCCCTCCACACTTTGACAATGTACGCAGACCCTAAGTGGTCCAACCACTAATATTCTTTCCTTTTTTTCTGGTGCCCATTACAAGAGAAGCAGGGGATTTCTCTGGTTGGCTCTTAGATCATTAAGGCTACCATCCTTTGCATCATACATGTGTGGCCTTAACTCCACTTTAGAGAATGAAAATAAAGGCACAAGCAAGTTAAGTTAAATTTTTTTGTTATACTTCACTTAATAAAAATCAAATTTTAGGGATTTGAGTTATGGCTGCTATAGTCCTCATTAGTATCTTCTGCTAGGAACACCAGGGTTCAAAGTCTTAGTTAAAATGTTTAGATCTGACAGTATCCCAACCTTACTGAAGGCTTTCAACCTATATAACCCCTATACCATTTCTGTACTGAGTTCCATGAACATGTAGATCTCCATAGCAACATCTATCTCTTTTGAAATGGGACAAATTGGTTCCACTGCCATTTAGTTAATTTCATTTCCAGCAAAGCAGCCTGACTCATACAAGGGAATGGCAATGCCTACAAGAAGTTGTTAGCAAAGCAAGCCAAGGAAGAGATATTTGGGCAATATCCAATGTCAGTGAGTTGGTTACATTCTGTTCTTGTTGACTTATATGAGCAGTGGTGTGGTTACAGGAGAGGGAGGCAGGAAGGACAGAATGCAAGACATCATATAGTGCATGGAAAGAGCTTCTCCAAGACCCTGCCTTACTTAGCTGGTCTGGGATTGTATACTGTTCACAACTTTAGTATCCTGCCTGGAATGGGCTTTCAGAGGCTATTTAGTTTATTCTCTGCCTCCAGGTAGAACTGTATGTAATATAGTTCAAATTTATGGATACTTCTCTCATTCTTGAGGATACTCAGTAATCACGAGACATCATATCATTCTTGATCCAAACCAGTCTCCAACAACTCTATATAAAGCACTTCTTGTGTCTTTCCTAAATCTCTCTTGCTACAAGACAGCTCTTTCTATTCTGCCCTTATTGGAAATTAAAACAGCTTGTTGCAGACCACCTTCTTTAGAAAAGGTAATTGTAAATCCCTCTCACCTTACCCTCAGCTGCTTTATCTTCTCCATGATGGAAAATCACAAGGCATTTTAATTCTCCTATGATCTCTTATGCTCTGTACTGAAAATTCAGCACTGTGAAGAAATTTACCATATATTATTTTTGGAAGTTCAGAATCTCTATTTGGCACTTCTAACTGTCCTCTGGGCTGGTGGCCCTCAGCTCTGCTTTGATATCTATGTTTTCTGGACACTAGCTTTTCCTCCTGCCCCTTTTTAGTTTACAGTGTTTAGCAATAGTTGCTAGATGGTCAGCCCTCTCCCCTTTCAGCACCCACCAAGGCTGGTCCCTGAGTCCTCCATCAGATGGTTGTGAATAAGTTTTCCACAATGCTGCTTGTCTTTTGAGAACATTGGGACTGCTTTGTCACTATAGGGCCTATGTCCATGTTCTTGCCATGGGTACACCCTCCTTGTCTTATGCAAATCTCAATCACAGCCTTCCTCTTACGTGGGGCCCAAGACCTGCTTTGTTGGTTAAAATGTCCATGTACCATGGCCCTGAAGAATGTCCATATCCTCTGAATTCCTCATCATACCACATAATATATCATAGAATAATTCATTATTTTAGACTGCTGGTTTTTATTTGTACTGGTCCAGGGAAAGGATTGGAACTAGGTATCCTTTCTTGGGACAACTCTGAATGGTTAGTAGAGTTTTCATGCAGTGCTGTGATAAGAATTCTGGGGCAGCACTTAATTTGGTGATAATGTGCATCATGATTGATTTAAGGCATCTGCCCCAAGGACAAGCAGAGACAAGGGCAGTATATGTGCCATGCATTTGCCATCCTTGTTTTGGGGTCTCTCCAAGTAAATTATATAGAAGGCATCATAGCACACATCTCCTGGATCTCCCTATGCTATGAGAAACCAGGTACTCAAATATTTATTTACTGACTGTCTAGTTGACATTTATGTTTGTGACCTGTCATAAACATAATTTCACTGTCATTTTTTCCAAAATTTTTAACGTTTATTTATTTTTGAGAGAGACAGAGAGACTGGGGTGGGGGGTGGCAAAGAGAGAGGGAGAAACAGAATCTGAAGCAAGCTCCAGGCTCTAAGCTGTTAGCACAGAGCCTGACACGGGGCCTCTAACTCATGAGCCATGAGATCATGACCTGAGCAGAAGTCAGACACTTAACCAACTGAGCCACCCAGGCACCCCTGTGACCACTGTCATTTAATGTCTTCAAGAAAATATGGCCAATCAGAGTGACAGTGAAGTACTTTGCCAAACTATCCTGTCTCCATGGAGAAAAAGAGTTTCTTCTGTGAAAGAGGGAAGGGGCTGGATGAAAAACCCATCTCATTACCCTCTAGTATAAGCTTACATGAACCACTCACTGACTTCATAGTTCTCTCTGCAGATTTCTTGAGTTTGCTTGCTGCATTTTTATTCCTTTGCCTAGATTCAGAGCCAACATGTTGTAAGCTCAAGTTATCCAAATAAAAATTCATAAGGCTGTGTGTATCAAATGCTCAAATTGTCATCAATATAAACATAACCACAGTTAGATGATTCTCCATGAACTATCCTTCTCTGTCAATGGTTTGCCTCAATTCTCCTATCTTCTACTTTCCACTTTCTCTGTTCCTTCTCTATTTCTAGGCAGCTTCTATTTGCTACTTTTGTCATTGAAAAACTCACCCCTACTCTTCTCCCCTTCAATAATATCATGAATCCAGGAAAAATAATTATCAACACATGATCCTGTTTCCAAAACTCTCTTTAATATCTTAACAGACTTTAGCAGCAATTGAAGATGAAGCAGAACTGCCAACACTTAGCAAGATGGCAGGAGATAAGAATTAATTGTTGGCCAAATTCCCTGAGTGAATGAGTGAGTCAACATTATTTAGTCCATTCTGTGCACAGTTCTGTGTTGAGTATTTTGAAGGAAATGAAAAAAAAATGAGACACTGACTTCTACCCTTAGGAAAACTAGCATTCTTATTTATTTATTTATTTTGAAAACTAATGTTCTAATTAGAGCCATAGGGGAGGTAGGCATAGGTACTCTAAAAGTTGCTAGTATAGTTTCTAAATGACAAATGTCAGTATACCTTAAAGTCTAGGAAACAGGTTCTGAGATGGAGTTTGAAATCAACTGTGTGGGTGACTATGGCAAATTACTTAACCTCTCAAAATCTCATTTGGGAAATGGAAATAATATTAGTGCTTACCTTATAGAGATGTTGGAAGAACTAAATGAGGTAATGCAAGCAAAATACGTAGTCTTGTTAACACTGCATATAAACAGTATTATTGGTAGTTAACCATTTTCATGTTAACCCAAATGATTTGTAAATCCATACAGTCAGGTATCATTGGTATTAGTAGCTAATGTTGGTATTAACCAACCAAACACAGATGTGATCGTCCCATCCCATGGTGGAAATTAACTGCTAGATATGGCTACTGTCAATCTCAACTATCTTAGAGTTAGTTCAGAATTTATTCAAAACTTACACTTTCATAAGGGGCCCCAACACATGAAAATGTAGAACTCAGCATCACATACTTGGTCACCATCATTTCTGTGGACCTCCTTTGTTCCCTCTCTGATATATTCTCTCCTGGATCCTTTAAGTCAAGCATCAGTGTGCCCAAATGAAAGGCTTTGTTCCTGTATCTGACTTGGAGGATTGGCTCAGTCAGGAACATTCTTGGATGGAATGTGTGGGCTTGGATGACTGTACTTCCCCGGAGCAACAGAATTTGTAACCCTTTCATTTTTTTTTTCAAAATAGGTGGTGTCTCCACATTTTTAGGCAAATGGAAGCTGTGAAGCTGCCAAGTAACCCTCAAACCTCTTTCTCCTTGAAAGGATGCATTGCACCAAAGGGAAGGAAGGAATTAGTCAGAAATCACAGAGCAATGAATGGCTGAATCAACATGTATAAAATATTGCCTAGCAGGCAATCCACTCCATTCCAGCTTATTCGAGGATGTCCAAAGAAGAAATACACAGTAGCTTCTTAGATTAACCCAAATGAACCAGAACCTAGTGCCAGTGTGTGTGTGTGTGTGTGTGTGTGTGTGTGTGTGTGTGTGTGTAAGAGAGACAGAGAAGGAGAGAGGGAAAATATGAAATTTTCATTTACATATGTGGCATTGATTTTCTTCAGTGGGAAAAACACGCTGCAAAATCCTAGAAGAACTACCAAAGATCACTGTATTTTCATACCAAGAAAGAAAAATCTACATAAATATTTGCCACCTGTAATGAATGGTCTGGTCTAAACATCTACCTAAAGGAAGACAAAGGTCAAACTCCCTCCTTTAGCTGGGGAATGCTGGCTCATTTCAATGTTTGTGCATTTAAAACCCATGGAAAAAAATCTGCTGGTAGGACTCCTTGGAATTGTCGGGAGTCCCCTCCTGTGAAGTCTTATCCATCCCTCTAGGCAGAAGAGACTGCTTAAGTGACGAAAGATGCAAGAAAACACATGCCACAAGAATGCAAGTCTTCCTTCAGGCAAATAGCTCAATAAACCCCAAACAGCAAGCTCAGAGGCTCATCTTCTGCTTCTGAGGGACACACTCTTCATCCCCAGACCCTGCTCCTCCCACCTTGAGTTTCCAGGGTGTTCCCCAGAATAGAGTCTGCTCTACATTGGATTTGCTTGGCTCCACTGAGCACCACACACTCTTTTGGTTTTGACAACAAAGCCTTTGACTCATTCCAGTTCTGTGACTGTGTGCATGTATGCATGTGTATGGACCAAGGAAGTGTATTTACATTTTATTGGAGTAAACTTTTATGATGTTGTCACCAAGCCATATTGTCTCCAGATTTCAACTGCACAATCTCTGTTATGGAAAGTACATGTGATAAGACCGCCCACCTATTTCATACTTTACTTATTCTTCAGTGGGCCAGAATGGGGAATCTTGGCTTCTTGACTTTCCCAGCCACAAACCCTGCCAACTGAAAATATTTGCCAGGCTCTGTGAGAAGCAACATTCTCAGGTTTCTCCCAAGGATGAAGATCAAGTTATTTCCATCAATATCTAGCCTTTCCTTATAGCATCTCAAAGCTGTTATAAGGAAACCTATTACAAGGTCTTCCTTCTCAACCAGGGCCAAGACTACATCTCATGTTTGTGACTTTTGCAATCATGAAGCAGCTTTTGGATGAATCTAGTGAGTGAATTAACAAGGTCACTTTCAAAAGTAACTTTGGCTTACACACGACTCTGTAAAGAGAAGAACTGAATGCTATTCAATGTGGGTTCACTCACCTGGGTTGAGTACTAACCAGAGTAGACCCATTTCCTGATTTCCAAGATCCAGTGCAAAGTTCAGCCATTGCCTTAAGAATTGAAAATCAGAGTAAGTAGGACCCAAGAAGTCAGCACAAAGGATGACAGGTTACTCCCAAAAATGTGTCAAATGCCTTTATCTGACAGACTTCTATCTTGTGTTCACAAGGAGAAAGGATCCTGCTCTCCCTCCCCATTCCTCCATCTACACCAAAGAGTTGGGCCTGAAAATTATCCTCACTGCTCACATTTATTAAACAGTTATATTCTCCAGATGAATCTTGTAGGAAAATGCCAAGAGAAAAGAAATTTTGAGGGCAGAATATTCTTAGGCAAAATCTCCAATTAAAAAAAAATCTATGAAGATGTCTCCAAGTTTTAGAACTCCAAAAAGTGGGTTTCAAGGAATTAAGATAATTTTGTCTGAATAACAGAAGGCCTGGGGGTAGAAAGAGTAGAACTGAATCATAATCTTCAAGGCTACAAAATACCTCTCTTTCTAAATCATGAACATCAAGGAGACTTGGGGGAGAAAAAATTAGGAGGCAGACAGGGTATTATGATAGGAAGTTGTCGACTTGATTTCTCTGTAAGTTCTTCAAAGAACATGAGTGAATCTACCTGGAAATGAATGGGTTGACTGAGTTTGTGGAGCTTTTATCTTCCCTGGTAGTCTGATATCTTTTCCATATATGCCTTGATGGACAGGGGACTGTGATATTGTGTGTACATTAGAGGGTCCTCAGCCAGCATGAGGGTGCAGGGAAGCATGGGCATGAGGATGGCACCATGAGAGTACCCACTGAGGAGCAGCAGAGTCTGGGGATGAGTTTGAGAAGCCACAGATGTGGAACCAGGAGGACTAGAGAGGCATCTCTTTCTTTCAGAATCTTCTTGCATCTCAGTGCATGTGGGGAAGAGAAGGAAGTAGAGAGAGAGGAGGCCTCAGGGCAGAGGCATACCGAAATATCCAGCTTCACTCTAGAGGCAGTGGGAAACCCCTGAATAGCAAACCCAGATAAATCTAGACCTGCTTATGACTCCTCACACCTAGCAGAAATTCAGATAACTCTTTACCCACCTGGTTAGAACCTAAGAGCCAGGGTGGAGATGAGGGGTGGGAGGAGTGTAATTTTGTTGTACAACACCCAGAAAACTGCCTTGTAGGTCCCTTAAGACTCTTCCTCCCTGAAGCTCACTTGTTCTGGTAAGAAATGGATCAAGAAAAGGATGAAAACTTGCAATGTTTTGATTTTATCCCTGTTGTAGAAGAGCTCTAGGCAGAGAATGAGATTTACGTTAATATCAATGAAGAAGGGAACATTGATGTTGGGAAACGTCAGTGAAGAATTAGAGAGTACAGTTCCCTATGGGTAGGGTACCACACCTGGTGGCAACAGAAAGGATTGCTTTTCCCATATGAAAGATGGAGATACTGAGTCCCAGAGAAGATAATTAACCAGCCCTCTATCCTCCTGTGTTGACCCAACATGGGGGGAGAGCAGAGAGCAGGGGAAATGGAAGTTCATTCAGATGAGTGAACCCAGGGCATCTTTTGCATTGGATAGAGAAAGGATTTCTGTTCAGAAAAACCAAAGGAAGTGTTTTCTTTCTGGCTTAACCCCTAAAACTATTTAACGTGGTCTCCCCAGCACTTTGGGCAAGAGTTGGAGGCCTAAAGGCACTGGCTGCTAGAGGGGGTGTGGCCTCCACTCGGCACAGACCTTGTGTGGGAGGGTGTGGGGATGGCCATGGTGCCCAAAGTTGATATGGGGGAACACACAAGAGATAGCCCTATCAAAGGCTTTCTGAACAAGGTATCACAAATGGCAAACAGTGCATTCAGGGCCAGGGATAGGAGGAGGAAGTGAGAAAGACAACAGACAAACTTCAGATTCCTCTGGAAAACTTGCAAGTGAAGACAGTGTGCTTGTCAGAAATTTCTCAGAATCCCAGAGTTTTACACTTTAGGAAAACCTGAAGAAGAACTTGTGGTTGCCCTTTTAATGGAACCTTCCAGAATAAGTGTGAATCAGATCAGATCTGATGCAGAGTCAGCTCTGTGGTGGCCCAACAGGGATTCTCATATCCTTGACTCACCTGGTTAGAATTGAGAAGCTGAGAACAGGGGTCTGAAAGTCCCCACCTGTGTAACTGAGTCTGCAAAGGGTGAGAATATGTTCAGAGATGTAGCTGAAGTCTGGTAAGAGGAGAATGAAAGCAGGGATGAATCGAAGCTGGTGGTCTCCTGCAGGCCACTGTGGGCTCTGTGGGGTCACAAGGGTAGGGGGAGGCTGAGCCTATGCATCAGCACTCTGGATGGTGCCAGCTAACTTGCCTGTTTCTTTTTTTAATGTATATATGATTTTTACTTGAGAGAGGAAGATTGTGAGCAGGGGCAGGGGCAGAGAGAGAGGGACAGGGAGAACTCTAAGCAGGCTCCATGCTGTCAGCACAGAACTCGATGTCAGCCTGCATCCCACAGACCATGAGATCATGACCTGAGCCAAAATCAAGAGTCAGACGCTTAGCTGACTGAGTCACCTAGGTGCCCAAACTTTCCTGTTTCTTATCTAGGCTATTGACTACTGGCCTTGGGCCACCAGGAAGCAAAAATATCTCTCTTATTCATGAGACCACTTCTAAGTTCCATCTCAATTAGAAAATAATAAGAAACAAAATTGTGTCTCTCTCCTATCCCAAACTAGCCTCACTTCAAAACTGTCTCTGTTCTTTATTAAAGGAAATACAGGGGCATAGACACTAGAGTCCCCATTAGATCTCTGCTCTGCAAACCCCCTGATTGTGCATATGCTGCTCTGACTCCTGGGAAAGGACTAGTTATTTAACAGGACTCCATGCAGATAGCCACAGTGTCTAGAGGAGTCCAGTGGTCCTCCCCCTGAAGCACAGGAGCAATGAGATTGCTTTTGTGTATCAGCAGAAGGAGAGCCCTTCTTGTTGACAGACCCGTCGCGCCCATGATAAATTGCATCTCTGTGAGGGTGGTATAGTTATGGTTTTCACTTCACAAAGGTTCATCGCCAGGTCTCCTCGCACTTTAGAAAATGAACTGCTTTAATTCCATTCTGATCAAACAGCCTTCCACAGCCAGTTCCTGGTTTACTCTAATATGGCTGCTGGCTTGTCACTCAGAAGGCCAGCAAGGGGCCAGCCTTGATGGCAACTCCTCCTAGAAGCAAGGGAGGAGATCCTGGATGGCTGTGTCTTAAAGAAGGAGAGTAGATACCTGATGCCCTGGGGACTTCAGAATGGTGCAAGCCTCAGTGAGTGTAGGTCAAGGGCTGCACTCTCATTCAGGGGACCCAGAGCTGTCAGTGGATTTGTATGTCCTTGTTGAGCACCTCAACTTAATGCTATTCATTTTAGCTTTGGTGAGTCATTATCCCTGATTTAGTGGGAGTTTTGTCTGGCTTTCCCAAACTCCCCAGATCATTGTTCTGAAGGCAGAAAAATGTAGCCCCTATGCAGGGGATTCATAATTTATCACTTTCTGCTAATTTGATTTTAGAATCATGTATATGGTTTTTCAGGCTATCTATTGCTATATAAAAAGTTATTCCAAATGGGTATCTACTCTAAAAACTACCTCAAATCCAATGGATTTAAAGCAATAACCAATTTTTACAACTATTTTGTGGGTCAAGATTTTGAGTGGAGTTTAGCTGGGTAATTGTTCTAGTCCTTATGCCAGTGGCTGGGGTCACTCAGTGGGATTCATCTGGACCTGGGCTGGCCTGGAATATCCAATGACTTTGTTCACACACGTGGTACCTTGGTAGGGACAGCTGAGGTCATCTGGCCTCTCTCTTTTTTCATGTGTCTGGCGTCTCCACATGATCTCCCTGTCAACCTTCACATGGCAGCTCAAGTCCCATAGACCAAGACAGAAGCTGCCAGTTCCCATAGAAGCCTCACTTATATGATACTCCATTGGTCAAAGTAGTCACAGGCCATGCAGAATCAAGGAGAGGGGAAGTAGGTATCATTGCTTAAAAGGAGGCATATGGCCTAATTTTCAGTCATCTTTAATCCACCACCCGAGTCAATTTATTGATGTAAATCACATATCTCTAGGGATGAGGGGAATTTGTCTTGATCCAGGCACCCTCCTAACAGAAACCTCTTTTCTCCAATCCTTCAGAACAACTGTGGGGCCAAAGGAGATTCATGTTACATAGTAATCAGGGTATAAACAAAGCTAAACAACAGTCCCCTTAATACACATCAGAAATGAGAGTCATACTTCTGTCCTTTCCCCATGAATTACGTAGATAAGCTTATCTCAGTTATTGCTATAAAATAATAAATTTGGCTTGGTAATAATAAATGTTATTTGCTTCACATACCTGGTATGTATTATCCCCCTCTGGAGAATTCCACATAGCCTTGCCACTAATCCATCAGGCTGTTTTTCCAAGAGTGGATTCTCTATTGTTCTGTTCACTCACTCAGCAGATGTTAAGTGTGTGATGGTTATGGCATGTGATTTTCCTTAAACTAACTGTGATGTTTCCCAGCCTTGTCTTGCTATCTCTGGGAGCTTCAACCTTTGGGTTACTGTAGGTGAGCCTAGAAAACCAGGATAGGGAGGAAATATCCTGTGGCAGAGCCCTAAACTTTAGACGTCAGGAATTGTTGGGTAAAAATGTGCATGTGGGCAGCTAAACTACTGGCAGATGGTAGGAGATTCGGTCTCATAATTCAAGCACCAGTAAGTACTGCACTCTAGACCAGGTGCATCTAGAGAAAGTTTCTGACAGGTATACCTGGTTTTCCATGGGAATATAGGAGACCCTTCTCCACAGGTGCAGAAGTGTCTCACTGTGGGCATTTGAGTTGATTTCAAGCTGTCAGGTGACATGGCCCATGGGTATCCTTGGCAGTTCCACTCTGAGTACTTCCAAAGTTCTCTGACAAGGCTAAAAACTCCCATCCAACCAAAGATTCTTGCACATTATTTAAATAGGATGCAAATGCATGGTCTGCTCTGAGCCCTGGCAGCTTTCAATTTTTATATTTTCAGAATGGAAAGGCCTGCCATCAGTTCACTTGAAGTTCAGGCCAAGATGTGCCTGTCCCTGACATTTGTTCATTCTTTATGCAGGTAGCATTTTGGAAAATTAAAAAAGAAGTCATCTTTGTACTCCATTCCCTACCACCCTCCAAAACAATTTCAAAAAAATATTTTAGACATTTGTTGCATGCATAATAGCTGGAACATGACTAACTTATTTCCTACCGCTTGAATTTCCAAGTTGGATTCTATAATCCCTCTCTTTGGCAATCCATTGTCTATATCTTTTCTGATATCTCAGTGGTAGGTACTGCCTGTTTAACCTAAGGGATTAGGCTCCTAAGTGCATAAGCAGATTCCATCAGATGGTTGAGACTGGTTATTGCTGGGATGAATACCTGGGATGTCAAGGCCAGCTGATGACAAAGGCAAGCGTGAGTGCAGAGGGAGAAGAGGTGCTTCCCTTTGCGTGCACTTCCTCCATATGCAGTGAAGTCTGAGCCCACTCACTTACAAGCTGAGTACACTGCTGAGAGCTGTCAGAAGCCCTACCTTCTTCGCATCTGGGATCTGTGAGGAAGGGGGCCCTGCTTGAAAGACAAAACCACGAAGGGAACTAGAAAAACTGAACTTGGGGTCATGTTGTGTTGGTGGTATGCCTCTACACAGGCTGCAGGTACCACTCAAATTCAGCCCAAACCTGTGAGTGTGTGTGTGTGTGTGTTTATGCAGCAAGAGCATATATATATATATACATTTTTTCATATATATGTGTATATGGAATACACACACAGACCCACGCATATATATATGTGTGTTAATATATATGAATATGAATATATGTGTATATATACACACACTGTATACACACAATTATACTTTGCACATTATGGTTGGTTCAGATAGAAAGAAGAGGCAGATAAGGAGAATGAAGGAAGAAGTAGAAAAGGAAAGAAAAAGAAGGAAAGGAGGCACAGAATATGTGGTAGACTGCTAATTGTCCCTCCCAAGCTCCGAAGTTTCTTTATTCTGTCTTCCTGGGTACATATCTATCCCACTAGAAACCATGTTTGTCAGCTTCCCAGCAGTGAGGCTGGGCCTTAGGACTAAATTTGCATCACTGGAATGTGAGTGGAATTAGTGTGTGCAATTTCTGCTTCACCTGCATACATTGCAACCACTCTCCCTGGACTCTCTCTTCTCTGCTCAGCTTTGGCCGTGCAGAGCTACACTCCCTGTGTGAGCCGGCGGAGTGAACCCTTGCTGTCTAGACAGCTACTTGAGAAAGAAACAAATGTGTATTTCAGGTCATTGTATGTTAACATCTCTCTGTTGTAGCACATGCAGCTCCAGTCTGTAAAAGAAGCACAAGGAAGAGTGAGGGAAAACTCAAGCAACAATGGAAAGAAAGGATGGCACTACAAATACAGTAATCCAGAAGCAGAGAAAGTGGGTTGGTAACATGGAGCCATGACTGATGGGAGGAATCAGCTTCTGGACAGGTACTGGGGAGATTGTAATATTTCCATAAAACTTCTCTCAGGCCTTCCCTGACAACGATGCCCCCTCCTACAGAGTTTTGAAGCTGAATGTTTACAAGGGCATCCGCGTCTCAAGAGTGTCTCATTCACCGAATTAAAGGCATAGGTGCTGGAATCAGTAACAGTTTAATTGATCGGTTGGACTGATTCTCCAGTGAGCGAGGTGGCTTCCAAAACAACGGACAACCATTTCCGTGTGCAGCCAAGAGAGGCTGAATGACCACATCTTATGGACATTGGAAAGGCGATTCCTATGCTCACTGGGCATTTGATGAGGTAACATCTAAAGTATCAACTGACATTAATATTCTCCAAAAAAGGTTTGAATCAAGAAAGCTAAGTTGCTTTTTAAGTGCTATATGAATTGTTTTCACTTCACTCCTCTATTCACTTGGACAGTGGACTTTAAACTCCTACCTGCTCTTTGAAAATCCCTAATAATCAGCTTCAGTTTTCTCCATGGGTGAATCATAGACTTACCAAAAGTTGTTTTTCTCCTGTGCACTATAGCAGAACACAGGTTTCATAGCTTTGTATTGAGTGGAAGCTGAGGTATGCCACTTGGCAGGTCAAGGCTAGCTGTCTTTCCCATGTGGTATGCTTTTAGACTTGCTGGGAGGTCCTCATTCATAAAAATATATTTCCCTGTGACATAATCATGGATGCCTGAGAGTCAACCAGTAGCGTTCATTCCTTTGTATTGCCCATGGCCCTTTCTGAGCAGTTCTTTCTAAAAATGCAATCATCCATTGACAGGTAACAGATTAAATGTGTAGTGGAAGCATAGGGAAGGGGAGAATTTTTATAGAGGAAATTGACAGTGGAAAAAATGTACTCTATTCATGGCTCATGGTCCCATATCCCTCTTTGTGTCTGCTGCTGATATATAAGAAAAGCACAAGGTGGCCCCTCTGTGGTCTTTATTCTCCTCACTCTATTCCTTCCAAGTACATTCATATTCCAGACCAGTACATGATAGAGAGCTGACAGTAACATACAGCCAAGAGAGCCAGCTGGCTACTTGGCTGGGCCAAACTTCCCTCTCCTAACCTAGATCAGCCCTGGGCCCTGGGATCCCACAAATAATCTTGTACCTCTCGGTGTTCGACCAGTTGGCCAGGCCAGTGCTCTTGGTGCTTGTGCACAGGTCATCTGAGGAGAAAGGGGACTCAGGACAGGTAGTTTTTACTGGGTGAAAGGAAAGGTTAGGCTGGATGTGAAACCAGAGACTGTCTGGAAGGTGCAGACATAGTTGGAGAGCCTGAATAACTTGCAGTGACAGAAGGTCACCAGACAATTGGCAGAGGGTGAGAAAGGGAGGCTGCATGGAGAATAAAAGAGAAAGACAGAAAAGGAGCCTCTGCACTTTGCCATTGCGCCATGTGCCTCAACACAGATAACAGGGTGCAAAGTAAGAAAATGTTTATTTATACATTCTTATGGCAACTTTGACTTCTCTGAATCTCCAAAGCTCAAGATATCTTTATATTAGAGGAAGAGTAGGTTTTATCCTCAGCCTCTCAAGATAATACTAAATTCTGGTTTCAGAATTCAGCTTCCTTGACCAGAGAGAAGCAGAATGTAATTCCTGAGGAAAGGGAATATAGCCTGTCTAGAGAAGAAGGGAAGAGAGGAGAATATGAGGAATCAGAACAAAACTTTATACCTACAAGGGGAAAAAAATGAAGCTGAGTACTTCTCAGCATCTAAGCTAATGCAACGGAAAGAACAATGCCCTGCACTAGTGTTCCTTAGGGATTATTGCACAGATACAGCATTGTATGGAAGAGGCTGGATTAATGCAGGTCTCCTATGAACTTGACTCTGAAACTTGGCTACTATAGTGAGCTCATTACTAGGAAGATCACTGTAGGTGAGAAGCCAGGCAGCACATTCTGCTTTATGATTTTTATGTCCATACTTAAAGTCCTTATCATCCATTTGACTATGAACTCCATGGTGGAGAGGTGGAAGTACACATTCATTTATATTATCCTCAGTGCTTCATTGGAAATCTTGAACATGGTGCTTATGGTAGCATGAGTGCCACTTATCAAACATTCACTCTCAGCTTCCCATATGTCCCTGCTTCCTTCTCATTAGGTGGGGACCAACCTGATCATAGCTTGGGAGCAGAAGTGATGTGTGCCACTTCTGGGTTGAAGCACAGAAAGAGCTACTCTGTGGCTCCCAGCTGGCTCTTCACCCAAAACCAAGAAGGGTGCTACATATGGTAAAGTTATAAGATTGCAGTATCTTTCTCATATAGTGTGGGTTATTGCCCACCCCTACTTCCCCCCACCACTGCACTAACCCATATTGGAGATGTTGCCCAAGTGACACAAACTTTTGTTGTGTTTAACTATTGAGATCGTGGAGCTATTTGTTAGTACAGCACCAGCTAACTCATCCTAACCAATAGAGTAATCAATAAATTTTAGTTGAAAATGAATTAATAAAGAAATGGCTAAAATGAATGATAATATTGGCGCTACTGATGTTTTTGTTTTTTGTTTTGTTTGTTTGTTTGGATTAACCTCTTCACTATCCATAGCTTAAAATTCTTTTTTCCTGTCAAGGTCTCAGTTCTTTGGGTCTGTGCTTATTGGCAGTTAGTAGCATTCTGTCTTCCCTAACTACTATACAGTATTTCAGAGAAAGGACTAAATGTTGGACACAATACATTACATCAAATATGTTGAGCATCTGCTCTTTTTCAGGCACTGTGCTGGAACCAGGAATAAAAACTGGATAAAACATGTCCCATGCCCTTGGCATCCCCATTCTAGAAGGGAGCATAGATGAATATGCAATTTTACTGCAATAAGTATTCTGATGGGTGTCAAGACCAGACAGTTATTTCTACCAGCAGCATAGAGAGGGAACACCTGATTCAGATTGACAATTCCAGACCAAAGGAATTCCAAAGGACACAGCTTAGAAATAAGATGGAGGATGCATTCATGAAACTGAAAATAGTTTAGTACAGTTAGACGACAGGTATAGGAGAGAGGTGGTAAAGATGTTTCTAGAAGAATGAGCAGTCCAGACCCTGAAGACCTATTGTGTTTCATTAAGGAGCATGACCAGTATCAATCAGGTAGATAGGGAATAAAGTATGTGGAGGAAATGATGTCCCCACTAGTCAGAGACTTGTGCTACAAAACCACATGACACCCTTGAAATATTTGAATCCAGACAGTTGACATGATAGAATTTCTGCCTCAGAAAGCTCACACTCGTAGTGGGTTGGAGAGTAGATTAAGGGGGAGAGTGGAGGCAGCTGTGTGTCCATGGTGATGACAGACCACTCCCTGGTCCAGCCAGCTGGGGTTTCACATTGACAGGGTGTGATTCGGACTCTACTAGTCCCATTTCAACAATCTTCTTGGAGCCTACCTCCTTTGACAGCTATGCTGACTTAGCATGATCAGAATCAGTACTCCATTTACTTCTGGTTCCCCATTCTCAAATTCTGCAGAGCTTCTTGGATTTTCTATATGAAGTTGGCAGAGGTCTTCAGTGGGGCTTTGGGGACCCCAAGACCTCTAAGCTTCCTGCTTCATATGAGACACCTGAAGAAATTTGGTATTTTCCAAATTTTTTTCTCTTTCCATGCTTCCACCCTTGAAGTCAAGTTGAAACATACAACCATCTTAAAAGAAGACAAATTTGCATCCCTGATGTAATAATGCATTTGTTTTTGCAAGTATTTTACAATGGTTTTTAAATCTGTGACCATGGGGAAAACAAGTCTATGTAGTATTTTTGTTATTGTTTTTGTATCAGGGTAAAAGTGATACAACTAACTGAGTAGCTTTCCATCCTTTCTCTATTTTTACTGCATGGTGAATACAAAAATAAATTCCAGATGGATTAAATAATTAACCTACTTCTTTTAACCTACTACATGCCCAAATTAGAGCCCTGAGAGAGCGGGGAGTTCTCTCACAGAAACAAACATTTGGGGCAGGGGGTGTTTGTGTATATGTGCATGTGTTTAGAAGTAGTATAGGGAGGAAGGTATCGGGGTATGAGATAATATACAGAACTTGGGTAGAGCTTCAGTGGGTATTTAAGCAGGATAAAACCAAACCAAACCTCTTAGTATGTGTGCACATGGATGCCTGTCTAGTGTGGCTTCAAAAGGCTGGAAGTGAGTTTCCCTGCATCACAAATCTTCCTGTAGAAGAGAACTCTAGGGGCAGAAAGACTGCATTCATCCCCTGCCCCTCTGACCAGCCCTGAGGCTTGGCCTAGAACAGACCAGAGACACTTTTCCTTCTCTTTTCCCAAAGACAGCAAGTGTGCCTGATTCCAGAGTTGAGTTTGGCAAATTACTGTTTCCAGCATCATACTCTGGCAGCCTGGCTCTGTTCTCCAGCCATTGCCACAGGGAAACATAGATCAAGCCCTTTGGAGAGGGAAGGCTCAGAGCCAAGGCATTTATGCCCCCCGGGGCTCCCTTCTGTCACCCCTCCTGTTTTGCACGGCAACAACACCAACCAGCGCCTGCTGCCCGTGGGCACAGCCTCCCAAAATTGACATTGGAGCCTCTACCTATTGGTTTTCATGAAGGCTTGGGGCTGGCAGCCTGTGGTGTCCAGGGGGATGCTGATGCTACAAGGTTGGAGAGATGCAGGCGGTGGAGTGTTATTTGCAGTCTCTACCAGAAGCCCCGTCAGCAGGTCTGTAACTTGGCCAGCAGCAACCACGTGGAAGAACCAGCAGAGAGGCGGAAGGTGGGTTGGAGAGGCTGAGGGGAGGCTTACAAATAACAACCACTGACATTGGTGAGCCTTTCACACTCTGCAAAGCACTTCAACGTTCAACATCTAATCATGTCACCATAGCAACCCTGGGAGGCAGACAAGCGAGGTAGACATAATTAATCTCACTTAGAGACGGTGAACTTGAGGCTTGAAGAAACCTCAGCTAAATAAGAGGTGGAGCTGGAGTCAAACTCTGATCTCCTCACTCAAATGTTCATGTTCTGTTATGCTAAGCTTCTGCAATCATTGCTCTGTCCTTGTTCTTTCCAATCTTTCTTATGCAGCCCCCTTCTTCCTGAAACTTACATCCCCTGACTCTAAGGGTCTGGGTGTCAAGTTTTCTCTTTCCTCTCTTCTACATGCCTCTCCCAGGACCCATCAGAAGCTCATTTACTGCTCCCCTGCTCAGAAGGACTTACATTTTAACCAGCAGAGAGAAAACTTGATGTGAGAAAAGATGAAATCCTTATGAGAGTATTTCAAGCTTTAAAAGTATGCTTTTGTGAGAAGAGAGCTTTCTGGTTCCCCCAGACCATACCCAGGTGAATTGCTTCCCTGCCAGGCTCATGCTGACCCAAGTTGATTATAAGGACCGTGGGGAGAAGCTCCTCTCCATCCTCATCAGGGATCCAACAGTTTGCCAAAGCAGAGCAAAAACTTTTGGGCAGGAGAAAAGGTCCCATTGCTACACAATCAAACTCACCAAGATCTTAGGAAGAACTATAGATTCCTCTATGGCTCCTAGGGCATTTCAGCTGGGGCCTGAATCCAGAAATTCAGTCCAGGAGCACGCATGCTCCATTCTGTTCTTGGCCCTGTCTGCTTACCTCAAAAGCCAAGTTCCAGAGAGAGCCTTCCCAACCTGTACCAGACTGGCAGAAGTGATTATCCCTAGGGATGAGGCCAACTCAGTCTAAGGTATCCACCTTCCTCTCCAGCTCAGTCCCGGCACACACCACCCTTTCTCTCAGTCCCTGCCCCATGACTAACCAGCCTCAGAAACAGAGAGGCCATGCCACAGGCATTCCAGGGGCATTTGCTTACCCTGAGTGATGATAGTGAGCTGCTTTTTTTGCAAGCTGTCCCCTCTGCTTTTATGTATATTTTAAAATGTGCCAAACATGAAATGGAAGGCAGGGCAAATGCCCATTGAGCAGTCAGTCTGTGGGTGAGAGACTGACCCTGGCTCCTGCCAGGTGTGGGCTGTCCTGCCTGGACTCTGTTCTGTTCTGCAGAAGAAGGGGAGGGGACAGTAAGATACCAAACATATTCTGGGCAGTAACTTGCAAATGCCTCAATGTTTTCCAAGTGCAGGGCTCAGTAGAGGGTTTGCATTTTATGACATGAGGCTATTTATTATAGGCTTGTGTTATGTGTCAATAATTTCCTGCTCCAAAATAACAGAGTCGGCTTGACCCAGACACCTAGGACTGAAGCCAGAAAAAGAGTAAACAGGACCTTGAAGGGTGACCAGAAGAAGGCTTAGGATAGATATTAAGGGGACTTCTGGGGCTACCCCCACTCTTTAGTTTTTATTCTTCTCAAACATTCACACATATGCTCACTCCTTCACTCTACCCCTCATTCCTAGATCTTCTGCTCTTTGAAAAAAAAAAGAATAAACTGTAACTAACTTGAAAAACAATTATTTTTATTCTTCTGTTATCCCAGTGCCAAATCTGCACTTGAGTATAGACAGAGCAGTACCACCCATTGCTGAATTGATGGGTCCTGGCTAAGACATCACTATGGCAATTCTTCCTGGTTCTTACAAGGAATTCTACCATGTGTGTGAAAATAGCCTTAAGAGAAAGTTTAAAGATATTCACAACTGACATTAAATGGCACTTTGTAGTCTGTGAAGCCTCATTGTATGTTTTATTTTAGAGGTATAGTCAAGACAAGGTTTTTAGCCCTTCCATTTATAGATGAGGAAATGGAAGCTCAGAGAGGTTAAGTGAATTGTCCATAATCACACAGCCAGCAGTAACCCGGCTTTCCTCTTAACATGTTGCAAGGTAGGTGGAAGACTCCAAAATCTGGGTCTAGAGGACAGCATCAAACACTGGAGGTTGGAAAGATGAGGCAAAGGAGAGAGGTGGGGACTCCAGGGTACAAGAGCACCTGTTGCAGTTATGCCTGCAGCTGGTTTAGGTCATTTTTACAAGTATTAGATCTGGGTATAAGAATCGTTTTTTGTTTGTTTTCTCATCAATAAAATAATGTACAAGGTTAAGATAGAAGAGCCCAGGACCACGAGTCAGAAAGTCTGGGTTCAGTGTGGCTCTGCTGGGGTGGAGGAGGTCAAGGTGGTCGCTGAGGCCCATGCTTCCATGGAGATCTGTGCTCCTGGTTCAGGGAAGAGGTTTGGGGGGCAGGCAAAGGCTCATAATCTCTAAAGGGCCCAGAGAATAGCAGCCACCAGGGTTCCTCGGTTACTTTGATACAAAGTCCTGGCAAAGAGGAGACAACCGGAGAGCTGGAAATAGCCCCGTGGGTCTCAAGGGATCAGCAGGGACTCCTCCGCAGGATCTCTAAATTAAGCAGCTGTGGGAGGTGCAGACTTGGGCCCTGCTGGCAGGATGAGAGCCACCAGGGCTGGAGGTCGGAAAGGCCCTGTGTCATTCATTGGGAGGGTCATAATCTCTTGCATTTGTCTACTGTCTCCTTATCACCTTCTTTCCTTTGATCTTCACATCACCAACCCTGGAGGCGAGGAGGCTGGTGACTTTCTGTAGTCCTGTTGTTTTTTACAGGGAAAATATAGTGGACAGGAGGAGACAGTGATGCCAAATTGCCAGCCTGGCCAGGATGCCTCGCCTTCTCTGCATCATGCACCTGCACATGTACACACATTGAGAGAGACTGAGAAAAAGTCAAGAGAGAGCTCACTCTCCTTCTTCCTGGATTTTGATTGATTCTCAGATGGGGGATCTATGTGAGCATTCAAGCTAATGTACACCTTCCTCTTTTACAACCCAATTGAGAAGGAAAGGAAGACACATCTAAAGACCCAGTAACAATCTCAAGTAGATGTTGACAAACACTTCTCCTTGCTGGCCCTGGGCCCTAGGGGAAAACCCAAAGGTGATTTACTCAAGTTCAGGAATTTTGAGGAGCTTGCCAGGGGATCATGGAGGACAAACCCTGCCCCGGTCTTTCTTCTTGTGTATTCCTCCTCCTCATCAGAACCTGTCCCTTTCATACCTTCTATCATGACCTGTTCCATCTTCTGAAAAACCCAGGCTTCTCTGCCCCCATTCCTCCCCTCCAGGCAACACTATCCTTGGATAAAAGAGAGTTTGCATGGAGAAACTGCTTAGTCCCCAAATGAGATGAACAGTGAAGTCCCTTGCTGTGTTTGCTATTCTTCTGGAGGAGAAATCATGACAAAAGAAACTGACTAAGGGGTGGGAGCAGTTTGCTCACTTTCCTACCCCTTACATCATAAGGAGTAATAAAACATGTCCTGAAAGTGTCATAAGGTGGAGAAAATTATATTTACAATAACTCCTTTCAGGGAAAATACTGTATACTGCAAAGAATATTTTCTAAGCTTTTGGGGTAAAGGTTTGGATGCCTAGGAGACCCTTAGGAGGAACAATCACTTTCTAAAGAGGATTTGTCCAGCTCTCAATATTTATATTCTCCTTTCTCATCTCATCTTCTTTCCCAACTTCCCTGTTCCTGTCCACAAGAAGCCAAGGTATATAACCAAAATCTCAGGGCAAGCTTGCCTTGGCTAATCAAGGGTGTCCTGCAAGACACCAGCCTAATGATTTTTAGATAGCTAATACCAACCAACCCAAGCAGCAAGAGAAAGATCATCTGCCAGCACAGTCTCACCTATCTTGCAAGACTTGGTTTTGCTGACCAGGCAGCAAGATTGGGCCTGGAACAGGATAACTTAGGGCACTACAGGAGGGGCAAGCCTGCCATCAGGGATCTTCTTTCTCTGCCCTCACCCCCACAGTGCACAACCACAGCTCTGAGTGAAGGCTGAACAAATGAAGAACAGTGTGAAGGGTACCAAGTTATTAGCCCTCCCTAATGGGAACTAGCCCAACATCTCCATGTGACCTTGGGTGGAGAGAGGGTAAATAAGCATAGTATGTGAAGAAGACAGGATTGACAGAGTCTTCAGAGATGACATGGAAGTCAGAGTGAAAAATAGCATCTGAGTCACTGGTTTCCAGTCTAGATCCAGATCCCCACTGAGAATATTTATGTCTCAAGGTATTATAGTTTCTTTGTCTCCAGGTAGTTCCCATTAGGAAGGGTCATAGAAGAAGTGATGTAGCCAAATTTCCTAAGGCCCCATGTTAGAGGCCCCTGTCCTTTACCCAAAGCCAGATACCTGGTTGAGCTGTCTATTTTTGGAAAAATGTGTCATTCTAGGTGTCAATATTAACAGCAAGAACTTAGAGTTAAAGAGATGTGAAAGTAAAGCTCCTGGAACAGAGGCAAAGATTTCTATATTTTACAACCCTCCAGGGTAGCATCAAACCAGAAATGCTTTTTGGAAGTGTGGGCCTTCAGTTTTGACTTAAAGTATGAGCAGGACAACATGAACATCATGAATAGTGTTTTGGAGGATGGATGTGGCAAGGTGCAGATGGGTCCAGGGGAGTGGATGTGTGAAAAGGAAGCTCAATGACAGGGAAACAGAAAGAATATGGCAGGGAGGAGAAGGCTTAGGGCCATGTGGGAGAGGATTGTGCTATCAGGGCCTTCTGGCCCAGGGTAGATCCTCTGAGCAGAGATTGAGGATATGTTTTGTGACAAGAAAAGGTGCACCAAGAGCCTCTCTTTGGAAGTGGGGACACTGAGAGAATGGCTGAGACTTTTGCTCTATGTGGTTGAGTAGGAAGTGAGATCATCATACCTGTCATTATGCCCACTGTTCTCCTCCAGATCAATCCTGTCTTCCTCGGACTATCCATTGGCTTTCTTTTTTCCCCTACCTCACTGAAGTGGAGAGTACATCCCCCATTTTAAAGTTCTCCCCACACCTGAAGGTCGTTTTTATTTCCTTCCAGATCCCTTCTTTAAGTGAATTTAAACACAAATCTAAAGGTGCCCTTGTCCAGAATCAGGTTCCTTCATCCCTCACCACCATCCTCTAGTTCTTCCCACATGGGTGGGGTTGACCAGCTGGCTTCATGTAAGTAATGAATGCTGATGACTGAGAAGGAGGGACCTCCTGTTGGCTACCCCACACCTGACAGCTGGGCAGAGCTGAGTAGCACAGTCAGGCCCTCCTTCCACATATGGCCTCCTGGAGAGACCCCATCTTGCCATTCTGGGCCCCCAGCCTGCTCATTGAGCCCCTTGAGGCTCCTTCTTAGGACTTTATGGTTTTTATCTTAGAATAAGCTCAAGAATATAAGTTTGACTATTAGAGGAGTGCTTCCTTTGTATACTAATGATCTTCCCCAGATCTCTATGCATTTTGCAAGGACTCTTCTAACACACCTCTGTAATGGGAGAGGGCAGTTCTTCCTGGTCAGAAGTGGGACCTGGCATTTGAGAACTCTGACTGCCTTATTGACATGTCAGTTGGGGATCAGCCACATGAGTCCCACCTCTCTGTCCTAGACCCCATCTATGGAACTCAGATGTCCACTGAGAAAAACATAGAACCAAGCCAAGAATGTTCTTCACCTCTTGGAGAATTCATAGAGCAGCAAATCAAAGACTGACATCCAGTGGTTGAGCTCAGCCCACATATTCTTAAGCCTAAAATCCACAGTTCTCCAACTATCAGAACAGACAAATATCTCAGTTCTTTGATGGAAGTGACAGGGTAAGGTATCCAGACAGCCTGACAAGAAAGGTGAGGAGATTTCTTCCTAATGTTTATTTTACCCTTTTCAGCCTTCTTGCTTATCCTGCCTACTCTTGTCAACAAGGCATCAAAGCATACAACCAAAATCCTAGGGCAAACTCATCAAGAGTGTCCTGCCAGAGACCAGCCTAATGAGTTTTAGACAATTAGTACCAACCAACCCAAGCAGTGAGGGATGGACCAGACCTGCCAGCAGATTCTGTCCCCTGTCTTACTCACTATCTCTATTGATCAAGAAGCATTGCCCCAACCTCCAGAGTGTGCCTTTGCCAACTGCCCAGCATGAACAATCTGAGCTCCGCCCTCCTTTTGCTCCTTGAACCTCTCGACAACCACTGGCCTTGTCAGTCATGCTGAGCAGAGCCTCGAGAGTTGCCAAATGGACTTGGCCTTGAGCCACCAATGTTTCCTGATGCAGAGGAGATGAGATTTTCAAAAACATGGAACTCAGGAGAGAAAGAGGGATGGTCCTCTTTTATAGTTGTAGCTTACCCCAAAGTGGATTCACTGAATTATACTATCACAAGATAACTGCAAAATAGTCTACATTCAAATTACCCCAAGTATGCTAACCATGAGTGACTCATTTGACAGTGTGGACAAATGCAGTCTCATAGGGCTCCTGAGGCAGGATTTGTAAATGTTGATGAACAACTAGCCATGACTATCACTGGTGAGAACTGAAAATGGGCTGGTGACTTCTGAGCAAGCCACAGTGAATTACCAGTCTTGTCACGGCTAGACCTAAGATAGTTTCCCAACCTGGTTTTTCCATGTCTGAGGGGGTAGGGTAGAGGAAAAGAGAATTGTAGCTAAATAAGTAACGTCTATAGTTTTAATTTTTTATCTGTTAGTACACATGGTGTTGGAGGAAATAATTCCCTGGCCTCTGGGTGAACACATTACTGCTGAGAGCAGCTGGTGAAGACTACAGAGTTAGAATGAAAGATGAAAGGCTTTGCCTTTACCTTCTCTCCCTTCCCTCTCCTTCTCAACTGAAGTGGTCACCAGTGAACTCATTTAGGAAGATGAGAATCAAGTACATCTCAGCAATTTATAAAAAGAATAAAGTACTGATACTTAGAATAACATGGATTAATCTCAAAATCATTATGTTAAGAAAAAGGAACAAGACACAAAAAGTTGAGATGATTTCTTTTGGGTAAGTTCAAGAACAGGCAAACCTAATCTATGGTGACTGCAATCAAAACAGTGGTTATCTTTGGGGGAGCAGGGATTGTCTGGAAAGTACAAGAAGGAACTTTGAGGAGTGATGGAAATATTCTTTATTTTGGTCTGGGTGCTAGTTACTTGAGGCTTTGAGTTGTATACTTAACATTCATACATTTTAATATATGTTGACTATACATGAATAAAGTAGCCATAGTGAATAAAGTTAGCTCTAGAACAAGAAGAGAGGATGCGATCAGGAAACACAAGAGAATACAAGAGAAGCTCCCTTAGTGAATCTCCACTTTCAGGAGTCCCTGGCTGCCCTGTGCTATAGTTTCCTCACAATATTGGGTGACTGTTGCTGTGTCTCACAGTGAGGCAGACAGGGAGGATGGGCTATTTGCTCACACACATGCACACTTCTGCTGCCTCCAGGAGGGTGGTAAGTTTACCAAGAGTCAATTGTGCTTGCTATCATACTTGTTCATGTGGTTCTACTTGTTCTTGCAATTAACTAATTTAATTTAATACTATTTAAATAAAAGAAGTATAAAAAGAATAAGAGTTTTTGTGAAAACTAAGTCAAATTCACCTCAATAAAGGTGAATTATTAAAAATAATTGATATAAATTAGATTTGGCTGAAACAAACAAATATAAAAGATCAAAATAAAAGTTATAAAAATCTAGGTTTCTGAATTCAGATTCTTCACACATGTAACTTCCTATTCTACTTTGAAGAAATTGCAGCTGGAAATTGTCAAGGATGCTTTAAGAGTATAGTTTATACAAAAAAGAAAGACTGGAACAGTCCTCTTCAGACCTGTGGCTTTGGCCCTACTTATAAAGTTTTACAATAAGCATCTATGCATGTTTTTGAATTAAAATGAAAAGTTTATCATATGTGTGTTCTAAACTTACTCCTTGCCCATTTGAACCAACTGTTTGGATTAACTGACCAACTACCTGGTCAAGGAGCAGGAACAGGGAGGCTTCTAACCTGAGTAGTGGAGATTCAAGAAAGCAAACACACAGCTTTCCTAAAAGCTAGGCACTCTTATGTTCTGTATGCAGAGAATAAGCCAATGCATCAATCATGTGGATTCATCTATGTGAACAGGATGGCCCTGTAACACTTTGTACACTCTTATTTCTGTTTAGTGTTTAAATATGATGTACACATACAGTTCTGTGTGTTTATGCTGCGTTTGCATATTGTTGTGTGTGGTACCCTGTCTCATCTCCTTCCCTGTGAGTCCTGTGTGCAAGGCACAGCAGGGGGCAAGGATCAAGTGGAGTCATCTGGCATCCACTCAGTTCTCATGAGTGAGCAGCCTGCTTGGTTGGGAAGGAGATACGCTATTGACACAAATCTGTTATTTTGAAAAAGACAATTATTCCCATCACACTGTTAGTGTTGATACTTGCTCCCAAGGTTTTCTCAATGTTATATTTAAAAACCAATTTATGCTAACAAAGAACCACTATTCACATATTCATTATTTAGAGTTCTGGTTAAAATATCCCTGACAAATAGAAGTCTTTGTTTGGACCAAGGGGATTAATCAGTACTAAGTATTAGTAAGAAGCATTGTGCTTTAATTTCACAAGTTTGTGTGAATTGCAAAGGCTTTCATTGGACTTACCCATGGTATTTCTTTTTCCACAGAATGTCAAGCCTTAAGGAGATGACTCACTTACTTGAGTTTCACTTGCATCCGAAACTATACTCTACAGAATTATACTCTACACAGGACAAATAGGCTTCCTATCACTAGCTTTGTTTCTTTCTTTACTGACCATACTATACTAACCATGCCCTTTATTCTGATGCTTTGACATCTGGGCCCTTGCTGACCTTGAAAAGACTGCTCCTCTCGGCATTAATCAGTTCCCAGAGATAGTAAACCATTTGCCTGTGAATGCAATTTTTAAATATAAGCAAACTCATCCAGAGCCCCCACCCCATCCACCTCCTTTATTGGGCTTTTCCATTTCTGGCCACTATCCACCTGCCCTAATCATTCCAGGGTCTGGTACCAGATGACTAAGGACAGTGCCTCTGTCCCAAAGCCCACCAAAACTATTCAAACAGCCAATCCTCAGTTTGCTTTCTCTTTCTCGCTCATTTCTTCCTGAAGAAACTACAAGAAGGCTCTCATCCAGTTTGCCCCCCTCCCTCTGCCTTCTGAATGACCCTGTGGTTCTCCAAGGACTGGTGCATCCCTTGCCCTTGGGAACTCTAAGTAACAAACTATCATTGAAATGGCAATTGTTTCCTGATCTACTTCCCTTACCATACTTCAAATTTTCAATTAATACACTATAAGGCAGAACACATACCCATTGCCATAGTTGTCTTTTTCTAACTCTCCAGCCATTCAGTCATTTTGCTGATATGTACATAATTCTAACAACTGTAACCTCTTTGGCATTCATTCATACATACATACATACATACATAAGCTTTCAGTTGTACTAAATGACCATTTCATCCCGCTAGGCTTCATTCATCAACAGGCTGTAAACAGGTCAGGAGTCTGAGTCTAAAACTAAAAAAAAAAAAAAAAAAAAAAAAAAGCCTTTAATTTTGGTCAGATTTTCTCTCAGAACCAGAACTTCTGATGGATCCTGTTGGGGCAGTAACCCACCCTACATTGCTTTATGTTGGTAACTGAGAGCATCTATCCTGGTTGAAAAGTGTGTGTAGTGAGGCAGGAAGTGTGCAGACAGCTCAGGTGGATTCTGAGTCAATGGTCATGCAGTCCAGGTGGTGGAGGACAGGATGCTAGTAGGGATGGGTGGGGGAGGAGGAAGGAGAGGAAGGAAGCAATCAATCCCACATGGCCAGCAGGTGGGTAGGCCAGTATTTGAACGGAGATCCTTGGAACATACACCCCATGTTCTTTCCACTCTATCACATGGCCCAAGAAAGTAAATGAAACAGAAAAGATACTTTGAGAAAAGAAGCAAAGGTTGCTGCTGGTGACTCTTGGGAGATAAGGGAGAAAGAAGAATCCAAGCAAACTCTCAGGAGTGGATGAGTTGAGGGAACAAGACGGGAAGGGTGGAGTATAAAACACCAGGTGTGCCAACTGTAACTTTGGCAGAACTTGAGGTCCTGCACAAGAGTCTTTGTTCAGGGAGTTTCTCAATTCTAGTCTTAGAGGAAGAAGTCAATTGATGTAGGCTAGCGATGCCAGGAAAAAGAGAGAGCAGTAGCTGTAACACTGCCAGGCCCCTGCTAGGAGGTAAAGCTGTTAGGTAAAGGGGGCAGATTGGCTCTCTTTCAGAGGGTTTGTAATCCCCACACACACTGCCCCAGGAGACCTGGCTTCAGCAGCCTCCTCACTCCCAGTCAGAGACCCTCTACTCTTCTTTGTTTCTGTCTTCTCTAACCTCTGTATGTCCACTCCCTATTCATCAGAGCCTCCTCCCTGCCCTTGTTCCCAGAATCTTATATTTTAGGAAGCCAAGCTGATGACATAGGGTTGACTGAGGATACAGACTTCTCCTTACCTCCTCCACAAGGCTGCCACACTGTTCCTGGACAATCCTTGTCACAACTAGAACAAGGAAATCCATAGATGGGAGAGAAAAACAGTATATTTCCCCTTGGTATGAAGGATGGAGCTGTTTCTCGGGCTAGAGATTCAGTTAGGGCATGTCATCTCTGGATTTATGAAGGGTCTTTAGAACTCTGAATAGTCATTTAGTGGCTGACTCATCAAGTCGTGATTTCTACAATCAAAAGAGTTGGCTTCTTCCTCAATTGGTCATTGCCTATAGGCCCTTCCAAGTTAATAAAACATCTTTGTGCCAAGCTCTTCCTCCTTCCCAATAACAATGAACTCTGGACATATGGAAGACTCACCCATGCCTAGATTCAAAAATAAACTATAGTTTATTCAAAAATAAACTGCACTGGGGCTCAGTTTCTTGTTCCAGAATTCTCTGACTCCAATGGTTAATATGGGGCTTTCAATCCAGATTCCCAAGTTCATATTATGGCAGACACTTCTCATCTGGGTACCCATCCCCTAGCTTCTGAGTGCTTTGCTGCTAATGGCTTGCAACTGTGCCTTTTCTGAGAGAGCTCTCCTTGGGCTACTAGAGCTGTTCTTGGAAGAGCTGGAGTTGGAAAGCCCAAGAAGTTTACCACTCCCTCCCAAGCCCTCCTTCCACAGTGGCTTATGGCTCCCTTTCCTCCAAGGTAAACAAATTATGACTATCACTTACACTCTAGAGATTTGTTCAGGATCAGGGGATTCACCTGCAATCATAGCCTTGCTTGGCGTTTTCTCTTTTTCTGCCTTTCCCACCCCACTTCCTTCTCAAGTATCTCATGGGAGCGCCTTTTTTAAAACATTTTCACATAGATCCTCTGCTTAGGGTCTACTTCTGTGGGACCTGACCTAAAAAAGCAATCATTTTGCTGAATGCTGAGGATACAGGATGCTCATTGTCTGTCAGGGCATAGGTAATTATAGCAAGGTCTGGTGCACACTGCAATAGAAGTACTCCCAGAGTGCAAGAACCCCCAGAGCTTTCAGCTTGTCTCATTGTAGCCCCAGATACCAGATCAGAATTCTTTGGAGTCAAAAAGGCCTGTGTTTGAATTCTGACTTGGCCTCTTATAAGCTGGGTACTCTTAGGCAAACCTAGCATTTCTGATCCTCAGTTTCTTCATCTGTAAAATGGATATAATAGCTAACTCACTGAATTAGGAAGATGATCCCTTTTATGGGATAATAAATATAAAGTTCTTGGGCTAAAACCAAGCACATAATGAGTGCTCAATCATGGAAGCTGGTTTTGGTGGTTATTGTTAGGCTTCCAACATGATTTGAATGTATCGCCATACAGTAGTCTCCCCTTATCTGTGTTTTTGCTTTTCCTTGGTTTCAGCCACCCACAGTCAACCACAGTCTGAAAACAGATGATCCTTCTTCTGCATATCATCAGAAGGTCAGTGATAACCTGACACTAAATCACAGTGCTTGTGTCATTCACCTCACTTTATTTCATATGTAGGCATTTTTATCATCTCACATCATCACAAGAAGGGTGAGTATTGTACAATAGGATATTTGAGAAAGAGAGACTACATTCACAGAACTTTTATTACAATATATTATGATGAATGCTCTTATTATTAGTTCTTATTGTTAATCTCTTACTGTGCTTAATTTATAAATTCAACTTTACCATAAGCATGTATGTATAGGAAAAAGCATAGTATATATATAGGGTTTGGTACTATCTGCAGTTTTAGGCACCCACTGGGGGTCTTGGCACATATCCCCCATAGCTAAGGGGGACAGCTAATGTTACATAGGTCACTGATGTTCCTGCAGACCCTCCCACATGCAGGCTTTCAAGCATGGTGTTATTCCATCAGTTCTCAGAACTACAGGGTTGGCCTCAGGAAAGGGGTCTTTCCCTCACATCCATTTATCCCAGGTTACCCTCTAAGCTCTGCTCTCTCATTTGCTGGTCCTGAGTTTTCTTCTTTGATTGAAATTTTTCTTCGTGAAAGAGAAACATTCCAGAGTTCCCCCATATCTTTGCTGCCCCAGGCCCATGAAAAGCTAAATCCGGTCTTGGCTCTCCAAAAGAGAATAAATCCCAGCCTGCCCCCAAGAAGTTGCTGTCATAATTACATCTTCTCTTGGAAGTAATTTGATTTAATCTCATTAAAGCTAGATTGCACCATTTCCTTGGCCAAAGTTGATTCCAAATTGGCTTTGTTACTTCCCTCCTGGTCCATAGATTCCTCTCTTTTTTTGGTGGTTGTTTGCAAGGAAAATATCAAGCCTTTCCAAAGGAAGGTCCAATGGAATGCCACAGGGTGGCACTGATACCTTCTGCTAGAAAAGCAGGGTGACTGAGTGAGCTCTTACCTGCTGATCCCCATTGGAGCAGCACCAAGGGCTCCTGGAATGGCCAAATTTGGCTTTGGCCACTGTTTCTCAACTGATAGTACAAGAAGCATCTAGATGAATATTTGGGGCCTTGTTTCTGCTTTCTCCTTCTAGCTCCTCTGCTCCCCACTCCTTCTAGTCCATCACTAGAGAGTCAGTGTGATAGATCAGTTAGCCATAGGTGGCATTTATGTAGTTAGTCTTTTGTGTTGGATCTCAGTATAGTTGTCCCTCAGGGTTGAGCACCATAAAGGATATAAGAAGAGGGTAATGTGGCCTCTGTCAACTCATGACAATGAGACATCTGTGCTGTAGGGACTTGTGAAAAAGAAGAATGTGAGCTAAGAGAGTGGGGAAGGCTCCCCAGGGAATGTGGGCTGACTTCTGACTGGCTTCGAAAGTGAGAGAAGAGGAAGAAAAGCATTCAAGTCATGGGAAGTGACACAAGGGGAGAAGCAGACACATCCTTGTATTGTCAATCTTTCCTGTGAGAGGCATGAGAGCTGAGGTTGGGTAAGATGATGGCATTAGATTACAGCAGGCTTTGAATGCCAGCTGTGACTTGAAGTCCACTTGGGAAGAAATCCAGTGTTTTATTAATCAAGAGGAGTTTTGTTTCTCACACCTCATTGCTAGTGGGGTGGAAAAGCTAGTGGAGCTCGGAGCCTGTATAGTAAGATAGCAACTCACATGGAGCAGAGGCTACAACTTCCTTCATAACAACTGGGGATTCTTGAGCAGGCAGTAACCAGATAAAGTGTCTAAGCTGGCAGAACATGTAGAACAGGGGATATTTTTATTATTTCTGGCCGACATGTTTTAAAATATCCCAACAGGTCTTATTATGCCTGAAACCCTCCATGGGTATTCAAAACAAGTCCTCTTCTGGGACCCTATGCTAAAAATGTTATACAGGTCTTCCCACCCTTGCTAAGCAAAAGCATCGATAAGCCAGAACTTGGACTATCTTCATCCCTTTCTCCTTATTCATCCCTTGTTATGGGGCCTGGTCCAGAGAGCAATAGCCAACCTCCACCAAGTGAAGTTCTTTTTCATATCTACCCTTAATTAATTCACTCATTAATAGAGGTTTATTGAAAGCCCACAATATGTAGGGCAGTCCCCCCTTGTCCCATGTTTTTCAGGTCACAGAATAGCAACTCACTCAGGACATAGAGTGTCCCCATCATCACCAATGACTGCAGAGTCCAGCCTTGCCCTATGAGGCAGGCATTAGAGGGAACAGCCCAGGTGGGGACTGCACGGGTTTGAAAGTGGTTATTAATGGAGGACAGAGTGGTGCTTGTGGAAGAGGAGCTAAATGTGCTGAGACTGCCAAAATGGAAAATGCCTGTTAATAGCACAAGTGACACATCATAGATCACTCACTGACAGACTGAACCTAGTGCTGTCTTGAAGAGTGCAGGCTGCATGCTAATGATGCCCAGGGGGATGAATGCATGGCCCTGTGGATCCCCCTCTCCTGGCTGCTTGCTTGTGCAATTCTGCAAAGATCATGGTCCCCACATTTCACCCATCCCAAAGCACTGGTGTAGAACATGAGATCAGGAGAAAAAAGGAACCTGTATTTGCATCCCTTCCCTTCCACTTTCTTTTGGTGAGACCTCGGATGACAATCACATGAGAAGCATAAATGCAAGAGTTTTGCAAATCTCACTCAGAAGCAGGGAATGGGGCAAAATATCTATGAAAATAATCACCTGCATCACATCACAAAGAATTAACTTCAGACACAGTGAGAAAGGTGAGGTATGGACCTGGAGGCAAATGGAGCTTCCTAGGCTTCCCTGCTTTGATGTCTCTTGGTTTTCTTTTCAAGATTCCTGGGTATGGGAAAAGGATAGGTGCTTTTGAAAGCATTTCAGCTTTGCAGGGGAAAAAAATCCCTTGAGGACTCTTGAGATTAAGGGAAAACTAGACATTGGAGAAATGTGGTCTTGACTGTTGATTGCCTTCCTTTTTCAATTTTCTCTGCTGGTTGCTAAAGATGCTTGCCTATTCACCTGACAGGGAGGACTTGCTCTCCTAGAGGACTGTCATCCTACAAATGGCTTAGGAGTGTCAGGGTATGTGTCCTCCCAGGGAGATCAAAGTCTGAACCTGAAGGTTGAATCTTAAAGAGAAATTCCAGCCCAGAGAAATATTGAGGAAGTGTTGGAGCCTTGAAGCCTTGCTGGTTCCCCTGTGGAAAGCTTGTAGGCAACCTCTAATGGCCTTGTGTAGGTCCATCAACTTCCTGTAACCTTCTAAAGACAGACAATAACCACAATGATAATAGCTACAGATCACCATCCTGGGCACTTCAGGTATGTTATCATTCATAATTTATTTTTTTAATTTTTTCTAAGTTTATTTATTTATTTTTGAGAAAGAGAGAAAGGACAAGCAGGGGAGGGGTAGAGAGAGAGGGAGCCACAGAATCTGAAGCAGGCTCCAGGCTTCAAGCTATCAGCACAGAACCCAATGTGGCGCTTGAACCCACAAACCATGAGATCATGACCTGAGCCAAAGTCAGATGCTTAACAGACTGAGCCACCCAGGTGCCCTGATAATTTAAAATTAGGAAATCAAATAGGCTCAAGAAAACTTCTCAAGATCACCCAGAGCTCAGCGAACAACAAAGCTGGGGTTCAAGTCTGACACAGACCAGTCTCCTCCCTTCACATCCACGGCCTTACCCTCTGCAGCAGACTTTGGAGAGCTTTATCCCTCAGCCCCAGGCTGTGCACTGGGAGGTCTGCTGCCCTGACCTTCTCCCTCTATCTCTGCCTTGGCTGAGGTGGGACAAGAGCCACTGTCAGGTCCCAGGGGACAATAAACAGGAAGCTGATTTGGAAGAAGCTAAAAGCAAGCTTTGCAGTTGCCCAGAGACAAAACCTGAATAAGATTAAGCTTTACAGCCTCTCTCCTTGCAGTCCCCATGCTCTTCAGCCTTTTCTGGAAAACTCTATCCCTGATGAATGGGATTTCTGGGTTTCTAAAGAGATGGGTGCTAAGGACTGACTCTAGATAGGGAGCTTTTTTGGAAGCAAAGTGCTGGGTCTCAGACTCAAGTATGGCCTGCAGGTGGATGACGTAGATGCCTTATGAAGGGATTTTGTGAGCAACTGAGTAAAAGGATAAAGGAAGCAATGAAAAAACAGATTCACTGTGGATTTACTGTTTGTCAGATGTGACAGTAGTTCCAAGTGCTTGATACCTCTTCATCTATTTTCATCCTAACAACCACAGTGGGAAGTTGGGACTCTCATGCCCATTTCTCAAAAGAGGAAATGAAGGTCCAAGTAATTTCAGTGATCTGCCAGGGTCAGCCAGCAGGTTAGCAGCAGAGCCATCCCAGAAAGTCAGACTCTCCACTCTCCCACTGTGCTGTTTCTACTCTATCATGGTGTTGGAGAGATTTTCCTGATCCCTGCTTCCCAAGCTCTAATGCATTCTACATAGAGGTCAGCACCTTAGATTTATTCCCTATCATGGTGTAAGTGACCTTGTGAGAGGTAGCCACAAAAGTTGTGGCTTAGTATAAATGACTTTTATCATATTCATTCCATAGTATGGTTTTGGCAGAAGAAGGGAAAAGCATGGAGCCTCTATGGGGTCAATAAGCAAGGTTTTACCAAAATAAGAAGTGTTGAGATACGAGAACCTAGGGACACTACAGGCCAACTTTAGGGCCCTTCGGTGCAGAACGCTTGTGTGTTCTGCCTTCTGTGGCAGGTCAGACAGGAAAAAGTTTCTCTCCCTCACTCAAGTTTTGTTTCTACTTGGATGGTGTCATTTCTATGGTGCTGTGGTGAATATGGTTCTTCCAGAGTCCAGACGCTCCTTAGAGGAAGGACAACATGGTGACGAACTCCTCAAACCAGTGGCCCTGTAAGGCTGGGTCTCACCCTAATCCCTGGCCCTCACAGTGTTCCCAGAACCCTGCCTAAGTCATGTATGGATGAATGTAGGTCAGATAACAGGAAACACTCTATACTCACCTCCTGGAGAAGTCTCAATGACTTTGAGTAACTTCACTGCTTGAGGTCTTAGCTTGACAGACTCCCCAGGGGACAATGTCAACTGGACCACAAGGAAAGACTAATGCACAGAAGCATTCTCACCTCCTCTTTCAAGATGCAGCTAAGTGCAGGAGAAAGAAATCAGGTCTTTAGGTCAGAGATGATGCTGACACCCTTGAACATATTAAAAATCAGCACCCAGGCATTAGGGGCAAGCAGCAGCATGCCTCTGGGGACAGTGGCCCTTCCAGGTGGGGCAGATGCTCTGTTGCAATTCTTAATCATTTATTATTTCTTAAGAAAAACACTTTCTGATCAAGAGAAGGTCATGTTCCTCCTCTTTGAGACTTTGGCTAGAGGACTGCTCCTTTTTAATGATAAGGCAAGAATCAAATGAGAGGAAAGGAGAGTCATTTCAATGAGACAGGCTTTCCAGCCCCAAATGTTTGAGGGGATACAGAAACAGAGGGTGATGGTCCCTTTGCCATGGTACTTGGAGTCTAACAGTTCCTTGGACAATACAGGCATCAGTATCCTATCACAGCCATGAGGAGCCTCTGGGCTATACCATGACTCCTAATGACATCTAGCATGGGGAGAGCCCTGGACTAGAGTCTGAGCTCTCTCCCTGACTCCACCTGTAGCATCTTGGGTGGTCCTGGAGAGGCCCTTTCTCTGAGCCAGTTTCCTCCTCTGTAATATGGAAGCAGGGGGTCATGCCCAATTTTCTCCCGGGCTATTTGGAGGACCCACTGGGAATTAGAAATGTGTCTGTAGCATAAGTCTGAAGATCCAGGCTGGCTGCTCCATGGGTAGCTGGGAGACTTCGACTGACTCTTCACACTAAGTCCTTTCTTGAGAACCTGCTCTGCAGGGCCCACTATCCTCACTAGGTCTCCATGTCCCCATAAAAATGAAGATCTTGCCTGCCTCATTGATGAAGGTCAAATTGTTCCCATTCCCCTGCTTTATTTATAGTTCACCTGGATTGTTACCTGGCTTCATTCCTGTCCTCCAATTTCCTTTCTTATCAAGCCAGTCTGCAAGCCACTCCCCAGGTACTATGCCTCAGTGTCCAATCCTGTTACCTCCACCCAGGGAAGCCTCACTATCTGCAGACATGAGTGCACACTGCACAGCATGGTCACACTAGGGGCCTCTGGCCTGGCCATCCTTGCCCCCACTGGTCCCATTCTGGCCGAAGGCACTGCCTCCCACAAGTCAGCTCCAGGGTCTTACCTCCTCACATTTGCCTGCAGGGGCTTATCCTCCTCTACCCCCAGAGACCACAACTTCCCCTCCACCTTGCTGTCCTTCAGGTCTCCTCTCATATATAATTTCTACCCTCAAGTTTCCTTCCAACCTTCCAACAGGATGTGATCTCTTCCTTCCTGACCCCACTTTGTTTCCACTGCTCTCCTTGACTTGTATTACAATCTTTGGTGAATTTGTGCTATTCTTCTTACAGTCCCATGAACTCAGTGACAATCACATCTAGTAGTGGGCATTTTGTCCCCAAGGCTTGGTGTAGTGCCCGGCCTCCAGGGTTGCCCAGTTAGTATCTGCAGAATGAGTAAATATGTGGGGTGAAGCAGGGTAGGGGGTAGGTGTTGCAGGGCTGAAGCTTACATAAATTTGATGATATCTTCAAGGAAAAAGGATGCAAAATTATGGATAGAGAGTTAGATGCAGGGCTCTGGAAGGGCAAGCTTCCTTAGCTGAGGGTCATTTGCCCTCTTAGGGCTGGGGATGGAGGGGTCCCTGACTGATGGTGTTTTCCAAGGCCAGTGCCCCACCCCAGCCTCCTGCATCCCACAGCACAGAGGAAGCATGGTGGGGGTGTCCTCTGATTTTGGTAATGGGGATGGAGGGAGAATGGAGAAAAAGTAGCAAGGTAAAACAAAACAAAAACACAGAAGCAAGATCCCCCCACCCTCTCTGCTGAGGGCTTTATCTCTCTGCCCCCAGAGTGTTTGGACTAAGTGTCTTTATCAAAGCTTCTAAATTCCACCCTCCATTTGGCAAGTCTTCCCACCCCACCCCCTGCTCAACAACCCCTTCCCCTGCTTCCCCTCCTCCTTCCCTCACTGCCTCCAAAATCAATTTTCAGCAAGAGCAGCAGGTTCCGCGCCATCTGGGGCTGCTGGCAGCCTCCGCAGGCTGTAAGCAGCTCAGTCTGTTTCCCTTAAACCAGCCCCCGAATTTCTCTGCCATCCCCAGCCTGGTCTTCCCCCTCTTCTCTCCTGCAAGGAGGAGGGGGAGGGTTGGTTCCGGACCCACGTGCTCCTCTCCTGAGGGGTCCCCCATCCCTGTAGCTCGCCCCTGGGTGGGGTTTCGGGGGTCGGAGCTGTGCTGGCCCAGGCAGCCAGACAGCAGTCATGGGCCATTTCCCCACCTGTGGGGAAGGACGGATGCGTTAATTGGCAGGAAGAGCACAGAGTGGAGGAAGCTGGAGCCATGCCAGATTCACAGAGGCTCACTTTTCCTCACCTGAGCCTGGTGGAAGCTGTGTGACTCCATCTTGGAGAAAGCACCATTAGACACGCAGTGCCGATTTCTCTCTGCCTGGGGGTGAGGAGGGGAAAAGACAAAACCTCCTTATCTTCTCTATGCTTTATGGGAGGCGCTTTTGGTCCAAAGCCCCAGGAAGGAGTATTCTGCAGAGAGCTGTGCTGGAATATTTCTGGTGTTTTTTTTGCTCTGGAGATAGGGACCAGCCCAGGTTACTTCCTTAAGTTGAGTCTCCAATATACACCTCACTCTTACCCCCCGCACCTGCTCAGATATGTTTCCACCTTCTTCCTGCTTTCCCAAGCATTTCATAGCCTTTAGGCAGAAAAGAACATCTTTAGGTGACTCTTACTTGCATGAAGATCCCACCAGAACTCTCTAACACTGCTCTCCAGTTTCCTATGTCTCCCTTGCCCTTCTTAGGAAACCTGCCAGCATCTTTCCTCTTTCCTCCTTTCCTGCAGGCCATCAGTTTATCCAGAAACACCCACAAACTTAATATGATACCAGGAAAATAGAGGTAAAGGAAAGGAATATTAGGTACACAGCATTGCTTCTAGAACTTTCACTGAATGACTGGAAGATCCAAGACCTGACCCCAGATCTTCTTTTTTTTTTTTAGTTTTTTAAATGTTTATTATTGAAAGAGAGAGAGAGAGAGAGAGAGCATGAGCAGGGGAGGGACAGAGAGAGAGAGGGAGACACAGAATCTGAAGCAGGCTCCAGGCTCTGAGCTGTCAGCACAGAGCCCGATGCGGGGCTCGAACTCAAACTGCGAGATCATGACCTGAGCTGAAGTCGGATGCTTAACCGACTGAGCCAGACAGGCACCCCTCTTTTTTTTTAAGTTTATTTATTTATTTTGAGAGAGAGAGAGAGGGACAGATAAATAGACAGGGAGAGAGAGGATGTGAGCAGGGGTGGGGCAGAGACAGAGGGATAAGGAGAATCCCAAGCAGTCTCCACACTGTCAGCACAGTACCAAATGTGGAGTTCAAACTCATGAACCCTGAGATCATGATCTGAGCTGAAACCAAGAGTTGGATGCTTAACCTACTGAGCCACCCAGGTACGCCCTCACCCCAGATCTTCTGATGAAAAGGCTAATACTCTTCCCATTCTGGAAACAAGAACAGACTCCCAAGAGAAGCTGGATGGAGCAGTAGTGCCATGAACAAGCACTAGGATGAGAGGCAGGAGAACAGGGTGCTGGGTCTGTCTCTTTCACTGTCTCTGTGATCTCGGGAAATTCACACCCCCTTTGAGCCTTGGCAGCCTCCCCTGTACTATAAAGTGTTGGCCTTGACAGCAAATTATCTTTATTTTCTCAGCACCAAGCAGAGTACTGACCATAGTACAGGTACTTGTTAAATGTCTCAGTAAGATCCTCCTGCTCTGAGGTTCTAGGAAGGTAGTGACCCCCTCCACAGTGCCTACCATGAAGCAGGTGGTCAACAAATAAGAATTTCTGCAAGTTAAATGTCATGTGGTTATAGAAAACCAGTGGGATGTGTTTTGAAGTAGTGATGCATTTTACAAATTATAATCAGTTACTCTGGTTGTCATAGGGGGATGGATTCCAAGAACAGAAGAACAAAGATAGCCTTAGAGTAAGAGGATACCAAGGCCACCGGGGGAGGGACAAATGCACTATTTCTCCTTCTACTGACTCTCTGCCCTCCACTCTCCACCCTTGTGTAAATCTCTGTAATAGACACTGAGCAGAGGATACAGAGATTTTCACAACACGGCCCCAGACACCAGGTCTCTCATACTCTCATGTAAGATGGGGATTCCCTTTTATGGTACTAGCCATTGCTCTCTGAGCAACACTGCAGAGGGATTGCTGGGTGTCCTCCAGATGCCCCCTTCACTTGCCAGGATTATCCTCACATTCCCCGAGCACAAGATGGGCTGGATTGAAGAATCCGATCACAGCACAGCCAGATTCCTAGGGTAATTGAAAGAACATTCATAGAGGTCAGTCCAGGGAAGTTCAATAGTCTTTTGAGAAAATGTTTGGGGGAGGCAGCACTGCTCTGAGGGAAAGAAAGTGGAAGGGGCAGGTGGGTCACATAGCCCAGGCTCAGGTTCAGACTCAGTGGGGGCAGATGGACCGACTGTCCTCCTCTCTCTCCATGAAGGCCAGAGAATTTCTCTGCCCTATAACTTCCAGGGGAATCATTAATCAAATTGCCATTCCTTTTCTTCCTCCCCAGATGATTGCCACATTTGTCTTGTTACCACATGTTTTCAAGATGCTTTTCCAATGTTTGTTGTCTTCTAATTTTCCCCAAAGCTTGTGGCCAATATAGTCACCCTGTGGATCCTGCTCTAATGCTATAACACTGGGGACTTGGGCAGTAGGGAGGGAAGAGCAGATCTCGGAATGGCAAGTAGGGAGAGTGTACAGTAAAACACAGACAGTCAAAAATACAGCATTATTTTGGTCCTCACATAGGACATTTCAGTGTCCAGAGCTTCATTTAGGTTCAAATAACAACTATCCCTTAAAATTATATAGTATTTTATGTTTTCAGAGCACTTTGACCTACAGAATATTTGCCCTTGACAAAAACTTCTCTGTGCAATAGATAAGGGAGCTACTATTATCCTCATTTCAATAGACAAGGGAACTGAGAAAGACAGAGGTTGCATGATTAGTCCAAGGCTAGCTGGCTAGGCAGTGCAGAAGCAAAGGCTAGGCAAGAGGCTTGACTTCCAGCTTTGAAACTTTTCTTGATGTTTGCCATGTAACATTGCTCCCTATACAACTGTTTATTACACACACACACACACACACACACACACACACACACATTTAATTGTTTCACTTTAGGAAACTGCTAGGCCAGGAATTGTCTTTGTAACTTTTTGATCTATTTGGATCATGTTTATCTCTACACATGACATAGGATAAAAATGATAATGGCCAGCCAGAATTCTTGAGTGCCTACAAACATTGTCACTAATACAGTCTTCCATTGAGACAGGTTCATGGAAACTTGTCTAATGTTAAAACAACCAGTCCAAGGGCACCTAGGTGGCTCAGATGGTTAAGCGTCTGGCTCTTGGTTTCAGCTCAGGTCATAATCTTGTGGCTTTGTCGATTCAAGCCCTGCATCAGGCTCTGCACTGACAGTGTAGAGCCTGCTCAAGATTTTCTCTCTCTCCGTTTCTCTCTGCCCTTCTCTGACTTATGCTGTCTCTGTCTGTATATCTGTCTGTCTCTCTCAAAAACAAAGAAAACCACTTAAAAAAATAACCAATCCAAGATCATATAGTAGGTAGGTGGAAGAGAAAGAGTGCATGACCAGCTTTTATTCACTTCAAATGCCACATGGCACAGCCTCTGGAACTTGACTGGTGCAGTACTCCCATAGTGTGTGTCATTATTTGGGGGTTCTCAAAGCCTCAACACCATTATTTGGGGGTTCTCAAAGCCTCAACACCATGAAGCTACAGAATCCTCACCATCTTTTCTCTTCCTTTGTTTTGGGTTCCAAATTGGATTATGGACCTAGAGCCTTCCTTCACTTTGAATCCATCTTACCTCTCTTGAGGACCAGGTGGCTCTGGTAAATGTGTTTAGAGAGCATAAAATTGCACCAGCTCAGCTCTCTGCCTTAGCAGACAGAGTACTACAACAGAAGGTTGGGGCCAGGCCAGCATGTGGCCATCACCTATCCAAGGGCCACCTCTGTCAGCCCAAGAAACTCTAAGTAGACAGTCTTATGAGATGCCATCTGACAATCAAGGAGTGTGAGAAAAGTATCATTACTGGGATGCCATGATGACCTGGCCTTAGGCAGCCATATCTTCTGGGCTCCAGGACAACCTGGAAGTCTTGAAGGCCTTAGAACATGATAAATGCCCTTTCCCAGGGCAAGTGGGAGAGCAAAGCACAGGTTCCTTCAGCAGCCATTAGGTAAAATGCCTAATTCCCCTTTAGAAGTATTGTGCTAAGTAGGAAGTAGGTTTACTTGATTAAGGAAAAACAGAAAGCTAACCCAATAAGTTATTTTCTTTGAGAAGGCTGCAGCACCCATGAAAAAATGCTACTAAAGACTACAATCTTTTCCTGGCTTCCTCCTCACTGAGTCCTTCCTGTTCCCACTAAAACAGGAGGAAGACCATCTTGCCCACATGAGCTAGAAAAGTGACACAGGTGGTCACTGTGGGAATTCAGAACATGATCGGTCAGGAAGGGCTTGAACTTAAATCTATCATGTGGATCATACTTCCAAACCTTGAACAATGAGAACAGACTTGAATTCAGGGTTAAAAAATTTCAGTCTTGGAGAGAGTGCCTCCCATGTCCCCTTATTTGTTTTAAGGATTTTAATACATTAATTTTATCTCCATGGCTTGTTAGTAAATTCCTTAATTGTCAGAAAATTTCTCAAATTTCTTTTGTGTCTCCCAACTCCCTAGCAAAATGCAGGCCAGGTACATAGAGGTAGCTCACATGGAGGTTTCTGAGGGTCGAAGATGGAATAATGGCAAAGACAAGAATGGCCTTGGGGAAGTCCCCTCAGTGCCTTCTCTGAGTCTTTGCTTTCTCACTGTAAGATGGAAATCTCTCTTGAAGTTCCCTCTAGCTCTAGGCAGTTTGCTTCCTTGGAGAAAAGAGAGTGTGCCATCAAAAAAAAAAAAAAGCACTGGGCTTGGAGTCAGATGAGCCATCTGAACTCCTGCAGTGTCACTCAGTAGTAAGTCTCTCTGCATCTCAGGTTCTTTACTGGTAAGAGGGGAACAATACAGGCCTTCCTTACTTCCTAGGGTGGTTGTGAAACATAATTCAGGCATCAACTATGAAAAATCTCTAAATCATACATCTAAACTCACAGGGAAGTAGCCACTTATAGTGGAATGGAGTCCATGTGAAGAGGACCCCACAAAGTTAAAGAACTGCACTGAACAAACAAAAAAAAAAGGTGGCAAGTTCAGATGGTATGGCGTGGGAATGGGCAAGAGAAGAGCAAGAAACATCTTCCATGTAAACAATGCAAGCTTCAGACTTCTTGGCTGTTAGTTACACGAAGAGACCAAGAGACTTGTAAACCCATCTGCTGCACCGTGGATGATTCCATATGGTTGAAATCTGATTCTAGATCTTGGAGAGTGGGTTAAGTAGATGCAGTCATGCAGGAGCACTGTGAATAAAACAATGGGAAGGCTCATTTGTATCCTTCTATACCATTTTCAAAGCACTTGTACATACATTACCACATTTAATCCTTATACCCATGTGAAGTAGGCATTAGGTTCTTATTTTTCAAATGAAGAAACCGAGACTCAGGAGGTTAAGTCATTTGCTCAGAGTCACACATTTAATAAACAAAGCACCTTAACTAAGGTTTCCTGACCCCAAATTCTTTGCTTCTTCCAAGTTTAAGGAAAATCTGCTGTTATACACCTAACTGGATTGACTGGAGGCAAAAATCAAGCTCTTTTAGATTATTGGTAAAGAAGGACTTTTGTCCTCCTATCATACTAGTCCACTTTATTGCCTACACACAAAACCTTCGAATATTTTCAATATTAACTCAAGTAGATTGCAACACAAATTGTAAAGATGCTTAGAATTAACTCATGAATTTAAAGTCATAGAAGAATTATTGCCTCTGATCCTAGGCGTGCACCAATAGGACCAGCCAGACAAGGGATTTGCATATAGTTTGACCAGAATCACGGAGCTTTAGAGGAATTCTAAGCCTATGTGCAAATGCAGTATCTATTCCTCAGTGTGGACAGTGTCCCAAGGCAGACCTCCATCCATTGTTTAAGGTGTTTTACCAGGACATTGCCTGCTGGCATAACATGTCTCTCTACCTTGGATGTGTTTGAAGATAGGCATTGCCTATGCTAGAGTAAGGCCCTCTGTGTTCTGGAAAACATATGGGGAAGTTAATTGGTGCTTGGGTGAATATCAAATATAAGTCATGAGGACAGTCCCAACATCAGGCCTCCTCTCTCACGTGCCTCAGCACACACCCATACCCTTCATGGGCTAATTCTGGGAAGAGTTGGTTGTGGTTTGTTCCTTTGAGCGAGAAGAATGGCCTTAAATAGTGTTATGAGATTCTGCTATACCTGTTTCTCCTTAGATGTAGGGAACCCAGTTGGCATCAAGATGAATTTAGGCTCTCCCTTCTAGAAACCCCACCATATATTTCACTTAGCTGTGTTCAGTGGATTTACCTAACACATAGCAGATCCCTGCCCTGTGCCTGTGAAGTTTTCTTTCCCAACTGAGGGGCTCTATCCCTGGTTTATTTGGTGATGCCTGGAAAATCACTCAAGATCTTTGGTCTTGATCCCAAACTCTCTCCAAAATATCTAGAGAATGACCATCATCCCTACTTCTTCACTCAGCTTCTGTGAGGACTAATAAAATACTGGGCAATTATTTTGAATTGGATGTTCCAATTAATGGAAAAAAATCAATGAGGTATATAATCCAAGAAAATATCTCATCCATAAACAAAGAAACAACAAATCAGCAAGGTATATGTGCTTATAATGTTTTCAGTTCAGTGCTAAATATAGTGTGGGACACAAATACATCTAAGACATAGTTTTTGTACCAAGGGATTTATAATCAAGTTGTAGAGATAATGACTCAAGTGATATCTAAAAAGTAATAGGACATATTGTATTTTATTTTTTTACCAAAAACTTGTACATCTAAACAAGATGTCATCTTGAAATAATTGTCTTCTAAAATTATTTACTCATTCCATTGGTGCTTCTGTAGCTCCAAACATTTCTGGCATCCTCTTTAGTTTGCTGGTGAACATGTTTGAAAGGGAGAGTTGGCACCCACCTCCCAGGAGAAAGAATCTCCGCTGTCAGTCTTCCACTACAAAGAACATGGACTGGGGGGTTAGATTAGTGGGTCCAGGTTATCAGCTTCTGGCTTCTGAAAGAAACACCTGGTTGCTTGGAGGTATCAGGTGATCTAGGAGGGAAAATACAAAATGGAAAGGATTTGTTTCAGGAGACAATAGGAGCCCAGGATCAAAGGGTCTGGGAGGCACCAGCAGGCCTGAGAGCAGGTGAAACTCAGCAACACACACCCGGTGTCGTTTTCTAGCAGAGATTCCCGATTAGCGGAAGGAGTTGGAAAACAATTGGTAAATGGAGAGAGTGTTCTCTTTCTCCTGTGCAAACCTCCCGACCCATAAGCCTTGCAATTTGTGGTTCCAGTGGGTGTGGTGCCAGACTCTTTTGCAGAAGGACAAATTCCTGACTGAGATCTAAAAATGAGATGACTACCACTTATTTTTCTGTTGACTTGAATCCCTCCTTCCTCCCCTTTATTTTCCCAAGAAAGGCTGCTCTTTAAAGATTTATCTGATCAAATTTCAAGAAAGTTCAGTCCATTCTTTATTCCCACTTTGGATAATAGCCTGGTTAAATTTTAACGTTAGGCTGGCTAACTCGTGCCCTGTATTCAATTCAATGGCATATACATTTATTGAGCAACTACCCTACAAAGGCACAGATGTGCATGTATCATGAAAGACATCACCACGAATAAGTCAGGATCCACATTTGCAAAGATCTCACTCTCTAATCATGGAGAAAAAAACAAACAACTCTGCAATAACTGTAATACACAGCTGAGCATGTTAAATATAAATGAGAAGTTCAAAGAGCTATGGCATTTTAAACTGGGAGAGACCTTATATGCACGGGGACAACATGGAGCAAGAAGTCTACAAGGTGGGGTGACAGTTTGAAGGATGTACAGAATTTTTCTATCAGAGAGACCCATGGTGGCCTTTCAGGAGGTGGTTGGGATGTATGGGATATGGCTGATGTGGGAAGTTTCAAAGTATGGGAGGAGGAGTAGAGAAAGATGGGTTTGGAAGGGTAGAATGGGTGCAGATTTTTGAGGCTTTGAATGCCAGTCAAGGTTTTCCATAAGGCAGTGGGAAATCTTGGAAAGCTTCTAAGCAAAGGAGTGATATGACCTGAGTGCTGGGTTTGAAGAATGTACTCAGGTAGCAGTAAATAGGATGGACTGGAGGGGAAGATGTAGAAGAAGGCCATTGCAATAACCTGAGGTTAGGGGGTCTGTTTGGGGTGGCTGCATACTTTGGAAGAATATGGTGGGGATGAGGAGGGTATGGCAGCAACTTCCTCTGTGTATATCTTAGTGCAGTCCCTGGGCTTTAACGACTTCTGATACGATGGTTTGTGGAACCAAATAGAATGGAGTTTAGAGCTGTGCTCTGTTTTTGATTTTCTGCCTCAGTGACTGAGTTAATAACAAACACTGAAAGCCTGACTCCAGGAAGGCCTTACGTACTGGGGTCTTCTCAAATCAAATTCATCTGCTTTCTTAAAGTGGGTATCTTGAAACCATAGGGGTCTTGTTTTTTTTTTTTTTTAAATATTGACTGAGCCCTTTTCTTAAGAGCAAAGGACTAGATGACAAGAAAAATATTAGAAATTTGAATTGAGAGACTAGACTATAGACTATAGCCTGGAAGGAAGGGAGGGAGAGTTTTGGAAAAGCAGAAAAGGATTTCTAGAAGAAGAAAAAATGTCATAGGTTAAAAAGGTCATCATCTACATCCTTCAAAACCTAGGTCGTGGACCATTCAGAAGTATGGGAACTGAAGACCTATAACAGCAACAATAACTGGAGGTGACAATTTTCTCTGTTAGATAATTTCCCAGGGATAGACACATATTGCAAGATAATTCCACATGGGAAAAAGGGTGGGCGTGTGTGTGTGCATGCTCACACAAATGGCACAAACATGTGGGCTTTATATTGTTTCCCAAGTTTGTTGCTACTTAATTCACCACTTTTGATAGCACAGTGTTCTAGGGAGCTTTTTGGAGTCTGTCCCAGGAAAGACTCCCTTTCTCCACTACTCCTGGTGATATTACACTGTTTATGAGACAGTGAGTGACAGAAGGGCCTGCCCATGTCCCAGGACTAATTTACCAAAACCTTTCTTCTGACCTGCATGTCAAGGGTTGTCTTGAAACATGAAATCATTAGAACAAGAAAAAGAGAGATTTATTTCATGCAGTAGAGTTTTTTTTCCTTGTTCTGAACAAAGTTCCCTATGCCTAGTGCTGGGGCTATAAGGGGCTTACAATGTTTAGGAAGAACAATGCTAACTGCCACATCAGATAGCTCCTGACATAACGTTACTGAAAATATTTATTCCTTGCTTAGGTAATAGTCTGATAATTGTGGGTCAAGAAGCTTCTCCATTTTCTAACTGATACATGTGACATACCTGATAAATGTGGCATATGAGGCATCTAAGGACGCCATGGAAAAAACAGCTGGAGGATGTTTCGAAGGGCAGGCCTCAGGTGGCTTGTATCTCTGTTCATATTTCATTAGCCAGAAGCCAGTCAGCTGAGGTAGGTGTCAACCAGCAAGGCTGGGAAACATGGAGGAGCACACAGATCTTGGTGCTACTGAGCTTTTGTTCAAGGGCTTTGTCATGGTCAGGTGACACCCAGGTGATCTGCAGGGCACATTCACCATGCTGGCTTTGCATTCACCCAGCATTCATTTCCTGTTGTGCTCAGGAGAATAAATGTGAATGTTTTGTTAAAACCCTGATGGTGGATCTTTGCTGGTCCTGGATGTGGAATGAAGCTTAGAATTCTCACTGTGGGGTCTGTGCTCTTGGTGGTGGGGGGAAGGGAGATGGAGAGAGAGAGACAGAAACAATGGGAGGTGAGGAATGCAGGGGCAGCTGAAACATTGCCTCATGGTGTCCCCAGATTCCAGTACGGCATCACTGGCTTCCAGAACACCCGTGTGACCTCACTGGATTCCAGTCTCTATATTTGTTCACCACCAGTGCCTATTACTGTAAATAATTGAAAGGAATATAATAGGGTGAGAATTATTGTTGCCTCCCCCTTTGCCTTTCATAAAATCTTTTTATATCAGAGGGGTCTGGCCCCAGCCACTCCTAGCTCTATAATTAGTTCTGGGAGCTGTGAGGACTGACATTCAGTTAATGACATTTCATGGTTCAATCTTGGGGTCCCTCAGGCCTTTTAGTCTTAGTTGGAGAAAAGGACTGGGGTTATAGGTGGCCCTGGGTAATTTGCAGTAATCAGACGTGGGTCTGTCAGTGGGATCCTAAATGTGACTAATGAGAAAGTAAGGCCTCAAACCTGGTATGCTGATCAGAGGGCCCTTCCCAGCCTCCTCACTCCCCAAGCAGATGAGAATGATTTGGGTTTCATTAGTCACAACTGGTGTGTTTTCACTGTTTTCATTCATTTCGGCCTTGGTCATCACTCTGCCATCCAGATTTGTTGAAGCTAAATCGTCTCTGCTTGGGACATCACCACAATTCTTGAAGCCGTCTAGACTGCAGGGAATCTTCAAGGCCCCTGTGGTGGCTCTGAAGTACGTGGATGTGGGGCATGGGCACATAGCTAGGCCCATGGTGGGCAACATCACCTAGTGAAAGAAGAGCAGGAGAAGATCATGAGACCATGATCTTCAGAACTAAGGCCCAAAGACATTAAGTGACTTGCAAGTCACTCTTTTCCCATCCATCTTCTTCACACCCCACCGTATTATCCCCTCCCTCTCTGAGATTTGGATGCTTTATCTGAGCTGCCAGGCTAGTGCACTGGCACTAGCCTGACTTTTCACTTGTTCTTCCCTTTGCCCTTCCCCACTTTGTCCTGCTAAATATCTATCCATCCCTGATAGCCAGTGCAATGATTTCTTCTCTTCAAAGTCTCCTTGACCTGTCTTTTCTAGACTGAGTCAACTACTCCTTTCTTTGTGCTACTACAGCCTCTTATGCTTAGCTTTGGTACAGAGATAATCACACTATGATACAACCATGTATTAAGTGTCTTTCTCCACTAAGCTGTGAGCTTGAGCAAATGAACTCTGTCCTCCTCATTTAGTATCATCAGAGCCTGGGATGATATAGGTACATGGTAGCTTCTCAATACATGTTTCCTAAGTGAATAAATGCATTAAAAATGTTTACCCTTTCCTTAGGCACAAAGATAACCCTAAGATTGAGAAAGACAACAAATGCAGAATGCTTGGGATGCTTTAGAAAAAAAGGGGGGTCACTAATCAAATATTATTTTAAGACTTCAAGCCTCCATTTGTCCTTATCTCCCAGGAAAGCTGTGGAGGACAGACAATTGCAGTCCCACGCAAGGCCCCTTCTCTTGTTTTCTACTATCTATGCTGAATCAGAAGAGGGGGCAAGAGTCTTCTCACTGGGGTTGCTGTAAAATAATACAGTCTCCAAGGCTGAGAAGTCCTGTGACCAGGGTAAACCACACTCCACCTCGTCATTAAGCTATTGTGCTTGGATATTAATAGCCTTGGGCAGTGTTGTCTGTGTGGGCAAGTGCTGCTTTTTCTGAGCTGTGTAAGCCCCCATCTCCCAGAGACAAAGTGCTCCACAAATAACCACAGCATGTTCTGAATTCCTCTGGGAAGGGAGCCCTGGGGATAATTAACAGGGCAAGGAGGAGCAAGGGCTCCGGACCCGACACCCACCCCCAACATCTCCTGGCAGCCCAGAGCCCAGATTAGGGGGCTAGCTGGGGGCTAGATGAGAAAGAGTCTGGGTAGGTGGAGAAGGTCAGCAGTCCTGAATTGACATCCTGGCTCTAAAAGTCATTGGCTGGAGATCTCAAACAAATCACTGAAATTTTCTGAAATTGGGGCTTTTCTTTATCTGGTTAAATGTTCTGTGTATTTAGTAGCATGTCATGATGAGCAAATGATACTGTGATACTGTGAAAGGCATTTATCAATTGCAAAATAATGCATCAATGCCTGGGACCTTGATGATGATAAGGATGGTGATGTTGATGATGACAAGGCTTTGGGAGAGGCGTACATCCCAGAATAAAGCAGGTCATCTTCCTGGTGACCATCTCTGGAAATCAGCCTCAAACTCAGGCCTTCATTTCATGCTCTGACCAGGCCAGTGTCTTAGACGTCCCTGGGCACAGTGAGCCCACCCACACTTGCCAGAAGCATTACCTTCTGGAGAGATCCTTTCTCTTACCTCCCACACATAGACTTTTTTGACTAGCAAACTCCTTTTTCTTCAACAACTAGTTCAAATGAAATTTTTTAGAAAATATTTTGATTAAATGGATCACTCTGTGCTCCGTGCCATCCTCTATGTCCCTACTGGGGAGCCTGGTACTTGCCCCACTTTTTAGTTGTGTGATCTTGGGGAAGTGACTTCATCGCTTTGTGCTCTGTTTCTTCATTTGTGAGCTATCTAGATAATCATAGTATCTCTATGGCAGTGAGAAGAGTCTCTGGCATTTGGAAAGAGCTTGATTAATGTTTGCTCGCAGTGCATAGATTCCTACCTGATTTGATAGATTCACATTGCCTCTTAAGAGATCTAGTGTTCCTTTTTGCAGTGGAGTAACTGAGTGACACAAACCTTCTTACTACTCCAAGGAACCATAGAAATGGGAAAGAAACAGGCCGCCAGCCAACCTCTGATGACAAGTCTCCAGTGTGACCAACATAAAGCATGAGGGACTCAGCTGCCTTTCGCTTATCCCTGGTACAGCCCATGTGGACAGGACTGGACTCCAGGGGGCAAGTCTCCAATACAACTCACACATGCCAGTGAGGAAAATGCACAGGACACATGTGCCTCAGGAGCTTTTGGCATTGTATTTGTTTCCTGAGGCTGCCATAACAAAGTACCACACACCACACAGCTCAAACAACAGAAATTCATTGTGTCACGGTTCTAGAGGCTGGAAGTCCAAGATTAAGGTATTGGCAGGGTCATGTTTTCTCTGAAGGTGCCAGGGAAGGATCTGCTCTAGGGGTCTCTCCTGGATTCTGGGAGCTCCTTGGCTTTTGGAGCCATAACTCCAATGTTTACATGCATTCTCCCTGTGTGCATGCCTGCCTGTGTCAAAATTTCCCCCCTTTTGTAAGGACACCAGCCATATTGGATTAGGACCTACCCAAAAAGTGACTTCATTTTGACATGATTATTTTGATAAAGACCCTACCTCCACATGACATCACATTCTTAGGAACTGAAAGTTAAGACTCTAGTATATCATTTTTGGACGACACACTTCAGCCTATACCAGGCATATTGTCACTGGGACCCTCTTTCCAGCATGAAAGAACCTAACAAGAAGGGTGTACTGTCTTCCATTTTTTTAGGCAAAAAAACTGAGTACCAAGTAAGGAATAAAAGGAAAAGCAGCATGAGGCCTCAGGTCTCCTGACTAGAATTTCCATACAAAGAGACCCTACTTCAGTAGTGATCCTCAGCCTGTGCTCCAAGGAACAACCACACCTGATCACCTGAGGAGTTGGTTAAAATTCGGATTTTTCCCATTCATAAGACATAGTCCTAGTGAATCAGAAACTCTGGAATTTAAATGCATGTTAAGCAGACTCACTAGGTAACTTCTTGTTCACTACAGTGTGAGAACTTTCCCCAGGGAGTAGAGCCAGTGGATCAGGGTGTATCTGTGGCACAGATTTGAAATCAAAGTGGAACTGGGTAGATTAGAGGCAGCTGTGGCTCCCAGAGCAGACTGATGGATTCCAGCATCTGGTTGCATGAGAAGCCGAGTTCAGGCCTGTAGCAAAGCCCTGGATTTTTTCCACTGCCACATTTTCCTGGTAGCTTAAGAATGACAACTGTGTGTGCTGACTGTGACTACAGACTTGAACTGAAGTTGTAAGAGTGTGGGATTTTTAGGACTGGACCCTTGGGTATAATCTGTCAGCCATAGCTTTGGGGGTGCCCCAAGAGCTCCAAGGATTATCAGAGCACTAGGGTATACCACAGGAGCTTATTGTTTCAATACTGGGGTTTTACTCTGAAAATTATTCTTTATATTACCACCTGTAAAATGGGCATAAAATTTTTTACTGCATCTGCAGAAGAACCATTTCAAATTAATCATTCTCGAAAATATAGATAAGGATATTCACTCGTGCTCACCTTTCTGTGTTGATAAAAATGAACAGTGAAGATGGCTATTTGAGTGCAAACAAACCAAGACATGGCTAGCTTATTTTCCAGTATCTATGACTCTAAAGCAACAAAGCAACTCTGGGGGGACTCCTCTGTCTGGTGCCTCTTATGGTGAGGCATCCTTATTTTGGGATCAAAGTAGGAGTACAGTACAGGAGAGAATGGGCTGATGCATTTAACAGTGCTATCATTCTCTTCTGTCATAGTAGAAGCTCCTAATTCCCTACAGGGAGTTCAGGTCCATTCCCCTGAGAAATAGCTTGTACAGGGCAAATAGCAGGATGTTCTCTCCACTGATAGAATCAGATGGAACTCTACTGATATATTCAGAGCTTCAGTTTCAACAAGTTATTTCTCAGTGTGGATAATCCAAGACAAAGTATAAACCAAAGAGAAATTGCATCAGCTTTGGGAAGCTGTATCCTTTTGCTTTTCTGTGTGCCTGCCTTTTTGTTTTGTTTTGTTTTCTTTTGGGGGGGTAGACAATTAAAAAATTTTAACTTTAATAATGATATATGGTTTTTCAATGCAGATTCAGTATAAAGAAATGAGGGTGAGGTTCCAAGCTTCTTTGCGGGAGCAACAGATGGATAATCCATGCGTGAATGGTGAGAATGAACTAACCACAACTGTGTGAGGCTAGGCTGTGATAGGTACAGAGCAATGCCAGCCTCTCCAGAGAAACTGCTTCCCCATATCATGTCTGGATTTGACTATTTCATAATACCAGACACTTGCCATGTTTTCTGTTGTCGGGGGGGAGGGGGGGAGGTGAAGGGTGATGTATTAATAGCAATGGCTGCACGAGATTGTTTTTAAGTTTGAAAGGGCCATTGGTTTCCTGACATGTACAGTCATAAGTGATTTCTTTAGAAATACACAAAGAAAGTCCAGAATAATCTCTGATTTATATATACAGAGCAGTTTTCTCAAAGACTCACTATGGGTTTCCCATACAATATCCACTTTAACAAAACAAAAGGGAAGGAGATAATAACGAGTATTATCTCTATTTTATAGGTGGGAAAATCAAGGTCCCATTTTCTGCTGTTTAGGTCCACAGAAATGGAAATAGAACTCTATTCTCTAGCATCTGCATCCATCCTTGCAGGCCCTAGGCTCTGGTTATGGGATAAACCATAACGAGAAGGAGGTATGCTGGTCACCTGGAAGCAATTCCCAAATATGAGCACTTTGGGACCCCCATTGAAGGAAGGTGAATTTTGTTGTTTCTCTCTCAAGTATGAACATCAGAAGAGAGGATATTCATGTCTTTAGGTTAGGTAAGGTAGGGTGCAAAGGTGGGTGGTAGGCAAGGGTAGGATTGGATGTCTTCAGCAATCCCTGGGTCTCTGTTACTCCATCATTCAGAGTACAGAATCATCCAAAACTTAGTGACCACAGCCTCTGGAGCACTGAGCATTCATGTGATTAATCTGCACTAATGCCCATCGTCTTGTTTAGAACAGGGCCAAGAAGAGTGATGGATTGTGATCATTATCAGTACTATTTGCAATTAGTAGTAATTGCATGCTCATCTTCAGAGATCTTTTGGAGGTAATTTAATCACACCACTTAAGAATTCTGTCCCTTCTGTTCTCCTACCTCTTTCTTTTTTTCCTCTATCTTCACCCCATGCCTGGAAAGGATGGAGAAGGCAATTAATATTAATCAGGTAATTATGTTTCATTGAGATTTATGAAATGAGTTGTTCAACTCCATGGTCACATGTTACTTCTTTTGCATCTTCAATATTCACTGGCCAGCACATGCTTAACTCTTAGAGTTCCAGAGCATTAACTTCCTATTTCTAGGAACACACCAGATGTTTAAATCGCGAACCATTAACTGGAAGGACTTACAGACCTCTTATCCCAGAAGGGTGAAATAGAACTCCTCTAGGGTCATATGGTGTACATGTGAATGAACCAGATCTCAAATCCTGAATTCTGGGTGCCAGTGCTCTTCCTGGAACACCTTGTTGTTCCTGTTGTTGTTGTTGTTGTTGTTGTTTTCAAATAATTTTTGAAGTCATCCATAGCACATCAACAAAATCCTTCAAACTTTCCTTCTGTCACCAATATCCTAAATATTATATATATACATATATTAAATCACCTATGTTAATAATACAAGTATCTTTCCCATCGTCTACTTTCAGGAGTGATTTCTGCCTTACTAAATTACCCATTATCAAGTGTTTATTAAACATCTTTTTGTTTCAGTCTTAAAACATGTTTGGCATGTTTATGAAATATTATGCTAGAGCTGGGCTATGGAGTTAATATGACATGGTCTCTGCTCATGTCAGAATCCAAGAAGGAGGCCAAGACAAACACATAAGGATGGACAAAGTCAAGTACTATATGTGTGCATGGATGTTTCTAAAGATGAGTTACTTTTAGTAGGGTGACATTGGAAATAACTGAATGTCCAAGAGCAGACAGTTGATTCATTCACATCAGAAACATTCATGAGTGCCACCTATGTCACAGGCACAATGCCAATTACTGATATGACAACAAAGATAGTCTATGTTCTTGACTTCAAATATGTTAGTTTCTAGCAAAGGAGATCAAGTGGGAGAGTGATGTAAGATTCATTCATATGGCCAACTATATGATACACTGAGTGCCTGTTATGGTCCCTATTCCCAGGAAGCTCATAGTCTGTCTGGAGAGGTACACAAACAAAAAATGTAACAAGAGGATAAAATAACTATAATCCATATTTGAATGTAGGAAGAAAACAAATAGAATGCTGCGATAAATACAAAATTTAAGTAGTTTTTTGTTTATAAGAGACAGAGACAGAGGATGCTTGGGTGGCTCAGTCAGTTAAGTGTCTGACCTCGGCTCCTGATCTTGCAGTTCATGGGTTAGAGCCCCACATGGGACTCTGTGCTGTCTGCTCAGAGCCTGCTTCGGATTGTGTGTCTCCCTCTCTCTCTCTGCCCCTCACCCGCTGCCACTCTGTATCTCTCTCTCTCAAAAATAAACAAACATTAAAATAAATTTTTAAATGAGAGACAGAGACAGAGATAGAGAAAAAGATATAGATAGAGATGATAGAGATAGAGATAGAGAGAGAGAGACAGAGAGACAGAGATGGAGAGAGAGAGAGAGAGATAGAGGGATTGAGAATGAACAGGGTACAGAGTGCAATGGTTGAAAGCACCCATAACTGGAACCAGACTGCCTACATCTGAATCCCATCTCAACCACTTGCCAGCTGTGTGACCTTGAGCAAATTACTTAACCTCTCTGTGTCTTAAAAGAATTACAGTTTCCTTGAGAACTATATGAGTTAATATTTGTGACAAGCTCAGATTAGCATCTGGCTCAGAGGAAGTATTATGTACTACCAGAGTTGGTAATGCAAGGACTTGGTAAATGCATCTCTCTACTGCCAAGTTAAATCCTAAAATGAAATTTCCACAAGAGATGTATACTTTGGGAGGGCATGATATGCCAGATCCATGAGAGCTGGTTGTTACCATCTTTTCCTCCAGCTCTGCATTTGGTGACTTGAAACTCCTCCATATTATGTATGCAGTGGTAGCTTGAGGTTGGCCATGGTAGGAGCATTTATACCACAGAAATTGGTAAATGCTACAAATCAGGACTTTTTTTTCAAAGAGTCAATTGTTAAAATTTATCAGCAAATCACTTGGTATATGCATTTAGTGGAGCAAAATGGGAAGTTGGAGTTTTTCTCAATGTTCCAAACCAATCTATGTCTAGTGTGATTTTATTTGTGAAATACATACCTGTTAAGAAATTCTAAACTCTTGGCTTTAATGTGCCATAATACCAAGTCTAAAGGAATTGAGCTCATTTGCCTATTTACTGGCAATCCCATTAGAAGACAAGGATTTGATGATTGCAATTAATATTGTGCCATAAAGGTAAGCTCTTCATCAGCTGAATATGCTCACTTGACATTGTGCTTGCAATTTAGATAATTGTCTAACTTGTTAGGGGGCTGCAGAAACTGACCCCTTATAAGTGGTGGAAAATGAACACCTACCTAATGACCCAATTACTTAAGCGGTAGCTATAAAAATAAAAACATAACAATAAACCTGTTTAATAATCACCAATCACTAAGCACTCAGATGTATTTTAAGTAAGGGTAAAACTATACCACATTTAAATAAATGCAAATAATGTGCAAGTTGTGTTTTTCCCACTTAATGTTATACATTAATAACTGTTAGTATTTATTAATATTATTGAATATTTATTAAGTGCCAAATAATCCTTGGAATGTTCTATCATATATAAACTAATTTAATCCTGAAACAATCTAAGGAAGGAGTTATTAGCATTCCCATTTTCAAACAAGAAAACTGAGTTCCCAAGAGATTAAGGCCCAGGGCCTCCAGCTAGTAAATGTCAGAACAAAGACACAACACAGAGTATCGTTCCAGATCCTTTACATCATACAGTACCACTTCTCAGATGCTTTTTCTCCAAAGTGGACAAGAGGCCAAATATTATCTCTCTTATTGTGATATAAATGGTATTGGAGAAATTATATCTATGGGAAAGAGTGCTCCCTAATGCTAAACTATGAAATAAGGCAGTCTTATCCAGAAACAGGCAGCACTGGGCAGGGCCAGAACTACCTTTGGTGCAAAATTTTAAATGCCATGCACCCTCAGGATCATGCTAATACAGAGTTGGACCTGAGAGTGGGTGCCTCCTTAAATTTTGCACTCTAGTCCTGGTCATGACTTTGAGCCACCAAAGACCTATAGTCCTCCTTGGTTCCATAACCCGAAGTGCTAAAAAAGAAGCCTTCAGAAGCTAAAGGGAGAAAGAATCAGTAGCCAATGGCCTGGAAAATCCACAAGCAACATTCTTGTATGCTGACTGTATCCACAGACTCCAGGGACAGACAGAAGGAGGCTGGTGAGGCTTCTGCCACTGCCTGCAGTTCTTAAGCAACTCAAGCTATTCTTTTCTTAATTTTATTTTTTTCCAGTTTTACTGAGATGTAATTGGCATGTAACACCATATTAGCTTAAGGTATACAACATAATGAGTTGATATGTGTATATATCTTACAAAATTATTACATTATTTTAGTTCACATCCATCACCTAAAGTAGTTACAATTTTTTTCTTGTGTTGAGAACTTTCAAAATCTATTCTCTTAGCAACTTTCAAATATACAATAGAGTACTATTAACTATAGTCACCATGCAGTATATTATAATCCCAGGACTTACTTCTATTATAACTGGAAGTTTCCACCTTTTCACTATCTTCACCCATTTCCTCCACCCTCCATTCCCCACCTCTGGCAACTAATCAATCTGTTTTCCGTAACTATGAGTTCAGTTGCTTTTCTTTTCCTCCTACAAATGACATCATACGGTATTCATCTTTTTCTGCCTGATTTATCTCATTTAGCATAATGCCCTCAAGATCCACCTATGCTGTTGCAAATGACAGCATGTCCTTCTCCCTCATGGCTGAACAACAACATTCTATTATTATTCCATATATATATATATATACACATACCACATCTTCCTTATCCATTCACCCATCAATGGACACTGTTTATTCTTGACTCCTTTGTTATAAATTAATTGGCCATATATGCATGGGTTTACTTTTAGTATCTCCATTCTCTTGCATTGCGCTCTGTGCCTATTTTATGCCAATACCATACAATGATTACTATGGCGTTGTAGTATAGTTTGAAATCAGTAAGTGTGAGGCCTCCAGTTTTATTACTCTTTCTCAAGATTTTTTTTGCTATTTGGGATCCCTTGTGGTTCCAAACAAATCTTAGGATTGTTTCTTCTATGTCTATGAAAAAACATCATTGGACAGATTGGTTTTTTTCCTTTTTTCTTTCTTTCTTTCTTTTTTTTTTTTTTTTTTTTTTTTTGAGACAGAGAGAGAGAGCACAAGTTGGGGAGGGGCAGAGAAAGGGGCAAGAGTGAATCCCAAGCAGGCTCTGCACTGACAGTGCAGGTGCCTCAATCCCATGAACCGTGAGGTAATGACCTGAGCCAAAATCAAGAGTCAGATGTTCAACCAACTGAACCACCAAGGTGCCCCTGGACAGATTATTCTTAATAATGTCCAAGAAGGATCTCCTCTGGTTCGACAGAAAGCCTCTCCCTCTTCCCTGAACGTCAGTCCTAAGCCCCCCTGCTGCCAGCCCTGGAGTCTATTTCCTTCATCTGAGTTCCAACAGCAACTCTGTAAGCCTTGTTCCCACAGACTCAACACAGAGCTATTACTTGGCCTTCTCACCCTAGGCCTTCACAATGTCCACCTGGCTTCTATAATTTTTTCTCAATATTCCTCATTTGCCATCCCTGTAAAGAAGTCTTCTGAATGGTGATTTTACAATAAATGAAATGAGGACCCCTAAATGCCCAAATGGCTTTAGGAGCAGGAACCATTGACACAACACTGCATGATAGGACTTCAAATTCCACACTCCTGTTCTGACTCTTAAAGAGACTGACCTCCTTCTGAATCCAGAAACTCCTTGCAGTGAATCAGAAAGGAATTCTTAAGACCCACTGGAACTTTGCTGCTTAGAAGGAGATGGTGGCTGCTGCATCCACACTGTGAACCCAGGATCTTCCTCTCTTGCTTGACTGGCATTTCAACAACACCTAAATGAGACACTGGTTTCTGGTAGAGCATAGGCACACAGATATGTGGAAAGACATGGATAAGTATCTTCATAGGCACGTGGAGAATATGTTGAAAGTAAGAGTCATGGGGAGAGGTTGCCAGGCAAAGAGGGAAGATCCAGTGACACCATGCTAGCAAGGCCAGGGAGGAGTAGCAGGGAATGAGATGTCTCAAATAATTTTGCCCACTTCCAATGCTCCCTGGGCTTTTTTCAGTCAGAAAGGGATCAAACATTATGGGAGAATGTGATGGGTGGAAAAGACCATGGTGCCATCTGTGGGCAATTCTTGTTCTTGGATGCAATTAATTCAGCTGTTGGAAAAGAACCCCAATGCTACACAAACATCAAAATGAAACAGGAGAATAAAATTGCAGAAACTATGGTAATCCGCTGTGTGGCCTTCGATAAGCCACCTTTTTTCCCTGGGCCTCAATTTCTTCTTCATAAATATAACTGCAGACAGCAATGAAGCAGAATCTAAATTATCTCCAGGCCTTCTTATAACTCTAAAATTCTAGACACCTGAGCATAGATATTCTTTAATGTGCCCTTAAATTCCAATCCTTTCTATGATTATTCTTCTCAAGAGGAACTTTAAGTAAGTTTGTGGGTCTGCAGAGACAACCACTCTGGAGGTTTATATAGTCCTGGGATGCAAACTAAATGCTCTGCTTATCTGTCCACATCAGATCTGTATTAAGAACCCATATGGGACAGAGTATATGGGTGAAGCTGTCTGTTCCCACATTGGCCTCCAGGGCAAGCTATTTTCCTGCTACTACAACTTCCTCCCTAACTGCTCCTCTGTTCCATTACTTGACAGACTTTACTGAATGCCTACCATATGCGGGACACATGGGAACAGAGAACAATGAGGCAAACGGGAGCGTAGACAGACAATAGACAAGGAAACCAATGTGGGGGAAAGCTGCTTTTCTCTACCTTGTTCTTGCCCCTTGTCTCCCAAACATGGGCATTTCTTAGAGAGCCAGAACCATCTTTGTTCATCCCCCAAACATCCACTGAACACTTATTATGTGCTGGGCATTATACTGGGCACCAGGAACTCAGAGACGAATAAGAACTCATTTTTAGGGGCACCTGGGTGGTTCAGTTGGTTGAGCATCTGACTCTTGATTTTGGCTCAGGCCATGATCGCAGGGTCATGAAATCAAGCCCTGCATCAGACTCTTGTGCTGAGCTTGGAGCCTGTTTGGGATTCTCTCTCTCCCTCTGCCCCTCACCCACTTGCATTCTCTTTGTCTCTCTCTCTCTCTCTCTCTCTCTCTCTCTCTCTCTCTCAAAAAAATACATTTTTATCTCCCAATTAATCAACACTCTGTAAAGAAGGGCTTATTAAGAGCCTATGTGGAAGACAGACAATTAAACAAGATAGGTATGTAATCATATTTGTCAGAGTAGAATAGAAGTTCTAACAGATGGCTGGGTAGGCATGCAGAAGGTAAGGAGGTGGCACAAAGATGGGGCAAAGGACTCTGCTCTGGGTGGCTTAAGGAAAATTGTTTTGGGGGGAGGGCACTATGAAGGGCAAGTGACATGAGAGATTGGACTGGAGGAGTGTGCAGGGCCTAACCCATGGAGATGCCTGACAGGGATGTTAGGGAATTGGGACTCAGCCCACAAGCAGTGGGGAAGCTTACACAAGATTAAGCAGGTGAAATTTGTGTCTTGTCTCTGTTTTTGTATCACTTTCTTAGGGTTTCCATAACAAATCACCACAACAAGGTGGCCCACAATAGCAGAAATTTATTCTCTTACAGTTCTGGAGGCCAGAAATTTGAAATCAAGATGAGTGCAGGGTTAGTTCCTTTTTGGAGGCTCTGAGGAAGAATCTGTTCTTTGCATCTCTCCTAGACCTTGACTCATCTGGACCTTGATGGGCATCCTTGGTGTTCCTTAGCCCACAGGAGAATAAGGAAAAGAGAAAGGTACTGACAATGGGATCTGGGCAAGCCAGAGATATAAGGACATATAAGGGATGAACAAACCAAGAGAAACCTATCTATTGATCTCATAGAAGAAGAATTAAAAAAAAAAACACAGGACTTCTTAAGATTCAGTTTGATGCAATATACCTCCTAGAGAATCCTTACTTTGGGAGGCACAAGGATTTAGAATGATCCCAGCATGAGAAAGCATTTGAAGCCTGACTCCTTTGCTCTTCCTCTATCCTAATGATCAGCTGGACCCCTCTATTTTCACATCACATTCCCCCCATTTTCATTTTTCTTTGAGAATCCTGATATATGATGTAGGCTTCAGCAGAATCTTTGATAGGGCAGAGATGTAAGTGGGTGTCCCCCACCACAAGCCACCTTCCTTTCCCTCCATCACCACGCCCCAACCACTGACCAATGGGCCATGTCATAAAGCAGCCATGGGGCCTCAGTGTGAATCATAAAGGAGGCTACCCCCTCATGTCTGGGTCTTTGTCCTATTCCAAGCAGAGCTGGCAGAATGACTAAAACCAGTAGATTTTCCTTAGACCATAATGCTTTAAGGCGACTTCTGCATGCCCTTGCCTTTACATCTTAATAGCACTCTAATGTTGAATTAAAATGGAATTCCTATGGAAATGTACAATGTCTAAATCAATACTTGCTGATTAGTGTCATGAGGATGAATATCAAAAGATATAATAGCAATGGTGAGGCCTACACCAGGGTGAATAAAGCTGCCTGTGTCCATTAACTGAAGCCTGACTAATGCTAAATTACAATAAAATATCTAGGAAATTCTGGCCAGAGCCACATTAAAGCCCACAAAATGTAGCCTAATTAGCACTATGATGACAAATGCAGGAAGAATTCATTATATCCAAAGACTCCTCATAAAGTCCAATTTCTTCCTTTTTACCAGCACAATGCCTACAAGGCCACTGGTGGCTTAACTACCACTGTGATGCTCCCTTATCATGTGCTGAGCCAAGTTGAGCTTCGTGTGGGCATCAGGGAATGAGCTACAAACCCCCACCCTCCTCTGCTACTCAACATTAATTTTTCCCTCCTCCCTTTAGCATATCTATTGTATCTCACCTTTTGGCTGGCTGTCCATCTATGCATTATAGTGTCATGGTTATCAGTGCAGACTCTAATGTCATACCTTCTGAGACTGCATTCTGCTGCTGCCTCTTCCTATCCACATGACTTTGGGAAGGTTACTCATTTAAAAATGGGATAATAATAATACCCACTCATAGAGCAGGTGTGAATACCAAATGAGTCATTACTTTTAAAAGGCCTTAGGTAGAGCCTTTGCCAAGTAACATGCAGCATGAACTACCATTATTCTTCTTTTTCCTCTTCATCTTAAATCTACTCCAAAGTCAGTAGAATGAAAATAAGACATTTGGACAGCTCTGCCCTGTCAACACCTCCCTGCTCAGAAGATCACAAAAGCATGAGGTGTTACAGAGGGGAAAAACCTTCAACCGAGAACATTTAATTCATCCCCCACTCATTTACAGATGAAGAATATGAGGCCCAGGCAAGAAAAGTGGCCTCCTAAGGCCAACCAGGTAATTCTGTTTCATTCAAATATTCATTAAGTGTCTACCACGTCTAGATTGTGTGTTATTACAAGGCTGCAATGATGAATTAGTTCCTGTCCTTATGGAACCTACCATACTGTAGGGAGAAAACACATCTACAAGACATGTAGATAGAATTCATCAAGGTAAGGGATGAGGGGGAGATGCAGGTACTAAGGCTGCAAGAGCAGAGGAGGGACGTGGAGTCCAATTTTCAGATTTAGAGGAGGCTTCTCAGAGTAGCCAATGCTTGACTTTTGTTCTAAAAAGTAATGAGTTACCTAAGCAGTGAAAAGAAAGAAGAAAATTCTGTGCATGAGCAAGAGCATAGGTGTTCAAGAACAAGGTGAGTACGGGGGAACCACTAGCAGTTGGTCATCATGGGAACACACAGCACAAGAACAGAGAGTGGCACAAAATAAGATCAGATGGGCCTTTTATACTTTGGGGAAGAGACTGGAGATATTTCTGCAGATAATAGGGAACCTTTGAAGGATTAGCCAGGGGAATACCATGCTTACATTAAAAATTTTTTAATGTTTTTATTTATTTTTGAGATGAGAGAGAGAGAGAGAGAGAGAGAGCGAGCATGAGCAGGGGAGGGGCAGAGAGAGAGGGAGACACAGACTCCAAAGCAGGCTCCTGGCTCCGACCTGTCAGCACAAAGCCTGACATGGGGCTCGAACTCACGGACTATGAGATCATGACCTGAGCTGAAGTCAGACACCTAACCGACTGAGCCATCCAGGCACCCCCATGCTTACATTTAGATGGAACATTCTTTCCTCATATGGAGACTGGATTTTAAGGGACTAATGTGGAAGGAAGGATTTCAAAGTGGGGCTCATTTCAATAAGCTGAGTAAGAGCTGATAAGGAGCTGAACTAGGGCCGCAGTAGTACAGAGAGGAAAAGATTTGAAAAGTATTTAAGAGGTAAAGTCAGCTGGACTTTGTGACTGGTCAGATATGGGGTACGAGAGAGAAAAAGGAATATAGGATGATTTCAAGTTCCTCACATGGATGATGAGATGTATGATGGAATTATAGATGGAGAAAGTGAGACTGTAAAAAAGAGGAGAAATAGGATGAGAAAGGATAATTGGCCATGGCTGGTAGACAGTATGAGGGCAAATGTGACTCTCAGGGAAGAGATTAGAGCTAGATACAAGGATATGTGGTCATCAGCATACAGGGAGTATGTAAAACAAGTTACTAAGACCATTTAAAGGGCATTTATAGAAAAAAATGGTAGTGGGTCAAGTCCTTCTACCTGAGGACAACATATTAAGAAGGAGGCCAAATTGTCTTCTGTGAAGAAGTCAAAGCAAGATCACTGAAGAGGCATAAGGTGAAACAAAAGAGATGAGTAAGTACTCCAGATGCCAAGGGAGTAAGGAGATCAGGGTCACAATACTAAACGCAGAGGGGATGTCTGATAACATAAGGGCTGAAAAGCATCCAGTGTGTGTGATATAATGTGCTTGGCTGCATGCTGACCTTGGCCAGGGCAGTAAAAATGAAACAGCATGGGAATGAGACTGAACTGAGTTGAAAAGTGATTGCGTTGTAAAGTGGTCGATACAATGACTATAGACATCTATTTTAGAATCTTAAGAGTTTTCAGAAGAATAAAAGACAGGTTGGTAGTTGCAGAAGGATTGAGAGTCAAGAGAGGGCATTTATAAGGAGAGGACTTAGGCATATTTACCAGCAGAGGGTAAAGAGCCTGGAGAGAATGGAGGTTGAAGATATGGCAAGAAATGAGGCAGTGGTTGAAACGAAGTCCTAGGGCAGCATGAGGGGATGGCATCAAGGATCACAAGGACCAGATGACTAGGAGCTGGACAGTGACACTTGGTCTTCTGCCCTTCTGCCCCAGAGGAAAGAAGCTGACCTGTGGAGGAAGAGCTGAAATGTTGAAGTCATGACGGTGGAGAAGGTTGAAAGTTGAAGTACTTTATTTTTGATGGCCTTATTTTTTGAGGAAGTAGGATCAAGGCTGTGGTGCTGAGAGTGTGGGATGGGGTTAAGTGATGATTTGAAGGAGAGAACATCCTGGGTATAAAAGGATCATCAAGGAGTGCAGACAGTTCAGCTGAGGCTCAAGCCCAAGTCTACAGATTCTTGGGATATGATAGCTCTGCTGGAGTATTTATCTTCAGTCTTGGTGATGTTTTCATACCACTGGTTTCCAGTTCCTATACTTCTCATCAGATTCCAAAACAAGTCATTCTGTAGCCATAAACTTAGGACAAATTCCGAGAATTGTTGCTGCTTATCTCCTTATTTGGACTTCAGTCTAAGTCAAGTAAGGATATTTACAATTCTGTTAATAATATAGATATTGAGTCTGAGAGGCATGAGCCCTCTTTTGCCTCTGTGTCCAAAGACAAAATAATCAGGTCATTCAACATGTCTGCTGCTCTTAATCCCATAACAAATCCAAACTTCTTCAGATCTCTCTTCTTTCCTTCCCTTGCCATGGAATCAACACCTCCATGGAAAATCAGGCCCTGTTTGGTTTTCAGTGATCTGGAAAAACAGTTCACTTCAGGGCCTAATATTTAACAGCTGATTTCTTAGAAACAGCTGCACAGGGTAAGAACAACCCAAAATTCATCGGTAAGAAGAGAGCCATAAGGGGTGACCTTTCTCAAAGCCTTTCTCAAAGGAAGGTGGTCTCCTTCCTTCCTGTGGGATGAGATCCTGGGGACCCTGACAATTCCCACAATACAGTGTAAGCAGAAGCAAACATCTCATATAGATGATGATGGTTAAATCTGGGGTGTTTTCTGGGTTTGGGAGGAATGGGTGAAAGGGGATGGTGGAGAGAGTAAATGTGATTTAACATTTTCCTAATGTAAACTAAAGCATGGTTCTAAACCTGAAAGACCATGGCGCCACCTCCTACACCTGTCTGAATCTACTGTCGACTTATGGGTCTTTGGTTGTCTTGTGTACTGTTTTGGTTGTTGTATTAGTGGGATCAGAAGTTTACCATAGTGTCACTGTGGTTTCCTGGCATTTATGCAACCATTTGAACAACAAAATGCCCTAGAATATGCCAAGAAGATGAAAATTTGGGGTGTTTTTTAAAAGTATGCAGGGAGAAAATGAAATGTGTGAACAAAACAGAAGACAAGAAACATTGTGAGAATGGGGTATGTTTCTGTTTTTTCTTGTTTGTGTAATAAATTGTCCCAAAATATAGTGGCTTAAAATAACAGCCATTTAATTTCTTCATAATTTTGTGGATTCATGATTGGGGCAAGGATCAGCAGGGGTGGCTTAACTCTGTCCCACCTGATATGGATTAGGTATTGGCGGGATTAGAGGATCCAAGAGGACTTCAGGCACATATATGGGCACTTGATGCTGGAAGCCAGTTGAGATACCTTAGTGCTCCTCCACCCAGCCTCTTTTTCTAATAAGTTAGGCTGGACTTTCTCACAACTGTGGTTCAGGACCCCAACAGCACAAACATGGAAACTTCCAGACCTCATAAATTCTAAGTACAGAAGTCACACGGCATGATTTCCACCACATTCTATTACTCAAAGCAATATATAAGGTCAGTCCACGGGGGGGGGGGGGGGGCATACACTTCACTTCCTGGTGATGGAAGCTGTGGCATGTGCTTAGAGTTTTCAAAATAGAGGACCTTGTGATCTCCATCAGGCCCAAATGTGGATGAAGGTCCTGGAGACCTGTGAACTAGAAGGAAAAGTTATCTGCCCTCCACACTCGCAAGATGCAGGAATAAGAGATATTGCATTTAAAAAGAGGAATGTTGGGAAGCACACAGCAATCACTGGTCCAGAGCAATTTTGAAATCCAGGCATATGTTTTCCGTTCCCCTGATTTCAATGGCAAGGGCAATTCCTTGATTAGAGTCTATGTCTGCTTTCCAGGCTCCCCAATCTAGGGTTTTTCTTGGCTCTCTCATCTTTGCCCTTTGAAACATCTTTCATTTCCTATAAGAAATGAATTGTGTTTATACCTGAATAGATGTCTCAGTCTGCTCTCTGCCCAAAGAAAATTGGAGGCCCAGAATCCTCTTTATTTTTAATAACCTCTGTCCTAAAATCCAAGCTAATGATACTTTCTTAAATATTCTAATCCAAAAAACTTCATAGGTTTCTAATGAATCTTGTTGGAGTTTGTTCTATGACAGTAAGTTACATTATTTCCAAAGATGGCCACAGTAATCTCTCTGCTTCCATGTACAGTTCTGAAATGTAACTTTGCTACCTTTAAAGTTTTGGAGTACATCCCCCCTTTCATTGAATGCAGACTGGACTTTTGACTTGTTTTGGCAAATATAAGACAGAAATGACACTGCATCACTTCCAGACCTAGACCTTAAGAGATCTAGGAGCTTCTGCTTTTGCACTCTTAGAGCCTAGCTCTGGTATGGAAGAAAGACCAGACTCCCCTGTTAGAGAAATAGGCCAAGTGGAGGAGAACTGAGATGCCCCAGCTACCTGGCAACAGCAAAGTCCCAGGAATAAATGCAGACACAGGAGTGACTCTAGTGACATCATATGTTCACATTGAGCCTTGCCATAATATTTGATTTATAAGATTGTGAGCAATAAAGTAGCTGCTTTTTTAAGCCACTAAGTTTTGGATTGATTTGTTATACAGCAATTAGATAACCAAAGAAGATGACAGGTGGGCTCCCAAAAGGTTTCACAAGTATGCATAATCTTATGAAATTCATTAAATTTTTCAGGCTGAAAATTCAGTTTCATTGAGAGCCCAATATACATCACACATAATGACTTAACGCTAACCTAGCTCACAGAAACTGACAGATAAACTGCAAAGTCAGTTCACTTACATAAGAGAAAAATATGGCTATCAGGTAGATAAGATGTCATTTATATCTTCTGGCTTGTGAAGCCTCTCTCTGTGGGAAAGCTATTAGGGGCAGCAACTGATTATCTGAAGGTTGTTCAACGAAATGGATCTGGAACAAGGGGAGTCTGGGAAATAGAATACCCAAGAGGGCCCAGTTACGGTCATGCCTTCCAGAGGGATTATAACTTCACAGTGCTTGAAGGGACTGTGAGGCACTCTGGCAAGCATTGGTATGGGCACTTCTCAAGGTTATCTCCCTCTCTTTTTTTCCCCACAAAGTTTGTACATTTAATTAAGTTAGAGTCAAGGCTTGTAAGTCCTAAAGTCTTCTTTGTGATTTTGTGTTTCTCTAGCCTAGTGTTTCTCATCATTGGAAAGTTTTTCTCCCAGAAGAATTTTGTTATTGTCTGGAGACATTTTTTGTTGCCACAAATAGAGGTTGGGGTGGGATGGTGCTACTGGATGTTAGTGAGTAGAGGCCAGGGATGCCACTCAACATCCTCCAATAAGCCCCCACAACAACAAAAAAATCTGGCCCCGAATGTCAATAGTGCTAAAATTGATAAACCTACTTTGTTATAACTCATTTGCTGTTGATTAATAATTGAACTCCTTGAACATGCTCTTATATTTTTTTATTGTTCATTTATTTATTTTGAGAAAGAGACTGTGCATGCATGGGAGCAGGGGAGGTGCAGAAGGCAAAGAGAGGATTCCAAGCAGGCCCCTTGCTGTCAGCACAGAGCCTGACCTAGGGCTCGATCCCACAAAACATGAAATCATGACCTGAGCCAAAATCAACAGCCAGATGCTTAATTGGCCGAGCCACCCAGGCGCCCTGAGCACACTCTTATTTTTGACATTTTCAAGTGGTAAAAGGTATCATTGTTCCCACATACTACTATTTGTAAGAAATGTTTTGTTCATCATTGGTTATTTGTTTCCTGAATTTTCATGATTTTTGTATCACTATTATTTTTTAATCCATTATCTTAATATACAATAATACATTGCTTGCTCCAAATTTAAATTTAAATACATTTCTTTAGTAAAATCAAAGAATTATGTATTATGCCTTTGTAAGTCTGAAACACATAGCATTAATTTGTGCTAAATTATGAAGATGATATCTATAATACTGACTTCATATAAAACAGTTTTTTGGATGCCAAAATGTGGGATGCTTTAAAAAAAAATCGAACCATCTACATCCGACGAGGAGTACCACAGCAGCTAAGAGGTTTGCCAGACTCTTATGGAAAACATGCCTACATTGCTGCATGGATGGCTCTTTTCTCAGGGACCTTTGTGAGATATTGACATGAACATTCTGTGTCCTTGGGGGGTGGCCTCAAAAGGTCAGTCAGCCAGGTTCCCTGATGGCAGGTGGCATCAGGAGGTGACTGGACAGGGGTGAGAGGTGATGCCATAGAATTCTAAAGACAGACTAGATTAGATGAGAACCTGAAACCCTGTGGTATCTTTCCCCTTATTTCTACACAAGATATTAGCATAGCCATTCAAGAGACATGATTCACTGCCACTATATAAACTTTCCATAGCACAAAATAGCACTCTTGGCAACCAGTCCAGACATTCCAATTTTCATTCACTTTTCCTTCTCAACTCTTTCAAAACAATAAGAAGGCATTTTCTATCAGCTCCCGTTTATCTGTACTATTGAAAAGGAAGATTGGTACACACAATCCCAAAGATCTAACAATCCCAAAATTATTTCTATTTGGCTCAGAAATGTACCCGTGGTAGAGTGAAAGGGGCTTTTCAGAGCCAGATGACTTAGGGCTAAGCCGTGGTTAGTCACTGAGTGAGCATATAACCGTTGGAAAATCAATTACATTTCTCTGGATTTAGTTTCTTCATTCGTAAAATGAGAATAATAATGTTTTGTCTCTGGGATTTCCACGGCTCAAATGAGATAACATATGAAGGCTCTTTATAAGCCATAAAATACTATTCAAATATATGAGGCTATTTTACTATTGTAAAGGTCGTATTCAAGCACTGGACCATCTGGCAGGAGCAGAACTGAACACCTGACCTAAGGATAGAGGAAAATAGTGTAGCTCTTCAGTCACAGCCCCCTGATGAGCTCCTAGACCAGCCCCACCAGACCAAAATCAGAACTTGCCCACCCCCTCCATCATTAACTCATTCTGGCAGGTTCATACTTCAAAACCACATCTTAGAGAAGCTTGTGGTATTCCAATTATGTGTTTTGGTAGAAAAGGGAGGTCTTAGCCTTCTTTTGCTTCCCTCTGTGGGCCAAAGGCTGCAGCTTAGAAGAGTAAACAAATAAACCATTGCCCCTCCCCAGCACGCTAGAAAGTAAGATTTTCAGGAGATAAGCTGTAAAGTGAGTAATGAAAGGCCCACTGTTTTTTCCTTGGAAACCGGGGGATCACTTTGCTTTGTGCACTAGGTTGAGAGAGACCCAATCTGAGCCCTCTTGAGTTGCATAATGTAAAAGTATTATTATTTTTTTTATTTTTTTTATTGTAGACTCTATATATTACTTTTCCTAGCAGCCCATTCTGCTTATATAGTTTGACTTTAAATGACTCACAGTCAGCTAGTGATTCCAGGAAATTACTTATGTTCCTTGAGACCTCAAGTAGAGTATAGCAAGTCTTCCTGCCACTACCCCCTCAGGCTTCTCACCAGGACCATAGGCAGCCACACTTAATTGGCCAGAGATGACACAGGAAGAGAAATGTCTTCCCCATCCTAGCCCTAGGAGAATCCTGTTATTGTAGAGATTTCTGGGTGTCCAATAGCCCTTTTCACAAAGCACAGTGAGGCATCACAAAGAGTCGGGTCTGAGATGTGAGATGTGTGTCACAACCTTAGTTGCCCAACCTTAGTCCATGAAGTAAAGGCAGTGTGAGAAGTAGACAAGGTCAGTTCATGGAAATGACAATAGGACTCATCATGTCTGGGCCTCAATGCCAGAACCAGATCTGTGGACAGATGTGCTTTCAAAGCTAACTAGACAGGGTACCACACAGGCTCATCCCAGAGGTGAGCTCATGTTCTCTACTTAGGTGGGTTCTCTGAACACCATCTTGTGGTGCTGGCTGCAGACTGACCCCTGTGGCCATCTTGAAGCTGACCTGAAAGGCGGGTTCTCTGAAAAGAAGTGGGCAAAGATCTCTCACCTTTATCTCCTAAGTCCAGCCAATGACTAGATACGGAGGAATGGGTGGAGGGTTGCTTAGGGAATGTTGAATGAATAAATGAGAGGCAATCAGGAGACTTGGGTTCTGCTCCCTGTGTCACCTTTGTTTTTCTTCAAAAAGGTTATTTCTACTGCTTCTTCCCAACTCTTAACACAATGATAAGCAATAATGAAATATATTGCATAATATATGTAATAGTGAAATAGTGAAAGCATTTAAAAAATACTTATTTTGGGGCGCCTGGGTGGCGCAGTCGGTTAAGCGTCCGACTTCAGCCAGGTCACGATCTCTCGTTCCGGGAGTTCGGCCCCGCGTCAGGCTCTGGGCTGATGGCTCGGAGCCTGGAGCCTGTTTCCGATTCTATGTCTCCCTCTCTCTCTGCCCCTCCCCCGTTCATGCTCTGTCTCTCTCTGTCCCAAAAATAAATAAACGTTGAAAAAAAAAAAATACTTATTTTATCTCAATCAAGTGAAACTTATACCAGCATTGGAGAAAAATTCCTCTAAGGAAGAATGATTTTCTCCCTCTTTTCTTCCCATGGTATTTTTATATAACTATATTCCAGTAAAACATTGTTCATATTTAATCATACTTTAAAAAATATGTGTGTCATCCCTGTCAGCATATGAACTATGCAATGATAGAAGATATGGAGGCCATGACTTATTTATCTTGGTGCCCTGGAACTTAACAATGTCCCTCACAATGGCAGTAAGTGTATGTACAGGCATGGTCCCAGCAGGAATCATGGTAGACCCCGCCCTCCTTCCAGTCCACTGCTCTTCCCCAGTGTCATGCTGGTATGCAGGGACAGGTCTATGGGCTCTGTGAGGTCCCTAAACCCAAATGCTCCCACCATCCACAAGCTTCCTAGAGCACCCACATGGCATGTCTCATTTCCACCCACAGGATAACTGTCAAGAGTAACATGACATAGGCCTGGGCTCTTCTCTTTCAGGAAGCAAACGTGTACTTTTAGAGAACTGGAAGCCTTTAATCATTCCTCAGTCAACACAGAATCACAAACTATAATTCTCAGAGCTAGAAAAAAATCTCCAGTGGCAACCTACCTGCCTTTGGGAAGGTGAGCTACTCTTCTAGGTATTGTCATGTAACAAAATCCACAAATTCACAGCCTCTTCCATAGGCACCATATGCACTCTAACACATCTTAAATGTGTGTGTGTACATGCACGTGTGTGTATGTGTGTATATGAGCATGTAGGCACATTAAGTTACAGCTTTCCCAGCCAATACAAAGAGAGAACTCATTTTTGGAAAGTCTAATCAGATATCTGAGCCAGACTATTAAGGTGACCCTGACAAGGTTTTCACAAGTAAATGAGTATAGACACATGCCAATTGGCCCCCATTTCATGATGGAAAGAAGCCAGTGAAAGCAATGGATTTGCTAATGGCAATGAAATCCACTATATTACCAGACAACTATACTGAATGTTTTTCAGATCTCTGTTTCTCCCCTAAAAGGGGATGAAGGCCACTTTCTGTAGCAGAAGGGAGAGATGAAGTAGAAAGAAACAGGACTGGGTTCCTGGAAACACACTCTGTCATTAGTATCGGAGTTACCTTAGGCAAGCCGGTTGTCCTCTGTGTGCTTCAGTAAAATTAAGGTGTAGACCTGAATGAGAACAAAAATCTCCCTGTCTTCTTACATTCTGTCCTCCTCTGTGTGGGTCTCTTTTGCCTCACGGAAGATGACGGAACTTCTTAGAGCCCATCCAAGACACAATGCATATTTTGACATAGCTCCTCCTTCAAATGGTTAGTCCCTTATTTACTAACTCTCTCATCTTTCTTACTCCCTGATCACTAAGTTAAATACTGCTTGGTTCTCTATTTTTGAAGGAAGGGAGTGGTGATCCACAAGGCATGGAGGTGAACCAGGCCAGCAGAGTTTTTCCGTCACTGATGGAAGAACTTAACTTCTAGTTGCTCTTCTTTTAAGAGGCTGTCAGAAATGTTTACAGTGTGCAGACCTAGGAGACCAGGGAACATCAATGGGTTTTATTATTTTAAATAATAAGCTCAGCTTAATACATCAAGTAAATTGGCCAAAAATTATGTTTGTTGATCAGGTGATAGAAATACAACAATGGGATATGTCAGTGCGGAGATCCTTGAGTCTTTTTAATATAACCCTTTGTTTTATGAGAAGGAGATTTCAACTCAGAGGAAGAGAAATGATTTTCCAAAAGCTACTGAATTATTGGTATGGATTGAATTAGAATCCAGTGACAAATCACAATAGGAGCCTTAAGTGTGACTGAGAATTTGGGTGGTGGAGAACTGTTTGCCATCCTTTTTAGATGTGCTTGGTGGCCTGTGATGCACAGCCATAGAGCTTAATAGGGAGTTTGATGAAAGGAACAAATCCTAGGCTTGGCCTCTTGGTGCTTATTAATCTTCTTTATGTTCTAGATGACAGGAAGCTATTGACCGTCTGTCACAAACCAGAAAACTAAATGCAAAAAGACAGAAGGGCATATACAAGGTCAGGACAATAATATCATCCAGTTAACCTATTTACAAAATTCATGAATAATCTCCCTAACCACCTTGAGGAATAGGTAGTACGATTCTTAAGTTTGCATATGGGGAAATCGAGATTTAGAGCTTGAGACAATATAAGCAGTTGGCTTTGTATCACACAGCTGGTAAGTGGCAAGAGATGGAGAAGAGTCCAGTTCTGCATGAATGAAAAGACATTTGCCTGCAGAAACAGACCCAGTTAGGATGAGCTCACTGGTCGGCGAGGCTAACCACAGTGTCTGGTATGAACGAGGCACTCAGTAGTTGAAGAACAATTAAAAAAGCAGAGGGGCAGCTGGCTCAGTAGCCTTGCACGTGAAGCATGCCATGTACATCTGTCTGGAGCATGGATTAATTTGGCCTTAAGAGACAGAGTTGGCAACCAGTGAGTGGTGTTTACCATACATGTTGACTGCTATTGCTTTAGTGTGTTCTTGGTACTGTAAATTTCAGAATCTCTCAGATATTCCTTTTGTCTTTTTAAAAAATTCACCATGACACATGCCCGCATGTGTTTCTATGCTCAGTCTGAACATATGCCACTCATAAACCACCAGCTTGCACATATACCCAGACATCATGGGAGATGGTACCTAGCTTCCTAGCAATCACAGGAGACAGGCCAGAGATGGTTGGACTTTGCATTAAGAAGTTGAAAACACCAAAACAGCTCAATGTACAAAATAAGATCATCTGGAGGTGCTTTTCATTCTGTTGAAGAATTAACTGTAATATTTTTTCTGAATACTGAGCTTATTTAATATATGTCAAGCAAGGTTCCATTCCCCCCTCTGAAAAAAATGCTTACTGTTTTGGGTATATCTAGGTGCTTCTGCATAGGAAAATATGTGACTCTGGGGCACCTGGGTGGCTCAGTTGGTTAAGCCTCTGACTTTGGTTCAGGTCATGATCTCATGGCTCATGGGTTTGGGCTCCACATCGGGCTCTGTGCTGACAGCTCAGAGCCTGAAGCCTGCTTCAGATTCTGTCTCTCTCTCTCTCTCTCTCTCTCTCTCTCTCTCTCTCTCTCTTTCTCTCTGTCCCTCCCTCACTCGTGCTCTGTCTCTCTCTGTCTCTTGAAAATAAACATTAAAAAACATTAAAAAAAAAAGAAAATATGTAACTCTAACATAAGAATCAAGGGCTAGGCTTGGAAAGTTCATAAATTCAAGGCAAACATAATAACTTTATGTCATATATTTAAAGTGCTATAGGGTTTAGAAGACCTTTTCTGTATTCCTTTTAACAGCTAACATTTTTTGAGAACCTGGGTGTCATATTCTGATTTAAACATTTTTATTTATTTTACTTGATTCTCATAATAACCCTATGGAGTATGTATTATTATAGTCTACATTTTAATTTTTTAAGTTTATTTATTTATAAGAGAGAGAATGCACACACAGGAGGAGCAGAGAGAAAGGGAGAGAGAGAATCCCAAGCAGCCTCCACACTGTCAACACAGCCAAAGAGGGGGGCTCAAATTCATGAACCGTAGCGTCATGACCTGAACTGAAGTCAAGAGTTGGACACTTAACTGACTGAGCTACCCAGGCACCCCTAGTCTCCATTTTAAAACATAGAAACGGAGGCACAGAGGTTTTAAGTAATTTCTGCAAGGCCACACAGATGGGAAATGACAAAGTCAGAATTCAAACCCAGGGGCCCCAGAGCATGAGTGGCATCTACAACAACCCTGGAAAATGTGCTGTATTATTCCTGTTCTACAGAGAAGCAAACAAGCCAAGAAGGTAAAGCAACTTTGCCAGGGCAGCCCAGCCCATTAGTGATAGGACTGGAACACAGGTCTGGCCACAAAGCAGCATTCTTTCCACGAGGCAGGTCTTGGAGGAGAGATTGTGGAAGAGTGGCAGGGGCCACTTTGTGGCCCTTTGTGCAGAGGGTTAAAGTCTGCCAGCAGCAAGGGAGTCTCCAACAGGACTGTCCCCTCAGTCTGGGGAGTTGGCCTCAGGCTTTTGTTTGAGGTAGACAAGTAAGAAACAAAAAGCAACAATGGGGAAAATCAGGCTGCCTTTTGTCTCCAGCAGGCAGCTGGCAAAGCGCTGACCTTTAAGACTTCAAAGGAGGCGTTTACCAAGTCACACACAGACTCTGCCTCTGGGAGCCTGGAAAATGTTGATTGCCACTCTTCATCCCTGCTATCATCCTGTATGAATAAAAACCACAACCACTAATCTACTGAGTCCCGTTATGTGCCAGGCACTGTGCTCCTCCCCATGTGATTCTGAGTCCTTGCATGCTCCTTGGAAGTAGGCAGCACTTACTAATATCTTCCCTTTGCCAGGGAAGAGATGGAGACTCAGAGACCGAACATGACTTGCCCAGGGTCACCTAGCTAGGAAGCAGCCGAGCCAGAATCTTCTCACTACACCATGTTGCCACTCAGAAATCAAGCACAAGATGGAACTTCTGCTCTGTCTCCCCTAACAGGCCACTCACATTCTTCCTAACTTGGGAGGGCAATTGCATCCTTCCAGTTGCTCAGGATAAAAACCTTGGAATCACCTTAACCCCTCTCTGTCACACACTCCACATCTAATAGGACAGGAAATTCCATTGGCTCAACCTTCAAAACAGATCCAGATTGTGACATGCCTCACCTCTCCACTGCCACCACCCTGATCAAAGCTACCATCACCTCTAGAAGGACTGAAAACATTTCTGGCTAGTCTCTCTGATACTACCATTGCCCTTCAACAGTCCATTCCCAGTGCAGCTTCCAAAGCGATACTGTTTAAAACAGAAATCAGGTCCAGAGAACACCTCCAATGACTCTTCATTTCTCTGGAAGGAAAGTCAAAGTCCTCACAGTGGTCCACACAGCCCAAGAGAGTGTGCGCCCCTCAAGACCCTTGACCTCTTTGGACCAGGACCACTCTACTCTGTCCCACCAACCTTCTGACATTCCTCAAACATGTCAGGACACTTCCCACAGGAGGACTTGGCTCCAGTTTTCCCCTCCACTTGCAATGTTCTTGCCTCCAATTCCTACACAGGTCACTCCCCCACTTTAAGTTTTTCTTTGTATATCACCTTGTTGGCAAGGCCTACCCTGAAAGCTTCCTAAAATCGGAATCCTCATCTCTGAAACCCTTGACCATGCTTAGCCTGCTCCATATCTCCCACACCATTCAGCTCTTACTATCATGTAGTATACATTTAATTATTTGTCTTACTTATATGACACTTATTTAGACATCAAATACTCCATGAAAGACTTGCCCAAAGGAATGTAAGCCTCACAGAGGGAGAAGTTTTTGTCTGATTCGCTGTTGTAGTCCCAACATCTAGAACAATTCCTGGAACTTTGGAGGCACTCAATAAATAAGTAGAGTGAATGAATGTAAGTTGAATGAATGAATAGGAAAAGGCCCTTTTTCTGCCCTACAGAACGAAGAAGTGAAGAGAAAGCAGTGCCTAGGTGTGTCCTTAGCCAGGCCTTCCCTAACACTGAACACATAGGCCCTGCTCCATCATGGCACACAGCTGGCTCTGCCTTCTCAGCCAACCTCTGAGTTTGGGAAGCCTGAGACACAGGAGAACATGCTGGAGGCTCTGTGGCTTATACAGATCTTGAACATGTGAGCTCACACAGGTGCCAAGACAGGCCAGGTCCTGCCTTAGCTGTGGAGCTCAAAACCCTTCCCTTGTCAAGGGGCTCCCTGTATGAGACAGTGTAGCACTTGTTCTAGGGAAGGTAGGGAAAGCACTATTTCCTTAGGATCAGGACTTTCCTTAAAACACTTAAATTGGAATGGCCCAAAGGGTAGAAGCCAGCAGCCTGCCTACCTTAGCACACACAAAGCACTTCCAGTTGCAAAATGAGCGTTTCAAAAATAATTTTGAGGGGTGTCTGGGTGGCTCAGTAGGTTGAGTGTCCGACTTCAGTTCAGGTCATGATCTCATGGTTCTTGAGTTCAAGCCCCATATCCAGCACACTACTGTCTGCACAGAGCCCACTTCATATCCTCTGTCCCCATCTCTCTGCCCCTCCCCCACCCATTCTCTCTCTCTCTCTCTCTCTCTCTCTCTTCTCTCTCTCTCTCTCTCTCTCTCTCTCTCTGTATCACTCATAAATAAACACTTAAGAAATAATATGGAACTTCTGGGTGGTTCAGTTGGTTAAGTACCTGACTTGGGCTCAGATCATGATCTTGCAATTCGTGAGTTCAAGCTCTGCGTCAGGCTCTGTGCTGACAGCTCAGAGCCTAAAGCCTGCTTCAGATTCTGTGTCTCCCTCTCTCTACCCCTCCCCTGCTCACATTCTGTTTCTCTCTCTGTCTCTCTGTCTCTGTCTCTCTCAAAAATAAATAAACATTAAAAAAATAAATAAATTTTGAAAGAGAGGGAGAGCAAGCCAGGGAGGGCCAGAGAGAGAGGGAGACACAGAATCCAAAGCAGGCTCCAGGCTCTGAGCTGTCAGCACAGAGCCTGATGTGGGGCTCAAACCTAAATTGTGAGATCGTGACCTGAGCTGAAGTCGGACACCCAACCGACTGAGCCACCCAGGCACCCTTAAATAAATTTTTAAAAAGAAATAATTTTTAATTATTCCATTTTTACTAATTCCATTATTATACTAATATACTAATTCCATTATTTTTAATTTATTATTATATTATATTAGTTATATTTTGTTATATTAATTTATAATTTAATATATTGAATCATACTACTTTAGTAACAAATTAAAAACAGGGATATTTATATCTCACCAAAGTTTGCACAGGGTTCCAAATTTTTCTCTATGGTACAGACTTCTATAAAGCTATGAGGGACCCCACTTTTCTAAGTAGCTCCCCAAAACTTCAGGTATGGCTTGAATGGTAACTTTTCCTTTGCTCCAAGCTATTTAGACATTACTAAGACCCTTGGCAAGTTCTGGGGCGCCTGGGTGGCTCAGTCAGTTGAGTGACCAGCTTCGGTTCAGGTCATGATCTCACGGTTTGTGAATTAGAGCCCCATGTCTGGCTGTGTGCTGACAGCTCAGAGCCTGGAGCCTGCTTCTGATTCTGTGTCTCCTTCTCTCTCTGCCCCTCCCCCTGTCGTGTTCTGTCTCTCTCTGTCTTAGAAATAAATAAACGTTTTAAAAAAATTTTTTTAAAAGACCCTTGGCAAGTTCACTGAAGGCCTCGAAATTCCTGCCAAGAACTCTTCTGAAATCTCTTCTATAGGGTCTGTAAATGGACGTTAAGAAGAATGCTTCTCCCTAACCTATCCAGCTTCAGTCACTGTTCACCTGAGAAGACAGGAGACATATGTTACTCATGCAGGCAGGCTGTGATAAGAAGGGTACGTCTTACCAATGTGTTCCAAAACTCCTGCCAAGAAGAAGATAAAGAGCCCTGTATTTGTGTTTGTCTGCCTCTCACTTGCTGTGTGTTCTTAGGTAAGTCACATCTCCTCTCTCTGAGTCTTGGTTCATTATTCCAGAAAAGGAAGCTCACAACACATGCCCTCCTTGTGCTGCCTCATTATGTTGCTCAGAAGTTCTTTGCAAACTATAAAGTTCTGTTCAAGCACAAGGGGCCCTCATGCTTCTGATAAAATATCCAGCTCTTTAGGTTGTTGCGAGGCTGTTATGTGACGTTTCAGAGGTGAAGGAAGGGGAGGTGAGCAGCGCCAGGCTTTCACCAAGGCCCTGCACAGGGAGGGCTGCTTGGCATCACCTCCTTCCCTCTGGCTCTGGCACCAGGGTGTCATGCAGCCCGGGGAGGTGGTTAGGATCTCCAGTTCCATCCTAAAGGTCACAAAATAGATTCGCCCCTTAACAATTCATCTGGAGTCACCCAGGCACAGCCCAAGGCAAGGCTTGCTTTGTCTGGGTGGAATCTCTCATTTATTCATCAGCTTCCCTAGGGAGGAGAGCTGATGTTGTTTGGCACTGACAAGAACAATGCAGCAAGTATTTACCGCTCTGCTCTCACACCTGCAGGGGCTTAGCTTGGCACTGAGCATGGGCAGGAATAAGAGCTGGTGTTTTCCATCCTCAGCACACAGCAACAAGGAAGGTGCATTCGCTTCCATTTAATACAAAGGGTGTGTGATGAGCTGTGGGCCAACCAGGCTGCTGGGCCCAACAGGAGGAAGGACCGGCTGGGGGTGGGAGGCAGGAGGCCCTCAAAGAGTGATAAAAGGGACAGGAGCTCACATCATCTTAGTCCAGATTCTGACTTTGTCATATATTAGTCATACGACCTTCAGCAAGCCTTTGAAACTCCATTTCTCCCCTGAACAACTACAATAATAGTAATAATACCTAACCACAAGGGTTCTTGTGAGTTTTAAATACGAAAACTATGTGACAGCACTTGGCACACAGCAAGTAGCTACACAGTCAGTGCTCACTGTTGAATCTTGTTGGAGTGAAGTGATGGCCACATGGGAAAGAATCAAACACTGCAAGGCAGCCTGTGACATGGTGCTGAATTAAATATCAGCAGGTGCCAGCCTGGGTGGCACTAACAGCCGTCCTCTGCCCCCAGCAGTGCTGCAGAGTGCTGACAGCAGACAATAGGACGTCTGTCTGATTTCACAGGATAAGGAGGGCCTGCCACCCACTGCTGAGCCATTCTGTCTGGATGATAGAAAACTCCATCTCCTCCTGTGCCTCCCCATTTCCACATCCTTTTGGCAGATTCAGGAGTTGGAAGATTATTTACCTTACAAATCAATTCAAGTTTATTAAGTCCTTAGTATACAGCCTGCAGTAGGCTTATAGTAGAGGATACAGAAGAGGCAAAACACAAGCTCTCCCTCAAAAGGTAATAGGAAAACTGTGTGTGTGTGTGTGTGTGTGTGTGTGTGTGTGTGTAGATATACACTCTATATATATATATATATATATATATATATATATATATACACACATATATATGTAAAATAAGTCTTGTTTACCTGGTATAAACAAAATGTTAAGGTACTTTAAGGCAACAAGAATTTAAGGAATCAGGAGGTCTGCATGGTAGAGAGGACATTCACAAATGGCTTTGGATTTGGGAGTAGCTCTAGCTTGCATGTGAGACAGATACAGACTTACCCTCTGGCTAAAAGATGCAGGCCCCTCAGCTTTTCCTACAGCAAGCCCAAACACAAAAAAGAAATGCCCATCTTGAAAGAGAAATAAAGAATTATATCTTGTGACAAAAGCCAATTCTGGAAGATCAGTTTCCAGTGCAAGAAGAGAAAAAAGGAAACATCTGAGAATAACAGTCAACCAGAAGAGAGTGAGTGACTTTGAGGGTGATTGGACTAGCATTGGGGCAGGTAGCTGGAGGTTACTCTGGTGAAGGGTGGGTAGGAAAGAAAGAAGTGCAAAGCGATGGACACCCGCAGGCTGTGGGCAGCCCATGGTGGTGGAGGCGAAGGTTGGGGAATGGCAGGAGCAAGGGAGAGAATTCTGAACGGAGGTTAGGCCCAGGCACGGATAATCCTGTGCAGTTAGGGGAGGCACTGGGCTTGATTTCATCTTTGATGGTGGAAGAAATAGGATCAGAAAACTTCTCTGAGCAGACTTGGAGAGAGCAATGGAGTGATGAGAAATGGAAGCAGAAAAGCCACCAAGTTGGTCTTAGAACCAGACAAGAGGTGATCGCCACTGGAATAGAAAAGAAAGGGGACAATGAAACACCATTTTGAGCTAGACTTGAACTGATTGGGCAACGGTTTGGATGTGGAGCAGTAAACACACATCACGGCCCTTTCTGGGCCTCACAGCCCCACCCCCTTCTCTTGGCACCTGCCAAATTCCTGGGAGAATGGGCCACACCTGCCACCTCCGTTTCCTCCCTGCCCACTTTCTTCTTCACATCCGGCAGTGTCCCCACCCCCTCCTCTGCTCAAGAATGGCTCTCTTGAAGGTCACCAAGGCCCTCCCCAAGGCCAAATTCAGGAGTTTCTTCAGTCCCATCTTCTACACAGAATTTGATATTGTTGACCTTTTACTCTTAGGAATTTTTCTTTTTGGGCTTCTGTAGCAAGACACGCTGCTGGTTCACACCTAATTTCTGGCCCTTTTTTCCTCAGTCTCTGTGTCCTTATTTTCTTCCTTTTGTCCACCCAGCAGATCATTTCCCCACAGCATCTGTTTTCTCCTTTCTTTGTACTCTCTCTTATAGTAATATCTTCAGTCTCTTACCACAACTCCAACTATTGTATCTCCCCAGCCTGTGTTAAATCTACATCCTCAGCACTGGACCCTCATTTTAGAAGGCCTGTGGGACTTTGCAATTGTATGTCCTGATGCCTTCAAACCCAATATGGCTTTCCTTCAAGGTCACCTCCTCCTCCTTATTTCCCTGTTTCTGTTAATAGACTGTCAGTCCCCTAGGCACCTACACTCAAAATTCCACAGCATTTTAAATGCTTCTCTTCTCTCACTGCTCCTAGCCACCATCATCTTCTTTGGTCCTTCTATCCCACATGTACTCTTTCTACCTTCACCACAGTCCCAGCCCTACCTAAATCAAGATAGGACATACGATTTGTCTCCAGGTCCTCTCTATTCAGTTTTTCATCATGAGTTGTTTTGCATGTGACCACCAAATCAATGTCCCCAAATATTTTCATTGTTCATGTGGTACAAATTCTTCAGCACATATCAAGTCCCTGTCACTAAACTGACTTCTGAAGAAAGAAAAATTAAGGTATCCATGTACTAGTTGAACATACCTGAAAGTCAATAATAGCCAAAAGGTAATGCAAGACAGTAATACAAATGTAAATACCTGCTGTTAGAGCATAAAGGAAGGAGTTACTGACTCCAGAGGTAAAGTGGGAAAGCTTCAGAAGAGCTGACATTGAAACTGCTTCTTTATAATCAGTGGGGGCTAAAATATAAAGAGAGGGGAAGAGTTGTATTCAAGAGAGAGGAAACTGCAAGTCTAGAGACAAAGAAGCATGGAAGTACATGGCTAGTGGGAGGAATGGCAGCTGAGCCGGTGTCGGTGAGATGCCGGCTGTGGCTGGGGATATGCTGGAGAGGTAGATGTGGTCTTGCATGTTGTATTGAGAAGAACAGTCTTTCTCTTATATGCAGTGGGGTGTCAGGTGAATTCTCAACAAAGGAAACTATGGCAACTTAGCCATCAGTGAAAAGGAGACCAGAAGTGGACCGTGGGTTGGGTCTAGAAGAACAGTGTGAAGCAAATGCAGTCAGTCAATGGTTGCCTCTAAAGAAGCCAGGGAACTTTCAGCAGAGTCCTGACATGGAGTCCAGGAGAAGAGATAACTCCAGGAACCTTAGACATGGAGAGGAGGAGGTGTTGATGAAATGTGGTGGGGTGGGTGGGGGTAATTTAACTCTGTTTTCTCAGCAGCAGGACTAATTCTGAGGGGCTCATGATGTCCCCAAAGTGCCAAGGTATGTCAGATTGCTCTCAGGATAGAGAATATATTAAAGAGGAAAAACATGGAGGCAGGAAAGTGAGGAAGTGTGATATAGGGACAGTGGGGCCATGGGGACAGAGATGGCAAGTCTTAGTGACCTCCAGCATCTGGGATCAAAGAGAGGAAGGAACCAAGTCAACCTTTATCACTTTCATTATGTCATTTATTGGCTCAAAATACTCTTAAAAATACTCATTTTCTAGAAATATCAAAATGTGGGACACAGGTTTTCAATAGCATTAGGACATAGCACTGAGTTAACATCAATTTTCATATTAAGCAACTTGTTGATAAAATCAAACTCTCTTTTGATCCTTCTGATAAAATCAAGGAGAGATTATTGAATTCTAGTATGTATGTAGCACCTCTTTACTCCTGGATAACATCCCTTTCTATCAACAATACAGCAAGCTCATGGCTTTCAAAAACCCTCAGTATCTACCTGCAATTTAATCTCGTTGCTTATAATATAATCGCTAAACTTCTAAAATCTCTTTTAAGTGATTTGGACCTATTCTTTTCACTTGTTAGAAAGTTTTGGAAGCATTCCCTTTAACTTTAGGAGGATGATAAAGGTATTTGCAACTATGCACCCTTCATTCAACAGAATTCAAACAGTCCTGGCCAACAGATAAGTGACAAGAAAAAGAAATGAGGCATAAGAATTGGAAAGAAAGAGAAAAATCATAATAGATAAACATTCATTTACATAACCCAAGAAAATCAGCAAGCTACTATAAAAACAACCAACCAGAAAATGTCTTCGAAAGTTAAGTCACATTCATAACAAGATGATACACACACAAAGAATCTACAAATGAAAATACCATTTAAAATAGGAATTGAAAACTCTAAAGTAACTAGAAATTAACAAAAATGTGCAAGATCTAACAGAAAGAAATGATAAAATAACTGGTAGGACATTAAAAAAAATACTCAATAAATTGAGAACAATCTCATGGCCATGAATGAGAAAACACATAAAAATTCCAATTTTCCCTCAAGTAATATATAAAATTTACCTAATTTCAGTGTAAATCCTACCAGAATAAGATAAAATGATACTAACATTTATATGGAATAATAAAGGTCTAATAATAAAGGGCTTATTTTAAAAAAAGGAACTGGGGTGCCTGGGTGGCTCAGTCGGTTAAGTGTCCAACTTCAGCTCAGGTCATTATCTCATGGTTCGTGAGTTCAAGCCACGTGTGGGGCTCTGTGCTGACAGCTCAGAGCCTGGAGCCTGCTTCAGATTCTGTGTCTCCCTCTTTCTCTCTGCTCCTCCCCTGCTCATGCTCTGTCTCCCTCTCTCTCAAAAAATGAATAAACATTAAGAAAAATTTTTAAAAAGACCAAAAAGGGGAGACTCTTTGCCTACTAGATATTAAAACTTGTTACCAAGACAAATTAACTAAAAGTAGCACGATACTGGCATAAGGACAGAGGGCCACACCAGTGAAACAGAACAGAGGGTTCCGAAACGGAACGCATGCACGTAAGGGAACTGGGTTTACCACGGAAGAGACCTCACACATCAATAGTGAACAGACCAATTATTTGGTAGCTGTGATGGAGAAACCGAAAAGCACAGAGAAAAGTAAAATTAATACTCAAATTCAAAGCACTCACAAAAATCACTTCCTGCTGAATTAAAGATTGAAATGTGAAAGGCAAGATTATAAAACTATTAGAAGAAAATTTAAAAACTGTCTCTGTGCTCTTCTGTTGAACAAAGGTTTGCTAAGCAAGATGCAAAAGCATCTAGCATAAGGGGGAAAACTGGATTTGACCACATAAAAATGAAATATTTTGTTCTGAGAAACACTCTCTACACAGTTGCCAGACAGGGAAAATATGTTGCAAAACACATGACTGATTATAATCCAGAATATATAAGAAACTTATGTAAATCTGCAAGAAACAGTCAAGAAACCTGAGAAACATATAGACAATTTATAGAAGGTGAAAGCTGATAAGACGATATATTTGCAAATAGGTGTTCAACCTAATAGTGTTAGACACCACTTTATACCTAATGAACTGACAAAAATAGGAAAATATATCAAGTAATGGTATAGTTCAAGTACTGGAAAAAGGAAGCTCACATACTTTGCAGGTTAGGGTGTAAGTCACTGCAGAATTTTTTTTTAATTTTTTAATGTTTATTTATTTTTGAGAGACAGAGAAAGACAGAGTGAGAGTGGGGAAGGGGCAGAGAGAGGGAGACACAGAATCCAAAGCAGGATCTAGGCTCTGAGCTGTCAGCACAGAACCCGACGTGGGGCTTGAACTCATGAACTCACAAATTGTGAGATCATGACCTAAGCTGAAGTCAGACGCTTAACCAACTGAGCCACCCAGGTGCCTCTCACTGCAGACATTTTAGTACAAAATGCACAAGATTTTGTCAAGTGTCCATGTACCCAATGACCAGCAATTTTATTCCTGACAACTTTGCTCAAACAGACACAAAGAGACATATGCACACAAAATTTTATAGCAAAGAGTTGGAAACAACCTTTGGAAACCAGACTAGAGACTTAATCTGCAAATTCAACCTGATACAAAATGGGGGAATAATAAAATATTTCCTAAGGCTGAGCACAAATGGCTTCTTGATTGCTTTGATTATTTATTAAGTTGAATCCTCTCAGCATCTTATTTCTCAAATGAGTAATGGTGAATTGGCTTTAGGTGGTTTTAAAACTAAGCCTCTCAAAATGGGTGAAGGGGAGAAGGAGATACAGGCTTCCAGTTATGGAATGAATAAGTCATGGGAATAAAAGGCACAGCATAAGGAATATAGTCAATGATATTGTAATAGTGTTACATGGTGACAGATGGTAGCTACACTTGTGGTGAGCATAGCATAATGTATAAACTTGTTGAATCACTATATTGTACACCTGAAACTAATGTAACATTGTGTCAACTGTACCCAAATAAAAAAAAAATTTAAACAAAACAAAACAAAGCAAAAACGTAAACCTCTCATTTCCATGCGTATTTTGTTCCAAAAACTAGTTTTGAAAAGTATTATGGACTGAATTGTGTCTCCCCAAATTCATAGGTTGAAGTCCTAACCTCATGTGACCTTTTTTGGAGATAGTGCCTTTCAGGAGGGAATTAAAGTTAAATTAGGTCATTGGGTGGGGCCCTAATGCAGTGGGATGGGTGTCCTTATAAGAAGAGGAAGAAATACCAGGACTGAGCACACACAGAGGAAAGGCCCTGCAAGGACATAGCCATCTGCAAGTTAAGGAAAGATGTCGCAACAGAAACAAACCCTGCTGTCACTTTGATCTTGTACTTTCAGCCTCCATAACCATGAAAAAATAAATTTCTGTTAAGCCACTGTGGTATTTTGTTATGGCAGCCCAAGCAGATTAATAAAACGAGCATCTGTAATTGGCAGGAAATTTTCCCATTGATCTGCACACAAATCTGTATCTCGGAGCCTGTTTCATGGAGAACTTAGACTAAGATATTGTCTAAGGAGGCTCTTTTTTTTTTTTTTTGAAAAGAAACTGAGATTTGGAGTCTCTGATCCATAAGTACCTTGGTTCTGATTGAAAAAGTAAAAGGAAGGGCTCCTGGGTGTCTCAGTTAAGCATCTGACTTCAGCTGAGGTCATGATCTCATGGTTTGTGGGTTCATGCCCCACATCAGGCTCTGTGCTGACAGCTCAGAGCCTGGAGCCTGCCTCAGATTCTGTGTCCCTCTCTCTCTCTCTCTGCCCCACCCTTGATTGTGCTCTCTCTCTCTGTCTTTCAAAAATGAATAAACATTAAAAAAAAGTAAAAAAAAAAAAAAAAGTAAAAGGAACACCTTTGCTTCTAGCCACCTCCCCTTCTCGTTTCTTACTACCCTTCTCCCCCAGCATGCCTCCTCCCACATAGCCCATCTTAGACTATGTTACATTCATGTCCAAACAGTTATTGGGGATTTTCTATCCCCAGTCAGCCAAGTCCTGCCTTTCAGTCTCCCTCTGGAGCATTCCTTAAAAAATGCTTTCTATTTGTATTACTTAAGATCCCTCTTGGCAGGAATGGGTCAGACTGGTTTATACAAATACTGCTTACTGCTGTACATAATGACTTATAATCCAACCTGCCTTCCTGGGCTAGGTTGTCTCCTTCTACTTGTCTTCCACACCCCATAAATATAGCTAAACTCAGACAGTTTGGAAGCAGGCATGGAAGGAAGAACATGCCATTCTTTTTCACCTTAGCTTAGGCTGCTCTTCTTATACCCAGTCTTTAGCTTCTCTTGAGAGCAGGAAAACCTACAAAAGCATGTTAGACTTAATGCTGGCTCTGGGTCAGATTCCTGGAAGCCACAAAATTAACAGTGTACTCTTTATGCACTGCCAACCAAATAGCTTCATCCCTCCCCTCAGAATTTCAGTAAATGGTCATCTTCCCTAGGAAACTGTCCTGCATTAACTCTACCCATTCAGAAAACCAGTAACAGTTTCTGATTCAGTAAACCACCTTTTCTCTCCTCTTCTCTCCCTAAACCCCTCTCCCCTCCTGAACATACAGTGTAGTGATTGATTTGTGCGTGATCAGCCATTGTGTATGCAATTTGGATATGGTTTAGAAGGACTCTAAACTACCAATTAACAAATTGATGGCATGGGATCTTTAAAGCTTCTCATTCACACTGTCACCAAGTCACCAACTCAGACTTTTCACTCTGTCCACATTCATTCTTCCCCTTAGCTCTTACTTTCACATACTCTCTTGTACTATCTGCAAATCCATCTGTCTTCCAGACTAGTCTGGGTGTTCTCTGGAGAGCAGAAACCACACCAGTCAGCCTTGTACCTAAATTCTATTTAAATTTTGTCATTTTTGGCTTATGTTGGTAGTTTTATCTTCACTATGTAGATATATATAGTAATGTCAAGAATCAATGTCAGAACTCAAGTATGTTATATCTAAGTTTACATATACACAAATTAAAAGGTAATATGAGGGACTTATTATTACAAAATATCTTCAGTTGCAAACCATGCTTATTTGAGTACCTCAGAACAAAGAATTAAATATAAAGATAAGCAAGAATATGGGTTCTTGACATTACTGGGAAATAACACCTGTCATACAAAAGTTTGTTACATTGAGGGAGGCCTGGGTGACTCAGGTGGTTGAGTGTCCAACTCTGGATTTTGGCTCAGTTCATAATCCCAAGGTAGTAAGATCAAGCCCTGAATCAGGCTCTGCACTGACATCATGGAGCCTGCTTAGGATTCTCTCTCTCCCTCTCTCTCTGCCCTCCTGTATTCTCTTTCTCTCTCTCAAGAAAAAAATATATTACATTAATACTGAGAAGATAGATTAATCAATTTGTCTTTTCTTTTATCCAAGAGCTTCTCTGGTCAAATCCTTCCCACCTCTAAAGTAATGGTGATCTCTAACATGAACACAACCCACATATTTCACCCTAATCAGATATGCTTGCTTTTCAACCACAGGTGGGTAAAAGTGTTTTCCTGATGCCTACACAGAATTAATTCCAATAGAAAATGTTGGTGTAATCTCTCATGTTGAGCCAGCAGTCCAACCAAGTGACAGAGGTACTCAAGTGTTCTTTATTTTTCTTGCGTTTATGATACTTGGAACCCTCTAAAGCACAAGATCCAAACACAAAAACCCTTCTTGCCCAGGTCTAATGGCTGTGCTGCTTACTGTGCTGTGTAATGAAGAGATAAATGAAAACAGAACAACATAGAACTAAATAATTCAGGGAGCTTTCTACTTGAACAGACACTTATCTCTCAAATGAATGAAGACTACATCCTCCAAAGTGATCTCTCTGTGTCCCCTTCCCCTGGCTCTAAATTCTCCTGTCTGTTGTGATCAGAGTAAAAATAGTAGTTTGTAAAAAAAGAAATGTAGTTTTATGTCACAGTGATTTCAGACCTATAGAGAGCCTCCCATTATTTTGAGAACAAAGTCCTAAACCCTGATTGTAGCCTACAAGGTAATCTATGTCCTGGTCCCTATTTAACTTTTCAGCTTCACTTTTTAACTTCCTTGTCCATAACTTTATGGTCCAGGCATCATATTATATTTCTTTCTCCCTTTTGGATACACTGTGTGCTGTCAGTTCTGGATTCTCATATACAAACTGATACTTTAACCTAGTACTTTCCTTTCCTTATCTATCAGTCAAGTCTCAGCTTGGACTTCTTATCTTTTGGGATTCTTTCTAAGCTTCTCTTTCTCATATATATGAGATACAACATATGTAATGTTGTATTTCTTCTGTGAAAGATTTTACCCACTTGGTTATTGTTTATTTGTCTGCCCTCCTTACTATACTGTAATCTCTGTGAGGCTATGGAGTCACTAAAATGTCCCCAGTACTTGGTACAGACAGATACTTAATAGTGAGGCACTGAATGAATTCATTCACTGAATGAATAAGGTTGGAAGCCATTGACACCTGGGAGAATTCTGCCAGAGTTCTCAGCCCCTGAGCCAACAAGATCCTGACTGAAAGTTAATGCATATTAGGCTTAAATGTAAAGGGTTAGGTATCTGTGCTCAAGCTCACATTAGAAAGATTCCCTGACCTTTTGAGAGTATAAAAAGATTGCAGACCTAGATACAAAAGACCTGCATTGAAGTCTCAATTCTGCTAATATATAGCTATGTAACCCTGGTCTCTTAAGCTCCTTGAGTTTCCATGTTTCACGTGTGAAAAAGAAGAATTCATATTCTACCTAACTTGCAGGATTGTGACACTAAGTAAAGGAATTGATTTTTATAAAAACCTATTGTAATTTGTAAGAGACAAATAAAACTTAGATATTATTAGACTTTATCTACTTAAGAGTGAGAGCATGACATACCTGACAGGAAGTTGAAGATATCTATGACTTTTAGCAGTTGATCTGTAGTGGTCTGTAAGTCTTGGCTGCTAAGTACCTAATAGGACATGGCTTTGTGTCATTGTTTTGTGTTCAACTCAATCAATTGATAAAATATATCTTAATCATTAGCCTATAATAATAATTAAAGCCCTATACAATAACATTATACAGTACAAAGCATCTTCTCTATTATGAATTCCAAACACAAAGCATCTGTGTCCAAGACTAGTGTCTAAATAAATCCTTAGTGAGACATCATCATAGATTACCATTAGCAGCCACAAACTTTCTTCCACACAAGATTGTCTTTTGCTGATCAGTGTCAGGTTGCTAAAGCTTTGATAATGCATGTTCACATTTCTAGTCCCATTCTTATACAGGCAGAGGCTGTCTGCTCTCTGGGTGGTACTGTGGTTGGGTTCTCTTCTGTTTTAATTTTTTAGTCTATTAGACAAGGGGCTTGGCTCAACCTAGTCTTTAGGTTCTCTTCTAGTGCTGACATTCTAGTGGAATATAGTGTAAGAATGAGACATTGAATAATCTGAGTTTGTATGTGGTTACTTATGCTTAGCTGCTTCTGAAATACATGTTACAGTCAGAAATCAGCACTCAGCAGGACAAAGATGCACAAGTATGGGGGGGGGGGAGCAGAGAAACCCAGTGAAAATGCTCTGAGCATGTAATGGGATGTAGCCCTGATATGTTGCTCAGAAACAACCTTACAGACCTGTGCATGACCTGACTGTGGGAGTCACCAAGCTTATGGATCACAACTGAGGTTTCCAGAGCCAATAGAAAGAACATAACTTTAGATTAAGATTGCCTTGAATTTGCAGTCCAGTTCTACCATTTCCTAGCTCTGTGAATTTGGACAAACTACTCAATCTTTCTGAGCATCAGTTTTCTTATCTATTATACACATCTCTAAAAGTTATCTTGTAGAAGTGCAATGAGATAACATTTGTACAAAGACATCCATGTAATAATGAGAAGTAAATAAGTAAAAAAAACCATACTGAGGCAGCAGTGGATGCAGTCTTAACATACTACTAGAGGGTTAGGGTTGGATTGGAAGGTGACACAGAATAATGTAGAATAGAAATCAGTCAAATTATAGGAAATAAATACCTTTTTATGAGTTTATTTCTTTATTTTGAGAGAGAGAAAGAGAGAGAGAGAAAGCATGAGTGGGGAAAGGGCAGAAAGATAGGGAAAGAGAGAATCCCAAGCAGGTTCCATGCTGTCAGCACAGAGACTGATGCATAGCTTGAATGCAGGAAATGTGCAATCATGACCTGATCCTAAATCAAGAGTCAGATGCTTAACCAACTGAGCCACCCAGGCACCCTGGAAATAAATGTCTTCAAGTATAGAGAATTTCAAGAATTGTTCACACTTATCATTAAAGGAAATTTATGCAACTCTTTCCTACCAGGTCAAGGGAAAAAGAAAGCATTCCCAGATAGCATAGGTAGACATTTTCTCTAGGTGAAGGGGGTTTTCAAAATGTTGTATTGTTCTGTGTATTATCAATTAGGAACAAAAATAGCCAGATATAGACATATAGCTGTTGAAGACTGTGTATTCAAAAATCTAACATTAGCATATGTAGAACAATAGAGGGGCTGAGTGCTTGTTGTATTTGGGAAAGTAGTTTTATACAAGGAAACAACCACACTGAACAGCCCTATTAGGGACTAACGTGTGATGGAGAAATAGATGAAAGGTATCAAGGATCTAAGCACTCAAAAAATAAGTCATGGCTGAAGTCAGAACAATTGCCTTAACCACACCAAGCAGGTGAGTTTGATATGTACCGTCATAATTTTGTTATATTTTAAACAGTACGTTACTACATAGAAGTATATTCCCCCTTTTAAAAGTGCCTTGCAAAGAGGCACACATAATAAAAATTAGATAAGTGTTTCTTTTTTCTTCCTTACTTGTTTCTTGGGATTAAAATTAGGAGGTGATTCCTTTGAGATAGAAACCCACCGGTGAAGTAGGAACTGATTCAATGATTGGCTTAAAGTTGGTGAACCAGTCAGCATGTCAGCTTTTTTCTCTGTACAAATGTTGCTTGAAGCATGTCTTTAGAGAGCTCTGTGTATCTTCAAAAACTAGGGTCTGACAAATGAGTGAGGTTGAAGAATGACTTTATACAGAATGACTTTGCTTTGGTCTCCTTCCATGTTTTTGGTCTAATTCATCAACCATAACAAGCTATGCAAATACAGACTGATGTGAACACTAACTTGTTTGACATCATGCAGGCACATAATGTAACTTTGAACGTGGTTCTGAGAGAATGCTGCTTGAGCCACTACCTCCTCAGAAAGAGATTCTGTCCATCAACACTTGCTGGGGGTCTGAGAAATGCTACACATCTCAGGCATGTGTGTGTGAACTGGGAAACGTGCATCTACAACCACAGGCTTGCAAACATCAGTTTAACTTGTTAGGAATTATCCAAAAATTGATTTGTTGTAAATTACCACCAAACCACTTATTTGATCTGGTTTTGTTTCCTTAGTCCACAAATTAAATTGTGGGGAAAGCTGTTTGTCAACATCATCAGAGACTCTGTAATCATCAGTTAATTGCTTTTTTTCCATTCTAGTGCTCTAACATCTATAATAACAACCACAATGACAACAACAGTGACAATGATGATGGTAATATCAACAGCAGAAACCCACAATTAGCTTGATCCAAAATCCAAGTGCCATAATTTTGGGTGAAGAGAGGTAAATGAGGAAGGGGTGTCCATTATGAACCAGAAGCTTTCACATTTATTCTTCTCATGAATATCCCCAAAACCCAGTGAAGTAGCTATCATTATTCTTATTTTATCGTGGAGGAAACAGAATGAAAAGGTTAAATAAATTGCTGAAGCCACCACAACACATAAGTGGCGTACCCAAGACTCAAACTCCATCCATCACTATTAGTCTTTTCACCTGGGCACAGCTTGCTATCTTGTTCATCGGTCTTATACCTTAGCTGCCATGTACATTTGAGTCATGTCTTGCATTTGGCAATTCCTTCCCAGGAAGCAGATACATTTATTACAAATCAAGGGTTAGGGTCTTATTTGTTGTCAGTCTCCCTCTAATTCCATTGCTAGCAGTGGTTGACTTGGATGTCTGAGTATCACCCACATGGGTCTCTCTGCTGTATTTCACCTATGTTTAGAGATGTGGACTGCTACCTTTTGTGACTTGTCAGCTACCTACTAGACTAGCTTATAGACTTATTAACATATTATTGAGAATTTGGGCTGTGTCTACCAGTAACTTATTCTTCAAATTTTTCTTTAAACAAAAAAAGTGATAATAATTCTGTTCTCTGTAATATTTTAAGCAAAACTGATATCAGCTGGTAGGCACTGGTATGCACAACAGCATATAGATGTCATTTAAAACCACAAGGCTAGGTGATTCCATTTGCAAGGGACTGAACACAGTGAATTTAGATTTTGTTTTTACCTATAATTGAAGTCTCACTATGAATAAATAATGTGCAGAAATACCAAGAGAACCATTTTCCAGTCTGATCTTTAGAGAAAGTGGGAATGGTTAAGAAGACCATAAGTGGAATTTCTGTTTCCATTAAGACATAGAAAATGAAAAGAGATCTTACCCTTACAATGAGAATAAGTTTGATAAGCTAAGAAACATAGTTTCTTCTGAACAAATCTGTAACACAGTTTAGATGCAAACAACAACAATAACAACAACAACAAAACTTTAAAAAATCTAAATAAACTAAATTATAGAAAGTTATGAACACTTCCTAGAAAAGACGAGACCCATGGCTCATTTTACCCAGAGCAATAGAAAGAGGAGAAATGTACCATTGATGGAATAAAAAGAAAACAGTCGAACTTCTAACGAACTTTCAACAGCCATACGTGGGCTAGATTGAGAGATTAGAATGTGAAAGATCCCCAACACAAAATGAGTCTGTACCTACCACACAACTCTTTCCTATAGGCCTTCCTCAAATGCCTTGCGGTAATTCTCTGAAGACTATGGTTAAGGCAGTAGAGCTGAAGTAGATCCTTCCAAGATTCCTGACCTTCACCAAGCACACCACAGGAATTTCCAAAGCCTGAGGATGGAGCATGAGAACTAAGGACCATCATCAAGCACGAAGCAACAGTTGCCAAAGTTTGGAGGTAAGACAAGATAGCTGAAAGAAATCCTCAGACCTTCACCAAATGCACTGAGGTAGTTTTCCAAAATGTAGGGACACATCAGCAGAGTGAAAACATATCTTCTGAGGTATAGTGCACTAATACTGAGAGTGGAAAACAAAGAACTTCTCACCAACTTGAAAGCTGGCAGCTGAACTATAAATACAAAGAGAAGTCCAGAATCACGCAAGTTCTCAAATACTAATACCTGCTACAGGAGTTCTGATTCCAGCCCAAAATATTTGAAAGAGTGGTTAGGTGAATCTAACTGCAGAATCTAGCTGCAGTAAAGCCCAGATCCATTTCAAATATAGGACAGATTGATTAATGTCTCTTCTCATCCCACAATAGCGGCCTGACAGAAAAAGGGGCCTACTCTTTTTTTGACATATTTACTGAAATCTATTTTATTCTTTTACACAAAATACTTGTCATACAGAATGACAAGACATGTAAAAATCAAGAAATAGTCAATAGAAGCAAAATAAGTAATGATTCAGATAATGCAACCATAAGACAGGGATTTTAAAATAATTATGAAAATTCTAGAAATAAAAAGTACGTCAGAAATGAAGAACTTATTTGGTTCACTTAAGAGAAAATCAAGAGTAAAGACAAAAAGATCACTCAACATAAAGTTTATTCAATAGAAATTATCCAAACTGAAACACAAAGAATAATGAGGAAGAAAAAAAGGGGGTTGAGGGAGAGCATCTTAAATCTGTGTGATACTACCAAAAGAAGAGGAGAGACAAAATGGGTAGAAGAAATGTTTGAAGAAATAATAGGTGAAAATTTTCTAAAATTTAGGAAGGGTATTAACCCACAGATCCAAGAAGCTCAGCAAACCCCAAGTAGGATAAGCACAGCATTTGTACACACACATACACACTCATACACACACACACACACACACACACACACACCCCTAAGCACATCATAGAAAAAATAATTGGTAAAAACCAAAGGTAAAGAAGAAATTTAAGAGCAATCAAAGTGTGAAAACTCATTCCACACCAAAGAACAATGAAAAGAAAGGACACCTAACTTCTCATAATCATAGGACATAATTAAGGCCCAAATACAATGGATTCCATCTTTAAAGTGGGGGGAAAAAAACTAGAACCATATATCCAATGAAAATATACTTCAAACATAGTAGCAAAAAGGAAACAATTTTACATAGATGAAAACTGGCATAATTCATTAATAGAATACCTGAAGTTCAAGAAATGCTTAAAAAAGTGATCCAGACTTATGAGAGCTGATAGTAGAAACTCAAACCACACCAAACCAGCATGAAGGACTAGAGCACAATATAAAGGTCAAATATAAATATAATTATGAGATAGATAAAAAGATAGAAAGAAATATAAATATAATGATGAGATAGATAAAAAGATACATAGAAAGATAGATGATAGATAACTGTAGTATATATTTATTAAACCAAGTAAATAAAAATGGGTTTGGGGTTTATAGCATATAGAAGTCAAGTAAATGTCATAACAAAATAACAAGAGGCTGAAAAGAGATAAATGGAATTGCATGGTTATAATTGGTTGTAAAGTAGTGTAATATAGGTTTTAAAGTAATATAATATTACTTGAAGGTATACTGTAAAAAATTATACGTGTTATACATGTTATACATGTATACATATTATAATGTATACAGCAGCTAGTAAAAATGATACAAAGAAATGTGGCCAGAGGTTAATCAATGAAATAAAATAAGGTATTGAAAATAATGAATTCCCATAAAAGAAATTAGGAGAAGAGGAAAGACAACAAAATTCAAATAGGACAAACACAAAACAAATACCAAACTGTAGACTTACGCATTAAATGTACATAGACTAACTGTTCCAATTAAAAGACAGAGATTGTCTGTTAATGGATTAAAAACAATACACAACTAAATGCTGTCTATAAGAAACCAATTTAAATATGAAGACGTAGATAGATTAAAAGGAAAGATAAGAGAAAAGATATATCATGCAAAAAACACCAATCAAAGGAGAGTTGGAGTGGCTGTATCAATATCAGATAAAGTAGAATTCAGACCAAATAATATTTCAGGGATAAAGAAAGATATTTTCTAATGATAAAGAGTTAATTAATCAAGAAGACAGAACAATTCCAAATATGTATATACAAGACCTTCCAAACACATGAAGTTACAACTGATAGAGCTGAAAGGAGAAATAGACAATACTATAATCTACAATTACAGCTGAAGATTTTAACACTCTTCCCTCAGTATTGAGGGAAAGAATAGACAGAAAATCAGTAAGGATATAGAAGACTTGAATAACAATACCAACCATCTTGAAGTAATTAATATTTATAGTATGTATGACTCACCAACAGCATGTTATATATTCTTTTCAAGTGCACAACAGTCACCAAGATAGACCAATGACGTCATAACAAATTTAAGTCAATTGAAATAATACAAAGCATATTCTCTGACGACAATAGAATTAAAAGTTTTTTGAGAGAGAGAGAGCATGAGTGGGAGAGGGGCAGAGAGAGGGGGAGACACAGAATCGAAGCAGACTCCAGGCTCTGAGCTGTCAGCACAGAGCCCAGTATGGGGCTTGAACCCATGAACAATAAGATCATGACCTGAGCCAAAGTCAGATGTTCAACTGACTGAGCCACCCAGGTGCCCCTGACCGCAACAGAATTAAACCAGAGAGCAATAATAATATAAAAATGTGGAAAATCTCCATACTTTTCTAAATTAAACAATATACTTCTAAATAGCACCTTGGCCAAAAAAATTTGAGCTAACTGAAAACAAAAACACAACATGTCAAAACATGTAAGATGCAAATAAAGCAATGTTTAGAGAAATGCTAATTGCCTAACTGCACCAATTTCTTATTTTTAAAAAGAGTTTCAAATCAATGATATAAACTTCCACTTACAAAGAATGGAAAAGAAGATAATATTAAACCATAAACAAGGATGGGAAAAAAGGTAATAAAGAACAAAATCAATAAAATAGAAAGCAAATAAAACATCAGAGAAATAAATGAAACCAAACCTAATTATTTGAAAATATCAATAAAATTGAGCAATCTCTAACCAGAGAAATCAGTAAAAATATAAGAAAGAGAGAAAACACAAATGACCAATATCAGGCATGAAAGAGGAAATATCACAACAGATTATACAGGCATTAATAAGGGAATATTATTAAAAGCATCACGATGATGATTTTAACAATTTAGATGAATTGAGAAAATTCTTGAAAGACAGAAACTATCAAAGCTAACTCAAGAAGAAACACACACACAAAATAGCCTTATATCTATTAAGAAAATTGAATCATGGTTAAACTCTCCCACAAAGGATGTTCTATGCCCCTATCTTCATTGCTAAATTATACTAAACTTTTAAGGAAAATATAAAACCAAATTACCAATATCATAAATGAAATATTATCAACATTGAATATCCTAAAAACATTTAAAGGACAATGGTTCATGTTTATTAGTAATTTATGGCAATAAATGAGACAACTGAAATGAAATGAATAAAATCTTGTCAAAGAACAACTTATCAAAACTAACTTCAGAGGAAATTTAAAACTCTAAAAAGCCTTATATCTATTTTTAAAGGTGTACCCATAATTTAAAATCTTTCCACAAAATAAACTCCATGCCAAAATGGTGGAATTAACGAAACCTTTACAGAATACATAATACTAATCTTATACAAAGTTTTGCAGAAAACGGACCAAAAAATATCCCTTACCAATTCAGTTTTATGAGGCCAAAATCATCTTAAAGCCAAAACCTAAAAAATACATTTCTATAAACATAAGTTAAAATCCCTTAACAAAATACTAACAATCACAGTTAACATTTTTAAAATAAATCAATATAATTCAGTACATTAACAGAATAGAGGAGAAAAATCATATAACAACTTCATACATGCAGGAAACACATCTTGTAAAATTCAACACTGATATTTGACTTTAAATAAGTCCTCAATGATGACATAGGAATAGAAGGAAACTTGTGCTCCATTTATGTGAAGTCTAAGAACAGGTAAAAACTCATCTATGGTCATGAAAATCAGGGAGTGGCTGCCTCTGGTAGGAGCTGGGATCAGGATCAGCTCAGGATCAGGCAGCAGGATCAGCTACAAAGGGATGGGAGGAAACTTTGGCTGGCGATTATAGGAGTGTGTACAATCCTCAGAACTCATCAGACTGAACTCTTAAGGCCCATGAATGTCATTTTATGTAAATTAAATCTTCAAAGAAGCAGCCCACATGCAGTGCACACACTGACTTTGTTCACAGTGACATGAGGTATTGAAGGATGCAGGTGGCAACAGAAGCATATATTTTGGATCTTCCCAAACCCATATATTAAGAAGAGACAAAGTAAGTAGATGGCAAAATAAAAACCCATGGGCAGCATTTACAGCAAAACCCGTTGGCAAAATACAAGTGGATGGAGGCAAAATGCCAACTGCCACAGATCTGCAAGTTATCAGTATCTGTGCAAAAAAAAAGGGAGGAAGGAAGGAAGGAAGGAAGGAAGGAAGGAAGGGAGGAAGGGAGGGAGGAAGGGAGGGAGGAAGGAAAGGAGGGAGGGAGGAAGGAGGGGACAAAAAGCAACTAAACTGGGTGACTGTTGCTGACCTGAAAACAGGAGAATCCCAAATAGCCAAACTGCCATTACTGGAAAGAGCAGTGAAAAAATATGAGAGCTGCAGCTGAACCTGGAAGCTACTTACCCACCCCAGCCAGCAGGTGAGTACAAAGGGCCTGCTGTGAGGCCTAAAAGGCTCCTATAAGTCTAACCACAGGATTTTTTTCCAGAACAGGGCCCTGTGCTGAGGCACTGAGAGATGAAATCAAAATTAAGCAAATAGAGAATATAAGGAAAGAAAAGGTACACATAAAAGAGGAAAAAGGAGGGGGAAATAGGAAATCTCAGCATATCAACTCAACATATGAACCTACAGTGAAATCAATTGCAATTCAAAGCTACTATAAGAAAAAAGAGAGGGCCCCCTGGGTGACTCAGTCAGTTTAAGCTTCCAACTTTGACTCAGGTCATGATCTCAGGGTTCATGAGTTCAAGCCCTGCATTAGGGCTCGCTGCTGTCCGTGCAGAGCCTGCTTCGGATTCTCTGTCCTACTCTGTCTCTGCCCCTCCACCACCTCAAAAAATAAGTAAACAGAAAAAGGAAAAGAAAAAAGAGAGTAAGTGTCAGTAAAACATCCCTGCAGGCATGAAAGCATGTCAGAAAGGTGGTGTTAAAAAAACAAAACTGTAACATAATATTTCAAAATGAGCTCAGAGAAACTAATATAATACAAGATATGAGGACACAACATAAGTCAAAAGTTGAAAAGGTCAGAAATCAAAGTGACAGAAAAAATTGGAAATACATGAAAAACTCTGTTTAGAAGTAAAGACTAAACGAGAAGGAAAGCAAGAGCAAATGAGCACAACAGATAATGATTTCAAAGAAATATAAATTAAAGAGGAAGAAAAATTAAATCAGAAAGAAATGAAGAGGTTAAAAGTGTTTGAAAGAAAGGTGACAGATATGAAAAATAGACCAAGATCCATCACACCAATGATAGATAGATAGATAGATAGATAGAATGATAGATGTTTCTGAATAAAAACAAAAACAAACAAACAAACAAACAGTGGAGCGCCTGAGTGACTCAGATGGTTGAGCATCCAACTCTTGATTTCGGTTCAGGTCATGACTCAGGGTTGTGGGATTCGGCCCCTCTTGGGTCTCTATGCTCAGCATGGATTCTCTTTCTCTCTCCCTCTGCTCCTTTCCTCCTCTTGCATACTCTCACTCTCTTTAAAAATAATAAAAATTAATAATTTAAAATAAAAAGCAAAGGAAAAGAACAAATACTAAAAATAGAAAAATTTTCCTGAAATAAAAAATTATTTGAAAACAGATACTGAAAGAATGGATACACAATATACCTGATAATATCAGTGCAGCATCGTTGCCATAAACATGTATTCTAATAACACCACCAATTTTTTTTAGAAATTAAAAAAATTACATTAGCATCTAGGTAAAAAAGAGTACATTACCTAGAGGGAATAAAACATTTTATCATCAGACCTTTATACAACAAGAAAAGGGAATGACTTATTTAAGATACTTAGTGGAAGAAAAGGCCAGACAATTGTTTTCTAGCATCAGCATGCAGAATCAGAGAACTTTGTTTCCATGAGCACCTTCCAAGGAATTTACTAAACAATGAGCTTCAGACAACCAAAAAAACTAGAAAGAGTGCTGCTATAAACATTGGGGTACATGTGTCTCTATGAATCAGCACTCCTTTGGATAAAGAAGGTGTGGTTTATATATACAATGGAATACTACTTGGCAATGAGAAAGAATGAAATCCTGCCATTTGCATCAACGTTGATGGAACTGGAGGATATTATGCTAAGTGAAATAAGACAGTCAGAGAAAGACAGACATCATATGTTTTCACTCATATGTGGAACTTGAGAAACTTAACAGAGGACCATGGAGGAAGGGAAGGGGAAAAAAATAGTTTCAAACAGAGAGGGAGGGAGGCAAACCATAAGAGACACTTAAATACAGAAAAACTGAGGGTTGATGGGGGGGGGGATGGCAGGGGAGAGGGGAAAATGAGTGATTGGCATTGAGGAGGGCACTTGTTGGGATGAGCACTAGGTGTTGTTAGTGATGAATCACTGGGAATCTACCCCCAGAACCAAGAGCACACTGTATACACTACATGTCAGCCAACTTGACAATAAATATTATATATATATATATATATATATATATATATATATATATATACAGAGAGAGAGAGAGAGAGAGAGAGAGAGAGACTAAAGAGAAATAGATACAAGGGCTAGTAGTGATCATTACATGTACATGCACTCAAATATACATATCCTCGTAGAACTGAGATTAAATAAGGGTTAGGCAGGAGAGAGTATGCTATGTTTGGAGTGGATATGAGCTCTGATGAGGTAGATGTAATATAATCATTACAAAAATAAAATGAAGAATGGAAATAACATAGCCAAAGACTTTTTGACTGTTTTAAGTAATAATAACTGGTCAAGTGGTATTAATATTGTTATTCTGAAACTGTTGTTTGTATAATGTAGGATAGAGCAAATATATTATGGGACATTTTAATTCTATCATTACTGGTGTCACTGATAGCCAGGATTAAAGTATGGGTGGAAGGAGACATACAAGCAATTTAGAAGAGATCAAGGAAATACCATGTAGTAGTGGATTTGAAATGGAAATATCAGTATGAACTATATGTGTGTGCATAGAAGATTATCTATATTGATATATTTATCTTATATAAATATAGAGAGATTCATATTGTATATATATTACATACATACAATTCAGTAGCAATCAGCATCTCTAGTGACCACATTGTGGTATTAAAATAGTCTTTCCCAATTTAAATAAACAAAAAATAGGGCTTCACAGAGAAATATGCAAAGTCAGCCTGGAAGATCTGGCCATACCAGAGTCAAAAGGACTCAGGAACCTGTGTAAAAATGCTCTCAGTAGCCAAAGAGGGGACAATTTGAGCTTTAATAAGGAAAGGAATTGCAATGAATTAAAACCCATCAAAATCTTTCTAAATCCACAAATTTAGGGGCACCTGGGTGGCTCAGTCGGTTAAACATCCAACTTCAGATCAGGTCATGATCTCAAGTTCGTGAATTCGAAGGCTGTGTTGGGATCTGTGCTGACAGCTTGGAGCCTGGAACCTGTTTCAGATTCTGTGTCTCCCTCTCTCTCTGCCCCTCCCCCACTCATGCTCTGTCTCTCTCTCACTCAAAAATAAAAGTTAAAAAATTTTTAAAGAAATAAATAAATCCAAGATTTATTTTTTTAATGTTTACTTATTTATTGAGAAAGAGAGAGATAGAAAGAGAGAGCAAGGGAGGGGCAGAGAGAGAGAATCCTAAGCAGACTCCGTGCTGTCAATGCAGAGCCTAATGTGGGGCTTGATCTCACGAGGAAGAGCATGACCTGAGCCAATATTGAGTTGGATGCTTTACTGACTGAGCCACCAAGGTGCCCCTTAAATCCACAGATTTATCATGATATTTGAAATTTGTTACCTCCAGAGGCTGACAAAGAGCCAAGCCATCTTCTTGAAAACTGGGTAAATGAAGTGTAAGATTCAAGCACTTATCCTGCCTGTGCCATATGAACTGTACCACTGAGTAACAAAATATTGGAAGAGAAAAAGTGTTTCCTTATACAAATAGTCAAACTATTTGATGAAAAATGAAATTATAGATTAAGATGCCACCAACCACCAGTGAATTCATGAGTTTAGGTATTGAGCAACAATGGCTACTCACACCCCAAAAAGGAGTGAAAACCAGGCACAAGACTGTGATGAAAGAACACACCATCACCCATAGTTTTGCCAAAAGAGATTGCATCTGAGTCTGATCAAGCCTCAGATTCTAGCTGCCAATTTGTAGGAAATTCAGAAGATGAAGCAGCATGATGAGCTATATCAGGAGTATACACTGAGCAAAATCTAGACTGTAGGTCAGCTGCCCAGTTTCATCAATACAAATTGTAAAGAAAAGAGAGAAAAGGAGGAAGAAAGAAACTGTAGATTAAAGGGAGTGTAGAGAGACAAAGTTTTTAAAAATGTGCAAGATTTAACTATAGTATTTAGAGAGGCACTTAAGTGATAAAACCATAAAGTAATGCAAGGACATGATTACTGTAAAACTAGTTACTGTAAAGCTGGTTATTTATAGAGGAGTAATGGTGCTGTTTCTGGAATGAAGCGTGTGTGTGTGTGTGTGTGTGTGTGTGTGTGTGTGTGTATGTCACTGTGTGTCTATGTATAATGTTTTAAATGAGATGTCTTTCAAGAAAAATATCTCCACCATTAGGGCAAGATTTACAAATGATCAAATCAACTTTTATGTTGTGGAGTGAAATTACAGAGTTCAGTCTCTACATCAATAAGGTGAGAATTAAAGCCAAAGCAGCCTAGAAGCTCAGGCCAGGAGACTTAATATCAATCTGTGAACAATTTAAGCCACCCCTTGCTTATGGTACTCCACTCTGGCATGTACTCCACTGGGACCTGGCTCTCCCTGTGTCCCCAGCAATTAGCACAGTTTACACTTGAGCAATCATTGTTTTGACCTGCCCTAAGTCTCGGCATCCGGACTCCATCACCCACCATCTGTGCACTTGCCAGGAGGACCACTCAGCATCTCTCCAAGCAAGCACCGGAAGTGGGTCTTGGCCAGAGGCCTATACTGTGACAGGCAGCCAAGGGACAGAGACTTCTGTCACTCATGGTCTCGATGACCAGAGCTGATCAAAACCAGTCACATACAGATTTAGTTGTCCAGAATACACTCTGCTTTATAAGGAGAAAAAGCAAAATAGAAGAAACAGGGAGAAGAGGAGACACAAATGAGAGAATGTAGAAAAGATCTGAGAGGACAAAAGGGAGTAAAACTGTAAAGAGAAAAAGAACCAAGAGAAAATAAGCAGGAAGGAAAAGAGAAGGAGAAGGAGACGTTAGGAATGGAAGTGCATAGTCAAAGAGAAGCAACGTTCCTTCTGGAAAAAGCTGGCTATTGCCAGTTAAGTTGTGCACTGAACTTTCAAGTTGTGTGCTTAAGTACTTTCAATATTAAATAAAATACATACATTCTTGAAGGGGGGTTGTTCCTCAACCATATGCAAATATTTATTTGTGGAAGGCATTTTCATAGCAACTGGGAATCAACAGAAATCCCCACAAGCTCTACAAAAGAACAGCTTCACACTATCATTTTGATATTCCGGGGAGCCAGGGGTCACACTAGGACAATAGTGACATCAACATGCTGAGGAGGTGGCCTCAAACTTGGGCAGGAAAGTGCTTGGTCAGCACCAGAGCAGATGCACTAGCCTTGGACTGCCCAGCACAGGCACCGCCATTGGGGCAAGCTGTTGGGAATGAGTTCTTGATTGCTTACCAGGTCAAGGAGAGAAGACTCCTCAAGCCTCCACAACACTGCAAGGCCCTTATCTGTCCCATACTTTTGCCAACCTGGCCTATCTTGACAAGTTTTGTAATTTTTCAGAATCTGTCAAGGGTGGAGAGAAGCTATACCAAAGGACCTCACGTCCAAGCTCATCTCTGGTGGGAGAAGATCAGGGATGAGGTATGAGTTGTGAAGATAAAATTTTGTTACTAATGATAAAGTAGCAAAATCTGTAAGCACATTGTTTGTTTTAGATATAAATTGGAGAAAATCCAAGATTACCTCTATAATAATATTCCATTTCAATATTTAGTCCTGTGTGGGATGAAAAAGGACAGAATATACTGGATAGGGTGAAGGTGGGGAGATAAACTGCACATGACCACTGCCTTTTTTTCTCTGTCATTGAGCTCTTAACCAGGACCTACTCTTAGGAATTTTCCCTACATGTGCATGTATCTTACATAGAAAGTAACATAATATAAATATAAATTCCATGGCAACACGGAGTTCTGTCTAATTGACTCACTGCCAAGTCTCTAGTGCCTAGAGCAGTGCCCGGCACATAGCAAGCACTCAATATATATTTATTGACAAAATAGGTTAATAAATTGTATATCTTATGTATGCTTGTAGAACTGCTTTTTGGGGTCATGCCCTGGAAAGTCTTTAAAGTAGAACTTGTCCAAAAGTTACTTTGCCTCAATTTCTAGATCTTTAGATTTCTGCCTTTTGTGGTCTGCTTCTGCAGATTCTCACAGTGAATAAAAGGAGAGGCCAAGACTTAAACTCTGGTGGTTTGCTGCAGAACAGGAACTCATAACCACTACAGCCCACCAATTCTGGTTCTATGAGTGATTTTTGCCTAGTTGGGATGGGCAGATGAACAAGAGAATGATGGGACAGGATACATGAAGACCAAGGAGAAAGTACACGAAACTTGGTCTTTCTTTCACAATTCAAAACAACTGTCATTACTACCACAACACCCATTTATTGAATGTTTACTGTATGTATGCCAAATGTAGACTAGGATTTTAATTTTCTCCAGGACAAACCCATGAGATGTCAAATTGGGCTTTTAAGGTGCTCAGCAACATTTCCAAGGTCATGGATCCAGATCTGGCAAAAGTAAGGCACATTCTCTGGTCTTGTCCTGGGCCTCTGCTCTTAGCCACCATGCTAGACCACACCTCCCAACTACAGAGCATCCACACACATCCATGGGAACCTTGGCATGCACTTCAGCCTTTACCCACATTCCTCATGGCTGACAGTTGTATACAGAGAGGTGCTAGACTCTGAGTTCTATATATTGTTTTAGCATGTGTCACAGTGATTAAGGAATAGGATTATGTTTTGCTCCAAATATTGTTGATTTTGCTTTAAGAATTTTTTCAAATTGACCTAAAATGACATAAAATGGGTTGAGCTCAAAATAAATCACAATGTAAAATTACTAAAAGTGGAAATACAGTGCAGAACTACAATCTCTTATCATTTATTAATAATGTAGCTACCAAAATGTTGCCTTTTATACCCATTCCTTGAGAGTTAGCAGTTTGACCAGATTTTTCAGGATACTTCTGATTTTCCCTTTAGGGCAAGCCTTTCACACTGTGTACATTTCCCACCACTTGGATTTTCTGACTTCTTTCCATATATTGTTGCTGATATCATTTCATGTGAATAAAATTAATACAAGTTCCTACTGTGTTTGGGGACCTGGGCTCAAAGCCTAACAAAGGTAGGCAGACACATAAACAACAAATCTGCAGAGTGAAAAGTGTTATAAAAGAGGTGTTGGGATAAGGTTTGAGGGGAAATCTACAAGGTGATAGTTAATCTGTTCTTTGCACAGTGGAAGTTAGACCCAGAAAGACAAAAAGTGTAGTTTCCTAATATGGGAGGAGAACAAATTAGGAGCACCTAATTAATAAGTATGATCTGGGTAATGAGGGAGGGACGCTATTTGGAGAGTTTTGATTCTGGAACCTACAAACATACAATTCAGGATGGAGCCACTCTCTGAGCCTTTTGTTTTCCCATCCATTTAGAAAAAAAAGTAACATCGAATGGTCTCCCAGATCCTATACAACTTAAAATACTTTGTGATCTGAGATGCACCTTTCTAAAATCAGTCTCATGAACACACCTGGGTGGTCCAGTCAGTTAAATGTCTGGCTCTTGGTTTCAGCTCAGGTCATGATCTCACAGTTTGTGGGATCAAGTCCCACATCAGGCTCTGCACTGACAGTGTGGAGCCTGCTTGAGATTCTCTCTCTCTCCCTCTCTCTCTTCCCTTCCCCTGTTTGTGCTCTCTCCCTCTTTCTCTCCCTCTCTTTCTCTCTCAAAATAAATAAACGTAAAAAATTTTAAAAATTACAAAATTAAAAAAATAAAATCAGCCCCATGAAACATCCAACCTATTATTCTGCCTTTAAATGTGTCATCAAGGAATACATTGTAGTGCTTACCAATTCATGGCATGTACCATCAAAAAAAAAAAAAAAAAGAACAAAAAACCTTGGGATAGAAGCTTGCCCTGTGGTCTGTCTAGAGAGGTTTGGCCACTGACCAAAGTCTGACAGCTATCAGTAGGCAGATTAAGTAAATTGTTCCTGTGTGTTGCTTATTCAGTTCCTGGATTAATGGACAGTTTCTTTAGCTCATGACTGCTTCCCTTTTTAGATTGTCTTAGCACATCCAGTTGTTAATCCTGACCTAATAGCAGGCATTTACTTATGGCCAGAGTACAGACAAAACATGTAGGGTCATGGTGTTATTGGAAAGATACGATGATTCCCTAGGATTTCCCATATATTGTTAATTCTTGAAAGGAAGGATGCAGTTTCTTAAAGTGAAGTTCTGACCATTGATCAATGCCTGAAATTGAAATCTATTAAATGCATTTCTGCAGACTAAGGGGCACATGTAATGGGCAGAGTCCAATAGGTACTCATTGATATCTCGGGTATGGCAAACAAGTCCATCATAAACCAGAGAAGATGAGTTAGAAAAAATGCTCCCTTAAGCTTCTAGGCATGGTTAAGGTGTGACCCAACCCTTAGCCATTTTTTCCTCTTTGCCTTCTTCAGTCTTCTGATTCCACTAGCCATGGCCTCTTCCTACAAGATGCCAAATGTGTCTTCCAAAGTCATGGATCTCAATCAACCAAGAGGGTGCCTTTCCCTTCAGGCTTCATGGGTCTTTGCCATAGACACTTCTCTGCAAACAAATAACAGGCAGCAGAGCAAGAGAGAGTGTTCAGCCTGCCAATGCTTAGGGCGGTGCATCCTTGGCCTTGTGTCTCTGATAGCATAATGGATGAATTATTAATTATGATTTATCACTAGAATAAATAGAACTTGTAGGCGATTTTTTGCAAAGACAAGAGTACAAAAGACTGTGCCTGGGGCTCAGGCTTTTATTGGTGGCAAATGAACATTGGAAAAGAATAATGGAAATGGTGTGTGATATTTTTCACCTCATCCTTTAGCCAAGCACTTAATAAGCACTAATTTATTAATTTTCAAAACAACCTCATGAGAAAGCAAACATTATTTCTACATCTTTCTCCCCACCATTTTAAAGGTTGAGAAATTAAGCCATTAAATGTCTATCCCATTGCTTTTAAGATTCTTAAATAAATGTTTGTCCTTTCATGCACTATTTAATTGAAGTGCATCTTCACGACTCAAACTGTTTCTTCTTCTAAATAAAGGGAAATGTTAATCATACCAGGAAATGTTTAAGAAATGGAAGCATTTGTTTTGATTCTGACTGTCAGAGCAACAATGTTTGGGGATTGTTAGGAACTCAAATAAACATTCCAGCAGCTTCCCATTCATTATTTGCCTAAAAATCCAATTTGTTAAAAACAATTTCACCATCTTTAAAGCCACAAGTATTGTTGGTAAATGCTACCAAAATGTTTTCTTAGTAACTACCTTCTGCATTTCCTAGAATTGAAAAGTGAAGAGCATTTGAGCTCTACAGAGGTACTCAAGTTTTATACTTCAGTTTAAGGTCATTCACTATCTAGTTGATGCATGTTGGGCTGGTGTGGATGAATGGAGATTAAGAGGAAGCAAGGAATTTGTGGCTAGGACCAAGATAGAGAAGTTCATATTTCAACCTATTTTTGTCATCATTATTGCCAATATCATCATTACTATTAATCTTTTACATTAGTATATTACAGCACAATTCACAAGTGCCTTCTTAAACAATGACTGATTAATCTTTGTAAGAACTCTACCAGGTAGGTTTTGTGATCCCGTCAGAGAGCCTGCCTCCATAAGAGACTATTTAAATAACAATAACTTATTCAGGGGCCTGAGTGGGTCAATATATAACACTCCTCTTTTTCAAGCCTGAATTCTGAACAAATTGAAGTAGAAGAATAGACATTAAGAGAATAAGATCTTTCCTCTGTGAATGATATGGTTGTTGAGAAACATGGCTTAGAAGTATGGGGATAGTGGGCTTCCTAATACCGAATCCCCAGTTAGGCAGTCACCTCCCCACTGGCACAAGTGGCAGTGGACAACCACAGATCTACTCCATAATGGTAGAGACTTTGATGCATTTCAGAATTTTTCAGGAAATAAACTGTCTGCAAGCACATCCCAAAGAAGGAAGAAATGAGTCATGTAGGTTCAATTGCTCATCCCAAACTCACCAACTAGAAAAGTTGCTTCTCCTGTCTTGGGAGAAATGAATGAGGGATTAGAGGGAGGCTAGGAGTGTTCTGCTAATGGATAGCTCTCCAAATGGAAGGAAATTCAAGAGGAGGGAATAAATATTCCCTCCCAACATATGACACCCTCTATCTGAATTTTCCATCATTTTATTTTGGTGTGATGCTTGGAGATAGTTTTGTGGAGAGTTTTGTTCATTAGCTTGTTTGTTTTTTCTGTCTTGTGTTATTTTTGCTGTTATGTTGGTGGGGGGAAAGAATTGGTCAGCCCTAAACAGTACAGACTGAGGCACGAGATTCTGGTAGTCAATCCACAGGAAACATATCTCTGTCCACTTCATGTTACTAACAGAGCCACCTTAATATGCCTCATTTTTAGTAATAATTAGATCCCAAGGCATCTATTATTTGGCTCATCCCAAAGGAGTTCTTCATCAGAGGTAAATCCAAGTTAGTTGTTCATAATACAGAAGATAAACCTGGCTTTTTCTGGTCTCTATCCCTTATATCTCCAATTCACCATCCCCTGATAGCTGGAGAAATTTCACTCCTGAATAACTCCTCTGCTGACAAATTTTCTTTGTCTCTGTCTCAACCTTGATATTTAAGTGTCTTTTCGTCCCCAATCCTTCCCTTATCAGGATCAACCCTCTACACCCCATTTTCCCAGGGACCTTTAATCTATTCCTGGCACTTTTATATTCCAAAGAGGTAAGGAGAATTGAAGTGCCCTTCTAATATTAGGGAACTTGGTATCCTGAAAGTCCAGGAGCCTGACCACAGCAGGTGTTCTAAGTCAGATAAACATTAGGCCAACTGCAAAGAGGTAGATGGGCTAAACAGCAAGTGGTATCAGTGGCAATTACTGGGAAAATGTCAGACAGGTAGGGGTCAAGACTTAGAAGCTGGACTAGTCAACAAGAATGCCAAGGACTCTAATTCCAGACTGAAGTTGCCTATTTTCTCTTTTCACTTAAGGTCCCAGTTATCTCTGGATATATCCTCAGTTATATAAAAGGATAAAAGATCAATAAGGGTGCCTAAGTACAACTTCCAAGCAAAGAAGATTCTTTTCATTAAAAGCCAAGGCCAAATTCCAAAAACCAAGCTTCAGTTTCTCTTATTTTGTTTCTTTGAGTTAAGCCCAAGCTCATAGGTCATATTTTGACACAAACATTGGCCTTTTGGTCATGAGAAACAGCAAACATGCATTACAAGGTAAGGAATGGGATAGTCAACCTTAGGAAAATACAGGAGAAAGGGAATGTTGTATGGCAGTGGTACATTAGTTCCACCTGGTCAGTGGACTGGACCAAGTCCACCAACTATCTGTTGCCTGTCTGTAGCAAAATAACTGCAGAACTTTTCGGTAGTGAACAATTGGAAATCTTTTTAGCACTTTGACAGGGTGATTTTATGACTGTTGACTCCAGCAATAAAGTATTTGGCTCATATTTTGTGTGACTGCTTTTATTTTCATTTTTCTAGTAGTTCATTTTTGTTGTAATTTTGAATAAAAGTATCAGTCCATGAAATATGGGACATTAAGTAAAGACTTTCTTTTACTGCAGATAAATTTCTGAGGAATTTCGTGACATGCTGAAAAATGTTTAGAGTGGCAAGATGATTGGGAGTACTAGTTTTCACTAAGTTAAGTTCCTTTGCTACAGGACTTTCTGAGCCTTGAACATGTCTTTAATTTAATGTCTAAGATTAACTGTTAACTTCTAAGAGTGACTATACTAAATTTTTAAATTTTTACTTGGCCTCTGAAACCTTTATACATCATGTAAACTAGTATTCTGTGAAATATAGAGAAATACTTTATAGGGTATACACCAACCTTATAGTAAGTAAAAATAGTATTTCCCTTTACAACTGATTCCATCTGTTACCAGCATTAAGTATCTGAGTAGTATAGAATAGATTCTACTTGTTTGAAACCATCAAAACTGCCATTTTGAAACTAATATGCTTCATTCTCACTTAATACTTCTCCTTCTCCTCAAAGAGAAATAGTGGAAACTTGTCCATCAAACCTTCCTGAAAATGATATATATACAATGAAAACATGTGCTCAGATTCAAATGGTTCATAACATCCCTTGGACAGTTCCATAGCACCTAGGGAAGGCTGTGCTTACCCCCTTGATGGGCTTCTGGGTTCTAAAGGACAGGAAAAGTCATCTAGTCAACAATATTTTGCTGAATATCTCAACTCTCTTACTCAACAAACACTGACTATGGAATATAAAAGGATATCATTAGCAAGTTCTTGATTTTGGTTTTAGTATGGGATTTATTTCCATTTTGGATTATGGAACATTATTAATATTTTACCTAGTTTTTTAGGTATTTTCCATTTTTTTGAGTATACTTGACACACAAGGTTATATTAGTTTCAGGTGTACAACATAGTGACTCAACATCTCTATATGTTATACTACACTCATCACAAGTGTAGCTATCAACTCTCACCATGCAACACCTTACAATACCATCAACTATATTCCCTATGCAGTACCTTTTATTCCCATGACTTATCATTCCATTTTATCCACTTTCATGTCCATCCTTGTGTGAAATCTCTCTTTTTGCCCTATGCCAACTTTGATGCAGACCTCAACATCTCTTCACTTCTCCCAACCCCAGATCTCTAATCACACGATGGCAGAAACTGCCAGTTACCTATCTAAATATTCACAATCCTTTCCTCCATTGTCCCCAGTTTTAAGCCGAGCACAAGGCCTCCCCAAATAAAATCTACATTTCTTAGTGTCCCTTGCAGTGAGTAAAAGATTTAATGGCCAGTCTGTGTCACTTCTGAAAACCTCCTTAAATGATTGCTTGTGTGCCCCTTGTTCCTTTTTTAACCCTTATTCCATTATGCCCCTGGAATCCAAATGGGATAGCTGAAATTTAGCAGTTATCTCGAACTCAGAGAACATGAGATACCCTAGATATGCTACATGGAAAGCTAGAAGTAGCCTGAACCTGAGTTGTAATACCATGCCTGAATTGTTTAACTCTGCCTTTCTTTACCTAGTAGAGAAATAAAGCTATTTTATTTAAGTCATTGTAGTTTTTTTCTGTTGTTTGTTTTGTTTTGATTTTCTGTCATTTGCAGTAAAACCCAATTCTACCTGATAAATCTACCAATAAATATTCCAGTCTTTGCCAATTCTGTATGTGTGTCTTGGGACAATTTCAATACCCAGACAGAGAGTTTACAGCTCTGCCTTACAGCCTTCACTCTTTATAGTCTTCATAGTTTACAACCTTCATTTTCTGCTTGCCCAGGGTTCAAATCAACCAGAGGTGAAAGCTTAAGGCCACTTCACAGCTTTTCTGTACGTGTATGAAGACCTGTGCATCCACATGACCTTCTAGATATTGAAGAATATATTGGAGCTTTTCAAAGCCCTATTGACATCTCATTTCCCAACTTTTCTTTTTAAGCTATGGATTAGTCTTTGCACCAACCATTATCCATCAGCTTACACAGCCACAAAGTTAAAACATTTGCCTATAATTGTTTCAACCAATGTTCCTTCTCCCTTCCCAAGGAAAAGGCTTTTCACACTAAATAAGCTTGAGTCAACCTTTAAGTGGGATCTACTAAGGAATCACCAGACAGGTAAAAGAATTACAATTTTTTTAAGAATGAGTTTTTGAAAAATCTCCAGCCCTGTTCTCCCACTAATGGATGCTAGGCTCCACTTGACCAGTGGGCTATTATTTTTTGAGCTGGAGAGCAGAGAATGGAACTAGAGCAAGTTGAAAGCCACAAATCTTGCTGTTCTTACTGAGATTTTGGCTGTGTTTCTTGAATAAACATGTATAGGTTTACTATAAACCATAGGTTAATTTCCAGAGTTCTAAAAATGTTGGTTCTGATAATTTTTACTAATTGTTGCTTTTTTATGGAGTAATGAATTCTTGGAGGTTCTTACTCTGCTATTTTTTGCTGGCATCTTTCTCCATTCCTTTTTTAACATAAAGCAAATGAGGCCCACCTAGTAAATGTACAGGACAGCCAAACTTGGATCATCTTCAGTTTTGAAGGTCTTCTTATCCCAATTCAAATCAGCCTACCATATCCTGAATGTATTGGAGGCCCATTATGGGAATAATGTTGGCTGCAGTAAAGAGAGTATAGGATTTGAAGAATACAAACTGAAATGCTTTAGGTTGAGGGTGAACAGATCTTTTAAACTGAGGAATATCCAAGTTTGATTGGTCCTGGGCAAAGCACTCCCACCATCCTGTTTCTCTTTATATACCACTTTCATTCCTTGAACACCACCATCACCACAATACATGCTCCCTCTAGGAACAAGGTCAAAATTAGAGTTCATGTGGGGACAAGAGAAAAAAGAGTGAGGGTAATTATTATCTATTTGGCTTCCTGTATTTTTCTTTTGCCCCTCCAATAAACCAGAGACCACACTGAGTTGAGTGCTATTTCCTCATTACGTTAAAGAACACACTTCTCTACCCGCATTAATTATCTGGGTGATCTTATCCAGTCTATAGCCTTGAATCTCAATCTGAAGAATGATGACTATCAAATCTGTATCACCAGCCATGATTCTTCCCTGAACTCAAGACTGTGTGTCCAATTCACTTGGATTTTTAATGGGCAATGAAAACTTAATATGTTCAAACTCAAAACTCTTGATTTTTATCCTCAAACCTGCTACTTCTCCTTAGTGTTTGTCAACTGTATAAGTGGCACTATAATTCTCCCTAAAATAACAGCAAAAAAGTGTTACATTATCTTTGAGTCTTCTCTTTATATCCTAAACATATCCTATTGGATTCACCTTAAAGTATATATATCATACTTTCAGAGTAAACAGTGTTAGATTCCAGAATAAATTATTTATTTACTATAAATATATTTAATTAACATACAGTGTTATATTAGCTTCAGGTGTACAATATAATGATTCAACTATTCTATATATTGCTCAGGGCTTATCACAATAAATATACCTTTAATGCCTTTCATTTATTTCACTCATCTCTGCACACACCTCCCCTCTGGCAACCACCAGTTATCTATATTTAAGAATCTTGAGTGCTCGCTTCGGCAGCACATATACTAAAAAGAATCTTGGGGGGTTTTCTCTCTCTCTATCTCTTTTTTAGTTGTTGATTTGTTTTGTTTCTTAAATTTCACTTATGAGTGAAATGATATGGTATTTGTCTTTTTCTGACTGACGGATTTCACTCAGCATTATATCTTCTAGATCCATCCATGGTTTTGCAAATAGCAAGATCTCATTCTTTTTATGGCTGAGTAATATTCCATTGTATATATGTAGACACCACATCCTCTTTTATCCATTCATCAATCGATGGACACTGGGTTGCTTCCATATCTTGTCTATTGTAAATTGTGCTGCTATAAACATAGGGCTGCCTATATCTTTTTGAATTAGTGTTTCAATTTCCTTCTTGACAGAATAAATACTTTAAACCTCAGAGTTTAACATGAGAAAAGTTGGTTCAATATGAGTTGGGAGACCTTCATCCATCCTTTGGCACACATCATGCCCAGATTGTTGTGGTCAGGGAGGACAGAGATAGAAGACACACACTAGTTCTTAACTGTCATATCTGGATGTGACACATCTAGGTTCTGTTCACTGGTCAGAACTAGTCATCTGGTCCTAATGTAACTATAGAAAGGTTGATAAGTAAAGGGGAATAAATGAAAATATTTGCGACACTATCCACTTTTCTTACCACTTCTCCTGCTATCACCCTAGTCTAAGCTACTATCATCTTTGCCTAAAATATTGCAGTAGTTTTTAAATGGATCTTCCTGCTCCTAATCATGCCCCAGTATGAGTTATTTCTTCTTCCATTCCATTCCTATCTCCTACTTTCTGTTCTCTAAATGCTAAAATGGTTTTTTTAAATACAAAATAGTGTCATTGCTTTGCTCCAAACTCTCCAAAATCAAACTCTTTACCATAATCTCCAGGACTCTACACAACTTGAGCCATGCATGTTTCTCTGATTTCCTTTTCTACTACTTCTCATCTGACTCACCTTGCATTAGCCACACTGCCTCTATGCTTCTTTTGAACACACTAACTTCAGTCCTGCTTATGGCCTTCACATTCATTGTTCCCCTGCCTTTCCTAAAGTTTTCATATGGCTTATCCCATCATTAATGCCTCTTGGAGAGACTATTTTTGGCCATTTTGTATAATATAGTAAATTTCTAGCCCCATATCATCACCCAGTAACCATTTACTCTACTTTTTCATAGCATTTGTCTCTTTCTGACATTTTTTATTTATTTGATTCATTGTCTATTGTCAGTCTTCTCTACTCAAATACAAGCTTAATGAGTGAGAGGACTTTGACTCTCCTGTTTACTGTTGTTTTCCCAGTACCAAGAGCAGTGTCACTCACAGTAGGTTCAAAATAAGTATTTGTCTAATAAGTGAGAGGGTGAATTAATTAATTAATTAGTAAAAATAAGTAAAATAATAAACTAAAAATATTTTTAGAAGCAGGAAAAGAAACTGAGCTAATAGACTCATGGCCTCAGTTCTAACCTGGTCACTCCACAGGCCACAGGGCTGACTTTGTGAACTGTCAGTGGCTCCTTAAGATTTCCTTAAAGGTGGTCAGAACATTTTGTTGGGAATATCTTCCCTATTGACCCCAACTTTAGTCACTTTTGTTAATTAAACCAGTCAACCCAGTCACAGAAGAAGTGGGGAACTAAAAAAAAATCAACACATTGGTGGAAATCAAGAAAATCAATTCCAGACCCTCAAGACAGACTTTGCAAATAAAACTGTAAACTTCTTGACTGAACTATATATCTTTGGAATGGGGCCCATGTTTGGATGGGGAGGTGAGTACTGAAAATGTAAAAGTCAATCTACACTGTTAATGGAATGTTAAATTAGTGGAGATACAGTGAAGGGACTTTGAGTGTTCTGTTGTGGCTTCCTCAGTGAGCTTGACCTATAAAATTTAGACCAGGTGTAGAGACCAGACATACTCCATTTCTTCCATTTCATACTCTAGTGGTAGTATCCATTCTGTTTGTCTTTACCTCCTGAACTTTCTTACCATCACTATGCTTCCCAGCAGAATGAAAAAGTATACAACAGCCAGAGTTTTCTTTTGTTGCCTTTGCAAATAACAAAAAATATACATATATCATTATTTTATTCTCTTTCTTAGGCAATGTGCCTCTCTGTACTGGCATGAAGTTATGGTTACAAAAACAGCATAAACATGTGTTCACCATGAGTATCCAAAATACAATTTCCCTGAGACATATATCTACTCTTTATCAGTGTCCCAAACTCAATCCCAAATAAAAGTTGGGTTAAGGGAGAAATGGGTCCATTCATTTGCAAATTCATATAACAAAGGTTTTGAGAAATCCTACTCTAAAAAAACATATACAACTTCATTTAACTCAACATTCCCTAAATTTGTTTGATTTCTGAAACTATTTTATTTAGCCCAACAGAGTGATACTCAACCTGGGCAATACTGCCTGTGGAGTTCTGCAAATCTGGGGGATATTTTGGTCACAATGTCTGGAGGTGCTACTCATATTTAGAAAGTGAGGACCAGGGATGCTAAACATCATGTAGTATGAAAGTCGGTCATTTCCACTGAATGAAGAATAATCCCACTATGCCAGTAGTGCCCCACAGGGTACAATACCTTATTCACATTTTAAGAACACTATGGTAGGCTAACCTCATCATTGTACAAATGTAGAAACAGGGCTAGAAAGGAGAAATGACTTGTGTAAGATCACACAACTGTGTCTATGGGCTGAGTCAGCACTTTCCCCCCATTTTATGCTCATCACTCAGCATCTCATTGTCTTTATTATACTTATAAAAAAGAATGAAAATGAGATTATTGAAAACATTGAAGAGAACCTTTCTTAGAGCCTCTAGAGTGTCTAAATGCTTGTGGAAATATTGACTGATGAATAACTGAAGAAAATGAAGCAACACAGGTGGGAAAAGCAGCTATTATAGGCCAGGCCCCTTGCACATATTAGATCTTTTAGGCCCTGTTACAATTCTATGACATATGGATCACCAATTCCACTTTCAGATAAAGAAACCGAGGCTTAGAGAACTTAGTTGAGATCTTTAAGGTCACATCATTCACAGAATCCTCATCTGGGATTCAACCTAGCTTTTGTCTTTCTTCAAAGCCTAGTACTTTTCTTCAGGTCATACTGCCTCCTAATCACCAGCCCAGGCTTCCCATCACAAAAATGGAAGGCAAAATGCATTTCTGTATTAGTTACATTTCTATTGTAAAAAAGTAACAGAAATCAAGTAAGCTTAAGCAAAAATGAGCATTATGGGAAGCCAAGGAGAAGTTGAACAACTTAACTGTGCAAGAACATTAGACAGCTAAAGTGTGTGGATGCACTGCTCAGTGCAGTGCTGTTGAAGAGGTTGACTCATCCCCAACTCTCAATCCCTGTTTCTCAAGCCAATTCTTGAGAGAGGTAATAGCTCTGATTCAGTTTTAATGAGATATTTACTCCTGGTCCAACTAGTGATGTCTGTGGGATTGGGGTCAGAGAGCAGAAACAGAGCTGCTGAGAGATCACTTCTGTGGACAGGGTGAGTTACCAAGAGTAGATGGTCAATCCTTGGTCATATTGTCAGGGACTCGAAGTTTATTTTTGCATCCTTCATACTCTTAATGAAATACCTTTTTATTGTTTTAGTGTCTATCTGACTTCATCAAAACCCGTGAACTATGAGATCATGACCTGAGCCGAAACCAAGAGTCAGTCACTTAACCAAGTGAGCCACCTAGGCACCCCAGGAGAGAATTCTTATACTTACTGTAACACATTTGATTGGCAAGATTTAATGTTGCACTCCTCCAAGAGGTTATGCATATTAACGGGGCAAATGCAACACAATTCAACAAATATTTATGGAACCCACTTGAGTGAAGAGTCCTGAGTGAATTATCATTCTTTTCTTTAAAGGGATTCCAATATAGATAAGGCTCAAATTTTGCCCTTCATAAAAATACAATTGATAGGCCTTAGTCACAAGAAAATGGGGCTATAACTGTAATAAGGGAGTTTGGGGGGAAGCAAGTAGCATTGATTGAAGGGTTGTCTCCTCAAACTGCACCAGGAGGTAACCAGTAGTCTCACTTGTAAGGTTCCATAGGTTTCCCATGATGCAGAAAGTAAGAAGTTCACATGGCCATAACAAACTCAAAAGATAATCTTACGAGTAGGGACAGGGGTAGGAAAAGAACACCTAGTTATATACTGGGAAACAAAGGAATACCATCCAAAAAATGAATCTTCTAGCCAGTACCCCTTAGAAAATATTCCCTCTGGTGCCATTGAGTCCACGTCATGGAACATTCCATGGTAAAGCCCCTGTCTCCCATGGGGTGCCTGCCAGGATATGTTTCATTCATTCACATCCCCCAGAGAGGGAGAGAAAAGTGAATGAGGAAGTCCTCATTCTGATCAGATCTATGACAATACGTTAGTGGATATATGAACCAGATTTCTGGCTCTAGTGGCCTTGTTTTTCTATTACACAGGTGGTCCTAAGAAAATCACAAATTGGTCCTGGATCTACAGGTTTTTCCTGCACTGTATCCTGATTTCTGTCCATTCCCTCCTTTTCTTTTCTTTTTTTTTTTTTTTTTTTCCACTGATAAGGCTTGCCACCATGAGCTTTTCCAGGGCTTATGTAGAAGCATCATTTCTGGGCTTGTTCGATGTAGGACCATAGTCTGGACACTCTTTTTCATTTCCTTCCATAAAAATGCATTGGTACCTTAATGGCTTGATTTGTTTACCCATGATAAAGTGATACACTTTAAATTGTGACTGATACATCTTTTGGGGCCCAGGTATGGTATAATTGAACAAACACCCAACTCAGCTTTTTTTTTTTTTTTTTTTTTTGGCATTTATTTGAGAGACAGAGACAGAGAATGAGCATGGAAAGTGCAGAGAGAGAAAGACACACACAGAATCCGAAGCAGGCTCCAGGCTCTAAGCTGTCAGCACAGAGCCCAACGTGGGGCTTGAACCCACTAATCATGAGATCATGACCTGAGCCGAAGTCCGATGCTCAACCGACTGAGCCACCCAGGAGCCCCAATACCCAACTCAGCTTTAATGGTGGTCACTATGACAGGCAGTGAGGGTGATATTTAGGGGCAAATGGCAGGGTTATTCATGATATGTTTTCTAGCATATCATGGAAGCAACTGCCACTTACTCTGCTTCTGTGAAAAGGGATCTCTAAATACTGGGTTGGTGACAAAAGTCTTGAAAGAGTCTATGACCTTGAAGGAATTGAAAAAGAGTAAAAGAATCAATTATGCTTTGTGCCACCTTAAATTCAAGAAGCTCAATTCCACATTTTTTATGACTTTAGGAAAATATATTTCTAGTTCTCCCATCATCCCCCCAATACATTTATAATTATCCTTCTGAAAATTATTTTTTCTATCTACCTATCTATTTTAAACTTTATTTAGCATACAGGGCAATATTGATTTCAGGAGTAGAATTCAGTTATATGTCACTTACATACAACACCCAATGCTCATCACAAGTACCCTTCTTAATACCCATCACCCATCTAGCCCATCTCTCACCCACCTCCCTCCAGCAATCCTCAGTTTGTTCTTGATCTAGCATTAAGAATTTCTTGTGGTCAAAGCGTCTGGGTGGCTAAGTCGGTTAAGCATCTGACCTCGGCTTAGGTCATGATCTCACCTTTCATGGGTTTGAGCCCCTCGTTGGGATCTGTAATGACAGCTCAGAGTCTGGAGCCTGTTTCAGATTCTGTCTCCCTCTCTCTCTGCCCCTCCCCTGCTCACGCTCTGTCTCTGTCAAAAATAAATAAACATGAAAAAAAATGCAAAGAATTTCTTATGGTCAGTTTCCCTCTCTTCTCATTTTTAAAAATTTTTTTTCTTCCCTCCCTTCCCTTATAGAAATTCTTAAAAGATTGTTTAAAATTTAATTCCATTGTGATTAAAATTGTGTTTTGTATGATTTCAATGCTTTTAAATGTATTGAAACTTGTCTTATTGCTCAGAATATGATTTATCCTGATGAATGTTTGATGTGCACTAAATGCGTATCCTGCAGTTGGTAGGCAGAATGTTCTATAACTGTTAATTAGGTCAAGCTGGTTGATACTGCTATGTCTTCAGTATTTTTTTATCTACTTGTTCTGTCTATTACTGAGAAAAACTTGTTGAAATATATAGTTATAATTGTGGATTTTTCTATCTCTCCTTTCAGTTCTATCAGTTTATCTTTCTTGCATTTTAACAGTCATTAGATGTATACACATTCGGGATTGTTATGACTTTTCAAGGAACAGATTCATTTATCATTATTAAATGTCCATCTTTGCCCTGGGTTGTGATCTTTTTAATTAAGTGTACTTATTTTGTTTATTTTTTTAATATTTATTTTTGAGAGAGACAGAGACAGAGCATAAACAGGAGAAGGGCAGAAGGAGACAGAGACAAAATTGGAAGCAGGCTCCAGGCTCTGAACTGTCAGCACAGAGCCTGATGTGGGGCTCAAACCCATGAGCCATGAGACCATGACCTGAGCTGAAATCAGACATGATGTGAGCCAAAGTTGGATGCCTTACCAACTGAGCCACCAGGCACACTTGACTACTTTTTGATATTGTATTGCCCCTATAGCTTTCTCATGGCTGGTGTTTTATTGCACACATTTTCTATCCTTTTATTTTAACTTAACTGTGTCTCTATATTTAAACAAGGTTGCTTAAAGAATATATTTGCTTTTTCAATCAGGCAATCTCTGCTTTTTTATTTAGAGTATTTATACTTTTTATATTTAATGTATTAATGTTTGGGTTTAGATTGATTATCTTGCTATTTCTTTTCTATTTGTGCCATCTAGTCTTTGGTCCCTTTTTTCCTTTTTTTTTGGGGGGGTGCTTCTTAGGGGTTTATTAAATATTTTATTATTTCATTTTATCTACATTATTGGCATATTAACTGCCCTTCTGTTTTAATATTTAAAGGGTTGCTTCAGAGTTCACAATAATCCTTTTTAAATTATTAGAGCCTACCTTTAATTAATATTATACCACTTAACACACAGTCTAAGAGTATTCTAACAGTATATTTCCAATCTCTTCTCATCCTTTTCTGCTACTGTCATACGTTTTATTTCTATATATGTTATATACACAATAAACTATCAGTTTTGATTTAAAAGTCAATTTTTTAAGAATAAATCTATATTTTGGGGCGCCTGGGTGGCACAGTCGGTTAAGCGTCCGACTTCGGCCAGGTCAAGATCTCGCGGTCCTTGAGTTCGAGCCCCGCGTGGGGCTCTGGGCTGATGGCTCGGAGCCTGGAGCCTGTTTCCGATTCTGTGTCTCCTTCTCTTTCTGCCCCTCCCCCGTTCATGCTCTGTCTCTCTCTGTCCCAAAAATAAATAAACGTTGAAAAAAAAATTTTTTTTAAAAAGAATAAATCTATATTTTAATGTAAAATTTCTCAATTTAAAATGTTATCCACCAATTCAGAAAATGAAAGGCAAAATACAGGGCCCATTTTATACAGGTCAAACAACATGCACCTATGGTTGGGTTGAATATATTCTTTGCAACTTTTTTTTTCACTCACTAGCATGAAGTGTAGTGATTTACACACCAGTACCCTCTCATTAGCTTGCTGCATAGTGTTCCCACGATATACATACAATGGCTTTGTTGGCCTTTTCCAGGCTGATGAGCATATAGATACATTCAAGCTTTTGTTATTGCAAGTAGATCTACAGTGGCCATCCTTGTCCAGACCTTTTCATATATGTGTATACATTTCCATAGGGCAGATACTAAGAAATGGAATAGCTAGTCAAAGGATAAGACCGTTTAAAATTTTAATAGATACAGTTAAATCACTCTTCAGTGTGGCTATATTTAGTTACTTCTCCTCCAGCTAGGACTAAAAGTATTTCTATAGTGCTTATGGAGGTTATGAGGCTTGATGTCAACATTTTCACAGCTTTTAAGTGTTGCAACAAACTATAAAGCATTGAATATTTCCTATAGACATATAAGAATTTCATTTTTGAAAAAGAACACTGTAGCAACCATTGTTTAGAAGTGTCCATTTGCAGAAATTAGTGGGTTGCTTTTTTGGATATTCTCTGTCAGGGACTGAGACCAGAATAGGAAAATTAACTTTTCAAGCAGATCTTGGACTTTATACTTTGCAAGGTAAGATTCCAAGGAATCTAAATCTAACTAATTAGTGGCAATTTCTCTAATTCAGTTATTTTTATAAGTAAAAAAATACAATAAATCGGATATTTCTCCTAAGAGATATTTCACTCCTAAGAGTGACCTTACCTATCATGTAACTCATCCCTCCCACATTCCAGATGGAAAAAAATAATGAAATCCAGAGATAAGTCACTTGTCTAGCTGGTTTTTAACAAAATCATAGTTGAAATCCGGATTTCTGATTCCCAGTCGGGGGGATTGATACAGAGTCTTTGGGCTAGAAGCAGTTTTAGTAATAACTCTTTAATATAGCCTTCCATGCAATATAGAAATCCTCTCAATAGAAAATTTAATATTTCTTACAGCTTCCCTTTGAGTATTTTCTTTGAAAGGCAATTCGTTAATTTGTGAGAAAAATACATCATTATTAGACAACTTTATTTTTGTTGTGCTAAAATGTGCTTTCTTATGATTTTTTGAACATTTTGAATCTTCCTGTTTCTTGAAGCATAGATGAATTGGATTCCAGGCTGCTTACCACTCCAGTTCCTGCCCACTGCATACTCTTATTTGTCAATGTGCCTCTAAGAATGTTGCCGCAGAAGAGGACAAGGCAATAGTCCAGCTGTGGTCTGACCAGTGCAGGGTGCAGTGGGGCCATTGTCTCCTTTGATCTGTTCTCTATACTTCTATTAATAGAGCCCCAACGTGTTTGGCTTTCTTGGGAGCTGCATTCCTGAGCATATGGTCAATGGGAACACTAAGTTTTGTTTTGTTTTATTTTAATTGATGACTATTAAGCCAGTTTTCCTTCATTTTCTGCTTATGTAACTGCTGGGATGTGTGTTAAAAATTCTTTTAACTTTTAGTTAACCATTTCTATCTTTTGAGAAGGTCTGAGTCATTATCTTGTTATCTAAGTGTTCTTCTTTCTGTCTAATATACTTAACACAAATTTGACAAACGGCTCTTCTACACTTTTGTAGAAATCACTGAAGAAGAGACAAGGAAGGCATGGTGGGGAAGGGCACAGGTCACAGCACAAATGACCTTTGTCCAAGTTGATTGATTACAACCAAGTCCATATGCAGTACTCAAATACAATCTTTATTTCTTTGTTTTGTTTTTTGTTTTTCCAATATGGTTATTATAAAAGACTGTTAGATGCTTTTCTGAAATAAAGATAACTCTGTATAACTATGCTATTCCTCTGATTTACTGTTTTGTAACCATTTTAAAAAGAGGAAATCGGGTTAGCTCCACATGGCCAATTCTCAGTGAACCCATATGGGCTTTTAGTGATCATCTCTTTGCAAATATTAACTCACAAATTGCCTTAAGGCAAATAGCTAGGGCACCTAATACCAAAAACACAATGCCAAAGCCAGAGGGAAAAAAAGAATCTTTTGGAAGCAGAAGGAACCTATATTCTTCTAGCAACTTACTGTTTAAATCTCTGTTGTTAGAGAGTAACACACATAACTGTGTTTAGGGAAGAGGGAATGGACAGATTGTGTTAAGTCAAAGGCTTTTGAAGGTATTGGAAGGAGAGAGTGGAGTCTTTGTGAATGATGTGGACACCTTCCAGGAGAGTCCAGAACAAGCTAGGGCTTGCACCAACTCCGTCCTTCCCAAACACCAAACTCTCCCTCTCTCTCCCTCCCTCTCACTTGTCACCATTCTGCCTGAAGCACTTGGAGTCAACTCTAGCCTTTTTAATAAGATGGTTTGGAAGGGAGACAAGCCTTTTCAGTCTGAGAGATAAAAATAAAAATGTCAGTGATCAGAATTTCCACATATGGTCTCAAATGATAGATGAAATTTAAAGCTGGCAATAGTCCTGAGTTGGAAGGACGTAGGCAGCAGAGGCTGGGAGGAGGTTTAAGGTTTTGTTTTGTTTTTTCCCAAGTGATAATGGATTGTCCCAAAACACAGAAAGTTCTTTCCTTTTTAAGGGCAGCAAAGGTTGCCAGGCCTTATGCATTTGCAGCTGACCTGTTCAGAGACATTTTGCAGCCCCTCCCCCACCTCTGTGAATAGGTTTTCCCAAAATTCCAAGAGGGAGTCCTCTACAGACTGCCCATATGTTCTCAGGCATGCAGGGAATCTGGGTAACAATTACATTTGGGAGTCACCTGTTGGAGCTCCGGAAGAGAGACCATACTTCTGCACCAAGCCTTTGGAGATTTCTTTTTCTCCAAGACAGTTCTGTTTTGGGGTGTGGTTAGAGATTAGGAGAAAAGATTAGAAGGAGGAGGGAGGGATTTGTATCTCAGCTGAGAAAGGTCAAAGCCCAAGAGAGGCTCATTTTTGCTCTGACACGAGAGATGAACACATTTCCAAGGCCAAGCTCATGCGAACACTATGATCTATATATTCTTAGAGCTCTGAATATGAATCCATGAGACTCAGGCTCTGCTAGGAATGTACTGTATCTTTAGGCAAATCGTATGGCCTCAATTTAATCACCTGAAAAATAGGAGGGTGAACAATATTTAAATGATATTTAAAAGAACTTTCTGCTTTACAATTCCATTCCAAGGTCTAATTCGAAAAATTCTGAGACTAAATATGGTCTGAGCCAGTGGCTTTCAAACTTGAACATGAATCAGCTAGAGAGTTTGTTCAAATACAGATTTTTAGATCCTATCACGTTTCTGATTCACTGGTCTTTGGTGGGGCCTGATGATTTGTATTTTTTACAAGTTCTTAGGTGACGCTGATGCTGCTGGTTGAGGAACCACACTTTGAAAACCTTTATGCCACAAAACACCCAGTAAGTCATGCTTCAGGAGTAGTTATCTATAGGTATGACTTAAGACCTACTTAGCAAGAGACAACTTCAGGGGCTATACCCAGATTCAAATGTGCTCAATGATGTGGGGGGCGGGGATTGGAAAGAGGAACAGTCAGGGATCTGAAACTGCACCTTAAAAGATGTCAGCAGAATTTAAGAAAATGCCAAAGATGTGATACTAAGACCAGTTGATAGTGTCTGTAACTCAGTCCTGGCCTTATAGATCCATGATTTTCAGGAAATCCTAGTCAGAAAGACAGCATGAGTCAGTAGAAACCAAGCCTGACTACTGAGAAAACACCTTCCAGCACATGCCCTATTGAAAGTAGATCAATATCATCTTCTTTCTACATAAAGGACAGTTCATCTTAGTGCCTTTTCCTGTTAAAGAACTTCTGCAACCATTATCTTAGCTCCTTGAAGCAGCCCTGGGAGATAGAGCACAAGAACAATTCTCCTACTTGGGAGTGAAGTGGGGACTCTTTGCTTTTGTTGACCCATCAAGGGTAAGACCTACTAGTTGTGTTGCCAGTAAGGCAGATGGGTATGTGTGGAGCCATGCACAGTTTCTCATGAAAGCCTCATATAACAAGGAAATGGATGATGTTCAAGACATAGTTGTATTTCCCCATTCAGTTTCATTCTGACCTTGACTTCATTAATAATTTTGAGGCAGCTGAGATAGCTAACTGGGTCACAAAAAGTGTTAAGAGGTTGGCAAGAATGTCTATTCTGGAGTTGGAATTAGCAAACTGGATTTCCCACAAGAATTACTATAAATGTCAAAAGAAAGAAACCTTTAGAGAACTTGTGCTTTTAGACCATTCTGCTTCCTCATTAAATAGTAGTTCAAAACTATTAAGTTCAAGTTACTGTATCATAGGAGGAAGAACAAATCCAAATGTAAAATAGGGGAAGAAGTTCTGGTTGAGAAAGATATTAAGATCATTTAACAAGTATCTGCTGATGCACCACCATATTTTGTTAGGTGCTGGGGATATACTGATAAGAGACAAGATCACTAATGCCCTCCTAGAATTTACAGTTTAGGGAAGGACACATAGTTTAAACAAGTCAGACCACAAATCATTAATGATACCTGTTATAACTATTATGACAGAGAACAAGAAGTCATAGTAAAGTATGATATAGTATAGTTTTTAAAGCCAACCTGATTCTGAGATAAAGAAATAAAAATCAAGGCTTTGACAATTATCCTCCATAATCCATCACATGAAGCCTTGCCCCAGTGCAGAATCCTATGCAAGGGGGAGGGTAGCATGACTGAGTGTGGCAGGGCTCGTGTCCCTTTTTTAAAATGGCATGTAGGGGCACCTGGGTAGTTCACCTGGTTGAGCGTCAGACTTCAGCTCAGGTCACGATCTCATGGCTCGTGAGTTAAAGCCCTGCATCAGGCTCTGTGCTGACAGCTAAGAGCCTGGAGCCTGCTTCAGATTCTGTCTCTTGTTTCTCTCTGCTCCTTCCCCACTCTCTCTTTCTCTCTCTCTCTCTCTCTCTCTCTCTCAAATATAAATATTTAAAAATGTTAATGGCATGTAGAAGCGTTAGGCTATTCTTCCTTCACCTCCTATGCTAAACAGATCTTTGCCAGAGCCGAGGCTCCATGACCATTCAAGAAGAATTTGCAGTGAGGTCAACAGGGACCTTGCAGAGTTTGAAAGAACTGGAAAGAAAAAGGTAAGGAAGCTTAACATAGTTCAATAAGTTGAGAGTCAGTTGATTTGTTCTCTTAAAGTATGTGTCTTTTCTTAGAGGATAGTGGTTTCTCCTCTCCAGCTGGATGTACACATATAACTGAAGTGTCCTGGTCCCTGATGATGGAGGATTTCAGGGACTAAAACAATGACGGTAGCAATACATCCACTTCTAAAGTGTGGTTCTGTTTCTAGGGGACCTTAGTTCAGCTGGAAAGAAATAATAAATCTTGAAGGATCAGGCTAAGATTCTAGAACAGTCATTATGCTTTGCGTATTGAGGGATCCACTTATGACAGAAGGTTGAATGTTTAGGTGGGAAAGGCAGTGACAGGATCACCCCGGCTGCCAGCTCCAGGCCAGACCACATTTGCATCATTCCAGGCAGGGAGACACTGTGATACTGCCCTGTCATCTAGCACACAGGGATAATTTTCACACAAGCAGTGGTTCTAGGAAGGTCTTCACCCTGACCCTGGAATGTTATAAAGAGAACCACAGGTAATTCGTTTGAGAGTTTTGCCCAAAGTTAAAGTGCAGGTGTCACCACAGGGGTAGGACTCAGTACTATTAAGATGATAGCAGGAAGTATCGTATTAGGTCCTTTCCAATTATAGTTAGTGATGAGCAAAAGAGAAAGGGCACATACCTAGCAAACTGTAAGGTGGGAGAGAAAGGAAAGAAAAGTCCTTGGTAGGCTGCATGGAGGAACAGATTTCTTGAGTGAAGGAGAGCACAGTGGTGTGCTGTTTTGAAGCATCTACTGATTTCCATGAATGTAAATACTCCCACCACACCAATGTGATGTCAACTGACTCACAAAATTCCTAGAAATTAATTGGCTCATGCTTGCTGCTTGGTAAACACGGGCTCCAGCACACTGCTGGGGTCTCCATAAATGGGCAGAGAGGCATTAAAATAGAGATAAGAAGTCCCCAAATGTAGACTTATCCATAATTCTGGTCTGAAGCTCTCACAGACTGTGTTGAGATCCTCCTGGGTTGAGGGCAGGAGGTGTCGTGGGGCCTGGGTGGCCCAGGTAAATATGGGTGGGACTGAAACTACAGGCAGGTGAAAAGTTTGGTGGGCCCCTAATTAGACTGAATCTCCCCATCTGCCTTTTGTAACCATCACGTAGAGAGGCAATCCCAGCAACAATAGCATTAAAGAAATTATAAAATGGTTGTTGCTTGTATTCTGAAAGCATGCCTCTTAACATGGGGACACCCATTCAAAGACAATGCCCTGGAATCACAGAGAGAAAGTGACAATGAAAAGAAGGGAGGGTGAGGCCAGCTGTTCCCCTTTGTGGGGGAGGCAGGGACAGGCAGGGTTATTAAAAGCTCCATGACATACTTTGGCTTTGGTGGTGAGGTTATGTCTCAGCCTGTGGAATCATTCCCTTCAGAGCAGATTGGGAAGACATCAGTGCCAGCCTGGTTGAGTTATTCATGTCCACGGGGTCTAATCCTGCTACATGTGTTCTCTCTTTGATAAGAGCCTGCCTTATGTCTCCAAGCTTGACTTTTCAGTTCCAGACAGGGCAAAAAGAATGATTCCTCAGAATCTAGGCAGAATCGTAAAGTGGGTAAAAGTGCTGTCCTTGCTCTCCTACCTCACTTTCAATAGATTTCTCCAAGCAACGTGCATCCAGCATCTATCTATTGCCTAGCCACCCAGGGCTGCACACTCTGGACTGAAGTCACTGGATGTGTCTCACAGGATCCTTTCGTCTTCCACTCAATGCTAATGTTTTATTTCTTGTAGCCTCATATTTATTTCTTTCCTAATTTCTTTGATGAGTAAAATCCCTATAAACTATTTCACATTAAGGAGTTAATGACTGGGTTTGACTTAAGGAATCATTCCTTCCAAGAGATATTTGTAGTTTTATAAAGCTTTAACACTGAAGAAAGTTATTTTATGATGGAACTTCTGTCTCTTTGGTGGATAAGGGCAAGGTTTGTGGTGCTCCCACAAATGATACCCTACTAGTGAACACATAATCCCCCATGTCAGGCCAGACATGATCTGCCTAACAAGGAATTCCATCCAGTCATTTACCAGTAGGTCCAAATAGGTGCAAAGCATAAGCTATGCATGGGTATTTTAATGGGGATGAATCAAGGTCCCTAAAATGGTCCCAACTCTTCCATTGAGTCCAAAGACCAAGAAAAGACTGAGAGAGAGAGAGAGAGAGAGAGAGAGAGAGAGAGAAGAAAGAGAGAGAGATGCAGGACATTTACAAGTATACATGACTGGTAAATCCTTTTCTGTGGGAAGAACCTACTGGGCAGAATGGGAATCAGGGTTTACCTGGGACATGAGCATCACATGCTGCTCAGACTTATGACTCATCATAAAAGTCAGAGATTCTCTAACCTGGTTTGGGGCTGAGACACACCCATGATACTACAATGTTCTCAGGACACACCTATCCCTCTTGACCAACACATACAGCCAGCCACACATTCAGACCCATCACCTCCCCTTTGCTCTACCCAAGCCCCATTCAAGACAGAATCACCTGAGAAGGGCTGGGCAGAGAATGACGCTCCAGAATGCACTGAATGATAATAATTACAAGAGCTATCACTTATCAAGTGCTTATTCTGCCCAGCTGTGGTGCAAAAAGCTTCATGTATATATTTTCTCATTTAATCTTTGCAACCACCTCTTCAGTTTTGCGTTATTACTATTTTCATTTTAAAAATGAAGAAACTGAGACTCGGACTAAATTACTTGCTCAAGGACACACAACTAATAAATGGCACAGTGAGGGTACAATCCAATGTGATATGAACCCAAAGAAGCCTGGTTTTCCCCTAAACTCTATGCCATGGGAGCTAGTTCTATGTCTCTATCTCAGCTCAGCTGGGCCACCACCAGTGCTCCCAGGCACAGGGTCTACATGGCCATAGTAATCTGCAACCAGATATACAGTAGAGTCAAATAGGTCACAAATTCAAAAGAGAAATGAATACCAGCAGATAATTTTCCTAGACTTTACTATAATGTTCCAGATGTTTTCATATCTAGAGACAAACGCATTTGAAATATGTAGCTGCCTTCTCACCTAAAAATTTTATTTGTGACTGATGAAAAAATACCATCAAGATAGGTGTGATAGGGCAATCTAAACACTTCTAAGGGGCTCCATTGGGGTCTGAAGTGTTTGAGGGGCTAATATTCTGTACATCAGCTGCCCTTTCCATTCCAGATTGGGCATGATAGTGAAAGTGTCTCAACAAACAGTGGGAGGAATAGGCACCATTCCTTTCTATTTTGAAGTAAATTTTTACTTGTTTCCTGACTTCTTATTCAGTGCACCTAATTTCCACTCAACGTTTGGATGTCAAGATGGTGATTAGCTAACATAGAAAACACAAAGCTGAGATGATTGCAACCCTAACAAGAGAAACAGAGTCCAGAGAGCCCATCTCCACCTCTTCTTTCATGTGCCTGCAACCTGACTTCACCACTTGACAAAGCCTTGGGATGAAGAGTTAAAAATTATAGAGTCAATGCCTCCCAGAAGTCTAGAGCCAGAAATAATATCCAGATTCCACCTGGTCCATTTAATAAATGCTTATTTATTGTAAGAACTTGAAATTCAACTTACTACATTGTGTTCTGGGTCAATGCCAAAACAGTGGACACAGTCTTTATCCTCAAGGGGCTTAGCATACTATTGGGAAGATAAAAAATTTTTCAAATGAAGTGATGTAGACATTGGATATACCAGCAACTAAAACAACACAAGGGACATTCAAGAGTGACGACAGTGTGTTAGGAGCTCAGAAAGGCATAATGTTAGGAGGAGTTTTGTGGAAGAGCAGAGCCAGAGCAGCACCAAAGATGTGGGGTTGGCAAAGCCAGTCTTCAGCCAAGCTCGTTTCTTCATGCCAACAGTGCTAATTCCATTGTTGTTTGTCCTACACTGTAGCCTGTCCTAATCCCACTTCCCTAATTCCCACCTTCCCTTTCTTCTTCTTTCTCTTCTCTTCCTATCATGTGAGTTGCTGAACTCTTTTCCATACGTCCCTACTTCAGCTCAAGTCCAACTTTGTTCTTAAAGTCTTTCCCAACAATTCCAGAACATGCTGAATTGTTCACCTACTAGTTTCTTAGAATGTATGGATCTGTACCACACCTTAAGAAAATTAATTATATGTTACCTTGTATTGTTTGCTAATGATACTTTAAACTTCTTATGGGCAGGGTTGTATATGGCATTTCTTGACTTTTTGTGTGTCCTCCACATTGCTAGATGCATAACAGATGTTCAGCACTGTTGGTTGAATGTCTCACCATCCAGGGTCACTGGTTACCTCGTCTCATTTGAAGTTCCACAGAGGCAGAATCTGCACAGTTATAGACTAATCAGATATTTGATGGCCTGTGGAGTAGCTTTTGTGTCCTTCCAGAATTCCTCTGTTTTCATTAAAGTAACTGTCCAGTATATATTTTATAAAGCTTTTTATGTCCTTATAAATTGTACTAGCCTTCTCATTTCTCTGCTTAAAAACTTTGGATTCCCTTGCCCATTCTTTATGGCCCTGAGACAGCCTAAAACTTCAGCGTTTTTTTATTGACCATTATAGAATTTCAAACAATTGATTAAACCCATATTGGCTCCATTGTCCACATTTATTAAGATCATTAACCTAATTATGGCTCTGTTCTTAGATTATTTGGGATTTTCAGGACTGTTTCAAGAAAAAGAAAACAAATTATTGTAGCCTAGGCAAAAAAAAAATGAAATAAACAAACAAACAAAATAGAACTAATTATAAGAATAAGGGGATGATCCATAAAGCTCAACAACAAGAATGTGGCCAGAGCTAAGTAGACTTTCCAAAAATCATCCACCATATTTCTCTCTTTGTCTTCCAACCCTTTTTCTTTCTTCACCTCCTTTTTCCTCTTTCACCTACTCCTCTTTCACTTCCCTCACTGAAGCCTTCTAGCTGGGCTCAAATGATCATTGTATGACTCCTAACTCAGGACCTGAGGAAGACATGACCAGGAAAGATTTGTTCTGGAGGGGGCAGAAGGCTGGGCATGGATGAGTAGTGTCTTTCTGTGTGCATTTTTTCCAGGGCTGCAAGGTTAATCTGTAGACACTTATTTCTCAACAGAGAACCTTAAAGGTAGAGTTGGTATCACTCTTCTTCCTTGTCCCACTAATTGTCATCAGCATACCATCAAAACACTTCAACCAAATATGCATCTGCAGAGCAGGAAATGGGCTGAAATCATGGGACCTAATGGGGAAAATAGAATTTCTGACACTTTAATCCAAAAAATAGAGAGTATGTGTAAAAGGATTGAAGCAACTTCTGCTAAAAGATGGAATATGAAAAAGAGCTTATGGGTTTATGGGTTACAGTGTCATATTTAGTTACTTGTGAATGTGGCTGCCACAAAACAGATGCAAATTTATATTAATAGTAATAAATTTGGGGCTGCCTGTGTGGCTCAGTTGGTTAAACGTCTGACTCTTGATTTCGGCTCAGGTCATGATCTCAATGGTTTGTGAGTTCAAGCCCCACATCAGGCTCTGCACTGACAAAGTGGAACCTGCTTGGGAATTCTGTCTCCCTCTCTTTCTGCCTCTGGCCTGCTTGCTCCCTACCCCCCCCTTCTCAAAAATAAATGAACATTTGAAAAATTTTTAAAAACTTTTTATATTAATACAATATGAATGTATTGTCCACAAGGGAAACGAAGCCCACTCTATTCTTCTGACTTTTAAGGACTGTTTTAATACCTGCAGGAGTTGGCAGTCTGGAATGTTTTCAGAGAATAACCAGAAGAGTAGACAACTTGAAACCAAGCTACATGAAGAGCTTTAGATGAAGTAGGGGGATCTAGCCCAGAGAAACAGAGTTGCAGGTAGTATTAGGTTTTGGTCTTCAAACTTCTGTTATGTACAAGGTACAGTGGGAAGACATAAAGGTCTCAGTTAAGACTTGCAAGATAGCAAACTCCAGGTAAATATATTGTAGACTTTTTAGGACTAGCCAACTTATTAGATACTGGCCAATCATTTTCAAAAACGTCAAGAAGGAGAGTGGGTGAAAATGGAGCTACAATCAGGGGTGGGGGCTCAGGGGTGGCTAAGATTTGAAATACACCATGCTAAATGATTTCTAACAGCTCCTATGATTATAAAACTTATTATTCCCATTTATTATTATTATTATTATTCCCATTTTTATAGCCGGAGAAATTCAGTGACTGGTCTGAAGTCATGCAGATGGTCAAATAATGACCTGAAGAATAGCTTTTTGATGCCAAATGGAGTTCTCTGTACACCACATTTCCTAGCTGCTACTGACATGACAAATGCTACTCCTCATTGGATTCCAGAATAGTCTCTTAATCCCTAAAGCACTCAGCAGAATAGAATCAGTATGACTTCCATTGAGGAGTCAGAGATCTAGATTCCTATTCCATAGCCCGCCCCCCCTTCCCTCAACATCATCCTATTTCTGGAGGAGATAATCAAAGAAAACCAACCTCTCCCCCAAACTAAAGCTGGAGACTATCCAACCTGCACTTATGTCACCAGCTCATTCCACCAGATTGTGCAAGAGGGACTCAGTGTAAGTTTCCTGTCAGGTTTGCAGACAGGTAGGTGGAAGTGAAAAGAGGAAGACTCAACAAAAGCCTTAAAACAGGGCTGGCTATGCTTCCCCTGTCCAAATGGCAGCAGAAGTTTCTTTTAGCAATAACCTCAGTTTGAGAAAACCACGTATTTTCAAACCACAGCATTAAGAAAATACATAAATTTTGTTGGGAATGTATGAAATAATGGTAAAAAAAAATAAAGTTTTTGTTTTATGATAAATTCACTGTCTGGTTCCTTTAAATTGCCTGCTTTCCTTCTCTTGTGGTTTCTTTCTGCCTGTGATGACTTTTTAAAAATAACAGCTTTATTGAGATACAATTCACATACTATAAAATTTATCTTAAAGTGTACCATTCAATGGTTTTTAGAATATTCCCAGAGTTGTGCAGCCATCACCACTATCTAACTCTGGAACATTTTTATCATCTCAAAAAGAAACCTCTTACTCATTAGTGGTCACTTCCCTTTCCCCCATTGTACTCAGCCCTAGGCAATCAACAATCCACTTTCTGTCTCTGATTTGCCTAATCTGGACATTTCATATAAATGGAATTATACAAGTTATGGTCTTCTATGACAGACTTCCTTCACTTAATGTTTTCAAGATTCATCTATGTTGTATCATATGTTAGTACTTCATTCCATTTTATGACCAAATAATATTCCATTGTACAGATATACTACATTTTGTTTATCTTTTCATCCATTTATGGACATTTTTGTTGCTTCTATTTTGGGCTATTATGAATGCCAAATGGCATGCAGCATTTGCAATACTTTCAGCAATGTGGGAGGGTTCCAATTTCTCCACATCTTCGCCAACGTTTGCAGTTTTCTATCTTTTTTATTATAGCCATCCTAGTGGATATGAAGTGGTTATCTTTCTGTGGCTTTAATTTATATTTCCCAATTGGCTAATAATGTTGAGCATCTTCTCATTTGCTATTGGACATTTCTGTATCTTCTTTGGAGAGATGTCTAATCAAATTCTTTGTCTAGTTTTTTAATTGTCTTTTAGTCCCTGCAGTGTTTTTAAAAATCAAACTTAGCTGAAAAACAGGAATGGGTCTACTGTGACAATACCAGTCTGATTCAAACATGTCTGGATCATGAAGAGGATGACTGTTGGGTAAACTGTAGCCTGGCCTTGAGATGGGGGAATAGACTTCAGGTGACTTCTTAATTGCTCTTTCAGGTCAAGGATTTATTTGCCTTGAGATATAAGTAAGTGCTTATGGGGAGGGGACAGAGTAAGTCCAAGAAGAAAGGAAAATCAAGAACAGTGAGTCCTTGAGTAAGAGTCTCCCACAAGAGCCTTTTACATGGACCCAGTGTTTTAGACCAGCACCTTTATGCTCCAAAGTCCTGCCTAGAGGGTGTAGACTTGACTCAATCCTCCATTCTAGGTTCCTCTCTATAATGCCTTACCAAATGAGCCATATCATTTGTTTTTCATAGCCCCCAGAATTTTTATCAATAGGTTTACCTTTAGTGCCAAGGTTTTAAGAGCAGAGGCAAGACTATTTTATCTCTCCTGGCTTAAAGCAGGACACCAGAGGAGCCTGAACATTTTTTCTCTAGAACTCTTGAAAAAAGTCAGGGAATCTTCCTGACATGGCTAATCCTCAACTAGCCCAAAAGATAACCTCTGTAGGTTAAGTTCTATACTCAGGATTCTTTGAGTGTGCATGTCCTATACCGGTCACCAGAAAAGCCTGCCCCCAGGCAAGTTTCCACACTAAATGAGTTGCATATTTTAAAGTTTTTAATGTGTAAGCACATTCTGTTTCCTATTATACACTGACCAACATGGAACAATGAATGCCAGAATGGAAAAAAGGAAAAGTATGGATAAACCAAAAAATAATTTGGCAGCAGCAATGCTGTCCTGAGACAGAAAGTCATTTCCTTAGTCAGTGTCGTAGGTACAGGTGGAGAAAGAAATCCATGGCATGCAAATGAGTTCTGGTCAGGTCTGTATACCCCTCCCAACCTCAAACTCTATCTTAGTAAACATTCACTGGCTATGCATGTTTGAAGTGGGCTTACCAAAAGAAATTTTTCTTTGTGGTTTTGCCTGCAATTAAAACATTAGAGAGGGGATAGAATCCAAGTCTCAGGCATGTGCAACCCAGGCAGCCAGCATGAAGGACAGCTTTGGAGCTAAAGAGGAAGAAGAAAGATTGCCTGGAGCCACAAGTCAAGATGTGCATTGATATCATAAAAGGCTGTGCCTGATGCTGCTAAGGCTGGGAGCTGAAAAGGAATCTGTTCAGCTTCTGGATTATGTCAAAGGCCAAAAAGAGGATGAGGTCAGATCCTCAGATATGTATGCACTCATACCTACTAGATAATGGGTTTGGTAACAATCATAGAAGGTAGTAAATTGTCAATGGAATGGCAGTGATGATTGGTCAAAATCAATACCTCATTTTATTTCTTTATTTAAGTTTATTTATTTTGAGAGAGGGAAAAAGCATGAATGGAGAAGGGACAGGGAGAGAGGAAAGAGCTCACCGCCAGTGCAGAGCCTGATGTGAGGCTCAAACTCAAGAACTGGGAGATCATGACCTGAGCCAAAGTAGGATACTTAACCAATTGAGCCACCCATATGCCCCAATACCTCCTTTGAAAGATAAAGTTTCTATGGTCCCCAAATAAGCCATTTAGAAAGTTAAAGCATTTTGACTGCTCCCAGAGAGAACTGGTAAAACTCCTCTTTTGAGCTAGTGGGGCTGTGGGGAACAGCAGTATTAGGGGAGGTTCTTAATGACCAGAAGATGGGAATGGTAAAGGGTGGTAGTAGAACTTCCCAGTCCAGCCACAGACTGGCTGTGTGACCTTCTTCTGTTTTCTGATCTTTAAAAGAAGAAGGCAGAATTGAATGATTTCAAAGATTCCTTCCAGGGGTACTATCCTAGGATGACTTTTTGAAACCTGCTATACAGGATTACTTCCTTTTCACCTGACTGCTGGGTTCAAAGGAAGGAAAACATTAATGGCCATGAGAAGGATTCAAGTTAAACCAAAGGAAGAACTTTCCAACATTTGGGGCCATGAATGACAGAGGCAGAGCTCTGAGAAGAGCTGTAGAATTTATTTCCCTGATATTTTGAAGAATAGAATCTATCCATCCAAGGTGGAATACATTTGAGGAGGCTGGAGGCTAAGAATGCCAGGTGCAGAGATGGCTTTCATCATGTCAAATACTTTCCTCCCTCACTCAGCCTCCACACAGCTTTTTCTGCCTTCAATTGTCTCTTCCCTTCCAACCAACCCAGATCAACCTCTTGGTGTCTTCCTTCCACCGTGTCACTTTTTTTTTTTTTTTTTACTAATTTTACTTGCTATCCTTTACAGTGTCATGTCTAATTCCTCTTTCTTACTTCCAATTCTCCAAAATGTGCCTTTGTTACTTATGATCTTCTATTCTTGCAAATACCTTTCACTAGATCCTAGTCTATCCTATAAGTATTCCTGTAATCTAGGTCTTACACCATTCCCACTGCTATGGCTTTGCTCATTTTTGTATGCATTCTAAATATGCTTAAACCCTACCAATCCTATCTAGAGCCATCCATTCCTTCCTGAACTCCTCGACTCTCTTTCCTACACATAATTCATCACATTTAATCTCCAAAGATGTGTGTACTTGATATAGATTTTTCCCTCATCTTTACAACTATATTGAAATCTAATGTTAGTCAGTAAGTACCTCTTTTTTTAATTTTATTTCTTTATTTTGAGAGAGATAAAGAGTGTGCAAGTAGGGAAGGGGCAGAGATAAAGGGAGAGAGATGGAAAGATATATATGTGTATATATATATATATATATGTATATATATATACATATATATGTATATGTATATATATATATATATATAGAGAGAGAGAGAGAGAGAGAGAGATGTATATATAGAGAGAGACAGAGACAGAAAGAGAGAGAGAGAGAGAGAGAGAGAGAGTCTTAAGCAGGTTCCACATTGTCAGTGCAGAGCCCAATGTGCAAACCACAAGATCATGACCTGAGCTGAAATCAAGGGTCAGATGCTTAAACAACTGAACCACCCAGGTACCCTAAGAGGCAGCTCTTAATAAAGTCTTCATGTATTTTTTTTTATTTAAAAAAAATTTTTTTAACGTTTATTTATTTTTGAGACAGAGAGAGACAGAGCATGAACAGAGGAGGGGCAGAGAGAGAGGGAGACACAGAATCTGAAGCAGGCTCCAGGCTCTGAGCTGGCAGCACAGAGCCCGACGCGTGGCTCGAACTCACATACCGCAAGATCGTGACCTGAGCTGAAGTCGGACGCTTAACTGACGGAGCCACCCAGGCGCCCCAAGTCTTCATGTATTTAAGTCCACTTGGGCCTTTACTTTTCTGTGATGAGCCTGGATTGTGACTTTTCTGTGATGAGCCTGGTTGTCATAACAGCTGCCTAGAAGATTGGATGTTCTGTATATATCTTCCCATGTAATGTCTGGGTTGTTAATGATATTTTGGATGGCTCCGCCAGCAAAGGATCATTTTCCAGCCTTCTGATCATTTGATAGCAGGATCCTGGCAGAATAGAGCGTTTTTACATATGGGGTCAGATTTTTGTTACAAGTAGATCCATAGGAAAATAACCTGGGTATAGCTTGGGTTCAGATGGTCAGAGCTTCTTGAAAGCCAATCTGAGCCATAAAAATTAGCTGCAGCTTCCTGCCTTAAAAAGAAAACTCAGATCCAAGATATGGGTCTATTTTATATTATAGAAGGATTAAATCTTCCATCGCTCAAGTGGGATTGTCAATAATGTAGAATGAAAGAGTAGTAGGTTGAGCAACAAAGGGTCTGGATTCTGGTTAGCTCTGCCACTATCTCATGAACTTGTTAGGGTGACTAGGAAAAACCACAGTACCTCTCGGAGCCTCAATTTCTGCACATGTAAATAACAAGTTTGCATGAGATAGTCGCTAACATCTTACAAGGTTTGGTATGATACAGATCTATGAAGGAAGTTTTTTGAACCCTGCTATCCATTCTTTGGGAAGGGATGTAGGGAAGAGATCTGTATCATGCCATAGGAGTAGAGATAAACTTAGTCTCAAGTTTCATCCATCCATCTATTCATCCATCCAACAAATATTTATTGAATACTACTTTGTGCCAAGCTCTTTTCTAGGCACTAGGGAGTCTTTATCACGTAGCTTATACTCTAATGATGAGACCAAAAATAAACAAAAAGTGATATATACATATGCCTTCTAAAGACATAGGCCACATGGGCTATGTACTGCACATGTCTAAGCAGTGCCTTTTTCTAGACTATAACAGTTCTGGGGTGTGATGAGTGCTATGGAGAGAAGAAAGTACATTGAGGGATAGCCAGTGATGGAAGGTACTATTTTAGATGTAGTTTTGAAAGAACTCTCTGCTGGGGTTTTATTTAAACAGAGTACTGAAGTACTGAAGTATATGTGATATACTTCACATATAATCTGGAGAAAGAGCACCTGGGAAGTGACAATATATATTAAGGCCCTGAAGTGGGAGTGGGTTTGTTCTGTTTGAGGAAGATGCTGTAATCATACAACTGCTTCCAGTCAGCAATGGCACTATCAGCCAGTTAGCAAAAAAATCAACTAGGCCTTGTAGCCTCTGGCCTCTGCCACTTTATTTGGCTACCTTCTCACATGGCCACCTAGCTCTTATTTACTCTTTCATTTATTCATTCAATAAATATTCAGTAAGCAATAATTATAGTCCCAGGCACCATGGAGCCATCCTTGCTAATTTCACTCTCTCTAGTGCTCCATACCGATTCCATTCTTTCCTTAAGATCAGAGAATAAGTGTGCTAGAAAAATACACCAAAAAGCAGAAAGGAGTGGGGCACAACTTACTTACCTTAAGAAGCTCATTTGTCACTTGTTCAGCTTTCAACTTGGAGACCGTCTCTGGATGAGGCATTATACCAGTTTCTATCTTTGGTTTCACCACAAAGAACTTTGGCTAGAACCCAGATTTCCAATTTATAAAAGGCCGCATTCACTTCACAGAATCCAAGGATAAGGATGGTGAGGCAGTTTAAATTGGGGGAAAGCTCCAACATCACTAAATCAACACATGGATACTAGATGCTGAGGAAGAGGCAATGATGAATAAGGTAGGGCCCTTTCCTCAGGTAGGAAGACAAGGCATGCACAGAGTTAGCTTCAGCAAAATTAGATCATGGCAAACACTAAATAACTGGGGCCGCAAAACATGCTAAAGGGATTGAGAAGAAGGAAATCACTGTGGTATGAGGTGATTAGAAAAATATTCAGAAAACCTGGGGCTTGAGGATGGGCAGGATTTTTCCAAATAGAGTTGAGAGATGAAAGAATGGTAATAAGAAACACAGATGGGAAAACCCATGTTCAAGGGACTAGAGGGAAAATAAGGAGTCTCATAACAAGAAAGGATTGGGAAAGTGCATTAGGGCATTAATTTAGATTTAAGACATTTAAGTGTTTCCATTAGGCCTGGGAAAATCCTGTGTACCTTATGTATAGATTTATCTTAGGAAAAGGTGTGACACCACCTTCTACTCCCTCATTGTCAACCCCATGAGGTTCCATTCAAGGGCTTTTCTGTCAGCATCTCCTATGATAATAATAGCAACAATAATATGTCATAACTGTATAGTCTTCTGCAAATTACAACGTGCTGTATTTGGAATTTCACAAAGGCAAGGGACACATACATTTGTCTCCATTCAACTCCTCGAACCTGACATGGTGCTTACCACATTGGAGACAGTCAGTAAATTCTTTGTCAGTTAATGAAAAAAAAAAAAAAATAGAAGAATGAGTTGCATCATCTAATTTGAGCCTCATAATAAACCTCTGGTGCAGGGAGACCAACTATTCTTATCCTGATTTCATAGATGAAAGGAAAAAAATACAGAGTCAGTATATGGTTTATTCAAGTTCTCCTACATATTTTTGTGACAGACTTTGTACTAAAAATTGCACAGACCTAGGAACTAGGATACTGGGAAGTACTGAGCTAGTAACTTAGCTTTGTCATTTAACTTTTCTGGGCCTTAGTTTTTCTTGCCTGTTAAATAGACACAGAATTAGATTTAATTGATTCCAAAATATAATATACAAGATTCCAGGATACACAAATGCACACACGCACGTGCATGCACACACACATACATTTATTTAATCACACTTTAACGTCTCTGAAGTTGGGACAGTCTTCAGACAGTCTTCAGAAGATGGGACAATCAATCGTGTGCCATCTATTAATTTGCTGCATTATTCTTTCTTGGATTCTATGTGATATAGTAACCTCTGTCCGGTCTGCCTGTTGGAATATGAATGTGAAAGTGCTTTGTAAACTGTACAGAAAAGTGCGGTATGAACAATGACTAGTAAAAGGGAGGTTGTCACTAGCCTCTCTCAATCCATGGTCCCATGCATCTAAACCACTCTGGAGAAGCTAGCTGCCACGTGGGTTCTACATAGAGTCCCTGAACAGGCTCTGCAAGAGAGGGGATTAAGTGGCATTAACCCGACAAGCAAATGCCGGCATCTCTGAGACACCTGGTACATATCTTCGCTATTGATTAAAGGAATTAGTGGTCTGAGAATCTACGAATAGACAAAAAGAAAGGAAATGCAATCCTTTTCCACAAGCCCAAACACAGACCAGGCATTCATTGATTTCTCTGTTCCCTTTTTGTGCATACCTGTGGTTCTATTGGGCTGAATTCCCAGAAGGAGCTCCTTTAACACAGGGACACTGCTCTTATAGAAGAACCCCTCTTCAACAAAGCCTCCTCTCCCCCAATGCCACTCCACATCCTCCTTTGTCTGCAATAGCTACTGACCAGGGGGGCAATGCCCAAGGGACTGATAAGAGTACTGGCAATGTCTGCTCTGAGTCTGCTGCAAGCACACAGTAATCTAGAGCCACTAAACAGCTTAAATTGTCTGCATTTGCCTCCATCACCCACATTTGTAAAAAAAAAAAGAAAATAGAAATGTTGGTCTTTGAGGAGGGGATGGGAAAAGATGAAATGAGTAGCAGAACTGAGACTAGGGTGAGTTAAGTGAGGTGGCTTGGGAACAAAATTTAAGGAGAAATATACTCTCAGTGTAGAGCCTGTGAGTAGCTTTCTAATATTCCAAGTGTCACTCATCCCTTCTAAATCTTAGACAAATCATATCCTTGGATTGCAATACCTCCAAACATCTAAGGTAGAGCTGGTGATCAATTTCATGTTGAATTATAAAACTTTCTGTAACACTTAATTTATAAATCTTTTTCACACATACTTTGTCATTTGCTCTTCCTTACAACTTGGAAATTTAGTGTTTTGTTTTGTTTTTTTTTTACTGTTATTAGCTATGTTGGTATGCTAAACTTTAAAATGAAGAAAAAGCTCTTATTTTGTTACCTGTCCTTTAGAATGATAGCAATAATTGTGCAAAATGCTGAACAGGAATTGCATGTTTCCATCCCATGGACTATTAGTTTAAGAAAACATGCATAAGTTGGACCTTCAGTTTTCAGAAAGGTGTAAGTGGAAAATAGAATTTCCCACCATGGGAAAAGAAAACAAAGAGCATGGTTTTATCAGAGATGGCCAGATGGAAGAAATGAAGACACTGGTTTGAAAAGGGTTGAACTTGATGGGAGAGTAATTGCCATCTGTAGATCTAAATAGGCAAATAACAAAACTCAGTTTAATTTTTGCAATTAAGACGAGATAAGTTTAGGAAACACATCTGGAATGGTGGAATGAGAACTTCTAAAATCTGTGGACCTCGACAGACCTATCCCAGAGTGTTTGTCAAAAATAACAATAAAAATAAGTCACAATGTTTAACATGACTATTGTTTGAAGTGCCAAAAACAGGTAAGAAAACAAGAGGTTTAGAAAAAAGCTTAAAAGGAAAATCTAGGGAAAACAATGTCCATAAGGAACATTGAAAAGCCCTGACATATTCCTAGGAATTTAGAAACCTGCACATTTGCAGGGCTGTGCACATGTCTGAGAAGGCCCTAATTTCTCACTTCTAGCTGTCATATGAAGCTCTGCAAAAGCAAGAAGTGAAGGCTAAGACACAGCTGTAAACTATGAATCCATTCCTAGCACAAACAAAAGCTGGGACATTTATTGATTAAAGTCATTTAGAGATATCTGTGTCCTGGTCACCTGGTTGGTTCTGTTGGTAGAGTATGAGACTCTTGACCTCAGGGTTGTAAGTTTGAGCCCCATGTTGGGTGTAGAGATTACTTAAAAATATTTTTTTAATTTAAAAAAGTTACCTTTTTCCAATTGTTAGCTGATCACTAAGTTAAATGGTAGAGACTTCAGCGACCACACACGGCAAAAGTGCACACTTTACAGAAATAGTTCAAAGAGAGATACTAAACAAACAAAACAACAAACAATAAGGACAACAAACTTTTGACAGAAGAGAAATCTGATTTTCAGAGTTACTGCATTATATTATTTTTAAATGTCCAGTTTTCAACAAAAATTATGAGACACACAAAGACACATGAAATATGACTGAGATACAGGGGAAAAAGTGGTTGGTAGAAACTGTCCCTGAGGAACCCCAGATTGGACTTCTAGACAAACCCTTTAGATCAGCTATTATAAGTATGTTCAAATAACTAAAGAATATAATGTCTAGAGAACTAGAGGAAAATATGAGAACAATGCCTCACCAAATAGAGAAATAAAATATTAACATACACACACACACACACACACACACACACACACATGTAAACAGACACTCTGGAGTTGAAAAATACAATCACTGAAATGAACATTTTACTAAGATGGTCCAATAACAAATTTGAGTTGGCAGAAAAAGAATCAGTAAGCTTAAAGATAGTTCAGTGGAGATTATTTGGTCTAAGGAACAGCATGAAAAAAGATGAGGAAAAATTAACCAAGCCTCAGAAACCTGTGGGATGGCATCAACATACCCAAAGTAGAAGTATCAGAAGAAGATAAGAGAAACAAAGGGGTAAGAATATTTAAAGGAATGATGGCCAAAATTTTCCCAAATTTGTTTAAAAAATTAATCTACAGGTTTAAGAATCTCAGTAAACTCCAAATAAGATAAACTCAAAAAGATCCATAGCTAAGCTTATCAAACTATTGAAAGACAAACGAAAAGAATTTTGAGAGAAGAAAAAGTGACTTATGTACAAGAGATCCTCAATAAAATTAACAGCTGACTCTTCATCAGAAGTCATGGAGGCAAGAAGGCAGTGAGATAAGAAGGGTAGGGGAATAGGCAAAATAGGTGAAGGGGGAATTGAGAAACACAAGCTTCCAGTTATGGAACCAATAAATCATGGGAATAAAAGTTACAGCATAAAGCATATAGTCAATGGAATTGTAATAGTGTTACATGGTGACAGATGGTAGCTACACTTGTGGTGAGCATACCATAACATATAGAGTTGTTGCATCACTATGTAATACAGCTAAAACTAATGTAACATTGTGTGTCAACTATACTTAAAATTAAGTTGAAAGAAATTTCTTGTGAAACAAGAAATGTATACTCAGCAAAACATCCATACAAAAACAAAGGAACAAGACAATCCAGATAAACAAAAGGATTAAGACAATCCTAGATAAACAAAAATCTGAGTGAACTCATTGCTAACACATGTGTCTTACAAGAAATACTAAAGGACACCTTCCATTTGAAATGAAAGGACATTAGACAGTTACTGAAGTCCAGATAAAGAAATAAGGAACACTGGTAAACCTAACTATAGGAAAGTATAAAACAATGAATAAATGTGGTTTTTTTTGTTTGCAGCTCTTTTTTCTCCTATCTGATTTAAAAGACAACTAAAGGATAATTATTAATCTGTGTTGATGGACACACATTGCATAAAGATGTCATGGTGATATCAACAGCATTAGGAGAGATAGAATTATACAGAAGAAACATTTTTGAATATTATTAACGTTATTAAAATTAAGCTGGTATTAATATGTTCTAGAATTTCATAAATTAAGATATTAATTATAATACATAGAGCAATCTCAAAATAATTAAAAAATATGTACTAAATGAAACAAGGGAATTAAAATTGTACACTAGAAAATACCCATTTAACACAACAAAAGACAATATTAGTAGAATAAAGAAACAAAAATACATAAGACATAGAATATAAATAGCAAAATTACAGGCATAAATCCTACCTTAGCAGTAATTACATTGAATGTAAATGGACCAAACACTACAATCAAAAGAAAGAAGATGGCACATATTTTTTTTTAATTTTTTAAGTTTATTTATTTATTTTGAGAGAGAGAGATGGGGAAGGGCAGAGAGATATGGAGAGAGAGGGATCCCAAGCAGGCTCTGCACCATCAATACAGAGCCTGACGAGGGACTAGCAAATGAATTTTTAAAAATAATCTAGCTGTATGCTGTCTACAAGTGACATACTTTAGATTCAAAGGCACAAGAGTTAAAATTAAAAGTGTATAAAGAATACCATATAATCAGTAACCAAAAAAGAACTGGAGTGGCTTTACTTATATCACAAAAATAGACTTTACTATAAAAAATTAGAGGAGGATCCAAGATGGCGGAACAACATGAAAGTTTTTTTTGTGTCTTGCATCCATGAAATACAGCCAGATCAACACTTAACCATCCTGCACACCTAGAAAACTGATTTGAGGATTAACACAACAATCTGCACAACCTGAACCACAAAACTCAGCAGAATGACGAAATGAAGGAATTCACCCCAAAAGAAAGAGCATGAAGAAATGACAGCCAGGGATTTAACCAACACAGATACAAGCAAGATGTCTGAACCAGAATTTAGAATCTTGATAATAAGAACACTAACTGGAGTCAAACATAAATTAGAATCCTTTTCTGCAGAGATAAAAGAAATAGAAGTTAAGATGAAATAAAAAATGTTGTTAACTGAGATGCAATCTCAAATAGATGCCACAGCAGCAAGGATGGATAAGGCAGAGCAGCGAATCAGCAATGTAGAGGACCAACTTATAGAGAATAATGAAGCAGAAAAAAAGAGGGAAACTAAGGCATAAGAGAATGATTTAAGAATTAGAGAAATCAGTGACTCATTAAAAAGGAACAATATCAGAATCATAGGGGTCCCAGAAGATGAAGAGAGAGAAAAAGGGGTAGAATGGTTAGGTGTGCAAAGGGTTAGTATCTAAAATCTATAAAGAACTTATCAAACTCACCACCCAAAAAACAAATAATCCAGTGAAGAAATGGGCAAAAGACATGAATAGACCCTTCTCCAAAGAAGACATCCAGATGGCCAACCAACACATGAAAAAATGCTCAACATCACTCATTATCAGGGAAATACAAATGAAAACCACAATGAGAGACCACTTCACCCCTGTCAGAATGGCTAACATTAACAACTCAGGCTACAACAGATGCTGGCAAGGGTGTGGAGAAAGAGGATCTCTCTTGAACTACTGGTGGGAATGCAAACTGGTGCAGCCACTCCAGAAAACAGTATGGAGGTTCCTCAAAAAATTTAAAAATAGAACTATCTTACAACCCAGTAATTTCACTACTAGGTATTTATCCAAGGGATACAGTTATGTTGTTTTGAAGGGGCACATGCACCCCAATGTTTATACTGGTGCTACCAACAATAGCCAAAGTATGGAAAGAGCCCAAATGTCCACTGATGGATGAAGGGATAAAGAAGATGTGGTATATATACATACAGTTGAATATTGCTTGGCAATCAAAAAGAATGAAATCTTGCATTTGCAACTACATGGATGAAACTGAAGTGTATTATGCTAAGCGAAATTAGTCAGAGAAATACAAACATCATATGACTTCACTCATATGAGGACTTTAAGATACAAAACAGATGAACATGAGGGAAGGGAAGCACATATGGGAAGGGCAGCAAATAATATAAAAACAGGGAGGGGGACAAAACATAAGAGACTCTTAAATATGGAGAACAAACAGAGGGTTGCTGGAGAGGTTGTGGGAGGAGGGATGGGCTAAATGGGTAAGGGCATTAAGGAATCTACTCCTGAAATCATTGTTGCACTATATGCTAACTAACATGGATGTAATTTAAAAAAAGAAATTTAAATTTAAAAAAAAGATAAAAAATTATACCTAACAACAGGCCCTTAAAATACATGAACTAAAATCTGTCACAATTGAAGAGAGAAATAAACAATTCAACAATGGTTGAAGATTTCAATAACCCACTTTCAATATGGAATGGTACAGCTAGAAGAAAATAAATAAGGAAACATAACAACACTTAAACAACACCACAAACAAATTAGATCTAAGAGATACCTACAAAGCACTTTACCCAACAACAGTATAATACATGTTCTTCTCAAGTGTGTATGGAATATTCTCCAGGATAAATATACTTTAGGCTATAAAACAAGCCTCAACAAATTTTAAAGGATAGAAATCATTCAAAGTATATTCTTCAATCACATGGAATGGAGTTTGAAATTTAAAAAAGAAGGAAATTTCAGAAAGTCACAGATATGTGGAAAGTAAACAGAACCCTAAATAACCAATAGATTTTTTATGCAATGAATTGTGTCCCTCAAAATTTATATATTGAAGACCTAGCCCCTAATATGAATGTATTTGGAGATAAAATCTTTAAGAATATACTTAAAGTTAAATAATGTCATAAGGATGGGGACATAATCTGATAGGACTTGTGTCTATTTAAGAAGAGGAAGAGATGCCAGAGATATCTTTATCTCCACATAAATACAGAGTAAAACCTATGTCTGTGATCCAGGAATATATATCTCACCAGAAACTAGCTCTGCTGGTACCATGATCTTGGACTTCTGGCCTTCAGATCTTGAGAAAATAAATGTTTGTTGCTTAAGCCATCTAGTCTGTCATATTTGTCTGTGGCAGCCTTAGCAGCTTAATACAGAACCAAAGAAGAAATACAAGGGAAATTAAAAAAACACTTTGATATAAATGGAAACAAAAACATAACATACCAAAATTTATTAAATTCAGCTAAATCATACTTACAGGAAAATTTATAGCTGAAAATTCCTATATTAAAAAAGAAGAAATATCTCAAATCCATATCATAATCTTCCACCTTGAGAAACTACAAGAAGAATAAACAAACCAAACACAAAACAATCTGAAGAAAGAAAATTACAAAAACTAGAATGGAGAAACATGAAACGAAAATAGAAAAATAATAGAGAAAATAAATGAAAACTGTTTTATTACAAAGATTTCTTTTAATTGACAATCCTTTAACTAGACTGACAAAAAAGGGGGTGGGGAAAGGAAAAGGAACAGGGTCAGGAGAGAGATTGGGGAAGAGGGGAGAGAGAGCATACCCAAATTACAAAAATCAGGAAAGACAGATGAAGAGTGGACATCACTACCAACCTTACAGAAAAGATACTATATTATCAATAGTATGCCCAAAAAAACAATGCAAATGAAATGAGCAAATTCCTAGAAAGACACAAACTATTAACACTGACTCAAGAAGAAATAAAATTTGGGGCGCCTGGGTGGCACAGTCGGTTAAGTGTCCGACTTCAGCCAGGTCACGATCTCGCGGTCCGTGAGTTCGAGCCCTGCGTCAGGCTCTGGGCTGATGGCTCGGAGCCTGGAGCCTGTTTCCGATTCTGTGTCTCCCTCTCTCTCTGCCCCTCCCCCGTTCATGCTCTGTCTCTCTCTGTCCCAAAAATAAATAAAAACGTTGAAAAAAAAATTAAAAAAAAAAGAAGAAATAAAATTTGAATAGGCCTAAAAGGAAAAGATGGAATTAGTAATCAAAAACCTTCCACCAAAAAGGCCCAGGCCTAGATGGATTTACTGGTGAATTTTACCAATCATTTAAAGACAAATTAACACCAATCCTTCATAAACTCATCCCCAAAAAAATAATAATAAAGAAGGGACAATTTCTAATTCATCCTATGAGGCCAAAATTACCCTGATACTAAAACCAGACAAAGACATCTGAAGAAGAGTAAAGGTCAATATTCTTTATGAATATAGGTGAAAAAAATCTTCAACAAAATACTAGCAAAACAAATCCAGAATTATATGAAAAGAATTATAATCACAACCATATAGTATTCATCTTAGGCATGCAACTTTGGTCTAACATGAAAATCATTCAATGTAATATATTATATTGATAGACTAAAGGATAAAATTTACATACCTATCTCAAAAGATGCATAAAGAGCGTTTGACAAAACCCATACTCTTTCATGATAAAACACTCAACAAATTAAGAATAGAAGGGAACTTCCTCAACCTGATCAAGAGCATATACAAAGATTTCATAGCTAATATGCTTATTTGTAAGAGATAATATATTTTCCCTAAGATTTGAAAGAAGACAAAGATTCTTATCCTCAGCATTTCTATTCAGCATTGTACTGGAATTTCTAGTCAGGGAAATTAGGCAAGCAAACTAAATAAAGGGCATTCAGATTGGAAGAAGAAAAACTATATTTGCACATCACATGATCTGTATATAGAAAAACTCTAAGGAATCCACAAGAAACTAAGAACTACTAAATGAATTCAGCAAGTTTTCAGCATAAAATATCAATATACACAAACCAATCGGGTTTCTATACATTAACAATGAATAATCAGAAAATAGAAAGGAGGAAACAATTCCATTTATAATAACATCAAAAAGAATTAAATACCTAGGAATAAATTTAATAAAACATGTGAAAGACTTGTTAACTGGAAAAAAAAAAAAAAACATTGTTGAAAGAAATTAAAGAAAGCCCAAATAAATAGAAAGACACTCTATGTTCATGGATCAGAAAGCATAATATTGTTAAGATTGTAATATTCTCCAAGATGATCTACAGATACAACGCTATCCCAATCAAAATTTCAGCTGTCTTTTTTGCATAAATTGAAAAGCATATCCTAAAATTCCTATGAAAATTCAAAGGAACTTGAGTTGTGAAAACAATCTTAGAAAATTTGGAAGATTTGCACTACCCAATTTCAATATTTACCTCAAAAGCAACACTGATCAATACAGGATACTACTAGCACAAAAATCGACATATAGATCAATAAAATAGAATTGAAAGCCCAGAAAGAAAACCCATATATGTATGGTCAATTTTCAACAAAAGTGCCAAGATGAGTTGATAGGGAAATAACAATTTTTTTAACAAATGATGATGTCCATATGCAAAATAATGTACTTGGACTCATTCTTTGTGGCATATACAAAAATTAACTCAAAGTGGATCATAGGTATAAGAGTAAATCATTAAAACTCTTGGAAGAAAACAAGAGAATATATCTTCATGACCTTGCATTAGTCTTCAAATGGCTTCCTAGATATGACTCCAAAAGCACAAGCAGCAAAACAAAAAAATAGATAAACTGATCTTCATCAAAATTAAAAACTTTTGTCTTTCAAAAGACACTAGCAAAAGAAAGGAAAATACAACCCACAAATTGTGAAAATATTTGCCAACCACATATCTGATAAAGGATTTGTATCCAGAATATATAAAGAACTCTTGCAAATCAACAATGAAAGGGCAAAAAAAACCCAAAATTTTATATTTTTCAATGTTTATTCACTTTTTTTCTGAACTGTCAGCACAGAGCCTGACGTGGGGCTTGAACTCACGAACCAAGAGATCATGACCTGAGCTGAAGTTGGATGCTTACCCGGCTGAGCCACCCAGGTGTCCCAAACCACATTTTTTTTAAATGCATAAGGAATTTGAATAGATATTTTTCCAAAAATATATACAAATGACCAAAAATAACATGCAAAGATGGTCAACATCTTAATCATTATGGAAATGCAAATCACTACCACGATGAGGTGTCATTTCATACCCTCTATGTTGGCTATAATTAAAAAGACATATAATAACAATGTTAGTGAGAATATAGAGAAAATGGAAATCTCATACATGCCTGCAGAACTGCAGCTGGTCCAGCCAATTTTGAAAAATGTTTGCAGTTCTTCAAAAAGATAAATATAGGGTTATGATATGACCCAGGAACTCCACTCTTAGACATATATCTAAGAGAAATAAAACCATACATCCACACAAAAACCTATATACAAATGTTTATAGCAGCATTATTCATAATACCAAAAAGCAGAAGTGGAAACATCCTAATGTTCATCAACTGAGGGATTAATAAACATGATGTGACATATCCATACAGTGGAATATTGTTCAACAATAAACAGGAATGCAGTACTAATACACAATATATACAGGAACCACGAAAGCATCATGCTCAGTGAAAGAACCAAACACAAAAGGCCACAAACTGTGTAAGTCCATTTACATAAAGTATCTAGAATAAGCAAATCCATAGAGACAGAAAGTGTGTTATTAGTCAACAGAGTTTGGTGGGGGGGAGTGGAGTATGGGGAGTAACTGCTAATGAATACAGGGCTTTGTTTGGGGATGTTGAAAATGTACTGGAACGAGAAAGTGGTGATTGTTGTGCAACTCTGTGAACATGCTAAAAACCACTTATTAGAAACATTTACTCTAAATTATCTGAAACGTTTAGTATAACTTCATCCTATTTTGAAAGAATGGTGTATCAATCAAGTAGGACTCCTAGTTGCAAGTAACAGAAAATCCAACATCAACTTGCCTAAGCAATAAAAGGGAATAGTGCTGAAAGAGTAACTTATTCCAACGGCTTTGGCAGACCTTGTTTTCTGCTCCCATGTGTTGGATTCATTCTTAACCCTTGTCAGCTACAGTCTCAAATCATCTCAGGTTCAAGTCTCTAGGGTAAACCTCCCTGCCTATCTCAAAAATCCTAACAAAATTCTCATTGACTGTGGCTGGGTCATATGTCCATCTCTAAACCAATCACTTTGTCAAAGAAATATATATTGGCCAGGTCTGTGTCATGTGTTTCATTCTTAAAGTGGGAAGGGGCCTTTCCAGAAGTTTAGTGTTTGAGAGAGGAAATACCCAATGCTGTTACCAAATGGAGAATGGATGAAACAGGTACTAAGAAGCCATACAACAACAAATATCTACCACCAACAATTAGGAAAAATTTGCCAAAATAGGCAGTCTGAAGGCAGCTTATAATCTTAGTACCATAAGTACTCCAAAACACATAGATTCTCTCAACTTTACCTCTTTATTCTTTGATTCCAAATCTGGTTTGAGTTACAATTTACATTCAATGCTTATATTCACTTTTATAATATGAAGGTTAACAGCACACAGATCAATGGAACAGAATAAAGAGTCCAGAAATAAACTCATGCTTATATGGTCAATTAATCTATAATAAAAGTGGCAAGAAAATACAATGGGGGAAAGACACTATCTTCAACAAATGGTGTCGGGAAAACTGGACAGCTACATGTAAAACAGTGCAACTAGACCACTTCCTTAAACCATCCACAAAAATAAACTCAAAATGATTTAAAGACCTGAATGTGAAACTCAAAACCTTAAAACCTCTAGAAGAAAAATATATGCAGTAAATTCTTTGACATCAGCCATAGCAACATTTTTTTAGATATGTCTCCTGAGCCAAGGCAAACAACAAAAAAAAAAAACTATTGGGACTACACAAAAATAAAAAGGTTTTGGACAACAAAGGAAACCATCAACAAAACAAAAAAGGCAACCTACTGAATTGGAGAAGATATTTGTAAATGATATATCTGACAAGGGATTAATCCAAAAGATATAAGTAACTTCTACAACTCAACACCAAAAAGAAACCAAATAATCTGATTTAAAAATGAACAGAAGGCCTGAATAGACATTTTTCCAAAGAAGACCTACAGGTGACCAGCAGACACATAAAAAGATGCTCAAAATCACTAATCATCATCAGGGAAATACAAATCAAAACCACAATGAAATACCATTACACCTGTCAGAATGGCTAAAATTAAAGACACAGCACCTGGGTGGCTCAGTAAGTGGCTGAGTGTCCAACCCTTGATTTCTGCTCAGGTCATGATCCCAGGGTCATGGGATCAAGCCCTGCATCAGACTCTGTGCTAAGTGTGGAGACTGCTTAAGAGTCTCTCTCTTTTTTCTTCCCTTTTCCCTCACTCATGCACTCTCTCTCTAAAACAAATTTTAAAAATAAAATAAAAAATAAAAACAAAAATACAAGAAATAGCAAGTGTTGGCAAATATGTGAGGAAAAGGGATCCTCATGCACTGTTGGTTGGGAATGTAAATTGGTAAAACCCCTGTAGAAAACAGTATGGAGGTTCCTAATAATTAAAAATAGAATTACCATATGATCCAGTAATTCCATTCTGAGTATTTACCCAAAGAAAACCAAAAGATTAATTCCAAAAGATGCATGCACCTCTATGTTTATTGCAGCATTATTTATAATAGACAAGATATGGATGCAACCCAACTGTCCATCTATAGATGAACAGATAATGAAGTTGTGGTATATGTATAATGAAATATTGCTCAACTATAAAAAAGAATTAAATCTTTCCATTTGCAACAACTTGGAGGAAGCTAGAGGGTATAATGCTAAGTGAAAAAAGTCTTTTGGAGAAAGACCAATACCATATGATTTCACTTATATGTGGAATTTAAGAAATAAACCCAACAAACAAAGGAAAAAAAAAAGAGACAAATTAAAAAAAAAAAAAAAAACAGACTCAAATACAGAGAACAAATTGATGTTACCAGAGGGGAAGTGGGTGGGGGGATGGGTGAAATAGGTGAATAGGATTAAGAGTACACTTATCTTGATGAGAACAGAGAAATGTATAGAATTGTTGAATCATTATAGTGCACACCTAAAACTAATACAGCACTGTATGTTAAATATAAAAAAATGAAGGTCAGTCTCCCATCATAACATTTTATTAGCCCACCCTCAAATGATTGAATGATTGCCCTCAAAATGATATGTCCACTTCCTAATCCCTGGATCCTCTGAATTTTACCTTACATGAAAAAAGTGTCTTTGTAGATACAATTAGGTGAAGGGTCCTGAGGTGAGATCATCTAAGATTACCTAGGTGGGCCCTAAATCTAATGATAGGTGTTTCCATAAAAGACAGAAGAGGGGCACCTGGGTGGCTCAGTTGGTGAAGCATCCAACTTCAGATGAGGTCATGATCTCATGGTTTGTGAGTTCAAGTCCCTCATCAGGCTCTGTGCTGACAGCTCAGAGCCTGGAGCCTGCTTTGGACTCTGTGTCTCCCTCTCTGTCTCTGCACCTCATCCACTCACATTCTGTTTCTGTCTCTCTCAAAAATAAATAGACATTTAAAAAAATACAGAAGACAAGAAGAGAGAGAGGAACATGTCACATGAAGACAGGGACAGAGATTGGAATAAGGCAGCCACAATGAGTGCTCACAGCCATCAGAGGCAGGAAGAGGTAAGGAACAGATTCCACCCTAGAGCCCTCGCAGCACTGCCTACATTGTGATTCCAGATGCCTGCATTCCGGAACTGTGAAAGAGAAAATTTCTGTTTTAAGTCATCAAGCTCATGGGTAATTTGTTGTGGCAGCACTAGAATATGAACACACTGTGATATAGACAGTAGATTTTGAAAAGATTAGGTCTATTTCACAAACTTTGATTTTTGAAGCATATAAAGAACACAACAGTGTTTTAATCAGGTGTCATATGGCTTTTCTTGATTCTCTCATGTCCTTTCTTATCTCTAAAAATTCCATTAAAAATTAAAATTTTTTAATTTCATTAAAAATTCCATTTCTTGATTCTCCCATGTCCTTTCTTATCTCTAAAACAAAACAAAAACCAAAATAGAAAATAAAAGGCTAGGGGGAAGAAACCTGCTAAACTTGGGTTAATGAGAAATTAAAGAAGGAAGATATACACTCATCTTTCAAGAACTTTGTGTGAGGAGAGAAGAAAACAACATCTATAGATACAAGGGTACTCAGGGTCGGAAGGATATTTTATTTCATTTTAATTTTTAGAATGGGGAAGAATCAAGCATACTTAAGACTTAATTAAAGAGAATAACAATTAGAGAAGGGTTGCATTACAGAACTTAGAGAGGGTGGCTAATATAGACATGTCTGTAAGGAGGCAGGTGGAGAGGAAGTGACTAGCATGGGGAGCCATATACATTTTGAATGAAAAGTTGCAGACCTTGTGCTTAAAACTAGAACAGTGGTCAAGATGGAGTAAAGAAATTTTGAAGAGGGAGATAAAATGCTGGCAAAGATGTGGAGCAACAGGAATCCTCATTCATTGCTGGTAGGAATGTAACATGGTATAACCACTTGGAAGTTTGGTAGTTTCTTACAAAACTAAGCATACTGTTAACATATGACTCCACAATCCTGTTCTTTGGTATTACCCAAGTGAGCTGAGGACTTAAGTTCACCCAAAAACCTACATGAGGATGGAGCAAAAGCAAGCTAACAGATATTGAGATTTTAGGTAAAGCATAAATACTACACTAAACTAAAAACAACATTCTCATAAATTCTTATTTTCAGATTTTTGAGATCAAGCAGCTGAGTTAGGTTAAATTCCCTTGGGTGATTTTATTTTCTGACAACCCATTCCCAATCTTTTATAAATCATAAAAGTACAGAATTTTAGAGTTGGAAGAATACTATATATTAAAGCTTTAAAACAATTACTCTCTCTAAAAAACAAAAACAATCACTGGAAAAAAAAAATCTGAGACAAAGTGGTTCCAAGCCATAGCAAGACTCAAGATGAGGTCTGGATGTGCAAGGCTGAAGCAGAGTGGAGACTGAAGTCATAAGAGTTAAAAGGATCCAGGCATTTTTAAGATTGGGAGGTAGCATAGCATAGTTTTTTGTTTTGTTTTTCATGGAATAAATTTAAGGGCACAAGCTAAAAACCAGGTTTCTAGCGTTCATATCCTAGCTCTGCCACTTAGAAGTTGTGTGATCTTGGATAAACTATTTAACATATTTATACATCTTTTTTCTCTTTTGTGAAATGGGACTAATAATAGCACTAACTTCCTATGGTTGTTTCAAAGACCAAATATTGGTAAATTCTTACTACAGCGCTTGGCATTTCACTATATTAAATTTTTATAAAAATAATAAGGTGATTGATTCTCTATCTTCTGAAGGAAGTTCAATGAGAAAATTTTATGCATAATCTTAATTCACTTATGCATTATTTTCTTCTTCACACCAAACTCTCAGAGAAACAAATCTGCCTTAGAACAGAGACTTAGCTCCCAAGGCAACATTAGAATGCAAGAACTTCCACTGCCCCCGCTCCTCCCTGCCCCAGTGCCTGACCATCCCCATCCCAGCTGGTCACCATCTCTCAGCATACCTAGCATTTTTCAAAGTCACTGTAGGACCAGAGAAGTATGATATCTCTGCAAAGCAGGATTCTGGTAGCCCCAGATCAGAGGCTTTGGGTCTCTTTTGGGCAGGGGGAAGGGCAGGCCAAAGCTGTGGGTTGTTCTGAGAGAAACTAGGGACATAGTGTCCCAGGACCCCTCTCACTTTGGGATTCTTACTAGCAGCTAACTCCAGCTCTAGAGTCAAACATGTAGATTCCATGGAGGGAGACCTCCCCATCTGGTCACAAAGCAACAAAACCATGGTATCTTGACCCATCACTGCTGAAGAGAAATCATGTCCAGTGCTTCTCACAGAATAACCTTCCTTGATATGCTCTTCAGAATCATCTCAAGGGCTTCTGTGGCCACATGCCAATAGTAGCATTGCCAGGATTTCAACTTAACAGCCCTCTGACTTAATAAGATGTCTTTGAAGCAGCTAAAAACAAAACAAAACAAACAAACAAAAAACACATAACAAGAAAGCATATGAAATAGACAGCTAAGGATACTTCCTGGGATAATTTACAGAGGTGGGAGGAGATTTGTAAGAAAGGACCAAACCCACCTGTGGGAGAACCTCAGAATTTGAGGCTGAACGTCTGCAGCCAAGTCACTATCACATACTGAGCACTTTTCTTAGGTAACCCAGTGGCAAATGGGACACAATTTCCAAAAGTATCAAAATGACTTTTATGAAAGAAATGAATAACTGGCTAAATTTGAGAAGTTTTAGTGGTGAGCAGGAAAAACAGTCTCAGAAAGTGGATGGCTATTCCTGCTACCTGTTCCTCCCCTTCCCTGCCCATCTGCACACAAAGGCACCTGCAAGAGATTACCTAGAGGGCCAGGCTTAGAGTCCGTGGGGATTCAGGCAGAATCCTTGCAATTACTTGCAAACCTGCTCTCTGAAGCAGGATAATTTTCATGAGCCAGAATAAATCCTTCCTGTGACAATGAGTAATTTTTATGGTCTTTCTGCAACCATCTAACTAATTGCACGTCTCACATTTTACAATTTCCCCTCCCCCATCAGTACAAGAGTAGTAGTTAGCAATGACCTTGGCCTCTTCTCCTCATAACCTATTCAAAATTGTTAGAAGGGAAAATATATATGGCTGGAGGCCATACCGCACAGCCACCCTCTTATCCCTTCCTTCTATTGTATTCCATTCCTATGTGGTTCAGTCAGTCAGTGGTAGTCAAGAGGCTGTGCAGCCTCTGAAGTGACTAGGCCATATTGGAGACACAGTTAGCCTTTCCCCCCTGTTGGCTGGCCTTTTAAAAATTTAATTCATAACTTTTATAAGTGGGCTGGGTTTGAAGGATATAGAAATTCACATACATGAGAGTGTGGGGGGGAAGATAGACCCATATACAAATCAGTCAGTCAATGAGATGAGGGCTTAACTCAGCTAGACCATGGGGCACAATTGGGTCCCTACTCTCCCACCTCCTCAAGAGAGGTGATATTTCAGCTGAGTCTTAAAGTTGAATAGAAATTCTCCAGGGAGAAAATCACATAAGAGTTCCAAGGAAGTGGGACATGTGGAATGGTTTACAATAGCTTGGCAAATTTGGGGTACTGCTGATACTACAAATACTATTGCCATCTGACAGGAAATTGGGGGGATAGCAAGAAAACTGATGAGGTTAGGAGTGGTTAGCAGAGGAAGTTTCCCAAAGACCTGGCAGCCATTGGGGGCAGGGTTTGGGGGGGGGGGGGGCTTTAACCTGGGGCAATGGGAGGACTTCAAAGGGTTTTGTTTGGTTTGGTTTTGTTTTGTTTTGTTTTTTAAACAATAGAGCAACATGGAGTTTTAGAAGATGGCTGCCTGCAGTGTGTGTGAGAAGAAGCCAGAGGGAGGCTGTTTCATGGATGGAGACAGAAAGCATAGAGAGAATAACTGAATCTCAGAGACATACAAGTGGGAGAATCAACAGAACTTAGTGACTGACTCATTTTGGTAGTGGACGGTGGAGGAGGTGGAGCACATCCATCTTGAGTGCTCAGATGGATGGTGTTCCGGTCATCAAGATAAAGAATAAAGAAAATTTGAAGAGGAAGACAAAATGCTGGCAAAGATGTGGAGCAACAGGAATCCTCATTCATTGCTGGTAGGAATGTAACATGGTATAACCACTTGGAAGTTTGGCAGTTTCTTACAAAACTAAGCATACTGTTAACATATGATTCCACAATCCTGTTCTTTGGTATTACCCAAGTGAGCTGAGAACTTAAGTTCACCCAAAAACCTACATGATGATGGAGCATAAGGCAAGCTAACAGGCCACAAACATCCCCCCACCAGGTGGGATATGTGTGACATTCCTCGGGCACTCCTGGCTGCCCAAGAACAAAGGAAAGGAGAAAACAAATGGTTAACTGGGAGAGATCACAGTCCTATAGGACCTGAGTCTCCATCTATTTACGAATATCTTAGTAAATCACAAGAAAAAGGCAATCTTATCAACAGCTTAATCTCGAGAAATCTATAGACTCCTTTTCCTAGAGGCGCAACATCACCCCTCCATAATGATGTGGAAAATAAAGGCAGAAGGAAATGGCAGATAGAACTCAATTTCCTTATAACCTGCAGCCCATTGACAAATTCTTTTTTTTTATTTTTTATTTTTATTTATTTTTTTATATGAAATTTATTGACAAATTGGTTTCCATACAACACCCAGTGCTCATCCCAAAAGGTGCCCTCCTCAATACCCCCCATTGACAAATTCTTGAGTAAAATGTTTCTCCTGGAACTCCCTACTGTCTTAATGCTAACGCTTTGCTGGAGGGAAAACAACCTTCACTCAACAATAGGTAGGCCTCCAGTATTCTGTGTCTACTTTAGCATATGAAAATCTCCCTGGCTTACAGAAATGGATAGATCATCTAGACGCAAGGTCAATAAAGAAACATGGGCCCTGAATGATACATTGAAAATCTCCCTGGAAACTTCCCCTGGACTTTACTTCTCCCAACTCCATAGTATTTAACCAGTCTCTCCTCATGGTCCTGGGCAGCTCTTCCTACCCACAGGTCCTGTCCCCATGCTTTAATAAAACCACCTTTTTGCATCAAAGACATCTTCAACAATTCTTTCTTGATCATTGGCTCCAGACTCCACGAATCCCACTGTCAGTCAAAAACTTCATCACTACACATATATGTTTACAGCAGCTTTATTTATTAGTGCCCAAACTTGAAAGCAACCAAGATGTTATTCAGTAGGTGAATGGATAAACAAACTGTGGCACATCCAGACCATGGAATAGTATTCAACAATAAAAGGGAATGAGCAATCAGCCATGAAAAGACATGGAAGAAACTTAAAGGCATATTTCTAAGTGAAAGAAGCCAATATAAAGAGGCTATTTACTATATGATTTCAGTTAAATGACATTCTGCAAAAGGCAAAACTATAGACACAGTAGAAAGATGAGTGGTTTTTGAGAGAGAAGGAGAAGGAGGGAGGCATGAATAGGTGGAGCACAGGGGAACTTTAGGGTAATTAAACTGTTCTGTATGATACAGTAGTGGTGGATACATGTCATTAAACACTTGTCCAAACCCAAATGTACACAACACAAAGAGAGGCCCTAATGCAAACTACTGACTTAGGTTAATAATATTTCAATAATGTATCCTAATGTTGTAACAACTGTACCACAGGAGTGCTAGTTGTTAGTAGTAGGGAAACCTGCAGGGGTATAGGAAGGTATTGAAAGGGCGGGCCTATCTTGTTCTGTGTCCTTCACCTTGACCACACCTCCTCCCCTTGAGTAACCTCCTGCTCACTCTTTCCAAATTTCCGGATCAAAACACACCCGGCAACCTGCTTAACAGGACTCCGAGCCTTCCCCAGCCAATCAGCTGAGGCCACAGCTGTTACCTCACCAACTGCCCCTAGGCCCCAATAAAACCTTTGTGCTTTTGAAACTCGCTCTCTCTCCCTGGTATCTCACCGCTGTGTCGGTGCTGGTAGGGGATTGAGCTCGAGCTAGCTCGAATAAAGGCTCTTTGCTTTTGCATCGGACTCGGCTCCCTGGTGGTCTTTGGGGGATCACGAATTCAGGGCATAACAGTATGAGAGAACTCTACTTTCTGCCCAATTTTTCTATAATATACCCCAAACTGCTAAAGTAAAGAAATAAGTCTAAATCTCTTTTTAAAACTCAAAAAACGGTTTTGTTTTTGTTTTTGATTTTTTTGTTGTTTTGATTTTTGTACTTCTGGCCACTTTCATATACACTTTTTTTCTACCCTTGTCTGAATAAATGAAGGCAGAGAACATCGTCAGGATTTAGCTTTCGAATCAGTAATAGTTGACAGCATATAAAGAGACTCTCTTGAGTAGTTGAAGACATGATATTGATAGGGAAAAATCTGTTATATGATGGCTGAGAGGACTGATAAGGGAATTTCAGTCCCTGCCTGAAGACTAACCTTCTGGGTTCTTCTTCCCACCCTTCTTGCCTCAGGTGTCAAATTACTCCTAATGAGGAATGCGGAAGTAACAGACTATAAATTGTCCCCTCTGTTGATGCTCTGGGCTCAGACCTCTGGAGAATGATCTCCTCTGAGCCCACCAGTGTAAAATAAACCTCCTGCCTTCCAAGATCTTTGAGTGCCACTTGGTTCTTCTGCCGGGTGATCCCAGACCAGTTTCTGCAACGATATCTGACCCTATGAGGTTATGCTGCAGTGGAAGAGAGAAGAGTCGTAGAGAAGTATAGAATATGACAGTTGGAAGGAACCTTTTACCAATGTTCCATCTTAAAAAGAGTAATTGAGAGAGAAAAATTATTTTCCTACTGTTAACTCATTTTAAAAAATTCATTCAGTATGTATTTATTAAACTCTTTAATGTACAAGCTTGTATTTGGTGTTGGAAATGCATGAGAAGCAACGACTAATATCAAGGTCCTTGCAGCCCAGTGGAGGAAGAGATCAGTAATCAGAAAGTTACAAAGCAATATAATAACTGCTGTAACATAGGTACACACTACATGCAATAAGAGCAGACCCAATGTTGGGTGTGGTCTCCGTCCTCGCGGACCAAACTGCAAGAGAATTTGACAACAATATCTGCCAAAGTGAAGCCAGACTACTCGCATTTCCCTTTACTCCTTATCTTGAGCATGAAGAGCTTTTTAGGCATCATCCTGGTGGTTAGTTGGGAGACCAAACTGGATCTTTTGAGAACTGTGAAGGTAAATGGGAAGGGCTACCTGAGGTGGGTTTTCTACTTGTCAAACTGATGCCGAGGGATCTTTCCATACAGCCCATGAAAATACATCCTACCACTTGTTCCTTGTACGTAGTCCTGATCCATGTACGTAGCTTCAGGAGATTTTTCTCAAATCTCCTGAATTTTCTCAAATCCAGTTTTCTTTTCTGGACTCCTTCTACCATTCACCATGGCAACAAGAATCCTTTCCCTGTAGGATTTGTCACCTTTTCCACTAGGAAAATGAATGTGCTTACCTGCCATTTATTTGGTCTCATCTTCTCAAGCCCTTACTGATTTGTCACATTGTCCTCTATAAGCCCCACAAATATACCTCCATCACACTTCAGAAGGCAAAGCAATTTTATCTACTTTTGTGCCTGGCTTAAAAAAAATCTTGAAAATCAGATACTTTATATCAAGTGACAGGCAACAACTAGAAATTTGAAACCCAGTAAAAAGTCCTTCTTTTGATGAAAAATCTCTTCCATATGTTTGGAAACCAAGCTCTCATATTAATTGAATATACTGAACACACACAAAGCAAAACAATTTTTTAAGATCTTCCCTTTACAGTGCTGGGTTCAAAGGTTTTGGTTTCCAAATGTTTCTGACAAGATTTTGACTGTTTTTTAGATGTTTTATGTGCCCCTTGCTCAAGCTGGCTCAACTTTTTAGGCCAACCAACCCAGCTCTCTGATTCGCTTAATGTCGTTTCACATTTCAAATGTTTTCCACATCACCATGTCACAGGAAACTATAAAACCATTCAGGAGGGTGAATGATGTGTGGCTAAGATTTGGAGTTAAGGTGGAATCACAGATTTAGTGGGTAGATGCCTGGACAGAAAAAAAAAAAAAAACTGGATCTTTCATCCAGTCCTGCCACTGGCCAATTATGTGGCCCCGACAGATAAGAAATACCTGATTTTCAATATTCTTTTAGCTTTTCACCACTCTGGACTTTCTCTGTCTTCCTGCTTAAATAATGGGGAGCAAAAGTCTTGTATCATTGTCTGAAATAAAAGAAATCAAAGGAATTGAAACATCAAGAAGAAAAAAATGTGTTCCACAAAGGTCCCATGTGCCAATATCCAAAAAGTTCCTCTGGCTCTCTGCATAGTCAGTAGGGCAGATAAATGAGTTAGTATTACATGGTGAAAATAAAGATTTATTTTTTAATGTTTATTTATTTTGAGAGAAAGAGAAAGCACATGCAAGCAGGGGAGGGGCAGAGAGAGAGGGAGAGACAGAATCCCAAGTAGGCTCCATACTGTCAACACAGAGCCCAAGGTGGGGCTCGATCTCACAACTGTGAGACCATGACCTGAGCCAAAATCAAGATGTGGGATGCTTAACCAACTGATCCACCCAGGCACCCTAAGATTTATCTTTATGAGGAGAAACATTTTGAAAATATATACCAAGGGAAATATAGGGAGTAATTAAACATTGATATGTGTGGTCATGATTATGAATGCTTTCAAATTATCTTCCAGTTTTCCTGAACAGTCTCCTGTCTGGCTTTTCCCCACCCCCAGCCATGCCCATCTCCATCTCCCTGTCTCCAGTCATGCCAAATTACCTGGTGCTGGTAAGAACACGGGTCTTTATACACCTACTTCCTCTTCCATGCCTGAAATGTCCAGCCTTATCTACTCCACTTGACACATTCCTCATAATCTTTCTGGATTCCATGTAAAACTATCTTCTTTGTGTAACCCACCTGACCACCACCAAGAGTTAATGGCCTCCTCTCCCCAAGCCTCCATAATCCTTAGAAGTCTCCTCTTAGAAGTCATCTCTTACTCCAATGCCTCACATGCTGCCTGGCACTTAATTTCCCAGATATTGAAGTCAGGCAGTGGTGTGATAGAGCCAACTTGTACTGACAGCTTGAATCAGCTTGTGAGGCCCAGTTGTTAAATTTTTAGGAATTTTGTCAGCCAATATTGAAAGTTACATTATATAAGCTTACAGTTCAGTGTATTCAAAACAAAAGTTGTAAACGCTCAAAAGTCTTCACTTTCTAATTATGTTATGCCGTTTTCTTGTTATCTGTGCACCTGAGGTTATATCTGAATAAAGTATGATGGAAACACTATATAATAAGGTGCTGCTGCACATCTCCCAACATCATATTATGTAAAGTCACATTGGTGGCTTGAAACTGGCCATGGCTAGACTATTTACACAACAGAAATTGGCAAATGCTACATATCAAGGCTTGGTTTATTGCTTTTTGGTTGTCTAGACTCAGCAAAGTGATGGAGAAAATGTAAATAACACACACTAAATTAGGAGTGTTTGTAATCATTACATTGTGAATAACACACACACACACACACACACACACACACACACACACACACCGAGCATTTGAAAACTATTATACAATTCAGCAAAGAAGTCTCTCATGCCATTGATGAGCAAGTGAAATGCGACATATACCTTTGTTGTTTCCTGTTCATTTTATTCATTAAAGTGTCAACAGTATTCATGTCAGAACAATGCTTGTTTGTTAATTGTGATCATAGGGTGGCTATAGATAAAAAAGTTTGACAAGCTTCAATGAAAACATTTTGTAGAATGTAATTCACTACATAGAACTGACAATAAAGAGTACTATATATTTTATTATTTGTAAATTGTATGCTACACATTCTATGCATGCACTTATTCTCTCACCCTACCCCACCACCCCACAACTAGAGAGCCTATTGTTAAACATCTACCAGCACACCATGGATTCAGAGAAGAGAGACATCAGAGAAGACTCAAGTAGTCAGAGAGGGAGGTAAAAGTAGAGAAGTAGCACAATATTCCCATCAGGAAGAGCAGCAGGAGCAAACATGCAGAGGTGGGAAAGCTCTGATCTGTGCAGGACACAGTGAGTTGGAGGCTACTGAGACAGAGGTGGTGGCTGGGAGCTGCTGTACTGGCTGGGAAGGGACCAGTTCCGGAAGTCAATGCAAATGAGGCAGAGAAGCCAGATTTGATTTAGCAGACAATAGGGAGTCACCTCTGACTCTTTAGAAGGGAGCGATGAGAAGTAAGCAGTGATTTAGGAGGATTAATAGGGCCACAGTGTTCAGGACGGATTGGAAGAGGAAGAGACTGGCCCAGTCCCTCCGGAAAGCAGAACAGAGACTGTGAAGGAATTCAGGACTGGAGAGATGAGGTAATGCGGCACTTTGCCTCTGTTCTCCATCCACTTCTCTCTTCCTTTCCCTCTGCCAAGCTCAGCCACATCCCCCTCCCTCAAGCTTCCCCTCCAACAGCTCTTTTCTCTGGGGTCTATGATTAATTCTCTCTTAAAAGTATCTGGTGATAGATCCAAGGGGCATTTCATAAATTCTGCCTCATTATGTGAAGCCTAGTTTAAAAACTTCCTTCTGTCTAGATCAATTATGAAATAATAAAATCTGACCTGAACCTAAGCCTGCATCTTTTCTTTCTCTGAGAAAGGGATTCAGCCATGCTCAAAAAGTCCTAAGAACGAGAGAATTTGACTCTGCGGTTATAGGAGCCCAAGCAGTAAGTAGCTAAATCAGTATTATTAAATGCTCTTCAAAATCAGATACCTAGATGTTTTTCTCTATCCATACTCCGTATTTGTGTGTCTTGCTCTCACATACATTCACACACTGACCCACAAGCACAGATTACTAGTGTTTAGCAATGCAAATTGGCTGCAGATAGTTGCCATTCCTATTAGCCTGGGCTACTGAGAAGGAGGAATGTGCAAAAATGGTGATAAAACAAAACAAAACAAAATCCACCATATGCAATCTTTTCAAGGATGCTGGTTGCTTTTAAGTACACTGTATGGCACGTAAATCATGGTCTTGATCAGGAGTCATATAATCCCATCTATCATGACACCTGAGGTGAAAACAATGTCTGGCTAATAATTCCCAGCATGGTGCCATATTGGGTCAAACACTGATGTAATGATCTTTGGGTCATGAGGTTGGAGTGGCAGTGACGGTGCCATTGTGACACCCACAGCTCTTTGATTTGATGGTTTGTTATCTCAATGTTGACCTGTCCCTATTTGCCAATGTCATAGTTGAGAAGATGCAGAAAAGATGCTCTAACTGCAGTTATAGTCATATCTATATTTTTCCTTTATAAATATAAACTATTACAAAAAATTATATGTCACGGATTTTTTCCCACATTTTCTTGTCTTTCTAGACGTTACTAGCATAGGCCCTTGAACACATTCTTATGCATGTGCACACACACAAGATATTTCTATCCAGCCTTCAAAATGCCAGCCCCATAATCATGTCTACCCAAATTTCTTGGACACTTATAACTGCTGCTTTCTTTTTTTTTTTTTTTTTTTTTTTTTTTTCAACGTTTTATTTTATTTTTGGGACAGAGAGAGACAGAGCATGAACGGGGGAGGGGCAGAGAGAGAGGGAGACACAGAATCAGAAACAGGCTCCAGGCTCTGAGCCATCAGCCCAGAGCCCGATGCGGGGCTCGAACTCACGGACCGCGAGATCGTGACCTGGCTGAAGTCGGACGCTTAACCGACTGCGCCACCCAGGCGCCCCTAACTGCTGCTTTCTTACACCATTCTTCCTATTTCCCTGATGACAACCCAAATAACCTTGGCTCCCTAATTTTTCTCCCTACCAAAGACAAAAATAAAAAGTCATGAATACCAGAAATCTCTAGGAGCTAAGTCAGCTTATTCTCATGGGTGACTTCCGTGCTGGGCCCTGTCTGACATCTAACACTCGGTTCATGGTAAGTGTAAGGCATGCTGGTGCTACACTTAGTAAATGAAGATCTGTCAATCCATAGTGATCAGTCAGCCCTTTTTTTGCACTGACCTAAGCACTTGGAAGAATCAAAGAGTATAAGGGCTGTTGTCTGCTTTCAGGGGGAAAGAACTAATGTGCAAAACCACTTAAGAATACTTCAGTCCCAAGGTGCCTGGGTGGCTCAGTCAGTTGAACCTCCAACTCTTGATTTTGGCTCAGGTCATGATTCCAGTATTGAGTGATTGAGCCCCATGTTGGGCTCTGCACTGGGCATGGGGTCTGCTTAAGATTCTCTCTCTCTCTCTCTCTCTCTCTCTCTCTCTGCTCTTCTCCTATTCATGCTCTCTTGATCTCTCTCTCTCTAAAGAAAGAAAAAAAAAGAGTATTTCAGTGCCAAATTGGGTGTTAATAGCTACAAAGAGATGGGTCAGTATTGTCAACAAGTGAGAGATCCAGAGTCAGAAAATGTGGACTCTTTCAACCCTTTCCCTTGTCCCGTGCAATACACAGACTGCCCCCAGACACTCTCTCTTTCACAACCTAATCCAGTTCACTCCTTTTTCCATAGGATTCCCTGAGTTGGTATTCAATAAAGTTCAACATTAATGTGGAAACAAAGATACTAGAATCGTATTTCACAAGTAACAGAGTACAAGCTATTCTGAGTGTCCATATCCACAACTCCATCCATTAGGGTTGTGTATCTACTCTAACTAGATGAGCAAATTGAGTACACAGGATCCTGACTGCCAACAAGGGTCTAAATCTGAAGCACGGGAATTTGATTAGGTTGTCCAGCCTTGGGTTGAGTTGTTGGTTTATTTATTTTAATTTACTTTCACAAAGTCCTATGCTTCTTTGAATTTGTGACACAAATGTCTTGTGAAAACAACCATCTCTCTGTAGTTCTTTAATAGCAAAGATTCTCATCAATAAACCTTTAGAGTCCAAGGAGTATGTGAGGTTAGAAAGTTCATTTATTTGTTTCCTCTGCCTCTAGATTCATACTATTAAAAACAAAAGCCTACATTCTCTCTATTTTCTTTTTTTTTATTAAGGTTTTTAATTCCAGTTTAGCTAACATACAGTGTTATATTAATTTCAGGTGTACAATATTCTATACATTACTTAGTGCTCATCATGATAAGTTTGAACTTTAATCACCCATCCCCCACTCACCTCCTCTCTGCTAACCATCAGTTTGCTCTCTCAATTCTTTTAGAGTCTGTCATTGCTTAGTGTTGAGAAGTAGTCCCTTGTGGCTCATCTGTATTTTGCATACTATGGATCAAGCTCATTTTCTTTTTCCTTTTTTAAAAGGAGACTTTTTTTCATTCATTTGCATCCATTCGACAAACATTTACTAAATACCAACTCTGTGCCAGCACTGTCTTACACATATCTCCAGGCATCCTGTTGTATGTAATTCAACAAAAGAGATTAAGTCCCTCCTGGTGCCCAGGAACTGGAGAAAAGATGAAGAGGAGATATAGTCCCTAGTTTCCCCTATGTAAGCATACATCTTACAGAGGAAGATCACCCAACTCCTTAGTTGTGTGTGTACGTGCATCACACAAGCTCTGTTAACTAGTAAATGAACACAACTACAAGAAAACAACATGAACAAACTTCATTTACTGAGTCGTTACTTTTTCTTCAGGTACTCTGAGACAGAGCTTTCAGAAATTTGAAAGATATGATTTTCCTTATCTAATATTTAAAGATTTATTTATTTTATGTTTTTTTTTTTATTTTGAGAGAGAGAGAGAGCAGGGGAGGGGCAGAAAGAGAGAATCCCAAGCAGACTCCACACAATCAGCATGGGGGCCTGACACAAGTCTCAATCTCACAAACTGTGAAATCATGACATGGGCCAAGGTCAAGAGTTGGACGTTTAACCAACTGAGCCATCCAGGACCTCCCCCGCTTAGGTACTACTTAAGAAGTCATACATCCTCCTCATGTATACTTTCAATCTTCACATCATGTAGAGGCCACTGACTGTGCCAGGGAGATCTCTGTACTCCCTCCATCCTATAGACATTTTTTATTAGTTGGGAGGCATACCCCCAGGAGAGCCTGCAGATGCATCAACAGCTCCAAGTGTTGGCCCCATCCAAGGCCAGGCCAAGTTTAGGCAGGAACATTTCATCACTTCAAAAGTTTTACCATTTGCCACAAAATATGGTAGAGAAAAATGCGGAGATATCATCCTAGCTGTACCAGGAACGGTAAGATGCTGTCCCTCTGCCTCAAATCACAGCTCTGACTATGGCCATATGTGACTTTCATAAAAGAATTTGTAGAAGAAAATAAGGAAAGAAAATGTGATGAACCAAGAGCACAGCCTGATGAAGACATGTACTCCCCGGTTAGATACTCAAAGAGAACAACTAAATCACCAGGTCAGGCTAATATGAAGGCAAAGGTGGCATGCTATCTCCACATAATTACCACCTCCACATTTTGTCAAGGAGTTTTATAAACAGCACAGGAAAGTGCACACAGTAATCCATGACCCCTAAATGATCACCCCTCATGCTCTATACTACTTCATTGAAGGATGCCCATCCTGCTTGGCCTGACAACTTGTACAGTCACAATTTTGAATGTGTATCATGTGCCAAGTATTTTGCATACAGTATTCCTTTTTTTAATGCTTTTTATTTATTTATTTTGACAAACAGGAAGAGTGCAAGCAGGGGAAGGACAGAGAGAGAGGAAGAACCCCAAGCAGGATCCATGCTGTCAGCACAAAGCTTGATGCAAGGTTTGAACTCACAAACCAGGAGATTATGACCTGAGCCAAAATCAAGAGTCAAATGCTTAACTGACTGAGCCACCCAGACATTCCATTGCATACTGCATTCCTAACCACACCACAGTTCTGCAAATTAAGTGTAACTATTCTTTTTTAAAATTTTTAAATGTTTATTTATTGTTGAGACAGAGAGCAAGAGAGAGAGAGAGAGAGAGAGAGAGAGAGAGAGAGAGAGAGAGCAAGCTGGGGAGGGGCAGAGAGGGAGGGAGACACAGAATTCAAAGCAGGCTCCAGGCTCTGAGCTGTCAGCATAGAGACCGATGCAGGGCTTGAACTCACAAACTGTGAGATCATGACCTGAGCCAAAGTTGGACGCTTAACTGACTGAGCCACCCAGACACCCCGGTACTTTTCCTACTTGAGACACAGAGGTGACTACTCTCATGACCAGAGAATAGATTGAGTCTTAGAGAGACTCAGGGTCCCACAGCTGATCTGACAGGCTGCAGAGCCTTTGTTCTTTTGGTCATGCCATGCTGCCTCTGGTGATGTCTCTGGCACTTGACTTAGGGAACAAATATATTAAAATTCAGCAGAAATTTACTATCAGCAGTCAAACAAGTAAAAAGACACAACCTCAAGCTAAAAACTTCAAAAGGTGGAACCCAAGGATAAAAATAGGGAATTCCTGGCATCCTCTCACCCCTGAAACAGAGCTACTGAATTGACAAAATACTGAAAATCTTATTAGACCTCTTGAATAAGGAGAGGTGGATGAAGTGGAAATGTTTACCTTTCTCTTGCTGGGTGGGAGTAAATAGGGCATGAAAGAGAGGGGGGTGATACAGTAATAAACCTACATTGGCCCTCCCTGTTGGAAGCTATGCTCTTGGGACCTGTTCTGAATGTGGGGGGGTGGGCGCCATCTCAGGACAGGAGAAGACACAGCCATCCAGGGAACACATTGTGGTATAAGACGTTAAAGAAATGGGCATAGCTCCAGCTGACTCTTAGCTCTGACTCTCATACAGAGAAGTGGATGGAATGCAATTCTCAACCTCTCAGACCTAGATAAACAGCGAAGACACACAGCTCTCATACACAGAAGGGAAAGGAGCTAAGCCAAGACCCCCTACAGATATCAGAGCAATTAGAATCAGAACAGGTATCAGAGCAAACCACTCACTCACGTAAAGCGTTGTGTGAAAACTACAAAAATAAGAACACAAAATTTGGAAGAAGAGATCTCAGTGTGGAAGAAACATAATTCAAGGGACAGAATCAAAGTGCTAATGCTTCATACTCTAGAAAAATGTAATAAGAACCCAAACCAAGTTTTTAAAAATAGCTTAAAAACCAAATAAGAAAATAAGTGAAATAAGATGTTGGCAGATCTAAGAGAAAACTTTGAGGTAAAAATAATACTATTCAAGAACTAAATAAAAAAATGAATGAATAAATAAATAAATAAATAAATAAATAAGAAACAGTGAGGAAAAGGACAGTTGTAGTTGAAAGCCAAAGGATTTTTTTTCAATATATGAAATTTATTGTCAAATTGGTTTCCATACAACACCCAGTGCTCATCCCAAAAGGTGCCCTCCTCAATACCCATCACCCACCCTCCCCTCCCTCCCACCCCCCATCAACCCTCAGTCTGTTCTCAGTTTTTAAGAGTCTCTTATGCTTTGGCTCTCTCCCACTCTAACCTCTTTTTTTTTTCCCTTCCCCTCCCCCATGGGTTTCTGTTAAGTTTCTCAGGATCCACATAAGAGTGAAAACATATGGTATCTGTCTTTTCTCTGTATCGCTTATTTCACTTAGCATAACACTCTTCAGTTCCATCCACGTTGCTACAAAGGGCCATATTTCATTCTTTCTCATTGCCACGTAGTACTCCATTGTGTATATAAACCACAATTTCTTTATCCATTCAGAAAGCCAAAGGATTAACATAGAGAAAAGACTCAAGACAATCTTAGCAAATGCAGAAAAAATTATAATGTGAGAAAATCAATTGGAATATAATAGAGAAGAAAGGAAAGACAATTCAACATATGGATAACTTAGGCAACTGGTTTCCCTAAAGTTGAGAACACAACAAAAAGGCCAGGATAAGATGACATATAAAATGGGGGATATTTTCCCTAAATGACAGAATTTAATATCTGGTTTATTTGAACCTTCTATGGAACATGGCACAGTGGTTTAACATGAAAACAACCATGTAACTAGATGAAGATTATAAGAAGAAGTTTCAGTGGCAGATAATTGCAGGCAAGGCTCTACTCAGCAACCCCAAAGCCCCAAGCCATCCTCATTGGAAGCTCTGTGTGAAGCTGTGTTTAAACAGGCAGACCAGAGACAGGGACAAAACCAGGGCTTAAATCTCAACTTAAATCTCACAATAAGAGAGATGCAGAGGATCTGGGCTACCCAGAGCTTCACAGTGCAATGGAATTTTATCACTCAGTCATGAGTGACAATAAACCCAAACCAAACTGGCTGCACTGAAAGTATGAATGTATCGGCTCACACAATTAAAACCCTGGGGGATGTTGACTTCAGGTGCAATTGGCTCCAGGACCTCAAACCATGTCTTTATCTCTCAGCTCTGCTTTCTTCTGTGTAGGCTCCATTCTTAGGCAAACGTTCCCCTCATGGTAGAGGTAGGAAGGTTGTCTGCTGGTAGTACAGGCTTCCATCTACAGAAACAAGTCCATGAGAAAGATAAATACTTATTTCTGGTTGTTTCATCAAGAACTAGGTCTCTTTAGATATTATTGGATCATGTGTCCAGTGCTGAACAAAGCCCTGTGCCCTTGAGGGTTTAATACCCTAATTATCTCTACCTGAAGCAGGTAGGGTTTGCTCTAATCATTATATATAAGAGTGGGGGAAAGGTGTTACCTAAAGAAAACTGAGGGGTTAAAAGAGGAGAAAACAGATGTTAGGGAAGCAAAAATAACATAGGTCGACTATACTTAGGAATAGAACCCATATGCACACTTATGGATATCTACCTTCTCATGCAGTTAAAACAATAACAAGTAAAGAAGTGCACATTAATATGATACAAAGCAATGACCCAAAGCATAAGAGACAAGGTAGAAAAGGACCATCATTCCAGTGGAAAGACTATAACCCTGGAAGTTTCCATATGTCCACCACCTATGAACAAGCCATGCCTCTTTTGTCACAAGAGTGTTGCAGTGGGCATAATACTAACAGAATGAACTAGAAACAGTTTCTTTGTTTTAAAAGCTCCCCCTGTAAGATAGGCAGAATGTGGAAGATCACATATTGAGGAATGGAGAGCAGATTTAAAGACAGGGAGCTAATATGAGAATGGACATTCAGGGGACATTGAAGCATTCATTCCATAAGTATTCATGTTGCGCCTGCTGAGTGCCAGGCAGACCTCCATGCCCTGGGGATATGGTCAGCTTTTCCAAAACTCTATCTTACAGAGGAAGACCCTGAAGCCCAGAGCAGAAAAGGAACATAACTAAGTCAGGGAACTGACAGTGGCTATCATCAGAGTGTCCACACTCTGGAGCTGTGAAAAGAACATGAACTTGGGTTCAATAGACCTAGGTTCCAATCCTGGTTCTGTCATCAACTGACTGCAATGAGCCCACCCACCTCCACCTTCTCCAGATCACATGTTTTATGGCTGCCTCAAGGAGTGAATCAGGTGAGCCGTGTTGCCTCTGTAGACATCTGCTTTGTGAGCTCAGGAATATTTCACGGAGATGTTTCCCTAGATAGGTTTATGACTGGCCTTGGCTCAGTGCCTTGAAAACACTCATCATGTGATGAAACAAGAATGTCATCCCGCTGACTATCAATAAACCAACATCGGCATTCCCACCCCCACCCAACACCATCCCCCATGCATTCTCCCTCCCCTTCAGCCCACTCTCTCCCCACATCCCAAAGATATCCAAATCATCTCATTAGGAGGTGACATCCAACAGGATTAGTTGCTCCTGATCCAAAGAGTGGCCAGAACTCGTCCTTACAGACACCTTTATGTTTTGTGTTAAAAGCTGGAATTTGGAAATGAGCAAAAGCCATGTCTGAAGGGAAAATAGGGAGTATGTTTGAATTCAGGCCAGAACACCCAGGAAGTGGCCATCAGAGGATTATAACAGATCCTAGAACAATAAGATCTCCAAAGTTCTTGCCTGAAAAAGCATATAAAAGACTTGAAACAACCTGCAGTCTGGATTCCCACCTGGGTGACCAATCCTGGGCTGTCCCTGCCTAGGGGATGAGTGGGTTTCCCTGAAGAGGTTGCATGTGGGCCTGAATTTCTAGAATGCAGGGTGAAGGGGATGCCACTATGCTTAAATCTAACCATTGTCCTGAGGGGCACTGGGGAGGTGCAAAGTGGTTCAGTGAGGTTTTGTAGTACTTTCTCAACTCCGTAAAAATCATACCATTTTCCCACCTACTTGCCTATCACCTTGTCCAGGACACAGGTTTTTCAAGGGGTCGAGAAAAATATGATTTCTGAAGAAGCAGGGAAGCATATAAAGAGGATAAAGCAGGAAATGGGTGAAGGGAGTCAAAAGGAACCAACTTCCAGTTATAAAATACATAATCTTGGGATGCACTGTCCAGCATGGTGACTATAGTTAATAATACTGTATTGTATATTTCAAAGTTGCTAAGAGAGTAAATCTGAAAAGTTCTCAACACAAGAAAAAAATTCATAACTATGCATAATATGTGTGGTCATGAATGTCAACTAAGCTTATTGTGGTGATCATTTCATGATATATACAAATATCAAATCATATCGTACATCTGAGACTAAATATAATGCCATCCATCAATTATATCTCAATTAAAAAATAAAAATAAGTAAGCATGGGGAGCTCTTAGAAAATCATTATATACAAATATTGCTGTTAAACTACATGCTGTTAATGTGATAATCACTAGCGATTTCTATCTTCTTACTGGGTAATAAAGAATATCACTGTACATCTATATCAATCTGTCTTTTCTACATCTATATTTATTAAGTAGAATAATCAAATGTATTCCTACCTTATCTTTTCTACTAGCAGAGATACTCTGTGAACATAAAAGCAATAAAATTACACTTTTATGATGTTTATTTGTTTTTGAGAGAGAGAGAGTTGGGGGAGGGGGGAGTGGGAGCAGGGGAAGGGCAGAGAGAGAGGGAGACAGAATCCAAAGCAGGCTCCAGGCTCTGAGCTGTCAGCACAGAACCCGATGCTGGGCTCAAACTCATGAAAAGTGAGATCATGACCTGAGCCAAAGTTGGACGCTTAACCAACTGAGCCACCCAGGTGCCCCTAAAATTACATTTCTTAAAAAAACAAAAACAAACAAACAAACAAACAAATACAGCATAAAGCACATTTGGGCCCAGGAAGGAAAAAAAGCAACTATTTCTTGGGGGACCCAATGAAATGTTAAGTTAGCAACAGAGGCTGAGGGAATGATGAAGTAGGAGATGCCAAGACCATTAAATTACCAATACTGTTCTGAACCACAGGCTCTTAAACCACACTGTCTCCTAACAGAGCAAATGGGTATCCTGTACTTCATAACCCATCCTTAAAAACAAAAACAAAAACAAAAACAAAAACCTGACACAAAAAGCCAACAGAGTGGTGTGAAACAGATTCTGAACTGAGAATTGAGGGAGGAAGGCTGGACACCAGCTCCCTCACTCTGTCTCCAACTGGGAGGGACACCGGGCAACTTATTTTACTTCCCACTGTGCTGATCTGTAACTTTGGGATGATAATACAACTTCACGTGAAGACCATTTGAAGCAAATACCATGATAGATTTGAGAGAAGTCTTTCTTAATAGCAAAACACTGTCCAAGTTTCAGTCATTGTTATTTCCCATCCACTTGCCATCTGCTGGCATCCTGTTGATACAACAGTGCAATTATGGTCTATCCTCCATTTGGACTGTGCGCTTTTTGAAGGGGAGGGGGCTTGTATTTCTTTTGCGTAACTGGTGCGCTGTGAAAGTTTTTGAGTGATCCAATGGAGAAGTCACAGTTCCTGGCCTCTGCCTGTCATCCCCAGGACCTGGGAGCACTGTTCCGTGTGTGTGTGTGTGTGTGTGTGTGTGTGTGTGTGAGACCACAGACCCTGCTGCTCTGGATCAGCCTTAATGCTGACCAATTGGACAGGGCTGTGCTGGGCTAGAGTCGAGCAGAATGTCTTTGCTCTGACTGTCCATCTGTTCTGCCACTGAAGCCAGCACTAAACTTAGCTGTAGTGACTCATGAACACAGGGCTGTCCCAGGCCTCACAAGTCATCTCAACAAGCTGCAGTCAACACATCCCTCCCCCTCTCCCTATCCCTATTATCCCTGGGGAAATATGGCCTGCTCAGCCTTCACCAAGCTTGCTGGGCCAGTCCCTGGGATACAAGGCTGAGATAAGAGCTTACAAAGGCAGCAGCCCCGTGTGAACACCCTCCCTTCCCAATTCATGGTACCAACATCAGAGGTTCTTTCAGAAGTCATTAAGCAAATCCTCAGTGGTTCCCTGGGGAATCATTTCTTATGGGAATGGTGGTGTTGATTCTGTCATAGGAAGACAAAGGAGAGGGACAACATGTGGAGCATGATGTCAATACTTAGTAAGAGCTGTTCATTTGTTCTGCATTTCAGTTCTGCATTCAGTGCCTCTTCTCAGAGCTCCTTAGCATCTGCAGGATTTCAGGACAAAATCCCAAACAAAGAGGCCATGACTGCTCACATGGGCAGCAGAGAAGTCTGGCTGCTGACTTTGCTTTGGTTCATTAGGCAGTGAACTGGCACTTTCACCCCTTCCTATATGTATGTGAGGCACACAAACAGGGGCAGAGGGAGTGGTCTGCCCTGGGCATAAGCACTAAGGGCATGTATTTTGGGCAGAAGGTTTAAAACAATAATAATAATAAAATAGGTTAAAAGTTGATGTGTAGGGAGCCTGGGTGGCTCAGTGGGTTAAGCCTCTGACTTGTGCTCAGGTCTTAATCTCACATTTTGTGGTTTCAAGCCCCATGTAGGGCTCTGTGCTAACAGCTCAGAGCCTGGAGCCTGCTTCAGATTCTGTGTCTGCCTCTCTCTCTCTCTCTCTCTCTCTCTCTCTCTCTCTCTCTCTCTGTCTCTCTCTCAAAAATAAATAAACATTAAGAAAAAGTTTATCTGCTTTTTATTATCACCATGAGCTAAAAAAAAAACAAAACTAAAAATGTCAGTGGTAAAATAATCCTTCCCACTGGGTTGGATGGCTTCCTCCACTCCCCACCTCACCTGGAAATGCCACTGACTACATTTGCATCAATTCACCGTTTCACTGGTACCTCCAGCCAGTCAGTTATCAACACAAGGAACCACTCTAGAGCATTTACCATGAGAAAGACAATGTGCTTGATGCTGGAGAAAGAGAAAGGCTAGGAGATAGTCATGGCTCTCACACTGGGGAGAAAAATAAGGCCACCAACAATCACCAAAGGAAATATGAATGTTCCTGAGCCTGCCAACCCTGGGAGGGGGGATTCTCCTTTCAATAAAATATTTAACTGTCATATTCCATCAATTCTGACAACACATTTATTCACAGGTTAGCAGGTCTGAAATCAGGACCCATCTTACAATTAATGGTGCCTCATAACTATAATTGGCAGCGTTTTTTTCTTTCCTGGTGGTGTGCAAAGCCACGATGTGTCTTGCAGTCATTTGGCATCTTGGATTCATTGTTGTAGGGGAACCCAGCCAAGCCAGTGTGGTATGCATGTCTGCAGGAATCCAGTCTTTGTCAGCTCTTCTTAGGGAGGGTTTCCGGAACTGTTCAGGAATCCCAAGGCCAGCACATCTGCCCTGCTTGCCACCCCTGTCCAGGTTCTCTCCAGCCATCATCATCACCAGCCCCTCAGGCTCACTTCCCCAGGCTGCCACCCCTTCCTCTCACTACTGTGCCCCTAATTCCCCAAGTGGGAATTGACTGTGGGCCATATCAGGAGTGTGTGGAGGTTGGAGGACAGCATAGGAGAACTAAGGCACAGAAAAGGAAAAATGAACATGGGTGGCAATGACCTTAACCCCCACCACACACACACACACCTGGTCTGCAGGTGGCCATGCCCCTTCCAGGATGCCACCTCCATATGTAGGTGGGGTGCCCTGCCCCTCCCCCTTGCCAAGCCCCAGGCCTTGGACCCAAACGCCCAGGGGAGGCAAGAAGCCTTAACAAAATGACAATTTCTGCATCTCTGCACAGCTCTTGCTGAGCAATTCAGCTCCTTGTTGTCACCACTTTCCCTTCTGGAATAGGATCGGAGATTTATTTTTTTCATAACCAAAGCTGTAGGAAAGAGTTTTTCTAAACTGAGTCACAGTGTCTCCAGGATTTTCTCAGACCCCTGCTCTAGAAGATCTGCCATGACCCAGAGAGTAAGGCTTCCTAAAACTTCTCTGTGCTATGGACCCCTTTAGCAGTCTAATGACGTCTATGGACTCAGAAAAAAAAATTAAGTGTATAAATACATGAGATTAAAAAGGATACCAATTTTATTGTGATACAGTTGTTGTCAAAAACAATAAAAAAACCCAAATCTGTGATACAATGATGTGCTTTTTTTCTTTACTTCCTTTTTCTCTTATTTATTTATTTATTTATTTAAACTTTAGTTAGTTAACATACAGTGCAATATTGGTTTCCAGAGTAGAATTCAGTGATTCATCACTTACATACAACACCCAGTTCTCATCACAAGTGCCCTCCTTAGTACCCATCACCCATCTAGATGTGTTTTTTTATAAACACATTAAATAACACCATCTATAGGCAAGTCTAATAATAACTGCAATTTTGGAGTAGTGAGGAATGTAAGCCTATTTCCAGATACCTGTCAAATCTGTAATATACGTAAAAATATCTTATTGCTGACAATGTCACAGTTATTACTGATACACCTTGGCTTTTTACTTATTTCCTAACTGAAATAACACTAAATTTCAGTCAGAGTTGAGTGAGAACAAAAATGACATTTTCATCAACCGAAGTTCACTGATCCCCTGAGTTATGTCAGAGAAGGTTATGACCTTCTACCCCAGAGCAGCAGGCACTGAATATTGGCGGCTTTTAGGATGCTGTTTTAGGGGAACTGGCTGCAAGTGGTAAGTGCAGAGATAGAGATCTGCATGGGATGCCAGGTGAGCTGGGTGCTTTCTATTTGCCTCTCCAGAGCCACATTCTGCCCTTCTCTGCCATATCACCCAGACTATCTTGCCACTAGGCTTCCTAGGGGGTTCTGGAAATGGGGGGGTTTGGCTAGAGAGGATAAGAGGATACGAGGAGAAAGGTTGGAGTATTCTTTCTCCAGTAACTGAATCTCTCCAGGGTTGGGTGGACTCCCAGGAACCCCCGGTTAGACCATCTACCAGAATCAACCAATGGATTTGGAAGACTCAGGGGAAATTCCAGCTCTGACTTTGGAGCTCTGTAAACTGGATCAGTCACCCCAACACTGAGTCTCAGATTCCTTGTAAATAAAATGGATAAAACAACATCTGTCCCACCTCCTTTGAGGGCATAAGTTCCACACAAACACAGATGTTATGATAAGTAAGTTTGGCAAGTGCCAGTGGCAAAGGCTGAGGAGAGCACTAGCCCTTGTTCTGTAGGGGAAAGTCGCCCGCCACCCTCCCTCCTTGGCTCTTGTAGAGCTGCCTGTGCACTTGAGAAACTGAGTTCCATGACAGAACTATGGTCCATCCTCCACACTGATGCTAGCAACTTGCTTCTGCAGAACGTACTTAACTGGCTCTTTGAGAGTCAGCAGGGAAGACAGCAGACACACCACCTCTGAGACCCGTCCTACAACCATCCAGGAGGAGACATAATGCTGAACTCTTTGGGGAACTTACTGTTAGCAAGTCACACTTAGCCCTGCCTTGGACTTCTGAGCAATGGAGGAAGGACACAACAGTGGTGGCAGCAGAGACACAATGTCTGTAGCTTCAGGTTTAGGAGACAGGGGCCGAGGTGTCAAGCAGGAAGCAGGCTGGCCTACTGGAATAACTTCTTAGGTGAATTCCCTGCATCCAATACTTCCTAAATGCCATCCATTCTACAGTCCTGATTACTCTTCCCTAACGACCTTTCCAACACACCACTGAACTGCTTTAAGTGCCTCCTCTTTATCACCTGTCACAAGAGGCTTCTAATCCAACCTGATTCATTTTACAGAAGAAGAAATTTAGGTCCAGGTAAGGGACATGATTAAGGTTGTGTGGCTAGTTAGGACACGTGAAGTCCAGACTCCTTAGCCTATGGTTATAAAATCCTTACACTATCTCTGTCTTACCCATACAATGTTCACTCTGTATTGTGGTAGGGCTGTGTTCTTTACTGTCCCGTGGTCAACACAATTTTGTCACCTTGCAGGCCTTATTTTTCATTCCCTTATGGATGGTGAGTTGGATTACAGTACAGTTCCCATGGCAGACATTTTTACAATAGGAGTAGTGGAAGCAGCACAGATTGCCACTCCTGGGAGCAGTCTGCCCAACCCCTCCGTGTCATGGGAATGTCTCACCATGTTTTGTGGATGAACCGTGTCTGGGGGAAATTCAGAATGACCTTAGGGAAGAAAATGTCAAAATAAGGGGGAAAAATGCATCTGACCAAAGACCATAGGAAATCACTTGGTAATAGCCAACAACAGGTGTAGGAACAAATATATTCTTTCTGGAGTCAAAGACAACTTTTATAGGATTCCTGGGTTCAATAACAATAGTGTGTTACAGCATGATGGGGTTGGGTCTTTTACTCTCTTAATGTTCTCCAGATGTTGTATGCACATACACATGAGTGCACACACGCACACGCGCGCACACACACACACACACACACAGAGCTAATGAAAACAATGGTTATGGTTCAGGCTTGACCCTTGGATACTAATGTGGGTCTGTACACTAGAGTAAGCACGCAAGAGCAGAAGGCTCTGAATATTCAAGACTTTGCTAACAGTGGGATCATTGGCTACAGCGCCACAGAACTATCATCATTAGAGGTTTATAGGGCCCATTGATTGACATGCAGTAAGAGAAAGGAAGAGTTTCTGTAACGTGTTACCCCTACCCTGTAGAACTTCAAATCTAGAGCAGAAACCATTTGAAAGAGTAAAATCCTGGATCCTTTCCTTCCCAGAAAGAATTGGCCTTTGTGCTCCACGCAGGCTTGCACCCATGTCTACCACTTAACTCTCAATGACATATGTCTTTCCCACCCATCTCTCCTCTTTATAGAGTGCGCATGCACTCCTCAAGAGCAGACACTGATCTGACTTGTCTTTGTATCCCACACTCAGTACCATACCTGATGTGGTAGGCACTTTAGAAATGTTGCTTAAATGAATGGATGAATGAATGAATGAGAATAGGATATCGGTAACTTTCTGGCTGATCATCCAGTAATAAGATTATCTGGAACGATGATCTTTCCTACCTCAGTTTCCTAACAATCTTTGGGATCATTTGCCTATTTATTGGTCTTTTTGTAGGGGAAATATGAACTAAGAAAAACTGTAAGCAGTCTACTTCTATCTGTTCACAGCTCTTACTAGAAGTTACAGGAGAAGTGCCCATGGTTATATCACCTGACAGTTATAAGATTATTCAGTGTGTCTCTTCCTTTCCCCAGTTAGTAGCAGATAATTGTGTGTTTTCTCTTAGAACATTCCCTCACACTGTACATGTGACCAGATATATTCACAGAAGTTGGGAACTCATTCATGTCAAAACTCTCTTAATCTAAAAATGCAGATAAACAAAATGGTCACATAATCATTTAATGGTCACATAATTGCTTAATCCTGTAAAATAAAAAGGAATGTTTAGAAGGATTTCATGGGGCTATAATAAGACCAAAGAAACAATCATTTTGGTGTAATTTTAATTATTATTATTTGCTCATATGGTCCCTTAACTAAACCATCTATTGAATGATATAATATAGATGGAGGGACCTGATACTCTGCCTGACCCATGATAATTGAAGCAAACCATTTGAGATAAATGACAGCATTTAAACCTATTGATTGGTAGTTCTCAAATTTTAGGGAGCATCAGATATCACCTGGAGGGCTTGTTAAAACCCATGGATTGCACTGCATTATAATTTAACAATTAAATATAGTAATTAAGACAGGGCAGGACTAGGGGCACCTGGGTGGCTCAGTTTGTTGAGCATCTGACTCTTGATTTCGGGTCTGTGATAGCTTGCTCTGCACGACTTATTTTCTCTTTCAATAGTAAATGGTCAACTCTATAAATAGAATAAAAGCCATTCTCACCTTCTCATAAAGCAGCTGAGGTAAATTCTGTTGCTGCCTGTCCTGAAAACACTCATAAAGTTGAAGCAGCCTAGCACATAACACTTGTTCTTGATTGAAGAGAGGATGATGGCTGAATTGCAAACCCACAATGTTAACATCTAATTGATACATTTCCCTTTGACCTTCCATTTTGTTCCTCATAGAGCTTTCCAGATCAGGTTTCACTGCCTTTTAAGGAAAAATATCTACATAATGTTAACTTTATTCTTTGTATTTCTTTTGAAATTATAAGTGATTTTCCTTATAAAAGTAACACATTAACTGTAAGAAAATGAAGGGATACAGGAAAGCAATAAATAATTTGCTTTTTCTTCCTTGGAAAAAAAACCCATGGATTGCTGGGTCCCACCCTCAAAGTTTCTAGTTCAATAGGTCAAAGGTAGGGCCTAAGGGCCTGCATTTCTAACAAGTTCACAAGTGATGCTGAAGCAGCTGTTTTGGTGACCACATTTTTAAAACTACTGCTATTGGCTCTACTTTCCTACATGAAACATTTTCTACCTTTGGCTTCTATGGTAGAGTTCCCTACTAATTACTTATCCAGTATCTGTTTCCCCTTTTACTTACGAATAGACTCACATTTTATTCTGGGCAACAATGCGAATAGCACACTTCCCAGTCCTATTGCCACTCAATGCAGCCAATAATAGGGGTACAGAAGCTGTCTGATAGGACTTACAGGAGATCATCTAAAAAGTAGTGCAAAAAGGAGACACACGCATTTTTGCCTTCTCCCCCTTCTTCCACTTATTGCAGTGTGGATATGATGGCTGGAGCTCCAGCAGCCATTTGGACTGTAAGACAAACTTTAATAAGGAAGACATTCACAAAAGGTCATGGAGCAGACGCATAGAATGTCAGGGTCCTTGATGACATCATGGAGGAGTCATGCCAGCCAGTTGATTACTTAAAATTTACTCTATGTGGAATAAACCCCAAATCTCTAAAATTTTAAACCACTGTTATTTTGATTTTCCATTTCATACAGCAAACCTAATAATGTCTGATTCAACTCCCAAGAAACTGTAGTACTCTTTTTTTATCTACCAGCTTCTCAAATTACTCCTCTTGAACACTCTTCCTCCCCCTCTTCCTCCTCCCCCACCTCCTCTGTTTTCTTATCTCTCCAATGTCTTTTTTTTTTATCTTTTTTTTTAACCCACAGCTCATCCAAAGATTTTACCTCTCCTCTCCTCTCTCCTCTGGCCCATTCTTCTCCTCTTTTTCATCCAGATGTGTTGGTGACAATCTCAGCCAGCTTCACTGCACTAATTATAACCTTTCTTCTGAAAGCTCCCAACTTTGAAACTGCAACCGTGCATTTGCAGAAAAAGAGCTGATACACATCTACACATAGATATCCCAGTAGAGTGACACAGTGCTTGTTTCCAAAACTGAATTTCTGATCTTCCCTCAAGAGTCAGCTACTTTTCTTTTATTTCCAGTTCCTTTTAGTAGATCACCCTGATTTGGACTTCACAATCTGGAAACCTTCAAGCCATCTTGAACTTTGCTTTGTCCTTTGGCTTGATAAATGATCAATTATAAATCCTGTCAATTCAACCTCCATTGTTTAACCTCTCCATCCCAACTCATTGTTACAGTTCAGGTCTTCATCACCTTTCTTCTGGGCCACTGCTATAGCCTTGTAACTGCTATTCCTGCCTCAGTTCCATGCACCTGTCTGTGAGTGTGGGTGAAGGACTGCTCTCATTATATTCCACTCCTAGGCAGCCAGCGTAATCCACCAGATATAGTCCACCATCTGATACCAACATATCTTTCCAAACATAGTTTCCACTACTTTTCATCATGCACTTTATCCAAACTTCATCCAACCTGTATGATTTACCATCTTCAGTATTTAACCCATAATTCTGTGTTGCCATCTTGTAGTTTATGCAGGTTCACTTGTCTGTAATCTCTACGACTTCCCACCTACTCATGCCTCAATCCTGTGTATTCTTTGGGCCCAACAAAAATGTCATCTTCAGACTCCCCTGAGCCTTCCATGATCTTTTGAGCTGAAAGTTTTCTCTCAAATCGTATACCATTTTATATGATATACATATGATATATGTATATATGTATATATATGATATATGTATATCATAAAGCACTGACTTTCATATTGCAGTAATTAGCATACACATTTTGCCATGTTAACTAGACCTGCTTATTCATTTTGCTTATTCTTCATAGTACCAACGTGATAGGTGCTCAATAAGTATATGTTGGGTGAATAAAAAAATATTTTTATTTGTTGAGTGCATGCATAACTACATATGTGTTGAATGTTTGACTATTACTTACAGTCTATCCTTATTACCATGGCCACCCCTTCTCCACACCCACCTTTCAGCCTGCACTACTTTAAACAAAATTGGCAAGAAGTGAGGGAAAGAAGGAAAGAAAAAAAAGGGCTATGCCAATATGTTCACTTCTTTAAAAATAAATAAACCAGAAAGAAAGAGGTTAAGTTTTCATTGGGCTTTGATGGATAAGGAGAGGATTGTGATTTTTGCCACATGAAAGATATTTTTGTTCCTTTAAAAATATGAAGGATCTCTCTGGAAGGAGTCCAGGCCACTTGTTCCACTGTGTATCAGACAATAGGGACTTTCTATGTGCAACACACTTTACACACTTTTACTGCTCCGCTGCAACCAAACTGTCCTTCAGGGAGGTAATGTGCCCTCTGAAATGAGCAATGCCTTTCAGAGACTCTCTTGAAGCTCTTTTGAGAGCCTCACTCAGTTCCACTGCAGCATGGAAGGGAGAAGTTAAGTGCTATGATCACACACTGGGATTCACTGGCTTCATGTGGTATACAGATTGGGACACCATGCCCTCCCTTTTGGCCTTATGGACAACTGTGTCCCCTGCCTGACACTGCTGGTCCTCAGAGACCATACAGGTGGGTCCTGTCTCTCCTCACAGGGACACAGAGACAGTCACAGATGGGGAAGAGCCTGCAACGTGCTATTTTACCATGATGCTAACCAACCCTTTTGGTTCTCAATTTTCTTGTCCGAATAGAACTTGCATAGAGGACACTTGTTTACTGTCCCACAGACACTGATGCTAATGAAGGGGAATTTTATTTACCCTTCTTCAGCTGGGTCACCATCGGAGGGTATTTATTGCCACTCAATAATCCATAAAGCAATGTGGCTTATACCTGTTCCAACCTTGAGGGTAGGGTGGTATAGAGATTTTCCTTCTTTCTCTTTCTTGCCTTCTTCCACCTGAACACATGCTGGGTGCCAACGAAGCAGCTCCCACTGAAGGGATCTGATCACATTCAGCTTGAGGGGAAGGGGTGGGAAATGAGAATCAGGCATTAGCTCATGGCCTGACTACCCAGTCCTCTCCCACCTGAGGAAGACAGCCCCACATGTGCATGCCTGTGTCTTCTTGTGCTCTTTGGGACCTATGGCACTCTTTTCCTTTAAGATCTTCTGCTTTGGTGTCCCTTCCCCTTCCCTAGCCCAGGCTGTGTCACTCTCCCAATAGAGTAATGGGATCTCCATCTCTTCAGTCTTCTTGTGCCTGAAACCTCTACTTAATCCCAATAAAACAGAGGAGCATGTTCTGGTTTCCAACAGCTAGAAGGGGTGGAGCAGGGAAGGAGCTCTGGACTATGCTTGGGGGAAAGAAATGAGGACAATGGAGTTTTACTCTGGACTGTGACTGTTTTACCCCATAAAGGATCTGGAACCAGCACCTTATACTATCATGAGGATCAATGTCATTCTGAAGGCTCATGTCTGAAGACTCTTCATGAGAAATTTGTATTCCTTTTACTTTAATTTTATTTCTTGCAAGATAATAACCCTCACCTTATTATGCTGACGCAGTATTTGCCCATTCTCTGCCGTGTGCTTTATTACAGTTTCATCCCATTTGCTGACAAGGAATCATGTTTTGCCCAATCAATTCTCTTGAACACCCAAGCTCCTTCCAGGATGGTGGTGGGGGAAGGGGAGCCTCACTTCAACTATTTACATATAAACATGGCTCTGGGCTTCAGGGAGGTGATGGATTTTAAACCTATAAAGTAGCTTTCTGCATTCTTAACAAGCTCCCCAGATATGACATGGAGGTGTCTCCACTCCAGATCGTGCTCCAAGAGTATTGGTGGAATGGGCTCCCCCACCATCTGAAGGAAAGCATCCCCTGAGTTTCAGGAATGAAGCATTCAGAAGCTCTGCCACCATTCCACGTTTCAAAAAGCATGTCTTTTCCCACAGTCACCATTTCAGACTAATAATTGTGTACCCAGGATGGTTCACAGAAAGCTATTAAATTGATCATCATCCAGACATTTTCAAGCATCGATTAAGGGCCTACCATGTGCGAGACATGTTAAAGTGCTTTTGTGATCAGTGCAGGCAATGAGAGGTGCTTACAGTGCAGCAGGGCAAGGTGGCCATAGTATTTAGGGAGGTCTTCCTGACACAGTGGTAATTGGTGTTCTGTTTAGAGGAGGAGTAAACTCCTTCCCCCAATATCATCAAAAGCCTCAGCTCCAAAGGCCGTATGTGTTTATCTTTCACTGGCTCTTGGTCCTGAGACAGCTTGTCGGATGCTTTCCTGGCGTTAGACTGTGGAGGATTCACAGCTGGGCCAGGACAGTGACAGCTCTGGCCTGAAGTGTGCACCAAAGTTGTGGCCCTGGCTCAGCCACTGGTAGCCATGGACTGTGGCCCAAATCTCTTTACCTCTCTGAACCTGCTCTCTAAACATGGTGCTTATATTCCTCCAACATATATTAAGAGTCAAACACAAGGACTGATTGATGCCACTCTGAAGATTTTATCCTAAGGCATGTTTTCCCAATCTTATCACTACTGGCATTTTGGACTGAGGAGTATTTGTTGGGAATATCTTGTGCATTGTAGGACACTTAACAGCATCCCTGACCTCTGCCCACTGGATGCCAGTAGTAAGTCTGGCCAATAACTTGTGACAGCCAAAGTCTCCAGACACTCCAGACATGAATGTTTCTAGGGAGACCTCACCCCAGCTGAGAAGCACCATCATGGGATATCAAAAGAAAGATGGCTGCATAAGAACTCAGTTCTGTGGCAGCATTATATATAATAGTAAAAACCACTATAACAATTCACATAACAGTTAGAGAGGAGCCAGGTAATTGTGATATATTCATTTGATGGCATATAACTATTACAGGTAAAAATATGAAATTGTACACAAACAAAATTTATATAAAATTATATTGAACATACAAGCAAAACACTAAATTGTAAATACCTAATGCAGTTGACTAAAATGCTCTGAGTCATAAAATCTGAGGACTAGATAAAAGTTGCCTGGCCAACAACCTGCTTTTCTGATCCTCAGATTTCTTGGGAGACATCTATACAACTCTCTGTGTTTATGTGTCAAATCTTTCTCTCCTTCCTCTTATAAGGACACCACTCATTGGATATAGGGCCTTCCCTGAGACCAGGATGATCTCATCTCCAGATCCTTAACTTAATTTCATCTACGAAGACCCTATTTCCAAGTAAAGCACATTCATAGGTACTGGGGGTTAGAAGGTGGATATATGTTAAGCTGGGTGGGTGGGGGTGCAGCTGGAATCACAATATCTTCTACTAAAGAGCTACAAGCTTCTTCCTGATGCTAACAACTTCCATTCTTGGACAACTTTGAAGTAGAATGTTCTTCATGTTACATAACCATCCTCACATCTGCATAATTATCAGCATCCTGGAGAAAAACCTAAGGAGTTGGAAGAGTTGGATGGTGAGACTCTAGGATTCATTTCTGTTTAACTGTACATTCTCCCAATTAAAAATGAAAAAACTTTTCTTTCTTTTCTCATAGGAGCCACAAATACAGTATATGGGAAATAGCTTTGTACATTTTGAACTACCAAACAAATATAAGGACTCTCCTGATGATGTCATTTTGTTTTGCAGATGCTTATCTGTTTATTGAGCTCTACCTGATAAGCATAGCTTTAAGCCTGCTCTTGGGACATTAGCAAAGGAAGGTCATCAACAATGTAGTTTTTGGAATAAGATAATATTTGCTATTCTAAAGTATCATAAAATCATATTTGCTGTTTTTAAAAAGTTATCATGCAAAAATAAAAACTTAGGTGAATGTTTTTCTCCTTTTCCTTCTTCTTCTTCTTGGAGTGATACGGCTGGGAGCATCCAACATTTTTCAGTGCAAGGCTTCAAAGAGCATCCAGGCAGTGACATGTAATGATCAGAGGCTACCCATTCATATGAACAAATCAGTCAAGAGTCACCTTAGTTTCCCCTTACACAACATCCAATCAGCTTTTCTCTCTTTTCCCTTCATTTTGTTTATCTTTCTCTGTCTTTCTCCAGTCCTTACTCCCCTACCAATTTCTCTTCCATTCTCCCTTTCCCTTTTCTCCTTCCACCATTCCCCTTCCCTGCTCTTCTCTCCCACTCTCCTTCCCAGCAAACACATGTCAGACATCTGGGTCCCAGCACAGGGAAGCAGAGGAGTGGGGCTGGCTCAACACCTGATGTGGATACTGAGGGGCCTCTGAAATGCTCCTGGAATCCCTCTCCTGACACATAAAACACATTCGTGTTAAAGCATGCTCCTTGTCGTATCCCCCAGGCCCACTCAGTGACCACTGCCCAGGGCTTTCAAAGCACCTCCTCTCCTGCAGCCATGCCAAGGGCAGTGTCAGAACCCAGGGCGCAGGGCCTGCACGGGTCATTCACAAATGTAACCCATTGCCTCCTTTAGGGCTTGGTGGTGAGCCCTTCAGGTAGCCAGCAAGAGCAGCCCCGGGCACCTACAGCCATTGCACCAGCCAGCCAGGAATACCTGAAATAGAGGAAAGGTGCCCCCTTAGCTCTCTGAAAGCCGTTGACCAATTCCCTTAATGGCCAAAGTTTTTAAAAACTTCCTTCACTTTCAGCCATTACTAAGGGTCTTTTTAGCTAAGAGTCTCTTACTTACCACAGGGCTCAGGCTCAAATTGTGGTGACAAGAAATTGGTCTTGACAATCAGGAGAGGAGATGCCACTATTATTTCAGATGGTCTGGAACCAGGAGCTGTTTCTGTCGGTAAAGAAATTGGAACTACTCTCTCGCTCCACCACCAGCTGGGAGTAGTTCCAGCCTGACTATGAACCCACAGGGCAGCTTTTCTGAGTTTGGGCCTTGTTTCCCCATCTACACAGAGGGCAAGCACCAAGTCTCCCTTCTCCTTTCTTGGCTGGGCTGTTCTGAGAAGAAAACAAGACCAATGAGGGTAAAACTATAGGAGGTCATACCCACACCAGTTTGATTCTGAGGGGAAAAGGGAAAAAGCACATCCCAGAGCCCTGGTCTCTATAGTCCTCACACACTCATGCAATGGGTTGAGTAGTGGCCCCCTGAAGATACATCCACCTAGAACATGAGTGTGACCTTATTTGGAGAAAGGGTCTTCACAGATGTAATAAGGTGGAAGATCTGAGGGCAAGATCATCCTGGATTAAGATAGGCCCTCATTCCAATAACATGTGTCCTCATAAGAGATGAGAAGGAGCAGAGATACACAGGTGTGGCTGTGTGAAGACAGAGGCATAGACTGAAGTGGTGTTGTCCACACCAACAAATGCCTGGAGCCACTGGAAGCTGGAGGAGGCAAGAAAGGATTCTCCTCTGCAACCATCAGAGGGAAGCTTGATTTCACACTTCTGGCCTTTGGAACCTAAAGAGAATAAATTTCTGTTGTCATAAGCCTCTGAGCCTGTGGTCATTCATTTTGGCAGCCTTAGAGCTCATACACTCACTAAGAAAACATGACACATTGGCAGAAAATTTCAGTCTTACTAACACACTCCAACATGTTGTCAAAGAAAGGCACAGATCTAGGAATCAGACCTGAGTTTGAATCTTGGCTCTGCTGCTTTTCAGTGCAAGGTTCTTGAGCCAGTTGTGCAGCCTCTCAGGTCATAGGCTCCTCATCCACAGAAAGCAGAGGTAAGACCTCCCTTCCCAGGGTGTTATTAAGAGAAGGTCAGAGTGCTGGTTTTCTTCCCTCTCAACTTTCTCTTCTCTTCTCCGTGCTCAGAAAGCTCTGACTGTTCTTTCCGGTGATCTATAAAGTCAAGTCTAAACTCCATAGTGTATATTTAAGATCCTTCACATTTTGCCACCCACCCACCACCCTTCCAAAATCTCTTGTCCATTAGCTTCTCCTTAAGAGCCTCTGCTTTTGACACTTACTTTTCTTGAACCAGGTTTCCACCTTTGTCTTCCCAATATTTACACATGTTCCCTTGCCCTCCTCCCTACCCTGCCCCAGCTCCACCTGTTCACCTCCCCGTGTCACCCCACCCCCATGTCACTTCCTCAGTGTTTCTGCAGCAGAGCACAGAGCCATCCAGATTCAGCTGTGGAGCACTAGGATTAGGGTGATAGGGAGACAAAACTGGTGTTTCTTCATCCTGGGTCCCATCCGCTCCTCCTCACACCTCCTCTCCTATCCCTCACTTGCTTTCTCCCCATCCCAGGTGTTCACTTGCTCCTAAACACCCCCACCACCACACAGCTCATTCACACTGTGGTGTAAAACAATAACAACAGCTTAAAATATTGCCTCCCACAGGGGACTCAAAACCCTGAAGCTAAATAATGAATTCCATGCATCATCAAACATGGAGATATGAGATGCAAAGCAGAGACAAGAAGACCTCTCTCAAATCACACCCAGCTGCTCCTGCCCTCTGGTGTGCTTCCTGTTGGATGTTGCCTCCACCCTCCACCCCATCCCCATCTTGGTTGCCTGGTTTATCCACCTTATTCTGAGATTTGGCCACCACTGGACCTCGTCTCCCTGTGACTCTTTTTCTCCTTCCCCATCCAGCATTTTCCTTCTGCTTTCTTCCTGCTACTTCTTTTCTAATTGCTCCCTGGGGGACATCATCCATCTTGTTCACTAGGTATTCAATTAGAGCAGACCTCAGCCGCCCCATCTCCTCCCTTCTCACTCCCTCCCTTCCTCCCGCCCTGCCCTCCCCCAGATGTCGCCCTTCCGCCCCCAGATGTCACCTTTCAGGAAGCAATATATAACATCCTCCACCACCCGCAGCAGTCTACTGGCCACCCGCCATTCCCAACCTGAGTCCCCATTAACTACGCCAAAGCAAATGAATAAATAAATCTCCAAGGGGAGAAAGAAAGAGGAGGAAGCACAGGTTCAGAGCTAATGAAGGTCACCTCCCAGCCAGGCCTCCCAATCTCCCTTCTGTGAAATGAGCCCAGGACTGGGGAGGTACTTCCTCCTCAAACAAGAAGCCTGTGTGTGTGTGTGTTTATCTGTGGTGTGTGCCCTGGGTCAGCTCCAGAAGTATAGTGTATTATCATAGTTGCTATTACTGCTCAGCTTAATTTGGTCTTTACACAGCAGACAGCTTAGGAACAGAAAGGCACAGCAACCCTTGTCAAGACAGACAATGCTGCTCAGAGGATCAGTACAATGCCATGCCATGTGTATGTGGCACTTTGGAGTCAGTCAGCCATTGTAGGCTGGGTAGATGGACAGTATTATCACCATCTCAGGAATGGGAAAACCATCTCACTCAAGACTGAAGATGACCCCGGAGTCAGATCTACCAATTTCTATCCTAATTTGCATTCATTGACAATCATATTCCTCAAAAAGGGGGTACATACCCCTTGGGAATGCCAGGCTTTATGCCAGGAGGTACAGGAAACCTCAGTGTAAATGAAACCCTTCTTCCTGGATTGTCAATTTCACTTCATTATAAGCAATTTGAGATATAATTTATATTAATATGAGTACATCATATATACACAGATACTTACAAGATATATATGTATCAATATATTTATAAATGTTTTCAAGATACTTTATTTACATTTATACACATATATTATATATATGCATATGTATTATGGAATAGAAATTTTTTTTCACATTAGCTTTTGTGATAAAGCAGAAGACAAAATAATTCCAAGCTTGTTTTTTTTGGAGCGTTGGATCCTGGGGTGCACTATTGCTCTCCCCCATGATTTAGGGATGGCCCTTGACAGACAGTTTAAGAAGCTCTGCCCACAGCACCCCAGACTGATCTGGTGAACTGACTATAGCTCCCAAAGAGCTCCTCATTTGGTAATTATCAATGCACATTTGTGACACACATGTATAGCATTCACCCAGAACAGGACTAACCTAATTTTGTAGTCCCTTAGCCGCTAGACTTTCCAGAAGTGTACTCAGCCCACCTTGCTTATCACCAGCTCACCACCATCTTTGCCATCTACCACATCCCTCAACCAGAAACCCAGGAGAGCCATTCTTCCTTAACTTCACTCAGGGCCACACCCCTCCACCATATCCAATCCAATCCATCACTCAACCCAAAACAGACCCCAAGCGCACGGGATCCTTTCCACCTCCATTATCCACCCCTAGCCCAAGCCCCCATCATTGCTTACCTGAACTACTGCAATAGCTTCCTAATTTTTCTCCTTTTCCACTCTTGCTTCTTCCCTCTCCATTCTCCATATATCAACAAGAGAGATCTTAATACAACATAAATCAATGCTTTCACTCCTGAAAACGTCCCATTGGTACCAGATGAAAATTTGTCTTAACACAGCCTTCAAGGCCCTGTGTGGCCCACCCTGGGCCTTCTGGAACACCCTCATCTCCTACTGGCTCTTCCCCCTCACTAAGCTCCAGCTAAGCTGGTCTCCTGACTAGACCTTAAACAGACCAAGTTCCCTCCTGCCTGAAGGTCTTTGCACAAGCTGTCCTCTCTCCCTGGAGACATCCACCCCCACTCCTGCCATGCCTCCTGTCCATATTTCATAGTACAGCTGAGATGTTACTTTTTCTTCTAAGCCTTCCAAGTCACTCAGTCTAGAGTAAATGCCTCCTCCCACTGTTTTCTCTCATGGCATTTTTTACAGCACCTCCCACAACTTGTAGTTGTAGAATTATTACTTGTTGTTGCTGCTTTTACATAGTTAATGCCCATCTCCTTATTTAGTTATAAACTCCTTACAGACAGATACCATGTCTGCTTTACTCAGCATCAAATAAACAAAGATAAGCCTAGAACCTGCTACCGAGAAAGTGTTCAATATTTTTTTTTTACTTTCTGAATGAATGAATGAACCATTTGCAAATGCCACTTTGGATTGCTTTTACATTAAGCATAGTTAACAGTTGAAGAACAGTGGTGAGTGGATATTTTCTTAGTAGGTACCGGGTTATTCTGAGCATTAAGTAAGACAACATACATAAACTACTTAACCTACTCATTGGCCTTCAGTATGTAGTCAGTAAAGGTGCAGTAGTCTTATTTTTCTTATTACCAGTAAGTCTCAGAGAAGTGCCTGATCTTTTAGCCACTGTGCCAGAGACCGCTAACTGTCCCTGGTATCTTTTTCCTTTCTTTCTTCTTTTTATGTTTATTTATTTATTTTGAGACAGAGAGTGGGGGCGGGGCAGAGAGAGAGAGAGAAAGAATCCCAAGCAGGCTCCATGCTGTCAGTGCAGAGCCCAAGGTGGGGCTCCATCTCATGAACCATGAGGTCATGACCTGAGCTGTAATCAAGAGTGGGTCACTTAACCGACTGAACCACCCAGGCACACCTCCCTTATTTCTTTTAGTAATGGAACCACACCCCAACACACACACACACACACACACACACACACACATACACACACACACACACACACATACACACACACACACACACACACACACACACACACAAATTAGCTGGACACACACCCACCCATTTACAAGATATATTTCCCAAGATTTTGCAGATGGAAGTAGCCTTATGCCATAAGTTCTTACCAATAATAAAACGGCACAAATTCCATGCCACTTGCTTAGAGACAAATGCTTGTCCTCACTTCTTTTCATTGCCTTTCCCATAGCCTGGAAGAGAGACTTGGTCAAGAACCAGTTTCTATCATGCAAAGGAAGACAACACCATAGGCAACAGCACAGCCACAATACAAGGGAAACCTAAGTCCCTGTGCAACCTTGAGGAGTGAAGCTTCCCTACCAGTCTGAGCCGCTCACCTCAGACTGTTATGAAATAGAAGAAAACTTCTTAGTGAAAGGGGCTGCATTTTCAAGTTGCCTTCTTATAGCAAGTGCCCTAATTACATTGCTCTCACTGAAAGTCTTAGGGAGAAAACAGAACATCTGCACTGAGATTCACAATTTTTTCAGTCAAATTCTCTCTCTTGAGCTGTGATGCCAAGGAATGTGATATGGAAAGTAATGGCTATTCTTGCTGAGGTCAGCCTTAGAGACTAAGGAATATCCACCCACTTTAATGTCTCATCCTAAATCCACCACCAGGCACCTGAGGCCTCACTCTGCAGTAGCAACTGCAAGACATTGGCCAAGTCACTCCAATTTCTGAGGCTTCGTGTCCACGTCCTTAAGGATGGGTATTATATTACTCCTACCAGCCTCAGAGATTTGTGAGCATCATATGAAAGAAGAATAGTCTAGAGAATAATAATCCATGGTGAGAAATGATGAAGACCCTTGCCACCCCCTTTCTTGGCCCCAGAACTCAGAAAGCCTGGGTGAGCACCACTTTCACAAATGGGTCTCAGCTGAGCTAAACTGCTCCTTCTGGTTAGAGGGAAAGTAGATGTTTATCCTTCAGTACAGGGGATTAGCCATGCTTTGCACACTTGCCATTATTCCAGCTATGTGGGCTCTTTCTTAAAGAGAATGCCACCCTGGGACATATCATATCATGAGCTTTTGAGGTGGCTCTTGGAACACACTTTCTAGGTTCCTAGCCAAGGTATGGGATGTTCTGGGGGAGGACATGAGAATAGAAGGAATAGAGTGATAGGAAAACTTAGCTCCTGGACCAAGAGTCACAAAAGCTGCAATCCAGTCCCAGTCCTGACACAGAGGCACTCTGTGACCTTTGACCAAGTACTTACTCTCTCCAAACCACATTCTAGAAAGTGACTGGGTTAGATCTATTCACCTAGACTTTCCTTTCTAGTTCTAAAAATCTGTGATTCTAGACACTGCGGAAAAAAGAACAAGGACACCAGAGAGTAAGGGTAAAAAGAATGGAATTCCAACAGATGGGAACCAACTCATTCACTTGCTCATTTATCCATTTCTCCTTTCTTTCGGCAAGATGTCACTGAGCCCTTAATCTACAGGAAGCACAGCGAGGAAGAGAAAGAAGGGACTGCCTGCTTTCCCAGGAACTGGGGGAAGAAACACTGCTGCCTGGAAGGAAATGAAGCCAATAATTGTCCACTGTGTCGTTCATTTAAGCCAATGCAGGTAGCCAGACAGCAAGCTGAGAGCAGCATTCAGTGACTGTATTCACTCATCCCTATTTTTCAATGTGTCCTTCCCTCAAGTAGTAGTAACTGAAATAAGAATAATAAGGAGAATCCCCAATGTTTAAAAATAAATGATGAATACAAACCTCAGCATACTGGATTCCAAAGTTCATGGAATTGGTATGCCAGAACGAAACAGATAAAGCAGCAACGTGACCTAGAAACCCGGGTTGTTGCTTGAGATCTGTCACCGACTACAGTACCTGTTTCGCTTCGAGCAAGGCACTTTCCCACTCTGAGCCTTAGCTTCCTGTTCTTTAAAGTCTGGGGTTGAACTGGATTGTCTCCAAGGACACTTCTAGGTCTGATGTTACATGAGACTCTTCCTGATATTATTCCATAAGGTAGTGTTCCCTTCTAATAATACAGCGTAATGAAAATTCCCCAGAGCCGAATGCAACCCCTCTGTTTCCTTTGCACAGCTGATTAAATTAGTGAAAACCAAGCAGGCCCTCACTGGAGAGCCTGGGAAATTGCTGGATATTGGGAGGTTCGTGCACAGTTGCCCTTGGCTGGATTATGCAGTCCTCCAGAGTTTCCCCTGAGTTCTTTTTAAGCATGAAGCAAAGAAGTTCAGCAATGTAGAGAACAGGCCTGGGCTCCCCTTCACTCCTTCTCGACTAAGGGCTTTTTTTCCATTTGGTGCAAGGAAGCGCATTGATTCTTTGATTCATTTTTTATATCTCCACAACCATATTTTAATTACATAACGCTATGGAAGCCTTGACCTTCAGCTGACACTGAACAGTTTTTCACAGCATACTAGAGACTGCGTAGGAGCTTTGGGAAGCCTCTTTGAGAACCCATCCCAGGGTTAGTGTGTGTGTGTGTGTGTGGGTGGGTGTGTGTGGAGAGAGAGAGAGAGAGAGAGAGAGAGAGAGAAAAGGAATTGAGATAGGAATCTTTTTCAATGAAGCCTTCTGAGATGACGAGGGTGCCAATTGGGGCATAGAATGGGCACTGGGGGCTCCCATAACTCTGCCTAAACCACCCTTCAGGTCCATGGGGAGGGAAGAACTTTCAGAGCTGAAGAGGCAGGCATGATGCAAAGAAGGAGAAGTGAATGTGGCTTCATTCAATTCTCAGGGTTGAAACTTGGAAGATATTTGTAGTTAAAAGTTATTAAAAACCTACTATGTTCCACATACAGTGAAAAGCACTTCATAGACATTTTCTCTTTTTGACCCAAAACACATATGCACACACACCTCTTTGAGGTAGGTGTAGTTATCCCCACTTCATTGATGAAGACAGCAGGGCTTAGAGAGGTGAGCTGATTTGCTCAAACTAGAAAATTGAAGCACAGGTCTTTCTTACTAATTATGAAACCCAAGCTTTTAACAAAGCCAATGGTTCCCACATTGCCAGAATGGGAAAAGCCTCCTTATAATATTAAATCCTTTCTCCTTGCACTCCTTTATGAAGCTAGATTTTTAAAAAATCCATTCTACATGAATGCCTGGGACAACTACAAATTTGGAGGAATTGGAGGAATCAGTGCATTAGCCTTGCTAATGGATGGGCTCAGGACTAACAGGGATTCCTTGGGTCCACATAAGAAAGTGATGAGGAGAAGTGGACTATTAATACCTATGTTTTATCACATATGGTACGCTCTGGCTTAGAGGACTTCAAACTGGGAACATAAATTTTATTCTTTCTTCCCTCGCCCTTTCTTTCTGAAAATAACAGATTTTGACTTTTCTATACCTCCAAGGAGATGTCAGAGTCTCCTTGAGAAAAATCAAAACAAAGCTGTTTTGTGAGTAAATATATGCTGAATGAAGAAATTACCATAAGCCATTTATTCTAGGTTCATTAATTAACGCTGCCTCATTCATCAGCTGTACTGTCCAATTTACTTTAGAGGACCAGCTGTCTCCAACTCTGGAGGGCTTATATGGGGTTGAGATCATTAGTCTCTACACCCTGAAGGAGAAGTGGAGGCACAGTCTTGCTCCTTTGCAGAGTTGCACACTGAGAAACTGGAAATCAGAATAGAAATGAGTTATTGACTGAATATGAAATGATCAGATTGGCCCATATGTAAACGTTAAAATTGCATAGAGCTATAAGAGAACATGTTTTTCAAAGTGTTGAGATGTTCCCTTTACCATATTAAAGACTTAAGTCTAATCAGGCTTCTCTCCAAATGCTTATCAAGGTAGAAATTCTGCAGCAGACTGTCTATAGCCCCAAGGCATCAAGTAGAGCCAGTTTAAAATACAGCAAACATTTGTGATGTAATCTAAGGAGTCCCTTTCCCTTAAAATAATCTTTAACCCATTGGCCTTCTGGCAATATTTGACATGACACCATTAACTTCATTGGGCTAATAGATATTTTTCTGGAATAGGTGCGACTGACATGACAAGAGCTGAGACTGGGCAGTTCTGATAGGACTGATGAGGAATTAGCAGTCCAGGGCATGAGGCCCTGTTAAAGGCAAATGTGGGCAAAGACACCCCGTCAGGCAGGTGAAAGTTTGACAGTTCATTGAGGCTGGTGGTCTACCAAGAAAAGGGTGTAGAATGGGGAATTATTTGTGTGTCTCTGTGTGTGTGTGTGTGTGTGTGTGTGTGTGTGTGTGTGTGTGTTTATGTATTAGGGTGTAGGTCTCCCTACCTAGGGAGATAAGCTTAATCTCATCTGTTCTTTCAGATAGTAAGCAAACATTTGCAAAGCAAATAGGCATCAGACACTAAGCCAGGCAGTCACACCTTGAAACAAAAGCTTTATAAAATTGATTTTTAAAAAGTATACTTGGGTGCCTGGGGGCTCAGTTGGTTAACCATCCACCTCCTGACTTCGGCCCAGGTCATGATCTCACAGTCATGAGATAGAGACCTGCATTGGGCTCTGTGCTAGGCAAGGAGTCTGCTTAAGATTCTCTCTCTCTCTCTCTCTCTCTCTCTCTCTCTTTCTCTCTCTCTCTCCCTCCCCCTGCCCTCTGTCCCTCTCCCCTGCTCATGCACCTGTGCAATCTCTCACTCTCTCAAAAAAAATGTATACTAACAAATATAAATTGGATTTATGCAACAGGACTATGCAAGTGCATGGGGGATCCACACAGAGGAAAAGAAACATTGTAATAGGTAGGAGGACACAGGAAAGTTAATCCCAGAAGACAGTCTGGAGATGTAGTTTGAGGAGGAAGACAGGGAAAAGGTCGCTCTGGGTATAACTTGGCTCCAGCGTCAATTTTCCCTCAAGTAGAAGTTGGCTCAGTAAAAACCAGAGTCCTCACTATTCCCCTATAAATGGGCTGAGATCTTTCCCCAAAGCACTATAATGCATTTGGACATTCTCTTGCTATATTTGTATGGGAAAGAAGGAAAGCAATTCACAGCCTCCCTAGTTCTTTTTCTTACTGCTCTCCATTTGTCTTTGTTGTTGGCATGTTATTTCACTAAAGAGGAATGTCCTATTTTTAAGAGGTGGAAGGCACTATGTGGGGTGGAGGTTATACTAATAAATTTTGACATGGAAAAAAGGAGACCTCTTATGTCCTTATAATAAATGAAAACTAAGCCAAGAATCTTGAAACTCACTGTCATGTCAAAGTAATGTGAAGGCCTTCAGGAAGAAAGAGATGTCTTCAGAGGGTGGCATGTGCCTGGCTGTTGATGTGGGAGTGATCAGCAGTACCTAAATCCCCTCATGATTTTTTTTTTTTTTAATTTTTTTTTTCAACGTTTATTTATTTTTGGGACAGAGAGAGACAGAGCATGAACGGGGGAGGGGCAGAGAGAGAGGGAGACACAGAATCGGAAACAGGCTCCAGGCTCTGAGCCATCAGCCCAGAGCCCGACGCGGGGCTCGAACTCCCGGACCGCGAGATCGTGACCTGGCTGAAGTCGGACGCTTAACCGACTGCGCCACCCAGGCGCCCCTCCCCTCATGTTTTTATTAATGCCCTCAACTCCTACAAATTCCCCAGGTCTCTCTGTGGCTGGGTGTGTCCTTTCCCTCAGAACATGCTGCTTACATCCAATCCCTCCTGGGTGATGCCAATCCTAGATTCTTTTTGTCATTTGATATACATTTATTAATTATCTTCTATTTTCCAAGAAGCTCTAAGTACTAAGAATTTAAAGAATCCAGAGATTATTAAGAAAACCCTTCTTGTCACAAGCATATTAGTCTGCTTGGGCTGCCATAAGAAAATATCACACATTCAGTGGCTTAAACAACAGAAATGTATTTTCTCACAGTTCTGGAAGCTCCAAGATTAAGATGCAGGTGTCAGCAGGTTGGTTTCTCCTGAAGCCTGTCTCCTTGAATCGCAGATGGCCATCTTCTCACTGTGTCCTCACGTGGCCTTTCTTCCATGTGCATGCTCTCCTGGTGTCTCTGTGTGTGTCCAAATTTCCTCTTCTTAGCAGGACACCAGTCAGATTGGATTAGGACCCACCCTAATGCCTCATTTTAACTTAATTACCTCTTAAAGTCCCTATCTCCAAATATAGTCCCACTTTGAGGTTTTGGGAGTTGGGGTTTCAACCAATGATATTGAGGGACACACAATTCAGCCCACAATAGCAAGGCAGCTCCCTACACTCTTAAGAAAACATATATATTAGGCCAACCCACAAGAAAAAAAAAGCTTCAATTTTTTTTCTCACTCCCCCTTTTTTAATGTTTGTTTATTTTTGAGAAAGAGGCAGAGTGCAAGCTGGGGAGGGAAGAGAAAGAGGGAGACACAGAATCTGAAGCAGGCTCCAGGCTCTGAGCTGTCAACATGGAGCCCGATGGCAGTGCTCATACTCACAAACGGCAAGATCATGACCTGAGCCGAAGTCAGATGCTTAACCAACTGAGCCACCCAAGAACCCCCAAAATCTTCCATTTTTATAAAGGACCAACAGATGAAATGTGTCTTTTGGCCAGAGTAGGTCCCTTCATGTAAGTTTGTCTTCTAGGGGATAGGGAATTCTCCACAACTTCAAGCTGCTTCTTATCCCAGTAGAGATTGAATATGCAAAGTAATTCCAGGCAGAGGGGACAGAAGATGCAAAAGCACAATCATGACAGCTCCTATTGAAAGAGTAGGATGTATAGGATGGTATCTCCTGGGGGAAGGTTAGGAGATAAGACAGAAAATCTGTAAGGCAGGAAAGGCCTAGTGGGAAAAGGACTGGGAATTTAGGTTACGGATCTCAATTTTACCCTGTAGGTTCAACAGTAGGGTTGCAACTTGGACAAGGCAGAATATTTTGACTTGAATCTCTAGGTTTTTTAGAGATATTACTGAAGCAACAGCAGGAAGAAAGACCAGAGTGGGGAGAGATGCAAAGAGGGACCCCACTTAGGAAGGGACTGCAATGCTTTAAGACATTTTCCAGTGCTTCTGTGAGTAAGTAAGTCATAGAGGTGAGGGTCAAGGTTGCCCTCATTACAAAGGTATGGAATCTCCCCCCTCAAAAGATTCTAGGCAATGTTTTTTTTAATCTGTAAGAACAGACAAATGCCAATGAGGTCAGATTTGGGGAAAGGTCGCTAGCCAGAGAAGGTAAGCACCTTATTTGTAAAGCCTCCAGACACAGTGCCATTGGTTTACCTTGTACTTGAACCAAAGCCACACTGAAGGGAGAAAGGAATGAGATCAGAGTCTCTCAAAAGCTATGTGGGGAGTCTCCATGGTCATGTTAGCTGTTGGATAATTAAATTACTTCTTAGAAAAGTAAGATATATTTCCTCTTTCCCAGTATAGTATTTTTGGAAGAGAAATGTGTGCCTTCTGCTGGCTGCCTGGTGTGTCCAATTCTAAATGTCAAGGCCAAGTCCTGAAAATAGTGCTGGAGACATTTCGTCTGAGAGGTGAGTCAAGGTAGGTCCCTCCCACTGGATCAGATGAGGCTTCTCCACCAAGGGGAATAAAAACTTGCCTTCTGCAGATGCAAGATGTACACTTTCCTGTTTCAACAGGGCCATATGATTGGACTTTTTTTCTTTTAGCTTTTCATTCCTTCACTCAACATTTGTCAAACACCTAGTATATGTCAAACTAATGATAGACACTGGTGGTACAAAGGTGAACATGACATAGTCCAGAGAAGTTTCTTGCTGTCTGATAGGGACCAGGCAGATACAAATGAATCAAAATACTTAACATATACTTAACTGACCACAGAGGAAGAACCACACCTGTGTGATTTCTGTCCTCAGACAAAGCATATCATGATGTACATTGAAGATGCTGGATCCAAATATGTAGTTCATTGGCATGTATGGGTATCTGGAATTCCTACATTAATTATTCCCTGGGTTAAGACCTATTTAAATATAAGAATGTTTTATTCTAATCATATCCTGATATTTCAGCTCAGTCACTTAAAATGACCATTCACTCAAACAATACAAAAGGACATAGAACTGACAGATGATCCGTTAATCACCCAAACATTTATTAACTATCTCTTATCCAAAATGTACTGGACTTGGGCGCTATAGTGAGGTAGAAAGGCATGTAAGGAGGAGAAATGGAAACAAGTAAGGCAGTTAGCAACTGCTGACCGTCAGGCATTACGTTGAGTATTTGACACATATTACATTACTTACTTTTGAAAGGAAGGCATTATTGGAATCTCTGTTGTATAGGTCAATAAGCAGGTGATGTGAATTTCTCAAGTTCACACAGACAGCAAAGAGCAGGTCATTGCCATTCCAAAGCCCATGACCAACTCATCACTCGCTGGTAGGCTGGCAAGAGTGTTGGAGGTACATTTCACAAGGGAAGGTAGGGGAGAAGGAAAATCCTAATATGAAGTGGAGCAAGCATCTGGGAGGGGGGGTGGACACCCAGTACAGAGCCCACCATGGCCTGATTTTTCCAGAGGTGCAGGGATAGAGCACACCTCCAGCTTCATGTACGCACACATGAAAGTATGTCCACACACTGCTGCATTTGTGGTCTTACTGGGTCAGCATTAAAGGCTGCTGTAAGATGCATGTGCTTTGTGCATACATGTGCTACCATTTTTCAGGTGAATGTACATGATAATATTATCAAAATGAACACCCATTTAAAGGAATTTTTGGATTTGTGTCTTTCTGTAATCATAGATAATATTAGTTAATGGATACCAGAAGGACTGTCACTATTCTGTATGGGACATGATGACAGTTTTATTACTTGACCTCAGACCAGGGTCATCATTTTGGAATAGGTTATGCATCAAAGGACTAGAGAAATTGTATGGTTCCCTCTGGTTAGTATCTGTCTAGGTTATAGCCCCAGATGCTATGAAAAAGACATTGTACATAATCTTGAGTTTCATGGAAGTTTTGTAAGTGGGTAATATTATCATCCCCACTTAAGAGACGAGAAAAACAAAGCTCAGAAATATCAAGTGATTTGTCCAAGGTCACACAGCTGTTTCCAAGCTCTTTAATATATTAGCTCATTGAATGCTCATCTATACTCCTGTTAAGTATGTACTATTATCATCATCCTCTCTATTTTTCAAACAAGACCACAGAAGCATAGAAAAGCTCAGTGACTTGCCCAAGGTCACACAGCAGGGGTTTGGTCTTGTACCTGGATTTGACCCGCACAGCTCAGCTCTTAACCATTAGCCTCTCTCACTTGATAAACTGTGATTCTGCCTTCTTGATGCTGTCAGGCCCCAGGCTGCAACTTCCTATAGGAACCTGGCTTCATCTTGTGGAAAAGACCCTTGAGCATATTCTCTGAGTGATAAAGCACCTTGCCTCCAAAAGCTCTTTTGAGCTGCTGCTAGAATGCTTTTAAAAGGAACTATTCGATAAGTTGGGGAGATTTCAGTGGAGTTTATTTGTCATCCTAATGGGCTGGTGCTCCGGACATAATCATGCACAAGATAAACTATCCAGTGGAGAGAAAATGAAATTCCTTGCACTTGGAGCTAGAAGACACCAAGATGAAATTGCACTGAGGCTCACAAGGACAATCAACTAATCGGTTATAAGAGACTTTGAGTCCCAAAGGCCTCTGCCAGTCTGACTTCGCCTACATCTCCAAATGTAGGGAATTAGCTCCCTTCAGGAATCTAAAGGTCATTGGATGCATGCAGCCTAAGACTGTGTTATTGCCATCGTGGTTCTGTCCATGTTCTACTGAACCTCCTGCTCTCTTCCACATGAACTACTCAGTGTCAAGCCAGATGGCCAAACTCTTATCCTGGCAAGATTTCCTTTGCATCTAAATGTAGGCCTTAAATCTTTTTGTCCTTTTATTTCATTTTTAATTTGATATTGCCAGTTTTTACCCAATATTACAATTTTCAAAATACTTTTGAATGTTATTTCTGCTGTTCATCATATTAACAAATATTTCCAAGATCAAACTAATCCATAAATTTGGAAAGCTTGAAATCTTATCTTCTTCCAAGTTATTGATGAGAAATACAGAACGTGGACCCAGCTCTTTGTTTATGTCTCTTGAGACCTGACTACAGGTGGACCTCAACCCACTGAGAAAGCTAGACTCCTTGGTGACTGATCAGCTTCTATGGCAAGCTTTCAGTGAATCCTTTCTAGATCCTAGAGACTGTCATCTTCTAGTCTAAGGACTCAAAGCCATCTATTTAGTCATCTTTTCTAAATGGTCTAAATGCTCCAATCAAAAGACATAAGGTGTTAGAATGCATTAAAAAACAAGAACCATATGCAAGCTGCCTACAAGAGACTCATTTCAGAATATTCAGTTCTTTTTCTTTCTATCTTTCTTTCTATCTTTCTTTCTTTCTTTCTTTCTTTCTTTCTTTCTTTCTTAGAGAGAGCATGCATGAGCAGAGGAGAGGGACAGAGGGAGAGAGAAACTTAAGCACGCTCCCTGCTCAGCGTGGAGTCAATTCAGGGCTCTATCTCACGACCCTGAGATCATGAACTGAGCCAAAATCAAGAGCAGGACGCTTGACTGACTGAACCACCCAGGCACCCCAGAATGTTCAATTTAATCTATAGTGTCTTGAGGTCATCTTTGTCTCCTATATTAAAAACAAAAATATCTGCCTGTTTCCAGTATCTGATCCATTTTTCATGATATCTCAAATATTATAAACAATTATCAATGATTGTAAATGCCAATTCATTTCATATGCTAATGTGTAGTTTAGTGAAGCCGAAGATTTGAGTTTAAAAAGTTACTGGGTAACCTCTTTCTCTCTTTGTCTCTTCTCCCATGGAGGCTGCAAATAGATTTGGAATCTATTTAGTACTCCATACACACACACAAGAAAACCTTCCCCATTATCTATTTATCAAGCAGAACAGAAGACTCTAGTTATTCACCCAAGACCACAGGATGAGGAATGGGAAAGGTGTCTCATGAAGTCAGTTGACAACATCACCTAGTCATGGCGTATCTTGAACACTTCCATTAGCTCAGAGCCTGAACCTAATTGGCAAGTTTAAATGGATTGTAAAATTTTATAACGGGGAACAAATTTAGAAATTGTCTAGTGCGGCCCCTCATCTTGCAGATAAAAAGTGAATCTCTCAGGGGGACAGTGGCTTAATGAGTATTATGTGGTAGATCCCTGATGCAAATTCAAAACAATCCTAATCTAATGTCCTTTCAATTATACTGGATCACTTTTCTAAACACTAATTGGCACATCAGATGGAGGAAACAGTTATTAATGGTGCAACTGATTTTGGCAAAACAGTAACAACACTAAGTAATTTTATGAAAGGGCGCTGTAAGTAAGGAGCCCAAATAGAAGCAAACAACTCATAGATGTTCCTTAGAATGGTCCTCATAACTTGTTTCCTGTCATTCCTTCCACTCAGGCATTATTTTGATTTGAGAGATGTGGAAACTCAGGCACAAAAAGCTAGGTAATTTTTTTAAATTTAGAGATGATTTGAATCCAAAGAGCGTGGCTCTAGAATTTGAGTTTTTAACCACTAGACAAAACTATCTCTCCCATTCACTTATGGCTTCTAAAGTACACCAACCAGGCTGCCACCCCAATAGGGCTAACTACTTCTTTCCAACAGAATGTGCCTTCTGTACCTGATCTAGCTCATCTGATAAACTGATATGTGCTAATGAGCACAAACGAACTATGCCCCTCAATTTATACTTTTTGACAGAGGCCTTCTGGAGACCATGACTTTGCATGAATTTAGTTCAACCAATATTTTTTGAGTACAAGCCCCATGAGGGACCTATTACAGGTGTTCTCAGCATAGTTAACTTTACCCTTCCTCTCACATGTTAAAGCAATCTGCCTACTGTGTGATAAATAATAACACCCTGTGTCTGAGATGCACAATACCTTGAGATCACGTCTTTCCTCTTGATCCCTTTCCTGAAGCAGTTGAACGCTTGAGGCAATGCAGACCCTGTGACTTTGTGGGACCTGTTTTTCTTTTCTTTTTTTTCTTTTCTTTTTTTTCTTTTCTTTTCTTTCCTCTTTTCTTTCCTTTCCTTTCCTTTCCTTTTTTTCTCTCTCTCCTCTCCTCTCCTCTCCTCTCCTCTCCTCTCCTCTCCTCTCCTTTCCTTCTCTTTCCTATTCTCTTTTTAATTATCCTCTGCTGTCTCACACATATTAGCCCATTTTAGAATGGAGGCCATCCAAGAGAAACTGATGAAGGGATTTCACAGATGTAGGGTGGTGTATACACTAAAATCACCAAGCTTTACTGGAATTCGAGTGGAATGAAGTCTGCACTTAGACACTGAAGGCATGTTACATCATTTGAAACTTCCCCTGTTGCTTAGTACCTTTGTAAAATTCAAGGGATTAGACAGATGAGATCTAAAAGTGTGACATGGCCCCACAGGCAGCAGGAGGGTGAAGGGTAGGAAATATCTAAAAAGTCAAGACAGACCTTCTCTTTGTCTTCAGCCTAATTAGAGACAGAAAGATAGCCCAAAAATGAAAAATGTAGAACATAAGTTACTACAAGCCCAATATTTCCTAAACTTTCATCTTACACTAACCACATGTTTTTCCCATAATGCATATTACTGAAACTATTATAAAATTACTATTTTTCTTTAAATTGATTAATTTATTTTACTTAGATGTTTTTCTTTTTCTACAAAAATACTGAAGTACAATATTCATGTAGAGAAGTTCTCCAGTTATAAATATATAACCTGATAAATTTTTGGAAAGTAAATGCTTTTGTGTAACTGTCATCCAAATCAAGAAATGACCACCAACACTCCAGAAGCCCTCCTCCTGCCTCTTTCTTTTTATTTTTTTAATTTTTTTATGTTTATTTATTTTCGAGAGAGAGAGAGAGTATGGGAGCAGGCAAGGGGCAGAGAGAGAGGAAAAAACACAGAATATGAAGCAGGCTCCAGGCTCTGAACTGTCAACACAGAGCCTGGCTTGGGACTCAGACTCACAAACTGTGAGATCATAACCTGGGCCGAAGTCAGACACTTAACCCACTGAGCCACTAAGTCACACCTCATCCTGCCTCTTTCTTAAGCATGACACTTGTCTTCTCCTCAAAGGCAATCACTATCCTACCTTCAAAAACCACAACTTAGTTTGGCTTCTTTTAGAAACTTATTAAAAATGAAATTATGATACTATGTAAGCTTTTTTGTCTGCCTTTCTAAAATGTTTATTTATTTACTTTTGAGAGGAGGGGAAGGGGTAGAAAAATGGGAAAACAGAGAATCCTAAGTAGGCTCCATGCTGTCACTACAGAACTGGTCAAGGGTCTGGAACCCAGATACCAGGAGACCATGACCTGAGCCAAAACCAAGAGTCAGACACTTAACCAACTAAGCCACCCAGGTGCCCCTTGTTTGTTTGTTTGTTTGTTTTTCATTGTTGTTTTTGTTCAATATATTGGAAGTTAGATTTATCTATGTTTGTTACATGTAGCAATAATTTGTAATTTTTCTTTCCTATAGAATATTCCATTCTATGAATATGCCACATACAGTTGAGGGGCATCTACATTGTTCCCAAAATATTGCTACTACAAACATTTTGCAAGTCTTTTGGTGCAGAAGCATAACATATTTCTGTTAAGTATATATTTTGTAGTGGAATTGCTGGGCCAAAGATAAGCGTATGTTCTCCTTTAATAAGTACTGATAAAACAGTTTTCTAAAATAATTGTACCAACTTATATTCCTACTAGCAGTATGTGACACTTCTAGTTGCTTTACATCTTAACCAACATTTGGTATTGCCAGTTTTATTTTGTTTTTTTGTTTCATTTTTGTTTTTGTTTTTTGTTTGTTTTGGTTTGGTTTTGGTTTTTAGCCATTATGGATTGAATGTGGTGGTATTGCTTTGTGGTTTTAATTTGCATTCCCATTTTGACTAAGGAGATTGTACAACTTTGCATTTAGATATTCTATTTAAAGAAGTGTTTTCAAGTTCAAGCCTTTAACCATTTTTCTATTGTATTGCCTTACTTTTTCTAATTTATTTGTACTAGTTATTTATATGTTCTGGGCATAAGTCCTTTGTTCCTGATAAGTGTTGTAAAAATCTTCTCTGACTTGTCCTTTAACTTTTTAATGGTACCTTTAGAGAAACCTTAAATTTAATATAGTCCAATTTATTAATCTTTTCCTTTGTGATTAGTGTTTTTTTTTTATGTCTTAAGAAATCTTTTCCTATCTTAGGGCCATGAAAAATTTTTCATGATATATTCTATATGCTTTATAATTTTACCTTTCACATTTAGGTTTGCAATTCAACTGTAGTTGATTTTTGTATATAGTATGAAATAGAGGCAAGATTCATATTTTTTCATGTGAATATCTCATTCATCCAATACAGTTTATTTTTTTAAATTATTCTTCCTCCACGTCTTTCAGTGCCATGGGTGATCGTATATTCTGGATCTGCTGCTGCATTCCTTATGCCAGTCCATTAACATATTAGTATGTTTTTTTTTTAACTTTTATTAAAAAAAAATTTTAATGTTTATTCATTTTTGAGAGAGCGAGCGAGCGAGAGAGAGAGAGAGACAGAGTGTGATGGGGGAGGAGCAGAGAGAGAGGGAGACAGAATCCAAAGCAGGCTCCAGACTTCAGGATCCAACTTTCAGCACAGAGCCTGACGTGGGGCTCAAACTCACAGTGAGATCATGACCTCAGCTGAAGTTGGATGCTTAATGACTGAACCACCCAGGCATCCCAATGCATTAGTTATGTTCTTGTTCAAATACCACAATGTCTTAAGTAATGTAGCTTCACAATGACCCAGGATATTAGGTAGTATGTAAGTCATTAACTTTGCTGTTTTTTTTTTTTAACGTTTATTTATTTTTGAGACAGAGAGAGACAGAGCATGAACGGGGGAAGGGCAGAGAGAGAGGGAGACACAGAATCGGAAGCAGGCTCCAGGCTCTGAGCCATCAGCCCAGAGCCCGATGCGGGGCTGGAACTCATGGACCGTGAGATCGTGACCTGAGCTGAAGTCGGAGGCTTAACTGACTGAGCCATCCAGGCTCCCCAACTTTACTGTTCTTTAAGACCGATTTGGCTCAACTTGGTGGTTTACAGAAAATTTTAAAATATAAACTTGAGAATCAGTTCATCAGTTTACACACATACAGACACATACACACACTTTCCTTTTATTTTGTTTGGGATTATATCAAATGAATAAACCAGTTTGAGAAGAATTGACATCTTTAGAGTATTGAGTCTTCTAACTTGTGAACATGGTACATCCCTTCTTATAAACCTTCCTTAATTTCTGTCAATAATGTTTTGTATTTCTCTATATAAAGCTGTTATACATCTGTCCCTAGACTTATACTTAGATACAAATGTTTTTATTCCATTGAAATGTATTTTTTTTAGATTTCATATTATAATCACTTGCTGCTAATAAATGAAAAGATTTTTTTTGCAAATAACATGTGTTTGGGTTCAGTTCCCTACTATTCCACTATTAGTTCTGTCTCACCTGCAGCATGCTGTTTTTCTCTATTCTGGCCTTTGGAACTACTGTTTTCCCCAACCCCAACATTAACATCTTAAACAAACCTTTTGTTATTCATTTTATGGTTATCATAGAGACAACAACAAGTAACCTTGAATTATTAGAGTTTAATACACATTAGTACTAGTATCCCTTCCTAAAGAATGCCAGGATCTTAGAACACTTTACTCATTTACAACTTGACTATTCCTTGTGCTTGGTTGTCATGAATTTAATTCTGTAAGATATTTTATGGTTTCATACAGTTAGTATTCTTTCACACTTGCCACATATTTAACTTTTCTGTCACTGCTTTTTGTTGTTTTCTTTCCTATATTTTCTTAACTTTTGTATGAACTCATTTTCCTTATGTAAGAATAACTCCGTTTAATATTTAAACAGATTTTTAAATAACAAATTATCTCAAAGTTTAATTAGCTGAACACAACTTCACATATTTTGAAGGCTATTTTATTGGATGAAGAATTCAAGATTCACTGTTGTTTTCTTCTATATTTTGATATTTTCTTGTCTTCTTACCTTCATTGTTTTTTCTGATAAGTCATTGGGAAATCTTATTGCAGTTGAAGATAATATGTCTTTTTCTCTGGTACATACTTTCATGTTTTTCTTCTTGTCTTTGATTTCAGCAGATTTATTGTGATGTGCAGTGCAGTTTTCTTGACATTTACCCCATTCCAGGTATGCCAAACTTCTTGAATATGTGGTTGGTGTCTTTCATCAACTTTTGAAAATACTTGACCATTATGTCTGTCGATATTTTTTCTGCACCATTCTCTTTTCCTCTACCTACTCAGGCACCAATTATATGTGTATTTGCTCTCTCCTCTATGTATCATATGTTTTTGAAATCCTAATATTTGTCCACTCCACGCTTCTAACTGGATTTTTGAGGTACACTAATCTCCTCTTCAGTTGTATTTAAACAGCATTTTTAACTTTGTGTTGTGTTTTTCAGTGCTAGTATTTATATTTGATTCTTTTAAATAGATTCATGATATTCCTCATCTTACTATTAATTTTTTAACATTGTTTTAAAATCTGTGTCTATTAACTTCAATATACTGATATCCTTGGGTTTTCTTCCAGTTGTCTGATTTTTTTCCTCTTGTTTCTTACTCATTTGGACAGGTTTCCTGGTGTGTGTAAAAAGAACAGTTATGCATATAATTGAAGCATGGTGTACTTCAGTAAGGATTTTCTTTTGTTTCTGTTAGACACTTGAGCTAAGAAAAGATTATCTGAATCCTATTTTGAGCTGATTGAAACTTGGGTTTCTGTCATTGCAAAAATGGTTCTATTTTTGGTTCCCCCTTATCTTAAGAAGTAGCCTTTCAACAATCAAAATTGAAAGCACTTCTCAGTGATTCTTGAACTCCAATTTTTACCTCTGAAGTCTAGAGAGATTACTGAAAGTTCACCTCAGTTTTTCATTCTCTCAGCTGCCACTTAAAATCAGCATCTGCTCTAGAGAAAAATGCAGCTGAAGACCAGTTTCACTTCTCTATGCTCCCCTTTTCTCTTAGATCTTGTCCCCTCATGGTTCGTGCTGCTATGGTAGCTTTCCAATTATTTCAAACATATTTTTCCCTCAATATTTTAGTATGGGAATTTTCAGATATAAAGAAAATGTTATTTTACAGTGAACAGACACATACCCATAGACCAGATTCTATTATTTACATTTTTTCATGATTGGCTTATTTCATGTATCCCCATCTATCTATCCTTCTGTCCATCCATCAATTCAACTTTTTATATGCATTTTAAAATATATTAAGGCCATGAGACACCTCCCTTTAAATATGTCAGCATGCATTTCATTCACTAGAGTTCAATATTGCTTTACAGACATTTTTCTTTAGATACAAAAATTTACATTAAATGAATTTTGTAAATTTTAAGTAAACACAGATTGAGTTTTGACAAATGTATACACTGTATAATCCAAACCTCTAGCATTCATGCTCTTTCCCATTATTTCCCACTCCAACCACCCCAGAGGCAACAGCTATTACAATTTTCTTGTACAATAGATTATTTTTGCTTATTGTAAAACTTCATAAATATGGAAGCACATACAGCATATGACTTTGTGTAAGGCTTAATTCAATATAATATTTCTGAAGTTCATATTGGTGTATCCATAATTTGTTCTTATTTTGTTGCTGAAGAGTATTATATTACATGAATATACAAACTTTGGATAAGCTTGGTTATTCAGTCTCCGATTGAAAGACATCTAAGACATTTGTATCCTTTGCCTTGTTCCTGATCTTAAGGAAAATGTGTTCAAAAGTTCACCATTATTATGTCAGTTGTTGGTATTTTATAGATTCCTTTTACCAGATTAAGGAAGTTCTCTTTTGTTGTTAGTTTGCTGTGTGTGTGTGTGTGTGTGTGTGTGTGTGTGTGTGTGTGTGAATTATAAATAGATGTTGGATTTAATATTGTCAAATGCTTTTCTTGAATCTATTAAAAATATACTGTATTTTTCTTTATTATATCAACAGAGTGAATTACATTGATTGTTTTTCTGACTTTGTATTACTAGGGTAAATCCTACTTGGTGATAATATATATTACTGCATTCTATGTGTTCATATTTTGTTAAGAATTTTTACATTTATGTTCATAAGAGATATTGGTCTACAACTTTCTTTAGTATTTCTTTATCTCTTCACTTTTTTCTTTTTTCTCCTTTCTTTCTTTTTTCTTTCTTTCTTTCTTTCTTTCTTCTTTCTTTCTTTTCTTTCCTTTTAAATAATGTCCCTATCAATTTACCCAAGGGATACAGGAGTGCTGATGCATAGGGGCACTTGTGCCCCAGTGTTTATAGCAGCACTTTCAACAATAGCCAAACTGTGGAAAGAGCCTAAATGTCCATGAACTGATGAATGGATAAAGAAATTGTGGTTTATATACACAATGGAGTACTACGTGGCAATGAGAAAGAATGAAATATGGCCCTTTGTAGCAACTTGGATGGAACTGGAGAGTATTATGCTAAGTGAAATAAGTCATACAGAGAAAGACAGATACCATATGTTTTCACTCTTATGTGGATCCTGAGAAACTTAACGGAAGACCATTGGGGAGGGGAAGGAAAAAAAAAAAGGGTAGAGAGGGAGGGAGCCAAAACATCAAAACATAAGAGACTCCTAAAAACTGCAAATTGAGGGTTGATGGGAGGTGGGAGGAAGGGGAGGGTGGGTGATGGGTATTGAGAAGGGCACCTGTTGGGATGAGCACTGGGTGTCGTATGGAAACCAATTTGACAATAAATTTCATATTTAAAAATAAATAAATAAATATATTTAATTGATCTTATAATAAATAAACAAACAAACAAACAAACAAATAAATAAATAAAGTCCCTATCAAACTTTGGTATTAACATTACACATATAACAAATTGTGAAGTGTTTTAAATCTGATACTACTCCTTCCATAAATTTTTATGGAACTTGCCAGTGAAACCATCTTTCTCTATTGTTTCATTGGTGGAAAGGTTTATGATAACTAATTCAATTTTTCTAATAGATAAAAGGTTATTTACACATTCTATTTTACCCTGCTCAAATATTTTGTCTGTTTCATCTACATTGTCAAATTCATTGCATGAAATTGTTCATGATAGTGTCTTGTTTTCTATCAGTAGGATCTGAGTGATAATCCCTTTTCATTCTTGATATTCGTTATTTCCTTCTCTTTCATTTCCAGTCTAGCTAGGAAATAACCAATTTTGTTGACCTTTTCAAAGGGCCAATTTTAGCTCTATTAATTTCTATCTCATTTCTTTTTTTCTCTTACCTATATGATTTCCTTCTTCCTATTTGCTTTTGGCTTACTTTCCCTTTCTCTTTCTAAATTTCTAAGATGAAACATTTGGTCATTGATTTTTAGACCTTTTTTCTTTCTAATATAACATTTAAGTGTGTCACTTTCCCTCTAAACACTGTTTTATCTATATCCCACAGAGTTTGATATGTTGTATTTTTTTACCATAGATATCAGAATATACTCTAATTTCCCATATGATTTCTTCTTTGACCTATGGAATAGCTAAAAGTGTGTTGCTTAATTTCTAATTACTTAAGGCTTTCTATGTATCTTATTATTGATTTTGAGTTTTACTCCACTGTAGTTAGAGAATATACTCTGTGCGGTTTTGTTCTTTAAATCTAATGAGGATTGTTTTATTATCCAGCATATAGACTTTCTTTGTAAACAAACCACGTACTTGATAAGAATGTGTATTCTGGGGACGCCTGTGTGGCTCAGTCCATTGAGCACCTGACTCTTGATTTTGGCTCAGGTCATGACCCCAGGGTTGTGGGATAGAGCCCTGTGTTAGGCTCCCATGTTGAGTGTGGAGCCTGATTAAGATTCTCTCTCTCTCCCTCTGCCCCTCTCCCTCATTCACGTGCTTGCTCACTCTCTAAAAAAGAAAAATAATGTGTATTATTCTGTATTTATTGGGTGTAGTGTTCTACAAATAATAATTAAGTCCAGGTGATTGATAGTATCATCTTTGCCTTTATTGGTGTTTAGATTAGTGTAAGTTCTACTAAATGCATAAACAAAAGTATTAAAATCTCAAGCTATCACTGGGAATTGTTTATTTCTCCCTTTAAGCTGTTGCTACCTCATGTGTACCAGTTGGGAATTGCCCTCTAGCTAGAAACTGTAAAAGACAGAAAACTCCCTCCATCCCGTTCTCTTCTTGAAATGTCAACTCCCCTTGAGAATCTGCCAGCTTTTGTCCATTCTTTTGTCCCCAGTATATAATTATCTGTAGAACTGTTTACACAACCATATCATAAATAAGACCTTCAGATGGCTTTTAAAAAATTTTTTCTAGCTTTTCTAGGTATTTTTGGTGGAAAGATTGGTATATTAGAATTTGGTCTGCTATAAATGGAAGTGAAAGTCCCTGGTAAATGTATTTTCAAAGGAAATTTTGAATTGATACATTAAAAAAATTAAATGTAACTATTATAATTTAAAATGTTTATTGAAGGAAAAATAAGATAAAAACAGAGAGGGAGGCAAACCGTAAGAGACTCTTGAATACAGAGAACAAACTGAGGGTTGCTGGAGGGGTGTTGGGTCGGGGGATGGGCTAAATGTGTGATGGGCATTGAGGTGGGTACTTGTGGGGATGAGCACTGAGTGTTATATGTAAGTGATAAATCACTAAATTCTACTCTTGAAACCATTATTAACCTATATATTAACTAACTTGGATTTAAATTTTTTAAAAAGTCAAAAAAATAAAAAATAAAATGTTTACGTATGTACCACTAAAAAAATCTTAATATATCAACTATAAACTTAATACATACATCATGTTTTGGCAAAATACATACTTGCTAAAGTGACCAGATCACTGAGATGTGATAGTTCAAGTTTGGAAGGGATCTTAACTGTCCAACCACCTATCCAAATCTGAAGCCCCTCCACAACATTGTTTGAAGGTGGTCCCAGCCTGAGCTTGTCCAGTGACAGAAAAAAACTCATTAGCTATGAAGCAATTGACTCCATTTTTGGAAATTCTCTGTGTAAGAATCATCATCCTTATCCTGACTTGAAATATGCACCCTTGTAAATTCCACTGATCAATCCTAGTTCTACCCCTTGAAGTCTTCTAGAATAGTCACATTTTCATTTACATCATAACCCTGTAGATATGTGGTCTTCTTCAGCTCTTATTTATTGGATGCTGCTAGGCTCCAGAGATCCATAATGCCAAGGACAGATATTGCAGTCAGCTCTTTTACAAGGAAGGAATTAGAAGATATATAAGAGAGTAAATAATTTGACTCTAGGTTTTATGGATACCTTGATTGCAAGAAAAAAATTGTTTAATCTACCAAAGAAATAATCCCACAGCAAAATAGATCCTTTGCCATCTTTAATATAAAGGAAAGAAGACTTTAAAAAGCAAGAAGAATAATTTTGGGAAAAAAAGATTCACTCTGAAAAGTCTGAAAAGGTTATCTATAACATTATTGAAAAATAGAATTCATCTAATTAGTCCTCTCTTCAGAAAGGACTAACCAATGGGAAAGTATCTATTCCACTATTAAAGTTGTCCTTTGACCTCTCCTGTGATTAAAAGTCTTTTCTTGTTCCTACTGCAACCTTTCCTTCTGCATGTGAAGTTAATTTTCTCTCGTTTTGTCAGTGGTGCACAATGGTAACAAAGGAAATGAAATATTAAACTAAGTTGAAGCAAGTTATGAAATAAAGGAAAGAAGAAAAGGTGAGGAACGAATTAGAGGAAAATGGAAAACATTTCCAGAAGAAAAGCATGAGATACGTTTATTTCCTGAGAGTTGTATAGAGAGGAGACTAAGAACAGCATCCTGGGAATCAAGAGTTTGATTTCCACACTCTCACTGATGAGCCTCTAAATAACTTCCTCTGTAAAATGGGGGATTTGATCAGAGGAATCTCGGGCACTTTCCCATCTGAAAGAACATAAGTCATTCATTCATTGATTCGACATTGTCGCCAGTTTTCCAATTTGAGATATGCAGTGTGGACCAGTGATTCATACTTCGAATCTGCTGCCAATTATGATTCCATTCTCATCTGAACCATGGACTCCCTGCTTACCCTGGGGGGAGAAAAACAGGTTTTGGTTTATTAATTTCTATGTATAGAAAGCTATTTCCAACTCGGTTGTATACTTCTTTCATTCCCTTCAATTTTAATATGTCCACAGTTAATTGGAGGAGATCAATACAGGTAGAAAGACAATTGCTGTCCATCATTTTCAATGTTATTCTTTCTATTCACCCTAAGGAGCTAATTTCTAACTTTTGGACTCATTGTTGAAAGCTTTTGGCAATGCCTCTTTTATTGAGTGGGAGAAAAAACAGTGGAACTCTCTCAACCTCATGTGGAGGCAGAGAAGCTGGACATGGTGAAGCAGTGAAACACAAATCTGATGCCTCATGCTTGCTATCTTGGCAGCAGCTCCAGATTCAAAGCCCATTCATAGGCAGGTTTTGAACACTGGCTTCCCTGCTCAGTCTGAGCTCTAAGTGGTCTTTAAGTTTAGGTCTATGCTAGAGGAAGTCATTTGCATGACTATAAATTGGTGACTATATGGGATTCAAATGAAATGTATGTAATAAAACATCAACTGGCCATAATGTTCTACTCCAGGATTCTATAGTTTCTGAGTGGGCATTTACAGACTTATTGCTTATGAGAGACTTGAGACACTACTATTTTCCTGTGTATCTTGATGTTGCAAACAGTAGTTTTGATTAGCTTTTTAATCATTGGCGCCATGCCAACGGCCTGCGCCCTTAGAAGAATTTTTGGTAACCTGGCACTATGTGGTTTTGTCCTGCTCTTGTGGAAGCTCTCTTGACTCAAGGCGGTCATGTAATTATACAAGTGTATCCTGACAAAGGAACCTGCTGAAGAGACGGGTAGGTGCTGAAACCATTCCTTTTTCCATGTACCAAATCACCGTTCTGATGTGTGTTACATGCACCTAGAAAGACACACAAAGGACCCACAGATGGACCTAAACTTATTCGACTTCATCCTCCATTTTTTTTCCTTCCCTCACCACCCCAGGACAACCTTGAGCCCAGGAGAACTGACTCTGGATATTGCAGCCTTCCTACTGCTGGTCTTAGCCTTGGACTATAGACAGGAGAGCCAATTCACATCTGAGCTCCTCCCAGTGTTCTTAAGCAAGTTGCTTGTCCCCTTCTTGGCTTTGGTTTCTTCACCTGTTAAAACACCACTCTCTCAAGGTTGGATGGTGTAAAGGTAACAAGCAGTTGGATTCAAACCTCTGTTTTGGCCCTCATTTACTACCTATGTATACTTGGGCAAGTTATATAAACTCTTTATGGCTCAATTTTTTAAATCTGTAAAGTGAAATCGTAATAGTACCTACCTATAAATCATTTAATCCTTAGAAAAACCCTACAGAGCACATAATATTATTTCCACTTTACAGATTTAAAAAATTGAGATCTAGGAGGGGACACTAACTTGGCTAAGATCAATCACATAGGAGCTGAGACACGAACACCGGCTCTGGTCTAGTACTAAATTAAGACCAGCATACACAAACACACATGTGTGCATACATCTATACATACACACAGTGCTTGAAACAGTGCCTGGCATATTATGCTAACATTATTAACAGTACCTGGTATTCAGTAAACACTCAATAAATGTTACCTATTGTTATGATGATTATGATGATGATGATCTGTAAAGAAGTTCCTACCTGCTAACATGCCTTCCTGCACTGGGCATTTATGTTTCTATGAGGCCCCAGCTTGGGTACTCATTGTTGCTTGAGCATTATTTGCATTCTGAAGGGGGCCTGAGGACAGGCTGCTCTGAGGGTGAGAACAGGAGCAGAACTGCCAGTGAACTGACTGGTAAATATAGAAAATCATCAGATGGGTTGGCTGCATGGGTATATCTGTCTGTCTGTTTGTGTGTGTTGGGGAAAGTAGAAGTATGTAAGCTTATTTTAATTTGAACTCAGCTTTTCTTGGCCCCCAAGAACTGTTAACACCTCTTTTTGGTGTTTTGTGGGAATTCTGGGCATAAGGTCTTTAAAGTAAAAAAACTCTATGATTAATTACCCTTCCTCAGTTTTCCTAGACCACTGAAGTGAAGAGAATGTTTTCAAGGATACATGGGTAATAGAATGAACCTTCTCTGCCCCTCACTCCACCCTGTAAAATGAGTACAGTACCTAACTTGCCAGTGGAGAGTGAGGACTGGTCTCAAGGTCAGGAGGATGGATGAAGTGACCTTTTCCAGGTTCCCCCAGCCTTGAATTCTGAGGAGATATGGGTATGAAGAGAGTATTCATAGGATGTGTTATTATATGTTGTCATACACATAGCTAGACTGGCTTACTCCTATTTAAGGGTAAGGAGACCTGGGTCCCCATTAGCCTTAAATACTTGGGAAATCTTCACCTTTAGATTTTTATACATTTGCTTCCCAGACTTTTCCTCCTCCCCGCCCCCCCCCCCACCTCTTAGTTCCTACTAAGGGTAGTAAGTGGAAGGTGTGGGCAGAGATTTTTCTAATCCTCAATCCTACCCCAAGTACCCAACTAGAGAAAATACCAAAATGACTTCAATACTCAATGGAAAGTATTGTGTGATGCAAACATTCAACTTTCCAGCATCTTGTGTCCATTTTCGAGCAGGTCATGGAATAGGCAAAAGGCAGGCTGCACTCAACACTGACGGTCCCAGTGGTTATGGGCAAGAACACTTCCACTATATGGACCACCAGGGAAACTCAACCATACTTTGTACAGAGATATTACCTGGATGTGGCTTGTAACCAGTTGGGAGGCTCCACCCACAGACATCACTCTGAGGCTACTGTAGATGGAAAGCAGGTAATACAAAACCCTCAACTTTATTCAAATTAATGTATTTCTTTGTTTTCTTATCTATATTTGCAATTACACAAGAAAATGAGGTTAAGTTCCTTTTACACATGGTAAAACCAAGACACTGGAAAGGTTATTGAAGTCCCCCAGCTCACAAAGCAGCAACAAAGCTAGTTCATGTTCTAATTCTTCCAGGCTCCAGCTCATAAGACATTATCTGGGTTTCACCATCTTTCAGAATTGCTCAAAATTCTTCCAGCATAAATTAAAATCTATGCTCCACCTACCATCTTCCATTTCCTCCTAGGCATTCAAATGTTCTTCTGCCCCCAGGCCCTTCCCCAGAAGAAGGAAGCTACAGTAAAAAGACCAGCAGGTGGGAGTAGGAGTGGTGGGAAACCTGACCTGGAGCCTGTCCCTTCAACCTGCTCCCAGTCTATAAGATCAAAAGCATCTGCATATTTCGAAACATCCAAATCAGTCCTATTTTTCACGTTCATATCAAAAATTTGGTTATGTCTAAACACAACCATAGAGGGCTCAAGAAACAGCTGGCTGGTGAGCGTACACAGCTTAGCAGATAAATGAAAAAGACTGATTTCTCTCACCATTTGTTAATCTGAACCTCCAATATGAAATGCTGGCATCCCTAATGAGACGGCTAGCCTATTGAGTATTTTATTATCCAAAGATGGAATTAATAGCTGTGCCATATCTATGTCAAACCTAGGCAATAAAACTTTATGAGTCCTTCCCCATGAAATATTTTGTTTATGTCACATGAGTCTAATCTAATGTTCTTTTTTTTCTTTTTCTTCACTTCCCCACCCCCCACCCTTTTCCCTGCCCTCTTTGTCTCCTGAGGCCTATTCCCTTTGGAAGTGCATTAGTTACCTAGGAAACCTTAATGTCATTTTTTATATGAGTGGAGTTTGGTGCAGCATAAAGTTAATTTATAGGGTGGTTAGGAATTCATGTCATGACTGGTGAAATAGGAGACTTTATTATGATTTCTAGATCCACCTGTGTGGTAGGAATACATACCTTCCCTCTATCATTATGGGTAATTTCTTGAAACATAATTATGAATATGTATGCTATTTCACAAAATGAGTTGATCCATTGTTATTCAATGCAATTCATCATATTGTTCAATCTAAGCCCTAGAACATAATTAGCAATAACAACAAACCAATAATATACTAGGCAATCTGTTACAAGTTGAAGGACATGGTGGAATTTCCTTTTACATGATGAGGCAGTTCTGCCTTAGAGACAAAGAACAAACAAGATGAGATTCTGAAATCCTTCAACTACGTCTTTCATGCTCTCTGAGGCCCGCATTAGGAAACTAAATTCCAAATATGTCCACTACTTCATTCTGCTATGTTCTTTCTGTCTTTGTCCAAGGGAAAAATATATAACCATAAAGCTACATTAATGAAATGTTTCAAGACAGCTTACAAGTAACAAAGAGGACATTCCGGAGCTTTTTCTAAAGGCTAAGATCCCCCACCCGTGTGGTTGGCGGTGTTTCCGGTAGAAACGCTATCAGATTGGGAGTTGGTGCCTTCACTGTGCTGGACTGTGCCCAGCATTTTAAATCAATTAGTTCATGTGGCCCCCATAATACTCCTATGAGGTTGGCATTGTTTCTGCCAATTACAGACAGTTTCTAAGAAGTTCAGGAACCTATCAAAGGCACACAGCTACCAGTGAAGAAGGGAGCATGGAATCTAGGTTTGTACAATTCCAAGACCCACTCTTTTAATGAGTTCTACTTCCTGATCTGTTACTATGTTTGGTTTTTTGTTTGCTTGTTTGTTCGTTTATTTCCCTGGGGAAATTTATGGAGAAGCCAGAGCCTTAGCATCCTTAACTATTAAATGTAGGGGGTGGGGGGACACAGAGGCTGATAGAATTAGATCTGTCTCCCTACTCTGTTGAGAGCTCAAGGTTGATAGCATCAAAGCTGCACTTCCTCAAGATGATGGACATTTTAGGGAAGACCTGGGTTCGCTGAATAAACATAAAGTCACTCAGTTTCTACAGACATCTGTACCCATTTTGAAAAAAAAAAAAAAGAATAATGGCTCCCACCACTCTTCAGGACATTTGGGCGGAGTCGCTAATTGGCACCATGGGCTCACATGACTGTTGGCTAATAATGCTATAGTTACAAGTGTGTAGTAATGGGTGGGCAGTCAGGAATCTTTTGAGTGCCAGGAGCCAAGGTAACACACAGCCTTACTGGGCCCTTAAATTCGCAATCCCTATACAAACACCTTTTGCAGGCACTTTAATTGTTTCAGAAACATAGACTTTCGGGCTCCAGGAGCTCAAGCAGCTGTCTGAGTGAGTGGGGGTGGGGATGGATGGACAGGGTGGAGCAAGAGAAAGTAGGTGCAAGCATTCTGCAAACCTCTCCACAGTGCCCTCCAGCAGCAGAAGAGGCAACTTGCAGATACTTTAGGATAGGCTAAGGTGTGGAGTATAGTTTAGCAATCTAAGGCAGGAAAAAAACCCACAAACAATGGGAGAGGACAAATATTCAAGGCTAGCTGTATGGTGCTGGGGAAAAGAACCAAGCTTGCCTTGCCACATGCGGTCACAGAGGGAAGGGTCCTTGGAGGCCATTCCGCCCAGTTCTCTCATTTCCTGGGTCACTGTGTCATAACGAATTAACTGCATGCCCCTACTGCACAAGACCCCCTCCCTTGTCATATGCTGAGCAGCCCCTGCAACACACAATCCATTTAACTGAAACATCCAGTAGATCAATACTATTTCTCACAAGGTAAGGGCATAATTCATTCCAACATTTCCATTTTGTTTCTGTTCAGTGTTTCAACCACAGAGTGGTGCTATTGCAAAAGATAAGGGTGGGCAGAAAGCATGCTCCAGAAATTTGCTTTAGGAGAGATTTTGTAAGGGGGCTTTCAATCACTGGATCTAGTTCCTGCCCTCACAAACAACTTTCAGGGAGAAAAAGAAAGTTCAGCAACCTAAAAATACAGTCAACAAATGGATGGCCAAGGCCATGACCAAGGAGTCAACTTGAAGAGAAGCGATTACCTGGCTAATCAGAAAAGACCTAGTCCTAGATGGACTTCCACACCCAGCACTGTCTATGGGGCATGAACTCATCAGCTTACTTCCTAGTTCTGTTCTTTGCTTTAGCTGTCTATACCACTAAAGATTTTCCTCTATTTAGAGAAACGGGTTTGCTTAGAAGTCCCAATGTTCTGCAGTTCCCAAATGAATCTACATTACATACAATTATCTTTTACTCTTTTTAAAAATATACACCTTCTACTGCTTTTTCCAGTCACCTTCCTCTTTGATCACCTTGCTACTCTTGGAAGCCAAGAGAGAGACCTAGGCATCAATCCCTAGTCTTCTTTAGAGAGGAGAGAAGAATCTTTTACTCTGAAACAGAAAGGAAAACAGTGAAGGAAAAGGCAGCTTGCCGGCTAGAGGGAGATTTTCTGAAAAAGGTCTTCCACAAAGGAAAGGACCAGTAGCTCTCCATTTGGAAAAAAAGTGAGGAAAATGCATCTTTTACCCTCTGCTTCTGTCTGGTTCTCTCTCTCTCCCTCTCTCCTTCCCTCAGCCCCTCCCTCTACCCACCCCCCCTCAAAGGCACCACACATATTTGGCAAGATTAAGGTGTCACCTCTCATATTACAAGGCGTGTTGATTGCAAGCAAAGACAGACCCACCAGTGCAGGACACCCCCCCCCCCAACTCCCAGTCGGAAAACAATACAAACTCTTCCTGTGCTTGCCTAGGTCCTGGCAAAGTGTGTCGGCCAGTCCGTGCACAGCATCTGCAGAACAAATCGGGTCTTAAACTCACTGCTGCCTTTTCTTCTTTTTTTTTTTCTTCTGATTTTTCAAATTTAAGTTTGCCCCCTTCCTCCCCCTCCTCCCTCCAGACTGCCAGTGACCGAGGAGCTGCAGGCGGATCAGCCCGCACATGTTTTTAACCCTTTCCTTGCTGCAGCAGGAGCCAACCACCTCTTTCCCTGCAACCCTCGGGTTACTGGAGGACCTGGAGCTCCAGAAAGGAGCCCCTAGAACTTGGCCAGTGGAGCTGAAACTGGGCCTGAATCCTTCGTTTGACAGCGGAGGTGGGGGTGAAGTGCGGGAAGTGGGGGGAGGGCAGGGAGGCGGGCCAGAGCTCAGGGAGAAAACCAGAACCCAGCAGATCACGCCCAATCCAAACCTTCATGGTGCTGTGTGTGCCGAGTGGAGGGAACAACTCGGCAGCTTAATCTGGTCCGGAGGAGGACCTCAACATTTTGGCACGAGGGAGGCACTGAAGGAGGACCCCACTCTTTCCAGGGACTGCGGGAGGTGCGACCCCTGGGCCTCAGTGGGCGCTTCTGGCCGTTTTCGATGTGGCAGCCTCCAGCAGCCAGGATAATGATGAGGCAGGTACAATCTATCTAGTACGCAGCCCCCCAGGCTCCCCACCCCTTCCTACCTCCGCTCGGACCCCGCAGCCTTGCTCTGCGTCGGGTTCGGCCTGATCTGGTAGGCGCAGTGCCCGTGCTTCTCGGTGTTTGACCAAATTCTCAAACAAGTCGTAGGAATTTGGATTTTTTTAACCTGACGCCGGCTGAAACAGAGTGGGTTGCTTCTTACCCACCTTGGAATGGCAGGGCATGACGAGACGAGACGGGATACTTACTTGCTCCCCTCCCCCAATCGCGCGTGAATCCAAAGGTCCTGGCACGAGATGGGGCCAAAGAGTGGCAGAGACTGCAGGGAGGAAGTGGTAGGGGGCTCAAGGACGGAGTCCGTCCGCCACGCCCTGGCCCGGGGAGCTGAGCCGGAGGGGGTCAGGAGCACAAAAATCCGCTCCAAGGCTCTGAATTTCTCCTTGACCCCTAAGCGACATTCTCTCCCCCCCCCCCACCCCCCACTCTCACTTCTCTCGATGGCAAATGGACGAAAGCAAGATGACTTAACTCGGTAAATTTAGAGAGAACGATCTCAGAACAAGTGGGGTCTAATGGGCAGCTAAAATTATCGCGAAATAAGAGATTTTGCCCCCCTCCCTCCCATCCTTCCCTCGAATAATCTATGGGTGGGGGAGTGAGCGTCACAACTTTCCAAGCGCTACTACGAGGTTTGTTTGTGGCTTTTGCCTTTTCTGCTTCCCCGCGCTGTCCCCGCGTGCAGACTGGTGGGTGCTGGGCGGGTGCTCAGCTGCAGGGCCCCATCCTAGGAAGGGGCTTAGAAGAAGTTGGAGGCTGGGTGAAATGGGAGTCTCCGATCCATCCCCCTCTTCCTCCACGTTCACGTTCTCGCAAACACACACACACACACGCGGCCGCCCCTTCCTAGGTCCCCCTGAACCCCGCCTCCCCCTACCTCTTGACTCCGCTGTCCTTGACCTCCCGCACAGCGTCCTGGGTACTGGTCCCTGAGAGCAGCGAGTTCGCTGGGGAGTGATTGTCCTTGGGCGTGTTCGCGTTGTGGGGTGGGGGAAGGAGTGACGGGTGGGCTTGATAGGAGGTGGGGAGAGATCTAGAGCTGGAAGGGTCTAAGGTTTGGAGGAGGAGTTTGCACATTAGACCCAAGCCGCCAGGGGGAAGGGGCAAGAAAGGCCCTTCTGCCTAGAGAGGAAAATCTTAAATAAAAAGAAAGAAACAAAAAAAGATCAAAAGGAAGTTTCTCAAGAAAAAAAACAAATAAGACAGGCTGAAGACATTAACATGTAAAATACAGTGAAAAGTTGAATATTTCGTTTTTTCCTGAATCTCTAAGGGGGATAGTGAAGCCTACTATTAACTTGGAAGTTTTTGGTGTTTTTCTTTTAGAAAGGCTAGGAAAGATGACCTCGTCGCCCCACTGCCCACCCCACGCCAGCCCCAAGTCGGAGGGGCACAGGGGCTTGGGCTGGCAAGGCGCGCGACGGCCGGGCGCGGGGGCGGGTGGCGCGGCGCTGAAGGGGTTAAGGCGCTGAGCGCGGAGCCATCTGGCCGGGTTGGCTGGTTATAACCGCGCAGATTATGTTCACGGGACTCAGAGTTGAAGGCTCCTCTCCCTACCGAGCAGCTCCGCGCGCGGCCCCGCGAGAGAGCCCGGCGCAACTACTTTCTTCCCGTTTCTTTCTTTCTTTCTTCTTCTCTTTTTTTCCCCCTGCTGGGTAGTGGAGGCGGCGGGGTGGGAGAGACTTTGAATGACCGAGTTTGCGTCCACCTTTCTCTTCATGTCGACGTCCCTGGAAACAGTCACACGGATGCCATGGTTACTTCTGCCACGGTAAGGGGAGGCGGGTACGTTGGGTGGGCACGTTCAGGGGTGGGAAGCTGAGTAGGGGGATTTTCCAGTGGACTAGCGCGGGGGTCCCCAACTCTGCACCCCACCCCCACCTCCATCGCTCGGCTCTGGCTCACTTTCCCGGGCTTGTGCCTTCCCCGAAGTTTGCGCTGGGATCTGCCCAGGCCGAGGCGCAACCGCAACCACCCCCTCCCCACCACACACTCAAACACACACACACACACACACACACACACACACACACACACAAGCACACACGGACACTCCTCCCCACCTCTTCTCCCGTCCCTGGACTGCCCGAGAAACCGCCCAATATCTGGGAAAGTGATCAGGTTTAAGGGACCTGGATTGGAAATGGGGGCGGAGGCGAGGGGAAATAGGGACGACGGAAGGGCAGCGAAGAGATTCAGCAGAACCGCCCTCCAACCCCCAATCAACACACCCGTCTGCTCCTGCAGAGAGGGCTCCCCGTGCATCCTGTAACAAAAGGGGGTGGCAGACAGATCCCGCGCAGGGAAGAGTCGAGCGTGTCACCACGGCTCCCCGGCACGCGCCCGGCGCCCGGCTCCCAACATCGCGGGGCTCCTTGCATGCCTCCCCCTCCCTGGTCCCGGGCGTGGGCTGGGGGAGGGGACTCGGAGCTCCGGACTGGGACGCCGGCTTTCGAGTTTGGGAGTTGCAACTCCTCGCCCGGCGCGGCGTACCTGTGCTGGAATACTCTTGCCTCTTCAGAAAGCTTTTCTCGGCAACGGCCACGCACCCCGGACTCCTTGTGGCCAGCGCCCACCCCGCGGCTACCCCACCCCGGGTCTCTGCGCAGATGTAGGAGCTCCGCGCGTTCTCCGTGCATCTGGGACCGCGCGGGGAGCGGCGGGCAAGCTGGCCGGGCAGTCCCTGGGGAATTCCTCGCCGTTTCTCCGAGCCAGCTCTCGGAATTTGAGGCGGCGGTGTGGGAAGGCTGGGAGACCGGGGACCGGCGGAACTGGGTCGGAGTCAAAAGGACCCCCGGTGGGCCAAATTACCCCATTGCCCCAAAGCGCTACTCCTACTCCAAAAGAATCTGGGACGCATGGAAGTTGAAGGTTTGGGAAAGGGGTGGGGGAGGGGACTCTGGTGCTTTCGGGCGCCAGTGGGTGCGCGGCGAGGAGGCGCTGCTTCTTTGGGGGGGAGTTTAGCTGCTGCATTCCTCAGCTGCGCTTTAAATGCACGGAACTGAGACCCTCGCGCCGAACCGGGTGGGGGCTGCTAACCGGTAAGGGCTCCTCCCACGTCTGGGAGCATTCCAGGTGGAGGAAACATTGAACTGGACCGCCTCCTTTAGACCTCTGGCGGCGGGCGGCAGGTTCAGAGTCGGAGTGGAGGCAGCTTCCTGGACTCAGCCGGAGCGCTGGGCTCAGAGCAGGAGAGCTGGGGCGCCTCGCGCGGGGGGGGGGGTAAGGGGGGCTGGGGGGGGTGCTGTTTATGTGTGCGAAGAGCAGGGGGCGGGAGCTGGGAGGTTTGGCATGAGAGGAGGTGGGTGTCACTCCTGGAGCCTATTAGAGAAGGTGCTGGACGACCTGCTTTTTCATAAAGAGATGTCCTCTCCCAGCCGACAGACCTGAGAGCGAGAAAAACACCTAAGCCCTCTGCCCTAAATGTCGGGAGGGGAGAAAGTTGTAACATAGAGGGAACTTTGCAGTTGGTTCCGCTTTCCCTACACCCAGAAATTCTCCAGCATACTCAGCCTGGCTCCCTCCCGCCCCCAATTCCTTCCTGACATGTTGCACAAAGAAAGTTGAGAGGTAGAATTTAGGGGACAAAATCCAACCGCCTCTGCCTTGGGCTCAGACACTTAGACCTGGGTATGGTGTTGGGAGTGGGGAGGGGGAGAGGAGAAGAAAGCAGGCTCTGTGAACAGTGTTGGAGGAAAATAGCAAGTCTGCGGGCCTGCCGCAAGGAGCGTGTAAGATTTTGCAGTTGGTTAAGGACGGGACTGTAGCTGGAATTGGAGGGCTGGGTTCTGTGTGAATGGATCTGCTTTGCTAGGGAGGGAGAGTGGGACCCTTGGGTGCTCTGTGTGGTCAGGGAAGGAGGTTTCTGGAAAGTCTCTGCACCAGGGTGTGCATTGCGGGTGGCCGGAGAGCTGGAGCTCCACCCTGCTCTGTGCGCAGTGGAGGTGTGCGTTTCTGAGGAGAGTGTTGGATGCGCATATGTGTGACTGGCAGGAGATGAGAGCATGTGGGAACATAGGTGTAGCTAATGAGAAATCTGTGCCTGTGAAGGGTGTCAGAGCAGGAGGAGAGGTACAGTGTGTCGAAGACAGATGGCTTGTGCATGCCTGCACAGACACATGGAGTGGGTGTGGCGTGGGAGGGTGGCTGTGTGTAGCAGCAAAAGGTGGACGTGTGTGTGGAAGGTTGGGCTCCTGAGGATTACGGAAGGAGTGGGGGGGGGCAGGGAGAGATTATCTGCAGAGAGCCGAGTGTGAACTTTTTGAGTGTGCATGGGGAAATGTGGCTGGGATGGCACTGGGGTGTGCAGAGGATAGGAAAGTGAGGGCTCAGGCACTCTTTATGGAGAAACAAGGCATTTACAGAGAAGGATGCTGGATTGGGTTTTGCCTTCTCCCCCTCCCTACCTCCTCAGAGAGGAAGGAATTGGACAAAGCTTAGAATGAGGGGTATACATTTAAGGGGAAAAGCCCTGTGTGTCAGCACTAGGTGACGATCAGGGAGGACGTCCACATAAAATTGGAGTGAGGGGAGGAATATATTTTGCATTACTGGTGGCAGAGGTGCGTGTTCTATTCTGTTATTTGATGGGTTTCTTATTTAATAGAGGAATTCATTGTTACCAATTAATATTGATTATTAGTTAATATTTGTGGAATGCCTACTGGATGCTGAGCCCATTACTGGGTACTGGGGCATGGCACCGTGCCCTGGAAACATTCCTTCTCGGACTCAGCTGACTGCGGCAGTTTTGCCAAGAGGACTGAAAAGAGCTGGATGCCAGTTGAGGCCTCTTCAAGAACCATAATTCAGTCTAGAGATGTTTATGGATCTTAGGAGCCAAAGGGAACCTGACCTGAAATATATCTGTGATTTTGTAAAAAGGGGGCACAAGGATAGGGATGAGGTCTGGTTTTGTGTGTTGGGGATACAGCTGAAGGGTGTTCCTGTTCCTCATTGTGGGTGTGGGCTGGGCATGGGGGGTGGGTGCTGTGATCCAGGGCAGAAAGCAGGTCCTGATACATTTGAGGATTGAGTTTCTGGAAATGTGCAGTACTTCCTCACTAGCAGGAATGAGGAATGAGACTTGACATATCGGATTGGGAGTGTTTTATTAATCTTTGATGTTTTCTGGGCTGTGAGTGTGTAGCTAACCCAGGGTGCATGTATGTGTGTGTGCATGTACACACACACACACACACACACAGTAAGGCTGAAGTTAAGTAACTAAGAGAAGGCGAGTCAGAGGATAGAAGGAATATATGTTCTGGCCCTTATGAGGGGGTAGGGCATATTTTTTTGCAGGAATTCTGTGTGCCTGAGGAAAGATGAAAATTGTCGTGGATGCTCAGATGTGTATTTTAAGTACAAAAGGTATAGATAAAAGAAGAGCTGTAGGCTTCCGGGAGCATTTGAGGAGTGAGGGAAATGTGACATTGACTGCGTTCATATTCTGAGACAGCTAGTGAGGTCCCTGGAACAGAGCAGGAGGGGGGTGCTTTTGATTGCACATACATGCTTGCCCAGACCAGATGATAGGAAACCTCATTTATTAGGTTCTAATCATGCGAGGGCATATAACTGGGGAGACTTTATTTGATTCCTGACATTTTAAAATTCATGACATCAGAGCTGTGTCATTTTGAAGTTTTACCTTATTTTTAGGTGAAATTCATCTGCGTAAGAGAGAGTTGATAAATAGGGTATGACCATTGGTCAGAAGACCTGGTGGCAGACATTTCAGAGGATGGTGGGAATGCCTTGATTCTACTTCAGTTGTGCCCCTTTGGAGCAGTGTGATTTTGGGGAAAATGTTCTAATCCCAGGAATGACTCAATGAGAAGAAAAGTTCACTCTGCTTTCCCCCCAGTCAAAGCTTGGTATAGGGAGGAGTACAAAGCTTTACTCAGAGGTGAAGTCTCATTGAATACAGGCACTAGCATGTCTGTGACCATGGTAAAAATGAGATCTATACCCCTTCCCAAGTTGGCAACATAGTCTTAATGCCCACTGCATGTCTACTGCTCATGTACTTTGCAAAGAGAACTTTCTATAACTACCTCAGATTACTCACCCAAGAAATGGAGGCAACCTAACCGACATTGCAGTTGTTGGAAATCAGTATTCATGAAAGGTCCTTGAACTATTCTGAAGAAAGGTGGCCCCAAAATCGATGTTGTTAATTATCAGAGACATTTTCCTGTTCTTTAACATGAGCTGTGTAGACCACGACATGAAAATAAATGTGACTTTGAACACAGAGAAAATAGTAATTGTCCTTGGCATATTTGAATAAAAGAGGAGCAAAGTCCAGCCATCCTGGGTTGCAATGAAGGTCTGTTTTGCTCTAGACTGCGGGTCCTTGGAGGCAAGACCCTGCCTCGTAAGAGGCTTTGGGCTTGTAAAGTGCGGTGAGCCCAATGCAGCAAGTTGCTAAAACGTCTTTCCCCTGAGACAGAGGTGGGGGGCACAGAGAGGCAGGGAAACCCACTGTAGCCTCCCGGTCCTCCCAGAAGTCAGCACACATTGTCAACTCCTGGCTCAGACTCAGGCTCCCATCCTCGAGTTCAGTGGCCATAAATAGTCAGGAGCTAAGCTATTTCCATGAGGCACTAAACCAATTCTGTTGCTTTTCTTGGCGAGATTGGGCCAATTAAGTTGATTGGAAGAGGTCACTGCTGATGGGTCTCACATTCCCCAGGCGGGACAGGCCAGCAGAGTTTAATTACATAACGTTTCCCATCCCTGCAATTCCTCTCCCAGATGGATCAGATGTTCAGGCCTCTCCTCTTCCCCTCCATTCAAGACAACTAACTGAGTGGAGGCTTCTGCTCCAGGCTCCTTCAGACCTTCTTCTGAGCAGTTACAGCGCTCTGGCCCTGTTGGAGGGAATGTAAATCCGCATGTTCCCATGTTGGCTGAAGTGAGAGAGGGGAGTCAGGCCGACACAGAAAATCTTTAAAACCCACCACCCTGCCTCAAGACCTCACCAGCTGCTGTTTTACTCTTTAATGAGGCAGGCAGTTTCTGGCAGTGGAGATGTTGAACTAATGACCGTTGCCAGGGTTTTAGATTTATTTTTATTTAAAATTGAGTCTGTTGGAGAGGGACCAAATCTACTGGAGACCAGTGTAAGCCCCGTGTGGTGCTGCTGATAAGGTCTGTGGATGTACTTTGTGCATGGACAGACGTGTGCAGAGCCAGAGGAGAGCACAGGATATATGTGTGCGTGCTGGGGGACACGTGATCTCAGGAGGGGCCTGGGTAGGCAGGAGGCATTTGCAGAGCTTATGTCATGGGTGGTAGGTACATGGCTGCCTGGCTCAGATTACATGATCATCATATTGCTTCTTGCAGAAGGGCCAGCTGATGGGAAAAGTTGGTAGCTGCCTCTTTCAGATCATTTGTATACAGGGATGGAAGATGTGTGAACTTTTAAGAAGTATGAGGCCAGTATAGATGGTATCTCACTCTTGGCTGGACAGATTTCTATTAAGATCAAGGCTGGACAAAGGTAAACCGTATAGAGAACTCACTTTAGAACACATGAAAGCACATACAGATGCCTGAGATCTTTAAAGTATTTTTTGCTGTTGATAGTTTTCTGTAACTCAGCCTTTCATTCTACCTAAAAATACCAAGGGGCTGGAGAGTGCATGCACCCCTGGATAATCAGAACGCATTGGCTGTTTCGTGTCCTCAATGATGCCACAGTCCTTCTCAAGCAGCCTTAATTGGGAACCACCAGAGGCTCTCTCTGGCTCTCAGCATCCTCACAGGATAAACCTCTGAGTACAAGTGGTGATCAGCTGGAGAAGAGCAGATTTTGAAGTGAAATTTGGTGTGGTCTGTTGTGATTGCTCACTTTTTAACAGCATTTTTAGAAAAGACCCAAATCTTTTATGGATTTGTTCAGTCAAGGTTCTTGAAAATCTTAAGGGTCTTGTTCATTTAAGGCCAGAGCTGTAGGAGTAAATGGTAGCTTACTGATCTCAAAAGATCTCAGGCCAACAAGGTGATGTCAAGCAGCCCCAGGGCAGCAGAGAGCCTGCTGACTTGGAGGTGGGAGATCTGGCTTGAGACTAAGCTCTGTCACTAATCAGATGTTGTGTGACCCTGGGCGTTCTCTCCAGGCCTTGATTCACCCATCTGTAAATGAAGGGCTTAATTTAGAAGATCTCGAAGTCCCATTCCAATTCCACCATCCTAGGATTCTACAGTGGCCCCATCCTCCAACACAATCAGTGGCTTGCCTGGAGTGCATCTTGGCACACCCTAAATGAACTCCTGTTTTTTATCTTTAGGGAATGGCTTAGTCAAAGTAGAAAAGGCATGCAAAGAATTTACCATAGTGTTCTGTTTTGGCAAGAATGCTCATGAAGTTGGCTTACCCTGCACAGCATGTGCAGAGCTAAGAGGGGTTGGGTTTGGTTTCAGGTAGGCCTGATGCAAATCATCCAGTTTCTACATGAGTGCCTTTTGGTGTCAGTGTTTGTGACTAAGACAAGTACCCACCTTTAAGATGATTGATGATTGGGACCCCTGGATGGCTCGGTCGATTAAACGTTTGACCCTTGCTTTTGGCCCAGGTCATGATCTCACAGTTTTGTGAGTTCGAACCCCACGGCCTCAGGCTCTGCGATGACAGCACAGCCTGCTTGGGATTCTCTTTCTCTTCCTCTTTCTCTGCCCCTCCCCCACTCATGCTATCTCTGTCTCTCTCAGGATAAATCAACTTAAAAAAAATCTTTAAAGAAAAAGATGACTGATGATGATTGATGATGATGGTGGTGGTGGTTGATATTTGAGTACTCCAGGCGTTATTACAATTGCATGGCAGTATCTCAATGCCCAGGGCGATCTCATGTACAGATGGAGAGACTGAGGTTGCATGAGGTTAAGGGATATGCTTACACAGTTACACAAGTAGATGCTGATGTGCTGGCTTTCCATCCTGAAGCCTGAGGCCATCTCAAGTCCATCACCTGCCAGTCAGATTCTGTTTTCTGAGTTCTGTGATGTCATCCAGATTAGAGATTGTTTGCCCTCTGCGAAGTTTCTCACCCCGCAGGGTGACCTGCTCCACTGGAAGGTTCATTTTCATATGCAAGACAACACATTTTCACGTGTTGAGGCTTTTTAGCCACCTGCTGGCAAGCATGTGTTAGATCTGTCTTAGCTCCAATCGCCCTCCCTCTTTACTTCCCCTTTCTGTTGACAAGGGTATCTGCCCTTCCAGAATGGAGGTATTGATTTAAGCCACAATTGCCTCCTTGTAAACTCTGTAAGATTGGATCTGGACATCTGGTTTTGATCCACACGCCCACGAGAGGTGGTAGGTCCCAGCATTCTTGAGTCCTGCGATGAGGGTTGCATGCAATCAAAGTAAAAGAGGGAGAATGGAGAACATGAGGGCTCTTCAGAATTTGGAAAATGGCTTTCCGTGATAGGCTCGAGAACTCCCTCCACTTAAACCAGGGCCAAAGTGGATGTCAATTTCTTGCTGAAATGTTGGGGGCAGAAGTTGCTGCTAAGGACTGGGATCCCCAGACTGTATTTGATGCAGAGCAATGCAGTTGTAGATCCCCAGCCCTGACACTTGCCTGCCACATGCCCTTCTCTGGGAAGTACTAGAAGTAGGTAAACCAGAGGGGTGCTTGGGGTGCATCTTGCTATCTCTGAAGGATGTGACTGCAGGCTCTTATTCTTCCTCTCCCTTTGCTGATTTCCCCACCACCACTATCAGTACATTCAAGGCAATTAATGCGAGTGACTTTGTTCTATTGCTGAAGGTATTTGCAATATGCAAATAAGTGTAGAACACTAATTTGATGCCTGTGAGATTGTAGTTGCTCAAAAATATGTGTCTACTTTATTTTAAACAGCTTTTCATATGTAGGGTGATGCTTTTCTTCTTAGTAAAAGGACATAGCCCTTTTATTTTTATTTATTTATGACAGCCAGGTCCTTGCAATTTACTGCCCCCTCTCCCTCTCTTTCTAGGTCTCAGACCCTAGAATTAGAAAAACATCCTCCCCCTCTGGCTCTAAATTACACCTTAGGGAATGTATTTCAAATGTGTAGTCTGGGATTCTTTCCACACTGTATCTAGCAGACCTGTTCCTGACTGTTCATAGGGCATGTTCCTTGCTTCCACTGGGTTCCATGGGAAAATGCAGCTCTGGGAATCACCTGATTGCCAACAAGTGTGCCCTACAATTGGGAAGGAGCCTGGCTCTCCTGACACCTAGCTTCTGCCTGAAACAGCTTGCCCCATCTCTCCTGGCGAAGAACACAAAGTAGCTTCGTGACCTTGAGCAAAATCACTCTCCTTCCTTGGGCTTCTGTTTTCTTTTCTGGAAAGAGAGTGAATTGGATTCTGTAGAAGGTCAAAGGACCCTGCCAGTTGTGACAGTTCACATATTGTGATTCTGCTGCTCCCTAAGCCTCACTGTGGCCCATGCCTGGGATTTCCAGGTATCCCTGCTGGCCTGGAGGACTTATGTGCAGAAATGTGGAGGGGGTGGAGGAGGAAATTAAGTTATGTGATGCCAGATAAGTTATTGAACATATGGATGAGTGTATGTTTATAAAGTGCTGAAGAAGCAAGCTTGCCAGATTTGTGGCAGATCTTGGATTGGAAGTTGGGAGCATAGGGAAAGGTTTATATGGGATAAAATAGTTTGTGGGTAGCAGAATTCAGTAAGCTAAATCAGAAGGATCCTGAGCTATGTGCAAGAAGGCCAGACTCCACCCTCTTACTCCAGCAGAAACTGTGCAATTTTAGGGGGTCCCGAGTCACACCAGGTTTCACTTTCCTCATGTGTTAAGTGAGAGAGTTGAGGACTACTAGCTTTAGTGATCCCTAAAGCCTTTCCTACCTCATCCTCTGTGGTGGGAATGGGGATTAGTAGAAGAACCTGGATGGATGGATGCCTAAGGGGATGTGGCTTAAATGTCACAAGTGGCAGACGTATACTCTCTACTTGAATTTGAGACGGCCCTGGAGGATATATTCTGTCTTTAGAATGCCCTCCCCTCCTTCTTCACCAGGGCTATGGAAGTCATCCCTCACATCTTTGCCTTCTCTGGGAAGCCTCCTTGTGTTCTCCTGAGACCCCGTGGCTCCCTCCCCAGCCTCCCTGTGTTATAGCACTTAGCAGGCTGCGTTTTATTTGCATTCTTACCTTTCACTAGAATGTGAGCTCTGGGAAGAAAGGGTCTGGTCTTTTCATCTTTGTGTCCCCCAACACCTGAGCCCTGTCTGCTACAGAAATGTGTTGGTGAATGAATGCAAGAGAGGTCATCCGTGAGTCCAGACTGCAGCGCTAAGGGGCCAGCTCAGAGAGGCGATGTACCTCGCCGAGGGTCCCGAGCTGTGTTCTCTGTGTCTCCTTTTGGCCTGTCCCAAGACTGGGGTCATGGTGCTCCCTGCCTGCTCACTGAGAAAGGCTGTTTCTGCTCTCCTTAGAGACTCCCCTCATGTCTTAGTCTGCCAAGCTCTTCTGCAAATTTGCGCTCTTGGTCACAGACGAGTCGGCTGTCATTGCCCATGAATTAGGACAGTCCATCTCTCGACACTTGGAAAGTACATGTAGAAAGGTTATTCAATAAGCATCGTGTTGATGGCTGCTGAGGAGCAGGCCCTGTGCCAGATGTTGGAGAAGATGCGGTGAATACCACACCTCTGACCTTGAGGATACAGAGCTGGTGAGGGAGACGGAGGACTTACATCCTTGTGCTCCAGGGAGGAGCAGTGTGAAGATGGGCGATCAAGTGCAGGGCTCCTGACTGGAGTGCTGTTTTTTAGCCTGAATGATGATCGGGAATCTTCTCGGTCAGGCACAGCCTTCCCTCCTGTAGGTCAGTGGTTTTCTTGTCCCCGAGTTCCCAATGCCAGGCCCTGGTTCTGGCAGTGGGTGCTCAGAGCCCATTCGGATGCATGCCCGGGGTTCTTTGTGGGGAGAGTTTGGGGCAGGTGCATGTTCTACAGGTGTTGGGGCTTGGTAGATGTGTAAGTGTGTGTGCTCACAGGTGTGCTTTCCAGAAATTTCCCAGCTCCTGGCTTCAGTCTGCACAGACAGGGGAGAGGGGAGGTGCATCTGCTTGAACCTAGCTCTCTGTTTCTCCCTGTAGCCTCAGTGCTTATTGTCTCTGTGACCACAGGGACAGACTGCCATCTACTGTCCACTTCTGTCCTCTAAGTCCCTCCTGCTCAGGGAGCTCCTCAGCATTTTTTTTCCTATCCTGTTTTTAATTGGTCCAGATACCAGGAGAAAGAGAATAGACAGTGAATCCTTATTTAGTAATTTCTTGGGAATTTATGAGGGACCTTTAAGAAAAAACATAACACATCTGTTCCATGTTTTTCTTACCTGCTTAACAAAAGTGTTGTTTTCTGGGGGGCCTCCTGCCTTACCTGGTTCTTCTTAGCCACCATGCTAGGCAAGAACCAGATGGAACACCACGAGTTGAAAGGCAGGGCCCCGTCTTCAGGAGCCTTGCAGTCTGTTTGGGAGTCTGGGACAGACTGCAGAGAAATAGATGGGTGGGGGCAGGGGTGCAGGGTGTGTGTGAGAAGTGGCACATTAGTGGCAGGGGCCACGGAGACTTTGAGAGTTTGGAGGAAGGAGGAGTCCTTGTAGGCTGGGGTGATTGGAAAGACCTGTGGACCAGCATGACCAGCTCTGCTGTTAGCAACTCCAGGGTTCGATGAGAGTCTCCTGAGGGAGGTTCCTAGTGTCCTGGCTCTGAACTGGGAGTTCTGGGATCTAGGGGCTGTGACCTGGGGCTGCCAGTCTCGCTGTCTGAGGGCCACCCCGTCCCTGAGTCTACATTACAAGCCATGCTTGCATGACTTTGAGAGGTGGCCCCTGCTGTCCAGCCTGTCAGGAAGCAGCAATGCCACAGTCCCACTTGGATCTCATGCAGGGAGGGGCACCTCCAGATGTGTCCCTGCCTGTCCTGATAGCCCCACACACAGTGGGAGAGAGAGAAGTTCCCGGAAGAATCTTGGGTCCTACACAAACACAAATGTGAAGAGGTGAATGGCTTCATGAGGCGTCTGCCACATTCCTCCCCTCCATCTCTGTCCTGGACCTTCCTTCTGAAAATCTATCTTCTTGAGTCAAAGATCTCTCCCCCAAATGAAATTGTGTGGGTACCCTAGCACTGGTCATAGCTCGAGTGTGGGATTCCCTCACACTAGAATTCAGCCTACCTTTGCTTTTATAAAGGAGCCATGTGTTTGTTTTTTTGTTTTAAGTATCTGTGACTTTTTGATGGTTGTGGATTAAAGTGGGAAAAAGTTGTTTTCATCACTTACCTCATACTCTTCTTCCCTCTTTTCTTAGCATGTAAACAATCACCAAGGAAACCTTCAGTTCATTTCATGTTCTTGTGGTGTGTGTGTGTGTGTGTGTGTGTGTGTGTGTGTGTGTGTGTATGTGTGTAAGGGGAATAAGAGAAAGGTATTTTAGATTGTGGTCTATTAGCAAGTCTAGGAAATCAAGCTGAATGTGGTTGGGTTACTGGCAGAGAGACCTCAGCTTGTCGCTGTAATCCTCTGATATTTCCCTTTTACTTTTTGGCTCTTGTATGAATAGGGAACATGTCTTCCCAGCACACCCTTCAGTATTTACATCTCCTTTTGGGGCTGCTGTATAAAGTTACTGTCTGTCTGCTGCAAGTCCTGAGTCTTTTGGGGGACCACTTGTCAGAGGCACAGTCAAGGATAGGGCCATTCGAGAAGGTCCAATTTTTTACTAAAAAGGGAAAAAAATGTTCGGGGTTTGGAGAAAGATCCCGGTTGTTTTCCATGTGTTTTCCTGGAGGCACAAGGATGTCTGAGACTCTTGTCCAAAGAGAAATAGTGAGCAGGGGCTACAATAGAGATAGAAAGGAAAATTCCTCCAAGAGCAGCCAGTATGGAGGGAGATCATCAGTTTGAGCCAGACAACTAGTGGGGGGACTCTCTGATGGCTTGTGATGTGATTTGTAAGCATCTGTGAAAGCAGGAGGAGATGAGGGGGAAGAGAGTTCCAGGTGAGGAAGCAGGTGGGAAAAGGCTGCAGAGGGAGAGTAACAGGGGCCAGAAGAGCTGAAAGAAGCTAGGGTAGGTGGTGCACAGACCAGCATGGGATGATGTGTAGAAGAGGTGTGGAATAGGCAGGAGCCCACAGGGGCTCACTCTTTATCCCAAGAGTGATAGGGCACTACTGAAGACTTGGAGTCAGCCCTGGAGAGGGCACAGTCAGGCTTTTGCTTCAAAAAAGGATCACTCTGGCTGCAATGTGGAGGACGGCTCTTACGATATAGCTGTTCAATGAAAGCCTGACTGTTGGTTGGATTGATGGAAGGATGAATGAGTGAGTTAACAAATGAATGGTAATGCAGAGGAGGAGCCATAGCCTGATTTGGTCCCTGGCGACTCTGACTATGCTGGCTGGAGGAGATGATCCCAGCCTGGGAAGATGGGGGGCAGTGCACTGATGGGCATGGCTCTGACTGTTGGGAAATAGGAACTAAAGCAAGAGATCATAATTTTCAGAGTTGAGGGTGCTTGGCAGCATTTCTTTCTCTATGCATTTCCATCTTAATTGGATTCCATTTACAATCAAAAAAGAAGGTGGCTTTTGGAGTTGCACCCCCAGAAAATCTGAAACTGTGACATTGACTTGCTCCAGAGGGGGCTGCTTGCGTTGCAGACCTTTTTACAGGTGTAAGGTGGAGTGTGAACAGATGCCAAGGCTCCTGGGTCCTGAACATCAGATCCACCTATACATGATTACTATGGGGGTGTGTGTGTGTGTGTTTCAAAGTCTCCTAAAAATACCAAATTTCACAGAACCTCTTTCAAGAGGTTTTTGCAACTTTCCTCAGCACTGGATCTGTACAGAGAGTCACTTGCAAGGTCACATTGTTCAGCTTATTATTAGGAGAGTGTGTGTGACAGTGACCCAGACAGACACGGGGCATACTGTCCAGCCGCTTGGGGTGTGGGAATTCAAGAACTCCCCTTGGTCAAGCCAAAGGGAGCCCAAGTGAACCTCAGGTGTCATCTCAAAGGGCTTTGTTCAACAGAGACAGGCCCACATTCTCGCTGTGCTCATCTCACTTTGCACATCCTTTCCCTTTGGCTCGGTTGTTGTTCTGGATGACATTCTGGCCAGCTGAAGTTGAATGTCTAGCGTTGAGACAGAGGCATCTGTATTTTTTAATGCTTGCCAGGGGATTCCAACGTGTAGCCAAGATTGAGAACTCCTGGCTCACAGAACCAGCCCACTCTGCCCCATCTGTGCCCATCCTCACCCTTAGTGTGCTTGTGTGGACTTCTCACCTAGTTCAGGATGTTTAGTGAGTTTGGGCTGAGCTCTCGTACTCCCTACCTATCCAACATTTGCCCCAGAAACTGGCAATCAGGAGACAGATCGCAGGTAATCAGCACATTCTGAAGTGCACCACCATGCCCCATCCACTGGAGGGGTTTTTGAGGGTGAATGGTGCAGAGCAGGAGAAAGAAAGGCCAACATTCCCAGGACAGTAATGCTGTACAGGCACTTTGGTATATGTCATCTCATTAGTTTCCCCCAACAGCCCTCAGGAGCAGGTATTATACCAGGTTTCCACAGTGCATTTAGGATGCAAAATGGTTTGTGGTCTCTGAATGATCAGATTTCCTACACTGGTTCTCCCTGGGAATATGCATGCCACTCAGAGGCCCTCCTCTAGGCTTAGCTGTGGATCAGGGCTGCTGATTTCTGCACTGATGGCTCATTGGGAAAGTAAGCACTTCTCTTTCTTCTCACTCTGTGGGATCCAGCCCAAGTGCCAGTCTTGGGATGAGGCTTCCAAGAGGCTCAACCTGAGGCCCTGCTTTAACCAATGGCTTCCGTGTCCAAGAACATAGTTGTTCTCTCCCTTGACATTTTCTTGTTAGGAAGCCAGGGCTTGCAGGAGGGCCGGGTTGCAGAGGGTCAGAGAAGGAAGCTAAAAATCAAGGTTTGAAAAAATTAATAAGGTCTGAAAAAGTTACGTTTCCAACCACATATTCCTGAATTGTAAAGTGGACCATCTGGAATCATTGCAATCTCTGGGTTTCTCATTTACAAAAAGATATTACCGTGTATGCTGTCAGACATGCTGGGGCTGGACATCTAACATCCATTGCTAAGTGTGTGCTTCTGGAAGCATTTTGGACTTGGGATTCCCCGACAGCAGAGTAGCCTGAGGGTGGTTTAGGAACTATAATGAGGTGGAGTGAGCCACGCTATCCAGATATGAAGACTGGGAAGGTGGTTCAAGGAAGGAGGTCAGACATTGGTGTGACCCTGATCTGCGGCAGTGGGCAGTGAGGTGGGGACAGGCCTCAGCCTGCACAGGGCACTGCTAAAGGACTGCACTGTCACAGCCAGACACAGGCCCTGCAAAGAGCAGTGGAGGCAGAGAGCCCAGGGCCCTTTCTCTCTGTGTATCTTGTGTGTGGAACTGAAGTCATTCTTGGCCATCTGCAGCTGCCACCATCCCCCCACCCCAAATATGCACAGCAATCACCTTCAACAGTGTTTTGTTTTGTTTTGTTTTTTTTAATCAAGGGACAGTAATGTTTCAAAGGAGAGAGGAGATTGATGAGCTGAGGCATTTATTTCTGGACTCTGGGCAATTTATATTGTTTTCCCAAATCCAATCTAGATCGTGTTCATAAGGGACCATGAACTGAGTAGAAAGTTGACACTAGTATTGAGGAATATTAAGTACATTTGACAGTAGGAGCAGATAAGAGTGGTCCTCCAGTCTCCCCCTCCCCATAGGATTATGCACAGGAGTTTCAGGAGAAAATGCTCCTCAGGCTATTTCTGCCTTAGAGCGAATGGTGAAGGAATGTAAACCTCATTACTGCAAACTATATTGAGAACTAACATTTAAGCAAGAGGACCCAGTTCTATTTCCACTTCTGTCAATCACTAATAGTCACCACCTCTTGGAGCCTTAGTCTCCTCTTTTGTAAACTGGGATAATACACCCTCCCCACTTAACGTAATTAATGCAGAATTTCAGATGAGATAATGCCCAGGAAAGTGTTTTGCAAGCTGTAAATTACAAATATTTGTTATGATTTAAACAGGTATATTCTTATGCTAATAGGACATTGTTCTGTCTGAAAGATGGCTGTCCTCCAAGTCAGGCAATGTTCCTGAGCAAGAACCTGCAGCACCGGGGTGTTTGTGCAGCCTTGGGACTTTGGGAGGTAGCCTTTAGACGGCACCATAAGAAATGGAAGAAATGTTCCAGCTGTGGCTTGGAAGAATCCTCCTTTACCTCTTTCTGATGATGCCATCTGAGGGTCTAAGCTCAGGGTACCGCCATCTGTGAAAGGGTGGCTGAAGAAACAAAGTTGAGAATGGACATGCGCCAGGCAGTTAGAATGTCATCTAGGAATTTTGAGTTTATTTCAGTACAGGTTGCCCACTCCTTCTGCGAGGCAAGTCACCCAATTTGTGTCCAGCCGCTTCCTGGTGTTCTACTCCCTCCACAAGGACACATCTGTATCTGCAAAACACAAGTTTCTTAACAGCACCAGTGTGGGTCTGGTTGCAGAGCTCATGGATGACCTTCCCTCCTGCAGTGGCCCTGCCCTTTCAGTTATCTTCTCATTGTGAAAATCTCCTTGAAACATCCTAGTCTCATTTTGTGGATGCAGCACCTTATAGTTTCGAGATTATGAAATATCCACAGTCCCTTTCTGATTGCATTTTGTTTTGCCTGTAATTCATTTTGTTGATTTATTTTATATACATAAAATAGAAAAATGGTATTGCAAAGAATTATGCCTCTTGCTCAGTTTTTTGATTCGTCTTTTAACTCCTTCCTTGGGTTTGAGTTTTCCCAGTACTAGTTTGCTGTTTTCTTTTCATGGTGCTGGCTTTCCTCAGAAAGGGGGTCATTTATTCTTATTGCCACTTTATCTTCTGTGGCAGATTCTAAGATATTCCTTGCATGTGGCTTCTGTGCTTGGTGTCAACTTCTCAAGTTGTCTGTGGCTTCCTGAATGTTTACCTTCTTTGAAAGGGATTCCTTACAGTTTCTGGCCAAGTCTCCCTGGTTGTTTTCAAGCCCAGGCAGGTAGAAATTTATTTTAATGTATTTTCTGTTCTATACGTGGATTTGATACAAGAGGAGAATTGCAGTGGGTACTCAGTCTGCCATCTTGAAAGGGATTCCCCTCAAAGTTCTCTGAATGCTTAATATATATGCATAAATAACTTCGGGAGCCCAGCCTTTCAACAGAGGTGCAACTGTTCTCAGAGTGCAGGCCTGTGGACTGAGCGTTTACTCCCCATATTATCCATTAAAATGATCAATAAATCACGTCCAAACTGAAAACAGCAGTGAGGCACATGAGGATTCTTAAGTGAGTGGAGACAGGGACAGTCTGAAGAAGCCAGTCTCTTTTGGGCTGGGCTATACACACAGTGCCTGTGCTGAATTACAGGGCAGAGCCCCTCCTTAGGAGACTCTGCACCAGGGAGGAGAGAAGCAGTTCACAAAATGCAGACTGATACAGGTGACAAAGAAGCAGACCACAATGGAGCATCCTATTCAGAAAAGGACTGGTTGGCATGTTCCTACAAGACTCTTGCTGAGCCTCTGGTTATGCCAAGACCATCCCTGGTCTTTATCTTTGGGTAGCAATTCAACCAGGTCCTTTACATGAGTTGACAAGCATGAAATGAATTCTGCTTGTAGTTTAGGAAGGCTGGGGGAGGTTTGATAGGTGGGTCCTCCCCTGTGCCTCACATGTGCTGTGCAGCACCAGGAGCCTGGGGCTTGCCTTCCAGATGAAAGGCTGCTAGTCTGCTGCTCAGCTTCCCTTCCCAAGCACAGATCTTAGCTTTTCTCTATGAAGATCCTTTGGACTCTCCTCATAGAGTCAAAATGTGCAGACCTTCCCTGTATAATGGGGTTCCCAATTATGTGAGTCTTTTACTTTTAATTCCCTGCATTTTCTAAGTTGAACACAAGGTTAAACAATGAAGGGCTTAGGATTCTCCAAAATGGCAAAGATTCAAATCCTTAAACCCTAGACAATTAGATAACCATTTTCTGACCCCTGAGGAGGGTTTTTAACGTGATAATATTGTTCAGGATTTATTTGCATATGGGGATATGACACCAGGTATCCACTGTGCTAGGTACAATCCCAGTCCCCATAGCAACTCGATAAGACAGCCGTAATTTCCCCCATTTTACAGATGGAGAAACTGAGACTCAAGAGAAATAAAGCAGCTTGCCCAATGGAGCTTTGATCAGAAAGAAGCAAGATATCTCTGACACCCAACCTCATGGGCTGCCCACCTACGCTGCATCCTCTCTGTTCAGAACTACAGTTGTTGTCTATCTGGCTTCCATTTGTCCATCCTTTCAATAAAGCTACATACCTTTTTGCAAGAAATAAATAATTTCATTAGTGAAATTCTTTTACTGTACCCTTTGATCTGATTGTTAGATTAACTTTTGAGTGAACTTCAGAAGTCTCAGCCATTGTCTTGCCTCTCTTTCCTTTGTTTCCCACATTAGCCGGGACTTTTGTTGATGGACAATTTTGGTGATTATGGAAGAAAAGTGTCAACACACCCCAAGCCACCTAACACTTGTATGTTTAAATAAATAAGGTGCAATAGAAGGCTGTCTCCATCACACACCAAATACAGTCCAAGCTCCTGGAATACGACTGCTTGTCCCTCCATGACATACTCTATCTGCCTCCACAGGGTTTTCACAGCCATACTTTTGTTTATGTTTTTCCCAAAGCTTAGGATTTCTTTCACCTTTGTTTTCCTGGCAGACTGTTACAGGTGCTCATGCAGGAAACCTTCCCTGAAGCCCAAAACAGATCTCTGGCTTACCATTTACAGCCTTACTACATGTCCCATGAAAATATGTTGCTCATGTGTCTGTCTCTCCTGTGTATCTGTACGCTTTTTGCTGGTAACAGCCTTATTCTAATCATCTTTATATTCACCAGGACTAATTCCAGTGTTCCAGAAATGTTGGTTACACTGAACTGAACCCCAGGCAAACCTACAGCAGCACAATGGGTAACAGAATTTGGCAAGACTCTTTTCAGCGCTGCAGGATCTATCTTTGCTGAAAACATCTTTGTGGGAAGATTTGTGGTCATTTTTAAAAGCCTTCTATTCTTTTCCATGAGAAATTTCAACTAGATAACTTTAAAAAGCAGGCTGATTGGCCAGGGCTATAAAATCATGGCTTTCAATTTCTGATCTCTAGGAATTTCTCTTGGCATTAATATTGACATCTGGAAGAGCTCTGTTGGCAAATAATTCTTACATCAGTATCCTGAAAGATTTTTCCATCCAAAAATATTTAGTGAGCACCTGCTATATGCTAGGCACTGTTCCAGATGTGGTAGATAGATCAGTGAATGGAAAAGATTAACTCTCTGCCTTCACAGAGCTTACATTCCGATGGAGACAATCCATAAATGCTGAGACAAACAAGCATAGAAATACTTCGAAAAATGACATTTTCCTATGGGGATCAGGGCCAGGATGGACAATAAAACAAAGTGATGTTACACAGTGGGAGAGGGGATTTTGGATTGCTGTGTTCAAGACACAGCAGGAAGGGTTTGTGTGGCTGGGACAGAGAGCAAAAGAGGCCGGCTAGATTGTGTAGGACCTCATGGGCCATTTACAGAGTTTATTTGTGTGATGAGTTGAAGCGTGTAATGAGAAGCCAGGATGTCCCCATGCCCCCAGCAAATGTGTCGGGAAGCCAGAGTTTTTTCCCCTTCAAGTATGGTGGAAAGCCACTGGGGGAGAGTTTGAGCAGGGAATAATGTCATCTGGCTAACCTTTTTAAAAGGTTCCTCTCCTACTTGTTGGAGGGCAGGCTGGGGAGGCCGTGAGACCATCAGATGACAGCACCGTGGGTCAAAGAGAATGGTGGCCTGGACATAGGTGGTCATGAGTGAGATGTGAGGGAGCCAGAAGATTGGGGATCTGTTTTGGGAGCAGGACTGGCAGGATTTGCTGATGGACGAGCAGTGGAGGGTGAGGGGAGGAAAGCTGTGATGGAAGAAGGGACAGTCAGAGCCCCAATGCCATTGTTCTTGTGGGGTTCTGGAAGTCCCCCCAGGAAAGAGCTTGCTTTCCATGCCTGATTGCCACGGGTGCCACCATCAGGAGCACAAGAGAAATAAAAGAAGTCAGAATGTTCAGTATGCTTCCTTTCTCTCCTCTGAAAAATGAACTCTACTCAGTGACCTAATGGGCATAAATTCTGATTCTAAAAAAACCACTCATTCGGCAGTGAGCTACTGAGTGCCTGATATGGTAAGGTATTGTGTCCTGTGCTGTGGGCAGTACAAAAATGTGTGGTTCCCCACCTCTAAGAACATATAGTACATCTAGGGAAATAAGATATCTTCAACTAAATAAAACTCAAGAGAAAGGCTTAAGGCAATGGGCATTTTGCACACGGAGGGCAGTTAGAGCTCTGAAGACTTTTGGTAGGCGATTGAGGAGACCCCTGGATCAGGCAAGAGAATTTTCTGGGCAGTAGATGTGGCTGGCACAGTCAGAGGCACAGAGGCTGGGAAAAGCATGGAGTGTTTAGGGTTTGACCAATGTGCCTGAAAGAGAGAGCTTATGCAAAGCAGTAATAAAAGCTGTGTCTCAGGGTAGCTTCCTCCTCTCTTGGGCAGTGCGGTTTGGGGAAAGGGCCTATTGCATCCCCTTATGGCTTCCCTTCCCTTTTTCTGTTTTTGGTTTGCATTATTTCCCCCCTTAGAGCGTTCTTTGAACTTTCTGGAAACTCCTCCTGGGGTCTTCATCTGTTCCTAGTTTAACACAATGCACCAGCTCACAGGGTTCTGCTTTATAGGTTGTAGTGTTTGAGGTTCAGTGTTCCCGAAGTGTTTCTCTGTGTTCCACACTAGGTGCATGTTGTCACCCCAGTCCCGGGAAAGGAAGGACATAGCAGTGGGGCCTCGGGGAAAATCCTAGTACTTCTGAGTCCTGAGTTAGAGCCAGAGCTCTGCCAAACCTGACTTCACAGAGAAGAGGAAAAGCACTAACAACAAGTATCCTCTGTGATGTCAAGTGCAAACAAATCACTTAGCTCCTCTGAGGTCCACCCAAAATAAGCTACTGGTCTGTGAAACTTCAGGATAATCCGTCTGGTTTAAGCTGTGCATTTAGTTACTTAAAACATTCTTGCACATGCATATGCTGGGACATGTACATACAAACACACACACCTCTTTGTGCCGTCTTCTAACTTCTGATGACTTTTCTCCTCTCCAGGAGGCTAGAATCCAAAGCTTATAAAATAGACTTCTGGAAAGCTTTTCCTCCTGCCTAGCCAGGGCACCATTTCTTTCCTTCTTCACTGGCCATTGGCCGAGTGGTTGGGGCATGGATCAGAAGCACCCCTGTATTCTGGGAGCTCATTCCCAAAGTCTGGATGGAAATCTGTACTGTGGTCTGTAATCTGGCTCCACCTGGCTTTGGGCGAACTCCACTGAAGTGTTCGACCAATCTCATGACTCCCAAATGGCCATGTGGACTTAAAGGAGCAACAGACCTCCTTTCCTCTTGGCCTCTGCCATCCTTAGACATGGGGAGGAAATGATGGCAGACCAGCATGGGAGCAGGTGGAGTTCCCTGGGTTGTGTGCCTTCTGTTAAATCCTGAAGTGGGAGAAACCAAAGGGCAGATATTATCTGTATTAAATGATGATAGAAGTGATCAGGGATTCTTCTGACTTCTTCTGGGGTTGGATAAGCCCCAAGTGAGAAAAATTTTGCTCTTTGTTTCAGTCACTAAGAAACTCAAGACCCTAGTACAGTGATGATGGTTTAATGTTTCCTCCATCGCTCGGGATGAATCCCCTTTGCTTCTGCAGTTTCTGAATGGTTGCAACCATTTCTTATCATTCCCTGTGTCATCACTCAGACAAGAGGAGTAAATTTGGCTCCTTTAATCTCAAAATAGTGGTAATTGTTAATATTTGTTAAAGTGGGAATCGTGTTCAGTGCCATATGTGTGATCTTATGAATTCTCACAAGTACTCAATGGAATAACTATTTGAATATCACCACGCCATTTTGTAGACAAGGCTGCTGAGGCTTAGACAGGTTTCTCTTCATTGCTCCTAAGATCATCTGAGAAACTATGTATTTTCCTTGCTTTCCCTAATGTATTATCTTTTTTCCCCAATTATAAGTAAATTCCATGTGCAACAGGGCATTTTTGTATCCTTGCTTCACTGCTCTATCTCCAAGACCTGGAATATGACATGGCAGCTGATAGTTGTTCAGTAACTATTTCTGAAATCACCACATAACTCACCTAAGGTTAAATGGCTCAGAAGCAGTGGCACCAAGCTTAGAATCACTCTTCTGATTCTAGAGTCTGTGTTCCTAGCCACTACATCACACTGCCTTCTTGTTTATTTATAGATAATTTCCCTTCTGTTCTCCCCCCCTCTAGCACCTTTCATTGTAGCTGAATAAACAGTACATCTGTCATTTACTAGATGCAGTAAGCAACAGTCTCCCGCCACATAGACACCCTCATCCCACTTGACCTCCTGAACATGATCCTTCTTTGAGTCCCTATTAAATCAGCAGGTATCGTTAACATATTTATAGTTCTTTTATCTAATTAGAAACACAAAACAATTGTCTCCTTAATTCAGAATTTCTGTTTTTTCTCTAAATTAAGATCAGGGCCAAAAAAGTACCATGGAGTTGATTGAGGCTGCTTGGAATTCCTTGGTGCACCTGGTCGGTGGAAAGTCTCATCAGACAGACAGCTAAAAATGACAGCTAAAGCTTTGGGACCCTCCCAGAAGTAGTTATAACATACAACATTATCTTCTGATTGTGAAATAAGTACTTGTTCCAATGCATGTGAACTACAGAGAATTAGGAAAATGTTAGGATAAATGAGGAAGACAATTTTTAGTATATATCCCTTGCAGTTCTTTCTGTGTGTGTGTGTGTGTGTGTTAATGTATCTCTGTGTGTATGTTTCTTCTTCTTAGTAAGGGAGCTCTTCACACCTTATAAACTATTTTTAAGTGCCATTTTTCCACCTCTACATATTGTATGTATTTCCCCATGTCTTCAAGTATCCTTTGTAAGATGATTTTCCCTGTATAATAGTCCATCATGCACTGTACCTGAACCATTTCATTGCTGTGGTGTATTTTCATTTTAGCCACTGTTTTTATGCCACAGTTAACCATATTTTTATGTTTTTATGTAGATTTTTATACACATATCTGTTTATTTTCTTAGAATAGATTTCTAGAAGTTATCTTTCTCAGCTTAAAGATGTTAAAATTTTTAATTTTTTTAAATTATTTTTTTATTGTTTATTTTTGAGAGAGAGAGAGTGCATGAGCAGAGGAGGGGCAGAGAGAGAGAGGGGGACAGAAGATCTGACATAGACTCTGCGGACAGCAGAGAGCCTGATATGGGACTCGAACCCACAAACCATGAGATCATGACTTGAGCCAAAGTGGACACTCAACCAACTAAGCCTCCCAGGTGCCCCAAGATGATAACTTTTTTAAATGATGGTGATTAAAAAAAATTGTTTTTAATGTTTATTTTTTTGAGAGAGAGAGAGAGAGAGAGAGAGAGAGAGAGAGAGAGATTGCAAGCAGGGGAGGGACAGAGAGAGAGGGAGACACAGAATCTGAAGCGGGCTCCAAGCTGAGTTTTCCATGCAGAGCCCGATGTGAGGCTCAAACTCACAAACTGTGAGATCATGACCTGAGCCGAAGTCAGACGCTTAGTCAGATGCTTAACTGAGCGACCCAGGTGCCCCTAAACAGTGGTGATTTTTAAAAGGTTTATTAGCTCCTAGAGGCATCTGAGCTGTTGCCTATCACAGAGCAGCAGAGGGGATCCTCGCCCAGGCCCCATGTCCCTACATCACTGGCTCCTGCCCCCAGGAGCAGCACTAGTGAAGAACAGTTTGAATTATGGGAAAGACTGTCACCTACCCTTTGCTCCGTTAGCTTGATCTTTCGGGCATATGTGTGGTCTTAATCTAATTTTGGATTGCTCCTCTTGTCTTCTGTTCCCACCCCACCTACCACCAAAGAAGCGGGGTGCAGGAGCCAGGCCAGCTCCATCACTTACTAGTGGGATGACCTGAGCAAGATACCTTGCCCGCCTGTCATCCCCAATTTCCTCTCCTGTAAAATGGGGCTAATAATCGAACTACCTCATCAGATTGTGTGAGGATGAAACAGCTGAATCCTGTAAAGTGCTGCAGACAATTCCTGGCACACAGGAAGCTCTTAATAAATGGCGATTTATTAAATAAGTTTTAAGATGGATAAACAGACTGTCATTCTTAACATCTGTGTCCATATGGTTTTGACTTAATTCATAAAGTCTGTCAGGAGCGTGTTCGCACGGCTGTGTGTGACTTGCTGGTGACTTCCTCTCCAGTCCCTGTTACCACCTCCCTCCTCCCTTTGAGTGTTTTTCTTCTCTCTCCCCTCCTCTTGGTCACCTACTATTTTAAAGAGTGTGGACTTCTCCCCACGTCCCGATCCAGCTGCGTGTGCATGCTTCTCCTTCCCATCCCTCTTGGGCTAGCCCTCCTTATCAGTTTATCTGTTCCACTTCAGAACCTGGCCGGCAGCTTTTCCAGTTGATTCTATCTGTGCACTGCATGGCACAATTACTCTCCCTATTAGGAACCTCTTGGATCTGTGTCGAGCTGGATTTGTTCTCCCAGCAGATGTGTGGGTAGTTAGATTTTCTTATCCCGTTCGCCTAGCCTTATGCCTCTTCCGGCTCCCCCACTAGTTTGGGGTTTTTTGCCAGCCGACCACAGACCAGGGACATCTGTCCTGAAGCTCTCCTCTCGCCTGCCCACCTGCAGTGGCATGTTGACCGAGGACTTCCTGGAGTGCCTGTGTAGAGGGAGGAAGGTTGGGGACATCAGTTTGAGTTTCCTAGACATGTTCTGGGAGCTGTATGGATCCACGACATATACGTGATTCAGCTTGTGCTCTGTGGCACCTTGACAAAAACTCAACCTAAATTATCTGTTGTGGACAACAGAGTGAGGCGCTAGGGTAGGGCAGGCAGCCGAGAAGAAGACTACCTGGGAAGTACTGTATGGGTTTTCTTGGGTTGCCATAACAACACATCACAACCTGGGTGGCTTAAAACAACCAAGAACTTATTGCCTTACTGTTCAAGAGGCCAGAAGTCCAAAATCAAGGTGCTGGCGGGGCCGTGGTCCATTTAGAGGTGCTAGGGAAGGAAGTGTCCCGTGCCTTTCCCTCAGCTTCTGGTAGCTTGATGTGTCCCTTGGCTTGTAAATGCATCACTCAGAGCCTTAATCTTTGCAGGGTATTCCGCATGTGTGTTTTCACCTTGTCTTCCCTCTGTGCAGATCTCTCCGTGTCCAGATTTCCCAATTTTATAAGGATACCAGTTATATGAGGACCCGCTCCAGTGACCCCATTTTAAATTGATTACCTCTGTAAAGACCCTATTTCGAAATACAGTTGTATTTCTGAGGTGCTGGGGATTTAGGACTTTAATGTATCTTTGGGGGGACACAATTCAACCCATAAGAGGAAGGAAGGACGTTAAGGATTCACACTCCTCCACACATTCATGCTGTGAAGAGTAGGCTCTGTGCAAATATTCAGTCAATGCTTTTCAGGATTACGATGAAGAGGGGTAAGACCTTTGAGCAGAGTCTCTGGCTGTCTCACCAATAGTTGAGAGTTAAGGAGGAAGGTGTCTTGCCTTCCTTGTCTCAATCCAACCATTTTTATTTTCAACATGACTCCTGTCTCCCTCTTCCACCAATTTGGGAGTTTCTAGGATCCACAGAGAGAACGCACAGCGGGAGGCCAGCTGGTAGGGAACAGCAGGACGTGATGGGGGTCTGGGAAAGCAGAAGGTGGAGGTAAGTGTGGAAGGGGTTGAGAGAAGAGGAAAGTTCAGGGAGTGAAGCACCAGATTGGTGAGGAGGTGGCAAAAGATTGCCTGAATTCTTGTCCCAGCCCTGCCACTAGGTTGTGTGCCTTTAGACTAGGCGTTCAATTTCTCTGGACCTTGGTTTCTCCATGGGTGAGATTGGGAGGTGGATGGCTGCTCCCTAGGGCCCCTTCCTGGCCAGAACAGAACTCTCAATTAGAGCCTAATAGGTGGAGCAAATGGGAGCTCTTGGCCCCCTGCAGAGAGTCCAGCCCCTCTTCCGGTGGAAGTATCTTCCCAGCAGAGCTGCCCCACCCACAGGGTCACCCAGTGCTTTTTTAAACAGCTCCCACTTCTCTCCTCTGCCCCCCTCCCCCACAACTGCTGTCTCTTTCCACATGTAAGCTTGCTACTCCTTTTCATGATTCGCATTACTCTTTGACTGCACACATCTGTCTTCGATCGTTGTCAGCTCTGGGAGGCTATGCCAAGCTTCTTGAATACAGCCTGCGACTGCCGGGGCTCTATGCCGTGCTTTCGCCGGAAGCTGAGAGGAAGAAGGTGCCTGAAAGCTGGGATGGGGCAGCAGTGCCGGGCCTGGCTCCAGCTCCCACTGCAGATGTCCTGCCCTCATAGGTTAAGTGAATCTGAGGGCCATGATCACCTGTTTAGCTCTCCTTTACGTGCACGCACACACACATACACACACACTGCCCTGTATTCACAGGACCCGAGCCCTGCCCATGCCGTCCGATTTAGCCTGCTGCATCCTGTGTATGTTTCTATGGAAGATGGGGAAGGGGAAGTTAGGGATGGCTCCGAGAAGTGAGTGTCTCACTTAGGGGTGCCCAGCAGAATAAGCTGCTGGCGCCCAGATGCTGATGCAGGAAGCTAGCCCTGTGCATCCTTCTGTTGAAGCCCCTTTCGTGATTGGCAGGGATGAGCAGGGAGAAGGATCAGGAATGAAAGGTCAGTGGGAAGAATTAGACGGTCTGCAGAGTCTAGGAAAACAGAACCAACTCTGGCACACACGGATCATAATTTCCCACCCCAGACAGGATACGTGTCAGTACTGGGAGTAGAGAAAAAGGAGGGGTGTGGTCCCACTGCAGGACAGGCCAGCTGTTTTCTTGTTGATGGCTTCTTCCTTCCAGTGTCCTGGGAAGTCCACAGTCAATGGGTGGGCTGTAGGTCTGCAATGGTCATTGAGCTTTCTTAGCAGGGATGCCGTGGGCAGTTTGCACAGGACAGTGCCTGGTGAGTAAGTGCCACTAGCATCTTCCCTCTTCCAGTCACCGTGACAACCAGGACCACCTCCACACAGTCCCAAATGCCCTTCAGGAGGGGCTGTATCAGCCCTTTCAGAGAATCACGTTGATCAACATTGATTAAATGAGTGAAAAACGAATGAATGATCTCCAACTTTTGTGATTTTGCAACACACTTCAGCTTCCTTTTCTCATTGTAGAAACGTACTGAACACTGGGAGCTTTGGAACCTTCAGCCCTAGGTGGAACCTTGCCAGCGTTATTTAATCCATCCCCCTGCTGCTGGGGCTGACTGGACCCAACTGCCTCAGGCAGGGCTGCCGCTTGCTTTTCAGAAAGCTCTCTGTGCAGAGGTGGTCTAGGTTGTTTCGTTTGTGCCCCTCCTCCCCGCCCCGGCTGTGAGCCTGGGGAATCCACCTCTACCCCTCCCCCTTAGAGCCGTGACTTTGGGGTCAGAGCTCTGGCATTAGTCAGCTAAGTGTCTGACTGTTGGAGGAGAGGTTTGTGTAAGATTCCCTCCACAGCTCGGCCCAGATGGGATGACGAGGACCAGATTCCATTTCTGCGCTCTGATATTTGCCAAGAGTTTCACCAGGCTTCCTGAAATAGACAGGGAAGCAGAGCAAGCTTCCTTAGGTCAAGTGATTCGGGTCCAAGTTTATCAGAGTCCTTGAATAACTGCTGTGTTAGTAGCACGAGTGTGCCAAGCATCCTGGAGCCACTGGTCCAGGAGAAATGGTTGCGGGAGGAAGAAGGGGTCTGCCGAGCAGCCTTCCCGTTGCCACCCACACACACAGTCCCAGGGCCAAGGCAGTGTCTGCCTGGGTTTGCTCACCTGCGAAAAGAAGAAAATAATCATCTCGCTACTTTTGCTACATGTACGGAGAACAAAGAGAAAATATTTATGAAGTGTTTTGAATTCCAGGAACTGTATAAATTGATGGCATATTAGGATTTGAGGTCTGCACGGTCAGAAGTTAGAAATCCATCTAATCTAGTCATTGAGTGCCATTGCCAGGAAGTTCCTGAGGTCTCTGAACTAGAGGCTAGCCCCCCAGGGTCCCTCAGGCCACCAGTGTCCTTCTCACCACTGCAGGATTTCTCCAGTCAAGTTCATGCCTTGATTCTCTCCTCCTCTTGACAACCTCAGCTCTTCAGTAGGGTCTCCATTTCTGCGGTTTCTGTTCAGTGCTCAACCTCACTGCAGTCTGGCTGTCACCACTGACATGCCACAGAGCCTTCTCTGGCCCGTGGCCGTTGTGTCACTAAACCCAGTGAAGAGAGCCAGCCTCGTATTGCGTGGCCCTTTTCCATGCTGTCTTCTTTCTTGAAATTCTGTCCTCCCGTGATACTTTCCTTAGCTGACTTTTTCTCCTCTGCCTGACCTGGGCTTTCCTCTCCCCCCACACTCTCCGCAGCCAATGTCAGGCATTCTAGTGGCTTCTCCTGTCTGCTCAACACTGACTCCCAAACACACGGCAACTTTCTCTGAGGCTCCAGACCCATGTATCCAGCTGTCCAGCAGATACGCCACCCAAATGGCTTAAGGGTACTTAACACTCAGTGCGTCTTAAATTCAACATGGGCTCCCATGTGCTACAACCCTGCTCTACCTCCAGTGAATGTTCTCCATTGTTTTCCAGCTTAGTAAATGGATCTACCTGCTACTGCATTTGGTCAGGTTAGAAGTCTGGGGGTCATTCCCAGCTTGCCCTACTCTCATTCCCCATGACCAGGCACCCTCCACGTCGTCCTAATTCTAAGCTCTGAATTATCAAGTTTGTCCCAATCTCCTAATTTCCACTGCCACTGCCCTAGTCAAAGCCACTTTCATCTCTTGCTAGTCACACTTTGCAAAGCTAATTGGGCCATTTTTCCACTTGAAATTTTATACTGGTTCTCCATTGCTTCTGAGTCCTTATCACAACTCTCAAGACTGTTCATAACCTCCCTTCTCTTTATACGTCCTTTCTCCCTCTCCCTCTCTTCCCCTCTCTTTCTCCTCCTTTTCTCTCTTCTCCTCTATCCCTCCGCCTCTTCCTCAGCCATACTGGATTTTGTTGTTCCTTGGAAGACAAGTGTGCCTTTTTGCCTCTGAGCCTCAGTATTTAGGTAATTGCTCCCATTACCTAGAACAATCTCTCCCTACCCTCAGTGCCTCTTGCCTGATTCTTATCACTCTTCAGGTGTCAGCCTGAGCATCACTTCCTTTGGGAGCCTGTCCCCAGTCCCGTGTCTTATGCTAGGGTCCCCTGCTACATCCTCTCATATTTTTCCTAACAACAGCATTTCGTATTCTAACCACTTGTTCGACACCTTTTTACTAGACTCAAGACTTCCTGGGGGCAGGAACTATCCCCATTTGTTCATAGCATCATTTCCAAACACACCTAATGCAGTACCTGACTTATGTAGTTGTCAAATGAATAGATGAGTGAATGGAAGGTATTTATCCTGCAGAAACCTGGAATGGGATCTGAGGTCGGGCCTAGGATTTAGGAATTCCCAGAACTGTGACTAACCCTCATTCACTCTGGCAAACATTTACTCTGTGCCACACAGCCAGGTAAAAAGTTGAATGAGATTTAATCCCTTCTCACAAGGAGCTTATTCCTTCTTTGAAACAAGCTCTGAAATGATTTTGGCAGGTAGACAAACTGGTCCATCTTTCTCCGTGACCAATGATGTAGGAAGAGGGAGCATGCATGTGCACACACGCACACACACACACACACACACACACACACACACACATACACACACATCATGCTCACACATGTACATGCCCAAACCCTTCTTCTGTTTTACAAAATGGTAACTCACTTTTCATTGTGGTCTTTTGGCATGCCATGGGAAATCCCATCAGCCTTCAATCTGGGGGACGAGGTTTGACTCTAACAGTCAAGTCTGTAGCTCAGTCTTTGCTGATTTCCTTCCTGTCCCCATTTCTCATTACTGAGCACTCTGCTTGCTCCCAAAGCAAACACCTGATTTGGCGCCCCCCAAACTGTTTTTCTCCTTTCTGTGCTTAGAGTTCATCATCTCTTCCTCTTCCGGATTCTCAGATGGGATGAAGTCAGAGGATGGAGACTGACCACACCCATCAAGTTTCTTGGAAGCTCCCAGGAGGCAGCCAGTCCTTGCTGGTGGGGGAGGAGGAGGCTTTGAGAAGCTCAAGGCTCAGTGCCTGCCCCCAGGCTGCTCAATTAAGGACTTGTCTGCCCTTAGTTCTCAAAGATGTTGCTGTTCCCCCCCCCCCCCCCCCCACAGAGTGACACCCGGCACTGGCTCCTGCCCTTCACACCTCAGCAAGAGGCTATTTCCCAGAGGTCTTGTAAGTGATTCCGTCCTCATTGGGACTGTTTTCTATTTCAGTTATCTTCAGGGAGGAACATACGGATTGGATCTTTGCCTAGCTGTGAAATCTCATTTCCATTTCTTTACACCTGCAGTTGCAATATGAGAAAGAAAAGACCAGAGCTCAGCTGATGTCCCAGACCCAGGTTATCAAGGTGCTTTGGGTTGTTTTCCAGAAGGGGCTGCAATCCTAGAGCAGATCCCATCAGTAGGGCCTTTGAGGGGACACCTTTCTTCATCTGCATTCTCTTCAGGGTGTCTGGCTTCTCGTTCTGTCTTCTTCACAGGCATGGGAGCTCAGTCTGAGCACTTAGTTCACGTCTTTACAACTGACATTAGTCATCCCAGATGCTCATTCCAACTTGCAGTTTGTCCTAAGGGGCCAGCTTATCCTCTTGCATTTCCCCTTTCCTGATCCCACTTATCAGTCCCCCCTTGGGATCTCATGGAAGCAGAATTGGTCACCACAAGGCCAACCACCCAAGGGATTTCTCCATCTTTATATGTTCCTTTCTACCTCTACCCATGGCAGACTTGGCATATAATAGTTGAACATTTAGTGGTCATTCCCTCTCACAACCCGGGACACCTTCTTAGGGACAACAAAAGAGGGCAAGGTCAACTCCAGTGCCCCCACCCCAGATTGAACCTCATTCTCTCTTCTTTCTACAATAAACTGGATCAGAACCAGCAGCCCTGCAGGAGTACATTTCTTTGTCTCAAAACCAGGCCCCAGAGAGCATTTGATTCCTTGGCAGAGAGGTGTAGGCTTAATTAATTTTTCTCTTTTTTCCTTTGAACTTCTTGGAATACATGCACATACTCACATTCATGCACAATTGGGTGTATAAGAATTTTAATGGCAGGTGGTGTTAGCAGTTCTTTCCCTCCTGATACAGACCAGGGTTTCTCCATCTGGACTTTTTAGCAGGACCTAAGAATATTGACTTTCTAACCACTTGGATTTGGGTGGAGTGAGCAGAATGGGAATGGGGGAGAAGGTTCAAGGGGGAAATGTGCTTATATATAAATCACATGTGAAGGGAGTTTTGAAGTCATTATTGCTTCAGGATGTGTGAACTGTAATTATTTTTTAAGGTCTTGATTTGCCCAATGAGCATTTCCCAGGGTTGCTGCTCCAAGCATGACGTCTTTGCTATCAGGGGGTCCAGCCTGGTCTGATACGAGTTTAATCGCTTTAAAGGGGGCCCAGGGTAGGATCCGGTTTCTCCAGGCTCTCAGCTGCGGTCAGTTCTGCCTGAAGCACAACGTCCAAATGACTTCAGTGATTAAGACAGTGGAGCTAAAATGAAGAAGAGACATTTTCCCCCTCCCTTCTCCTTTTTATTTTTATTTTTTCAATGGTTGGCTGCACAAGGCAGTGAATCACTTTTAGACTGGATGGCTATTGATCATTAGCCTTGCTGTTTGTACTCCTCAGCTCCCTGCTCAAAACAGGCAGTGCTATTTTGCCTGCCCTTGGAAAGTGCCTGGTCAGCTGCCTGTGCTCTGCCTTTTGGCCTCCGTGTGTAGTCCTGCCTTCTTGCCATCCTCCTTCCATGTCCTCACGCACCCGACTCTCCTGGACTCCATTCCTCACGTTCCATCAGCTGTAGCCCTCAGTCAGTAATGGTCATTCCAGGGAACAATTGTCAAGGGTCATGTAAAACATGCCACCCTCAGTGTTTTGAGAATGTTTTCCATCCCCAAAGGGCCTTTCTAGATAATGAGGAAGGTCAAACAGGGGCAGCCTACAGGAAGAAGCCCTTAGAAGGGAAATCTGTGTCCATAAGCCATGCTGATCCGAGACTTGTTTTCTGGGCTAGCAATTTAAAAATATGGAGAACTTGGAAGACTTGGGAAAAGAAAATCAAAAGAATGTTGAAAATGTTTGAGGGGTATGTGTATGGTTAATTGTTCAAAAGTTGTGGTGGGGAATTAGATTTGTGTTAAAACTTTGTATCAGGGTAACTAGGTCATTCACTGAAGTATGCTTCAGTGCGAGGGTGACAAATTCATCACACACACTGACACTCTCTACTTTTGCTCATATCAGACCTCACTAATCAATCACAGCACTGCTTACTATCATTCTCTTGCCCATAGCAGACATCACTAATCAATCATAGCACTTGTTCCCACTGAGTTTCACCAAGTCTTTCAGTCCTCTACACAGGCCTTTAGGTAGCCATATGTATCCATCAACTGGATTTGGAACTTAGATTGAAACCCACTGAAACCTCTCATTTAATAGAACATTAGGCTCAGAATCAAAATATCTGAATTCTAGTCCCTGACCAATAACTTACCAATAATTAATTGCTAATAATGTTTGTCTAACTTCAGTTTCTTCCTCTATAATAAGCAAAACATGCTCACCACTGAGGTCTGAGGTCAGGATTAAGTAGGAGAACGTATAAAGTATAAGATGGCATATGTGGCGGGGCCTAGAACAGCGCCTGGCACAGTGTAAGCACTCAGCACATGATAAGCAAACATGATTTGAAGTGGCACAGGCACCACGTGCCCCTCCCAACGTGTGGAACAGCGAACGGTACTTCTTCCACCCTTGCTGCTGCTTTTGTGTCCTCAGGGAGGGCACACGGAGAACAGCTGGGCCCTCTAAATCTGCCGCACTCTAACTTCATACGCACAGGGCTCAGGAAATCTCTCTTTCAGGAGCCAATATAATGCTCCCTTGTTGCCCTGGGAGGGCACACTTAACACCCACGTGTCAGGACCTGACACGCTGAGTGTGTGGCCACGTGCCGTCACCAGGCCTGTGCTAGTACTGGGCTCTCCAGGCATCTTCCTGTGACTGAAGAAAGCACCAGCAGAGATCTCAGTAGAGATCTTTATACAACTGGTTGACATGGATGAAGGTGGCAGGAGAGGGTTTGTTGGAGGAGGTGTCGCTGTGCTAACCTCATTCCAAGGTCAGATGACTGCAGAGTGGTATGCAGGGCATCCCCAGGAGTAAGATGATATCAGACTGAAATCCAGGTTTGCCTCCAGACTGGGAAGGAAGTATTTGCAGAGCAGCAACCCCAGGGACCATTCTTTGAGCAAATTGGGCCCTTGCTATCATAAATTTATGCATCCTGAGATATTGACGTCTTTAAAATGCCCTCTCAAGTTTACATACATATATATGTCATATGTATTGCATGCATTTTACTTCCTATCCTACTGCACTGAAAAAGGCAAGCTGAGTAAACCCTTTCCATGTGGCTTCAAATTCTCTTTGGATTTTGACTCATCTTTCCATTCAAAAATTTTTTTTAACATTTATTTATTTTTGAGAGACAGAGACAGAATGTGAGCAGGGAAGGGGCAGAGAGAGAGGGAGTCACAGATTCTAAAGCAGGCTCCAGGCTCTGAGCTGTCAGCACAGAGCCTGATGCGGGGTTCAAACTCATAAACTGCGAGATCATGATCTGAGCTGAAGTCGGATGCTTAACTGACTGAGTCACCCAGGCGCCCCTCCATTCAAAATGTTTTTAAGTTTGTTTATTTTGAGAGAGAGAAACAGAGCACACGAGCAGGGGAGGGGCAGAGAGAAAGGGAGAGAGAGAATCCCAAGCAGGCTCCGTGCTGTCAGCACAGAGCCTGATGTGGGGCTTGAACTCACGAACTGTGAGATCATGACCTGAGCTGAAGTCAAGAGCCCGATGCTTAACTGACTGTGCCACCCAGATGCCCATATCTTTCCATTCAAATATGGGTGCTCCATACCAAAGGTCAGTCAAGGGTTTTCTGCCCTTTCTTCGGGAATGAAAGAGACAGGACCTAGATCATTTCATCAGGTCAAGATTCAGTTCAAGTGAAAAAAATACATATTGAGCACCTAAGTGTGTACTAGACAATGTAGGGGTTATTGAATGCCATAAAAAATGTTGTCCCTGCCCTTACACAGCTTAAAAACTGTCATGGGGGGTGGGGGATAAAGAAATATACAAAGGTCAGGGCAAAATAGAAAATCTAAAGACATCATCGAAAAGCCTTGGGAGGCAGATGCCAAAAGGCTTTGTGGAGGATGTCAGCGATTGTAGTCTTTGGGATCAGTCTTGCCTTATGGCACTGGATGGGTGGGCAGGGATGGTTGGGGTGAGGCAGTAGGACTGAAAGGCAGAAGGAGCCCCCAGAGTGAGGCTGCACAAATAAAGAGCCCTGATGGGTACAGGTTGCTATGAGGATGGATTTAGACAAGGGACATGGCCTAGGAGACAACATGCTCTCTTTTGCGGAGGTTGGATTTTAGAGACAGAAGTCTGATACGTACAGGTACTCGAACAGATCCAGTGTGGGATCTTGGCAGGTCTGCGGAATGCTTGGATAACTGGACGGCTGGCTCAGTTCTCTTCCCATTACACTGTACCACTGGGGCGCCCACTCGCTGTGAGAACTTGGCCAAGCTGCTGCTTCACTCTCTGGACCTCAGTTGCCATACGTGTAGAATCAGGAGGTTGAATTGGGTTATTCTAGGTCTGGCCCCTTTTAATTTTGTGATGATGATGAGAGGTGATAGGAATTTGTTTATTTATTTGCCACGTGGTATCTGTCTCCACATGAAAGTAGAAGACAGGGGCCGAGATCTAGGCTTGGCCTAAGCCATGCTTTGCTTCCTGCCCTGGCACTGGTAGACAGTTCGCCCGTCTTCTCATCTGGGAGGTTCCAGTGGGCTCTGTATTTGCAGGGCCACTACTTGGAATTTCATCGCCGTCCAGTAAGTGCTCTTTGACCAGTTCCTGTGTGGGGTGTGGTGCTGGGGTCGTGTAGGGTAGAGATTCCCGCCAATGTTGAGGCAGACAGGCAGACATGGAAGGAGTAGTGGTCCCCAGACCTGATGCTTATTAGAGCCACTGCAGAGGATTTATTTGAAATGTGGGTTCCTGGGCCCCATTCCTTGGTATGTTGATAAAGTAAGCCCAGACTGGGGCCTGAGAATCGAATCTGTAACGTCAACCTCTCCCAGATGATTGTGACGCTGGGCCAAGTTTAGAGAGCTCCAATCTAAGGATGATTCTCAATTATCACTACTCAGAATGACCATGTTGTACCCTGTGCATTTATTTGAATTCAATATCCATTTCTTTCTCTTGTGTGCTTGACATAGGCATCTGTGTTCTGGGGTGGGGGCTGCAGATGGAGGGTGTAAGCTAGAACATGGGAAGACTTCCACCTCTGAGGGCCTGCATAGCTTACAACCTCCGGAAGGCAAGCCACTCACCTGGGAAATGTTGTCATTGGCATCTGCACCAACCGTTCTCTTGAGCGTTCATTTGAGAGTCATGTTATATGTACTGACACTGGAAAGAGGCCCCTATAGTGGACAGGTCAGGTGCCATCATCTCTTTTTTCCAGATGTGGCTCAGAAAGGTGAATCAGTGCACACAACCCACAGAAGTAGCAAGTGTGAGGTCTGTCACTCGGAACATAACTCCTGCCCTCAGTTCGGTGCTGCTCCGCACTCCATGCTAAGTGAGAAGCATCTCCTTCCCCCTTCAGAGGTGCATTCTGGAGCTGGGAGAGGCCAGTGTGGACTGGGGTCATTGGGGACAGCTGCATGGAGAGCCAGACTCAAGGTGGCAGAGGACTGGCTGCAGCCTGTCGCCCAGAGCAGGGCAGCTGCCACAGCTTTGATCTAGAATGACCCCTTGCTGCTGAGAATGACAGCTCTTTAGATCTGCTTCCTAAGGTGGTGGCACCATGACATGTGCTATGGTGTTTCCTCTGCACAGAATTCACCTGAGGCAGAAAGTAGGCAGAGTTTATTATCCAGAAGCTTACCAGTGGGAGGATTAAGGTCAAAGTTGGTACTTTTCCTAAGTGAATGGAACTAGTATCTATTGAATGCAGTGTGCCATGAAATGCCTCATTTATTCCTCTTCACTGCTCTGCAAGGTAGGCAGCGCTAGCCTGGTTTTACAGCTGGGACAACTGAGGCTTACAGACGTTGTGTGATACAGGCACAGATGGCTAAGAGACGGCAGGGCAGGCCTTCCACTATGGGTCTATCTGACTTTCCAGCCGGCCCTCTTGTATCAGAGCCACCTACTGTGTGGTTCATGTGGTGGCACTGCATCTCTGGAGCCCCAGTCCAGGGAACCTACTAAGCTGCTCCAACAAGGGCACCACAGCAGTAGCATCTCTGGGAAAGGTTGGTATTCATCTCATACCAGCACCTGCAGCCACTTATGAAGCATTGCCACAGAAAAACTTTTGTTGAGGCTCAGAGAGGTGACAGGAGTCAGTCAGGACCACCCAGTTTCGATGTGTGGGAGAGCCCAGACTGAAAGGCAGGTCCTCTGACTCAGCCATCCTCATACCATTTGTTGCTCAGCCTCTCTGAAGATCGCTGGGAGTTGTAAGTTCCACCAGGCCAAGGAAGCCAGAAGCAGGGCCTGAGGGAATGGTTAGGCCCATGCTCCAGTCTGCAGGTGCCTCTATCCTGCCACGGGCACAGGTCGGTACTGGAGCTTTTCATGTCTGGGAAGCCAGCTCCGGCACCTCTCGGTGTCCCTCCTGAAGGGCCAGCCCTGTTCCCCTGTGGCCAGTGGTGGGATGCACCACGGTGAGGGCAGCTCCCAGTCTGGGACAGCAGAATGGGGCTGTCCCTTCTTATGCGGCTGAGTTCTAAAACCAGCTTGCAAGAATAAGGCCAGAAGAATATTCTGCCAGCCCCAAGGGTGTCTTTTATGACAACTTCTTGTTCCCTCATAATTCTTCTGACAAATTCTCCTTTTGATCCAGACTTTCCTAAGCATCAAATCATTCCAGAAGTGACATGTGTGTGCACACATACATGCTGGAGGGGAGTCCAGGGAAAAGGATAAGAGGGGAAATGAAAACTCTGAATCTGCTCAAATGTGGTAGAGAAATATATCCAGAAAGTACTGCCTACTCACTGAAATGTTATTTGCCTTTTCTTTCCCCCTGGGTAGAGTCTCCTGTTCGAACTTGAAAATAAAAATTCCTCCACTTTAGAATGAACAAGGCGAGAAATGCTGTAGGTTGGGATTTCCCAGGAGGACTGGCAGCCGTCTGCCCTGGGACCGACTTGGGGAACCTGAACTCTCTGTACTTGTTAGTTTTGTTTAGGGAAGTGAGGCAGAGAACGGGAGCAGCAGGAACATACCACCTCCCCAATTTTCTTCCATGACCTTGAAGAGTAAGGACTTACCGGGCTCTCTGGGAGCATTGGAAGGAAATTAGGAAGAGCTGGTTCTGGGATTTGGGTTATGTGATCTTCACCAGAACTTCTCCTCTGTCCTTCCTGTTATCAGTGACTGCATTCAAAGAGCAGAATTTTGTCCTCCCAAATGTACACATCCCAGTGCCTGAGAAGAAGAAGGATTTAGTGTGGTGCTTATTTCTGTTCTGTATTTAACTTAACCTATTATTAAGCCAGATTCCCTTGGGTGTCCTCTCTATGATTTAATTGATCTGATGAAGGTTACAATTTTGTCATAAAAGCAGGACACAACTTGAAAGGGAAAAAAGTGGGGGGTGCTCCTGGGTGGCTCAGTTGGTTAAGCATCTGACTTCTGCTCAGGTCATGATCTCACAGTTTGTGAGTTCAAGCCCCACATCAGGCTCTGTGCTGACAGCTCAGAGCCTGGAGCCTGCTTTGGATTCTGTATCTCCCTCTCTCTCTGTCCCACCCCTGCTTGCACTCTCTCTGTGTCTCTCAAAAATTAATAAACATTAAAAATTTGTTTAAAAAAGAAAGGGAAAAAAACTAAAAAAGAATTGGTACAAACTTACATTTAATTGGTTACACAGAACCCAGTGCCAGCTGGTCTGTTAAGTGGCTGTGACTTTGGGCCAGCTCACCTTGGTTCCTTGGGCCTTGGTTTCTTCAGCTGTAAAATAAAGGCTGAGGAGTTAGATGATGACCTCTCTGCTCCTCTAAGCGCTAAAATCCTCGTCTTCTGTGATGACTGTTTTTTAAATGCCGCCATCATTTCAAAGCATGTGTTTAGGAAGACACCCCCCCTCCCCCCACCCAGGGGAGCATGACCTCCTGTTGTCATGTATCTGAGAGGTTGTCATCTAGTCAGGCTGCGGCCACCTGCAGCTGTGAGTGGCTTTGGCCGGCCTAGAAGGTAAGAATTCTGAATTTGCCATTTTCTTCTCCAAGGGATTGGCCAAATGCCAGATTCTTCTACTTCCCACCTCTCCCCCCTCCTCAAATGGTTGCACCTAAAAAGATTCTTTTGATTCATCCTGCTAGACCTGTCCATTAATCTTGCTTCTTTCAAACCTAACCATGATGAACGTCCACCCCTGAATTCTGACAATTAGAAATGAGGTATGTTTCACTGTTAAGTTACCACGTCGCAGTGGATTTATTTCCCAGCACACAGCCGCAGCCGCAGAGGGATAGAGGGGCCCGTGCTTATTGGCTGCCTTTCCTGTTCTCCGCCCTCCCTGCCCAGATTCCCCTTTGTCCCACCATCCTCTCCCCTGGATTTTTCATGCTGTAGACCTCGCACACTCCTTGCAAGTGGACAGAGGAATCTTTTTTCCTCCCACTTCCCCAGACTCGGCCATCTCTCCGCTGCACCCGCTTCAACCCCCGCCTCCCCCACTGCCCCCACCCCCCGTGGTTCTCCTCTGATGAGATTTCCTCTCCCAGGGAATATTTTGGTCCTGTTCTCTGTTCCCAAACAAATTCCCCTGGCCCTTTAAACCTGGTTTCAATCAACATAATCACAGTCTGTTCCGTGATATCAACTCTGCCTTGATTTGTCCGTGTAATTCACGCTGTGTCCTCCACCTCTCGGGCTGTTTTATATATACACACTTAAATGCATATATATGTGTATATATTACATGTAATGTATGTGTATTATAGATTGAAGGAGAGATACATTTTCCATCATGCCTTTAATTTCTTTTCATCTTTCTCCAAATCAGTGTCTTAATGCATATCACCTAAACTGGGTTCCTTTTGAGAATCTCATGGGCTCTTTTTACTTTTTAAGAAGAGCTATCCAGGGGCGCCTGGGTGGTGCAGTCAGTTAAGGGTGGCGCAGTCAGTTAAGCGTCCGACTTCAGCCAGGTCACGATCTCGTGGTCCGTGAGTTCGAGCCCCTCGTCAGGCTCTGGGCTGATGGCTCAGAGCCTGGAGCCTGCTTCCGATTCTGTGTCTCCCTCTCTCTCTGCCCTTCCCCCGTTCATGCTCTGTCTCTCTCTGTCCCAAAAATAAATAAACGTTGAAAAAAGAAAATTTTTTTTAAAAAAAAAAAGAAGAGCTATCCAGGCGCCTGGGTGGCTCAAGGGTTGAGTGTCCAACTTTGGCTCAGGTCACGATCTCAAGTTTGGTGACTTTGAGCCCCGCATTGGGCTCTGTTCTGACATGAGCTTGCTTCAGATTCTGTGTCTCCCTCCCTCTGTGTCTCTGCCCCTCTGCTGCTCATGCTCTGTCTCTCTCTCACTCAAAAATAAATAAACATTAACTTTTTTTTTAAGAAGAGGTATCTAAATCTGGGCCAAAAATGAGTAATCAACTGAAGGCTGACTTCTTTCATCCCCAGCCCCAAATCTCATCCACGTACCAGGGTAGTGAAGAGTGAGGTGGGTGGTTTGCGTCTCCATGCATCCCCACTACTAGGAGTGTTTTCTCAGCTTTCATTCACCACCTGTTACAGGTCACTTCTTTTGTCTGGAAGAAAGGATATGAGGCGCTGGGGAAGCTCTGGCACAAGGAGGCCCTGGAAGTGTCTGTCACAGCATGGATATGAAGTCAGAAATGGAAGCTTAGTGGTAGAATCTTGGTACATGCATCACATACTGAATTCTACTAGCCCAGTAATTATGCTGCCTGGTTATGCAGATATAGCAAAGCAGGACAATGTTCCCAGTGATAGTGAAGACCCCACCCCCACCCCGGCAACCTGTGGGGTCATTAACACTCATCACCTCACTGGGGAGGGTGGACACCATCTAGAACAGGGAAGTCAATTAAATTGCAGAATCGATTCTGGCAAGTCATGGCTCTAATTTCCAGAGCCAGGCACTGAAGAGAGGAAAGTGTTTTGTGAATTCTGAAAATTAACTTTACGGTATTCAGAACCACAGCTGGAGGAGTCCAAGGATGGTGACTACAGAGCCACTTCCCCAAACAACAGGGGAAGAGAGGAGACTTCTGGGCGGGGGGGGGGGGGGGGGGGGGCGCTGAACAAAGCTTAGACCTGCTCTTTGGAGCGTAGCTGGGGGGGACAGGGGGAGCTAGGGTAAGTAGAGTCCTAGAGACAGAGAACTATACTGGGAGGCACCACAACAGAGGGCACTGGACATTGCCTAGGCTTCACCATCTTGCAGTGTGCCCCATAATGGGGAAGCTCCCTCATCTTTGCTTAACTATAGGCTGTGGATGAACATAGAATTGGATGGGATTTTATCACTAATCCAGAACTAACCCTGACCAGTAAGGCAAAATGTGGAAACAGTGGCCAAGCCTTACCAGAAGGTCACAAATCTTGGTGAAAGTGTGTCTCTGTCCAAAGCAAAACGTTCCAACATAATAGAAAAATAATTTTGAACCATGCATTTTTTACCATTTAATTTTTGTGAGATAAATTTTGACTCGTGGCCTCCATTGTTCTTTTTTAATTACACATGTCTTTGATTTAGTGAGATTCCCTACATTAAAAAAAAATGAGAGGAACCCCATTTCCCTTTTGAACTATTAGTTGTTCATTAAAAAAATTTTTTTTTCAACGTTTATTTATTTTTGGGACAGAGAGAGACAGAGCATGAACGGGGGAGGGGCAGAGAGAGAGGGAGACACAGAATCGGAAACAGGCTCCAGGCTCTGAGCCATCAGCCCAGAGCCTGACGCTGGACTCGAACTCACGGACCGCGAGATCATGACCTGGCTGAAGTCGGACGCCTAACCGACTGCACCACCCAGGCGCCCCCATGAGTTCATTTTAAGAGGGGCTTCTGGTGGACAGGTTTGTGTGGGGAGGAAATCAACGGTTGGTATTCTTCCCCTTCTCTGATACGGAGACAAGAGCCCTTTCTTATCTTCCACCAAGAGCAGGAAGCTGGATTAACTACCACAGGCTTCAGGAGGGAATGTCCACCACATCCAGGTTTTGCAGCAGGAAACACCCCCTTGCCCTGAAGTCTATTCTTTTTTTTTTAAATTTTTTTTTCAACGTTTATTTATTTTTGGGACAGAGACAGAGCATGAACGGGGGAGGGGCAGAAAGAGAGGGAGACACAGAATCGGAAACAGGCTCCAGGGTCTGAGCCATCAGCCCAGAGCCCTACGCGGGGCTCGAACTCACGGACCGCGAGATTGTGACCTGGCTGAAGTTGGACGCTTAACCGACTGCGCCACCCAGGCGCCCCTGAAGTCTATTCTTAAATCCTGTGTCATGGTCTGGATGCCCAAGTGGAAGCGGGGACATCCGTGTTCTGGAGGCATTGTGCCTAGAGACCCTCTGTAACCAGAGTGGACGGTCGGTGTGTGCAGTTCCCATGGGTAAATCTCCTCCACTACCCATCCTCCCTCAGCTACAGGGCAGGGGCTGTGCCCTCCTCCTCCTATCCTGGACAGGCATGCCCCTGCCTTCTCCTGGGTCCTGGTGCAGTGGGGACTAGAGAAAGGGGACTTGGGGGTGACATAATGGGTTCCCCTGCCTTTGTCCATCCGTACCAGCCAGCAGAGCCAGCAGAGACCCAAAGACCCGAAGACACTTACAGAATCCAAATGCATCCTCAGGACATGCCACCCAGCCCCGGGGCGGCTTTTCAGTAAAACACACACTGACTGGAAAAGCAGTGTGCAGCCCAGGTGACATCTGATAAGGGCTGTTATTTTGAAATACAAAATGTGTGTCTTCCAAGTGCTGATTTTCACAAAAGCTGGGCATGTTGTCAATACCTGCTTTGAGCTGCTTCCCTTCCCCACCCTTCTATTTGGCAACACAAGTTGCAATTCATTTCCTCCATGACTGGTCTCCTCTCCTGTTCTGTTACTGGGTCTTGCAATTGAAGCTTTCAATAGTTTATTCTTCCACAGTATACTTTGTGTTGAGGAAGGTGGACTTACTGACTTTAAGGTCTTTTGTAGCACTAAAAATTCCTCTGGCTTTTATAGACTGTTTCATGGGCTATTAATGCAGAACAGACTGCCTTTGGAAGCAGCAATTCACAAGGGGGTCAGCGCACCTGGATTCCTACTTCCCCTTATGTCATCAACCAGGGAGTAACTTTAAATATGTCACTTTCCTCATCAGGCCTTAGTTTCCTCGTCTGTCACACAGAAGCACTATGTGGGTTAGGAAAACTCTAATGCAATAGTATCTTGAAATTTTAAATTAATGCTGAAATATCAAAGCAGGATCTTGATGCTCCATTTCCACCCAGCGCGTGCGGAAAGAGAAGGGACTGACTTTGCGGTAAGAAGCTTCTGGGTAGACCGCAGGGGCACGGACAGCCGAGGGGAAGCCATGGCCCTTCCTAGAGGCCTTTCAGAAGGGTCAGCTCGAGCATGACCCTTACTGTGCACATCTCTCGCTGTGGCCATTCTCTTAGGGAGCTCTTCTTGGTGACACAGAAAGGAGTCGGGGGCGGGGACAGGGATGGTGGTGAAGAATGGTAAGAAATCTACTTGAAAAGGCATTGGAGAGTGAGTAGGCTCTCTGCACTGATCTGAATTTGTTCACTGGGGAGAGATTTCTGGACCTCTACAGAATTCAGGGACAGATAGATGTCTTGGCAGGGAAGTCTCTGCTTCCCAGTGGCAGTTAGAAAGTAGGGTTCAGCGTCCTGGAGGTTTTGTCTTGAGGGGTGGTTGGAGCGCAAGGAGACAGGGAATGAGCTCCCCAGTGCACGGCACAACCCCTATAAGTCTGATGCAGGAATGTATTATGTACAAGACAGAAAACCAACCTGGGGGCCCTGAGACCTTTGTTTGCCTACTGTCAATTTTCACCTGGTTTCATTTTGACAAATGTGATATCTGAGGTCTTATCGAGGAAGCATCACCTGGCGAGAGGTATGTTATTCAGCTAACAGTAAGGTTGCCATCTATACATAATAAGGCTCTCAGAAGTTTCGAGTTTTTATTATTGTTTTTTTTATTCATGGGAATAATTTGAAAAATCTTCATGGAATGGGTAAGAATTCTAGGACTGCACTGGTGAAAAGCAGGTTGGGCGCTGTGCAGTGGGAAGGGAAAGCGTGATTAGGCATGTAGCGTACGTGAATATTTAGGGAAAAACACGAGTCTGGGGTTGGGGGATCTGATCCTAGTTGTGTTGCTTCCTGGCTGTTTGCCGTTGGACGATTCATTTAACCTTCCTGCAATTCGGTTTGCTTAGGTTTAAAATGAAAAGAGTATTGGTCCTCCTATCTCACTGAACTACTGTACCAATCAGTTTGAAAACACACAGAACAGTGTATAACTTAGGCACTATGATGACATTTGGGATCCACCACTGCCACCACCCTCAGTAGTTACTTACTCTGTCCCTTGTTCTGGTCAGTTTTTTGTTGCTATGATTTGAACCAGCCTGGGAGTGGGGGTGAGGAGGCACTGATCTCCCATGATGCCAGGCGATTGGGCAATTTTTCAAGGCTGGCATCACCACCTTCCCTGATCTCTTCTTGTGTGCACCTGTTCCCCCCTGGGTCCAAGGTTCCTGGGAGGGTATTTCTAAGGGAAGTGGCAAGGTCAGAGACCACCACTGCCAGGAGCTAGTCTGAGAGCTAACCTTTTGCTTTCTGCTCTAGAGTATCAGTGACCTCAGATTTCTCTGTTGATATCTGTATCCGTTTACTCCAAGAGCTATTATTCAGTGAACTTCTTAAGGGGAAAAAAACCCTCGAGCCTTATTTTCCTTTGGTACCTTTCTGAGGTTTACTTGTAGGGTTTCAACATTTACTCATTTCAAAACCAGCCTTCTCTCCCCTAAGTGGTCTTGCTAAAGACACGAGCCTGAACCTTCTTTTGCCACCATGAGGGATTTCGGCCTTCTTTTTCTTTACCTTTTCCCTGATCGGCTCTTCCCAGATCCTTGTGCCTCTCCTGAGAGTAAATCCTGTATGATCCATACACAGAATTGTGTTGTTCATGTTGCACCAGGCATGGTGCTAGGCGCTGAGGCTGCCGAGATGCTTGAAATGTGGGCACTGCCCTCAGGACCACTGACGCCCAGTAGTCACCTAGAGCCACATGGGCCCCTTGACCTGGTAAGTGGTCTTCTTGGGGCCTTGCCCCAGCCTGGACTAGACCATAACAGCAGTGGCTAACGGGGCATTTTGGCCCAGCTGTAATCTCACATTTGCAAGTCCTATTGGACTTGCTTTTATTTGCAGGTTCTCCGGTCCTGTGCATTCCCTCCCATCCCTAGGAATCCCCAATCTGATCCTGTGGCTATGCCAGGGCTACAGGACCAGGAAGCCCTGCTGCAAGCATCACGGTCTACTAGCAGGTAGAGAGGGAGGGAAAGGAGCCTCAGGTCCAGAGGGGCTTTGGACTTTGGGGCAAGTTCCTTCCCGCTTAGTGCAAGTGTCCTTCTCCACACCCCAGACAGCTGCCTTCCACCTTGCTTCTCTCTCCTAATGAGAGGCAACCATGCTGCTCCTGGGCAGTAAGCTGGGGCTACTAGAATTGAAATTTTTATTTTTCTTTTTTGGCATCTGAATCCTTTTTTGGCAGTCACTGACACACAGTTTTGTATGAGAGATCACCCACATCAGGCACCGTCTCCCAGTACATCCAGAAACTCCTCCCAGCCATCACATGAGCATCCTCAACTGATTGACCCATCCACCTTCCTGGTCTTGCCTCTGAACAAGTGTCTTTAAAGGGTGTTGTTAAGGGTGGCTGGGTGGCTCAGTCAATTGAACGTCCAACTCTTGATTTTGGCTCAGATCATGATCTCACAGTTGTGAGATCAAGCCCCACGATGGGCTCTGCACTGAGCATGGAGCCTGCTTAGGATTCTCGCTCCCTCTCTCTCTCTCTGCCCCTTCCTCACTAGTGTGCACAAGCACACACTCACTCACTCAATCAATCAATCAGTGGTGCAAGTAGCCCATATCAAGGGCTTTTGGAGAAGAGTGAGCATGAAAGAGAGAGCCTAATAATAACTACACCAGGGAAAAAGCATAAATGGTCAAGCTTCCTAAGAGGTTCATCTTTTGGCTCCAGGGACTTCTTGTTTCTAGAACCCTTTACACAGTACTTACCACGAACTAGGTACCACTGTAGGTGCTAGGGACATCAGACATGGAAAGAGAGCTTTTGGTCTGCTGGGAAAGACAGACAGTGAAAGCATGGTTCTACAGGACTGTGGGAAGTGCAGAGGGGAAGTCATCAGAAGGGTCAGTAAGAACAGGGGCAGACAGACAAATAGGAAATGAGGGGAGACAAGAGAGTCCATGCAGAGGTAGGAAGGCATAGGGTGTGTTTACAGAACTGAAGCCCCTCCCTGTGGGTAGCGTGCATAGAGTAAGGGGAGAACAGTGAGAGATGAGGCCAAGAAAGGAGTCAGCCAGGAACCACTGGGAAGGGCCCCGTGCCTGGGCAAGGGATTTGGGCTTTATCCTGAAGGTTTTTAGTAAAGAACAAATTTTTGCAGCTGGGGAGTGACCCGGTAAGGCTTAACTCGAGAAAGCTCATTCCCTTCCAGTGTGGACAAGAAATGCCAGGGAGTCTGGGAGAAGACAAAAGTAGAGGCTCAGAGACCACCTAAGATTCCATTGACATCACCTAGGCAAGAGAAGTAGCTCAGTCCATAGAGGAGTGGGCTAGCAGGAAAGGGGTATGTACTTGGAGAAACAGAGGAGGCAGAATCACCTGGAATTAAAGATCAGTGATGTGGGGGGCAGGGAAGAGTGAAGACTCAAGCATGATAATGTGGTGAATGCTGGTGCCCTTGCCGGAGAGCTAGCACAGAAGGCCCGAGAAGCAGTGTTTCGAGGAAGGTGGCGAAGTCGTTTGGGGACATATCTCCCTGGAGATGCCTCGGAAACAGTCAAGTGGAGATGTCCAGTGGGCAGTTGCATCCGCAGGCGTGGAGTCTAGGACTGAGGTCTGTGCCGGAGGTGGGGATTGTGGGGGTAACCCACATGTGGACAGGTGTGCACAACTGCGCCATCGCAAGCACAGATGAGAACACGGAGGATTTGGGGAGATAGCACTGAATGCGTAAGAAGGTACGTACTGGTGGCAGTTGGACAAAACTGTGAGAGTGCTGTCACAGTAGAGGAAGGAGGGAGATGGACAGATTCAGGAAGGACTGCAGGCTCTGTCTGATTTCAGTAAGGTGCTCAGGGGTGTCCTGGTAGGACTGGCGCCCCAATGATGGTGATGGAAGGTGGGGGCTGTCTGTTGCGAGGGGGCTGAGGAAATGGACCTGGACGAAATGGCAGGTGCTCTTCTGCGAAGCTGGGCTGGGAGGAGGACAACTATTGTCTTTCCTTTTTTTTAAGGTTGGCAACAGGTAGACACTGTGTACTGAAGGGAGGAAACCCGTGGTGGGGAAAGGACAGGTTGAGGATAGGGCCCAGGTGGAGGCCCAGATGGAATGAGGCTCCCGAGAAAATGGGAAGGAGTGGGACCAGCATGTCACCATAGGTCCTGTTAGAGGGGGCTGTGACAGGGATGACTGGCCACTCCGAGGAAATGATGGCTGACGCAGGGCAGGCCCTACCCCACCCATGTGGTCAATAGCACCCCTTATCACTTTCGGGAGTGCAGTGGGTTTGGGGGGTACAGGACCAGTCCCTTAAACCATGTGCATTGGAGCAGAGCCTGGCGGGTAGGGAGTTAAGGAATTCCTGTCTGAAGGACTTTTTTTTTTTTTTGGTGCAGTAGGAGGCAAGGTTTTCAGTGTTCTAAGGGACCTCAGGGGACCAGTGTAGTTTTGAAAAAGCCGTCCCGAGGACCTGGAAAGAACAGCGGTGTGTTGATCCACAGCAAGGGCCGAGCTAAACCTGGGAAGGTGAATTTGCTGGGCAGCAGGCAGCGCACACGTGGGGTTCCTGCTTCCCAGCAGCCTGGCCGCTGGCAGGGAGGAGGGAGGCTCCAGTCCACCTGAGCCCAGAGCCCTGCTGTGTAAGACAGATGTGCCTGAGGGTAAGGGAATGGCTGAGGCCACGTGCGAGGCACTAACTCATACCAGCAGTCAGCTCTGCGCATGGAGACGTTTACTGCAGCCTTATTTATGAGGGCGGAGAATTGGAAACAATAAATTTCCCACAAAGGGGTGTAATCCAGTAAATTACAACACATTCCGATGATGGAATATTATGTAGCCATCAAAATTTTGTTTGTGTAGAATTTTAATATGATGGGAAAATGCTTCAATTATAAGATTAAGTCAGAAAGTCACAGGATGATGTATATTAAACATTCTCCACCATGTACTGCAGAGGAACACTTTGCATGTGTTTAAAAAAGGCTGGACACAAATATTCCATAATGATACTTGTGGGAGCTGATAGATGTCTTTATATACTTTTGCATTTTTAGAATATTCTTCAATATGCTCTTATTTTATAAAGAAAAAGATTCTCTCTACAGAAATGTATTTAAGGAAAAAATTCTTTAAACATAAGAAAGGGTGTATGCAATCATAGTTTAATTTTGTCTTCTCAAAAAACCATTGTAGGGAGTCTCCATTCTCTCAGGACCTAACCGAGAAGCACCACCAGCATGGCCTCGTGTTTAAGAACACAGATTTTGGTGTCAGACTTGCCTGGGTTCGAACTGCAGGTCTGCTACTCATCTTCAGAGCCTGCTTAACTTTGTGGTATGGCCATGGTATGATCTCAGGCAAGCTACTTTCTCTTGGGAGTGGTTTCTTACTTATGAAAGAGGGAGCCCAGTAAATGCCCCCCAGTCTCTTTTTTATAAATCCAAACCCCAAAAAGCTCCAAAACCCAGTGTCATTTCTTGAGATTACAGCAGATACACTTGGCTACAAAATACAACCTGAATGGACACTCCCTTCAATGAGCATTTATAATTTTGCAGTGAAAATCTTAGTTTGTTTAATCATGGGGTACTGCCCCAGGTCCATTGAGAGTATTAGATGATATACAGTAAAATACAGGGTTTCAGAGAAGAGACTGTGAACCGGAGGGCCTTCCTTGGAGTGTTATTGTAGAATTAAATCAATTATGACTATAGAGTGTGTAGCCCTATTCCTGGCACAGAGTCAACCTCCGTGAGGTTGACTATGATCATTATTGACATTCTAATTATTCTGGAACCTTCACTAAGTAGAGTGCATGATTTTTGCTTGCCCTTTTTTTTCTTCTGTTCCTTTCCTTATTGGGACCTTTGAGGAGACTGAAGTGTGGTTTATTATGGGAACTTAAGCTGACATTGTTTAACACCCAAGAGTGGAAAAAAATGGGAACTTCCAGCAAGAAGTTCCCATGCCTCTTTCCTTCTTCCAGATTTCTAGTTTCCTGGAGAAGAAGCCATAGGAAATAGGGCATGTTAACAGGGCACCCAGATAGTTGAAGAGCTCATCAAATAAATAGGTCGTATTGCTTTGGTAAATAATTGAATCTCAAAGCATATGTGTTCATTGTGAAATTCTAACATATTTACAGCACAGTTGCTCTACATTAAAAGATTTACTTTGCTTAAAGCTGAAACTAGTCTAATATATACATTCTTTTTAATTGAAGAATGATGTTTTACTGTTTTCCATGGGAATCCACAATAAGCTTTTTTTGTTGTTAGCCCTTCTAGTGTTCTTTAAAATACAATTCAGTTCACAAAACTTTGATTTGCATTCAACCTTTTCAGAAGCATAAGTAGGGTACAAACTGAGGTCATTACTTCTTCCTTTTCCTGGATGAGTGGCGCTTCATAAATTCTGTTAGTGTGGCACTAGCCAACTACATTATTAACATCACCAAGGGGAATTAAAATGTATCATGTTATAGGATCAAAAGTTCCACATCCTGAGTCAATGCCAGTTTATTTCCAGACCCTTCTGTTTGACCGCAGTCTGCAGTGACCCCCTCCCTCCAACCATGACTCACCCACACTGGGGTGGAAGTCACTCACTGCTCCCACACATCTGTGTGGCCCCATCAGCCTCCCTGTGGTGAAGTGTTGTGCCTTCACAACATCAACATAGAATCACAGAGCCTCAGGTCTGGAAGGAAAACTTTTTTGCCATCGGCTCTATTAAATCCAGTTAATCTGGGCATTTAGACTGCATGCCTGGAAACTCACTACAGCATGCTTTCTAGTAAACTGAAATAGATCTCCCTGAAATAGATGGCTCTAGTGTTTTGTGAGCTGGTCCAGTGGCGGAAGAGCTAGTCGGTTGGCCAGAAATGACTGCCTATAATGAGGCCTATGACCTTTTCCGCCTCAGTTCATCGGGTCCCTGTTGGCCCTACCACGGCATGCCCAGCACAGTGTCAGGACACATTCCTGCACATTCTTGGGTTCCAGCTTACCCTCCGTATTAATCCATTCATTAGCACCAAATTACAGCGTCCCTTGCCAAACCCATCAAGCGTAATTGGAGCTTCTGAAGTCGGTCCCCCAATCATATTAGTTCAGCTGTCTCATTAGCCACCACACATCATCCAAACCCATCGTCAGACATGTTTTCCTTCATTGTTGTCATTTTCTTAATACAGGTATTGTGGAGAAAGATTGCTTTTAACACACATTTCTGCTGAAACTATTGTTTGATCTGCAGAATGCAGTCCATCTTCCCACTGAAGAGAGGCAGGTTGGGGAGGGTGGGGGTAGGGGTGGCTTATAAAAAAGTGGGCACAAAACTTGGGCCAATGGCAGGTCCCATCCATCTGCTTGGACAGGAGGATGCTCTTGCGGCTTGCAGCCAGAGGGGGCCCAGCTTCAGAAATGACCCACTTCGTATAAGCTGGTGCATCCAGTGGATCCAGTGAGCCTAGAGAAAAGTGAGGTCTGCATTTCGTACTAGAGAGGCTCTCCCAGAGTTCACAGACAGATGAAGGATCTCTGCTCCCTGGGGGATCACAGGCATGTGGTATGCCCTATGGACTCTTGAAGACTTTGGTAATAGAGAAGGTTGTCTTTTAGGAAGAGTGCAGGACCAAGAGTCAGGGAGCCGAATTCTGATTATAGTTTTACTTCCAGCCATGACAACTTTGAGCCCATCACTCACCACCTCTATGCCCTCAATGTCTCAGCTTTAAAATAGAAATACCCTCTCTTTTAATTTTGCTAACTCCATCTAGACCAAAAAAGCCTAAAGACAGTAGGATAGAAGTTTTAAATTCAGCCCTTGGCTTATAACAGGTGCTCAGTGTATCATCCTTCCTTCCTGTAAGAGAGTTGATGGTTCTGCCATGTCCCCAGATGTGTTTGTCTGCCTTGGATCCACGTGTCTGTTCTGGAAAGCCCCGAGCCTTCTTTCTAGCCCCTGGGGTCTCATGTTTCCCCCACTTGCCCCTGCTTGCACCTCTTAGGTCAAGGGGTTGCCTCACTGCCTGTTTCGAGGTGGCCTCTACTTGCTCTCCAGAGCACCTGTAGGGATGAAGCCATTAAGTACAAATACGCTTTTGAGGAAGAGGAGCTATGCACAGTTCCAAGGCTCCCTTGACCAGTTTGAGGTCTTCAGACCTTCCAACTCAACCCCTCCAGAGCTGTGGAAACCTACTTTCTGCCTCTTCGGAAACCCACAAAAACTAGTGTGAAGCCATTTTTTAAGTCAAGCCCAATCATCAGAAGATGCATCAGAAAGTCACAAGGGGGCTGGTGTGAGGGGTTGGGGTGCATGGGGTAAGGGTGGGTGAGGACGGATGGAAGGGCTGCCTGTATCCCCATGAGGAGCATTGGAAGTTATGTTGGAAAAATCTCTTCAGCCTTTATTTACCATGGTGGCTAGCCACGGGAGGAGGGGGGAGCCGGGCTGGGGAAAGAAGACAATAGAATGCTGTGTTGCCTTGCTATAAAAGCACGCTCTAAGCAAATAATGTGGCAAGCTCAGTCAGAGCACTGCTCAATTAGCCCCAGTGCTTAAAGGAGGGTCTCCCTGCAGCTGGCGGTGGCGGCGGGCGTGGCGGGCTGGGGCAGAGGAGCTCAGGAGGCAAACCTGCAAGAATCCTAAGCAGGAACTGGCCCCAGGATGAAAAGCACAGAGCGCGCCAGCCTGACCCAAACCCATGCTTCTTGAATAGCCAGCCTGAGAGGGGCTTGATGGGCTGTTCTCGGGAGAGGCAGTGCAGGGAGCCCACGGATGATGTGACCAGAAAAGGGAGTGCAGACGTTTCATGCAGAGAGTGACCGACATATGGAACGTGTTATCGGGAAGGGTTACAGGCTGGAGGAGCTCCTAGAGTTTTTCAGGGGTGGGATGGGGGAGGGGGAAGCCCTCAGAAACTCAAGGAGGTTTCTAAACAAAAGGAATTTGAGAAGGGTTGGAGAAATAATGAGAAATGCAAACTTGACCCAGAGTTTTTCTCTTTCTATCTCTTGGGCTTCTCCCCTGCCTGTCCTTACATGTTTCCAATTCACAGGGACCAGAGAAGGCCACCGGAGCCATGTGCCTTACTCCTTAAATGAGCAGAGCCGGTGGGTGTGTGGTGGGGCGCAGAGTTATGGAAGACCCCTGGGGCCACCCCTTGATCCTCTGTGTCCACGGGGGCCAGAAAGAGAGTGTCAGCCCAGAGCCTTGCCTTAGACCCCTGTCGGGGGGCACCCTGATAGCAGAATGATCTTAGGATGATTTGTTCTGATCCCTTCACTCTGTGGAAGAGCAGACCAGTGCCTGGAAGGTGGGGAAAAAAGGCTTGTCCAAGGTCCCACAGTGACTATGTGGGAAGCTGGAGCAGGGGGCCCCGTCTTTGGAGTCCTCTTAACCCTTGGGTTTTCTCCCCTTCTTGGCTTCGCTCTCCCAGCGTACTGTGCACGTGTGCGCGCACACACACACACACACACACCCCACATTCACACACACTCACACACACCACACACACACATGCAGACACACTCATAGATACCCACACAGACACGCACACTACACACTCACACACATTCCCACAAACACAGAGACACACACCAATGCACACACTTAAACAAGTAGTCACATAGTCAGATACACACATACATACCACACACTCACATGCAGACACATGGACATACGTACCACACACAGATTTTCACACAGACACGTAAACCCACACATACACACACACACATTCATACACATTCACACACAGATGTCCATGCAGATGTGTGCACCACACACACACAGACATTCCCACAAGCACCCAGACACACAGCACATGTACACACTCACACCACAAGCACACACTCACACAAATATTCAGTCACACACATGCATACGTACCACACACTCACATGCAGACACAGACATACACACCACACAGATATTCACACAGACACGTAGACACACACACACCAAGTGTGCACATACACTTAACTCACACACAGATGTACACACCACACACTCACACAAACACACAAGTTTTCACATAGGCATGCACATGTAGACACACTACACACCCACGCACAGATATTCACACATACACACTATACACTCAGAGCAGATGCACACACCACACACGGACACACACACACACACACTCACAGATACATACACCCACAGACATAACATAGATGTTCACACAGGCATGCGGACACATTCACACACACACACATACACACACACACACACACACACGCATGTGCGCTTGCACGCTGCCTGGCCTGTTTCCTAACAGCACATGCTTTGATTGGAATTCCTCTTCTTCCCCACCTCTAAAGACCAAGGGCTGCTGGCATTGCCCCCACCCATTCTTGGAACAAGGTACAAGTGGTCTGAATGATTATGGCCTATTTTGTGGGCCTCCACACCATCGCCAGAAGCTCCTTTTGAACCTGAGCTCTCCTGCCTTCGTGCTTTCCTGTAGTACCTGGTCTGTGGCTACCTGCCCACCATTTCCCTGGTGGGTGGGAAGAAAATGTAAGCTGGTGCAGTATATCTGGGGGACAGTGGCAGGGTAGAGCAGTTTCTAACATGGATCTAAGTGCACACACCCTCTGGGGTTACAGTGGTGGTGGCTTTGGAGAGGACGTTCATTCCCACTTCTGTTTTTCCCTGGCCAGGAAAAAGGCCACCCATCCAGTGGCCTTTGACTCAGTCGAAAACTCCCATTCAGGAAAACCTTGTCTACCTCTCTGTCTCTGTGTCCCTCCCTCCTTCCCTTTCTCCATTCCTCCTTCCTCTTTCTCTTTCTCACACACACACACACACACACACACACAGGCACACATGTACACACATGTGCCCGTGCACGCACGCACACACACATACACACACATACACCCTGAAGCCTCAAAGAGTAGAGGGTGGCTTCACTCCCCTGCTTTGGCACTTTGCAGTCAGACCCTTCGGGATTTCAGCACCTGGGCTCGAGCATGCCTTCAGGTGATTGGTGGCTCCAAGGCTCCTGTTCACAATTCCAGCCTCAAGTCATCAGCAATATGCCAACAGTGGTCCTAGAGATTCATTTTAGATCTGTCCTCCAGGAGTTTATTCAGACGCTTCCAGGCAAATTTCATGAAATGTCATCATTGAAACTAACAAATGACACATTTAATCCTGTATAGTTTTTCTAGCTCTGGGTGTTTGCTTATTTTCGCTATGTAGCAAACCACCCCAAACTTAGTGGCATAAAATGCAGCCATTTTTTCATTTCTCGTGACTTTGTGGGTCAGGAATTTGGGGACTGCTGGGCTGGGTGATATTTCTGTGCCATGTGGCCTTAACAGAGGTTGCTTGGTGGTATTCATTTGGGTGATGGGCTGGTCTGGATTATTTAGGTCAGTTTTACTTGCAAGGCTAGTGCCCTGGCAGGGCCAGACAGAAGACCATCGAGGGGAGCCTCTCCAGCATGGTGGCCTTGCGACCTGCCAGATGACTCATGCAGTAGCTCAGGGCTCCAGCAACAGGTGGACGCTGCATGGCCTCTTACAGCCTTGGAAGTCATATAACATTACTTATGCTTTACTATATTGGTCAAGCAGCCACAGGCCACCCACATACGAGGGCACACAGATACCACCTCTAGATAGGAGTGTCAAAAATGGGCAGCTGTGTTTTAAACTAGCAACATACTTGTCTATGTTATCTGGCCCCAGTGTATTTTCCAGCTAGGCCCTCTTTGTAGATTGAACCATTTCTGATACCTGATGTATCAAGAGAGCCTCTATTTGTGCTTAAACATCCCCTCTCAAGCTTCCAGGATGTCTCCACTGTCTCCATCGTCCAGGGTTCTGTGACTGGCCTGCAGTCCTCTGACCTCCGGCTTTTCCTCTGAGAATGTGCAGCCACACTCAATAGCATCCTGAGAAGTGTAATGACAGTTAGAATCCAGAGTGGCTCTCCAGAAACAATGAGGTTTTCAAACATAATGGAGAGCATTGGTCTTAAGGACATTGAGTAACAGGGACACCAAAGGGATGGAAAAGCCATCAGCATGGAGGTGAGGTCATGCAGAGTAATGACAGGATCACACGTGGGAAGGAAAATGCACGAAATCCTAAAGCCCTTGAGGAATGTGGATATCACATGGAGGATGGTGCTGATGCTACCCAGATATTTGTAAAAGGAAGAAGAAGGGAAAGATTCTGCTTCCATGGGCTACCTCATTGGCTAGGTCAGGCTATGAGCACCTCAGACCACCCACATTGTATTGTTAAAGGTGCCACGCTGGTCAGGCTCACACGGGACCCCTCTGCCCCCTCAAGGATGCCCTGCTGTCAATGAGCCTTGTGGACAGGACCCCTCCTTGTGTTCTTAAATATATTGTCCTGCACTGGTTCCTGATGAGTAACACATGGCTGGTCCTCTGGAGAGCTGGGTTCTTTTTTTTCCTTTTTAAACTTTATTTTTTTAAGTTTTTTTTTAATTGATTTTGAGAGAAAGAGAGAGGAATGGGGGAGGGGCAGACAGAGATGGGGAGACAGAGGATCCCAAGCAGGCTGTGCACTGTCAGCGTAGAGCTCAAACCCATGAACCGTGAGATCATGACCCTAGCTGAAACCAAGAGTCAGATGCTTAACCGACTGAGCCACCCAGGTGCCCCATGGAGAGCTGGGTTCTATTTCTGGCTCTTCCACTAATTTTATTGTTCCGTTTGGGGCAGATCACTTTCCTGCCATAATCTTCCCATGCTATGAGAATCCTAGTGGATTAGGATGCTGGTGCTGGCTCCATAGAATGAGGAGGACCAGAAAATGTGGCCAGTAATGAGGCTCAGGGTTGGCAGAGGATAATAGAAGAATGGAGGACTCCAGCTCAAAAGAAGCTTTAAAACCCTTTAGTTTGATAATTCTTCACCTAGGGTCTGTGGACCTCTGGGTTAGACTTCAGGGAGTCTGAAATGCCTTGAAAGTTTTCTGAAAAGTTGTTCTTTTATGTGAACATGTTTTTCAGGAGAAAGATGCTTTAGCTTTTAGCACATTCTAAAAAGGGTCAATGATCCAAAAATGGTTAAGAACCGCTGCTTCAGTCTACCAGCATTATGTTATGTGATTCTTAACCGGGAGGGATACAGCCTCCCCAGATGGTATTCAGAAAGTGTGAGTACATTTTTTCAGTTGTCACCATGACTGGGGGACATGATTGGTATTTAGTAGATGGGGACCAGAGCTTCATGTGTGGGGGACAAGGCTGAATAATGAATAACTATCCTGCCCAAATACCAGCAGCACCCTGTGGAGAAATATCATCAGGAATTCAGACCCAAAGACGAGCAATGATTCTCCCGTTGCCACAAAGCTCATGAGTGGCAGAGTTGGGTTTTATTCATGAATCAGAGCAGGAAATGTGCCAGGAGTCCACGTTATTTTATTTTTGCTTGCCAACCACAAATATACTACAAAGAAAACCATAGAATCGGAATCTGTCTCACCTTCGAAAATCCAGCAATTTTCCAAAGAAATCCCTGGGTTCTTGGTCTTCTTTACCATCAAATAAGGAAGGAGGGAAGAAGTGTTTTACATATTGGGAAGCCAGGGAGTGTATAAATGAGCCCGTTAGCCACACATGCCATAGATATATTTTTCAGCCACTGTGAATTGGTGACACCAAGCTTAAACTGTGAAATGTACTCTTTACATTCCGGAGGCCCTGTCCTGGATGTCCCTTTCTCTAAAAAGGAAAGGAGCATTAATATATCAGTGTGGCACTCACTGCCTGGTTCACTGCAAGCAAGTGGCAGGTGCCTTAGACTCTCTGGAATGAATTGGGAGGCATTATGCAGTACTGGCTACAAGTAAGGCTCATGGGGTCACACCGACAAGGGTTTGCATCCTGGCTCTGCCTCTCAGTTGATATGTGATCCCAGACAAAATGACTTAATCCTTCTGAGCCTCAGTTTCCTCAACTGAAAAGTGGGGATAATAATCGTCTCTGTGAAGATTAATTGAGATAATCCATGTAAAGTGTCCCACAAAGTCCCTAGCATATGGCGCGGCTCAGTAATGCTAGCTGTTATTACAAGCGATTATTACGACTGTGTCTGTGATCAAAGACAGCTTCGGGTTCAGAGTGTTGGTGCCAAAATTGCTTTCAGAGGACAAGCTCTGGGTTGGTTTTCAGCCTCGCCCAGCTGCCCAGAAAGAGAGTCGGTCGACTGTTTGGGATTGGAGTTGTAATGTTTACAAAGTGCCTACCGCACACTCCAGCTTTGGTGGAAGATTGATTTTCTTACTGTATGCACATCCCGTAGCCTTTCACAAGGGGGCAAGCAGAGGTCCAGGAAATCACATAGACGTCTCTTCTGCCTCGGTTTCCTGGTCTGCCAGGGTGTTCAGGTGAATGATGGAAGCCAGGGTGAGCAGAGGGAAGAGGTGCCCAGAAAGTAGGCAGAAGCCGTGGCACTCAGTCTTCAGCCGTGAGTTTCCTGGAGAGGGGATCCAGACCAAAGATGGCCACGGACTATTTGCCAATCCCTTATTCTCATGAAAGGAGGTTGGCCGTGGGGCCAGCAGAGAGGCTGAGGGGGAGACATAGGCTATATTTGACACGAGCCCTATTGCCAAGCCTGGAGGAGAAAGGCTGCCATCTGACCACACTGCAGCCAAGTCCTCATGGGGCCAAACCATTATGGTTTGGGTTGATCCCGGTCTTGCTGCCGCTGCCCTGGTTGGTGCACAAAGGTTTGGGTATTGCCAAGTCAGCTGCGGTCTTGGTTTGGAAGAGGCATCCGGAGTGTGAATGGAAGTCGTGCTTCGGGATTTCCCTTAGCTTCCAGCACTCAAGATGAAGCCAACTTCTTTTTCTGCCATTTTGAGACTCATTCTTGGCCAGGTGGACAAGATAAGTAATTTATCATCATCATTGTCATCATCTATTTTCATTATTAAAGATCACTCAGCAGTCCCTACCTTGTAATAATATTACGTTTCAGCTGTATAGCACTTTGCAGGTAATGCAGATGCTTGACACATCAACCCAATTCAAACACAAGGCATAAATCTAAAACAAAAAGTTGACTTGGACCATTATTCTCTGATGCTGAGAGTTTAATGCCAGCTGTACCCCTAACTGTCTGTATAACTGAAGCAACCTTCTCTTGCATGTTTTTACACTTGGAAAATGGAGTTTCCCCAGATGCAGAAAGCAAAACCAAAATGTCTTAGAATATTAAATGATACAGTCATTTAGAAATAGCCTGGCTGTACCCCATCCTCATCTTGAGGGGGCTGCAGCATGCCCCCCACACACATGAGCCCATATATGCACACTTTTATGTACGCTGGTGGGGGATTGTTAGTGTCCAGAACAAAGAAAACTAAATTTGTAAACACATGCCATTATAACTAGTAGCTGGATTGACTCAGATTTTCTCTGCAGATCCTTCCTTGTCCACCCTTTGGCCATGAAATGAGAGTCTGTCGTGTGCAAAGGATAAAGAAAATCTGGATTTCCTGGGGCTTGTGTTGGCATACCAGGCTCCTTTCAGATCTCTTTGCCAAGATGGGGGCCACGCCAGAGGGTTCCTTGGCCTGGGGAATAACTGTACTACCTTGCTCTTGGAGCTGCTGATGCACGTTGTTTTGACATGTGCCATACCTTCCGTCTTTCACTGCCTTGGGGCCACAGGAGAGGGTATGCTTTGAATAATGTAAAATTCCTCTTCCAACAGCTGTGCAAAAGCAAACTCACAGCTTTCAACTTCCATCTCAGGGCATTGAGCTTGGGTTTTGAATATGGGCTCCTTGTCAGTTCAAGAGTCTCTCTTCCTCATTTACTGGCCTCCAAGAGGGACCAGTGTCAGAGATTCCTTTCCGAGGGAGGTGAGTAGACTTTTGAAGTTCTCTATTTTGTTTTGTTTCATCCTGGGATGTGCCTTCCCTGATGACTGTGTGCCTTGTTGCCCCTGGGGAGCCAGCATCTCCTGAAAGTTGAGGACCTTGTCCTGTCCCAGATCCCGGGGCAAGTGTTGTCCAAGTCAGGCAAGTTCAGAACCCTGAGTTTAAGTAAGTTCTAACAAGAGGAACAAGAGAGCAATCCAGATCCCTCCCTCTGCTCTCACCTGTTCTGACTGTGTAGGTGTGGGTCTGCCTAGGGACCGGGCCTCTCAAATGAAGCAAGGAGAGGTGCGTCTTCCTTCCTTGGGTCCCTGATCACTTCTGGTTTGGGGGAAGCCAGAGCATGTTCATCAGCACCTTTTGTGAACAGCCATACACTTGCTCTCTGATCTTGGCTCCATTTCTTGCCCTCTTTAAGGCTCAATTTATGTATTCTTTATGCTTCATGAGACAGGGAACGGAAGAGTTGCTGCCACTGCAGAGGCGAGCTCAGAATGTATGAGGCGAGATTTAGAAAAGAACATAGGGCTATAGGAGAAGACGGTGCTGTGGAAACCCACACAGCCCTGGTCATGTGAGTTCATTTCTCATTTGCTCCTTGTAGTCATTCCAAGTCACTCCTTCCCTTCATCCCTTTACAAACATTTCCCTCCCTTGTTGGTTTTGGATTCATCTTGCCCCCAGTGAGTTAACCTACGTGTTTCCAGTTTGAATCTCATCATGCTATTTCCAGGTTGCCAACCCCCATGGGTGCTGGGGAATAATTGGTCTGTCCTCACCGCTGTTTGCAGCACCTTCCCTTTGAGCGTCATCTGTGCATTTTAATTAATCTGCCACTTTTTCCTCTCTCCTGCTTCCGGATCATTAATAAAGAGATTAACCAAAACCAGACCAATCCCCAGCAGAGGCTCCACCAGGATCTCTCTCTCTCTCTCTCTCTCCCTCTCCCTCTCTCCCTCGCTCCCTCTCCCTCTTCCTTTCTCCCTCTCTCCCTCTCTCTCTCTCTTTCTTGCTCTCTCTTCCAGCAACAAGCCTTGTCATGGGTCAGAACATCTTCATGTGGCCCCACTGACTAATTTTCAGGCCCCAGGACCTGGGTTCAGAACAAAGCCAATTTGAATTAATTTTGTAATTAAGATATGGGGAGCAAGCTTCGCCAGTCTTTTATATGGCCTTAGTTTAATATTTCCACCACATTCCTTTCCCTTTTGTCATTCTACTTTAAATCTATCGCTTTCCCACCTCTCCCCCTTTCCAGTCCCTGAACAAGATATTAGGGTTATCTGGCAGGATGGAGTCTTTTGAGCCCTTAGTATTAGAGACCATGTCATAGCTTCAGAAATTCTCCAAAGAAATAAACCCTTTCGGATACAGCTGGACAGTGTCCTTGTTAACCCAGCCAGAGAAATGCATTTGCCTCCAGAGGATGTGGCTGTACCAGAAATAATGAAATCTCTTGAATTTGCATATTAAAAACTTGGCAAATTAAAAAGTGCCTCCACATTTGATCTCATGCCTCCTCCCGGAGAACAGCTAGAACATAGCCTCTATGCCTTGTTTGTAAGTCATCCTGGTTTCCAGTGCTGGCACCAAAGTCAGGACTTGAGATGGTATGTTTGGTGCCCTGTCCACTACAGCACGCGGCCTCTGCAGAGACGGGTGACCCTCAGAGGGACTGACCTTGGAGGGCATCAGGCCCCAGCAGGACAGAGTTTGCTTACTTTCATGGTGAACACTTTCATGGCGAATATGGGGAGGAAGAAATAGGAACAGTGTCCTCAAACACCTGGAAACTCTGCCCAGCCGTGGACCTTGACCTTCCTCTGGAAATAAACTCTCTGGAATGTTTGAGGCCGGGGACGGAAGGACCACATGGCGTAATCTTTGAGAGCATCGATTCCAGAGCCAGACTGTGATCAAATCCTGGCTCTGCCGCTTATTAGCTGGTTACTCACCGTCTTGTGCCTCAATCTCCCCCATTTGAAATGGGGAACGTTCGTCCATACCTCAGAGGAGCTGTTACTGAGATTAAAGATTTAATGTATGTCGGCCCCTGGCACGTAGCATTTTTGTTCCTGATGCTCCCATTCCATCCAGGCTAACAATGTACTCCACACGTGTGCAGCAAGCAAGGTCTCTAGGTGCTGGCTCAGGGGGAGGCGCAGGTGCTGGGAAGCTAGTCCTGGAGAGGGAAATTGGAGCTCAAAGGAGAGCGCCCCCAGGTGTTTGTGTGTGACAGACATGAGTGGCTGTGGGCTCAGGTCCTGTCCCACCCTGGCTCTCTACCCAGCTCTTTTCCATTTGTGCTGCTTTTGCCCAAAAACCCTCTGTGTGTGTTGTAAACTGAGCCAGAAAGGAGGAATCAGAAATTGCTCTCTTTTGAGTATTTTGAGGGATGGTGAAACCTTGTAGGAATGTTGCTCCGGGGACTGAGAAAACACCATATGTGGGAAAGCATTTCTAAGTGAGGAAAATAGCATCTGCTAGTTGGTCAGGATCTTGGAAAACTCTGAGCAGGGGAAATGGGCACTGGGGAGAGTGTAGGAAGGGGGTTTTACTGAGGTCTTTAACAGGTCTTTTTCCAATTATAGCCAAGAAGAGCCTGGGGACCATGGCCTACTTCAGAGCCAGGCCTTGTATTTTCTTTGGGAAAAGAAGGCCGAGTTGAGTGGCTTCCAGACCAGGCTTGGCAGAAGCCCATACAGGATCTCAGGCCACTGAGCAGTGTGTTGGGCAGGTCTTGATCGTGGTAGGCATTCATTCACTAAAGAGACATGGGGACTCTGCAGTGGTCCAGCCCTGTGCTAGGCAGCAGGCATGTGTACATGAAGGGGACATGGGCCCTTCACCAAGAGGAACATACGGATGATGATAACACACTAGGATACTTGGATACTTGACCGAAAGAGAAGGAGCATAGAGATCCTTCTAAATTGAAAAATTCACTGACGTGCCATGCCTGGGTCAAGCTGGCGCTGCCTTCCTTTTCTCACTCCCCACTCCAGAGAACTCGTCTTCTGGGGAAAGCCCACCCCAGAAGATGGGGTGGAAAACGCAGGCTCTGGTAACCAGAAGGAGCCAGAGCTCAGATTCAGGCCCTTCTTGCCCCTGGCTTATTCAGAAACACCACTTCCCAGCCTCCCGTACCTGTTTGCTTTTGTGATTTTCCCATTCTCTGTGCTTCCAACTCGCAATAATCTTTTCTTCTCCTACCACGAGTGTGGCTGGTCTGAGATCCAAGCACTTGCTAGTGGTGGCATTTGGGAGAGAGCTCTGTGTTGGTGCAAATTGCTGTGGGTTGTCTGTGGAAAAGGAATTCCTGACTCCAGCTGCTCGGTACCTTGTATGTGTGCCTCGAGGACAGGCATGCAGCGACTCTGCTGCCACAGATAATGCAAGTTCATGTCCCAATAACATTTCCAGGGTACCGCAACATGCCAGATACTGTGCTCAGTGCTTTCATACAGATTTCATTATGTACCTCTCACAATAATGTTGACTATGCACGAGCCACATGATCTTTATTGAGCTTAGGAACCAGGTGTCCTCTGTCACTCTTTACTGTTAACTGAGGCGTCGAACCTTAGAAGACGCCCTCCGTCCCACGCCACGCCTCAGTTTCCTTCAAACATCTGTGTTTTAGAGAGTTCTATTAGCACTATTCTTAGACTTGCCCTCTACAGAAAATCTACAAGCAGATTATCAAGGTGGAAGCCACAGGCACCCTGCTGGGTTTTTTAAATCTTTTTTTAATGTTTATTTTTTGAGAGGGAGAGAGAGACAGAGCATGAGCAGGGGAGGGACAGAGAAAGAGGGAGACACAGAATCTGAAGCAGGCTCCAGACACAGGCTGGAGCACAAGCTGACAGCACAGAGCCTGACATGGGGCTTGAACTCATGGACCGTGAGATCATGACCTGAGCCAAAGTCGGATGCTTGACTGACTGAGCCACCCAGGTGCCCCACCCTGCTGGTTTTTTTTTTTAATTTTTTTTTAACGTTTATTTATTTTTGAGACAGAGAGAGACACAGCATGAACGGGGGAGGGGCAGAGAGAGAGGGAGACACAGAATCGGAAGCAAGCTCCAGGCTCTGAGCCATCAGCCCAGAGCCCGATGCGGGGCTCGAACTCGCAGACCGCGAGATCGTGACCTGAGCCGAAGTCAGACGCTTAACCGACTGAGCCACCCAGGCGCCCCTCCTGCTGGGTTTTTAATGCAGCCTTGCAAGTGCCTTAGAAACACTGACCAGCCTGCAGATGATTTCCGCCCACTGCGTATTCCCAGGCATCATCATAAGATTTTGGATTTGATGGTAAGAAACAGTGGAGCTCCAGAAAGAAGTAGGACTGATGCTAAGAGGCATTGGGAAGCTTTGTTATATTAGCACTTTTCTTTTTTTGTCTCACCCCCACCCCCACCCATGATGGCCTGATTTTTCTGTGCTGAGTTTCTGTGCTTGGGACTTGAGAGAGAGCCAGAGTTGTCTGAAAGAGTCAGGAGACCTGTGTTCTAACCCCCTCCCCCCATGCCCTGGGCTCCCAGAGGCAATGCCAAACAAGGTAGGGGTGGTAGGAGCAGGTCCACCCAGGTACAGCAGTGAGTATTGTCAGGAGAGAACCTAAAAATAGTAATAAGATCAACTAAAAGTCAGTCTGCTTTTTATGGTCAGCATGCTTTGGTGATTTTTAGCCATATCAGTGATAAAATATTCCTTCCTGATGATCCTGACTTCTCCCATTGCCCCCATTTAATTCCCTTTCCTTGGTTGTCACTGCCCAGGGAAGGAAAACAGGTAGTCATGAGGGCCTTTTCACTCTGCACAACCCCAGGCTCTCCCAGCCAGATTGCAGCTGACGTTATAGCCCTCGTCCACAGCTCTGAACAGAAGGACACCCTCCCATGCAGTCCTTGGTGGACTGGGCTCTGCCTGTCCCTCCTGACCAAAAATGGATGGCTACTCTTACCTTCAAACAATCTCTGCAGCCAGGGCTGGCTTCTTGGGTGTGCAACAAGTGCCATAGCACAAGGTCCTGCACTCAAGAAGGGGACCCCACACTCACGGTTTAATGCTCTATGGTTACCATTTTGAAGTTCTTAAGAATTTTATCTTCAAATCTGTGTTTTATATGTGAAGTTTGGTGGGACCATGGAGCACACACTTGAGGGCTGGGAGGGTTTGCTCACATACAGTCACACCTCCTGCCACCATTATTTTCACACAAGGCTTTGCAACTTAGGTAGCTGTCCTGACTTCAGCCACCCTCACTTCCGTTCCTGGCTCACTGCACCCAGACCTCCACCTCGTATTCACCGTGGAGAGGTTGCAGGGGAGAGGCACAGACAGGAAAGGGCTCCTGGCCTTGGAAAAGAGGGAATCTTGTGAGGAAAGCATGGAGTGCCCTGAGGCCTGTGATACCTCGTACCACAGCCAATTGGAAAACACACTGAGAGATTGCAAAGAAAGTGGTGGTTACTACTTTGGGGTGGGGGAGGGAGGCTTGTAGAGAAGTTAGCTTTCCAACTGGGCACTGAAGAATGAGAATAACTTCAACAGGAGAGGTGATGAATGTGTGCCAGGGGAGAGGAACGACACGTGCACACGGCTCCTAACTTGTCCTGGCAGCTTTTGGAAGAGCAAACAAGGCTGGGTCCTGGGAGAGTGAGCCCAGCTGTAATCTGACCAAAAGGGCCACCTGGCCAGGAGTGCAGGGGATCCCTCTACCCTGTGCATTTCTCTTCCTCTTTCAACTGCAATTAAGTTTTCCTCATCTATAAAATGCAGGATTTGGATTAAATGCTTGCTTTATATCTCTCTTCTACTCCTACAACCTTTTGTTTCCATGTTCAAGCCCCATAAAGATTCTTCCTTTTGTATCTCAAGGCCATCCACTGGCACCATCCACTTTGCTTCCTGTCCGTTCCCCCTTGTAAATTACCTTGCTAATCTACACATCTACTCTCCTTGTCCCTAGGATCTCTCTCACTGACCATACTTGATCTATTTCCCCACAAGCAGGTATCCTATGTATTCTTAGCTTACAGTGGCTGGGCCTTGAGAAGATTTCATAAATTGTTTTTTGATAGACTCTTAGTCCCCAATTATTTTATTGCAGCTGTATTCCATTTTGGGGGTGGGGAATGAGCGTGCAATTCTAGCTACACGTATGCCATTCATTCTGGGCTCAAGTTTCAATTTGTCAAGGCTGCAGTATTGAAGGAAATGTCAGTGATACGCAGAGTGGGAGGGAGAGCAGTTATCCTGTGGGAACCACTTTCCTAGGATAATACAATTCCTGGGACAGTCTCTAGGGGTGGGCAGCAAAGCTAGAATCCTTCTTTTGGCTTTGACCTTGAAGGAGTCATTTGTCCCAAAAGAGTGGTTCCCAGGGAAAGAAGATGGTCCCCTTATCAAAGAGGTGGGCCAAGGGCCAGGAGGAGGAAGTTGGAGCGAAGTGCTTGCAGCGTTGTTGGCCTTTGGGAACGAGAGAGCAGTGCTTCAGACAAGACGGGAAAGAGGCTGCGTCTGGAAGTCCCGGGAGCTAGTTAGCGTGGGCAAGCTCGGGCATGGGTACTTGGTAAGCAGGGCTGCTTCTGTTTCTTGTGCCGCTCTTGTTTATTTCCCTTCTATTTTCCCCCTGGGTTTAGTAAAGTCTTTCTGCAAATACCAAAGGTGAACCGAGGGAAGGTTTTTTATTTTCCATGCTTAGAGCCTTAAAGAGGAAACTGCGAAGCCCTGGAGGCCAGTGAGGTGGTAGTGATGGTAACTAAGGGATGGAAACCTCAGGGCAGTGCTGTGGATCACGGAGTACAGGTGGAGATCACTCCTGTAGCCAGCCCTCCCCACCTGAAGCGCCTCCTTGCAGCACCGACCTTTGGAAAAGCTGGGCTTTGCTCTAGTGAGAGAGAACCAGCCAGAAAGGTATCTTGAGGCCAGCCCTATAATTCCGTAAGGACCCGACAGAAACCACGTCTAGAGGTTCTGCTGTGGCAACGGAAGGAGAGTGTGGATGGATTAAAATGCCACTTCAACAAGGAGATAGCAAAATTAAGACACAGCCACCATACATAAGCCACAGTACACCACAACATTTTGTACTAGAAACTTACAAGGCCAAACAAACAAACAAACAAAAGTGAATCCACAGGGAATCTTGCTGTTCAGGGCAAGTCCAGCCCATTAACTTGAGCTGGTTGTTTCTCTGTCTCCATCTCCTACAAGCAGCGCTCCGGCAGGACCTCCCCTTTGTGAACGGTTTGCGGGGAGGGGGGTTCTCTGTGAAGCAGTTGGGCACCCTGGTGAAGCATGTCCACTGGAGAGCTTGGCTAGGCCTTCTCACAGAGTGGGGAGCAGCCCACAAGTTCATTACAAGGTCAAGAGAACAGGTCCACCAGACATGGCTTGGCGAGGGAGGAGCCCATCTCTGAGGCTACATCATGCAGGCAGCTGACCTGACCCCATCCTCAGGTATTTCTTTGAGAGACCCAGAAGCTTCATCAGGTGTGGGGGAGGGCAGTAGAGCTCTGTTCCTTGAGACAATTGCAAATCTGCTCCTGTTGCTAAAAGAATGTAAACACACCTTTATAATTTTTAGATTCAATTTCTTCATAATTTGCCAAGGTACATTGGACTCTGGTCTTTTCAGGCTCAAGTGATACTTAAAAAATTTTTTTAATGTTTATTTATTATTTTGAGAGAGAGAGAGAGAGACAGAACGTGAATGGGGGAGGAGCAGAGAGAGAGGGAGACATAGAATCCAAAGCAGGCTTCAGGCTCTGAGCTGTCAGCACAGAGCCCGATGCGGGGCTCGAACCCACGAATGGTGAGATTATGACCTGAGCTGAAGTCAGACACTCAACCAACTGAGCCACCCAGGCACCCCTCAAGTGATGTTTAAAAAAGTAGCAGGACGTCGTCCACACAGAAGAAACGGCTGCAGATAGAGCGCACATCAAACGCAGATGCCGTCGGGGATTTCTGAGAGCAGAGACAGAAGTCCAAAGTGCTCACCTCATCCTCCCTCTGCCTTTGAGGCTCCTAGGAACATGGGTCCTGGGGAGAGCCCTGACTCTTGTGTACTGTAGATCTCACCACTCATGTATTTGGTTTAAAAAAAGTTATTTTGCCCTCTCTGTCTCTCACCTGCACAACACACACACACACACACACACACACACACACACACACTTCTTTCCCTATCACACAGCCACAATGCTGGAGGGAAGATTTGAGAGGTCTAAGAGAAAAAGGTACTTTAAAGATTCAGAGGACTCCTATTGAGACGGTATTTCCCAAGGAGAGAAATTGACAGCCCTGGTCCCTGACATCAGAGAGGACTCTGGAAGGTGACACCCTGCTCTTGCTTGCTCTCTCACAGGGTTACTCAACCCAGAATGACATGGATTCAGCTGCCACAGCCTGCTACTAATACCTGCGTTTCCTTTTCAGATCTTACAGGTGAACAAGGTGATGTCCATCTTGTTTTATGTGATATTTCTCGCGTATCTCCGTGGCATCCAAGGTAACAACATGGATCAAAGGAGTTTGCCTGAAGACTCACTAAATTCCCTGATTATTAAGCTGATCCAGGCAGATATTTTGAAAAACAAGCTCTCCAAGCAGATGGTGGACCTTAAGGAAAACTACCAGAGCACCCTGCCCAAAGCAGAAGCCCCCCGAAAGCCGGAGCAGGGAGAGCCCGCCAAGTCGGAGTTCCAGCCAGTGACTGCAATGGACACAGAACTCCTGCGGCAACAGAGACGCTACAGCTCGCCCCGGGTCCTGCTGAGTGACAGCACCCCCTTGGAGCCCCCTCCCTTGTATCTCATGGAGGATTACGTGGGCAACCCCGTGGCGGCCAACAGAACGTCGCGGAGGAAGAGGTACGCAGAGCACAAGAGTCACCGAGGTGAGTACTCGGTATGCGACAGCGAGAGCCTGTGGGTAACCGACAAGTCCTCGGCCATCGACATTCGGGGACACCAGGTCACGGTGCTGGGGGAGATCAAAACCGGCAACTCTCCCGTCAAACAATATTTTTATGAGACGAGATGTAAAGAAGCCAGGCCTGTCAAAAACGGTTGCAGGGGGATTGACGATAAACACTGGAACTCTCAGTGCAAAACGTCCCAAACCTACGTCCGCGCACTGACGTCAGAAAACAATAAACTTGTAGGCTGGCGATGGATACGGATAGACACCTCCTGTGTGTGTGCCTTGTCGAGAAAAATTGGAAGAACATAAATTGGCATCTCTCCCCATATATAAATTATTACTTTAAATTATATGATATGCATGTAGCATATAAATGTTTATATTGTTTTTATATATTATAAGTTGACCTTTATTTATTAAACTTCAGCAACCCTACAGTATATAAGCTTTTTTCTCAATAAAATCAGTGTGCTTGCCTTCCCTCAGGCCTCTCCCATCTGTTAAACCTTATTTTGTGACCCGGCTCTCAGGAGCCGTTCTGCCCCTCTGTAAAATCTGTGTACACCAGTATTCTGCATTCAGTATTGTCAAGGCCATGACTGTCGTTTTAGTAAACTTGTTAAAATCAGATGCTGTCAGAGTTGTGTGTAGACGCAGTGATGTCCCCCCTTCTGGTATACTTCATGTTTGATTAGTTCATTAAATGCACTGTTACCACGTCCGTTGAAATGATACCCGGTAGCTTTGAGCTCCACACTTACTTCTGGCCAGCAAGTTCACCATCAAGGACTTGCTCTCTCCTCTCTCTTTTGTCACTTTTGCCAATTAAAATCATGATCTGCTCCAACATTACGGCCCCGGAACAATAATAACAAACCTGCAATTTTAGTTTTGGAAGTTTCTTTTCAGCACATTTGTTGTTTTGGGGTTTGGGGTTAAGGGTTGGATTCTTTTTTGGTATTTGGCTTTGCCTTTTGTTTTGCTTTCTGTAAGTGGTTTTCATCCTTTTAGGCATATAGGAAAAAATGTTTTAACTGTTTGTAACAGAATAATTGTACAGTTACCCAAAAGCAAGCTGAAGTGGATCATGGATAATCTACACATGGCAGCAAACTTCCTTCCTCATCAGAGATCCTCTGAGCACATGGCCTCCCCACTCCTATCGGGGCCCCTCCCAGAGCTGCATGAGGAATTAGAAGATGGTTGCACTTTGGAGTCAGACCTGTGTTCAAATCCTAGGTCCTCACTTCCTTGTGACTGGGGGCATGGCTTTGAAGCCTCTTCGAGCCTCTGTTTCCTAGGGTCAGAAGGTCCCCACATGGGGATTCTTGCCAACTCACAGGGTTATCATGAAGGGTCAGCTAAATAACCACTATAGACTAGACTTCCTAGCATAGGGTAGGCATTCGACATAGTTCCATCTTCCTTCCCTTCCTCTTCTTTCTTAGCTCTTGTATCCCTCTGTAACATTTTTTGGTGGATTCATCATTCTGAGATGGAAGGAAGGTGCTACTGAGTCCCAAAGAGATTGCCATGGTGATAGCCACACCAGTTCGCAAAGGCAAGCCTAAGGAGTTCCCCCAGGTCGTTCTCCCAAGCCCTTCCCCACTGGGAAGCAGACCTTCCCCCTGGTGTTAGAGCCCAAGGACTCTCATCTCCCATCTTGTCTGAGGCACAAATACCCACTCTTCTGCTCTGGAGCCCAGTCCTGTGCCTTTCCTCCATTGCCCTGCCTTCAGGGCCTGTGTGTACTCTGTCTAGAGCAGCCCAGGCCCCAAGATTTCTCTAACACATGCCTAATAAAACATATGTTCTTTATGTGGCATGAGCCTCTTGAAACAGATTCAACAAATTGCAGTGGCTTTGGTTAAGAGCATCATTATACTACACTTGATTCTGGATGCCTAAAATATGAAGGCAGGACATGAGGAATTTGCCTTGTGCCCACCTTCTGCTAAGCACTTGCAAACACTGCCACCCTTCATTGTCACAAGCCCTTTGAGGTAGGCATTACAACCTCAAGTTTACAGATGAGGACACTGAGACTTGAGGGTTTAACTTGCCCACAGTCATTGAGCAAGCAGGTGGCAGAGTGAAGAGGTAAATCCAAGCTTGTTTTCTCTTCTCTAAGCCTCCTTGGCCCCTGCCTTCTGTGCAACACTTTGCATTTCAGAATGAACATTACAGCCCTAGGGAAAAGGAGAGCTTAGTTGCCTGCGTGGAAACCTTTTGTAGCTCCTGCTTCATGAGGAAGAACACAACCGACCAGTTGAGAGTAGTGGCTGTCTTATGATTGAGCCAAGCCCAGTTCTCAGGCTGGAACTAATGGTCCTTTTCTAGAACTGCTATTCCAAGTCAGTGTAGAACCTGTCTAGAGGGCCTGGCCACCTGGAGAGATGGGCTTGGGTGACAGAGACCCCAGTCTGGGAAAGCACCATCCCTAAACAATAGATCCCTAGCGGAAGGAGTTTGCCTGCACATCGAGAGCAAGTCTGAAGCAGTGTGCTTCTGGGCTAAGGGCTGCTCTGGCGAGAGAGTGAGCCTGAGGATGAGATGAAAACCTTCCAGAAAGGACTCCAGCCTTCAGGCCATTGGAACGGCTCTGCCTCCCGTGTGCTGGGTGGCAGAGTAATGAAGCATTACCTGGTTCCAGTAACTTTTTTGGCACAAGAGGGCATTCAAGTGCTGCCAAAGTCAACATGTTGGGCTTGTGGGCCCAGGGTGGAGCCTTCCTCAGGGTTCCCAGGAGGCACGTCTCTATCCAGCGTCAATACTTGCCATTGAGATAGCTCCAAAGTTAAACTCATCGCTGTGATTGAGGACACTTGGCGGGCTGGTGTCTGGCTCCAGGAAAACTCTACACTCACCTTCATCTTCCCTTATTGCCTGGTTTCCTATTGGAGCTTCATGACACAAGGTGTGATTCAGTGTGACAAACTTCACTGAATAGGAGGAAACAGGCTCTGGCTGAGCTTTGTTGCCAGCATCTACATGTCCATGGATAGCTCACCTGTCCTGATGGGGCCTTTCAGCATCATGAGATTCTCCTGCACAGAGAGCTGTGACCAGACTGGATACTCCTCACTTTCTTAATGATGGCAACGGTGAGAAGCTCTGTTGGCCATTGGTGGGGGCTTCTCTCTGCCCTCTCATAAGCCTACAGGCTGCCTCCATCTACAGGCTGTGTGAACTTAAGCATGTTGCTTAACCTCTCTGAACCGTTGTTTCTTGGTCTATAAAATGAGGATAGAGCCTACTTCATAAGATTGTTTCACAATGTAATCAAATCATCCAGTTCTTGGCTTGTAAGTCCCTCTGAGTGTTACTGATGATGATTAGCAATTGGGGGATTTGCAGGAGTCCTCATTCTGGAATTCTGGTAGGAATTTCTAAACTTCACATGGAGGATTGACCCTGATTAAAGTATGTTAATCACCAACTCCCAGGAGGCAGTCTTCAGGGTAACATTTACCTAGTTCCCCTGGCCCAGTCTTCCTAACTGGACTTGAATCCTCAGTTAACAAACCAAGAAAGGTATTCCTAACCTTCCTCAGTGGAACTACTAGCAACGATGTGCTTTTCCGATGTGCACGAGTGTGTATTTTGTTCCTTCTCGCAAATTCTTGAGATAGCCTTGTTCTTGCTACATCTCCTTTACACCTGTACCCAATGAGGGTTGGCATTTTTGAGGATTTCTTTGTTGTTCCCTTTCCCCTGTATGTGTTCATGTGTGCTTTTTAGTTTATTTAGTCAATGTAAAAACGCTCCACTGAGGCTTGGAGGAACCATCTGCATTTATTTTATCACCTTTGAACATGTGTTCAGAAATGAAATCTGTGTAGTCAGTTTATGGCTACCTAGAGATTTGTTTGGCTTCACCAGGAAGACGCATCCCCCAGACTTCAAGCTCTGACGGCCCTGGGTGTGCAAATCCAATGCCGGGTCCTCGATTAGGCTTGGCTTTGCCTCCCAGAACTCCAGCTCTGCTCAACCCCAGGGAGGGTGCTCTGAAGCCTGGAGAATAGCCAATAGCCTACAGCGGTCCCTCCTTCTACTCTATCCCCGCCCCCCAACACTGTCCTCAACCCTGGCCCAGGGTCCTTGAATGTGCTCGGGGTTCCACAAATCCAGGACAAGCCACAGCCACTGCAGGCTAGAATCAGAAAGGTCCCTCAACTGGGACCTTCTTCAGACTAACCCCCAAATCTAAGGAGACCCAGACTCCTTAGACATACCTTCTCAAGTTACACCGGGTGAGTGGATGTCTCAAAAGGCACACATGTTCACAACAAGCTGCAATGCAGGCACCTCAGTGTTGACTGGAACCCCTGGGTCTTTGGTTCCTGATGGAGGCTGGCCCAGCTGAGAAGAGCAGAACCACCGAGCAGGTCAGAAGCATTCTGAGGGGCAGTGGAATTGTTTCCTTCAGTCCTGGCCTATATTTGGCTACAGTATACAGAAGGCCAATGAAACAAGCACAGACGTGCCTGTGGTGGGAGCCAGGGGTGCAGACAAGCAAGGAAGTAGAAGGCAAAAAGATATCAGAAGCGTTTTCTAGAAGCTGGCTATCACTGAGGAGTTTGGCAGAGTTGTTACAGAGTTCAGTTAATGACATTGCCTGTCAATAATAGAGGTCTCTGTGGCAAGAAAGCATAAAAGTTTACTGGGAAATTGTGAAATACAGCCTAAAGAGTTAGATGGTTTTTCACAAGGAGATGCATGGAGGTGGATGGGCGTGTGTGCATGCATTCATTTGCGTGTGTGTGTGTGTGTGTGTGTGTGTGTGTAGCTGCTTTGATATCCTAACCACTGATGTATTGCATTTTTTTAAGGGAAGGTAATGCTGGAAAAGAATGCCCTGGAACACAAGTTTAACCTTTAGGAGACTGAGCTGGTAGCCAGCTGGGGAGCATATGGAAAATGAACATTCTTGGGGCTAGAAAACAGGCTGATCAGGGTTGAGGATTTACAGACAGAAAAGGCATCAGGCATCCTCCACAGCCAAAACAGAAGGATCTGGAATCGTGGGCTTTCTGATTTGGTAGGAAAACACTGGAAGCTGGTACTGGGCTTAGTGGGTGGAAGATAAGGACCAAAGAATAAATAATAGTAATGGTGATCATTTACTGGCTGATCTTTCTGTGTAAGGCACCGTGTGCACCTGGGAGTTTTAACTCTTTTGTGCAGTTGAGAACACTGGTTAAAAAAATTATCATTTGCCCAAGGCTGAACAGCTAGTAAGGGAAAGCACCCAGATAGGCACCCCGGAGGTCTGTGTAGTTTGGAGGCACAAGGCTTTTAACTGAGTAACACAGTAATGGAGAAGATGCTGAGTGCTTCAGGGGACCCTGATGGCTCAATCGCAATGAGGTGGGGGGTGTGAGGAGGATGGCATGTGCTTGGCACACAGGGGAGATTGAAGGGCTAAATTACAGCGGAGATCCCCAACAATCGCTCCACCTGAAGGAGCTGCCAGACTCCTGCAGCAGCTCTCAGCAGCAGAGAATTTCAGTAGATTGGGGAACATGAGTGGCCCTCCTACCCCACACTTTCCCTCCCCCATCCAGCCGCTTAACAATCAACTGTGCTAGGGAGAAGGTGGTTGCGGCTTCCCTGTGAAGTATAAAGATCAGCATTGCTGTATCATTCCTCTGGGGACAGGAATTTCAAATTCAGTTAGAAACTCTCATCCTCCCTTCCAAGGCAAAATTCTTTTCTTCATTCAGTCTTTTTCTTTTTAATTTGTGGAATTTCTATGAGATGTCGTGCACCCTGTCCAACCATATGGACTCAGCACAAGAGATGTCATCTTTCCCAGAAGAGCAGTGAGTGGAAAGGATGGGACCTTAAGGCATAGCAGCATTGACTGGCCTTTATCATTTCCACATCTTTTCCATAAGCACCTCCTCTAATTATCTGATAGAAATCCATTCCCTATGTTGAAAGCCATATCCACAGATACATCTGTAACTAAATTGTCAACAAAAGGGCTACAAGAGCCCAGAAAATCGGCAACTAAGTGTAGCTTGGGACCATTGAGGAAGGCTTCACTGAGGAGGTGACCTCTGTGCTGGCTCTTAGGAATGAGTAGGAGTTTGACCAGGAATAATGAGAAGAAGGATATTCCAGACAGAAGAATAGCCTACAAAAGTATGTGATGGTGAAGGGGTCTGACCTACATAGAGAAAAGTAAATAACTTGGGGTAACAAGAATTTTCAGGACTATAGGAAGTTGGAAGGAGAAACTGGGACCAAATAACTCAAAGTCATGTGTGAAAGCCTATGAAATTTGTATTTGATTACTTGGGTACCCCCAACTTTAGCCCTAGAATAATCACCAAGAAGTCTTCTTAGAACTGACTGCTAGGTCCTGTCACCTGAGTTTCTGATTCCTTAGCTCTGGGGTGGAGCCTGAGAATTTGCATTTCTAACAAGTTTCCAGGTGATGGTGCTGCACACTTTGAGAATCACTGGTTTGCTAAGCAATGAGGAGTCAATAAGGGCTTTTTCAGCTTTTTTTTTTTTTTTTTCAAGAAGATGATTTGGTGGCAATATGACTGACAGACTGGAGATAGGTTGATAGAGTGCTAGCTGGAAGATCAGCAAATAAATAACCCAGGCTAAGGAGAAGGCAGTAGGACTGGGGAGAAACATCAGGTTGGAGAAGCATTTTTGAAATGCCATCAGTAAGATTTGGTAACCTATGGATGTGGAAGGTGAGAGAAGAAGGTGTTACGGAAGATGACCACAATGTTCTCAAGGCATTGTGGTTCTAAATTCAAGACGACAGCAAGATGTTTGGGTTTGATGGCAGGAATGATAGACAGTGAGTTTGAGGGGGCCATGCGACATCAAGGTCGAGAAAGCCAACAGACAGTTGGTTTTCAAGATAGCCTTATACTTGGGGTTATAAAAGAACAATTCTTACTTATTGAGAAATAATCCAGCATAGATGAGCCATTTGTAAATGGGTCTAGTCAAAGCTCTGTGGATGGGTTGAAGTGCATCAGCAAATCAGGGTGTGGAATCTGGATTCTTCTGGGGATCTATAGTCAGGGCTCCATTGCATGTGTTCTATTCCACCTGCCTTCTTTATCAATTTGAAAGCTGGACAGACATATTGGAGATGACTGAGGAGAAAGAAGCAAATGAACATGCTGAGGCCCAGGGCTGTGTCACTCCCTGGAGATATGTCTTGGCAATCAGCTTGAGGATACTACCATCACAGACAATTCAGGGTACGTTTTAAAGGGAGAAGTCCGATCTTGGGAAGCTGAAATCTAAAGGTTCTGTCAAAAGAGGACTTGTTGTGGTTTTATTTTCTGGGCCAGGACCTCTACCAATTGTTAACATGCCTCCTTGAAAGCCTCTTGGTCAATCAGGAAAATAAAAGATTTCTCTCACTATTAGGAAAATCCTGGAAGGAGCCAAACACCCTCTGCTCTGGAGGTGCAGACACGTCATTCCTTCTGCCTTGAATGCTCTTCTTTTGTTCTCCCTTCCCTCCGTCTGATTCACTCTTGCTCAGTCTTCAGATCTCAGTTTGTAAATTCCTTTTCCCTGTGGGACCTTTCCTGAAATCTTCTCCTGAGTTCATCACCCAGCCCTCCCCACCGTTTTATGTTCCCATAGCACCCGGAATTTTATCCCCTACCACATAGCACAACCAAAATGAGCTACATAGTTATTTATGTGATCACTTGTTGGATATGTTGCCCATTTGGCTGTAATCTCTGTAGGTAGATACCAAACTGGTTTTATAGCCTATCCCAAACGCTGGGCACTATGCTCTCAGTAGGCATTCAATCAATATTTATAGTACAAACGAATAAAGGAGTCCCCTTCATAAACTGGGATCACAACAGGAAGAAGGATTTCAGTCAAACCTAAGGGAGAGTGGATTAGTATGGATGATGGTATTGCTCTTTAGTCATTTAGATGTTGATGATGAGTTAGGAAAATATGTTTGGGAGGCAAAAGTTCTAAATTTATTAATATCCAATATTCTGCAATCATAATGTCTTTTTCAGTCCTAAGCTTTGAGACTCCATTATTCCATTGGTGGAAATGTTGGGATGAGAACCCGAGTTGGAAGAAAACAACTTTTAAATATAAATTAAGGGAAGCAAAACACAAGGGCATGAACCAGGGCTATGTTTACACTTCTTAAATTTTTTTTTTTTTTAGTTTTATTTTAGAGAGGGAGAGAGAGCATAAGCAGGGGAGAGGGAGAGAGGGAAGGAGAGAGAGAAAATTTCAAGCAGGCTCCACACTCAGCGAGGAACCCAATGTAGGGCTCGATCCCATGACCCCAGGATCATGACCTGAGCCAAAATCAAGAGTTGGAAGGAAGTTCAACTGAATGAGCCACCCAGGCGCCCCAATACTTTTTAAATAAAGCACAATCAGGTACCGGTTGAGCATTCAACCATTCAAGCACACATCCAGTCAACAGGTTTTCATAAAAACCTACCAACATGCCAGCTCTCCTCCTGGGCATTGATTAGTATAATGACAAACAGACAGATGACGCCCATACCTTAGTGGAGCTTCCTTGTCTGGAGGGTGTGACAGAGAAAAAAGACAAAGAAATAAGCAAATATGTATATAAAATTGTTCCAGGCAATGGTAACTGCTAGGAAGAAACACAAAACAGGCAAAGGATAGGAATGAACAGGGAGCAGGTGGGGCAGGGGGATGGTGGTCTCACACGCCATGCATTGTCATGATTAAAAAAGGCTTGCTGCTTGAACTTCAAGCCTCAAACATTGGTATACCTCAGGGAAGCCAAGCACATTTCCTAGATCCAAGCAATTAGTGGCCCTAATTGAAGCAGAGAATCTGTAACCAAAAGTCAAAAGTCAGGCTTTGGCAATGGAAGTGCAAACAGGGCCCAATGAATGAATCATCTCTGGGCAAAGCTTTTTATCAGAGACCTTAGGCACCTCATTCTCCTGTTTGCATAGTGTTGCTTTTCGCCAGAGGGTCTTCTTCAGCCTCCCCTCGCTCTGAGGGACTTTTTACCCTGTCAAACCTGTTCCATTCCAGAGAAACAAGACTCAGTCACTCCCTCCTGCCGCCAGGGAGGGCCCTCTGGTCCCCTTCCAGATGCTGAAAGTCCTGGGGTGGGGGACGCAGGGGGTGGGCAAGGCCACTCCCTCTGAACTTCTGTGCCTCTGGCTCCTGCTAGCAGGTCCCCAACCAGGGTGGGGGGAGAGGTTTGCCCTACCCGAGGCTAGGTTTCTGGCTCTGGTACCCCAAGGGGGCTTTCTTTTCGTTTAAGTCATATTTCAAGACATCATCCCCATCACAGTGGCTTTTCTTGAGACTGTAGTTGAGTCCTTTGTATTCTGCAACCCTCAGTTTTCCTTTCCTGAAAAGTGGGTATAAAAACATTCCTCATTCAATTATAAAATATCGTGGATGCTATGCCAGCCTACCTTAAAAATGAGTGGCTGGGGTAAGGATTTGAGTTTGCAAGAAGGAGAGGCAAGTGGGGAGGCCTCTGAGAAGCTCCAGAAGGGCCATTAGCACTACTTCCCTCCCCACCCTACTATGTCAGCTGGGCTCCAGAGAGGTTAGACAACCCGGCTAAGGTCACACAGCCAATATGCAGGGCAGAGCTAAAATGAGAACTAGATCTGTCATCTTGTCCAGAAAACCCTCCACACTGCCTCAATAGGCTTCTTCTTGACCAAGCTGCAGGAGTGACGGATAGGAGCAGCCTAAAAGCTTCTACTGGGCCAGCAGAAAAGCATTTGCAAGATGTCATCCCAGCATCTGCCCTGCCAGCAGATGTTTCTGCTGTTTCCAGGAACTTCTCAGAGACCAGATTCTTCCACATGGAATCTTCCATCCATGGCTATCAGACCCTCCAGAGACTGCCCCTCAGATCTGTGGTGAGATGTGGGGACCCAAGTCCAGCCAACCTACGCTTGACCCCTGATCTCTCCACTCATAACCATGTGATCTTGGGCAAGTTCCCTGATTTCATTCAGTCTCAAGTTTCCTATAAAATGGAAACAGTGTAGGACCTGCCTCTTGGAAGAGAGTAAAGATGTCTGTGGCTGGAGCAGGCAGTGTGGACCAGCGGATGGCGGTAGACTGGAGCAGGGAGGCTGGGGGCCTTCCCGGATCTTCTCCGAGTGTTGGAGTAAAAGGAATTCCTGAGGACCCCAGAGGAAAGGTGGTGGGAGCTCCCTCGGGGGAACCTGGGGCAGCAGTTATTTCTAACTGGTGCAGAAGTCATTTTAACACCTGCCCCGCTGTATCGACACCTTCCAGCCTCACATCTACTCTGCCTCCCCCACTGGGAAGTTGTCAGGATGGAAGGCAAACATGGGAGGCACATGGCAGCACGCTTGGCATCCAGGATGCTCTCAGGAACACAGGCTTTCTCCCCCTGAGACCCAGGACCTGCACCGGCAGTTCCACAGATTGGGGATCCAGCCGGCCGCACCGCACAGAGGCACGTGTGAGGAGGAAGCATCCTTCTGAGGATGGCACTCACTTCTGAGGAGGCATCTCTTTTTCTTGCCCAAATCCTTCAGGCTACAGCTCAAGCCAATTCCAGTGCTTGTGATTTTTTTAGTCCAGACCAGATCTGAAAGCTTTCTGAAGTCCTTGTAAAAAACACAAAACCATATATATATATATATATATATATATATATATATATATATATGGCTCCAAAAGCCCAGTATCAACTGGATGAGAAGGAGATCATAAAGCAGAGGATTCCCCATTTCTCCCAATTTCTTTTGCAACATCTACTTTTCTCCTCCTTGTGGTCTAGCAGACAGTAGCTCCACCAGGGCTCAGGTCTGACCCTGCTTCTGGTGAGACATCACCCTGTCCTGGTCCTTTCTGCTTAGCAAGAGGCAGGAGAAACACACACAGGTGAGAGCTCATGCGCCCATCAGGAGCTACAGATGTGAACCCTCCTACACTGGTCCCACCACAGGAACTCAGATGAGGCAAGGGTCTCTTGGCCACATCCATGCTCTCTTCTCTCAGGACCGGCTCTGTGTCAGGAACCCGCCTGAGACTGCAGCACTCCTCTGGAGAGAGAGGCACAGATAGCAATGTGATCAATGTCTTGGTAGTCCATGGCAGACTGTGATTAGGCAAAGATAAGAGGCTCTTTGCCTCAAGCCAACCAATAGCTTTGTGTTGTTGGAACATAGTGAGGACAGCAAGGGTCCCATCATGGAGGCCAATTGTGCCATGCTAAGGAACTCGAACCTAGTCCTACAGAAGAGGGGGAGTCTGTGTCTGTGGGAGCGAAGCAGAAGAATGGCCTTCAGTAGACAGGTTAAGAGGGGTCAAAGGGTCTCATTGGTCGAGAAGGGCCCTGAGCTTCGTCTCTCTACCCTCTGGTGCTCTGGACCACCTGAACCAGCTGTTTCACTGTATCCGTGCACACTCAGGCCTGCCTGGAGTGGGAGGAGCACATGTGGCCAGCCAGGTGGTAGCCCCAGTGTACATTACAGGATGGGCTATTATTACATCCTCTCTGGAGGAAAGACATGCTCAAAGTCAGGTTGAAGGGAAAGCCCTGGAGGCATCCTGGTGGGTTGAAAGCCAGGTTTGGAGAAAGGGGACGCAAGACTCAGCATATGGTAGGGCCACCGCATCACTCACGCCGTCATCTGGCTCTGCACCATCACTCGGCATCCCGCATGCATTCTCTGGTCCCCTTGTCCTGGTGGGAAGACAAGCTCTGGTTACTGCCCTTTGTGGTCTCCTGCAGCTGGAAGTCCAGATGCTGGGTCTCAGTCCCGGGACGATTACACTGTCCACATTGCTTCCTCTCCCTCTTATCCTGTCATGCTTCCTCCTGAACTTTTGACATGAACCCTGCTTCGTGTCAACCTGACAGCCCAGTGGAGCCAGCCTCCTCTGCCTCTGCAACCCACAGGCATGTTCCAGGCAGGCAAGCCACACTTCCCTTCTCAGCCTGCGGGTGGCAAGGCTATGATTCTTTAGAAGGGTAGGAAGACAGCACAGTTCTGGTGGCCCTCAGAGCACAAGGCTCCTGGCTGCCCCATGGATTTCTTTGCATTGTGTATCCTGTGCTGCTGATCAAAAGAGGTAAGGTCTTACTGTGTCCAGCAGGAGCCCCGCGGCAGGGCCGGCTTTCCTCTCAGCTTTCAAAGTTGCTGAACGAGAGTATTCCCAGACATGAATTTTCATCAATTGTCACTTGCATCAGGTCTCACCCAAATGCTTCCAGGAACTCCCCATTGCTAGAATCCAAGCTTCCTGGCTGGGCACTTGGGGTCACTGACAGTGCAGCCCAACCTCTTTTCTGGCTCTTTCTTTCTCTCACGGACACTGGGATCAGCCCCGCTGATTGTCTCCCTGTTTCTCAGACCTGCGGTGCACATGCCCAACGCGGATCTTTCCCTGACATACAATGGTCCCACCTCCCCACCCGCCCCGCTGCTCTGACTTGAAAGTGATGCCTGGAAAAGGAGACGTGACACAGGTGTGAAGTACAGACTCTTGAATGTATGACTTTCTGCCTGAGACAGATGAGGATGCTGCACCCCAGGGAGGGTCAGTACCTCGCCCGCAGTCACAGTACGTGCAGGAGAGTGCTGGCACTTAGTCCTGCACCCTGCAACTCCAGAGCACAAGCCTCAGAATGCTCCCCATACAAAACTCATGTCCTCCAACTCATGAGGAGGGAGAGAGTTTTGGATTGCATACACAGTGCTCCCACGTGTCTTGCACACACCGGACCCCTTCTGGATGCGGGGGACGCACTTTTTCTGAAGGGAAAACACTAGCCAGTATCAGGACAACTTGGCCATTGCCAGAAGCTGCTGCCATTTCCCTCCTTGGGACTGGGGACAGAATGTGCAGGGCCCGATGCAAAAGGCAAACATGGAGTCTCTTATTCATAAATGAGAAACAAATCTTAACCCTAAGCACAGAGCCCTTCTATAGGCAGGGCCCTGGGTGACTCCCTGTGTGGAACCCTGTGAAGCCTGCAGGCTCCTGGTCTGGACTCCAGAGCACTGGGTGCTTCTCTCCCAACCCTCACCACCACTGGGGGCTGGGCAAGCAGGGCCCGTGGCTGTCCTTGCTGGAGCCCCAGTGTGAGCAGGGCCCACACATAGTAGGTCCTCAATAAACATTACTGAATTGAAAAGACTTCTTGTGTGCAAGGGGTTATAAACTTCACAACAGGTGATTCTAAAAACAAAAGTGATACCCATATGTCCAGATCTCCTGGTTCTTGAAACTAGAAAAAATATATGAACCTCTTTCTTTTCTTTTTTTAAAGTTCATTTATTTTTGAGAGTGAGAGAGACAGAGAGCAAGTGGGGGAGGAGCAGAGAGAGAGGGAGACGCAGAATCCAGGCTCCGAACTGTCGGGGCACCAACTCACAAACCGTGAGATCATGACCTGAGCTAAAGTCACACGCTCAACCGTGTCACCCAGGTGCCCCTGAAACCCTCTTTAAAAACAACAAAAGGCTGAGTAAAGGGACACCTGGGTGGCTCAGTCAGTTAAGCATCCGACTTTGGCTCAGGTCATGATCTCATGGCTCGTGAGTTTGAGCCCCACATTGGGCTCTACGCTGACAGCTCAGAGCCTGGAGTCTGCTTCTGATCCTGTGTCTTCCTCTCTCTCTGCCCCTCCCCTGTTCATGCTCTGTCTGTCTCGCTCTCAAAAATAAATAAACTGAAAAAAAAAACAAGATTGAGTACCATAACAGACGTAATTATGCACACACATCCCTCAGCCCCCAAAATCCAAAGTGTTAAAATCCTACCCCTAGTACCTCAGAATGTGATCATATTTGGAGGTAGGGTCTTTAAAGAGGTAATGAAGTTAAAACAGAGTAATTAGGGTGGGCTTGAATCCAATATGACTGGTGTCCTTATACGAAGAGGAGGTGAGAACACAGACACACATGGAAGGAAGACACACCATGTGAAGACACAGAGAGAAGACCGCCATCTACAAGCCAAGGGGAGAGACCTGGACCAGACCCTTCCCCCAAGGCCCTCAGAAGAAACCAGCCCTGCCCACCCTTGGTCTTGGACTTCTAGCCCTGAGACCTGGGAGGCAGTATGTCCCATGGTGTAAGCCCCAGGCTGCATGTCTTTGCTACGGCAGCCCGAACAAACCAGCACAAGTTGTTAAAGAAGAAAAATAAATCACAACAAATTATGAATGCTAAAGGTTGATAGGTACCGCTAAACAATTAGAAAATATGAGAAGCCTAATACAAATAAACTCATTAATTGCCTATCAAACTTCTATGATACTTTCTTTCCCATATTTTTGGTCTGAGTATTCTTCACATCTGGTCAGAGTTTCATCGTGTCATTTTCTAGAGAGAGACTAGAAAGAGAACTTGGCCTTGCTGGTAGCACGGGTGATCGCATTTTGCTTTTTAATAGCGATATTCAGGAAAGTCTCCTCCAGGCTCACAATTTCTCCTTGGTAATGTCATGTACCTTTTTAGAAGTATCATCAAATTTTGGAAAATCCCTATTAGGTTTCTTTCACATATCAGCTGAAAAATGTCCATTTTTTAAAATACAGTGATTGATCTTACCTGCTCTCCGAATTGCCAACATTCATTAACCAGTCTATCATCCCATTGTGGGGTTACAATATCTTTGTTAATGATGGTAGTTTTTTGTTGAATCAGCATAAGAAAAGAAATCTCTCTCCCATGTGAGCATATAATTCATTCCTTTCCTATAACTGGATTATGTAATAACCCAAGACCAGCTCATTACTCCTAACAGAAATCTATCATTTCTATTGGAAATTTGTCTTTCTCTTCATGAATTAATACTTTAATGTGATCTGAGGGATTTTGGTGGGGGGAGGGGTTTACAATTTGTTTCTTGATATCAGAATAACCATACTCACTTCCATCAGATTTTAAGAACTATGTCACATATGAAGGCATTACAAGGGCGCCTCCCAGTCTTTGGAAGGGACGGGAGCAAGTGAGGGAAACTGAAGCTTCATTAGCTTCCTGGTAAATCAGCTCTGGTCAAGGTCAAAGGCTGGGGCTCAGAAGAACTGAACCAACACACATCTCTGGCACACCCCACTCCCTAAGCCGGTCACTATCACTTGTCCCAGCCAGCAACAACGGTGTTCAGTCCCACAGTCCTAGGCTGCAGTGAATTTCTGTGAGATTAGGATGAATTTATGCACGTTTTCTGTGTTTGTGTGTAGACAAAGGGAAACAATTTCCTGAATCCAAAATGAAGGTGACTCTGAGGGCATTGTCTACTCTATTCATCTGGTCAACCAAAATAAGATTTTCTCTGGTTTCCCATGTAAGGGTGTGCTGTTTGTCCTTTTCAGCAGGATGAAAGGGTTTGGTTTTGTTATCCATTCCACATGGAACCGCTGCATTCCCTCCGGAGGAGGGACTTGTCAGAGGTGGGTGAGAGGGGTCCCATTGGCCCCCCAGCCTGTTCCTGGCCTTCGTGGTCCTCAAGGTAATTAACAGTGTGGTCTCTGGAGCCAGGCAGCTGCAACTCTGACACGAACTCCATCCTGTACTAGCTGTGCAACAGGGGCAAACTAACTCTTCTGATCCCTCCTTTCCTCACCTATAAAATGGAGGGAAAGGTACCCAATAACACAGGAAAATAACACAGTGAAAGTTAGTGAGTTACTGTTGCAGGTAAAGCGCTTAGCACAGGGCCGGGCACTTCACAAGTGCCCACTACAGGATAGCTAAAGTTTTTATTAAGAGAGTGATGGGGAACGCCTGGCTCAGTTGGTTAAGCATCTGACTCTTGGTTTCGGCTCAGGTCATGATCTCACAGTTCGTGAGTTCAAGCTCTGCATTGGGCTCTGCACTACAGTGTGGAGCCTACTTGGGATTCTCCCTGTATCCCTCTCTCTCTCTCTCTCTGCCCACCCCCCCCCCTCTCTCTCAGAATAAACTTTAAAAATAAGGATGTGATAGGGAGAATCAGGGAAAACTCATAGTGCGGACAGACCCTGTCCCTGCTCCAGGGGATCTACCCATTCCTCTCCCTTAGGCCCCATTGAAAACTGCACCCTCTGCCCTTCTGCCCTGGGGAACAGCCACACCTCTTGTCTCCCAGTCTCTATCAGCCCCAGTGCGTGAGGTTATACGCCCCGAAAAGGCCAGATGACAAACACTGAGTATTCCAGACAGGCTGTAGTCCCCAGCCCATCTCTGCTTGACAAGAGCTCACTGCAAAACCTGACCCATCAACCACTAGAAAGGCAGGCCCGCCCGCTGCTTCTTCCAAGAAGTCTTTCTGGCTTTTACTCTCTTTCGTTGAATTCTGGTCATAGCCTATATCTGCTCTAACCCTGGGCCCAGTTTATTCAAGAGTTGTCCCTTACTGTCATGTATAGTGTTTCTGAAACTGTGCATTAAAATCAAATATTTGCAAGCATGATCATAGACTTACATGGCCTAGGTGAGCATTTTCCCAAGGATCTAAAAGAGATTGTAACATCTTGATTACACCTCACCTTTTTTTGCAATATTTTGCAATATGCTACCCATATTTTGAACATATTTGCTACTTTGTTTCCTTTACAATGCTACATGCACAATGAAATGTCAATATGAAAAAAAAAAAAAAAATGGTGTCTTAGGGACCAGACACCAGTCTAGGTATTTGGGATATATCTTTCATGGGTGGAGACAGATAATAAAAAGGGCACATAATAAATAAGTCAGTGTGTTAGATGGTGCTAAGTGTCACGAGGAGTGGGAGAGAGAAAGCAGAACAGAGTAAAAAGAGGTCCCAGAAGGCAGGGGAGGGTGGGCAGGAGGGTCCAGAAGCCTCATTGATATGCTGAGCTCTGAGCAAAGACTTGCAAGGCTGGTGAGGGAGAGCTCCCTGCGGAAGGTCAGGGGAGGAGCATTCTGGGTAGAAGGCCTACCATGGGACGCATCTGGCTTCCAATGGAACACAGTCCGTCGTCTTAATCGGGGTGAGCTCCTAAGGGTTGCTTCTTTGCTCTTCCTTGAACATGCCCTATGATGCCTCTCTTTGTCTCATCTGTTATGTTTGTGAGACCCACGTGTCCTTCCCCTAATCTCCGCGGCTCTATTTTTACAAAGCAGTAAGTTCAAAATTGAATTAAATATGTAAAATAACTGCACAAACTCTGACCCTGAGGCAGAGGGTGCGGTGGACCCTGAACTGCGGGCTGGCACGCTGCGCCCCCACGTGGAAGCTTGCGAGGTTTGGCCCCTAGGCGTGGAAGCTCCAGTCTGGCACTCGGAAGGAAGTCCGTGGGTTAGTGCACGGTGACCAAACGTGCATGCTGAGTACAAGAGAAATTTATGAAAGTCAAGGACTTCTTGCTGCATTAAAGAGAGGCAGGGCAGAAACAGGGTGTGGGGGAGGGGTGCGCGATGCTGGTGGAATGTGGGCCACACCCACGCTCCTCTCAGAGCCAGGGAGGACTTTCCTGTCCTTGAACCAGAGAGCAGTCTCCCTGAGGCAGCTGTGTGTGTGTGGGGCGGGGTGCTGGGGTTCTGGTAGGGGGTGTGGTGCCAAGGAGGGTGCCCTGCTGGATGGCCCGCGATGCAAAAGTGCACTTTGTACTTCTTGGCAGAGGTCCTTGTGTTTACTGGATACGCATGGCTTTCTTCTCCACCAGCATGCTCAGGGCCAAGACCTTCTGGGGCACCCAGGCCGCAGTTCCCAGAGGCTTAAGGACAGGCTGTGGGACATGTGGACGTCTGGGCTGGTGAGCCTGGGAATCGGGGAGGGGGTGTCTGTGCAGGGAATCTGGCCCACCCCAGTCATAAATGCCATCCTCTTAGGGACACGCAGGAGTATTTTATTGTTTCATTGAAAACTGAGCCCCCAGTGCAGCTGTTCCTCCCAGGAATTCCAGGGGGCAGGGATGGTGCGGGAAGTGGGGAGAGGGCTCGCTTGTCAAATACATGAGATCTTGTTACTGGGGTTGGGGGAAATTGGATGCGGTTCCAGGGCTCAAATCTTTCTTGCCCCACACACCAGGGCGCTGGCTCCACTAAAGGCGATCAAGGCACAAGGGCCGTGTGTTTATTCCCCATCAGGCGAGCAAATGGTTTCTGAGCCAACTCTGACAGCCTGTTTTCAAATAGGAAAAGGGTTTTAAGAAAGAAAAAAAAAAAAAAAACCTCTTTGTTTAGAGAGCAAAACCTGGTCCCTGTTAGAGGTGACAGTTCAGGCTATGCTGCAGACAGGACCTTCCCCTGCCGGTTGGCTCACGGAAGGTCTTGCACTAGCTGGTCTGTCTGCCTGGAAAGCTCTTTCCTTGGATTTCCACTTGCCATCGCCTTCTTGTCTTTCAGATGGCAACTTTACATGTCACCTTTCCAAGGATACCTTCCCTGTGCTCCGTCTCTGTCCTGCCGTACCCCCTCCTGGCACCTGTCTCCACCTGGTATTCTTGTGACCACGAGAATACCTTGAGAACAGGGTCTGTCTCTTCTTTCTGCTGTGACATTATTAGCACCTGTAAGAACACCCGGCACATGGCAGACATTCAAGAAATATACTTTATTATGTGAAATAAGCATTTTGTTTCGATGAAGAGATGGAGAGAATATAACACAGTAGAGCAGAGGAGAAGATAAGGAGAGAGACTTGAATCAGGAAAGAAAAATAATACTGATTTTTTTTTCTTCAAAGATCACCTGCTCCTTGAGATCAGATGCCCTTTTGGTTCCTGCCAGGCTGCTCAGAGGCACTGGATGGTGTCCCAATGTCACCTTCACTTGATGGTGACATCAAGACCCCAGTTTTCTCTGCCTTTGTCAATCACATCCCTATCCTATAGGGTCCTGAAACCCCTTTCTCATTTCTAAAATGCTTTCCTGAAACCTAATGACTTTAACTTCCTCCCTCACTTTGGAATGGGTTGTCATTTCACATTACAAAAGCTAAAAAAAAAAAAAAAAAAAAAGGAAACAAACAAAAACCCCACTTCCAGTCTCTCCAAACACACCTGGATTCTCCTGGAGCCAGTAGTAGTTGTGTGACCTTGATCAAATCACTTCCCTCTCTGGGCCTCAGTTTTCTCTTAAGGAAGGAGAAGTTAGAAAGTAGTGAGTTTCCGATGCCCACGCCCAGATAACATCCGCAAAGAAGGCTGCTTCTTCAATGAAAGCCTCACTTCCTAGCATCTCAGCATCTCTGGGAATTACAGGAAGCAGAGGACATCCTTCCTGGTGCCCAGACCCCCTGCCTACTACCCCCTGCATCTGTCTTTCCTTTGGACACACAACGCATCATGAGGACCCAATATATTTGACAAGAAACGAGAAGCAGAGTTGCCTCCCTGCAAAAATCGCCCCAGTTCTCCACACCCTACCCTGTATCCCACTCCTTTGCAATGCGAGTTCATATTTTTCTCATCTAGACGTGGTGCCTGTGTTCCTTAAATCTGGACTGGCTTTGTGGCCGCTTTGGCCAAAACAATGCCCTAGAAGTATCGATCAGAAAATCTGGAGCATTTTCAAGAGGCTTTGCACAATTCCTTTCTCCTTCCTGGACTCCTGGAGCTGCCATGCTAGGCTAGCCTATTGGAGGGTGGGACACATGAATGACCCCATGCCACCACGAGAAGAACTGACTAGCCAAGCCCAGCAAACATCAGCCAAGATTAGCCAAGCCTGATTCTGATCAGCAGAATCATGCACCTGACCCACAGACTTGTGAGTGATGATAAATGGTCCTTGCACGGTGGCTGATAGATGATACACCGAGACTCATCCCCCACAGCATCCCAACTGTCCCTAGTGTTGCACCCTTGGCCATCCTTGCACGTGAGCTTCCCTTTCTGCCTCTGCAATGACCGCTTTATTTCTTAAAAATACAATTTCCCACCCCAGAGTTCAGCTTTATGTATAAAGGCATACAGACAACTGTCTACATGATGTAATTTTATTTTTCAAGGTCTCGGAAAAACTGAGTGGCATAGAGTATCAGCCACTTGGGCCAGCCATGGTATCTGAAGCTATGGGCTGAGGAATCCATCTCTTGAATTACCATAGAGATTTTGCACATCATGTAGACGAACACACAGCCCGCCTCAGTCTCAGTGGCAGGAGCTCGCAGGTGAGGAGGGAATGAGATGCAGGGATTACTACTTCTGTGGTTGGGAAGGGCTCCTGTCAGGGCTGTAGATTTGGCTGGGTGTCCCAGTAAAGGCCTCCATAGGGTCCCTGGAACTAAGCAGCCCGAAAAAGCAGGAGTGCTCATAGCTTTGCTGTGGATTGACCCTGTTTTGGTACAAGCATTCCATTTCCCTTCTGAGTTTAATTACCATTTGTTAGAAGTCTAACCTAAAGCAGGTAGACACTGGGCTAAGCCCAGGAGATGACAAAAATAAATAAAGCAGAGTCCTTGGCCTTAAGGAACTTGCTAGTTCATAATCAGAAAAGCCCTAGGAGTATATGCCAATATATCACTAGGTTCAGATTTAGTTCTTCCTTCTAAAAGTCTGGCGATAAAGCCAGATCAATGATCAGCAATTAGAAAGATCAATTAGTAGGACATTTGTATTACTTATGAGTTTAGAGTTCTTTAAATTATACTCAAACTGCATTTCTCTATGCATATGCTATTAATACTCAGAGGCAAACTCTTGATTTCCAGCCCTCTCCCAAAACCCATCTCCCACATCTTTACCCACCTCTGTAAGTGATTCCTCTGTTCATCTACTTGCTCAGACCAAAAATAGAGGGGCATCATGTATAAACAAAGCAAAACCATATATATTTTTGTATAAAATCTATTATTCTTCCTTTTGCACTGTATCTTATCCACTGTAAGTGCCATAATTCTTGGCTCCTTGGTGGCTCAGTCAGTTAAGCATCTGACTCTTGATACCTGCTCAGGTTGTGATCTCATGGTGGTGAGATCGAACCTGGAGTCGGGCTCTGCACTGAGCGTGGAGCCTGATTGGGATTCTCTCTCTTTCTCTCTCTGTCCCTCCCCTGCTCTCTCAGAGGAAATAAATAAATGTAAAAAAATAAAAATGAATAAATGCTATAACTCTACCCTCACAATGTACACCAAAGCCAGCCACTCCCCACTATCTCCACCACTACCACCCTGGCACAAGCCATCAACACCTGTCCCCTGGACTTCCGCACAAATCTAACTGGTCTTCCTTCCTACTTCCATCTTCTCTTACTTACTCTTACCTCCATCCTTACTTACTCTTGTAACCAGAGGGCCAAAAGATCCCAAACAAAAGTCCAACTATGTTAGTTCTCAACTCAAAACCCCCCAGTGACTTCCAACCACACTTACAATAAAATCCAAACTTCTCATCAGAGCCTACCAGTTCCCAGATGACCTGGCCCTGACTACCTCTCTTACCACATCCCCCCATCACTCTCCCCCTAGAGCCAGCCCTGCTCTAGTCACTTGGGCAGTACTGCTTTTCCTTAAATCTGCCAAATATTCCTACCTCAGGGCCTTTGCACTACCTGTTCCCTCTGCCTGGGACCCTGCTGACCCAGCTTTCTTCGTGGACTGTTTTTTATGACATTTCCATCTCTACTCAATTTCTACCTCTTCAGAAAGAACTCCCTTGATCACCAGCGCTAAAACCCACCATCCCCACTACCCATTCCTCTTCTGCAATGCCCTTCATTTGCTATCCCTTTGAACAGTGTTTACCACCATATTAATGTTGTATTTGTACTCGTTTATTTCCTGATTGGATGCTGAATGTGGGCCACCTGGCACAGCGGTCCCAACTGCTTTGAGTCTCTCCATATCCCAGCACCATGAATAGTACCTTGCCCTTCCTAACTGCACGATAGGCATTTATGGAATGGATGCCCATGGGTTCACATTCATTCTTTTAATCTCTCTAGATGTTTTGATTTGTAAAATAATCATTAACTGAATGGGCAAGTCTCCAGCATAACTCAAACATTACTCTTGGAATTCAGAAGGTGTGAATTAAATCCCATTGCCTCTCTGTTTGTTTTTCTTTCTTCAAATCATGCCTTCCTCCCTCCATTCCTAAGAGACACTGTCATTACTTCCATTTTACCAAGGAGGTAAGTCAGCCTCAGTCTTTGCTTCCTCAATAGGGCGAGCCTCTAGAAGACAAATTCTGTCCCAAAATTGTGGCCAGAGAAAGTCACTCTGAGACTCCCTTCTAAGGCACCACTTTGTGTCCTCAACACCTGCAACACGGGAAGGGCCCCTTGCCCAGAAGCTGCCTCTGTCCAGCTATCCCCGCCCCTCATAGGGCGGGCTGAGACTTGCTTGTGTCTGGGAACAAGCACCAGGCATGTGGGTCTCTGGTTTCTAGGAGCACTGCCAGTCTCCAGGAGCCCCAAGGCTGTGCTCTCCAGCGCCTTCCTGTCAGGGGCAAATAACCAGTTGTTAATGTCTTCCTGGGCGTATGCGCTTGATGTCGTCACAAGGATCTCTGCAATTGGCACAGGCTGGGGTGCAGACACCCAAGGCCTTCAGGCTGACAGCTGCATGGGGTCATTTTCAATTAGAGGATGAGTTAGAAAAGAAGAAAAAGTCTAGTGTGGAATCTCCTCCTGAAGTCTGCCTGCCCGAGGCCTGGGGACTCCCAGGTGGAGGACAAACAGCCCAAGCCAGCAGTGTGGCCCACGAAGGAAGCGGGAGACACAGCTTGTGCAATCCTGCCCTGGCACGGGCTGCGTTTCCAGACAGGAAAAGAAAGCACAGGTGCCTCCATAGGCTAGCTGTCTCCTGGACAGCCTCCCGTTTTCCAAGTCCTCCTTCCAATGACAGACTCCACACAGCACAGGGCAGTGGGCAAGAACTCTGGAGTCATACAGAATCGAATTTGAACCCTGGTTTTGCTACCTGCTAGCTGTGCAACCTTGGGCAAATTCCTTGACCTTGCTGTATTAGCCAGGACTCCAGCAGGAAGCAGAGGAACAGTCAAATTGGATAATTTGAAGAGAATTGTATTAAGGGATGAGAGATGGTGCAGCATGCCTGGGCTGGGAACAGTGGGGCACCATGACCCAGGGCGGACCAGACTAGTGTGAGCATGTGAAGGGACACTGAACAACTCAGAAATCAGACAAAGAATATCTTAAAGCAATAGCTTTTCAAATTAAGGTCAACATAGAAAATCCATGGTAAGGGGTGCCTGGGTGGTTCAATCAGTTAAGCATCTGACTCTCGATTTGGGCTCAGGTCATGATCTCTTGGTTTGTGAGTTGGAGCCCCATGTTGGGCTCTGTGCTGACAGCACAGAGCCAGCTTGGGATTCTTTCTCTTCCTCTCTCTCTGCCCCTCCCCCAGTTGTGTGCGCACATGCTCTCTCTCTATCCCTCTAAAAAATAAGTAAATGAGCATTTTTAAAAAACCCATAGTGAACAAAATATCAAAATCCCTAAATAAAACCAAGCTCCAGCGATGCCATGCTGAGCCATGATGAAAGACCAAGGCAGAAGGAAATGTGCACACCTATAGATATATGTCTCTGTGTATTTATAATGGTTAAGTTTTCCCAGAGCATATTGTTTTTAAAATACTGAAAATTAAAAGTAAGTAGATATAACTCAGCATTCTTTGAAACTTAAATATTTTATTCACATCAAACCAGATTGCATCATATTTTTACTTCCCTGGCTTAAAATGAAAGCAACTTCATCAGTAATGTTTTCAGAGCCTACTTGTTGATTTATGTCATTTTCAATTCAGAGAATTACTGTGTTTGACAGTATCTGCTAACCAAGTGACTATTTTAAATAACTTTTAGTTAATTTCAGCTCACCAAAATGTCTCTTGCAGTGCAACACTAACTGGGATGGCTTAAAATAAAATTCTCAGGGGGAACCTGGGTGGCTCAGTTGGTTAAACATCCAACTCTTGATTTTGGCTCAGGTCATGATCTCATGGTTTGTGTGAATTTGAGCCCCACATTGGGCTCTGCACTGACAGTGTGGAGATTGCTTGAGATTCTCTCTCTTTCTCTCTCTGCCCCTCCCCCATTTGCTCACATGCATGCTCGCTCTCTCTCTCTCTCAAAATAAATAAATAAATATTTAAAAAAAAGTTCAAGGCCACTGTTCCAAATTTGGAAAAGACTGCACTATGCAAAATGTATGAATCAGTTTTAGAAGATCCAAATACAATGCTGATTTCATATTGTCAATGATTGATATATTATGTTAGTTAAAACTATCCCAGATGAAATTTCTATAATGCTCATATCATCAGTATGTTTAAGAGCTAAACCAATGACTTCCTTTTGTAAATCAGATCCTGTTATGGAAAATTACTTTTTATAGTTAAAAATTTGAAATCCAAAGATTCGTTGTAGATAACTTTCATATCTCCATTTCAAATGTGGAAGTAAGACATCTAAAATTTTAAGTTCTATTTAGTATGCACTGACCTCATCCTGATAGTCTGATCTGTGATCCATACATTTCCAATTTCCTTAGTTCTTATTTCCTTTCTTCCTAAATTCAGAAAGCATGTTTATATCTGCTGATAAAGTCTTATATTCGTCAAACATATATCCCAAGTCATTTCCTCTTATTTGTTGTAACTCACAACTCTCAATTAAAAATAAGATAAGCCAAGAAATAGATTTTCAAAATATTAATGATGAGCTTCTTCCATTCAAACTTGGGAAATAAAATTAGAATACATTCAGTGTGGTGTATAAATAAAATATTTAAAATATATGAAAATAACATGAGTTTTGATACATCCACTTCTCAATTTTTCAGTATTTTTCAGCTAATGTTCTAGAAAAAATAACCATTAAAAACAATATAAAAGTATGTATATAAGGGCCCTTAGTTCTCCTGAGACCTCAGGCTCCAATGTGGCTGTGCAGGACACGGCCATGCCCATCCCCTGGCCTGGAGGGGAAAGTTAGGAGGGGCTTCCTGGAAGCTGCAGATAGAGTAGACAGGACTAATTGACAGGAGCTGGGACCTCAACAAGGAAAAGCGAGGAAAGCATCCCAACCTCCTTCTCCTCTGACATCTCCTGCTGGTGTTCTGCATGGACTGGACCCAACTACATGCTGGTGGGCAAGGGAGCCCATTCGTGTGGTCCTTGTGTGCCCCTGTGGGTCAGCCCTGTAGCATAGGATGGAGAAGAGATTGGGAGGGGCACATGGAAAGTCTATAGGACATCCTTTCCTTCTCAGTGTATTTGCTCCAAAATACAAGGTTTTCATATGGGAAAAATAAGACAATGTGTAAAAATTGCCCAAGTTTTGGCAGGCCCAACCCTTGAGCCAATATTAGAGCTGAAGTGGAATTAACCACTGCTGGCAGCAGAGCAAGGGACTTCCAGATCACAGAGGGGTAGTGGTAGGGTCCTGAGGCCACACGGGACTACATGGCAGGACTGGCCCCAGAGGATCAGCCCTGCCTTTGGAGAAACACAGTGATTGGATGGCCTCTGTTTCCTCCACAGAGTCTGATGGTGATAGAACATACCTATCTTGCAGGATTTTGATAGATAATGCATGTGAAAGCATTTTGTAAACTCTGAAACCTGCTGATTTTTCAGTTAGGGTAGAAGGGCTGATGCTTTTTTCATCCTCAAAACAGAAAACCACATAAAAGCCATGTGGACATATTGTCTTCTTTACTGTGAAATCAGATGCAGAAAATATTTTCCTTCCTTTAGGATGCCATGTGAATTGTCCATGTTTGACAGAATACTAGCATCCAGAAGTAAGGAATTAAAAGATTCCAGTACCAACTTTCTCCTGTGTTACTGAGATGTTTTGAATCCATGTCCCCTCATTGTTCCTCAACCTCCCTGCATGCCAAGGAAGAGCTCAATTAAGTGTTTTATGCTTTGGAGAAGAGAAGTGAGTGAGTCACCTTGACAATTCAAGGCTTTGTCAGCCTGAGTGCCCTGTTCCAAGAGGAATATGTATTCTATGGTAGAGTTCAAAAATAATGAGGAAGCGGGCACATCTAAAATTGTCCCAAAATTGGAATGGCACAGAAGATTATTTTCGATGGCCTGTTCTCCTGGAGGCAAAATGAGTTGGAAAGATCACATAATTGGACCCCTGAGGCGGAGCCCAACCCCAGTCTCCCTGGACAGGATCAGAGGAGAGTAGAAAGTACATGCCTGCCCCCACCCCCTGTTTACAGATGAAAGATGGGATGCACAGCTGCGATGTGACCTCAGGGCCCAGCACCATGGCCACAGGCACACCTATACATAGGAATACCCAGCAAGCTGAGGCGGGGGGCAATAGGGATGGGATCGTGTGATAGCCAGAGGACCCCTCAGGGGTCTGTCCAGTCCTGCCGTGCTTGGCTCTGACCCTGAGCCAGCCACCTCACCCCTCAACCTCATTCCTCAGCTGTGTGATGAGGGAATAAGGGTGGGCCAGGGGTACTATAGTCTGGGTGTTTGGAAGAATACCTGGGAGTTTTTAAAAATGCATTCTCTTGGACTTTTGCCCCTAGAGATTCTGAGTCAGTAGACTTGTAGCACAAGCCCAGAGTCTATAATTTTTCAGATACCTACAGTGGCTTTGAGAAGAAGCCAAACTTGGGAACCATGAGTCCCCATGGTCCCCTGGATCCCACCAGCCCTTCTAGTGTGTGGGTAGAAGCTATAGAGACAGTAGGTTTGCAGCATAATGTCATGGAAAGCATGGAGGGAGAGAGCTTCCCTGGCTGGGGATGGGGCAGGGATGACTACAGTAGGTGCAAAGGCCCGGACCTCTTTTAGCCTACATTGAGTCCTGGGTGGGTTTTACTGATATCACCATGTGAAATCAGCACACTTTCCTGACTATTTCCTTGCCTCAGATACCACAATTTCCCATATCACCCCCATAAAATCCAACCTTAATTGATCTAAAAAGGTTATAATAATAGCAAACCCCAAACACTACATTTACCTTCTTGGTCTTTGCTGGCGATTCCTCTGCATCCTGAAAATAACTTGCAAGGCACTGTGCCCGGTTCTAGATTCCTCCTCAGACTGGCTGTTTGGTAGATAAGCAGGAGCCTCCAGGGGCTGCATCTTTTCACGAGGAGTGGTCAGCCGGCCACAGGAAGACAGTAAGAGCTGGCAGTGGAGGAGCCAACAGGAGACTGGGCCAAGTGACTAGTGCCACAGAGGCAAGCAGAGACCCAGATAGTGGGTCTGGGTGTTGGGGGTATGGCAATGGAATGGCCCTACCAGGCAGGGCAGGCCACGGGCCTGAAGCTGGGGTAGGGGCTGGATGCCACAGAGCCCCCAGAGGCACTAAGACGGCTTAAACATGAAGCCTGAGGCACACATGAGCTGGGCGGTATCCCAGAGAGAAGGTAGGGACAGAACCTCCAAGCAGCAGGCAGTGCTAGGTGGTCCACAGTCCCAGGTGCTCCACCCAGAGCCCTGGACAATGGCTGGACACTAGGTTCCAAGGCTGGGCAGGAATGTAGGGGAGGATGGGGGCGGGGAAGCTAGTAAGAAGGGCTACCCATCACTAGTCTTACCTTATGCCAGCTACTATGCCACATTCCTTTAGACCTTATGACACCCGGAAGTCGTCTGATCCCCATTTTACAGGGAGGGAAACTGAGACTTACAGAGTGTCAAGGACATGGCTGATGGGTGGCAGAGTTGGTATTTAACCTGGTTCTGTGTGACTACCAAGCCTGTGCTCTATGCCAGGAGGCCAATCAGAAGCCGGGAAGAGGAGGCCGGTTGAAACCTGTCCATGGAATGTGTCCCAGAAAGAGTCGGTGTGAGGGGTGAGGACCACGCAGGTGCTCACTGGATCCCCACAGCCTTCCAGACCCTGGGCAGTGTTGGTTACACCGAAGGCCGGGAGGTTGGGTGAGGGGCCGGGTTGGCACTGGCTCTCTATTCTCTCTCCAGCAACCTTGGTGGGTAGGTCACCAAGGGAACGGAGGTCAGAGCCAGGGTGAGGGCATAGGACAATAGATTCATCCAGCCCAACCAGTCTGCAAGAAAACTGAGGCCCAAGAGCTGCCCAAGACTCCGCCTGGCATCCGTCAACAACCCAGTGTCTGCAGGGAATTTTATAGTAAAGACAAGTGTGGTCTGCAATGAACCTAGATACAAGGAGGTTTCTGGAAAAGAGCAATCATGACAATGTTGTTGAGAGGTGATCAAGGTCTCCAAGGTGGAGAAGGACATGCCTGGCAAATAGAGGGGAGACATTTCGGGTTGGGGCAAGAATGGTGTGTGGGATGGCTCGGAGCTGGTGCAACACCTGTGCTGAATTCAGGCAGAGTGGTTCAAATCCCAGGCTGCCACTTGGCCAGTGGGGTGGCCATGGGCCAATCCATGAGTTATCCGGGTCTCCACTTGCCTCCCATAAAGATGGCAGGAATAACACAAACCTCTCGAGATTGTGGTTTTGAGGAATAAGATCACGTGTGTAAAGCATTCAGCAGAGTGCTCAGCCTGTGCTGGGGCACCAGGAACGGAGTTACACCTGGGTAATTGATGATGGTACCAAAATTCCTGGTAGCTAAAATGGGAGGAGAGAGGAGGCACGGTGATGCTGAGGGGGGAGTTGACATGAGGTCACCTCAAGACTCAGCTGACCATAACTGATATCACAGACGAGAGGCCTGGGGGCTGCCCCACAGAACACAGAGGGAGCAGAGCACAGGGCTGGTGGCCAGGTTTGCAGAACTTGGTTTTAAAATCCATGAGCACATGGTTGATGGTGCTGCCTGGGGTTGTGGCTGCTCTGTGCTGAGGGGCTTGGGATACCCACCTGCCTAGGCTCCTTGGACAGCTTCCAGAATGCCAGGCAGCCAGACGTGAGGTCATGTGTTTACTATAGGGAGCCTGCAGCTGGGGTGGAGAGGAGGGAAGGGAGGGGGCAGCGAGGCAGGAGCCGGCTGCTCCTGTGTTCCTGTTGAGAGAAACTGGATCAGAGGTCCTTACGCAAAGCATGCATTGGTGGAGGGGTGGGAGGGAAGGGTCCTGCATCCCTGCCCTCCCCACCCCTACTCTTGTTTCCTTTACACTGTCCTGGGCCCGGAGCTTGGTGGCAGGTGTTGGTACAGGTCTGACAGGCACCCCTTAAGAGCACAGACTGCTCAGGTCACCTTTCAGTCACTGCCCCAACACCTCAGGCAATTGAAACTCCCCAGGAAATGGTTCTGGTGGAGAGGAGAATGTGAGCCCTCACCCACAAAAGCCACTGGATGGGGTTATAAGGGGAGGTTAATGAAGTCAGAGCACTGGAAAGGCTTCAGAGGCCATCTGATCCAGGCCTCACACTTCACAAATGGGGAAACTGAGGCCCAGAGAAAGGAAGTAGACTTCTCCAACAACATGAGAAATGAGAGGTTGTCAAAGGCTGAAAATGCTACCCCTCCTCCCAGAAGATATGCACGTCCTAAGGTATGGAACCTGTGAATGTTGCCTGATAATGAGCCAGGGGAGTCTTTGCAGAAGTGATCAAACCAAAGATTTTGAGATGGAGAGATTATACTGGATTCCCTGGATGGACCCTAAATGCAATTACATATATCCTGATAAGAGAGAGGCAGAGGGAGACTTGATAGAGCCCATGTCAAGGAGAAGGCAATGTGAAGATGAGCAGAGAGAGAGAGAGAAGATGCTGACCCTGAAGAGGAGAGGGATGTACCTGCAAATCACCAGACCCTGGAAGACCCCAGAACAGATTCTCCCCCACAGCCTCCAGAAGGAGGTGGCCCTGCAGACACATTGATTTGGGCCTGGCGAAACTGATTCCGGACCTCTGGACCCAGAACTGGGAGACCACACATTTCTGTTGTCTTAAGCCCCTAAGTTGTGATTTGTTACAGCAGCCACCAGAAACGAGTGAACTAAAGTGACCAGGCTCCACCCCTGGGACCGTACTTTTGCCTATCATCGGCTGCAAGGACAGAGGAGGGATGATGGGGGCTGGGGAGGCGGGGGACCCAGTTTTCATCAGGAGCTCTCCCCAGTCCTGCTGTGTGCCAAGGAATAGGGTCAGAGACACACTACTTGGGCAGGCAGGCCAGCAAGAGTGTTCACTCTGTCCTGCGTGTGAGCAGAAAACCAGCCAGAGCAGGATGGAGACAGGGCCCCAGACCAGCCTCCTGCTACTAACCAGGCTTTAATGCTGTCTAAACACAATTTGGGATATTTACAGTTGAAATTGCTACTGTGTGGCACTGAGCATTTGGAGTCTCACTCGCCGTCTCCCTGCAGCCCAAGGGGGAGCTCCTGGGATTGATTAGGAGGAGAGCCATTTGGGGAAAGAAGTGTTAGAGCTGGGTAGCATTCCCTCCCTGCAGGCCGAGGTGGTCACGAAAGAGTCTTGCTTCTGCAGAGCAAGACAGGCCAGAAGGCTGGGCCCAAACTCCAGTGCAGAGCCACTGTGCGTTCCACTAGAGAAAAAGGCAGCAGCTCATGTGAAAATCCGGAAGGTGGGTGCAGATGATTGGGAATCCAGTCTGCTCCAGCAGCCTGGAGACCCACGGCTTTGGGTGAGGTGCTGGGCCTCCTGGAGGTTGTAACAGTTAAATGGGGAAGTGTCTGTGAAAGGGCTTTTGTGAGCTGTTAGAGGTCCCGACTCCCAGGGATTGTTAATTCTAACCCCTTAGCTCTGCTGGTTTTCCTAATCAGGTCCTACTGCACCCTGGTCAAGAAGGCCCAATTGGAGGAGGGAAGGCTGTGATGCCACGGTACGCCTGACCCAGGGCCAGTCCATCCCACCCCTGAAAAATAGCAGAGCAAACATTACCATAGGGCACACACATACACATTTCCAAGGACCTGGGGGATGGGACAAGCTTGGGTTCTTGAAAGCCCTCAGTCTGGCAGGGGACACTAAATGCATACATGGGAAATGACCTTAAAAGAAGGCAACACATCTAAAAGTGCCAAGTGACACAGCCCAGACAGATGCAAAAATGCTGAAAGCCCACGGAGCTGGAACCCAAGGACAAGACTGGCCTGAGGTGTACCTGGCACTCCCCTGCAGCCTGGTACTAAGAGCTTCGAGGCCCAGTGCCAGACCCCTGTGCATGCCAAGGAGTGGGAAGAGGATGGGGCCATCTGGGAGAAGTGTGGCTTGGGGCAAAAGGCAGGAAGGGCATCTTCCCTTGTGTTACTGGGGTGACATGGAAAAAAGGAGATTCTGGGTCAGGAACACTGTGGTCCCATGAGCCTGGCAGAGGCTGGCAGTACCCAGGACAGGGATTCTGGTAGGAGGACCTGTGAACGTAGCACTAGGTGGGTGGGAGGGAGTAGGCTGAGCCTTGTCCAGGAGGAGCCTTGCCAGGGGAACAAGGGCTCTCCTGAAGTGCCACCTCACCGGGACAGAGTTCCGTGTAAGTGCCACTGAGAGTCGGAAGCCCAGCCACAGGCATAAGGTCTGGACGTGACCAAAATTCCATGTTCTAGGACCTCCACAGGGAAAGCTGGGGTCTCATAGAGGCAAGTCCGAGTTCTGCCACAGCGACCAGGCAGAACCCCCAGGACAGGCTGTTTAGGGGCAGGTGGTGTCTGGACAGGTGGACTTGCCGGGCCGTGAGTGTGCAGCACTAAGTAGAGAAGAGAGAGCCAATCACCTTCCTCGGATAGTGGTAGGCTGTGACCGTGCACAGCTCCCACCACTGTTGTTTTCATTTATTCCTCTACATCCTCCATCCACAATCCTCTCGCCACCCCCTCGATGTGTTTGATACAAATCCTTAATAGAAATGGACTCTAAAACACATTTTAAATACATTGTGTTTGTGTGTTTAATCTACACAAATGACATCATGCTGTGGACTTTCCACTGTTTCCTCTCTTTTTTAACTTAAAAGTACGTTTTTAAGATCTGCCCATGCTGCTAAGTCTTAGTGTTCCATGGAGCACCCCCACCCCTTTTCACTTAGCCAGACCCCTGGGGATGAGTCCTAGCCTACACCTGACTGTGCTCATGTCCTGTCGTAACCGGGCTTCAGTCACTATGTAAAGGCAGACTCTCTTAAACATTCCAGGTTTGTCTCCAGAACCTTGGCACCAGCAGCACAGGCAGGAAGCCAGACTGGTCCTCACCCTTGTCCTTACCATCATCGTTGACACTCTGATGAAAGCCAAGTTCAGGGTTTTGTGGTAGTTAAGAGTCTGGGTTCAGATCTTCACTCCATCACTTACTAGTTATATGACCTTGGGTAAGACACTTCTCTATGCCTCTGTTTTTGCTTCTATAAGATGGGGATAGTGATACCATTACCTCATGGCATTAATATGAGGAATAAATGAGCTAGTAAAAGTGTGGTGCATATTTAAGTGTTTAGTAATTACTACATTACTAGTACACTACTTGCTGCTATTAGTATTAGAACTTCTAGTGAGATTTATCATCTCTTTATATACTTGTTGGCCACTTGCATTTCCCCCTATTGTGGATTGCCTATTCATACCTTTTTTCCCCCATTATTCCATTGGGAACCTATGTATTTCCTGCTTATTTGAGTTTGCTGAACATCCTAGATTTTTTATTTTTGTAAACACCTCTCAATTTGTTACTGGTTTATTATCCTTGACAGTGATGTCTTTTGTTGAACAAAAATTCTGATAAAAGTCAGATGTATCATTTTTTAAATTTTTTTGTAGTTTGTGCTTTTGGAGTCTCATTTAATAAATACTTTCTTACAGAAAAATTGAAAATATATTATCTCTTTCTTTTATTGTGTTATAATTTTACTTTTCATATGTAGATCATTAGTCTTTCAAAAGATCACATTTACGCTTGGTAAGGTAGGTATAGAATTTATTTTCCTCCAATATAATTATTTTTTTCATGATTTTGTAGTGATTCATACATATATATTCAGGAAAGGAATATATATGAATATAATGAGAGTTTTTAGCACTGATTTCTATTGCATTGATCTCCTTGGGTATCCCTGCACCAAAATCACCTTGCTTTTATCATTACATCATGATAGGTTCATAGTATTTTCACATTTTATGAGTAAGATGACTATCCTTAGTTTCTCCTTATGAAGTTTAATTAGCAATTTGTGAATCTATATTGTTTGATACACATTTGGAATAAGTTTATGTCAACAAAAAAAATCCTTATGAGATTTAAATTGGAATTAAAATGACTTTGTAGATTTCTCTGGAGAGAATTGAAATATTTACAATGTTAGATTGACCATTCATTAATAAGATACATTTCTTCATTTATTTCTGCTTCATTTTTATTTTCTATTTCCTTTAATTCTTTGGGTTTACTCAATTTCTCTTTTTCTACCTTCTTGAGTTGGAAACTTAGCTCATTTGTTTTTGTTCTTTCTTGCTTTGTGATCAATGCATTTAAAGCTGTAAAATTCTCTCAAAGAAGTGATTTAGTTGTGCCCTACATATTTTGACACATGGCACTTTTATTCTGTTCAGTTAAGTACTTCATACTTTCCCCTCTGATTTCCTCTTTAACCAAAGGGTTATTCAATAGCATGCTCTTTAGTTTCCAGGCATATGGGATTTTTAAAAACTATCCTTTTGTTATGAAGTCTTCACTATATAGCATTATAGTCAGAGTATAGTTTGTGCAATTCTTGTTCTTGGGAATTTATTGAGGCTCCTTTTGTCACTCAAGTTTAATGCTAACTTTTGTGAATATTCCATGTGTTCTTGAAAAGTGTGTGCAGTTTATATTTATTAGGTGTGAAATATATATGTATTAGTTCAGGCTTATTCATTGCATAGTTTTATAATTCATATCTAGCATATCTTTTCTTTGCTTGTCAGTTTCATCGATTAGTTTCATGATGGAATGTGTTAAAATCACCAGCTACAACAAACGATTGATCTATTTATCTCAAAAGTTAAGTCTCAGTTTTTATATGTTACAAGGCTTTATTATTAGGTTCATACATGTTTGTGTATGAACCTATTGTCTATTCATTTTACTGATGTATAGTATTTTTCTTGGTCCCTTTGGATGAAGTTTACCTCAAAAATGCATTTTGTCTGAAAAAACTTGGTTATGTGTTTGGTACATATTTTTCTTGGTATATGTATTTCCATACCTTTGTTTTTGTATATTGAGTATATGCAAAGGATACTTTTAACACAAATAAAAGGGTGTCAAAATCAATAAATATGAACATCAGCCACTCTTCAGCTCAAGTGGTAGAACATTAGCCCCTGTGTGCTTCTTCCTGATCCCATCATGTTCCCTTTACCCCCAGAGGTAACCTGAATTTTTGTCTGCCATTTCTTCACTTTTCTTTTTTTTAATGTTTATTCATTTTGAGAGAGAGAGAAAGAACACACCAGCAGGGGAGGGGGAGAGAGAGCGAGTGACAGAGAATCCCAAGCAGACTTCACGCCGTCAGCACAGAGCCTAATGTGGGGCTTGAACTGATGAACTGTGAGATTATGACCTGAGCCAAAGCCAAGAGTTGGTTGCTTAATCAACTGAGCCAACCCAGGTCCCCCTTCACTTTTCTTTATGTTTTCACACATTCGTGTATCCCTACATAGTAAATCATCCCATTTTTCATGCTTTCTAACTTTGTATGAATGAAATAATATGGCATATATCTTTCTGGGACTTTTTTTTTAACTCAACATTACTTTTGTGACTGATCCATGATGATGTGCAAAACAATAATTGGTTAATTTTCACTTTTTGATAGTATTCCACATTCACAATATGATTTATATATAATATATGCATATAAAATATAGATCAAAATTTATGTACTTATGTTCTTATTACTTTCTAGTTTTTAGTTTTTTATTGCTATGTCAAGCATTGCTGCCATGAATATTCTCTCTCTCTCTCTCTCTCTCTCTCCTGATATATAAATGCAAGAGTTCTATCTTGATTGTGAATTGTTGGGCTGGTTAAGGTTTGGATTGGAATTGCTAGGTATGCAATTCAACAAAGATATGCATATCCTCAAAATTATGTAAATATTAGAATTCCTCACCCTAATATCCACGTATTTTGACATATCTTTTCTGATCCTTTTTTTTTCTTTCTATGCTTTCTTTTGCAAAATTTCTTTTGGAAAATTTCTGAGACATTAGTCCTCTCTTTAGCTGTTTAATTTGCTGTTTAGTTCATCCATTGAGCTCTGTTTTAATTGTTACATTTTTTTAGTTTCTACAAGTTCTGTTTGATTCATTTTAAAATCTCATTGGCTTTTTTGATAGTCTTTGGTCCTTACTAATTTTTTCAAGCCTCGATTTTATCTCCTAAAGTGTAGCAAAGGTATTTATTTTATTTCTATATCTGATTATGCCAATATCCAAAGTATTAATGGGTGTGCTATCTTTTTTCTGGGTTTACAGATTAATAAAGGGAGAGGATATCAGTTTGCTCTGTGAAATTACAACAGAGGAATACACACACTTCTGGAATGGGGTTCTAGCTATGGAGGTGGAAGGGCTAATCCCAGCAGCCAAGCTTGAATAGAGACCCAAGTCCCCAAGTCAGAATTTCCTGTCCCTCTCTCTTTCTATCTACTCCCCCTCCATGATATGTACCTTGAAAAGCACAAAATGGGCAGGTCATTTATCTCATGCCACTGGGCCATGACGTTCTCATCTTCTGATGGATAACCCAGGAAGAAATGATATTAATACAGTGTGGGATTAATATCCTTTTCTATTTGTAGCCACATGTGGAAGAAGTTTGTCACCTTCATGCTGACTGCATCCTACCACTATCCTTAGAGCCACATAGAGAAATATTACATTCTTAACCTCCACTTGCGAAGGCAGACAGGCAGCAGACAGAATCAGAGCTGGGAGAGAAGAGGATTTTGTAGAGGGGAGCCCAACCTAAATGAGAATCATAAGCAAACCTTATTAACTACCCAACAGTTACTTCTCCTTTATCCCTCCCGAAGAAACCCTGACATTTCTCAGGTATCCACTTCCAGAAGACAGAGACTTCAGGGGGGGGGGGGCTGTGTTGGTTTCTTCATTCTTAAGGAGAGAAGCAAGAAAGAGCTGGCCACTGTTCTTCCTTTGGACATTATCATGTGTGGATGAGATGCCCAGGACTGCCATAGCCAACTTGTGACCTTGAGGGGAATCAGCCTGAAGATGAAGCCACCCCGTGGAAGAGGAAGAGGAAGAGAACCACAGGAGTGAGGAACCAGAGCCCTGACCTATTAAGCTCTGCTTGTGTCTTCTCATATGAGATATGAATGAGATATCTCATTTAAGATATGATTGCTTAAAACTTGAATCAAGGTCATCCATAATTTGTAACCAAAACATCCTAAATGAATCCAAGGTAAGAGAGAGCATTTCAAAACTATAGTCACAGAATAAAAAAGAGCTAGGAGGGTGTCTAATGCCCCCCAAACCTCTCATGGAAGAAGGCTGAGACCTGGGTCCATGCTAACTCCTGTAAGGGCAGTGACGGGAAATGCAGGCCTCTTTGTCCTGAATCACAGCCATTTTATCAATGACTGACTGGCCAACTAGCATTTGCCACAGTTCCCAAGAAGTAGACACCTATTTATTCCTGTTCCAAATCCCATTTTTATTGGAATTTACCCTATTCCATGTGATTCTGATGGGATTGTCAATCCAGAGGCACCATCAGAGGGAGAAACATGTGGCCTATGCTGGCCAAGACTTTGTTCTTACTCTGACCAGTATGTTTGGGGATGAACATGTGACCCCAAGTCTGGCCAGTCAGAATACTTTTCAAGCATTGTTGAACTGTTGCATGTTCTAGGAAGGACAGGGGCCAAACCCTTTTCCCTCCCCTCAGGATTTTAGGAGACACCTGAGATTCTTTACATGACTGTCTTTTAGACCTGAAATGAAATGCCACTTTGCTGACACTCCAAGATAAAGGAATCTAACCAAGTAGTGGATCTCCTCATGCTGCTCTATTTTCTTCATGGTTTTTTCCATTATCTAGTTTTTTTTTTTTTTTTTAAATTTATTGTTTGGTCTCCTTTTACATTCTCTCACACCCCCCACCATCATCAAGAATTTGGTAATTCCATGAAAGCAGGGACCTTGTTTGTATTGTTCTTTGCTGTATTTTCAGTGCCCAGAACAGAGCCTGGCACAAAATAGATGTTCGATAAATGTTCATTGTGGTAGACAGTAGTATTCTCTAAAATATTTGCTCCCTTCAGTACCAGATCCTTCCCTGTGGGTCCCTTTATGAGGTTTATCCCTATAGGAATGTATTTCCCACCACCGCTGATACCATACTTGATCTATTTTGGCCAATAGAAACCATTATTGGTATTTGACTAATGCAGGCTGAAGTGATATATACTACCACGGAGCAGAAGCTTAAAGAACTAATGGACAGTTTTATTACTGCTTTTTTACTCCTTCACAAGACCAAGAAAGATGGCACATTCTCAATGTGGCCCAGTAATGAAGTCTGTGTCCTTCTTACCCTATGAAGGATGTATAACTTGAGTAACAAATAAACTTTTGTAAATGTAAGACACTGAGATTTGGAAAGTAGTTGTTACTGCAGCAAAATCTAGGTAAAACTGATTAATACATTAGTTAAATCAATTAATAAGCTAATAAATTATTTTTCCTTGAACTAGTTTTTATACAGTATTTATTTTATCTTATACTGTAAAAGTTACGTTTTTGGTTTCCAGTTCTATGAGTTTTAGAACTTGAAAAAATTTGTGTAACCACATCACAATCAGGTTACAAAACAATCCCATAACTTCCTCAACCCCCGTAAACTTCCTCCATGGTCACAGTCTCTCCAACTCAAACTTCAGAAACTACTGACCTGTTCTTCATCACTATTGTTTTTTCTTTTCAAGAATATCATATTAAGGCAACCACACAGTAAGCAATGTTTTGATACTGTCTCTTTCACTCAGCATAATGCTTTTGACATTGATGCAAGTTGTTGCATGTATAAATAGTGCATTCCTTTTTATTGCTGAGTAGTATTTCATTGTGTGGATACACCAGTTATCTTTATCCGGTTGAACAAACATTTGAATTGAAGGATGTTTGACTCCTTCCAATTTTTGATGATTATGAATAGAGCTGCTATAAGCATTCATGTACAAGAGTGGGATTGCTGGATCCTATGATAAGGACATGTTTAATGTTATAAGAAACTACCAAAGTATTTTCCAGAGTATCTATACTATTTGCATTCCAGCCAGCAAACGTATGAGAGCTGTTCATACATCTTACCAGTTGTCCCACATCTCCATGAGCACTTATCATTGTCAGTATTTTTATTTTAGTTATTCTAATATGTATGCAGTGGTATCTAATTATGGTTTTTATTTGCATTTTTCTAATAGCTAAAGGTATGGAACATCTTTTCATATGCTTATATTCCACCTGTATCTCCTCTTTGCTGTCTGTTCAAGTCTTCTGTGCATTTTCTTTTTTTAAATCATTTTATTTGCTATTTTTATCATAAATGTGCTCTTTAATCCCCATTCTTTATATCTCCAATCCCCCACACACACACCTCCCCTCTGCTAATCATCAGTTTTTTCTCTACACTGAAGAGTCTATTTCTTGGTTTGCCTCTCTCTCTCCTTTTTTTTCCTTTTTCTCGTTTGTTTTGTTTCTTAAGTTTCACATGTGAGTGACTTATGGTATTTGTCTTTCTCTGACTGACTTATTTCACTTACCATTATACTTTCTAGCTCTATGTTATAAATGACAAGATTTCATTCTTTTTATGGATGAATAATATTCCTATATATATATATATATATATATAGAGAGAGAGAGAGAGAGAGAGTACCTCTTCTTTATTCATCTATCGATAGATACTTGGACTGCTTCTGTAGTTTGGTTATTGTAAATAATGCTGCTATAAACCTTCACATGTATCCCTTTGAATTAGTGTTTTTGTATTTTGGGGGTAAATATCCAGTAGGGTCATTACTGAATCATAGGATAGTTTTCTTTTTAATTTTTTGAGGAATCTCCTTACGTTTTTCCACAGTGGCTGCACAAATTTACATTCCCACCAACAGTGAAAGAGGGTTCTTTTTTCTCCTCATCCTCACCAACACTTGTTGATACTTGTTTTTAATTTTATGAAAGGTGTGAGGTGGTATTTCATGTAGTTCTGATTTGCATTTCCCTGATGATGAGTGATGTTGAGCATCTTTTCATGTGTCTGTTGGCCACCTGTATGTTTTCTTTGGAGAAATGTCTGTTAATGTCCTCTTCCTATTTTTTAATTGGCTTGTTTTATTTTTGGGTATTGAGTTGTATCTGTTCTTTATATATTTTGGATACCAACCCTTTATTGGCTATATCATTTGCAAGTATCTTCTCCCATTTTGTAGGTTGTCTTTTAGTTTTGTTCATTATTTCCTTTGCTGTGCAGAAGCTTTTTATTTTCATATAGCTCCAATAGTTTTTTGCTTTTATCTCCCTTACCTCAGGAGGCATATCTAGAAAAATGTTGCTGTGGCCAGTGTCAGAGAGATTACTGCCTATGTTCTCATCCTCGAAGAGAGCTAGTTTTAACTGCATGTCTGTCACTTGCAACTAAAAAAGGTTGTCATTAATATACTCTTATGCTGTTCTCTTTTCACTTATTTATGTTTCATCTTCCTCTCCAAAGTGTGAGGAGAGACATCATCTTATCCATCATTGTACCTTCAGGGCCAAGGATAGTATTTTCTGATTATGTATCTATGCTTTTATTACTTGGTCCTTGCCTTTATAGACAAGCCATTCAAGATGGAGACAGGGGAGGGAACTTTCAGGCCTCAGAAGCTCCAAATTAGGGATATTCTTGATCAATTCTTAACACTCCACTCTGCCATCTGTTTTATGACCTCTGACCTAACCTATCTCATTAAAATGAAGGAACAGCAAAGTGGCTGTCCAGGTGTTTTTAGACCAAGGAGTCTTGCCAATGTGGCTAGAGAATTAAAGTTTTCTGGGCTACTCTGAAGCTCCTATCTCTTTATGTGGGGACCTGACAATTTACTAATTTTCAGCTGATGGTACTTTATTTTGTTTTTCTTAGTAGAGTGAAGTTTTTGGAGATAAAAAAGAAGTTGAAACCTGTGAATAACAGATGGGGAAAGATGAGAAAGTTCAGGAAGGTAATCCGTGCCAGTGTGGTCCCAGGTGGAGGGAGGATGCCAGGGCTGGGAGATTAGGTGTAGGAATAAGGAGCCCATTGACCCAGCCAATCACCTGTGAGAGGAGACAGCTCCAGGGGACTTCACTGTGGTGTGGGGAAGACTAGTTTCAGATGATAGGTAGCTAGTCTCCCGTCCTACTGACACCAGGTAGCCCAGTTTTATGGCAGGAACAAAGGATCAGAGTTTGACATGGAAGAAAGTGTTCTTGAAATTAATATTGATAGTTTACTGCTGGGTCAGGAACATAAACATATTTATGCATGCTTGTGTGTATATATACACACACACGCAAGACCCAACACAACATACATCTGTCTCTTCCAAATGGTTTAGAGAAGAGTTTTGAGTGAGGTGGTATAGAGAAGGGACTGGAGCCATGGATCACTCTGGCAGTCTGTTAAGCCCATAGCCACTTCTCAGAATGTTTCTTAAAAACTTAGAATACCATAAAACACATACTATTACAAATGAAAACAATGGTATTGGAACACAGATATCAAAATATGACAAAAACATGATGAAATGCCTTTAGTAATGCAATAAATAACAAGATACTGCAGTAATTCCAAAAACTACCATTATTCCAAAGCAGTAATGAGTATGATGGTATTTCATGACATCTGTAACAACTAGGACATGATATGAAACTATGCATTCTGGGTGGCGCAGTCGGTTAAGCATCCGACTTCAGCCAGGTCACGATCTCGCGGTCCGGGAGTTCGAGCCCTGTGTCGGGCTCTGGGCTGATGGCTCGGAGCCTGGAGCCTGTTTCCGATTCTGTGTCTCCCTCTCTCTCTGCCCCTCGCCCGTTCATGCTCTGTCTCTGTCCCCCAAAAAATAAATAAACGTTGAAAAAAAAATTAAAAAAAAAAAAAGAAACTATGCATTCTGTTGGTGACAAAGTCCCTAGAACCACTATTAGTAATGTGATTTGGCACCTATACTCAAAATAGATGGATGTGCTACAATTCAGTTAGAGGTTAGTAAAATAAACATATATTTTTTTCCCATCCAAGCTCTTGGGTGAATTCTATCCAAACATATCTTGGAAGTCACTGAATCTTGGATAGGAACCCTTCTTTCAGAGATAGGCCACTGACTTAAAAGAAAGAGATGTAGCATCTTCTTGGGATCCCATCCTGCCCTGTCGATTCAGACCTAAATGACCCAGTTACTCGGTGTTTGACTCAAAGAAGCAAGCTGTGTACCTGCTTTGTTGTTCTGCCCCATTGTGCCAGGGAACCAGACTGGGCTTTGAATATGCATAATCTGGGGTAGTGCTTGTCACTTCTCCCAGATCATCACAGAAGGCCTAGTGGCACAGATGGGGCCTGCTCTGTGCCCTCCAACTCAGCAGCCTGGAGCCATCCCAGCAGGAGCAATGGCACCAATTCCTGCCCTCACCCCTTTCTCCAGCCCATGCCCAAATCTATGTGCCCCACCTAGTCATGCATCCTTGAAGCTGCATGTCCATCTGAAGACCACCACACCCCTGAAGTGACATGAGAAAAAAAAGGGGGAGGGAACCAAGTCAGTAAGCCTAATGTGTGTGGGACAGTATGACAAGCACTTTGCATACATACCCTGTCAACACAGCCCTGTGACATGGATGATATTACCCCATCTTGCAGATGAGAACACAGAGACCCTGAGAGGTTAAGTGAGTTGCATCATTTGAGGTCCAGATTGGTGGAAGCCTCATTTCCCAACATAATGCAGAGTCCCCAGATTGAGATCACACCGTCTCTTTGAAATAGCTCATTTCTCCCATGGGTAGCTCTGACCCCACATAGTTTTTCCTTATACTGAGCTTTAGTCTGAGGGTTGGTTGGTACTAATTATTAATTTTATTTAATGACAGACTGTTCATTTATTCATTCATCTAACAATGTCATTGAGTTCCTACCAGTTGTAGGCACTAGAGATGCAGCAGAAAGAAAAACAAATCCTTTCCCTCTTGAAATTCACATTCCAGTAAAGAGAAAAGCTATCAAAATAAGTAAATATCAGGTATATCAGATTATTGAGAGAACTCTGGAGAATGACACGGGAGATACAGGTGATCACGATGGGCTGCACGGAGGAAAGGAAATTCCAGCCAAGGTTAGTCTCAAGAGTAAGGTGACGACTCACATGCAGGGGAGCATCCACACAGGAATGCCTGGCACACATCAGTAGAGCTTAGCATGGCAGGAGTGGAGTGAACAGGAAGAAAATGTGGCAGGAGCGTCGCTGATGTTCAGCTAACATATACCGATAACGGCAGTACTGATGATGAAAATACTGAAAACCTTCTAACCTGGTTGGTAAACAACCTCACTTCCAAACTCTCAAGTACCACCTCAGCGTTACTCTAGCCCCATAGACCTGCCCTCCCTCTTGGAACTCCTCGAATCCAACAACTAGGGGATAATGCCTGGCAGAGCAGGGAATCTTCAGGCCCTTCCTCCAGTCCTGTGGTGGGCACCGGCTCACACTGGTCAGTGCCCACATGGGCACCCTTTTGTGCCATTTAATAGTCTGAATATCACCCTGTGACACAAAGTTGAAGAAAGAGCAGAGTCCAGATCAGGTAGTTAAGACTTTGTTTACTTTGGATGGGAGGGGAGCCCCCTTTGTAGTTCTGAGCAGAGGAAGGCATGGGCAGTTGACAGGTTTAAATACCTGACCTGACTGCAAGGTGGAGAATGCTGAAAACAGATTGTAAGGAAGCAAGGTCTGAGGCAGGGAGCCCAGGAGACTATGGTCACAATCCTGCAGAGGTGGCAATGGTTTGGTGTGGTTCAGCTGGCAAGAAGTGGTCTGATTCCAGACATAGTTTTAAAGTAGATCTGACAAATGTGGGTCATGAAAGAGGGAGAGGGGGGAAGGATGATGCCAAAGGTTTTGATCCGAGCAGCTGGAAGAATGGAGTTTCCATCACCAGAGATGAGCGAGACTGTGGGTGGCACTCAGATGAAAGACTGACTCTTTGGACTAAGACACCAGGGGGTTGAGACCACGAAAGGTTTTTAACCTGAGCAATTGGAAAGCAGAATCGCTATATACTGGGATGGAAATCCTGCAAGAGGAATCTGGTTTGGGAGATAGTAAGTGTGAGATAATATTAGATATTCATATAATCCAATATGCAGTTAGAGATCAATGTTTGCAATTTGCATTTAAAACCCAACACTACATAAGAAATAATGATGTAAGGGTAGGGAAAGGGAAAAGAAAGATCCAAGGAGTAAACTCTGGGACAGATGTAAAACAAACAAAACAAAACCAAGAAAAGAAACAGTGAAGCAGGGGGAAGATCCAGAGGGAGGGGTGCCCTGCAGCCCTGTGAGCAACAGCATCAAGGAGAATGTAACCATCTGTAGCAGGTGCTGTGGGTTCTCAATAAGATAAAGACTGAGAATATCTCTGGATGGCGCAGCATGGAGGTGTTTGGAAGTGGCGACAAAAGTCAGATGGTGAGGGCTCAAGGGGGAATAGGAGAACATTCCTCCCAGTGGAGACCACTGAGATTTAAAAGTCTTTTGAGGAATTTTGCTCTAAAGGAGAGCAGGTAAATGGAACAATAATTGGAGGGAGAGGTTTTTCTGTTTTTGTCTTAATATGGGAGATATTACAGCTTGTTTGTGCTGATGGGAATGATCCCAGAGAAATAGGTGCAGGAGGGGCCCGGACAGGAGAGTGCTGGAGGGCAGATGTGCAAGCTCAAGGCCAGCAGGCTGGAGGGCAGAGGTCCGCCTCTAATGGCTCCTACCTTCTCAGTGAGAGAGAGAGGGTGAAGAGGGAACCACTGACGGTCTGCGGGGAGAAAAGAGACAATGAAATAGTTACCCAGCAAAGTGGGAGAGTGAATGGCCTGGGAGAAGATGTCACCAAGCAGCAAGCAGCATTGCCACCCTCCATAGGCTTGGGAGGACTGAACCATTCCGTTTCCAGTTTCTTTGAGGAGACCATTCGAGTCTCATACAGAAAGGACGGAGGGTGAAGCAGAGAGCTTCCCAGGTGGTATCCAGAGCTCCTTGAAGACAAGGACGGGCCGTGCCTCTAGCACCTCCACAGGCTGAGGGCACAATGTAGGGCAGCACTCACTGCTGCTGCTGATGGTTGATGACCCCCTGTCCTAAAGTACCTCAGCCACCAATTGCCAGTGTCTGCAACCCTAATTTAAAGCTTCCTTTTTATCTGAACATTTTATGATTATAATAAAGCATACCTACAAGAAGGTACATAAGTCTGAAACACATGAAACCACCACTCAAGTCAAAGGCATAGAACATTCCAGGCACTGAGAAGACTCCTTCCTGGCCTCAGAAGCTTCTCTCCTGCTCTCCCTGTCAGTGACTTCCAAAATAACCCGTACTCTTGTTTTTTATAAATTTTCTTTGCCTGTTTTCGAACCTGTATAAATGGATTCATACTTTGAATATTTTTTACATATGGCTTTTTTTGCTCAATATTATGTCTGCAAGATTCGTGTTGTTGCATATAGTAGAGTTTGTATTTTTTCTCTGTTGCATTGTATCCACAGTATGTGAATTTATCACAGTCTATTTTTAGTCCATGTACTATTGATGGGTATGAAATTTGTTTCCAGTTTGGGGCTATTACAAATAATGCTGTTATGAGCATTCTTTTATAGTCTTTTTCTTTTCACAAATATATGCATATCTGCCAGTTATATTTGTAGGTGTGGACCCTGGTGGGTCCTTGGGAATGTGTGTGTTAGCTTTCAGACAAACGGCACACAATTTCCCAAAGTAGTTACACCAATTTGGGTTATACAGCTACAGTAATTCCTTCTCTTGAGCCTTAGATATTTTTCCAGTCTTTAGAAGGTCCTTCTTAGATCCCTTTTATTTCTTTTTTTTAATGTTTATTTATTTATGAGAGAGAGCACGAACAGGGGAGGGGCAGAGAAAGAGGGAGACACAGAATCAGAAGCAGTCTCCAGGCTCCAAGCTGTCAGCACAGAGTCTGACGTGGGGCTTGAACTCATGAACCATGAGATCATGACCAGAGCCAAAGTTGGACACTTAACTGACTGAGCCACCCAGGTGCCCTTCCTTTTGTTTCTTAAGAAGAGAAACGATTTAAGTCTGGGAAGTGAACATCATATACACGCTTACCTGGGACCAGGAATAGAATATTGATGGTTCTGGGTAACAGTGGGGAGAAGCTCAGGATCAGCTGTGGTTGGGACGGGGAAGTGAGAGGGCATTAGAGTGAAGCGGTCATGATCGGCCAAGGCTGGCCCTGTACAGAAGCAAGCAGACCCTCTTCTGGGTCCGGAGGGCCTGCAGCATCTAAGGACATGGAGCCCTAGCACACTCACCGCACCCCCATTACTCTCTCACCCACTCATGTGCTTTATATCCCTTCTCCTTATGATCCACTCTGATTCATTACCAATGTTATGCCTTTTGGTGGGGGGGGGGAGGGGTGGCGGGGATGGCTCAAATGTTTTTTGGAAAGCTGCATAATGCAAAGAGTGTCTTAAATTATGAAGCTGTATTAAATTTTTTGTAATCAAGGATCTGGCAAAAAATCAAAGATTATAGAATCTCCTTCAGTGACAGGCCAGGATCTCCCATGAGTAGGTCTGTAGGAGAGCAGGTCGGGGGAGCACATGATCTCTCTAGGTTATTGTGAGTCCGAAGGGAAAAGAGAGTGGGAAGGAGCAGATTTGCACATGAAGGAAACAGAGAGAGTCAGAATACCTTAAGGAACAAATTCAATCATTTCAACTTAAGCTCCAACTCTGTAGATCTCCGTGTAAATCCAGTTGTATGTCCTTGGCTCTAGAATGGAGTCCCAGAAAATGCTATTCAGGGATTATCTGACTGATTTCTTTACAGGATAGAAGAGCTAAGAAAGCACCAGCTGCTGTAATAAGTAAACCCCAACATGTCAGTAGCTTGACACAATAAGGTGTACTTCTGCCTCCCATAACAGTCCAGTGTAAGTGTCCTGATTAGAAAGATTCCAGCTCAGGGACTCAGACTCCTTCTGTTTGTGGCTCTGCATCCAACATGTGGATGGAGATAGCAGTGGAGAAGGCACACTCTCTCTTGTAAAAGACTTTCAGGTCATTCACATTCATCCACTAGTGAGAATTGGTTATCTAGCCACACCAGAATGCAATAGGAAACATGGACATCTGGTCTTTCGTGGCCATCTCTGGGACAAACTCATAGCTTTTGTCTGATTTATGCAGATCCACTTTATTATGTCAAATGCCCTTTTCTCTATTCTATGTTTTAGTATCAGGGCCCAGATCATGTCTGATACTTTTCTGAGCCACCAGCCCCCAGCATACTGGAGGAACTCTGTAATTGATGATTGATTGATTGCTTTTAGCCCCTTCTAGAGTTTTACAAAGGACCAAGCCCTAATTCTTATTTTGTTTGTTGTCTACCTACACCTCCTACTTCCTGGACAACCATAACCTCCCCACCCCTTTTTCTATCTGTAGAAAAACAATCATGCTCCTTGACTCAGTTCAAATGGTGCCTCAACAGCTAATCCTTCCCCGTCTACCAAAAGTTTTTTGTTCACAAATTTAGCACTTGACACTGCTTCTTGAGAATGTTGTGCTCTCAAGTGCATCTAACAAATTGCCCTTCTAAATTCTAGTATTTCCATGCCTCTGAATCCCTCTTAACACTTTGTTCTGAAACAGGCAAGGAGAAAATTCTCAGTGTAAGCTTGCCAACTAGTGGGTCAACAAGATGAGATTCTAACACTCCCCCAAAATATCCCCTGGACCAACTGCCTTGTACCTGCCTGTATCAGCACATAACTCAATAAAAGCTGAACTCTTTTACACAGTCAGGCAGTGCAGACAGCAATATTAGAATGCAGCTTCACCTCTACCTCACTCCCCTTATCTCCTCCTTGTCATCACAAGTGAAACTCACAAAAAAAAATCTGAGCAGAGAGAAAATTTGGAAGAAAGGAATATATGATCCCTGTGGCATGAGCTTAAGTGTATGTAAGTGTTGTGGTAGGGAAAAAGGCAGAATCCTAGGGAAAGTGCCTTCCACACCCAGTCTGCTGAGTGTCGGAGGGAACCAGCTGGCCCCAGGATCAGTTGTCTCTGAGGTTGGGGAGAAGGCAAAGAGCACACATCAGATCCTCTCCCCAGGGGTCTTCTTATCTAGGCAGGGTTGGGTCGTATAGTTTCCTGGCTAAAACCATGAGGCAATGTGCTATGGGAGAGAAAACATTGGATATGATGGTCAAGGAGGCCAGCTCTCTACTTACTGTAATGAGGTAGACCCTTACACTTCATCTGTGAAATGGACATGATAACTTTCTGCCACCATCAGATCCACAGAGGCACGGAAAGGCAGCTTCCATGATCCAGTGATCAAACTTGCCAACAAAGGGCTTTACACTAAGTATAACCAATAAGTATATTCCAAACAAATATCCCAGAGTATGTTAATCAACTCTCCCAAGACCTCAGCATCCTGGAGCCACAGATTACAAACATGGAAAGGAACTTGTAAAGTTGGGCTAGCCACCTTCTTCTAGAACCACTTTCTCATTTTCTAGATGACCTATGTTTCATTCCTAAACACTCAGATCAATTGCTGGGAACTGACTAAGCCCTGGACAATAAGCTGTAAACCTAAGTTACAGAGTGGGGCTTCCAGAAAGCTCCTAAGAAAAGTAAGCCCCTTTAATCCTTTTTACTTAGGATACGGTGATGGCTGGAGCAGAGGCCATTGCAGCTCTGAGATGACCTTGAGGAGAGAAGCCTGCATGAGTCCTCTGGACCCTGCAAAGGAAGCTTTGTGTTTGTTCTGGCCATCTGCCAGCCATGCCCCTCCCCTTGCAACAAGGAATGCCCCCTTCTGGACCACTTTGCTAATATTCAAGACCCCAGAATTTTCAGACTAAATCATCCCAAGCCCACTCCCAGGGCAACGTGTCCTCTTCTGGGGGTCTGTCCTCCCAAGCATGGAATATGTCACCAGTGTTGGCACCCCTAAGTGTCTGGATGCATGGTGGTCAAGAAGGCCTCTCTGAGGAAGTAATGATTGAACAGTGACTTGAATAAAGTAAGGGGACAAGGAATGTGAGAACCTCAGGCACGGGAACCTCAAGTACAGAGGCTTTAGGTGAGAAAAGACTCATGTGTTTCATGAAGCTGTGGGACCTGACTCTCTGGAAAGTGGCACCACAACGTTCACCTCAGAACCCATGAAAGCCAGTCTGTGCCACCAGGGTGTACCTCATGGCAGCTGTGTAACTCCATCTCCTAAAAACAATTTGAGTCAGGTAAATTCTGAATTTAAGTTCTACATAAATTAGTTTTTTGCCCCCTCTCAAATGTTCTGTACACCATTCTCACATTTACCAAGGCTGTAATGACACCAGCTTGTGGTTGGCCACCTCTGGCCATGGGCAATATGGTATCAGAAGGCTGGTCTGTATTATCTGTTCCAGTTGCCATTCTCATTCCTGGAACATGGTTTCCTTTCATCTTAGACTAATTTCTTCTAGGCCCTGGGCTCGTTTGCCCATTTGGTCTTTGACATACCTGTCTGGGATGAGTTTGATATGGTTCCTGGCCTGGAGGCAGGGGGATGAAGGAGGTGACCTCCAGAGGAATCCACAAGCCACAGGAATTATCAGTGTGTGTCTGAGTCATGTCACCACCAACTAGGCCAGAGTTTGGCCCATTTTAGCATTTGAGAGTTCTTTCTCAGCAGGAGGGAGAGAAGGGAAGGAAATGAATTAAGTGTAGGCAGGGAGACTTGTGTGAGCGCTGTCCTCTCCTGCAAAAGATTTATTGCACGGAGAAGATAGCAGGTGTTCATTAAACTAGGTTTCTTTGTGTTTGAATCTATTATCTGGTGTTGAGAAAACACAAGTTGCTTTCAATGCAAATGCATCTTAGCCACTCAAGTCGCCCTTGGAAAGGATGCCAACTGACTCAGAGTACATTCACCAGGATATAATAAAGGCAGAGACTCTTCAGGGCTTTGGGGATGTGATGCAGGGCCAGCTGTGATTAATACATGTCCTGAGATTGGATTAGAAATGATAATTAACTCTTCCTTTAGGAAGAGACTAGGATTTGGGGAGCACAGGAGGGACACGAAGAATTGGAGACATAAAAAACCTTGCCTTCGCTACAGTCTCTTCAGGAAATCTGGAAGGTCCAATGTTTCTTGATAAGATTTCCACAGAGAAGCCAACTTGATAGACGCCAAAGGTTTTCCCGTCTTGGATTTCACTTACGTTCTGGAGCCAAGGCAAAGGTAGGCAGCTATCCGCTTGTTTCCTTTGGAATGAACTCAGGCAAATTCCTCAGGGTTTGTTTATGTTGGCTGTCTGCAGGGACTTAAGAGCCTAGAGGCAAGAGAGGGCAACCTCCACTCAGAGTATCTGAGCAAATTCCAGTGATCTTAAGCTTCTGGAAGGGAGTTTCTGGGTGGGGTGGGGTGGGGTGGGGTGGGGTGGGGTGGAGGGCAAATGGAAAGTGAGGAGACTTCCAGGACTAGACACCCAGGAATTGGTACTTCTTTGCAGAGATATTCAAACATTTTATACTTGGAACAGTCTGGACAACTACAGAGTGCTGAGGTCCCTTGGCGTGAAAAGCATCACTCCTTTACTTCCAGGATCATAGGGAGGACCAGGAGGCCTCCAGGGAGTAGCTGAGGTGGCCTGGAGGTACCCTTGGGGGACTTTGGGTCAGGAGCAGGCAGTGGCTATTTATAATCTCATAGAAAATTATATGAATATTTTAGTCCTCAGTCTGGACTTGCTTGTGTGTCAGTGAAGTATGGGCTCTGCTCCTCTGCAATGTGGCTGTGGAGTGCAGCAATGAGACATGGAAAGGGGAGGGAAGTGGTGGGTTATTGTTGCTTTCCAATGAAATCCTCCTTGTTGACCACCTTCTAAATACCTACTCCAGTCCCACATTGCTTCTTACCTGCCACCCTCCTTCCTTACAGCAACCAACCTTCACTGAGTGCAGACTATGTGTCCAGAGACTGTGCAAGACTTTGGATCCTAGAGAGATTAACATGTGCCCTTTTTCCTTCAGGGAAGTCAAGCCCGCGGGTGAGTTGTACCTAGCCTAACACCAGGCCCACTGCTGCGCAAGCACATTTGTAGTGGTTTTGTGACAGAAGAGTGAGGAATTGGGGACTGGAGAGAGGTCTGTCTGAAAAACAGTGTAGAGAAAAAGCTGACCCTTTGGTGTGTGCACCCTTGAATGGGAACCAAAGGTCAGGTGTAAAACCATGTGTTTTCTGACAGCACACCAGAAATGAGCATTCCAGATGTAGCAAAAGCCTAGGAAAGGAACATGGGAATATATAAGAGACCACAACAGATTGGTTTGGCCAAAGTAGAAAGTTTATATAATTAAATAATGGGTGGGGGGTGGGGGGAAGGCTGGAGAAAAAACCTAATGGCAGCATGGCAGAAGAAATAGCAGTCTTTAAGAGACACCTGGGTTTCAGGGCACCTGGGTGGCTCAGCCAGTTGAGTTCTGCTCAGGTCATGATCTCACAGTTAGTGAGTTCAACCCACATTGGGCTCGCTGCTGTCAGCATGGAGCCCGCTTTGGATCTTCTGTCCCTTTCTCTCTCTTCCCCTCCCTTGCTCATGCTCTCTCTTTCTTTCAAAAATAAACAAACATTAAAAAAAAAAGACCTGGGTTTTACTTGTGGCTCATGAGTGTATTAGCTAGGTATCCTTAAGTTAATTAGAGAGTATCTTAGAGCACCAGGTTTTTTATCCATTAATGGGATCGTTGTTATGGGTCTTTGTGAGGATTACAAATAATGACTCCAATGTGCCCGGTCCAAAATAGTCTTAATGAGTGGTTGTTCCATATGTGCATATCCATCCCCCTCACTTTCCCTAAACCCCTTTGGATCCCAGACCCACCATGTGTACGTAATCCCCCTTGCAGAGTAAAGGAGGTAATTGTAAAGTGTTTGTGGAGGGAGGTGGTGGAATGGTAAGCCTGGGCCAGGTGGCCATGACCATGGTGGGCCAGGAGTCTCCTGACCTGTCCTAAGAAGTGTCATGGAAGGGCATGACCAGGGATGAGGGATGAGGTTGATGTAACCTTGCAGGAGGATCCCTGGGCATGAGAACTGAGGGAAGGGCAGAGAGCTCAGCCTGGTGAGAATGGCATAGGCGAAGAGAAAGGTCAGGCCCTGTCTGGGCACCCTATAGAATCATGGGGCATGTGGAGGGTCAGGCAGCTGGGAGCCACAGCCTGTCTGACCATTGCTCCTGCTCAAACAGTACGGATCACGTAACTTGAAGAGTCCAGTTAGATACTTGGTGAAGCTTTGCAGCCTCTGTTGTTGTAGTAGTTGAATGAATTGATAATCCTCATGTTGTCCATTACCTGACACACCCTGCATGTACTTTCTCACCCCTCTCACCCTCCCTACTTTAATCCCCTTGTGTATATAATAACAGCTTCAAATCTCTCTTCAGAGTGGGTAATCTATAAAGAAATAGAAATATCTTCTCTTTTTAAAAATCTCTTTACCAGTGAGACATGCTTTTAACTGATCCCTTGCTTTCCAAATGGCATGCCACTGCCCACATGTCTCCCCCATAAGGGGCAGAGAAATGGCTACATAATATCTTTCCAATATAAACTCTGATGTGAGTGAGCACTCTTCAATGTGCATCTGATTCATTTCTGACCTTACTGAAAATAGATTCAAGAGTGCAGATTTGCACTGATAGATGGTAGACACTTTTCAGAAAGCCCATTCTTGGTTGCCAGTTCTTTGAAGGTCCTTTGGGATTTTCTGATTTCGTGATCCTGGAAAATAATCGCCTCCATGTGGCATCCTGAACAGGAGATAGTGTAACGAGAGTCACCATGTTGGATTCTAGATGTGTCGTGATGCTATGAAGTAATCATCCAAAGATCAGTAGAAAAGCCAGTTTTCTTCTGAGGAGATTTCAGTCTTGATGATGAAGCATTTCAATCCAGAAGTCTACCCTGCTCCCACAATAAACTCTCTTTTCTTTGGTAGACGTTTATAAGGAACCACTCAAGGAAACCACAAAAACCATGAAAAATTAGTTTAGATTAATGCATTTTCTGAAAATCATGGCCTAGCGACTGAAGCTTATACTTGGGTATCACTTGATATGTTTCTAATGGAGTTGGTGCAATGTTTTCAGAAAACCACGACATACTTATTCGACGTCAAAGCAAGGCATTTGTTTTAAAAGTCAGGGCACATTAACAGGAGTGGGGAGTAAAGACAATAATTCTTTAGTGCATCCTGGCTAGTGACATTGCATTTGAGGTCTCCCTCAATAGTTTACTCATCTGGAAACCCAGCCTGGAATGGAGTTTAGCAAACGTGCTGATGTCAAGAACGCTAACCAGCCAGTGCGGGTACTCTGCAGAGATCATCCCAGCACGCAAATACTCCATTTCCTGGCATCTGTGCCACCCTCTTGGAACCTGGACATTAGGTTTATTGTTGGCCACAATAGTCTCTACCAATGGGTTTTATACTGGGCATATATTTGTCTTAGCCATTGATGATGATGTTTTTCTTCTTAGAAATGTAGGTGTTTGTTACAATATCACTCCTTGATATAAATCTCATGATCTGCAGTCCTGAGAAGGATGCAGGGCAGGTATCATTTCTATGCTCCAGACGGAGAAAGAGCTCAGAGAAGTTGGAGTTCTCCCCACTGAGAGAGTGGGCTCTAGAACCAAGTCTGGCTCCAAAACAGAGTGCATTTTCCATTAGAGTACATTGTCTCAGCATCGTATGAGTCTCTGTCCCCCAAAAGGCTTTACCCAAACACAGACAACTGAGAAATGTTCCTTCTTGCTTCTCACCAATGAGTGGTTTGGAGGGGTGGCAGACTGAAATTCATTCCAGCTTGGCCACTTCCTCGCTTTGTACTCTCTAGCAGAGGCAACACTTCTTTGAGCCTTGAATTCTGCATCTGTGTGTGACAGAGTGCCAGAATCCCCTGCCATGACCCCACATACCATCTCTGCCAGGTAAGATTAGAGGCTCTAGATTCAGTGAAGGCTGACACAAAGATTTCCTTCTGTGTGACAAGGGATTCCACAGAGTGGAAGGAGACTAGAAGCTTCTGTAGCCTTAGAGAAGCAAACCCTTAGATTCAGCTTGGGCTAGAGGCAAGATTTTTCAACCCTCCAAGACTCCCAACTGAAAATCCAAAATTGGCATTTATCAGAGTGGATCAGTGTGGCAAGAAAGACCCCAGGGCCTTAGACGGGATGTCCCTGTGTGGAAGTGGTGTTCTCGGTGGTGAACTTGACTTAATGCAAAGATCCAGCCATTCTTGGGGAAGGGCCAAGCCTGGTACATATGTGATGAGGCTGAAAGCCCTCGGGGATCCAGCCCCCTGTGGCACAGTGAGGCCATACCTTGTAGCAAGTGTAGGGCATGACTTTGTTATGATCAGAAATCTGTTGAGCAAGGGTGCCCATGTTGAGTGGCAAATTCTCCAATGGCGCCCTTTGTGCACGTTAGCCAAAGAGGAGAGAATACACCTCTGTCATCCCTTTAAGGGGTCCCTGAAAGCCCCCTTGGGGTGGAGTATGCTCAGGGAACTTGGAGGAATCAAAGGTAAGTGGCCTCAGGAAGGAGATATCGATGGTCTCTCATTCCAGCTTTATCAAAAATTATGTGGGCACTCACGTGATTAATGGGGAAAACAGAGACATGCAACTGAGTGTGGCAGTGTGACTCACCTGGTTAAGTGTAAGATGGGGAATAAAAACACTTTGCAGGAGGTTGTAAAGATTAAGCAAGGTGATGAGTGTACAGTTCTTATCACAACTGGCTCCTAGTGAGTGCTCCTCGGGTGGTGATTACCATTACTGTCACTACGAGTACTGTCACTATGATTATGTGACTCCACGGGCCTCAGGCAGAGCAACCGGGGCCAATGGACTTCTGAGGGAGGTGTCATGATGCCGAAGAAACACAGGCTGGAGTTTGAACCCCAGGATTAAAGCCCCCATAGCTTCAGTTTCAGAGGCCAGTGATAAGAGGCAACTTTAGAGTGAGATTCCTTCCAAGGGAGCCCAGGATCTATGGAAAGACTTCTTAAATGTATGGAAAATTGTTTCATATCTTAGAGCTTATATATGAAAGAAACTTGAGAGAAGCGTTCCCAAATTTGGCAATAGTCTTAACATTCAGATGAAATCACCAATAAGCTGTGGAACTGAAAACAACTTTCTAGGTTCTTATTTTCTATCAGAAATAAAAAGCACGGTCCGAGGCGCTTTAAGGTCCATAGGCTTCCATGCAAATATGGCCAAGTCCAAGAACCATACCATTCACAACCAGTCACAAAAATGGCACAGGAATGGCATTAAGAAACCCCACTTACAAAGATATTAATCTCTTGATGGGTAGGCCCCGAGTTCTTGAGGAATGTGCACTTTGCCAGGAAGCACAAGAAGGGCCTGAAGAAGGTTCAGGACAATGCCAAGGCCAAGAGTGCATGTGTCAAGTCTATCAAGGCCCGCAACAAGACCAAAGAGGTCAAGCCCAAGATCCCAAAGGGAGGAACAACAAGTTTGCCTATATTGCTCATCCCATGCTGGGGAAACGTGGTCATGCCTGCATCGCCAAGGGTCTCAGGCTCTGTGGCCCAAAGTCTAAGGCCAAGGCTCAAACCAAGACAGCTCTGGCTCCAGCTCCTGCTGTGGCTCAGGCTCCCAAAGGTGCACAGGACCACCCCCACCTCCACTGCCCCTCCGCCACCAAAGGCTCCAGCATAGAGGCTTCTGTCTGCCAGTGTGAGGACAGAGGGACTGGCATGACCCCTTGGCTTCTATCTGCAGGGGTTGGTGTCCTCCTGTCCCATTGGTACAAATATACCTGTGTGTGGCAGGATCTGTCTAAAAAAAAAAAAAGCAAAAGCAAATGTTGATTGACTTTGCTAGGGGAAAGAGTGAATTACCTTTCTCTTTCCTAATTGAAAACCTTGTTATGAAAAGCAATCAAAAAGTACATGACTAAAGATGTTGAGGGAGCAGTACTGTAATATAAAGGCAAGCAAGTCAGTTCATTAATAAAAAAATAAAACCATTTGTCATAGATTTTGTCATGTTTCTGGTTTAGACTAAAATTTGTATTTTGGAACTTTTCTTTTCATGCTAAATATTCACTTTTGTACCTGATTTTATTTTATAATTTTGAGTATGTTTTCTTGAAGAGGATCCCTAAAATTGTAGAAGCTTCTGGGCCCACAAAACCAGGATCTGCCCATGTTAATCACACTACTTTTAACATAACAATATTGAAAAGTGCTCTACATATGCTCCACATCGACACAGAGAGGAGCTTCAGGGAGCTTTCTGGAAGGAGGTGGAACCATTGAGAAGACAAAGAAGGAAAACCTTGCTCTGTGAAAAGATACTGAGCGATCAAAAGAGACAGGTGGAGTACAGTGAAGTCAGAGGTGAGGCAGTTGAGAAAATTTAAAGGGTTAAGGCAGACACTGAGAAAAGTTTCTGAGTGTAGTAGGAATGAGGCCCATAGAAAAGGGTGGAAGAGGCCTATTTTAGGGGCCTCATCTGTTTCTCAACTAGCAGCTTCACTCAGACCAAGCAGATGTGGTTCTTGATAGAAGTTGACACATGCTCTCTGAAGAATTAGATGCAGGCCAACCAGAGTCCATCATGCTGGGAGAAAACTAGGAGCAGGTTATTATGTGGGATCCTTGTCAAAAGTCTGCCTCCTTCCCTTAGGGCCTATGGCTTCATTCCCCTAATTGAGGAAGACATCTTGGCTTGGAAGCCTCAGTCCTCAGCTCCTTACTCTGTTAGACAGACAGGAAGTGAGACAAAGGTGGGGCAATAAAACATGAAGGTTCCTGAACTCATATGTAGAGCTGTCTTTTTGAATTCCCATCTGGCTTTCACCTTGCACTTCCTTTCTGCAAATAAAGCTGCATGTGCCATGGGAAGTGCAGAAGAATAAGTGGGTTCCACTGCCTTTGAGTCCTGGTGAGGCATCTGTCTTCTAGCCTGGTTTGGAAGGGGTCTGGTTCTTGGGGCACTGCCATTTCCTGCTGTAAGAACAGGGAAGGGGAGCAAGAGGTTAGCCAGATGTGTAAATAGGGCTGCATTCTGAAGAAACATCTGCTCTGTCTTCCAGAACTTGCGGCTAAGCCTTCAAGGGTGGGTTCTGCTCTCTGGCGCCCTCTGCTGTGGCTGAGCAGAACAGATACTACTGTGGGTTGGGACAAGAGTAGAAATTCCAAGCAACTCTTCCCTGGGCTGAATTGGGTTAGGTTATCCAAGACACAGATGGCCACGGCTTGGGTTGTGAAAGGTGAGTAGAATGGTAACACGGAAGATAAGACTGACTATGCTCTTCGTGTTTGCCGTACCATGGTGATCCTGTAGAACTGTACATGTCAACACATGGATGTGAATGGATGTTAGTACTTGTCCAGTCCAACCTCTTCATTTACTAGCAAGGAGCATATCTTGGAAAATACATGCAGCAGGTAAAGGTCGGGCCAACAGTAGAACAGGAAATTCAGAAGAGTAGGGTATGGGGGGATGAGGAGAAATCTTCACCTCTCCCAGATTATCCATGAAGGATCATACAAGTGAGAGCTTGGAAACTGCTAGAATAATATGTTTGAGATTATAGGTGGGTTGCTTCTGAGGGGAGGAGGCAAAATATAACATGGTACTCCAGGAAGGGCATGCTTCTGAAATATGGAGGATCAGGACTAGGAGAAACATGCTGAGAAAAAGAAGATGGTGGCCATGAAGATAAAACACTGGAAAGGTGATCCAAACCTTCAGTGTTTCCTTAAAGTAATCAAAACAGTTGGAATGGCTACACTAGACTCTGTTCCTGTACTAGAAGAGTACTTTCCAGAGCCGAGAAAGAAGTGATATGCAGACTGAATGTGGCCACAATATTTCAGGCCTGTTAAATAATGAAACCCGCATCAAGGCACATTCCAGTGAAATTTTTGAATTCCAAGAATACATTTTAAAACCCTATTTGCACGAAGGCAGGAGGAAAAAAGAAAGGTACAAAGGAATATCGATCAGGCTTATGCCAGAGGTTTTCCCTCTGAAACCCTGGAAGACCATGAATTAATTGCCACAGCCATAATGTTTTGAAAGAAAGGATGGTGACCCAAGAAAGGTAAATCCAGTCAAATCACCATTCCAACAAAAGCAAATGCTCCATGTCTTTGGTCAGGTCCCCTGAGATGGGAACTGCATACCTGACCTGCAGGAGGTTGACTGGGAAGTGTGTTCCAGAAGCACACCTGCCGGAAGTGGTGGGCAGGGGGAGGGGTGAGGTAAGCAGACCAGGGCAGCCAGAAGAGCTGAGCTGCAATCCATTTTGGCCAATTCCATATGGAGCTCTGGAGCTGAGGAAGCCCTTTAGAATTATCTCGAATTGAGCCAAGGGGGGCCTCCTCCACCTACAGAGATGAGAGGCTGCCCCCAGCAGAGAAGTGGCCCTGGTCCAGGCAGCCTCCTTTCACTTATAGCAGTTCTGAGAGGGGCTTCAAACTGTGACCATCAGAAGCTAGGGAGTGAGCACCTCAATCCTGAAGGGATCTGGGTAGAATCTTTAACACCACATTGTTAAAAAAAACATATTACCTGAAGGTATACTCTGGACACCTAAGGGAAGACTGTGACAATATAAAAAGACAGGAGCATTTTCCTAATTTATTTTTAACCTCAAACCCTATTTGGCTACATATTTCAAACAACCATGGGACACACTGGTCCCTGAGTTTTCCCAACTCATTCTTGTCCTTACTTCTAGAATGCCTTCCACAGCCAGGTGGAATCTCCTACCACAATTTATGTCCGCTTAGAAAAGCACCTGGTAAGTTTCTCTCCCGTGTTTCTTAACAAGGATTCATCTGTTTACAAGGTTAGAACGTTATTTTGGGTGCATCAGCAAACCCAAAGGCTTTCATTCGCCTGGCAGAAAAGCAAAGTTCCATATGGCAAAACAACAGCCATTTTATTGAGGAGTTAATGATGATTTTCTGCATCTTTAAAATCCTTGCCGAGAATAGCACCTTTCCCCCACCCCCAAGCAGGATTGTCCTAGACAGGGCTGCTCTGGAGAGGCTATGAGAGGGGAGAGAGGGAAGGGAAGTTCACCTTTTATTCCATGCTCTTTTCTTTACAATGAGTACATCAAGAAAATAGCCATCAAGATTATTTATGTAGGGGCACCTGGGTGGCTCACTCAGTTAAGCATCTAACTCTTGATTTCAGCTCCAGTCATGATGTCACAGTTGTGAGATTAAGCCCAGCGTCGGTCGGACAGCATGGAACCTGCTTGGGATTCTCTCTCTCCCTCCCTCTCTCTCTCTCTCTGCCCCTCCCCTGTTCGCTATCTCTCTCTGTCTCAAAATAAATAAACATTTTTTTAAAAAGATTATTTCGGTAAATCAGCCATCAAGTGGATTCCATTTCTTTTTATTCTTAGTAAGGAAAAAACTGACGAACCCAATGGTAAATACTGTTTGCCGCCATGACCTCCATCTAGAGCTCATGGCTGTTTCTCTTGGAGTTAAAAATTCAGATTATTTAAACTATTTTATTTACATTTTACATTTTTTTTGCATTTTCTAAATCTTAAATGAGTATATGTTACTTTTATGACTAAACAAAATAGATGCTATTCCAGATCAATGTAAGTGACCACACATATACCATGAGACCACAAATGAAGTCAAAGTAAACTCAGACATTAACTGTTATTATTTCTAGAGAAAAGGTGTAGGAAAAGGAGTGATATTTTTTTCATTTCTTCAGTGTTACAGATGTTTGCTCATAATTAATTTTCTTTTGTATTTTACAGTGAAATGTCAAAGTTTACAATTTCCTTAAAGAGCAGAGGGTGGGGGGTGCTGTTTGGCTCAGTCGGTTAAGCATCCAACTTCATCTTATGTCATACTCTCACATGAGTTCAAGCCCCGAGTCAGGCTCTGTGCTGACAGCTCAGAGCCTGGAGCCTGCTTCTGATTCTGTGTCTCCCTCTCTCTCTCTGCCCCTCCCCCACTTGTGCTCTGTCTCACTGTCAGAAATGAATAAATATTTTAAAAAATAAATAAAAAAGCAGAGGGTAGGTTTAATTGTTTGTTTTAAATTAGGACTGGGGATGACTGGGTGGCTCAGCTGGTTAAGGGTCTGACTCTTGATTTTGGCTCAGGTCATGATCTCATGGTTCATGGGATTGAGTTCCAAGTTGGGCTCTGTGTTGAGTGTGGAGCTTACTTGGGATTCTCTCTCTCCCTCTCTCTGTTGCTTCCCTGCTTGCGCGCTCTCACTCTACCTCTTTCTCTCTCTCTCTCTCGCCCTCAAAATAAGTAAGTAAACATTAAAAATAAATAAATTAGGATGCACCTACCATCTCTCTACCCAGACTAACAAATCCTTTGGGAAATTCTTAGCCTACATCCCAGTTGCTGCCCTGTTGGGCAGGCACTTCTGGTGGTCATGCTGGTAAGGCAGGTGCTGAGATGATTTTAGCCTGGGGATGGGGGCAAATCACAAAATTCCTAATTCATTTGTAGTGAGAGAGAGGGAGAAAGTGGAGTCCTTTCAGGGTGGAAATGTATATCTGGGCAGATGGAATCTCCCTTCCTCTCCATCTAGATCTCCCTGGGAGGTGCTGTCTGGCCTAATCACTAGAGTGTGGGCTTTGGCCACCACAGGCTTCCACACCCAATCTGCAATCCCTTAACAGGAAGGGGTGGGGCAGGAAACAAAACAAAAACGCCCATTATGCAATGGAAATTAAAATGGAGCCTCTACCCCTGCTACCAATCCCCTCTACCTTGCTTGACTTTTTTCCTCCATAGCACTTATTACCCCCTAAGACACTATACAGCTTATTTTCATTGTTTATTGTGTCATCCTGACTCACCTACAAGAAGGCAGGAATCATTGTGTTGAGTGATGTATCCCAAGTGCCCAATATGGAGCCTAGTACATGGTAGTTGTTCTGTACGTACTTTTGAATAACATTCAAGACAACTGAGGGGCACCGGGGTGACTCAGTCAATCGAGTGTCCGACTTCAGCTCAGGTCATGATCTCAAGGTCCACGAGTTTGAGCCCCGCGTCGGGCTCGTGCTTACAGTTTGGAGCATGGAGCCTGCTTAGGATTCTGTCTCCCTCTCTCTCTCTGCCCCTCCTCCACTCACTCTCTCTTTCTCAAAAATAAATAAACATTGGGGCGCCTGGGTGGCGCAGTCGGTTAAGCGTCCGACTTCAGCCAGGTCACGATCTCGCGGTCTGTGAGTTCGAGCCCCGCGTCAGGCTCTGGGCTGATGGCTCAGAGCCTGGAGCCTGCTTCGGATTCTGTGTCTCCTTCTCTCTCTGCCCCTCCCCCATTCATGCTCTGTCTCTCTCTGTCTCAAAAATAAATAAATGTTAAAAAAAAAAAATAAATAAATAAATAAATAAATAAATAAACATTAAAAAAATTGACAACAAACTTATGGGATAAAAGGATTGATAAGCTACATGAAGTGGAAGAAGAAAGCAAGATAGCATATACTGCATATTTGCAACCAAAAATACAGATGCACTTGAGAGGGAATGACAGTCTGGAAGGAAACAGCAATTGTTGATGTTGATTACAAATGTGAGGACTGTGGGTGATTTCACTTTCTTCTGGTTTTTATGTGTGTGTGTGTGTGTGTGTGTGTGTGTGTGTGTGTGTTTGAGAACAGGGGAGAGAGGGTGTGCATGGCAGAGAAGCAGGGGGAGAGAGAGAGAAAGACAGAGAGAGAGAGAGACAGAGAGAGAGAGAGACAGAGAGAGAGAGAGAGAATCCTAAGCAGGCTCTATGCCCAGTGTGGAGCCCAATTCGAGGCTTGATCCCACAATCCTGGGATCATCACCTGAGCCAAAATCACGAGTTGGATGCTTAACCTACTGAGCCACCCAGGTGCCCCTTGTTTTTTAGATCATCTGACTCTTGGTGTGCAAGTTCCACCTCTCTGATCATACAAAAGTGTGTACTTGAAAAAAGGAAAAGAGGTGGGGTCCTGAGCCAGCCACAGTCCGTGCAATGTGGGTGTCTTGGTGCTGGAGGTGGCCCCTGACCACCAGAATGGACCATCACTGCTTGCAGGAAATACCAACGCCACCCACACCCATAGGAGTCCTGGGGACATCCTCCTCCTTTTTATGGGCCTGGAATCTCCCTGTCATTAGTGCCCCTGAAGTGAAATTTTCTCTTATTGGCCACTTCCCTCCCCGCTGAGTTAGCTGAAGCCTGTTGTAAGATGATGCAGTGTTTTGGTAATACTGTAGTTTGAATCTAGGCTAACATGGTAAGTTTGAACATTAAAGCGTGAAGTGGTTAAAATTTATTGTAGGACTACTGGTATGTGAGCGGCGTGGGACAGGATTGTCTGCTGCTCCTTCTAAAGCTGTATCTATGCCCTGGAGTCCCCATGAAAGAAGGAGCTACTTTCCAGAGCAAGAGTTGGCAGGGCAGTGCGATCCTGCACGTGGCCAGGAGGACACAGAAGCCATGGGGAGCGGCAAGGATGACCAGCCCGGCACCCCAGGCCCTCGAATTACCAGGTGTGCTGAAACATGAGAACACTCATGTCTTCTCTGGAGTGTGGCCCTCCTCAAAGCTTCTATGCAGACACTGAGAATGACCTGGGAGGAACTGGGGCCGGGTCCCGAGGAAGAGGACTGTGCAACAGGTTTCTGGACAGTGTGTGGGGCTGAAGTGTGCAAAGGACGGTGATGAATGGTGTTTGGCCTTTGCTTCCAACTATACTTGAAAATCTGGCCCCCCAGCTCTGGGAGGAAAGGTGTAACCTCAGAACCATCTCGGGTCTGTCATTGATTTGTATATAAAATGGTAAGCCCCTTACGTCTCCTGCTTTAACATTTCCTGCCTCCTCTATCCCTTGTATTTCTCCAGAGCCCTTATTACTAGCTAAAATCCTGTCTCTCCCCAGAAAGTGAGCTCCACGAGTCAGACATTTTATCTCTTCTACTCTGCTCATCTCTCATCTCAGAGACCATCTGGGAAGCAGTTGGTCCTCAATAAATATTGGTATGAAGTGACAGAAAGAGAGAGAGCCACAGACAAGGAGACGCATCTTTATAAAGAATGTTTTGATTTATTTTATTACTTTAAATCTGAACCTGCATAAAGTGATGGTTAGTTGCACAAGCTCAAAGCATCCCCATGACATGGAGACAAGCTCAGGTTGGGACCTCTGCCACTCACCATCAAGTCCTGTGGCCACAGCCATCAGCCCTGTGACTTAATTTGTACCCACTGAGGCTGCGACAGTCCCAGCTGCAAGCGACTCAGAGGGGTCTGCTTGGGGAGCTGGTGGGAAGGGGAGAGGGATCGCTCAGGAGGGGGGCTTGCTCCTCTCACAGACTGTGACCACGTGAGAGGGGACACCTGAGGAAACGCAAGGAAGGTGCATGGCGCCTGGGAGCTCTGGGGTAGAGATACCCAGTTCTTGCACCGGGTGACTCAAAATGGGGTGCCGATCCGCCAAAAGGATACAAAGAGGACCTAAAAGGAAGTTAAGCTTGAAGTTTCTGAGAAGCAGCTCCAGTTCTCTTCCTGATTGTGCTTGCTCGCTCGCTCGCTCTAACCCCTCTCTCTTTGCACAAATGCACCTTTGCAAAGACCCCCTGAGGCCGGGCCCTGGCAGACGCCAGCCAGCCCTCCCATGCAGGTGCACAGGCATGCTCTGTGAGGTCCCCTGCCACTGTGGCAGCCCCCGCGGTGGGGTCGACTCGCTCACACGTTGGTGTGCTGTGAGGCAGAAGACGCGATGCTGCCTGGCTGGCTTTGGCCTGAGGGTGCGGAGCTGGCCGCCCGGCTCCTGCTCCGACGCCCCCCTCCCAGGCTCCTTGGGGCTGGCTCGTCCGTCAGCTTGAGTTTCTCGTGCTCCTCCTTCAGGAAGAAGTCCACCAACAGGCCCTTTTCTTTCTTGATCTGGTCGCTGATGTCCGTGGGGATATCTGGGATCATCCAATCCACGAGGACACTCAGGAACATCACGAGGTTCTGCCAAAAAGAAAGGAGAAGGGTTGCGAGGAGAGGCCCAGCCCAGTGGGTCAGAGTGAGGGTCTCAGCAGCGGGGCTGGCAGTGTGATGCCATGGTGGTAGTGGCGGAGAGCACAGATCCAGGGTCAGGATACCTCCGTGTTCCTCTGGCTCTTCTACTTACTGGCAGGTGGTCTTAACCAATGAGCAGAAGTGTCTGTTCTGCAGGGTCAGAACAGTAACAGCACCTGCCTCCCAGAGTTGTTGCAAGGATTAAGTAAGTCAATACCTTGCACGCAGTGGAGCTTGAGAAGTGTCACCTATTGCTTTTTCCCCTCCGGTTCTTCCCACCTGGCTTCTCAGCCTCCAGGTCCCCTGCTCCAGAGCCTTCTAGGAAGTGGGCGCAGAGCCTGCTGGCCTCTCCAGGGCTTCTGCTGGGCCAGCGGCTCCTCTCCTGCTTCCTGCTTGCCTTCTGTCCTCCATATCAGAGCCAGTCCTTTGGTTTCTGTGCTGAATTCTGGTTTCAGCAAACCTCACACTCATCCTGCTCTCTCTTCCTGCTAAGCCAGTCACACTGGCCCAGCTAGGGTCCTTGCCCCTAGCTTCCCCTTCTCCTTTCTAAGCTTCTGTGCACACTTGTAATTGGCTTCCTTCTTCCACCTGTGGAGCCCCATCCCTTCCCTTGGAAACGCAGGTAAGACAGGACTACCTTACCCTGCAGCATTTTCCACTGAAGCGGTAAATATATCACAACAGTGCCAGCATGGCCCGATCCTCACCCAGTTCCCCAGGCCATGCTCTGCCCAGTATGCTGCTCCAGTGGTGGCCTTCTCTGCCTGCCAATCACATGCTTGCTCTGAGATCTGGGCACAAGATCATAAGGGTATGGCTGTCTTCCAGGCTCCAAACCTAGTCCCACCTTGACCTTGAACCTCGCTTGCACCCAGGGGCCCAGAGGAGGGCCCCGGGACCAGCTGCTGTTTCCAGAGGCTCCTGGGTGCATTCATGCTCTAAAGCTATTTCAAGTCACACTCTTCTCTTAAGCCAACTTTCACAGTGCCAACAAATGTTACAGGTGAGCTGTGGGAAAGCCAGGGGACACCTGCAGGGGGGCATCGGAGTGGTTTTTCTAACAGACCGCCCCATCTCCCCAGAGGAAGAATGGCTATCTTCTTTAGGTGAAAGACTAGCCGAGGGGCTTCTCCACTTCCTGGGCCAGGGGCAAAGCCAGATATCTTAGAGCCCTCCAGAGATCTGCCTTCAGGGAATACAAAAGCCTGAGGGAGTGGAAGAGAAAAGGATCTTGAAGGCCGGCAGGACCCCAAGTGGGAGCTGGGGCCACGCACTTGGCGGATCTCTGCCGTGCAACCGGAGCTGCGGCCATTGTCAGAGATAGCAATCACGGGGCTCGAGTTTGCTATTCACCGAGGCATGGCCGGATGGCTCTGGGGCCCTCTCCGCCAGATGTCTCAGGGGCTGAGGCACTTTAACAAAGGAGGGAGCCAGCCGAGAGCTAGAAGAATGATTCAGAACTTGAGCCCTTTCTTGGGCTGCAGAGACCAGGCGGGACTGTTTGTCTGCATCGGGGATGAGATTCTGGTTTCCACTGCTCTTCTCACTTCCTGTCTTGTCTTACGTCTGAACGGGACTCTATCTCCACCCTGCAACTTACTCCACATCTGTCTTGTAACCTTACTCTGTGTTCTATTCTCTTGCTGCAAATCCATCCATGAATGGAAGCCCTCTCAAGAGTGCTTCCTGCCTCCTCTGGGGAGGCACTCACTTCTGCCTGCCACATGCAGACACCCCTAGGTCACAGCGCCATTAAAACCTGCAGATGAGGAGCAGGCGAAGAGCCATGTGGTCTTTACCCCTGCAGCCTGGATTCTAACTGGCTACTCTTTATCTGAACAACTCACCTGGAAGATTATGACAAAAGCCAGACGGGCAGACAGAATGGACCAGTACTGTTTGGAAAACTCATACGGGTTCGGGGCCCACGGCGGCTCTCGGTAATCCTTAAACCTGCCCAGAGAGAAACGTGGTGTTAAGATTGGGACGAGGTGGAGGGAAGGGGGTGCTTCTCCAGGGGGAAACCTCAAGGATGAGAGCAGCAGGCAAGCCCCTGCCTCCCCAATTTGGGAAGTAGCAGGAAGCAGGGAGGAACAAATGTCTGTGGAACTTAAGCCATGTGGACAGATCATAACATGGTCAGTAGAAGAGAATACTGACCAACCGTGGAATAAACCAACAAGTGTCCATGAAATAAAAGTACCAAAGTCCAAAACAACCAGTCTTGGCCTTGATATGTCTTTTTCCAACACTGTCTCCAACATCCCCCACAGCTTCCTCTGGTGTCTGGATTCTTCTTCCAGAGGAGCCCAAGGCAGTGGATCCATATTGGCTCCATGAGCTTGAGAAGGGAGGGGAGATGCCCAGAAACCTTGGACAGTTCTCTGCAGTCCAGGGGCTCAGGGAGAACACAAGCACCTGTGGACAATCCTAGGCTTCCTTTCTGGCTAGCTGTTTCAGGACCACAGCCATAGAGGGGCTGGCCTTGCTTGGTAGCTGCATTCTTGCACCCCAAGGAAGGCTGACTCAGACCAAGCTCAAGGCTGAGTGAATTTGCGGGGTGGCAGTAATAGTTGCTATTGGTCAGTATCTTCTTCTACTGACCATATTTATGATCTGTCCATGTGGCTTAAGAAACAAAATGTCAGGAGCGCCTTAGTGGCTCAGTCAGTTAAGCATCCAACTCTTGATTTCAGCTCAGGTCATGATCTCATGATCAGTTGTGAGACAGAACCTGGCATTGGGTTCTGAGCTAGGCAGGGAGCCTGCTTGAGATTCTCTCCCCCCACATCCCCCCAATGCGTGTGCACGTACATGCTTTCTCTCTCTCTCTCTCAAAAAAAGGAAAAAGAAAAGAAAAAGAAAGGAAAGGAAAGAAAAGAAACACAATGTCAGTGTGTGATGTAAACTCGTGCCTCTTTCTCAGACCCGTGGAACCATCTGGGGCTTTTCCTCACCGCTGCCTTTTCACCCCCATTCTGTGATGACTCATGTTAAAAATGGCTCATTTTTTTCAGACTCACTTTTTTCTAAGCTTGGAAAAGTGACAAGAGCTGGTACCAGAAGAATTATAACCCTTCGTGGAACTGTTTTCTCCCTGGAATTCAATAGATCTTTGACATTGAGTAAAAGCAAAACAAGCCGCGGGCTGGGGGAAGGAGTAGGGTGGCATGAGGCCACCAAGTGGGGTGCATGGCTGCCAAGGAAGGCAGGGGCAGGCAGGGGACTCTGCCCGAGGAGGGGCCACAAAGGAACATGCAGAATGTGCCAATCCCTGAGCAAGGAGCTTTACTGGAAGTTTTCCCCATTGGATCTCCACCACAACATCCTTGGGCAGGCACTGATATCCACATGACACAGGAGGAAACTGAGGCTCAGGGAAAGTCAATTACTTGCCAAGGTCTCTCTCATGGCCAGCAAGAAGCAGAGTCAAGGTGAGACCCCAAGTCTGGCTGAAGGCAGGCCTTTTCTCTATTGTCACAAAGCACCTCACCAACAGCTGCAGTTTGAGGCGGGGGATTCAGAAATGGGTGCTTTCTGTCCCTTCCCTGCCCTGAACGAGCCAGCTGCCCTAAAAGATCCAGGAAAAAGCACGGTGGCTTCCCACTGTCCAAGGAGAGATGCAAGAAGAAGAGAAGGAAAAAAGGAGGAAGAGGAAAAGAGATACATACACACACACACACACACACACACACACACACACACCCCAGAAAGAAAAAGGCACAGCGGCAGAGTCAGCAACAGAGACAGAGGCTGATACTAAGCAGTCAACTAGGGTTAGGCAGGAGGCCAGGAGCTGCCCCTTCCCCACCCCCACTTCCAACAGCTGATCACAGCTGTTGCAGGCTCACTTTGCCATCCGGATGAAAAGCAAAGCTAACTGCAGCCCAGCAAAACACCACAGGATTCAGCATATCCATCCATGGCTGAGGACAGAAGCACGGCCAACCCCAGATTATGCTTGCTGACGGGAGACAGGGAGAGCATGGCTTAAAGGGCAGGGACACTTTGGAGTGGGAAAAACCCCGGCTCGCCCGCCCTCTTGCTGCTCCCCCCACCAAAGGATCTCACGGCAAAAGGGGATTTCTCTACTCTTCCCAAGACCTCAGGAGGCGGGACATATGCCCATTTTGTACCACAGGCACATCCCTCCCCAGGTCCAGCCCATCCCTCCTGCTACAATCAAAGTCTGTTTGTCTTGTTCTCTAGCTCCATCTAGGAAGGGACAGCTGCTCACTGGCCTTGGTGTAGGGGCCACTGCTCACTCCTCTTTTTCCCAGTCTGAAAAGAGTCCATAAATAATCTAATTCTGGTCCCACTTCTGCTCCTCACTCGCCACAGCTTTTGGAAATGTCACTTTGCCCTCCTCGAGTGTCCAAGACATTTTTAAAAGCTAACAAGCACATCCATTTAATCAAAGATCTGAGGAAAGACTAACACAGATATTTCCAGAAAGCTTTACTTGGAAATACCCCTACGCCAATGGGCTAGAGGGAGCCCTGTTGGGAATGACAGGACAAACTACCCACAGACAAGAACAAGACACAATTTAATGAGTTCTGCATCTGTTCACGTTTCCCTTTCCAAAGCTAACTTAAAAAAAAAACTGTGACCTACATTACTAAGAAATACATTACATTAATTTTACATTAATGCACACATAAGTACATGTCAAGGAAATAAAAATTACACAAAACATGCTTACCCTGGCTGTGTGCACTGATATTTTCTGATTCTATCCTATCCTATCTTATCCTATTCTAGTCTTTCAAATGCTGACCATGATCTGCTAAGATGATTTCATAACCTGCTAATGAACAATGACTCATAGTTTGAAAAATATGATTTCGGTAAGCCTCTGCCACCAGGTAAATGACTGGTTGTTTACATTCCAATAGAAGTTCAGATTTCATAATTGTTTAAAGTGGCATCCTAAGAAGTCAAGCTTATCAAATGTTTTCCCTGAGCAACAAGAAGATGCTAGTTAAACAAGGAGATAATTAAGACTAGAAATGGCCACAAAAAATGGACTTAATTGCGTCCGCAGCAGTGACGGTTGTCTGCTAGGTCTGTTTGGCTTCTAAGCCCAAGGCACGGCACTGGCAAAGGCATGGGCTTTGGAGTCACCAGGTGAGGGCTTGATGTCTTCTCTACCACTTTAGTTCTATGGCCTCTAAAAAGTTACCCGATGTGCTGATGGCCATGGTGCTGGTCTATGGAGTAGCCTCAATGCTCCAGCTCCCAGGTGGCATGTAATGAGGAGGAAAGGTCAATGAAGAGCACCCGACAGCACCTGGCCTATCAGGTACATGCCCAATACACACTAGCTATTCTTTCTCCCTCGACTGAAGGCACATTATGGAATACGCCTCTTTCTTTAAGAGGACAGAGCACATGTGCCCCTCTTCCCGGCTCCCCCTGGCATTCCAGGGGGATTTCTGAGCACTTGGGCGCAGATGCTCCAAGTTTCCCATCGTGCTGATATGAATGAGAAAGTCAGCCACTGCCACATCTGCAAGGGGCTTCTCTCAGGATCTCTGTCCAGGGAAATGGCACAAAATAGGTAAGTCTCAGGCCTGTGGGAAGTAGAACTTCTGCTCTGTTCCCATCAGCTCAAAGGCCTTCCCAAACCAGATAATTCACCCCGGTGGAGGGAGTACGTCTCCCAAAGTCCCTGTGAGTGGCCAAGCACTGGGTGACCTCCATAGCGGGTCACCTCCTGCACCTGCTGGCTGGGACTTAAGCTCAGAAGTATGATTTTAGGAGCCATTCCTTTCTCACCCTCACCCCTCCAAGGCTCTCCTTATTCTGAGCCTTAACATTGATTTTGAGAGTTCCCTGGAGTCTCATAATAATGAGACGTTTGTAATTACAAACAACTACAGTGTCTAATGAGCTAGTGCGCCCTGGGAGTGGCTCTGTCACTTACTAACTGTAAGACCCCATGAAACATATTTCCTACCTCTGAACCTCAGCATTCTGATCTGTTAAGTGGGGCTAGTGAAATGTGCTGAGTACAGAGAAGTGCTCCAGCTCTCTCCCACCAGCCACAAATAAATGAACACGTGTGCGCGTACATTAAATGTTAAAGGAAAGCACAGTGAAAATTAAGTAAGACAATGCATGTGAATGTGATTTCTGGAGGCTTCCACAGAGAATAAACAGGATGGTTTCCTGACAATGACTGGGGTGGGGGCTAAGGAGAAAGTCTTTTCCTTTTGTGTATATACCTATGTATACAGAATTACTTCTATGATAGCAAAAAAGTTCATAATTTCAAAAGAATATAATTAATGGTGATATTCTGTTCCGTGCACTTTTATACTAAGCTTTCAGGACCTAAATTATAGTGTTAACTGAGACAGACTCACACACAGTAAGTGAAACTGGTACAAAAATCATTATATCTTAGCTTTAAGTTACTTTAAGATTATATCGAGATTGTTCTAACACTATGAAAAATCACATTGAGTTGTATTTATACACTACCTAAAGAAAGAAGGTTCCCATGAATTCAAAATGTATTTCACTATTATAAAACAAAGCCATGAAACACCCTAAAGGTTCTATGAGTTCACTTGATGATGATGCATGGAGAAATGTCTGAGAAAGACTCACACAAAGGTGTGACTGAGATTACTGTTGGAAAAGTGCCCAGGACTGGGCAGAGGTTAGGGTGGAGGTAGGACAGAGTTAGAGAGGTTGCTTGTAATGTTTGGAGTTTTTATAGACTCTATAGAACAGATTAATATATTACATGTATCATGAAATACTAATTTTTTAGAAACAGTGGAGATTTTTTTGGAGATTATTAATTCCAAGTTCCCATTTTTATAGATGGGGAAACTGAGATGTGGAGAAGGAAGAGAGACTCCTGGCTCAGATGTCCCCCCACCATCCTCACTTGCAGGAGTGACCAGTGACCATGACACCTGCCACAATTCATCGTAATACAAAATCACCGTGGGCAGGAAGAGGACATACCGAAGTAACAGACAGAGGAGTTAGACATCAACACTTAGGAATGGCTTTTTCCAAAAATGAGGTTTTAGTTACACTATGAATCAATTAGTAAATACATCTCTCAACTCCAACCACGGTATGTTAATTGTTTTAATAGTCCCGATGGAAATTAATGTCATATTAATGCTAAACACAATTACATACAATATTTTCATACCATCTGAGCTACTTCAAACTGCCTTCCGAAACTGGCCTTTGACAAGGGAAAACAGTACAGGCAATTAGGAACTAATGAGAACCACGTTAATCCAGTGGTTGATAAAGATCAGGAAAGGCAACACCCGGAAAAGCTGAGTCTCCCTCTGGTTTCAGCGAGGAACAGATGAGAGGCAGCCATGTTCTGAAGAGAACTTGCCTCTTCAAAGACTTTTCACATGACTTTGGGATATGAAAGAACTCGGGCCCTGCAAAGAAACCTAGCAGGGGCCACCAAGGATGCTGTTTCTGGATGTTCAGCACCTCTAAGCAGACCCATTGGGTTGGCCATGCCCAAGTAGGCTCCCCAAGCTCCCGGACCCAGATCCCCAGCCAGGCTCTCTCCCATACTGACCCTCTGCTCCCTTCCAGTGGAGCCAGAAGCCTGAGCCACCACCCACTGTACAGGACATGGTAGCCCTTCAACCCTGTCGATAGCCACTAATCATGCCTGCTGCCTGACGTTGCCGGACTGTTTCTGGAGCAGCCCCCTGCTGGAGCAGCTAGAGGCCTGAAGAAAATGTTGCTCCAAAAATGCTGGGAATGCATCTCAAATGGGCAGCTGGAGACTTGTCCTAACTTTTATTGCTATTTTTAAGATACCTCTATCCCTGGCGAGGCTGGGCTGGAGCCCGAGACCTCAGTTTTATTTGACCACATTTATCTCCAGAGGTCACTGAAAGCTAAGAATAAGAAGGGTCATAGAGTTCCCAACACTATTTGCCAGAAAACCAGGGCAAACTTTTCATTTCCCACCATGGAAGCAGTTTTAAACATTGGCTTTGGGGCTAGCTCTAGAGCTGTCTCTGTTTCTCACAATCTCTCTCTTCTTCTCTCCTTGTCTCTCATCCTCTCTCCCTCCCTCTCTTCCTCCCCATCCCGCCCCCCCCAACTCTCCTTCATTTCTATTTTGTACAGCCACTGACGACTCCTGGCTTACAAAGACATCAGCAGGTTAAGCCACCACTCCCAAACTCCTGGGCCAGACAAGTTCACATAGCATGCAGTGAGTAGAGCATACCGAGGCAGAGATTTCCATCAACAATTATTACCCATCTAGGAAAGGTAGCCCTAAAGTACACCTATGTGATATGCTGTATCTAGATAATATGCTGACGCCACTCTCTGGACACCTGCTTACACCGTAGAGTAGAGCATCTCTTTATTGCACATGTAACCCACTGCTCTTCACACTGCAGCCAGAGAGAACACTAATGAGAAGTAGGATCTCATCCCTGCTCCCTGTGGCTCCCCACTGCCCTAGGATGAAGTCCACACACCTCCATATGCCCACCACATTCTTCACGGTCTGGCTTCTGTTTTTTCTTCCCACCTCACCTCTCAGAGCCTATCCTCTACTCGAGCTCCCACCACCGAGCACCGAGTAGCCCGTCTACCCGGGATACATCATTCTCCCTACCATTATTTTAATTGATGTGATTGGAATAAAATTCATCATATTTACCATAAAATTGGATTCTCGTAGCATCTTCCCCATCCCTGTCAATGGACCCACCATGCCCGGTCCTCTGACTTCAGCCCAATCTTGGGAGGTATCTTTGCCTTGGGCTCCCTCTTCTGTCCCTTGTCACCAATGCTGTCAGGTATTCTAGTAAACAGCTCATCTTCTCACTTCCCCTTCTACCACTCTGGTCTATGTTCACCAAGGTTCATGGCTGGTGACGGCAGCAACTCAGCGACCCTCCTGGAGTTATCCCAATTCTAGTCCATCCTTCTCTCTGAGACTAGATTAATTCTCCTACACATACACTTTATCTATCATTCCTGGCTCTAAAAAGGTAACTTCCTATTACATCATGTTACAATGCCTGCAGTATTTCAAGACTTCCCATTACCTACTTCATCTACCTATTCAAATTCAACAATGCTTTGGCTTATACTATCCTAGGAGTTTTGATATATTGTATTTCCTATATTATTCCTTACTGTGACCTTCTAAACACTCTCCTTGCTAATTACATCACCTAGCCCCTAAGTGTTCATCTAACACCCCAAATTCATCCCCACCCCATGACTTAGCCCATGCTGACTCCCCACCTAGCATACTCTGTCTTAAGACTCCTCAGGCCCTCCAGGAAGCCTACCCTTCCCATTCTAGCCCCCACCGATCTTTCTCTCTTCTGAACACCCACAGTGCTCATGTTCCACACTAGATATAATCCCTGAATAGCCTGCTATGTCTTATCCACTCTGTTTATTTCTTCCAACCAGCCCATAAACCTCTTCATGGTAAGGACAACCCTATATACTTCTTTGCTCCATAGTGTCTAGCAAAAGGCACTCAATAAACATTTATTGATGCACTGAAATTGATTTATAGTTATTCGGAAGGTTCGGGGCAGGGGAAAGATGGAGAGGAGAGTGATATCAATCTAGATCTTCCAGATAATTAGTTGGATCTACCACATCCGGTCATCTGCTGCCCTCCTCCTCCCGAGTTCTTTACCTGCAGAACTGAACTTCCTGGTCAAACTGTGAGTTTTCTGGTTGCGTTCCCTCCTTCAGCTGGCTGACGTTGAAAAAGGAGAGGGTGTGGTTGACAAAGCCGTGCAGGGTCCCATTGTGACTATAGGCATACTGGTACACGAGACGGGGGATGAAGTCAGAGGTGATGGCAATGACAAAAGCCTGCAGGACAGAGCACACGCACTTGAGGAGTGGTCAGGATGGATGCTATCAGGTGGGACAGGGTCCTTCTGGGTGACAGACTGCTGCCCCTTGGGCTCCCCATCCAGAGGCACTGCTCTGGCTGATACAGAAGTCCTTATCTCTGAGCTCCCGTGGCTTTTCCATCTTTGCTATGTGTACGGGAATCCACAGACAGTGGCTGTCAGGAGGGTGAATTACAATCCCTGATGCAAAGGGTGCTAAGCCAGTGTGGATCATTTGGTTCTGGAGAGAGTGAGCCACCTCTGGTCTGAATTGACACTGGTGTTAGCCAAGTCAAAGCAGAGTACAAGATATTCTGAGAAAATTACTGACGTTGATTAGAGTGTCACTTAAGTGCAATGTGCAAGGACGCTGAATGGCCATGTACATCTGCCTCTGAGTGACACCAGAAAACCAGGAATACCAAGGATATGGGTCCACAGTTCCCCCAATTTGACCATTGTCTCTTGACACTTTTCAGCACAGCATGTAACGGAAGTTGTTCTTTCAACCAAAGAAAGCAGCAGGTCTTGCCCGATGGAACCACACGTACCTAACATACTATCTGGCATATTTAAGTGTTCTATAAATGTCTACGGAGCAAACCAAACACCAAGTGAGTGATTGCATGTTTGAATGTGGAGGTACTTTCTGCAAAGAAAACCTTAAATCTTTTTGGCAGGTGTTTATACTGTATTCTGCACTAACAATTAAAGCCCTTTTAAAAATGTAGTTTAGGCATTGTTTTCTAAATGTATATATGAGTGCGGATGGCCATACCATATTTGAGAATGAGTAATGTGCTTACAATCACCACAGCTACAACTTACTGAGCACTTGCTACATGTCCTTTCATCTTCCCATTTAATTTCCAGAATGATCCTATTTGGTGGGTAATCTTATGCTCTCTCATGTTTACAGATAGGTAAAGAAGACAGAAACCCAGAGAAGTAAGATTTCTTGTCATTCTGTCATATGATAGAAAGTACCTAGAATGCAGGCCTCTTTTCCAGTAGACACAACCCCAAAGGAGCTACTGATCTGTTTTCAAATTGCACCTCATTTCTCAGCCACAAGATGTGCGCTTCCTACGTTGAACATTCACAGTGCGGTGAGCTGATTCTCTCTGCCTTTCCTCCTGCCTCTCCAGGCCTTTAATGTGTTCTTAATAGGCAACCAAGTCACAGAATCAATGTTTCTCTCCCAGGGGAAAATGGGTGGTGGCTTTCTTGGGAGGTGCCAAGCTGGGGGTCTTTTCTTGGGAGGTAGGACAGGAGGTCCTGCCTAGCCACCATCCATACAAAAGGCAGAAGCAAAAGTTGCTATTGGCTTGGGCCCATCAGGATTTCCTCTGAAATGTGGACATGTCTGGCAAGGCAGTTAAAGAGGTCACAACAGGTAGGACCCCTCTTCTTGCATGTCCTATCTTAACCTACGCGGTGCCAGAGTCCATGGGAATAATTAGGACTTCGCATTGACAGCTTGGAGGAACCGTAATTAGGAACCGCCGCCCGGGCAATGCTCCAGGTATTGTTTAGCTCAGGAGGAGAAAAAGAAAGGAAAGAGATGGATAGATATGCGGAATTCTTTCCTCATTATTCTTGGCTCCGAGGAAAGATCAGATTTTGACTCTTAAGGTCACGGTATGCACTCTGGTGGGTAATTACCTTCCTTTCTCTCTATAGTAGCGCGGCTCTGGCCAATGGCACCACGTATGCACTACTAACCAGGGGGCTGCCTTTAACAAAGCTCCAGAAGGAAAAGGCTGGGAGGTAACGAGGGCTGGTATCCTGCTCTGAAGACCTCAGCTCCTGTGGAAAGCCCTTCCCACAGGGCTAGGGTGTCACGAATTTAACACTTACGTTGCTGATAACAGAGAACTTGCCGATCCCGGAGAGAATGTCAAACCAAATCCCTGTAAGACAGAAAGAAGGGCATCTGGCTCATTCCCACCCTTGGCCCGGTGACAATAAGGCTGCAGCTCAGGGTGATGCTCCACAGGCACATTACCAGTGGAGGTTTGCCAGGTCCCCCAGAAATGGGCTTGCCTACAAAGCCTTAGGTGTCCCCCTCCACCGTCTGGAAAGCAGGGAGACAAGTAGGGGTGGATAAAGGTCTCCCAGAGCCTGAAGATATGAGGATGAGGACCTCCAAGGGCTTCCCCCAGCCCTCTTGATTCCAGACGTGGTGTGATGGTGGTGGCAGGTCATGGCAGGGAGACTGAGGGGACAGACAGAGGCAGAGGGCCTGCCATGGTCTCTAAGCAGGGGACATACCAATATCTTTGGTTCTCACGGCATCTGGCCGTCTCAGCTCAGTCACAAACTTCTTTGCATCAAGCCGCACTTCAATGACATTGTTGAGGAGGGCAAACACAGGTGCCAGAGGGAAGGAGGCCACAAAGAGGGTAACAAAGCCAAACTGGATGACTACGAGAGAGAAGAGGAGGAGAAGCATCGCTGGGAAGAAGTAAGAGCTAGATAAACTTTGCCTTGCAGCTATGGCCCCTTGGCTTTTTCTTATGGGGTCTCTTTCCCACCTTGATCTCCCAGGCTCCCTTTTTCTCCTGCCCACAGTCAAGGGTGTTTCTCTCTCAGTGTCTGCAGGCCCACCAGCCAAGGCTGTCACCCAGGAGCAAAGCTCTGCATTAGGCACAGTGAGAAGACATGAGAAAAGGAATCTCTCCTTTCCATCACTCTATGTCCAGTCACTAATCCTGGTCCTCTAACTCACAGGTTGACCACCTTTCTCAGCAAGGGTCCAGAGAGTAAATATTTTTGTATTTGCAGGCCACATAGTCTTGTCACAATGACTTAACTCTGCCATTGTAGAGTGAAAGCAGCTAGAGATAAAACGTAGACAAATGGGCTTCCAATAAAACTTTATTTACAAAGGCAGTACGTAAACTGAGCTGGATTTGGCCCATGGGACATAGTTTGCCATCCCCTGATGTAACATTAAAAAAATCACCTCCCAAATTTGGACTCTTCTTTCTATACCCATAGTCCCGGCCTTTATTTAGAAAGTTTATTCATTCATCACACATTTATTGAGAGCTCACTGAGGGTCAGGCACCTTGCCAAGTATTTAAGGAGGCGAAGGTCTGGTCCTACTTTCAGGGAGCTGGGTGTTAAAGCAGAAGAGAGAAATGTACACAAAGATGTGCTGCAAGATTTTATGCGTGCCAAGAGAGCCTCCATATCAAACCCCTAAGCTTAGTCCTGAAAGGTGGGCCTGGATTAAAGAGAGCATCCCAAGCCATGGAAGCAGTGTGAGCAAAGGAAAGGAGGCAGCTTGTGCCAATCAGATGGCCATGTGGAGCCCAGCTCCTCATCCCTTTCACCTGGACAATTTCAAGAGCCTCCTAACTGCTTCCTTTGTCACCAGTCTTCCCAGAACCTCCAGCAGTCTGATCCTGTCACTTACCTCCTCCCGAAAATGTCTGCTGGCTCCCTTGTGTTCACTGGGTATAGGCCAAATTACTCATGTTGGGATGCAGGTACCTTATAATCTGCTCCCGACCACCCTCCAGCCCTGTCTCTCAACATCTCCCCCCAGCCATCATGCCTGTGGCTTCTGGCACTGAGCTTCTGCCCCTCCAGATCCTCTCTGATCCTGTCAGGTGCTCCTATACACTTGTGGACAAGCACTCGTTCACCAGCTAGCAATGTCCATGCACCCTCGAGACAGTTCAAATACCATCTCTTTGGAGAAGCCTGCTCCTCCTGCTCTATCCTCGCACCACCACCTTTGTGCCTGCCTCTGTTATGGCCATCGTCATATACTGTTGTGATTGATCTACTCACATGTCTTCCTTTCCCACTAGACAGGCAAGGGCTCCGTCCAACCCTAGGGGCTCAGCACCCACAGTCCTGAGCCCCAGGAAAACCAGTCTAATAGGACACCCATACATACCAAGGGCAAGTTATTTACTTTTCTGTGTCTTAGTAACTTCAACTATAAATTGAGGATGATCATACCCACCTAGGTTGTCACAAAGGTAAATGATACTGTACAAATAAAGCACTTAGAACAATGTCTGGCACCTAATAATTGTTCAGTAATATTACCTGTTACGTATATTTTTACTCTTATTGGAATAAATATCAATACTTACAGATGGCTGCCATGTATATTGCACACTTACATGTTAAACAGACACAAACTTTTTTAAAAAAATGTTTATTTATTTATTTTTGAGAGAGAGAGAACACAAGCAGGCAAGGAGCAGAAAGAGAGAGAGGGAAACAGAATCTGAAGCAGGCTCCAGGCTCTGAGCTGTCAGCGCAGATCATGGAACAGGGCTTGAACCCACGAACTTGAGATCATGACCTGAGCTTAAGTAGGACGCTTAACCGACTGAGCCACCCAGGTGCCCCAAACAGACACAAATTTAAGCACTAACTGAGAGTCAGGAGGCCTAACCTCTAGCCCTGGATATGTTTCTCACTAGCCGTATGTCTCTGGGCAATTTACTCTGTTTCAATGGACTTCAATATCTCCATTGATAAATTCCGAACAGACTGGTTTAAATTCCTTTCAGGTCTGATTTGTAACGATGCTGTGGTTCTCATTCTCTCAGACAAGCTTCAAGATTCTAGAATATCCAAATAAAGAATGAAAAACAGGATCCAAACTAAAAAAATAATAAAAAAAGAAAAAAATAAATGTTCACAGAGGGATATGCCTAAACTCGGTCGAAGTTTCGAGAAAGAGAACATGCGTGGAACTTCACCCAGCACAACTGCTTTTGATTTGGCAGCTTGATCGGACCCACAGTTGTGGTTTATTGCTCTTGCTGATACAAGTCTGTCACTGCCATGGCCCTTGATGCCCAGTGGATTCTCAGCTGGCCCTGGGAGACCGGCAGGTGCCAGTTGGTGGCAAGATGCACCAGAAAGCTCGGATTTGTTAAGGTTGGGCCCTTGGAAGGATGACTGCCAAGCTGGCTGGCCAAAGGGGTTGGGGTGGTGGGGAGGGAAAGAGAAATCTTCAAAAACAAGCTCTGGGAGCCAGTTCAAAATGCAGGGTCTATGGCATCTTTTAAATCAGGCTTTGCTGAGGAATTCACTTTAGAGTTGGGGGTGGGGGTGGGGGCAGAGAGAGTGGAATTAACAAGGAAAGCAAAACAGATGTTAGACTAGTTTTCTAAAACCTGTAAAATGCATGTCTGTATTTAAGTGTATATATATGAACCTGTCTTTATTTATGGACTTCTAAATTGGTCTTCTTGATTCTAATGAGCTCAGTTCTACAGGGCAAATGTTCTTCGTCTTGTAAGTGACTTCCTCTCACAGAACTGTGTAAACTCTCCAAAGCCCCAACAAGGGTCAGGCAAGGAGACTGACAGGAAAAGGAAGGGGCAGGTTACTTCTGAGTGACTATAAATGTAGACAGCCTGCCCTCACCATACTCCTAGCAGCGGCACTACACATCCAGTGTCTTCTGGCTATAGGAAAATAGGACTCTCTACTTACTCTCCTTTCCTTCACGTCATCTCCAGAGGCAGATATGAGACCTCTCCCAGGGGTTGCCCTGACAGTTTGCTTTCTTACCTTCATAAGCTCTCCAGACACACAGGCTCCCTTCGATTTCTCTTCTGTTGGCACAAAGGACTGCCAGTGGCAGCTCAGTGCTATCAGTGCCCATGAACTACCTCAAGTCCATGATCTGGTTCTTGTCTTTTTCCTTGCCATGTAAGCCTGTGTGTCCGGCACTGGATAGCCTCAAGGGGTTGGGCTCAGCACAGGCCAGTGAAGCTGTCCCCCTTCCAGTGTTACCTGGGGTACTTAGGCTGAGAGGAGCCACTCTCTGTAGATGCTCCATTTCTGCAGGTGCTGCCTGCTTGGATGGGGCATACTACACACATCTAGGAATCAACCCAAAGAGGCAGAAACAAATAGGAAGCTTTGGTTTATCTCGGGGAGAAAAAAATATATCAAACTATAGCCTTCTAGCATACAAATTCCAAATCCAAGACTTTCTTTTTAGTCAAAGGCCTAACTGCTGTATCAGATGGGCGTCCTTCTGGGTTCACTTCAGAGGACACGATGATACCGGCCTTCACCAACACCAAGATTTGCTTCTAAAAACAGCCAGCCTCCACTGGGAGAAGAACAACGCCAGGAACCCTCAGTGCACTACATAATAGAAGCCAGCTTGGCTTGACCAACAACAGATTAAACCTGGCCAAGCCAATTACGGAGGAATCCATAAGTTGATTTTCAACTAAATCTTTACAAAGCCTGCTGTGAAGTGCTCCAGAAATGCTGAGCTGGAAGCAGAAAGATTGGAAACATTCCGAGGCCCAAACTCCATCAGTTTTCTCATCTCAGTCTCTAGGACCTTTTTAAATAACCACCAGCCCTATACTACCTAGTGCTGGAGACAATTAAAATCTTGGCCTTGGTTACCTGGGCTTAGGTTAAAATAACAAGGAGGAGTGTATTAAATTAAACAAGATGGCTTCCAGCAAGGACATTCCAGGACAATGTGCTTAAAGAAGAAAAATAGTACATTAGGTAGAATAGATTGGCCAGGATTGGTGGAAAAGCTATTGATGGAACATAGTTTTTACTCATTTATTTAAAATTCTTCAGTGAAAATATCCACCCTCCCCTTACACATGTGCACATGTGTACACACACACACAAACACACACACACAGATCCTTGTCATGGCATTCAAAACTCTTTGTGATCTAACCCTAATTTATTTTCACAGACACATCTCCTCACCCATGCTCTGTGCTCAGCGTTAACACTTAGCTGGTATGCTTGAAGACCAACTTTGTCTGCTTTCCAACCATTTCAAAACCATTTGTACTTCTTCAAACTCACCATGTTTTCCATGTCTCTGAGCCTTCGTACATCCTGCTACTCTCTGTAATTATCCTTCTCTTCTTGTCTGCTGAATGAATCACCATCTACATTTCAGATCCAACGCACATCTAACCTTCTCTATGGAGACTCTCCTACACCCCAGTCCTACCTCCTCACCCACCTCCTCACTCCATAAAGTCTTGTTCTATTTGTCTGTCTAACTTGCTCCCTAGATGGGAAGCCCCTTGAGACCATGGCCATATCTGATTCATTTCTGAATCCCCACAATTTTGTGTGGTGCCTATCCCACAACAGATGTTCAGAGATTATTTATTTCATAAATACAAACTTCCCTTTTTTACCAGCTGTAAACACAAAACAGATACAAAAAGAGGCAGCTTCTAAACTGTGGGAATGGAAGTCACTGCACTTAGTGATGGTGAGGTGAGATGGGGCATAAATGCTAACACCTCCACACAGCAGTTTTTAGTGCTATAAACTTGCACAGGGGACTTTGAGGAAAGTGGTGTAAAACCAGTCAGTTAGGAGAGTCTAAATCTAATGAAAATAATTATAGCATTTTCCCCCTCAACTCTTAATAGCTTAGTAAAAGCAACACAGTCTGCTTAAGGGGATTAAAACCTGGGGGCTTGAGAATTTTCCCTTTTATGAACCACTAACAAGAAGCAATGCAAGGAAATTATCGAGGGACACATTGATGTGAGCTTGTCTTCTCACTCAGGAAGCAGTTACTAAAAACTACAAACAGCCCATTAACATAAGCGCTTATGTGAAAACGCAGTAAGGGTACGTCATCACTGTTGATTTCATCAGCCCCTATTTCAAGGCTGCAACCCAGTGATGCCCTCCTCCTGAGGGCAAGGGAAGCCAACTGTGCTCAGCACTGAGAGTATCTGTTGTAAAAAAGAATTGCAAATGTTGACTGATGATTAAATAGAAAGAGATGCTGAGAAGGGCGCGAGCTGGTTCCTCAGCCTGGGCCTGTACTGCTTAGGAAAACAGTTAAAAGCCCTGAAAGAATATAAGAAGGTTCTCAATGCCCATCATTCACCATTCATTCACCCATCCAGCAATCATTTATTGAGCACATTCTATATATTGGGCACCATGTTTGTTGCTAGGAAACAAAGATGAACAGATTACTATGTCATCCTTCCAAGAGCTCACAGTATGCAGTGGAGAAGCTGGCCATGAAAACAAACGCTGCTGGTGTCACAGAGTTGAACTCTAATGGCAGCATTAATAGAGCACCAGGGCAGGAATAACTCACATTCACCAGCAGATCCATGAAGGCTTCACAGATTCACAACCACTGGGCTTGACTTGAAGAACAAAGTAAAAGAGGCATTTGAAGGTTGGCTATACGGTTGGTAGTTAAGATCTATCCTGAAAATCCACAGATCCGGGGCGTCTGGGTGGCTCAGTGGGTTAAGCGTCCAACTTCAGCACAGGTCATGATCTCACGGTTGGTGAGTTCAAGCCCCACATCGGGCTCTGTGCTGACAGCTCAGAGGCTGGAACCTACTTGGATTCTGTGTCTCCCTCTCTCTCTTTGCTCCTTCCCCACTCACACTGTCTCTCTCTCTCTCTCTCTCAAAAATAAATAAACATTAAAAAATTGTTTAAAAAAAAAAGAAAATCCACAGATCCAAGTTTACAAATGAACTACTTAGGAAATAAAGACAGTCAGTGGAATTCCTTTGCAGTATGTATGGAGTCACTTGGGGTTTATACAATGGATCAGGCTCAATTCAGAAACTCTGGAAGTCATAACAGGAAGGAACAGGTTTGAAGCAACAGATTAAATATTAAGAGTTTACTGCATACAAATCAATGCAACATTGGGACAGATCAGCAAGGCATATTTTCTTTTCTTTGTGATTAAGGGAGACCCAATACCCACTTTGCCCTCACCCCCACACAAATTCTGAAATACTAGTTTCTTCAGATGGGGAAAGAAGATCCAGTGACTTTTGAGAGTCCTGCTCTTCAACAATTCAGAGTCTAGCTATAACAGCAGAACTCTGGGTGATAGTATGATGCAGACCAGTCCATTAGCAGCTCTCTTCCCTCCCTGGGAGCAGAGGCTAGGGTCAAGGGAGCCTTCAGAGATGAAGTGTGCTGACGACCACAGAAAAGGGCAGGAGAATGTGACTCTCAGCCACAGGGGGCTTAAAGGCCTGGACACTATGGTCTTCTGGAAAAAATCTGCCCATTGTTCCCCTTCCATATCCTTTAAGCAAAACTCCAAGCGCTCAGACTTCATGGAGCTTCAACCAACATTTCTTAAACATCTACCATGTGTAGGCACCATGCTCTCTGGTTCATAAAATAATAGTTAGTGTCAAGTATTATTATTATTTACATTTTTCAAGTAAGAAAACTGAGTCTCAGATGAAATAATTTTCCCAGGGCCACATACCTAGCAATTGATGAAGATGGGAAACAAAGATAGTTTCTGATGCCAACATAATTTGATATCCTTTCCTCACACAAAAATGTAAATATTAGGCCCTGTGTCCACTCTCACATCTCTTAGGTTTCCTTTATTGGATCTTCTCCAATCCGATTTCTAATATTCTTGTCAGACAATGAACCAGCATCTGTGCTGATATTTTCACTCTCCAAAGCACCTTCACTCACATGTCTTGTATGACTGGTGCACTAGAGCTGTCACTGCTGTTGTCCATGTCATTACTCCTGTCTGGCCTGAATTTGTGCCCCCTCAAAAAACTGACATCAGTGGACCTAGTTTAGCATCTTAAAACAAGAGAGAACTGAGTTGGTGAGATCTACTGATTTATTTCTGATTTTCAAAGAACAGCTTGGTGAATTTCCAATAAATGTTTATTGTGAACAAATGAATGACCTGGCTTACTCATGCTTGTTTACTTTATCCACCTGCAAAATGGGAATGTGAAGGCCAGTTACTCATTCCTTCCTCTCATCCATTCATCCATCCGTCAATCCTCCCATATACCTATTTGGGCCATGGTAACACAGTCAGTGAGGCAGAAGGGCAATGAAACTAGGCATGGTTGGAAAGAAGTTCCCAAGCAACAAATGATTAAGAACATTTTTCCTTTATTCTTTTCCCCTTTCATCTTCCCAAAGGGCTGTAAAAAAGTCAACAAAAGGAACACACAGTGAGGTTTATGGAATTTTAGAAAAAAGGAAGTGACAGAGAAAGGAGAGAGAAACAAATATGCAAACTCTAAGGACCTATTATGGGGCCACAGCTGAGCAACAGAGTTCACTCTGAGCTTCCTGGGTGTTCCAGAAAGAAAAGAAATGATAAAGTGATGGTGTTCTTCATAAGTTTTAACCTTAAAGACTGCCTTCCATTCATTCATTCACTCATTTCATAAGCACTGACTGGGCATCTTCCGTTCACCAGAAGCCTTCTGTAGTACACTTAGGGGTATCATATCCAAATATACTCTTGTCTTTTCTCTTAAGTATATATGGAGAGAGGGACTCCTAGTACAGAAAGTGACAAGCAATGTACACTTCAAAAAGAGAGAGAGAGAGAGAGAGAGAGAGGGAGAGAGACATGAACTGTGACTCACCCTACTTCCCAGAAACACTGGAATGAGACCCTGGATACTGCCTGAACTGTGTTTAAATGCCATTTGGAGAAGATGGCAGGTGCCTGATTATCCAGTGAGATGACTCAGTGTGTATAAACAGGATGGTTCAGGGAAAGGAATTTCCTGATTCTCTGAGCCATTGCCTCGTAGCACACAATCTTGGAGTTCTGTGACAAAATGATCAAGCTTCAGTGCTGATGCTTGTACAGATACTCTGGAATATTTCATCACTTACAGCTAAGGCACCCCTGGGACTAGTTTTATATATCCAGCCCGTTAGAAACTTGGAAATTACCCAGTGTGGTCTCTATTATCCATGACCAAAGAATATCAGAATATGGAAGGGATCCTGGGTGTCACCAAAGTCACTGCTCTATTGGAAGCTCTCTACTCTTTCTTTAGTAAGGGGCTACCTTTACCTGGTCATTTCCAGGGGAGGATACTCAGGGAGGTATGGAGCCAGCTCTTTCCATTGCTCGTTATTCTCTGTCTCAGTTGCAAGTCACTGAGACTTCGGGCCATTTGTTACAAAGCTTTATCATAGCTGTAGCTGACTATTACATAGAATATTTTGCCTGAAGTACCCAGATGATTAAACAAGTCTACCAATTTGTAGGTCCTTAGGAAGCCTGCCTTTGGGAGGATACCATTCCCTAATCATAAGCACTTGAAAATAAGGATTCTTGGCCCCTGGTTGGGGGAAGTCAGGGGTAGATTGTGCCAGCTAAATCAACACAGCCAGAGGGGCTGGAGAGCTCTGATGAACGATAATGTCTGTGGAGTCCAATTGTCACTCTGTCTTCAAGGTCCACACTACAGAATCACCTCTTTCATTCTATATTCCTCTTCTTTCCTTTTCAAACATTCATTGAGCACCTACTGTATGCCAGGCCCAGTGGTTAGGTGCTATGAATGAATAAAACACAAATCCTGACCTCAAGAAGCTCCCTTCACAGTTTCATGAATATGAACATAGGCCACTGGTCTTCAATTGTATCACTTATTTATCTGATAAACTGGCAATAAACTTGATCGAGAGATTCTTTGGGAACTGAATTAAATTTGGGCCCACGTTCTTATGCCAAAGTTACTCTACACAAGTGGAACTATGGCAAGCAACAGAGAACTAACGTTGCCTGCAGCCTTAAAGCAACTCAGGAATTTCCTCCCATTGGCCCTGAGGAAAACTCCACAATGGGGCTGTGAGGGGCCTGTGGCCAAAAGGCTTTGAAGCCCCATTTTGGGGTTGGGGACAGTGATGATTAATGTCACAGCCTGCTCCTGGGCCAGCATTCTTTCCTCCCCTCAGAGATGGGGGTGGGCGGCTACCCTTGAAGTCCTTTTTAGTAAGCTCTTCAGGAAAAGGGTTTGATATTGGAGATTCCCTCGAAAGCTTGCTGTTCCCCTCACAGGTTTCTCCAGCTTAATCCCTCACTCTCAGGTTTCTCTTTGTCTGGGGCTGGCCCATCCCCACCACCAGTGCCGCCCAGAGGTAGCTCCCTACCGCCAGTGCCCCCTCCACAGGCTGACTCTCAGCAACCCCCCCATGCCACCCCCCAACTCCCAGCTTCCCCTTCACCTCATGGCCCCTCCCCCATGCCTGCTGGGCCCCGGTTCCAGTTCAATTTAGAAAAATGTAAATATAATACATCTCTCTCTGCTGCCTCCCTCAACTGATGACGTGCCTCACCATTACAACTGACAGGCTCAGAGTGGGCTCAGCGCACTTCCTGTCTGCATGGGTGGTCCTGGGGATCACGGGGAAGGAAGCTGACAGCTGAGAGCGGGGCAAGGGATCACCATGTCAGGCACACCAGAGGGAGTGGGCAGCTTTGGTTTCACTGCTCTCATTTTTGTTCAAAGCCCAAGACAAGGGCCTTTCTGGAATTAGGAGGTCTAGCCCATTGGGAAGGAAGAAGGATACCTCACCCTACCCCTATCCCTCCGCTAAAGCCCAAGTTCCCATAAGTCCTCATGAAAGTCTCTTACACAATGATCCAGGAAGGGGCTCTGGCTTTCAGTCCCACTAACGGGTCTGTGGGGCAACCTGAGGCAACTTGCATCACTCCCTGGGCCTCTTGGCTTCAAGGTACACTGTCTAAGATGGATATGTGAACTGGGATGCCAGCACTGCAAGAGACCCTGGAGGTTACCTGGTCCAGCGGTTTGAAACTCTTTATTCTTGTCAAGACACTCAGTGAAAAATGATTACGTGCACCATTCACTTCCATTGGGGTGGCCAGGTTTTGTGCATGCTGAAACTTTCTTTGCTCTCTCATTCAAAAATAATCTAGAAATGTGAGAAAGTGAGGGTGATGTTGCCTCTGCTTTACCTTATATTTTTAAACTATATTATCAGTAGGAGCACCTAAGTTGTGATATATTACACATTTGGTTGTGACTGCAGACCAGTGGGTCAGGTCTCTGCAAGGAAAAACTCACCATCTGGTCTAATTCCCTCTAATGTGAAGGAGGAAAGTGAGGTTCAGAGAGATGATAGGAGGTGCTCAAGGTCACACGTGCACTTAAAGGCAGAACTGGATTCACATCCACTTCTCACCGGACACCCTGGGAAGTTGGGAAGGAGAGAGATTTCTTGCTCTGTCCTACAGTGATCATCTGAAGAGAAAAGCAGGCTTCATTCTGAAGACAAAGGTGCAGAGAAATCAGAAGCAGTGATATGATCACCACCACCAAAGCTTAATTATCCACAGAGATGGCAGAAACTATCGCCTCCAACAAGGTTTTGACATTTGTGGACTTGGGTCTTCTCTCTAGGCAAGCTTTCCCAGGGCTGCTACCTATGAGCAGCATGGAAGGGTTCATATTACGCCTTCTCTTATTTCCTTGGCTTACTCACTGGAAAGGAGTACATAATAGGCCTGGGCTGGGGGAGGGGAGAAGGCTAAAGCAAAGAGGAGGAGGGGGAGGGGAGACAGGAAAGGAGGAGGAGGGCAGAGAAAGAGAAATAGGGAAAACCCCCAATTCTTGGTAATCCACTCAATGGATTATCAGCCCATTAATACGTGAGAACTGACAGCAGCATTGCTAGAAGTAAGTTGTTTCAGCCTAGATAAGAGAAAGGCAGAGCCAGATAAGTGATACCCTCCTGTTCAGTCACTCCTTTACAGGGTTTTTTGGTGTGTTTTCAGTGCCCATGCTGTGTGCAAGGCCCTGTGGCTCCAGGAACCTACCACCTAGGAAATCAGTTACCAAGAAGTATCAGAGGCATTACTGTCTTAGGAGGCAGCTTGTCTGAAATCCTGGGGTGGGAGTAGGGACAGCTAAAATCCTGAGGAATGGGAGAGGAGGGGAGGGGAAAGAGGAGCAGGAAGGGAGGGGGATGGGAGGGAAGCTGTTTTGGGAAGGAGGTGACAGCAGAGTAAGAAGGCAAAGGGGATTCCAGGGCAGGGAAGAAGGAGTGAAATGAAGGCTATGAGTGATAAATTGTCTGTTGGGGTCCATTTTGGCTGGACCCAAGAATATGTAAGAGGGTTAAATACACTGAAACAATGTCCCACGAACGCCTTGGGAAAGATATGGGAACCCTGGAAGTTTTAGAACAATGGATGGCAAGACCAATGCTAACCTTCGTAAGAAGAAACAGGGCAGTGGAGAGATGGCGGTGGTTGCAAGGGGCTGTGTTGAGGGTGTGGCAGGAAAAAAACTACTAGGTGTAGGAGATTAAGAGGCTGAGCAGAAGAAGCAGCCTCCAGAGATATCCCAGAGGAAAGATGGGAGCCTGGATGGGAGGTGTGTGGAGACAGAAGAGTGAATGAGCAGCGATGTTGAGATTTCTCAGCTAGGGGCCTGGAGGGAGGGGGAACCATACGTGTGGTTGGGAAGGCAGGAAATGGTCACACAGGAGCTGAGTCTCTGGACAGAAGAGCTGAGAAATGTCTCCCCTGGGATAGATTCTCCTCCTGGCCTGTCTGTTGTCTCAAAACAAGCCTGAGGTAGTGGGTGGGAGATGAGTCTCTTGTTTCTAGGCCAGAGTTTGTTCTGCCTCAGTACGTGGGTTCCAAACCCAAGGAAGTTTGGTCAGTTGGCAATTACGAGCCGGAACAAAGAAGAGAATGGACAATTCTCTGTAATACACCTCTGCTCCATCAAACGGAAGCTTGAAAGGGCTAGCCTCTCTGAAGAAAGCACAGTCAGCTGCATTGTGTGTGTGTGTGTGTGTGTGTGTGTGTGTGTGTGACAACAAGGCCCTTTCATGTAACCTTCTGCCCCTGTCACTCTGCCGCTAGACCCTGAGGTCCTGGGGGGCCCGGGGCCCACTTACTGCCTCTGTGCCCCCAGTGCCTGGCACAGGTCCTGGAGCAGCAATGCTCCCGGGGACGGCCGAGGAGGGGGCACCGAAGAGGGAAGACGTGAAATCTGAGTTGAGCTTAAATCCAAGTCTGAGGGAGAGCATTCCACTCTGTCCATTTTGGCTAATGACTTGATCCCTGAAGGCAAAGGAACAAATTAAAGCCAGAAGTGACTTTTCTTTAAGGGAAGCCCTGATAATAAACGTGGTTCACTTTGGTCTTGGGAGATGAAAATTGCTGCATATAAAAAATATATATAAATATGTCCACAGTGAAAAGGGAGGCCAGCCCAAATATCGTGGGATAGAAGGAAGCGGGGCCTCTATTTCTCTGCCACTGAAGGAAGGGAGCTAAAGTGCCATTCATTCAAGACACATTTTATTGAGGTCTTACTTACTACATTCCAGGAATTGTGCCAAGTGGTGAGACTAGGGAGGGATAAGGGGGCCCCTGCCCCCACAAACTCACATTTTTTCCTCTACCAAAGCAGGTGTAGGAGAAGAGAGGAGCCATTGATGGAAGAAACTGCTTCCAAGAGACAGGTTAGAGCTTGAGCAACTCAGCAAGAACTTGCTGCAGGCAGGTGAACTAGCACAGGCAAACCCAGCCCTGGTGGTGGCAGATAAGCAGGTGCGCATGCGCAGAGCCAGCGCGAGGAGCGCGAGGATGCTCTTACAAGCTATACGTGCAGGACACTGGAACTTTTACTTAAGGGAACTCTATCACGTTGAAGGATTTGACATACAAAAGAGAACATGTTCTGGACTGTACCTTAGCAAAGCCATTTTAAAAAGGAAATGGGAAAGAGGGAAAAAGGAGGCAGGGGACAAGTTAGGACGCATTTGGAGTCATGCAAAGGAGGTGGGTACTTGCCATTATAAAATAAGTAAGTCAAGGAGATGAAAAGTATAGCATAGGGAACACAGTCAATAACAAAAAAAGAAGTGGAAGAAGAAGAAAAAGGAGGAAGGGCAAGGGCTTGAGTGGGGATGCAAAATTCTTAGTAGAGGCAAAGCCAGTGAGGGAAGGAGCCATGAATACAAAAGGCCCTGGATCATACTGATCCTCTCCTCAGCAGGCGTTGATGCGAAGCCAGACAGGAATCTTGGAGAAGAAGACAAGGTCTGTGCCAATGCAGTGATGCTCTTTCTGAATCCAGAAGTTCAAGTCTGCAATTTCAGGAGGGCGCTGCAATCTTTGGGACCTACCCCATGCGTTTCCACCTGCTGGATGACTCTTACAAGTCTTGGTGGACAGCCCTTGGCCCTCCAAAGTCATGACCTGGCCTTCACTCCAAATGAACGAGTAAGTAAATATCCAAGCTCAATGCACCTCCCTTTCTACTAAAGTTTGACAGGATGTAAACTCTTGACCAAGAAAAATGAGGTTTCCTCTAACAACTATGTGAACAACAGAAAAAATTCATCTTGTCACCCACATTAAAGGCCTAGGGGATAGGCCTATTTAAGAAGCTGAAGGAAGGCTCTAGGGGGATAATTGAATTCCTGAGTCAGGAAGACAATAGTGATTATTTTTTAGAAGACTGGAGGAACAAAAGTTTGCGGGTTTTAGATAAACAGATGACAAAAGGAGCCCATTTGCGATGCCAGACTTGACAAGGAGAACCCTAAGGGCTTAGATTCTCTGAAAAGACAAACATCTTGGAGTGTTTACCTCTCAGACTTCTGAGTGTGATTTTTAGATTTGCCTTGGAGTCTGGTACCCACAGTCTTTCAACATTACTGCCCAACCCTATACTAATGGGTCAATACATTGAGGGCTCACTACATTGAGGGCTTTAAATTGTTTTTAGTCAATTCCTAGATTAAAGGGAAAGAAATTGGACTCTTGACAAGAACAGTGGCAGCTCATATCCATAGACAGCCTAAGTGGACCAAGCACTGTTTTTTAACTATGTTTTATATTCATTACCTACTTCTCAGAACCATCCTGTAAGGTAGGTGTTATTATCATCAAATCTACTTTCCAGATGGGGAAACTGAGCCTGGCTGACTTTATACATCAGCCCAGAGTCATGTAACTAGCCATAGCAGGCCTGGGACTGGAAGCCTGGTGGTTTGACTCCAGAGCCCACCCCTACCCTCACTTAGCCTATGTTGCTAAGTGGCGTAATGTTTGGTAAAGTTTAGTCTGCAGTCCAGTCTTTGATTGTACATGGGAACAAATATTCTCTTCACAAGGGTCAAGAGTATATTCCAGAGACAAAAGGAATAAAAGGACTCTAACTCAGAAACATAGCTCTTGCACCTATATAAACTATGAAATAAAATAATCACATCTTTGAAGTGGCTGACAGCTTGGCAAAATGGCCTAAAGAATGCTGGGAGTGAGTTTCTGTGGAACCCAGCTTGGAAAACCCATGTGTGATTCGTGCTTCCTCCTCTAGAGAAGCCTGAATCAGTATCAACTGCATTGTTGACTGAATCAATATCATCCTGAACTGTTGGAAGGCTCTGTCCTGGTTTCCAAACTTGTTCCTCCCTTTAAATGTTTAATACATATCTGATGAATGAAATAATGAATGAATGAGTGAATGAGTGCGCCTGTGTTTCTTCTTCCTTCGTCTTTCTTACTACCTCCCTTCCACACTTGCTGCCTATCTCCTCAAGGGAAACAGAGTCACAGCACTGGCTAAGATTTTACAACTGCTCCCTACAGCCTGATGTGAAACGCAAATTTGTCTCATCTTCAGACAAATTAATGCACCAGGTCTTTATCTAAGCCCTATCTGCCCAAAAACCACCATTTGCTATGTCAATACTTACTCGTGGCCAGGAGACTCTTTGAACTTGCGAGTCCTTTTCCTTGGAATGCTCTCCCTTACTCTTATCATTAATATGTAGACTGTCAGAACCAGAAGGGACCTCAGGAATCAAGCCCAACCTCCTACCTACAGCTGGAAATCTCTTCAAAACATCCTTGACCGACGCACAATCAACCAAGCCCCGCTTTGAAAATGATCCTTCATTTGACACTTAAAGTTGTTAAAAGCTTACCTCTGTTAAGAAAACTTCCCTCACTAATTAAGAAATCATTCATTCATTTACTCATATTTGTTTATCAGACACACTGAGTGTCTGTTATATGCCAGGAAATGTGCTGGGTCATGGAGGCCATGAAGATGAATAAGCCATGATTCCTACACACTGTTCTTTAGAATCTAATAGTCTGGGTCTGCAGAACAGATATGTGACCAGTATTATCATAATTCTGGAAGATACACCATCAGTGTGTGTACCTATATGTAATGGGACAGAAAGGCAAATAATTAATGATTCCTCTCAGGAGGAATGGGGCTTGATCTAGGGAGACTTCACAGGGAAAGCACCATGAAAAGCTAACTTTTGAAGGAGGAGAAGTCTGGAATATTCAAATCAACAAAGTGGAATGAGGTGGCCACAGGGGGCTGAGCATCTCAAACTTACTGTGCAGTGATAATTCCTTCATATCACATTACTTCAGGCTACTAAATAATTTGTATTCACTGGAAGAGTATTTTGTACACTGCCTGTGGCTCGGTGAATTGGTCTAATCCTTTTAGAAAGCAATACATAAAATAAATAAATAAATCAAGAACTATACAATGGCTGTAACTTAGATCTAGTAATCACATCTGTGGGAATCTACCTTGAGGAAATCTACCTTGAGGAAATCATTAGCAAATATGGAAAGGATTAATGCATGGAGATAATATATATTAGATTACCAAAATAGGGGAAGAATCAGAAAGTGAGTCTCCAATGTGTTTCACTGGAAAATCAGCAAATGAACTACAGTACATTTATTAGAGGGGGTCATTTATTATGCAGCTCTTAGTTTTGGATATTATATGACAACTTGGAAATATTTATTCATCTAATGCTAACTGGAAAACAGCAACAAATGTGTGTATGTGATCACAACTTTATTTTAAAAATCATATACATAACAAAAAGGGTCTAAGAAGAAATGGCACCAAAATGCTAGTAAACATTGGGCTGAAATGAGGTAAGTCTGGGAGACATGTTCCCTTCTTTTTTCTATTTTCAAGCCTTCTGTTATATGGTTGTTTTGTTCCCTTATAACCTGTAAGGAGTTTTGTGTGGGCGCGCGCGCGTGTGTGTGTGTGCGTTTTGTTTAATCTACAGAATGAATTTCACTCTCTACAATCGTGGTATAAACTTCTTCCAGAAGCCACTAAATCTAGTTCTCGCTGTTTTTTCCCCTCTTCTCATTACGTTGTAAAGTGCCCACGTCTGAACACATAGTGGATGTCCATTCAGTGTTAAGGTGGCTGACAAAGTTCAGCCTATATCCCTGCACGTGGCTTTCCTAGGGTTCAAGACCATTAAGAGAATCAGCAATACTTGACAAACCCGGCTTTTATATGTGTTAGATGTTCTTCTAAGCACTTTTCAGATACTAATTCATTAAATACAACAATCCTATGAGGTAGATATTATTATTAATATCTTTTTTTTTTTTTACAGCTAAAGCAAACTGACACACATAAAAAGTTAGCCACTTACCCAAAACTGTCCAAATACTTGGGTCACAGAGCCAGGATTTGAACCCAGAGAGTAGAGCTCAAGTGTCTCTGCTCTTAAGGATTCAAAAGAGGAACCTTTGAAAGAGCCAGCTATCTAGACAGACAGGTAGACAGACCAGGAAGACCTACATGGATAGCTGGGTGGTGGGGTAGGGGAGTAATGTTGGAGGGTGGGGGTTAGGAGCCATATTTAATGTAAGCCCCTTCCCAAATGGAAGCCTCAGTTTCTGGCAGCAATTTCTGTCTGATAGGATGGCAGACATTGAGTGGCATCTGGAGTATGAGTGATCACCTCTGTGTAAAAACCTGGCTCAGGGCTGGAGAGGGATCAGAGATAGTACTTAGATAAAGGAAAAAGCATAAGGGAGCTACATATTTCCATAAACTGTGTCTTGATATTTTCCTACCCTATAGCTCCCAAAGCAGATATAACTGTTTCTCTTCTGATAAGTTTGTTTAGATTATAAAGTACAAATTTTTCCTGGAATTTTAGATACCTCAACTAGAACAGACATTTTATGGCCATCTAATCTAGACCCTGTCCATCCCTCTACCCTTAACATACATACACACATTCTTATAAACAGAAGAGGAGAAATATCCACTAGAAATAACAAGCAAGGGACCCAGTGCACAAAAAGGTATCTGTGACCCCCCTATTGTGAGTGATTAACCAAAGGAGGCAGGAGCCATTATGCAAACACAATGACAGGTCCAATGACAAAGTTCCAAGTGATTCTTCTGATGGGTCCCACTGATGTTTCTTCATGTACATTCTGGATTGAATAAATGTTTAGATGATATGGCTGACCTCTTGGTCCTATGTTTTTAATTCATTAGTTTCAAATCTTATGAAGAGGCTTCTCAAATATCTACCCCAATGAAAGGTCAGGATTATTCACAAGAAACCAAGAGTCTGAAGGCAGCTTATCTAAGTTGGGACATTTATCATGGAGATTTCATGGCTTCCAAACCACATCTGAAATGACTGTGTTCTACCAGCCTGTACTACCCGCACTCCTACTTTCAAGCCTTATCCAAGAACAAGGAGAGGCTCTCTCACTGGAAATATACCTCTCATCCCCTACACAAAACAGCCCAACTTTTTAAGAGAAAATCTGACATGTTACCCAGCCCCACTTGAGTAGAGTAGGGGACTCTTCTATATTCTCCACGTTAAAGATGCTATGTGTCCTTACTCTTCCTAATGACAATCTATTCTTAAATTTCAGACTTCACTATTTCCTTTTCAGCTTTATCAATGCCAGAAACCATGGCAAAATTCCTGAGACCAAACTTCTCATATCATAGATGAGGAGAGGAAGCCCAAGAAGAAAAGGATATTACCCTAGTGTCAAGGTGGTGACAGAGTTGCTCTCGGTTCTCATTCCAGGACTCCTTTTGCCCTACCCTCCCTCAACTTCCATGTGTCACTGAAGGTGACACTGTGTAGCCATGAAGCCCAGGAGGAAGCAGAGACTGCCCCAGTCATTTCCCTACCCTCTTCCCTAGCCCTTTTTGCAGACCCCTTGTGTGAACCTGCCCCCAGTAAAAGGAAAGATAATAGGATCTTACTCATCTCCATGTACTCTGGAGTCAGTCCGGTGTACGGCTCCAAGCTGTAGTCTAGGTCCCACTGCTCTGGATGCTTTGAGTGGGCAGAGTCAGTTTCTCCAGGTTCTGTCTCATCTTTCAGCTTCCGAAATAGTTTCTTTAGTTTCCTGGAAAAGAAATGGACCAGTCACTAAAAGCCTTTGGAAGACAGAGTTAGTTATACAGACAGAAGGAGGAGAAAAACTAAGGCTTTTTGACACTGCAGTTATCTCTGTTCCAAGGACACACAGAAGGACACTAAAAAGACTACTTTTCTCTTAAAGACAACCTGGGGTTTTTCAACAGGATAAGGAAAGGTTCCCCCCAAAAAGGGTCAGGTTTCTTCAAAACCAAAGAAACTGAATTCTTCCTACTGTTTGATGAGCAGCAAAAGAGTTGGCCCTTCTTGCCAAATGCTGAGATCATCCTATTGTCTAACAGGTGATCTATCCACCCTCTTCATGGGGAAGAGAGGATGCCCAGAAACTACTAGAAAGATGCTTTCCTCCAAGCTCAAACATTTTCAGGTCTTAATAACATAAACAGTACCATATTTTTCATCAAATCCAAACTAAATGTTGTCAACTACTCTTATGGGTTGAAGTGAATCCCCCAAGATTCACCTGTTGAAGCACTAATCCCAGATGTGCCTGCATTTGACTACAGGGCTTTTAGTAGGTAATTAAGATTAAGTGAGGTCATAAAGCTGGGGTATTAATCCAATAGGACTGGTAGCTTTATAAGAAAAGGAAGAGACAGTGATCTTTCCCTCTCCACCATGTGAGGAAGGACACAGTAAGAAGATGGTTATTGCAAGCCAAGAAGAGGGCCCTCATTAGAAACCAAACTCTACCAATTCTTGATCTTCGACTTTCCAGCATCCAGAACTGTGAGAAATGAATTCCTGTTGTTTATGCCACCCAGTCTATGATATTTTGTTATGGAAGCCCAAGGAGACTAAGTCAACCAAGATAATGGCCCAGCCTCTCAGTGCTTGGATGAGAATTGAGTGAAACAATGTCTATATGATCCTTAGCATAATATCTGGACATAGTAAGCATTCAATAGGTAATTAATATTTTTATTTTTAATATTAAATGCTAAAATATGCCTGAGGATATGGTCTTTTCATACTTCCCATTAATGCACAATCATAGGGAATGAAATTAAGTAAAGGAACAAGGTGCCAATTCTGCTAATCAATCTAAGAGAAAGTTTCTAGGAGATAGTTGGGAGGAGAATTAATAGCAGAATAGTCAGAATCATAGACTTGAAAAGTTAAAGGGATTTTGAAGCCCATGCTCCATTCAATGCAGGAATTCCCCCCACATTCCCTACACAAGATGATTTAACCCCTGTGTTTCCAGAAGAACATTCTCAATATCATTAGGTATAGCATTCCATTGTTAGAAAGTGCTTCTCACAGTTAGTGGAAATCTAATGGTTCAAAACAATGTTTTGATCAGTGTCTTGTCTACTACCATTTGTCATCAAGAAGATGTAGTATAGTAGTGTAGTGTAGTGGGTAGAAGTCTGATCTTTGATGTCAGAAAATAATTGTTTAAAACCCAGTTTCACAACTCACCAGCTATATTTTCTTGGTCAAGCTATTAAAACTCCGTAAGATTTAATTTTCTTATCTATGAGAAAATAAATATCAGCTACCCCATAGGGTCAGTTAAGGAGATAATCTCTGTAACATGCTTAGCTTAGGGCTTGGTACATGCTAAGAGCTCAATAAATATATTTATCCTTGTCCCTGTCATCACCGTCATCATTATCACCATCACCATCATAGAAGGATTTAAAGAATGAGTTGAGATCCACAGAAGCCACAGTAAAATACAGTATTTCATAATAAAAGAGCAAGCAAGAATTCTGTGATAATAAGAAATTGAGAAAAATCTAGGTGAAGCCTAAAGATTCTGAAGCCAAATAGTTTGGACTGGCTGAGACCCTGTCTGTAGGTCAGGGCAAAAGGAGAAGTGAAGAAAAAAAAAATGAAAGAGAGAAAAAAAGAAAAAGAAAAAAGAGAGAAGGAGGGAAGGATGGAGGAAGGGACGGTCTGGAATCAGAACTAAAATTGAGACTTTTCCTCCAGATAGCAGTAATCAGAAAACGTGGCCAAATTTTTAGTAAAGAATAATCAGTGGTTTTAATTAAATATGGAAAATGGAGCACATGTATATATCTCTTTTCTGAAACGCGACTAAAATGATAGCGAATGAATTTTAGAATGAACAAAACCACAAGGTTAAAGAAAACAGTCATGAATACAGCAGTGTATAAGAGATGTTAAAAAATATCTTAGAAGACAGACAGTGGATAAAGGGGTTAGCAAAGCTGTGATGGCTGAACACCAAGTGCCTGCAGTGAAAAGCAGCAGAAAAAAAAGCAAGCCCTCTCATGCTGGAATCTCAAAAAGGTTCAGAAGTTTTAGGCACTAGGTATTGCTAAAGGCAGGCAATAGTGATTGGTGAAGGCACTGCTTAAGGAGGAAGAGTAGACCCTAGTGTCTCTGCCCAACCATATTGTCCAGGTGACTGACTACCACTTCTCCCACAGGAGGATTAAGAAGTTTATTAATTAATCAGCAGGATTAAGAAGTTTATTCAGAGGAAAAAATGAACTGGGGAAATTACAGATCTGAAATGAGTCCAATAAATGATCGGAAGTAAAAAAAATCAATAAACTCACAGAAAAAAATAGAAAAGAAATAAATAGACAATAGGAAAGAAAAGACAATAGGAAAGAAAAAATAGAAAAGAAAATAAATAGACAATAGGAAAGAAAAAATAAGCAACTCCAACATTTAATCAGAAAGAGAAGACAGAGAAAATGGTGAGGAAAGCATAAAGAAATATAAGAAAATGTCCAGAGCTGAAAGATATGCATTTTCTGATTGGAAGGACCTACTCAGCATAATGATGAAAGAAAGGACTTCCACCAAAACCCATCACCATGAGATTTCACAACTCTAGGAACAATGAACATGATTCTAAAAGCTTCCATGACTACAGAGACAAACAGATTCTCTAAAAATTATTTGGAACAAAAAGATATTAGAATTCTCAACATCAGTTCTTGACATTAGAAAGCCCCAGGGAAATTTATTAATATTGAGAAGGCAAATGATTTTTAGCAAGGGATTTTATACCTAGCCAAAGTATACATCAAGTGCAAAGGCAGAAGAAAAAATGTAAAACATGCCTTTAAAAACAAGGTTTTTAAAAAGATATCTATGCATCCACTCTTGTGAAGTTCCTGGAGAATGAATTTCACCAACCAATGATATAAAACAAGAAAGGTAACAATGGAATCCAGCAAACAAGAAATTACAGAAAAAGGAAGTGCTAGATCTAACTGGGATTCACAGCTATATAGAAGGTTCAGTGAACAGTTTTGGTTTGAACAGGAGAATGAAGATTCCCAGAGGATGGTCTCCAAGAAAAAACAAGACATCTGATGTGTTAAATGAGGCCATATAGCTGGGAAAATGGACACTTAAGTACTGCCAATAATGTGTAGTAAGTATCATGAAGGGAGAAATTTAGGTAATTATGACAAAATAAAACAAAGAAAACTAACCTGACCTGAAGCAGGGGATGTTTTCCCCAAGGAAGAGATGCATAAACCAACTAAATGATAAAAGATGGCAGAAGCATAGGAAAGGGAGAGTGGCATGATGGGTGAAGATGTGTTCTAGGCAGAGGAGATCATCTGTGCAGTGGCCAAAGGCAAATATGAGAACAGCTCAGAGAAGGGACTGAATGGAGTTCCACATGCTCGGAGCATGGAGTAGGAGAGGAAAAGTGAGGAAAGAGAAGAGCAAGAAGGCAGCACAAGTCTATGGCATGGAAAGTTAGCCATATTAGGCAGTGGCCCAGCTGACAGATTATGGCAGCAGAGTCCAGGGTAATTGCAGTGGACATGAGAAGGAGGAGGCAGACTGAGACAGGCTCAGGAAGCAGACTTAAGAAGCTGTGGTGACCTGTACGTGGGAAAGAGAGGAACCAAGGACCACTTGGGGGTCTTCAGGCTTGCGTGTGGATGGTGGTACAGTTTGCTGCGACAAGGAACACTAGAGAAGAGGCCCTTTTGATGAGGGGGAGGCAGGCGTGTCAAGGCAGAGGATCCCACAGGACAAGTAAGTAGGGATGTCTAGTAAGCATTTTATACATGGGTCTAGAGCCCTGAAAACAGATTTGGGTGGAAGCTAACAATAATGAGAATCATCCTGGAGAGAGCAACCAAAACCATAGCAATGAGCCCCACCTGTGGCTGGAGCACAGGGAAGGAATACCAACAGTCCAGGGATGGGGAGAGGGAGAGGAGCTTTCCAAGGGCAGGAAAGCAGAAGTCACAGGAACAGAAGGCCAACTGCTAGACCATGGAGCAAAGAAGGGAAGGGCAGAAGGGGAGCTTCAGGAATGACACTGCAGTCACTGTGCAATACACTGTGGGCACGTCGAAGACGATGAGGGGAAAAACAACCCACAAGTAATTCTTATGAACCCTTCCTTCCCAGAAGCTGCCCTTCTGGAGATCTCAGTGACCATTAAAAAAATTAATAAAGAAGGTCCCTCAAGAATAGGATTTCACAGGAATCCTGCAAATTGTATACCATACAGATGGGCTGTTTGGAAAACTTCAGATTACGATTCCGGCTGTACGATGCACTCACTCGTTAAAATAACTCCTTTGATGTTACCCCCTTGTCCTTTTCATCTGCTCTGCTATTTTTCCGTCCCTTTTTAATGACAGGTCCGAGAAACTGTCTGGAAGGCTTGGAGCCTTTCCTTTGCTTGTGCCCCATGGGCTCATCCCAAGACCATGGTGATTGTCTGTCACACCTTAGGCCTTCCCACTGCAGGAATCGGGGGCCTAGGCAGCTCCGTATGCCTCAAGCCTCATTAAAGAAGGCAGGACTAAGCCCTAAATGAGCCAAACAAGATGAACACAGCAACCTCTGAGCTATGATTCCTCTCCTTGACACCTGACAAGGTTCAAATTTGTTCCTTAAACTTCTGATTCATGGCCAGATTCCACTGTCTTTGAGAACACAGACCTCCTTTGCCTGTGATGGCTTTAAAGAGAGACTGTTTTATGTCTTGAAATGTAATATTTATCACATTTACTGAAAAAAAAAAAGCATAAAGTTTATAGAATCTTACTGGCCGTGTCCAGGTTACATTACAACTATTTGGGGATGTGATCTGGTGTTTTTAGTAAGAATAGGGATGGGGGGACATTTTGCTAGTGGAAGTATTGATCTATTTGCTCTGTCTCAGACTTTGCCCAGGAAAGAATCTGGCATTTGGAAAAGGTAGGCATTTTACCTTTTATTAAAAAAAAAAAAAAAAAAACACCCATCTTTCTGAATGATAAAAGGCTCATTTCCAACTTTCCTTCAAGGAAGACTGGAACTAAGTTTGAGAGAAAATTATAGTGAGAAGTTAGGATGTGGGTGGCACGTTTTAGGGGCACCATCTGATTCATACCAAAAGTCTATATTGCACAAACACATATGGGAAAGGCAGGGTGTGGGGGGCAGCAGTGAGGGAACAGACACTCCCGATAGGGGACTCAGGTAATAAATAGCACAAGATCAGATTCTGCCATACCGCCCACCATGTCTGAAGTCATCTCAGATGGAGCTGCCGATGAGCATTGTTCTGGGGCCTGTAATGTTTAAAACCATCCAGTTCCTCTCTGGAAAGCATCTGTCACAACTGTGTCAGGCCCCAGGAGCCTGGGGTTGCTAAGTGGGGATAGTTCAAGGCCAGATCACGCAACCCAGTTTTATTTATTATCATGTCCTCAATTAGTCACAGAGCTGCCTTTAAAGAGCCTAGTGCCCCCAGTTTTATGGCCTCCCTTTGAAGCACTTTGTGTTTCCATCCCCAGGGTCTCTGAATCAGGCCTAGCCAAGGTGGGACTGCTGCCGTCTGGTGGAAGGTGCCTGGAGGGAGCTGGGCTTCTGCACGGCCCTGTCTGGGACACCTGCCAGATTTAGGGGCAGCAAAGGAGAGTCTGAGAGAGTTGGTGGAGCTTATCCAGGTCCCAAAGGGCAGCTGTACAGTAACCATGGACATGCCTAGTATCTGTGCCAGCCTTGTGGAAGCCTGTGGGATTAAGAAGTGATAATATTGCTCTAAAGCAACGTTTCCCAAGCAACAGTCACATTCCAACAGCAGTTCATTTGACACCTTTGGAGGTCCCTACACTTGGCCCTCATCTCATTAGATGCTCCCGTTCAGCTCATTTCCTGCTCCTGTTCAGCCCCTCTGATGGCGGTTAAGGAGAAAACCCCAGTCTGCTGCTGGCATGTCTTTAACAACTCCCCAGTGCCCGTGCAGCTTCCTTTAGAACAAAGAGAATGCGGATCTTAAGCTAATGTCATTGGTTGTTTAATAATGTTTACTTCTGACTGTATTTCTTTCTACTGTGATTTGCTGTTCACAGTAGCTGATAGTGTTCATGTTCCATTTTCAGAAATGTAATGCATTTAAATAAAACATGAGTTGCTTTAGAGGAAATTAATATGTAACAGTCACTTAGGTAGTTATGGAGAAAAAAACTTAAAGGTTAGTTCACAAATCACCAAAGATTGGACACGGTGTTCTACAAGAAGCCTACTAGAGTATACAATTCTCAAGGGCATTAAAATTGTGGTTATGGTATGTTTGTAAGACACACACACACACACACACACACAGAATCTGCTAAGAATGTTGCATCCTTCACCCTCAGGGAGAGAGGTAACTGACTACCTGGCTTACTGATAAAGGTCACTTATATAGTCTCTATTATTTTAAAACTTTCTTTGGAAGAATCTTAGAAAACTACTTCCAGAAGTAGATGATAAACATCTTCTAATTGTATAATCTCATGTTTTTTTACCCCAAATATTCTTAACTAGTATAATCACCTACCTAACTCCTCAGCTTTGCTTCTGTTTTTAAAAATCAAATCGGGTATCTAAGACTAATATTTACCTCCCTTGGGGAAAGAATTTGATGTAGGCTCTGAAGGTACATGACTCAAAGGCCATCAGGCCCTGAACAGAAGAGAAAAACAGTGCTCCTGACTTGATCTTTTTAATCTCACTCTTGGGCTTGCAATAGTCACAAAGCGTCACTTACAAACATAAAGCTAATGACATTCAGTAACACCTTGGCTGCCTGGAGCCCCTAAGAACGGTTCTTCCTTTCTCGGATTTCATATGCTCTATTTTCGAGATAGCTGAGCATTTATCCAACCTTTATTTGTACATAAGCCAGGTTGCATGAAAATCTTTCTAGAATAACTTTAACAAGGTCACACAGTGAGTATACTACGATGGCTCAATTTAAACCCAGATCTGTTGAACAATCTCTGTCTTACTGAAATGTGCTACCCCCTCCAAAGAATTCAAGACCAATGGGTCTTATTCTTATCATTTATACCTCTTCTTCCTGTCAGGTCAACTGTCATATCTCTTTTAACTTGGAAAGACTCCTTTTTATTTTCTTGCTTATTTCATGTTTCTCAACTGTGTCATTCATATAAGGATATCTCCAGGTGCTTGAACTCTGGATTGGATGGGGTCTAATTTATTGAGAGTGGGTTCTGAGCAAGGAGGGGAAAATCCAAAAATCACCATCATAGTGATTTCATGTAACTGAACTCAAAATACAACCTGTAAAATTACAAGAACTTTGGAGACAGAAGACTCCAGGGCTTGGTAGAAGGATTTCTGCTCTACATCCTCAGGGATTAATTACATACTTATTATTATAATTAACTATGTATCTTATGTAGTTCATATATATATTATAATTAACTACACAGTTATATTGTATGTGTCCTTTAGCAACCTAGAAACTGAAATGAGGAACAATCTTTTGAAACAGAAGTAACTTGTATTTGGAAGCAGCAGTGCCCAGTTTTATTGAGTAGAGGACACGGTCACAGAATGTCACAGCTGAAATGAGAGCACCTTGGAGATGATTCTAATGCCATTATTTTCATCAGGAGATGAGGACAGCAAGACTTAGAGAAGTGATTTGTCCCCAGTTTCATGAGTCACTGTACAATTTCCATCAATTAATTAAAGTGTGGCATATTAAACACATATCAAGCATAAACAAGAAAATTTAGCCTTTGAGGCAAACAGCCATGTGTTAACTTCATCTGTTATGAAGTAGATGGGTGGGGGACATGCCAATACACTGTCCAAACATATGCCTGAGCTCTTGCCTCTCTTCTATCTATAAAAGGCCTCTGGTCCAGAGTAAATGGGCTAAGTAGTAGAGCAGATGTCCAGGCATAAATAAATCTCATGCCTGCAAGCTGTATACAATTCCATCCAGAGCAGAATAATGATACACTGGAAGGACAGGTGTCTTTCCCAGATGTCTGAAGGAGAATGGACACTTTCCTTTGTAGCAGCAGTGGAGGGGCTGGTCCCTTGGCTTCAAAGGAGCCAGATGTGGCTTTGGTACATCTTTTCTTGGTCTGTATATTTTCTGGATGTTTCTCCACAACAAACGTAGTCTCTCTCTGAGATGGTAAGCTCCTAGGGAACAGTGACCATGTGTCTTACCAGCTTTGCTTGACTATCACCGAATGACTGTCAACCAGAAAGCTGGGGATGGGGCACAGTTTCAGAGGGCTGGGTTTCTCAAAATTGATGATTTCCGGACTGGTGACCAGAGGCTGGCTGCAGCAGGGAGGTGAAACAAGATGTCCAGACACCAACATTCTTGCCAGTCCTCATACCAGAAAAACACACACCCAAGAGCCATCTGAGATTGTGTCAGTGTGAGGACAGAAAAGCACCCTAAGCATTCAGCCTAAGTAATGGTATGAGAACACCAAAAAGCAATAGAAATGTAGAAATGTGTGGTGGTGGTGGTGGTGGTGGTGGTGGCGGCAGTCAGGGGAGGGGTTACATTTTTCTTTGACCTGAAGGTAGATTTTCACTTACTGCATTTTCTTTCCTTTTAGATCTAGTGCCTACAAGTCTGTGTTTATTTTCAAGTCGATCTCAATGCAACACTTAAGGGAAAGAAGTCCTTCTGTGAAATCTGTATAAAACCATGTGGGAGGAGAGAGAAGATCCATATGCAAATCCAGCCTGAGCTTCACCAGCTCTGCACCCTTCCCTCCTCCAAGACCACATGTGTCTAAAGTATTACGTAGTATTTCCCCCTTTCGTATTCATTTCTACCCACCATAATGAAAGTCTACATTACTTATTCAGTGGGAGGACAGGGAGCATTAAAAATATTTTACACTTTGAGGTCCAAGATACCTGAGTCCTGGCTCTGCCACTTAGTCATTACGTTACTTAAGCAAGTGCTTAATCTTTCAGAGCCTCAAACCTCCCCAATCAGATGGGTAGACAAGCCTCGTGGGAGGGGCCCTGCCTCATGGGGAAAACTATTGGCAAGTGGGCAGAGGAGTAAATAACCAGGCTCTCTGAGGGGAGGAGGCAGGGAGCATCCTACTGAAAGTCTGGCCCTGCTAGGCTAGGCCCTGGTGGCAAGTGAGGAGATAAGAAGAATTCATTACATACGGGACTCCGATCTCAAAGATGTTATTCTGGATCAGCTGCTTCCCCAACATGATGATGCTGAGCTGAATGCAGAGCTCCATAAGGCAGCCTCCCGGAGCACACTGCCCAGAAGAGAAGATAACAGTAGATGTGGTTAAGACCAAGGGGAGCCAAGAGAAGCAAGGGCAAAAAGTAAAGCGTGCGAAACGGGGTAAGGGTGAGGCTGAGGCCAGGGGGGCGCCTACAAACCACCAGCCAGCCATGGATCACTGGTGGCTATACTTGCCTCTTCCATGCGGTAGCCATCAAATACATAAACGTAGCTTCCAGGTCTGCCCACGAACCTGAAATCCACAAGCATGGGAGAGTTAGGGAAGGAGAAAGGCAGGGTTGCTTGTAGGCATGGCCTTCAGAGTGGAACAGCCACCACCTGGCGTCCTCTTTGAAAGCAGGGGCTAAATCACCTAGGGCCCTCACCTGTACCACTCAGGGTTCCAGGGAATAGGGGCCGAGGCCGGAGCTGGTGTGGGGCTGGGAAGGTCACATGTGTGGGTGTGCATGTGTGACAATCTCGGAGCCTCAACACCACAAGGTCTGCATGATATCTAAGTGTACTTTCTGTGCACCTTCTTCCCCCAACTAATGCCAAGAATTGAGTTCTGATTGCAGCTCCTCGGTGAGAGCTTTTGATTTCCCAGGAAATGAAGGGGGAGACAGGCCAAAGTTGCAAGTACAGATTCCTGGGGTCCGAAAAGAAAAATCCAGACTCCTAACTGAAAGCATCTGAAGGAATGGAAGCAGCCTGCCTCATGCTTCTTCCAAGTAGGGCCTATTTTATTGGTGGACAAGAGGATGGGGCAGGTGGGGGGGAAGCAGAGAGGTAAAAGCCAATCATGGAACCAGACAGGTAATGAGAAGACTCCTTTTCACTTGTAATGTCAGCCCCTCATCCACCTGTTGAAATCCTACCCATCTATTTAAGGCTCAGCTCAAATCTTTCCTTCTCTGTGACGTCTTCTTACTGTCTCTGTTCACAATTACGTATTTCCCCATCACTTTCTTAACACTTCTCTTATGGCATTTACTGCAGTGTGCTGTTGACAAGACCATCTTTTTCAATATGCCACAAATTTACCTAAGGGTCGGGACCCTATTTTTTGGCCTGGAATTTCCATGTATAAAATTTGCTATGGATATTAAATCTAGAGACAAAGCACCAGTGGAGTATATACCCATTAATACAGACAGTCTCTCTACTACTATAAGTTCATAAGAGTCAAGAGCAGAGATCCCAGGAAGGATGCTGTGGTTTTGGTCAAAAAACATTTATAAGAAACTATCAAATATGTACAAGAACAGTTCTTGCTATCAATGCCTGCTTGATGAGATTTTAGTGATAGGAAAGCTTCCTGACAAAGTTAATCATTACTAGGAAATCTCCTTATAGGTAGCCAAGTGATCTAACCATGAAAAGTATTCATCAGAAGTCATTTTACATCCAGACAGTCTATATAATAAAGAATCTGACTGGCCTTTGTTGTTGGTTCTTGGGAAAGCCTCTACATCCTTAGAATTTCTTGGTTGGAGTCTCTTTGTTATTCATGGTGGCCTCTTGGGACTATACCTAAATTTATGCTAATGAGATCACTCAGGATGGGGGAGGCTGTGCCAGAAAAACCAACTATGTGATTAGAGGGTTGAACCTTTGATCCATGTAATAGCAGCCTGACCTCAGGGAGAGAAGGAGGACTGGAGGTTGAGCTCAGTCACATGGTGAATGATCTAACCAATCATACCTACCTACGTACCGCAACCTTACAAATTCTGGCCACTGAGGCTTGGATGAGCTTCATGGTTGGTGGTACACATCAGTGTGCCAGGAAACTGATCCATCTTGAGGACACAGAAGCTTCTGTTTAAGACCTTCCTAAATCTCACCCTATGTGCCTCTCCCATTTGCTCGTTTGGATTTGTACCCCCTTTCTATCGTAAAACTGTAATTTTAAGTGCAGCACATTCCTGAGTTCTGTGAGTCATTCTAGAGAATTATCAAACCTGAGGAGTTAGTGGTCGCAGCCAGTGGGTACCAATCACGAGTGGCATAGGATCCCCAGGGCCTGCAGCTAGTGTCCGGAGTGAGCAGTCTCGTGGAAGATCATGCCCTTACTTCGGGAAGTATGTGCTAACTCGGGGTAGCTAGTGTCAGAAATGCATTGAAAGACTTCCAAGTCACTCACCAGACCTGAAATTTCCTCCTACCTCATCCTCAAAGTTGGGATGCCCAGATTATTCTAAGACTCACCCTCTGGGGCCCAGGGTCAAATCCCTGCAGTTTCCCTGGTTACCTGAATCTGAAGATTCTAATCCAAAATGATGTGGTGCGAATGCCATTGCTTCAGGAATGACAAGGTGGGGACAGAAGTGGGGAATAGGACTGAGGGTGTGAATGGGCAGCAGGGACAAGCTGACTCTAGCAGGGACCCCTGTCTTAGTGACAAGTCACCACGTGTGACACCATTATACTCACCGCCCCTTGAAAAAGGCCACATAGAAGATAGGCGAGTAGGCATTGACAAACTTTAGCAAGAAAGCTTTGAGTATCAGGCGCTCTTCAAAAGTCTGTTCTGTTTTTGGAACCTCTGAAAGATAAGAGCAAAGATGCTAAGACTGAGAGGCATATTTTTCACCTCTTCAGAGTTTTAATCCCTGTTACATAAGCCATTGGTCTCTTGGCTCTTACTGCTTCAGGGTAGAAACCAAGAGACCTGTCTCTCTAGCACAGCAGAACTGAAGTCATCTGGGAGTCCCAAATGGTTTACCAGATACTATGAGGCTACAGAAGGCCAAGGGTACATATAATCATCACCTTTCTCCTTCCACTTCCCTCCTCTTACCCACTCTAGCAATGGTTTCTTACCATACCCCTCTGAGGGGGATCTTGGCTGGCAGAACTTTCTCCAACCACCCTCTCTTCATCAAAGGGTAGTCAGCTTTTCCCTGTGTGATTGCTGCTTCCATAAGATTTTATCTGAACAAAATCCCTGACAAAAAAGGCTTGTTAACCAATGAACAACAGTCAATAGGCAGCAAAGACTTGTCTTGGGCACCATGACATTGTTCCTCTTTTCTGCCTCCTCCATTTCTAGCAGGACAGCCTGGATCTGTGTGCTCTCTGGATAGGCTGAGTCACTTCGCATGCACTCACTCAAATGATGAAGGATCATCAGATAAGTGAAATAAGCACAAGCCTAATGTCTCAAACTTGGGGGTCACAGCCCCATTGAGTTCTATGAGGTCCAAGCAGAGGAGCCAGCTGATAATCCCCAAAGGGGCCTGAGAAATACTGAACAGAAAGAAAACCTCACTGATGCCTTTGGAAGACCCAAGACCCGTGGGATGTTCCGTGGACAACTAGGCAGAGTGTTTGATGGGGATTTCATAGACTGTGACAAATGGCTTGGCAAAGATAGGAGGTTAAAGGGCCACATTTCAGGGGCAGAAAGAAAGCACCAGCCCTGTATCATGTGCACTGATAAGTATCGCCTGAAAGCGTGCTGAGCACAGGGCTAAAGTACCAGGACCATGCCAGCCAGGAGGTTCCGTGTTCAGATGAGGCTGACACACGGACCCACCTGACTTGTCTGCCCACCTGACTCACACATAGCTTTTGTCAGAATCTTTGGAAAAGTGGACACAAAACTCTGTTCCCTCCCCTGGAATTCCTTTCCCTGGGCCCTCCTCTCATGTACAAATCCTTCATATCCTTTACCATTCAGATCAGATGTTGCCTATAATCTCCTTCCTGAAGCCTTCCCAGATGAGGTCAGATGGCAGAAATCTCTTTTTCCCCTGCAGTATTTTAGATTTCTCTGTATTAATTACCCACATCCAAGCCCTTTGAAAATCACAACAGTAGCTTTAATTAATCTTCTGTCTTACTTGGGGTGGCCCTCTGTGTCAAGAAGTAAGCCGTTTGGGAGTAAGTGGTTTATTTGGGAAGTGCTCCCAGGAAGCTTGGGGTGGTGAGACAGGAGTAGGGAAGACAGCACGGATGTGTTCATGAACAATTTAATGCAGCAGGCTACCAGGGCTCAGTCCCACTGGGGGGTCTTCTTAGAGACTGTGAAACCCCCGTCATAATTATTACACTGAGGAGTGAGAGCAAGTGGAGCCCCCACCTGGTTGAAGGTTACCGCTGGACTTGACTCCCTAGCACTTCCACCTTGTCCTATGCATGGGCTGAGCATGCTCACAACCAGAGAACACCCGCATGCAGGGAGCTGCAGTGACCTCCTGGGTGGCCAAAGGGATCATGCGCTATGCAGGAGTATCTGCTCTGATCTGCTCCACACCCGTTGCATACATCTGCTATCTCACGTCATCCTTACCTACTTGTGTTGGGGTGGGGTGGGGGGGTGGGGGAGACAGTACATCTCACTGTTATAAATAAAGGCAGCTCAGATCCAGAGAGATTAGAGCCTTGCTCAAGATCACACAGCCACAGTGGCTCTTATGGGTTACGTAAGAGTTAAGGTTTTGAACTCATATCTGCCTGTCTTCAAAGACAATTTTTACTCTGCCACACTGTGAAATCAAGATCTTTGATTACTGTTTACATCGCATATCCTCTGTCACCTCCCCACCCTCCACCCACAGTCTAACATGATATATACCTAGGAAATATCTGTGACTGTTCAGTCCACATTAATTGAACACCTGCCGTATGATGCCAGGATGAATGAAGACTTTACACTCCTCAAAGAGCTTAATTTAGCAAGGTCTCTGTGAAAACCTTTTGCAAACTGCTAAGTCTTTTCAAGATTGAATCTATGAGTGGCAAGGTATCATTTCCCTTCAGGTCATGGCGGAAGGGGATCTTAGGGAAAGAATGCTGTATTTCCATGATCTGTTTTCCCACACAGCACAGTGCGCCCCTCATTCATTTGCAATCTTAGAACACAATCCTGAGGATAAGAGACAGTGCCCAACATCATCGGTGTGGTCCAAGCACAAGCATAAACCTACTAACGAGACAGTCACAGGCATATGTGAGCTCTTTGGGGATGAATGGCCCTGGGAGGGGCCTTGAGAATGGGAAAGCTTAGAGATGCAGGTAGTGATCACAATTGTGATCTGGCCTTGACTTCTCTCTAGGCTGAAAGAGCCTTGGGAGATGAGAGCTACTCATTGTCTAGTCATGTCCTAGCTCCCATGAGCCCTAAGAAACATGGCATCATCCCTAGGCAGACAGTGACATGGAAAACCAGCTCATTCTCCAAGTGCCTCATCATCCTGAAGCCTACTTGAGTTTGATTATGCTTACGAACAGTCCTAGAGGCCCTGGCAGGCCATGCCGAACCTACAGAGCACCCAGTCACGCTATTCTGGGCTCAGCTGTGTGTTGAAGGGAGTGACTATTTGATTGTGTTACTCCAGAGGTGGCTGTAGGGGCAGATTTTTGCATCAGACACACCTGATTTCAAATGCAGAGCATAATTAGAGGTCTGAACTTCTATAAAAAGAATAATGACATCCACCCAACAGGGTTGCCCTGAAAACTGCATAGGATTCTTAGAAAGCCCTCAGCCTAGTGCTTGGCAAGTGCCAGATCTCAATCAAGGATAGCTCCTATTGTCCTAAAGTGTTCTCTTCTTGCATCACCTCCTCCAAGCTGGCAGCCCTGCTTTCTGCAGCATGGTTGGGCCATCCATGGCCAGGTGTTTGTGCACATGTCTTAGCCCCAAAGGTTCTGGGCATCCTTTCCATGTTGTTTAATGAGCACTTTCTACCAATCAACGGGGAGGATAGTGAGGAGGTGATCCTGCTGGCACATAGCTGGGAAAATCTAATCGAAACAGCCTGTCCTCACCTCTGCAGAAGTCCACCACCCAAGCTTCCCGAGGTCCTCCAGACAACTATGCAAATAAACATTGCCAGGGAATCTGGAGACACTGTCCTCATTTTATAGGAGATGAAGTTGGAAAAGTCTACCGTGCTATCCCTCAGCTGGCAGACAGCTTGGTAGTTTTCTCCTTCCTTCCATGCCTGGAGGGACATGGCATTGCCCATGAGACAGAAGTCCGGGCCGGTCCCACACTGCCTTGCCCAATAAGCATTTGGATAATGATCTGTGTTCACCATTTACAGTGAACACTGCCTCAGCTGCTATTTCTTCTTTAGTTTATGTACATCAGCAAAGCCCCTCAGATATTTAAACCATAAGGCCTTTTCTGTTCCTGCTACAAATTCTGCCTGACAAAGAGGCCAGTGCATCCCTGTTTGATTTATGTTTCTCAAGTCTTCCCTGGGCTCAAGATCCACATCCCTTTCCTCGGTCTGATTCCTATTCTCCTTGACAAAAGAAAAAAATACTGAGGCCCAGGAAATGCTTACCATCAATTTCTAAGGTCACTTTCCATTTTAAGATCTCATAACCATAGGGGTGCCTGGGTGGCTCAGTCTGTTAAGCGTCTGACTTTAGCTCAGGTCATGATCTCATGATTCGTGGGTTCAGGTACTGTGTCGGGCTCTGTGCTGACATCTCAGAGCCTGGAGCCTGCTTCAGATTCTCCCTCTCTCTTTCTCTCTCTCTGTGCTCCTCCCTGGCTTGTGCTCTCTCTCTCAAAAATAAATAAACATTAAAAAAAAGATCTCATAACTGTGAACCCCCATATGACTGTTAACCCTCACTTTCCCAAGCCCCATGCCACCCTCCCCTCGCCATGCATGGTTTGGGTGGCAAAACAATGAGCATAGTCAGATACACCTTCTGGTGGGCCACAGCTATCACTAGATGTACTCTTCTAAGCATATTTATTGAAAGAATGAATGAATGAATGAATGAATGAATGAATGACATGAAAAAATATGATTTGGAATAGTGAAAAAATATTTATCATTTATTAAAAATTCCCTGTCATATTCCAAGGACCACTGTTTGTGGGTATGGAGTCACAAGAAAGACAGATCTGCCTAATTTCAATTTCAATTTAATTTAATAGATTTAAATTTCCCTACCTTATCCACAAGATAAGAGCTGGGGATGTTGGGGTTAGATGCAGGGCCATGCCCATGCCACGCAAGGGGCAGGGAGGGACAGGAGGTGAGGTGCTCTCTGCCAAAGAAGAAATGTAAGTGATGGGGAGGGGCAGAGGCACCCAGCAGAAATGTTCATTAACTTCCCTGTCATTTGTAGTGGGATCCCATCATTAGCATCTCCACAGAATCTTTAGCAAAGACGCATTAAAACCTGCTTTCCTCACCAGTGTTGAAAGAATTCTGGGTTTGTTCTTAGGGGAGGGATATGCCAAAGGACTGAGTCCTGCTTCAACATGGCCACAGGTCATGAACAGAGACCACCATGTGCCCTGTTGTCTTACAGAGGAGAAAGAGACACAGAGAGAAGGAAGGAGGGAAAGGGAAAGAAGGAAGGAGGAGGGAGAGATGAAGGACAGAAGGAAGGAAGGAAGGAGGGAGGGAGGGAGGGAGGGAGGAAAGGATGGAGGGAAGGGGGGAGGAGAGAGGGATGGAGGCAGAGAGGAAAAGTAAGGAGGAGGAGGAGAGAGGAGGGGAAGGGAGGAAAGAGGACGGAAGGGAGACGGGAAAGAGGAGGGGAAGGGAAGGGAGGGAAGGAGGGATGGAGGGAGGGGAGGAAGGAAGCAAAGGCTTTCAGTAGGATTTTGAGCCTTTGCCCCATGTACCTAAGGCAGCCAATTCAACAGTAACAACCACTTCTTGTCTCTCATTTTAAAATAGTTTGGGTATAAGAAAATTAAAACTGATGTCACCCCAAAATAAGTATTCAGGTCTAAGGAGCTGAAAATTTGGAAAACTTGTCATGTAAATGTGGCTAGAAGGGGATTAAGAATGAGGAACAGAGAGGCACGTGTCTTTGATTTTCTTTTATAATCTCCTTTGAACTCTTTGTACTCAGATCTCCCAATCCCTGCAGGAATTTCCTCCAAGTTCTGGGGAAAGAGAATCTGATCCTTTCAGGATGCTTTACTCCAACTGGAAATGAGTGGCTCCTTTCCTCCATACTGATAAATCATGGGCCTAGTTATTATTTATTAGTTTTATTTCTGAAAACAGCCTTTGCCTGCACCTTTAGGGCCATGAGCCATCATAAATAATGGGCATTTCCAATAAACAATCCAAATCCGCTTGATAGGCCACTAAATCAGCTGGATGCCCCCACCTCAGAGAAGCTCTGCAGCCATGTAATGTGCTTCACAGAGCCTTCCAGGGAAGGCTCCCAGGGAATACCTTCCAGGAATGGAGATAAGTGGGGTGGGGGTGGGGGTGGGGATGGGAGTGTTAAAGCCCTGAAGCTCCAGTTAGACTATTGGATCTGTCTCAGTAGCCAACACTAGGAACCTCATCTGTCTATGACAGAGACTATATGACTCAAGAAACAGAACAAGTTTTCCCAGGGTCCACTTGGGATGGGATGGTGTCTTCAGTCCAAGCAGAACAATTTGTACTGCAGGCCACTGGGCAGGATCCCCTCATAAGACACAGACCTCTGGAGTGGTCTGAATCTGAGACCATGAGAAAACAGCCCAGCCTTATGCTTCATAAAACTCCAAGCCCAGTGCCTTTAGGCTACAATCGCTACAGGGAGGTGAAGTAGGGAGTCAACACAGAGAGAGTGTGGGTAAGTAGAAGGCAACCCTTCTCTGTCATTATATGCTCCTGAAATCCCATATCCCCCAGAAAGTCACCCCAGGTTGACTGGAGGCCTTCTGAGGGTTTCGCCTGCTCCCAACCTGTTGAAGCAGATTTCCAACAGAGGGCAGACTCTATCCAGGACCAGGAAGGGCAACCACATGGAATTCCTGTGCAGAGCCATTACCCAGCCCCCCTTTTTGTTAAGCGTTAAACCTCTGGAGTGTTGTGTCATGAAAAAATATGAGTACAAATGACCCAGCTGTAAACTGCCTTGGAAAATAATTAGTATGAAAGCCCAAGTTAGTCCCAGGGGGCCAGCTCAGAATTCAAAGTCCCCAGAGCTCCATCCTAATCATATGGAAACAGTATGGCCAGCAAGAGGATGCCAGCTGCAGAACCTGAATTTTTGAAAAGCAGCTCGGGGTAACTGGAGCCCCCAGCAACCCAGCCAGCAGATACAGAATGATGGTGACAAAAGGAAATGAGATGTCCAAGTGTATGTTTCAGGAAGTACCAGCCCCGGCACTGCTCTGGGCAGAAGGAAGGAGGGCCTGAACTTGTGTGGCTGAGTCAGAAAGCAGAGGTGCCTGCCCCTCTCCCCGCCTCTCCCCCAGGGCAGATCCAGCTTCTGCAAACAGCTACATTTTCTGACAGCCCTACCACCTGGCCTTCCGTGTGTGTGTGTGTGTGTGTGTGTGTGTGTGTGTGTGTGTGTGTGTTGGGGGCAGGGGCAGAGATAGGTGTGTCTCAGCCTCCAATATGATGCTGTTGCCTTGTTTGTGTCACCAGAAAGGAATCACCTTAGGAGAAACCAGCCAGCTGGGTAATTAAGCAGCCAGAGCATTGCCTAAGGGAGCTGAGAGCCCCAGAACTAGAGATTAAGGAAGGGCACTCCTGAGATATGCCTGAACCCTAGAGAATTCCTTAGTGCAAGGGATCCCTCCTTTAGAGTCAGGAAGATGACTTTTGAACCCAGACGAAGGGACGTGAGACCTGCTGTGCTGTCTAGCAGCCTAGCCCAAGGTGACAGCATCACAGGGCATCTCATTTTAAGAAAGAAGGAGACTAGGGGCGCCTGGGTGGCTCAGTCGGTTGGGCGGCTGACTTCAGCTCGGATCATGATCTTGCATTTTGTGAGTTTGAGCCCCATGTCAGGTTCTGTGCTGACAGTTCGGAGCCTGGAGCCTGCTTTGGATTCTGTGTCTCCCTCTCTCTCTGCCCCTCTCCTGCTCATGCTCTGTTTCTCTCTGTTTCTCAAAAATAAATAAAGATTAAAAAAAAATTTTTTTAATTAAAAAAAAAAAAGAAGGAGACTAAATAGGATGGGAGCATCTGGGAGGGGGAAGAGGAAGAGAGAGAGACTGATTAATACTATTATGGGCCAATCAGGAAAACCCCATGCTCAGTGCCCACTATGTGCCGGGCACTATATGGGCACTTGCCATGGATTCCCCATGTGATTGCTATCACTGCCCTGTGAGGACTGTCTCCCCATGGCAATGATAGGAGTGGGGAGACAACAGGTAGGTGTGCCTGGTTTGTGGCCATCGACACTCCCACGACACCAGTGGGTCATCTTGCAAACACACACAGGTCTGGAAAAGCCCGGTGAGAAGGAAAGGAGTCATTCCACCTTAGCCCATCTCCTCATGCCTTTCCAGGGAAGGCAGCTCGGAAGGAATGCTTTTATCTTTTTCATCCTTCCCTAGTTCCACAAATGTTTATCAAGTGACTATTGTGTGCCAGGCATCAGGCACTGGGAATACAGTGGTGGCCAAAACCAATAAGTTCCCTGCCATGAGGAGATTACAGTCTAGAAGAGGGGCATAGATTAATGAGACCATTCTGGAGAGCAATGAGGATAAAAGGCAGGGAGATGAGAAGAAAAGGGGGCAGGAAGATGGTTTTAGTCAGAGCGGTCAAGAAGGGCCTCTGGAAAGCTGACCTCTCAGCTGAGGCTCCAGGGATGTGGTGGAGGGAGCACGGACGAGCTGGGGAGGAGCCATGGGTGGTAACCACAGGGAAGGGCAGCAGACAGGAGAGACCTACAGATGTGTAGAGAATGGAAAGACCCCAAGGACTGGAACATTCTGAGCAAGGAGAAAGCATTTATTAGGCAGTAGAACTGGAGGAGAAGGCAGGGGCAGGTCAATGGGACTTCACAGGCCACAGAAGGGACTTAAACCTCACTGGAAGCACAATGGGAAGTCGCCTTGGGGTTTTGCACAGGGGAGGGATATAGCGAGATTATATTTTAAAAATATCACAGAAGATGGGCTGTGTATATGTGTGTCAAGAGGGAGATAGGTATGGAAGCAGAGAGACAAATGAGGAGTGCACAGTGGTCCAGGCAAGAGATGGCCAATATTAGGATGGAACCTGTGAACTGTGATCAGATCTGGGGTATATTTGAAGGTGGAGTGGACAATACTTAACAGACTGGACTCTAGGTTTGAAAAGAAAGAGAGAAAGAGAGAAAGAGAGAGAGAGAGAGAGAGAGAGAGAGAGAGAGAGAGTTCGGGTCCAGGATGACACTTGGGTTCTAGTACAAGCATCTGAGTGGTTGGTGGTTCCACTTCCTGAGAGGGGAAAAAAGTGGGTGAGAACTAACAGGTTTGGAGGGAAAATTAAGAATTCAAAGTTGGACACATGGAGTCCTTGGACCTCTGTGCTTCTGTCCTCCCTGGGCCGTGCCCCCAGTGGGATGGAGCACTGCATGAACTGTACCATCCTTCAAAGGTACCCAGCTAGCTTCAAGGAACCAGAGCCTTGAGCAAGTCATGGACCCAGGTGGAGGGCACACCCTGTGATATCCCAAGTGCTTCCTGCTTCTGGTCTTTTTCTATTGTCTGTGACACAACTCACAAGGCTGTAACAGAAGAACACAGGAAGACCTTGGGCCGGAAGGACTTTTCTGTCCCAGTGTTCCCAGATAAGGGATTTATTTTTCTGCGCCTCACTGTCCTCATTCCTAAGATGGGACCTTCCTTAAACATTTCTTGTAGAGTCTGAGGGAGATAAAGTATGGAAAGCACCAAGCATAGAGGAAGGGCTCCAACATTTGCTTTTATTATGTACCAAAGCATTCTAGCAGACATTTAATTTCTACACCTGCCTCCTCTTTAGTGAGACAGGTACCTGCAAGTTACCTAAAAATCTTGACAGAGTCCTCTTAGAAGGTCGGGGTGGGCATCACTTGGGTTGGTGAGGGCCCCTGGAGTCACCAGGGTAACCTCTCTCTGAGGGAGATTCAAAGGGATAGTATCAGATCTACTGTGTTTTGAAGGTTAAGAAGACAAGCTGTATGTCCCAGAGCCTAGAGGATGGATGGCATCCTGGAGATGGGGGTAGAGGCATAGACGGGTGTCCTGAAAGCAGGCGACCCTGACGGATGCAGCCCCTTGACTGAGCTCACTCTAGAGGGGAGGATCATCCTCCCTGAAGAGCAATGGCCTGCCCGGGGCCTGCGACCCGGAGGGACCCTCTCAGCAATGGCCCAGACTCTTCTGTCAGATGGGACAGGGCCAGCATCCAACAGCAATGCTGTGTAGCAATGAGAGGAGGGCTGGCCATACTGCAGGTCTGACTTCCCTGTTTAAATGTGGATGTTGGCCTGACCGCCTCTATGAGTCAAGATCCCATCAGGAAGCAGAACTCCCCTCACTGGTTCAAAGGAAGTGACCCTAATGAAGGTATTACTTACTGCAGTGAGGGGGCAAGGAGAAGAAATGGTGTCACTGGAGCCCAAGAAGGGCCATGAGGGAGGACTCATCCTGTAGAATCTGTGGATACACGCAGTTTTTTAAAAGCTTTTTAAATGTTTATTTATTTATTTTTTGAGAAAGAGTGTGTGTGTGAGCAGAGGAGGGCCAGAGAGAGAGGGAGAGAATCCCAAGCAGTCTCCGCACTATCAGTGCAGAGCCTGATGTGGGGCTTGAACCCATGAACCATGAGATTATGACCTGAGCCGAAATCAAGAGTCAGACACTGAACCAACTGAGCCACCCAGGCACCCAGAAAGGGTGCATTTTTGTCAGAGATGAGGGAGAAGCAGGGAAGAACTACCCCCAATTCTCCCTTGTGCCTGCTAAGCTTCCTTCTGCTCTTCCATGGCTTCCTCTTGAAGTCAGAGCAGGGGGCCCCAGTGATACCATCGGCAGAGCCTCGGGGATGCAGGACATGGTGCAAAAGGGTGGAGAAGGGGTCTGGAGAGAAAACAAGGCAAACAGAGAATGCCCACCATAGTCCGTTCTCTTCTTGTGGCTTAAGTCTTGAGTCTGGGTTCTTAGAAACTCAAAGAAAGGGAGAGAAATATGTTGGACTTCCCACTAACAGGAGCTATGAATGCTTCAGTGACTAACTGGAAAAAGGAGAGAGATGTGTTCATAGTTACCGTTCAAATTTGGGAAGAAATTCTTGCCAGTTATATGAAACTATTACAAGTAGCATGCTGCTAATAATAGTTTCATATAACTGGCATGGATTGTTCCACGAACTTGGGCTATAACCATGATCAGGTCTTTTTTTATTATTAGCAGCAGCCTCCCATGATCCAGGACCCTCCCAGACAACATTTACAATACTTCGTGCCCGCAGCACCAAGGGGGCCCTCAGACAATGGCAGAATCCACTTTCGCCACACCCTTCCCCTGGCCTCACAGATGGGCAGGCAGGAGGCTCTTCCTCCCCAGTTGCCTGAGGCCACCCAGAGAGTCAGGAGCTCAAATACAACCCCACGGACCTGACTCAGGCCAGATTTCAAATTACCAGCACTACAGCCCCCCACCCCCACCCCCCCCCCCCGCCCTGTCCTCGGGAAGACACGGGTCCTGGCCTGCACGCACCCACCCGCATCCACTCGTGTCCTCGCTGTGGAGGTACCTTCCTGAGCAGACTCGGTCTGCAGCAAAGCCCACTCCCCTTGTCCCAGGGCTCCGAGCCAACAAAGCCAGCACGTCCCCCCTAACTCTGAAAACACACGTTGCCCACATTTGATGGAAAATTAGATCCATCCATGTATGTCCAAAATGTTCTTCTTTAAAGAATTTCTGATGTCCTGGCAGCCTTTGGTAGCAAGCTTTGTCTCCTTTTTTTCCTTTCTTCCCTCTTTTCTCTTTAGTAGTGACACATTGGCTTTTCCTGATGGTAGCTTAGAACTGGATTTTAGACTGAGCCATTTCAAATCCTCAGAAAAAAGCTTTTTTAGAAAATTTAATAAAGCGTGAGGGACTCCAAAGTTTGTGAACGTGCGCAGGTGTCCTGATGCACGCAGACCTAGGAGGCAGGCAACGATGCGCTCAGAGTTTGCTCCCTCCAAGTCTCCCTGATCGTCTCAGAGACCCCTACCATCTGACACTCACATGGGCCGGAGCATTGCCTTTTAAACCTTCTGGAGCCTCTGGTGTGCTTTCTTTGGCTCTCTCCACACATCTAAAGTTCCCTGAGGAACCAGGACCGCTATATATTACCAGACAGTAGAGCATCACAGTCTTAGAGTTGAGGCCTGACTCACCACCTTCCAGCCGCATGACCTCGGGCCTATTAGCTGTTTATCTCTGTGTCTCAGTCTTCTCCACTCTAAAATGGGAGTGTTAAGAGTCCTGATGCCCTTGGGGCTTGTTTTGAGGATTAAATATACTGATAAACAGAAAGTGCTTACCGCAGCGCTTGGCATGCTCTAATACACATACACACACATACTCACACATGCCACTAACCAGATGCTCCTGGGTCAAGTTCCTAAGCGTCTTCAGGCTTCCCAGAAGTGAAATGAAAGCCATGACCAGTTCCCAGCTCTACAGTGACGATTCTGTGGGATGATGTATGTACAATGTCTACCAGTGCCTGGCACATGGCAGGTGCCCCCAAAAGTCCTTCACCCCATCCCTCTTTTTGTTCCCTTCCTAGCCCCACTTCAGTGGCCCCGGGGCAGCAACACTCAGAAGCACGGCATCATCAGTATTTAAACAACTCAAGAACACAGCCATTTTCCTACAACTTGGAGACTCTGACTTGGCACACCACCATCCTTTGAGCACCTGCAAGATGCCCAACCCCAAAACTAGGAGAGGCTCACCGCAGAGTGAAGGGTGAACCACACAGCTCCACACACAGCCAGCGCTGCGCACACAGTTTTGAAAGGGAGAGGAAGAGAAGGTGGTGGTGGAAGAGCTAGAGATCGAGAATGATCCTGATAAAAAACAAGCTGCTGACATCTTGGTTATTAAGGCTAGAAGCCTGCTGGCAGCCCTGCCCCTCTCACAGCTGGAGTGCGGACATGCTCCCCATCTGGGCCGAGCCTGACCCATGCCTATGTTGGTCACGAGAAGACCCTACAGTTTTCAGGAGCTCTGGACATCCTGCTCCCCATGTGTGGGTTCAGAAGCTCGCTGCCTCAAAGGCACCGTCTATCCCTGTGCCAAGGAAAAAGCATGGTATGCATGCTTGTGCACCCTACCCCCGGCCAGAATTCATATGTTGAAAACCTAATCCCCCTTGTGATGGTATTCAGAGGTGGGGCCTTTGGAAGGTGCGGCCTTTGGAAGGTGCTCAGGCCATGAAGGGGGATCCCTCAGGAGTGAGTGGGGTGCCCTTGTAAAAGAGGCTCCAGAGGGGCCCCTAGTGCTTCTGCCATATGAAAACACAGCCATAGGACCTGGGAGAGGACCCTTCCCCAGCCCTGTTGACATCCTGAGCTCAGACTTCCAGCCTCCAGAGTATGAGAAACACATTTCTGCTGTTGACACCCACTATGTGGTATTCTGTGATAGCAGCTGGACAGGCTAGGACCAAAGCATGCCTTGAGCTCGTCTACTTGGTGCCCCTTGTCACCTTGCCTCATACCCTGGCCTCCCATGGCATCTGAGCCTGGTCTGATTTTCCTGGACATCTGGGGTCCTGATGTCCTGCCCAGCTATTGCTTGTTTCCCATCCCAGGAACCAGACCCTTTCCTATAAACCACCACCTGGGACCCCTTCAGGAATGAACAGATCACTGGGGACTGTACTGTCCCACCTATTCATTGGGATCCTCACAAACTAATTACTGACGCTTGCTGAAGGGGGCTACCCACCTTGCAGAGCAGACTCTGGCCACCAAGACCCCAAGCTTCACTCATTTTCCCCTAGCAACCCCATCCCACCACCTAGGTCCCAGCTCAGTCTCTGCCCCACCATTGCCATACAGCCACCAGCTCACGGTGTGTCTTGCACCCAAGCCTGTGACCACTGTTACCATGGCAGCCAGGGAGGCGATTACTGTGTCTTTATCTACCACTGCTGAGCCAACTCTTAACACATTCTGGAGTCGGTCACAAATATTTGTGGCCAGAAGGGACCTCAGATGGGCCTGATGTCTGGGCCTGTTGGGAGATGCTCCCAAGAAATCGGTCTTCACCACCCAGCCTTTGCAGGAAACACTTGGGAACTCGCTGGGGTTGTTTACACCAGCTGTTTGCACCTGGTGAGCAAGGCGGTAGTCATAGGCTCCTCAGCAATCAGGAGATCTGAGGCAAGAAGCCAGACGGGTATTAAAGCCAGCGTGAGAATGGCACAGGAAACCCCTAAGCCTGGCAGAATCCTCATTCCATTAGGTGGCCGTATTCACAACTTTTTGTCTCCATGCAGGCCTGGGGGACTCTGCAGTCATACCTCTGCCTGAAGGTGCACAGGTCACCCCTGCTGTGCATGACCACCTCGGTGAGTGGGTTAGTGTGCACACTCTTTGCCATTAAGGGCACTTTAAGTCTTCTGATAGGTTTGTTGCATCTTTCAGTGACTGTCCCATCAAGCCAACTTCACATTTACCTTATTCATCTCAATGTTTCTGCAAATCCTTTTGAAGGTAGGAAATAACAAATGCATACATGCTCGTGGTAGCTTCCACTGTGGCTTGCAGAATGCCTAGCCTATGGGCATTCCCCAGAAAAAAATTTTTTGAATGCATAAACGAAGACAGAGATAACTGCATCAGCAAACTCACAGATCTCCTGTGAGGCAGGTACTATGGGGGACATAAAAGGAAATGTAAGACCAAGGAGCTGTTCTCCAAGGCTTTGTAGCCTGGCTGGAGCCAGCAGCAGAGACCCTTGCTGTCCATGGAGTGTCCACACACTTCTACACATCTTCCCACTGCTTCACAATTAGGCTGCTTCCAGCCAGTGTGCTGTGAGCAGAAGTGAGAGATGGTGTGTTTCACAGCCTCCCTGGTGTCCATGTGGCCTCCATCAGTCTGGGTCCAGAGTCCCTGCCCTGCTGCACTGGACATGGAGCGTGAGCAAGAACAAGTAAACAACTCCAAATTATGCACCTGAGATTTTAAGATAGATTTATCACCCTAGCAGAGTCTCGTCTACCCTAAGACCGGGAAATCCACACACAAGGGCCTCGAATGCTAGTTTATATCTGACCCAAGGGCAAACGGAAGTTGTCTGTGGGGGGATGGAGTAGTGCTCCCCTCCCCCAGCCCAAGGAGAAAGTTTGAAAAGACTGACTGGGTGGGGATTTCCAAGCAGGAGGCCCATAGACAGAGGCTAAAGACAAGGGCATAGTCCTTAGGCTGTGACAACAGTCCCCACAGAGGTGATGATCAGTGGACAGGAAGGAGGGAAATAATGAAGGAAAGATCAATAAAACTGGTTCCAGAAAAGCTCCCTGTTTGCCCAATGCCACATATCTGGGGATGGGAGGGAGAAGGAGTCAGGCCGAGAACTCAAAGGTTCCTTCCACCGGGCTCCCGAATTCAGTGGCCCTTCCACTATACAAAAACACCTGTCTGACCCTCTGAGAACATCCAGTCCAAGGCAGACAAGAGCAGCAACCTAGGACGAGGCCCACATGGGTTCCTGCATGGAGACCCAATACACCACTTTGGTGCAGACAGTAAGAAACTCACACCGACAGAGCGCAAAAGGTATTTGCAGTTCAGAGGGACAATCTGAGTTTGAGCCTTAGTAAAATGAGGATATAATACTCTCCTTGCTGACCACACACAGTTTCTGTGAGGATGAAATGGGATAACAGAACTCTTTTAAGTTGAAAGTCGCTTTATGAGTATCGCTATCACAAAGAACAAAAGGTACTTGCCAGGATTTCATCTCCTTTCCAGAGCACAGACTTCCTTACCAGCCACTGGTTGCACAGCGTGGGGGAGCCTGAACTTTTTGGGTGAGGGAGAAAGCACTGTTAGGAACAGTGGATGTAGCTTCACAGTGTGGATGGTGTTTTATGGCCCAATGCAAAGAGAATTTGCCCTGCGTTGTAGACAGGAGGTGCTCACTAAACCCTTGTCAGTGAGGTTCTGACTGTTGACCACGCTCTATCTTCTAGCCCTACCACTCTCTAGAGCCATGGAACACAAGTGAAACAAAGTAATGCAAATGGAGAGCAGGAAGACATTTCTGCACCATCGCCGATTTCCTGTTCCTCTCTTCCCTACTTCCTGCCCACACACTCAATCTCCTTTACATTAGGCCTTCCTGCCTCTCTCTTCTCTGTGGCATCCTATGTCCCTGCCAGGATAGTTCTGCAAACATACAGCTCCAATCATGTCGCATTCTTCAGAAAGTCCCCCAGTGGTGTGGGGCCAGAGCCACTGAGGGGGATGGGGGACGTTTCTTTCCACTCCTGATGCTTCCCCGATGTGGAAGGAGTGTGCTTATTTGTAATGCCCTAACTTGTCTCCCCCACCTCATCCTTTACCCTCTTGAGGGACAGAAGCTTATCTCATTAGTCAGCCTGGAGGGTGACACCAGCATGCCTCATCTGTCCACCCCCTCTGCCCTTCCTCTGGGGAGAAAAGGGTCTATGCCCTGCCCCTCCATGTCCTAAGACTTGCCTGGCTTCCCTGCCCTCCGTTGCTGGCCACTGGGAGGGATGTCTGTCTGTAATCCTGTATTAGGAAGTCTATCTGGCTCTCCTGCTAAGCTGTTTCCTCCCATGTAGCCTATTTTAGCTTTAAAAGTGAAGTCTTGACTTTTGCCTACATCTTACTTTTTAGCATATTCAATGATTAGGGCTGAAAGACAGGTACTTTTTATTAGATGACTCTTCAAACTCCAGCAAACACTTTCCCATGTCTATGAAAATTAGCAGCATCCTTGGCCTGGCATCCAAGGTCTTCTACAGAAAAATCAGGTCTGGGTCAATGCTCTGGGCCTAGTTTCTCACTCCGCTATGCCCTGGACATGCTGCAGACCCTAGAAGAACCACCACACTGGACTCCCCTAGCATCCTGGACATGCTTCGTGTTTCCTTCTTCCGTACGCTGAGCTCTCTGCCCCCTCAGCTCCCCTGGCACCAAAGTTGTGCCCATTGTACAAGCCTAGCCCCTGTGCACGCCCCCCCCCCCACCCCGGGGCCTTTTCTGACCCTGAAGGGTCTGATTTCTCCCTTCACTGCCAGATTTCTTATCCTGTTTCCTCTGCCAGGAACCTCTTCTCCTCCTGCCCGCTTCCCCCTCCCTCTGCACCTGAGCAATCCAACTTGATGCCCTTATACCTCAGAAGCCCCCTCAGGATGCTCCCCCTAAGTGCTTCTATAGAATCTCACATACCACTAAACACCCTGAAGCAACATTCTCTGCTGACTTTTCTCCAGAAACCTATGAAGGAACACGGACGGGTAACACTTATTAATGTGCACATGCCTAAAGAGAGCAGAACCTCCATTCCAGATGGTACCTTGGCTACATCCACATGGAGACCAAAAGTCAATGTCCACTGTGAGTAGAGGCCAAGCCAGGGAAAGGCACTGAAAGAATCCCTTTAACTGGAATTAGTGAAACCTTTCTGGAATGTTCTGATCCTCCAGGGAAGGCTCTCTTGACAAGGGGGTTATCCTATCAAGTGTCTAGCTTTTAACTAGTCAGTGAATTAAAGACATCTAATCATTAGTTCAATTTTTCTGAGGATAGTCAGAAGCTGACAGCCCTAGTCCCCAGATTCCACCAGGGAAAGGGGTGCATGCCCCAAGGCCACCCAGGATAAGTACCATGAGGAAAGGGTCTCAGTTCTCAGCTCTCCCCTGTCTAATAAGCGCAAATGCCAAAAAATGGTGCTCAGGCAACAGCAGGTTGTGGCTCAAATGACACGTCTGAATACTGAGGCCACCGCATTTTTCTCACTGGCTTGAAGCTTGGGAAGTCTGATATGCCTCTTTGAAGTCTGCTCAGTGTGTGGGGAATGTGTGGATTTTCTGGGGCCTCAGCAATATGGGGATAGATGAGACCCTCCAGGGCTCAAGTATCAAGAGCTTTCTCCACTCTGTAAACACTCCTGGGAAAATGAGGAAAGGCTAAAACTCTGTAATTTGTAACAGGAAGTGTTGAATCCATCTTGCTTCTAGGTTAGGCTAAAAAGAATAGGTCCCATGAATGATTCTTTGGGGACAATGAGGCAATCAACTTGGGCTGGAAGACTACTGATAGAGAATGCCCTAAGGAGGATTTCTCGCTGAGGGGAGGCCCCTGGCAGGCCCTGCAAGTACATAACTTCAGTACTTCCTCATTTCTCCAACCGAAATGCACTCTACAAAGCATTTCGTTCCTGTTCCTTTTTTCGTTTTCAGTCACCACCACCAAAAACCTCGCATGTGTTGAGCCGACTTCGTTCAAGGGGGCCTAGGGCAGACATGGGATTTGGTGACACAGTACCGATTTTGGTGAGCCATGTGGCCACAGCACCATAGATCTCGTCCAGGATGAGGATGACCACGAGGTTGATGATGACTGCTGTGGCTGTCACTGTCACCCGGACATTGGAGCGTGTAGCCTTGTTGAGAGACAGGGCTGCTGCAGTTGTTATGCGATACACGATGACCCCAAAGACGATGGAGAATGTCAGGGCAATCTGTTTGAGAGACAGGGAGAGTTACGGCTCAGCAGACAAGTACTGGGCAGCTATTATTTGGTCGGCCTACAGTCCTCTTCGCTACGTCAGGTACTATTAATCTGGAGTCCACCAGTAGGCAACAAGGGGGCGGCACACCCTCTAAACTCTCGTGCAAATTCTATGGAGGGGTGCACTGTCCATGGAGACTGTCTTCCATTTACGAAATGCCAAATGGTCTCTAATACATACAAACCCCTAAGGATGAAAACACTGGACGCTGAGGTGCGTACAACACACGTGATGTTATTTCTTTCATTGGGGGTTTCCAGTTGACCACAGAGGAGAGCTGAACTCTTACAGTGAATGATACCTGAGAGGTACTGCATGCTCTGTGTAGGGGCTGATAGTACAGAGGAACAAGCAGATCAGGGGAATAATGGGATGTAAACTGGGCTCTCGGTGAAAGGAAACAGGGAGCCGTGGAAGGTGTCTGAGCTGAGAAGCGGTGAGTCAGCTTCATGCGGTGTGTGTGGGAAAGCTGCCCAAAGAAGAATAAAGAGAGATAAACCAGGCATGAGATTTGTAGACTCTTGGTCCTCAGGGTGAACAAAATATCACTGTAAGATTTCTCTGCCAGGCAACTGTAATAGAGGACTCGGATTTCTCCTTTGGTGCAGAAATCTCCGGCTGTTAGGCTGAAAGGAAAGCTTACCAGTCGCTTGACCTCCAAGGGCCCCCCATTTCCTCTTTCTAGAACCTAAGAATAATAACTCACTCTCCCAGACCAGGCCCTCTCCTCTCCCATCAGAGCCAGGGAGGACCATTTCCATGAAGCAGAAGGATGTCAGGGGAAGAAAGTGCCCTGCATAAGCTCTCAGGGCAGAGGAAGGAGATTGAACGTCTAGGTGTGTAACCTGCGCAGAGCAAAACTCTAATTTGCGTCAGTCAAGTGAAGTCTTCTTAGAATTCTTTCTGCACAGAAGGCTGTTCAGGTAGTATTTCCTCTGGGATCAGGGGATGGTGGGGGGCAGGAGGGGGGTGGTTGGCGCTGGCTGGGGACAGCAAAGATTCCCTCTGAAAATACAAAGTATCTTGGACTACACGTTCCCTCCCTAGAAAGGAGGGGAGGAGAGAGGGGGTAGCAGGGGTGGGGGGGGGGCGCTCTGGTTCAAGCAATGCTTTGCAAGCTGTGTATGACACCGGTGGGCGAATGGGGAATGGGTTCCAGATGTGTCAAGGTATGAACGACTTCAGGCCTCTGGGGGGCATCTGGGGGTGCCGGAGCTGGGGGTGTGCTGGTGGCAGCCTCAGCTGTTTATCCCCGCACGTTGTACAAATATCAGCATTTGCCCTGTGGGCCACAGTGTGAAAAAGGAGGCCTCCCTAAGGCAGGCAGGATGGCAACGTTCTCTGGGTAGAGGGCGTGTGTGCGTGCATGTGCGCATGCACATGTGTGTATGTCAGGGTGGAGAAGAGGTTACATGGGAATGACACCGTGTGGGAGACCCTCATTAGAGGGAGTGGGAGCGGCAGAAGCCCCAGCCTCCAGGACGACGGAGGAATGGGCACCGTGTAAGTAGGAAAGGCTGGACATGACATCACCACTCTCCAACAATGTAGACATTTTCACTTCCTGTTCCTCCGGACTGTCACTGCCAGACAGTAAGGGCCTGGAAAACGTGGTGTGAGATTCTTTTCCCCCGAAATCACTTTTGCAGCAAAAGGCCAGTGATGGAAGTATTGATGAGGCGGGGGAGGCCAGGGCATCAAAGAGTGAGTGTGTGTGAGCGTTCTGGAGGATTCTGGGGGAATGACTGGGGGGAAAACAATGGCAAAAACATCCTTTGCTTTGGGTCCTGGGGGTGGGGCATGGAGGAATGAGGGGGAAGGAGATTGGCTTCTATTCTTCTCCAAGAGGCCCAGCTGCTAAACTGGGGAAGGAAGAAAATTCTTTATTGCTACCCAGAGTGTGATCCATGGACCTGCTGCATGGGCCAGGAGCTTGGTCAACATGCAGCATCTCCAGAACAGCTCCAGATCCAGTGGCTCAGGATCTGCACTTGAACAAGACTCCTATCCAAGTTCTAGAGGCACTGCTCTACTCACTTGTCCCAGCCTCCTGTCCTCCTGGGCCCTACCTCCAACACACCCCTCCCCAGCCCTCTGGTGCTGTTCTGTGCAATCCCAGATTCTCAGCTCCTGATTTTCCCTTCCACTACAGCAACCAGGTCTGAAGCTGTCCTTCAGTGTCCCTGCAGGCTCCTCAGGACTCCTCAAGCTAGATGAGCCTGGAGGACACCAGCCCAGTCCTGTGACCAGTTTGCAGATGAGGAAACAGGCATGAAAAGTGAAGTGATTTGCTCAAGGTCACAAGGCGTGGCCTACAACCCTAGCCTCTGGGATCCTGATGGGAGTTAAAGGATATTAGCATTCAGGGGCCATCCACGTCCAGCCTCTAATTTCATATATAAGGAAACTGAGGCCCAAGAAGCAGCAATGTGATCGGTCCAGGGTCTGGACAGCTCCTGGCAAAGCTGGGATGCTAATGGCGGTGCCCTCTCGATTGCGTTATTCAGTACACACCTTCCTGAGCACTTATCCTTACAACAATCATGTAAAACATGCCTTTTGTGGATGCCATTTACTGACTGTCCAGGATCTGAACCCTGCTCTGTGGCTCCCACGTCTACAATCTCATCCTATCCTGATGTTAGAAAGTAGGTCCTCTAGTAGTACTAAATCCAGCACTGTTTTCACCATTGTGGCTACAGTGTTGATGTTGTTTAGTAAATTCAGGAAATATGTGCTGGGGATATTTCATGTTATGAGCAGTCTCCCCCCAAATAGGCCAAAAGTGGGGACTTGTCTTGGACTGCATTCTGTGCCTCACGCCCTTTCACAGCGGTGCCTTACTGCAGAACCTACTTGGTAAAGATTTGCTGGTCCCTGGCTCTAGCACCCTAGCTCTCCAGAACATGGGAACATCACCATGGTCCCCATTGTTTTTGGTGTTCTGATCCCATAGCTTTACTTGTGGACACAGCCAAACTGCAACAGAACCCAGGCTATGGAGTCCAGAGTCCTATTTAATGCTATGAGAGACAGGAAGGAGAGACGGTCTGGTCCCCACGCTCCAGGTCTTACATCCACAATCATGGTGGAGAAAACCACTGCACACGTACAAGGATGAGCCTAACAGCAGGCGGACAGAGTACGGGCTCAGTTCATGAGCTTCATATGTGCTGAGCAGAGCACAGGGGGATTAGTCAGAGAAAATCCCACAGAAGTAGCTTTGGGACAGTTTCCTACGAGAAAGGTTTGGAGAGAAGAATACAAAAAAAAAAAAAAAAAAAAAAAGAGCAAGTAGAAACAGATAAGTCAGAAGCAATCTTGGCTGAACCAGTGGGAGAAGAGCCAGTCTGAGGCAGGGCACATAATAGTAGCTCAATTTTAAAACCCACACACACTATCGACTTTATCATTGACGTAATAGGTCTCTGGCAACTTATTAATGATTAATTACCTTACTTTCTCATTCAGTCACTCATAAAATATGTCTTGAGTACCTTCTACATGCCAGTCACCATTCTAAGTGTCAGGGATATAGTAGTGGGCAGACTGCCCAGGAGTGTCTGCCCTCGTGGCACTGATCTTCTAGTGGGGAAAGACAGACAACAAACCACTAAAATGCATCAAACAGAGAGTATATCTGGTTAGGAAAGGCATGGGTGAGGAGGTGATATTTCAGGAAGGCCCTAAAGAGGGAAATCGGAGGGAAGGGGCTGTCAGGCAGAGGGTGGCCAAAGGAGAATAAAAGGGGGAGGTGGGTGTGGAGGAGGGCCATTCCTGTGGCACAAGGATGCGGGCTTCTACATCTCATGAGATGCAGGGCCTTAAGAGAGTTTTGAGCAGAGAAGTGACATGATTTGATCCAGATTTAAAAAAGATCAGTAAGCTGATGATTTTTTTTTTTAAAGTAGGCTCTACACCCACCATGGGGTTTGAACTCACGATCCTAAGATCAAGAGTCGCATGCTCTATCAGCTGAGCCAGCGAACAACCTCAGCAGGCTGACTAATCTGGAGGGGCACAATTGGGAGGCCACCACAATAAGGCAGGTGACGGAGGAGGGTTTCTGGGGGCTGGTCCCCAACACACAAGTGGAAGTAAATGACTGCCTTGGGCATGGAAGGAAAGCTCAGGCACCTAGCTCTAGAGCCAGGACACTGCTTCTGATAATCCCCTCCCACATAAAAAGAAAACAAAAGACCTTTAATTCAAAAAGGAAAAACACTGTTGTAGCTCAACACATTGGGTTGGAAAAGAAAGAGAAAATTCACCTTGTCCCACGCTGGCCTCTGTCACAGCTGGGGAAGGGGAACACAGCAGCGGGGCACTGCCTTATTCTCAACCATCCCATGAAAAATATCCCCAGCTGATCTGGCAGACTGGCATCCCTGAAACCCTCCCCACAGCCGTGGTCCTGACCTCTCCTGCCAACGTTTAGTCACAGGGGGTGGAGGACACAAGGACGTTCAGTGCTCACATGTGTTGCAGTATGTGCCTTTGGCTTTACCCTAATTCCATAACCAAACCCCACTTTTTTAGAAACATCACCCTGCCCCTTTATGTGCCACTCCACACCTTGTTCTAGGGCTGTGCCAAGCCCTTTTCTTTAGAAGACAGAGTTGTTTTTTTTTCAATGAAAAAAAAATAAGGAAAAGTTAGCATAAAATAAAGATTTTTAAAAATCTAATAGGTATGAGACTATGTAATTTATTGTCCAACCCATAATACTTTTGAAAGTAAGAAGGAGTGCTATTGATCTTTATTTCTGTCAACCCAAGCACGCCTGACTGTAAAGGGGTGATCTTTAAAGGGGTCCTTCCCTATTTCTACCACTCTCCTCCTAGCTCCTGTTCACGTAGTCCAGTTCTGGGCACTGGCTGATGACAGGTGGGGGACCCCAGGCATAGAGAGATGCAACAATTAGTTCTCGGTTGCAATATTGAATCTCCCATTTGTATCGAGATGTGGAGTCAGTCGGGTGGGGTTGGGAAAAGGAAGATCAAAGATATAATTATATATTACTTCCAAACAACACAGAAAAAACTCCACACCAGTTAGGAGGTCTCCATGGAATTAAAAAAAAAATTAGAACTTTGGGGAGATGCCCCACCATTGAGCCAGTTTTCAGTACCGGCAAACCTCAAGAGTGTTGCGGGTTTGGTTCTAGACCACCGCGATAAAGCAAGTTATTATGGTGAAGAAAGTCAAATGAATTGTTTGGCTTCCCAGTACATATAAAAGTTATGTTTGTACTATACTGTAATCTATTAAGTGTGCGGTAGCATTATGTCTAAAAAAAAAACCCATCATACATACTCTGATTAACAAATATTTTCCTGCTAAAAAGTGCTAACCATCCGAGCTTTCAGTCAGTTGTAATCACTGATCACAGATCACCGTAACAAATATAATAATAATGAAAAGGTTTGAAACAATGCAAGAATTGCCAAGCTATGACATAGAGACCAGAAGTGAACAAACGCTTTGGGAAAATGGTGCCAAGAGATTTGTTCAAAGCAGGCTGCCACAAACCTTCAATCTATAAAAAATGTAACACCTGCAAAGCGCAATAAAGCACAATAAAACGAAGGTATGCCTTCGTTTGTCCGTGGTGGTGAGGTAACCTGTTTGTTGTTGACAGTGATGCTGATGATACCAGTTCCTCTCTCAGACAGTAGACAAGCTTCTTGCCTGACTGATCACTGGCATATGACATAATTGATTGCCCTCCCCTTGCAATACTTTCTTGGTTTCCACAACTCCCTACAATCCTTTGGCTGTTACTTTTAATCTTGTCTTTTGGATCCTCCTCATGCTCCCAAACTTGAACATGGCAGTGTCTTGGGACTCAACCCTAGGATTTTCCTCTATTGACCCTCAGCCTCCTGGTAATCTCATACAATTCCATGGCTGTAAATACCACCAGTAACCATCTGATTAGGAGTCCTCTGAACTGCAAATTTATATCCATTATGAAGGCAACTCCAGAATTCCTCCCTATCCCAGTAAGGGATAACTCCAGCTTTTTTGATTGCTCAGGATAAGAACCTTAAAGTCATCGTGGACTTCCCTCTGTTTTGCATCCTACGATGAAATTCTTGTGGATTCACCTTTTCTCCAAGTATAAGCAGTGCCACTTGCATGGCTCTGATTCTTGGCTTTCTGTTTTTTCCACTGGTCTAATTATATCCTGGCAACAATGCCACACCATCGTATTTATTACTGTTTTATAATAAGTGTTCATTTGGTATATTCTTAGCCTTTGTCCTTCCATATAAATTGTCAGGGAGAAAATAAAAAGACCTAACACTGTTATGGTTCCATTAATGGCCACCCAACTTATATGCTATTATTACTGTGTACACTGTAATTCTACCTTATTTACTTTTATTTTAATGTTTATTTATTTTTCAGAAAGACAGAAAGACAGAGTGCAAGCTGGGGAGGGGCAGAGAGAGGGAGACACAGAATCTGAAGCAGGTTCCAGGCTCTGAGCTTTCAGCACAGAGCCTAATGTGGGGCTCGAACTCATGAACCATGAGATCATGACCTGAGCTGAAGTCAGACGCTTAACTGACTGAGCCACCCAGGCACCCCGATTCTACCTTATTTTTAACCCTATGAGACACCATCATTATTGTTTTCACAGCCAAGGTATGCATAGGCTTTCCCACATATTTACCACTTTGTTCTTCACTTCTTAAAACTATAATTCTCCATATGGGATCACATCTGAAGTACATTCTTAGGATTACCTTTAGTGAAAGATTCAGTTGGTGGCAAACCTCAGTTTTTGTTTCGCTATAAATATCTTTATCCTAATACTTCTATATTGTATTTCTCCTGGGTATAGAATTCTGGATTATCAAGTGTTTTCTTTTCAGCACAGGAAGACAGTATGTCAGTATATTCTGACTTCCAACTGCTATGTGAAATCAATGACTAATTGGACAGTCTCTTCATTGAAGGTAATCTTGATTTCTGAACATATTTGAGATTTTTCTTGTGTCTTATATATTCTATGATTTCATTATGATGAATGTAAACGTAGATTTCTTTTTATTTTTCCTGCTTGAATTTCATTGGGATTCTTCATTTATTTATTTATTTTATATATATATAGAGAGAGAGAGAGCACAAGTGGGGGAGGGGCAGAGAGAGAAGGAGACACAGAATCCAAAGCAGGCTCCAGGATCGGAGCTGTCAGCACAGAGCCCGATGTGGGGCTCGAACTCACAAACCATGAGATCAAGACCTGAGCTAAAGTCAGACGCTTAACTGACTGAGCCACACTGGGATTCTTCCATCTCCAAATTGGAATTCTGTTAGCAGAATTAGCCAATTAGGTGACCATCGGTTAGTGTATCTTGTTCATTACTATTCTCGCTCCTTTTGCAGTAGTGCAATTAAATACATGTTAAATTTTCTCAGTCTGTTTCCAAATCTATTAATTTCTCTTTTGAATTCTCAATCTTTTGTCTCCCTATGCTGCATTATGGATAATTTTTTCTAACCTGTGCTGTAGTTCACAAATTATCTCTTCAGCTATGTCTAATTTGTTGTTAATCCCATCCATGGTGTATATATGTAATATTATGTTTATGTACATGTATATACTCCTGCTCATATTCATATCACATATGTTCATTATTAAATATTATATATTCATATTTATCAATATATATTCATTTCTAGAAGATCATTGGCTGCTTTTCAAATCCTTAGGTCATTTTTACAATAGTTCCTTATTTTTGGCAGATATTTTCAAACTGGCTGTCTTAACCTGTGACCTTTAGTCTTTTCTGTCTATCCCCACTGGTTCTCTCTCAGAGTGCTTCAGCTTCTTGCGCAATTGATTGTTTTTAACTGTGTTCTCTTTTTGGTCCTGGAAAAATTCTTCTGGGGGATTTTTTGAGGACTGGTGTAAATATGCCTTCCTACAGAGAATCTGTGTTGGCTTCTGCCAGGCACCTGGAAGGGCTGCCTGTCCTGGACCAAGTTTACAGCCCCAGGTTCCCTGGGTCTCTCAAGTGACAAACTATGCTGTAAGCCCACGATGAGGATCATCCGTGACCACTTCTCAGAGACAAGGTTTTGTTCCTCTTTTCTCCCTGTTCTACTTAGAACCAGAGCAGTGTTCTCTACAGTCGCACGAGTCGGGAGGGGGTGGGTTTAGTTCTATTTCACATTTATTCTGAGAGTGTGGTTCCTTGTGGAGTTCCAGTTTAACTTGGTGAGAACTTCCTGTTAGCATCCCCACTTTGAGTGAGCCATATCCTCTGATTTCTATCCTCCTTGCCCCATAAAACCACCAAAACCAAAGCCCAAGTTTGTCTACATGGGAAAATGTCCTCAAAGTAAAAGCAGTATTAATGCCCAGGTATTTGTTTCTTGGTTCTCAGTTTCCCCTAGATGGATTAATATTAGGAATAGCCTGGTATTGGGGTGCCTGGCTGGCTCAGTCAGTTAGGCGTCCAACTGGTTCAGGTCATGATCTCATGGTTCACAAGTTCAAGCCCCGCATCGGGCTCTGTGCTGACAGCTCAGGGCCTAGAGCCTACTTCAGATTCTGTGTCTCAATATCTCTCTGCCCCTCCCCTGCTCACACACTCGCTCTCTCTCAAAAAAAAATAAATAAATAAACATTAAAAATTAAAAAACAAAGGAATCGCCTAGTATTCTTTACTAACCTATCAGCCCCCCAAGCCTTTAGGAAGAATGAAAAAATACATTCATCCAGTATTTTTTGTTATTTTCAGCAAGATGGGGTGCTACTAATATCCTAACCTACCTCTACTGGAGATAGAAGTCTATTTTACTTATCAATTTTCTTATTTATGTATGTATTTGCCATCTGTAAACTCCTTAAAGGAGGGATTATTTTATTTTCTACTCTATCCCCAGTGCCTAAGAACAGTGTCAAGCACATAGATGGCACCCATTAAATATATTTTAATAGTGTTTTATAAAGATTTTACTTTAAGTAATCTCTGCACGCAACGTGGGGCTCGAACTCACAACCCCAAGATCAAGAGTCGCACACTCCACCAACTGAGCCAGCCAGGTGCCTCCCCCACCTGCCCCGTTAAACATTTTTTGAATGAATGAATAAACTTGGAGATGACAATATGCATATTGTGGGAGGCTCTGAAATGCTAAACTAAACTTTGTATCATTCCTGTGTAACACCCTGCAACTTGCCACATATTCTTGAATAAATTCTATATGCCTTGCTCTTGTTAAGGTAACAGATGCAGACTTCTAAGTCTTGGCGAGGCACCCATCACCTCTGTACTTCAGAGGATCTGGACATCAACTCTGTACTGCTCTGTGAAATGAGGAGCAGGAATAGGTGGTGTCTAGGGTCCCTTCTCTTTTTCAATCTCTGAGATTAAGACATGGCTCCTGTCCCCAGCGATCACAGTGACCATAATAATGGCAATAATAATCTCAGATCAGGGCCAGAGTTGCCAGAGTCACCAGAAAATAATTATGATTTCAGTCCCAGAATAAGCAATCCCTCCCCAACCCCACAACTAATGCTTAGAAATGCTTAGAAATGCTCTAAGGACCCAACTCTCCTTTGTAAAACGGAAGTTCCAGTCTTGAACACTAGAAGGAATGTACACAGAAAGGGGGGGCAGGTGTCTCAGTAACCTGAGCTGAGCCCTTCTGAGCTTCACCTTCCTGAGGTCTTCTTGCTCCACTCACATCCTGGCTCCCAAGAATGACCAGCTACGACTTTTCTGATCTGACTTGAGCCTGAATCACAGACCTATTCCTGATCTTTGCTGACATAGCTGAGACCATCTGGGTCTTCTGAAAAGGTTCTTCCAAACTCTAAGGGAGAACATAGGGAAGTAAACATGGCAAGGCTGAAGAATCAGGCTCACGGAGCCAAAGCTGGCTGTCTTCCGTGGTTTCCAGGCTCTGTTCTCTTCCACAAACCATCAGGGAGAGCTAGCCAGCCCACAGCCCCAACAGGCTGCCACAATTCTGCAGCCATCTTACCTGGATTACTTCTTCCAAGGTCTTGGTCTGTCTCAATGCGGAAGGCACCACATCACAACCCACCCCCGGAAGTTCCAATTTCAAATACCTGGGCTCAAGGCTGGGAAGACAGAGCCCCCTTCTGTAGCCACTGAAGGCCACATCCCAGGTCCAAGGGAATCACCTTTCCCTCTTCAGATGGCGGGTAGTGGCCTCGCTATCAGGTAAGATCTTCCCTGTTTAGACAGGACTGTGGCTTCATCTTTACTAGTCCTCGTTATCCCCACAGCATACTAGAATAACCCACCCATAGCATTTGCTCTACAGGATCTACATGCGTAAGTTACAGGCAGGTGTTCCATCAAGGAAATTACCATGAACAAGATGGAGGCGAAGTTCATCAAGTAACCTGGGAAACGATCTTTCCAGGTCAGCTTATCTTCATCATCCTGTGGAAACAGGAGAGTACAATCAGAAGGCACAAACAGATATATCGATTTTCTTTCAAATTTGCACCAATTTGCATATCCTTAATCATTCATTACTCTAGATAGGTGTGTTCCTAGTCTCTGATAGCCACAACAGCCCTCCTAATTCTGTGATCTCTACATAGCCTGGAAAAACCAAGGCGAAATGAGGACAAGATTTGATCCTTGCCTCAAACTGAGCTGACATTTTAGTTATCAGCTGTGTGATCTCAGACACAAGTCTTGACGTTTCTGACTCGCTATTTCTTCATCTGTAAAATGGGCGCGGTCATGACACCCATTCTGCCTAATGCACAGGATGGTTTTATTTACTTTGTTTCATTTCAATAAAGAGAAATATGTGAATGTAATAAAGCAACGGACAGATGACAGACAGAACCCAACCCAAAGAGCAGCATCCCCAAATAAATCATTCTTTAAATAAAACATCAACCATTCACTGTAGATCCTAGTAAGTGTACAAATTACCCACAACTGCCGTTCTTCAAAGAACCTGCACGTGTGATCGTTTGTTTCCTCCGAAAGGACTATGTTCTGCCCCCGGTCACAAAAGCAAACATTTTGAGGCAGAGGTTGGGCTGATGCCTTGCAGTCAATCTGTCTGCGAACCCCACCTTTCCTTCTCAGACTGGGTCCAGTTCACCCAGGCCACTCTCCTGACCACAGTCATCCACCTTGGACAAACTCTGGGGGCCCGCATTGGCAGGGCGACGCCAGCAAGGTATGGATGTAAGACATCTCTATCAATTAGCTGCCACTTAACTGCTGCCCGGGCACTTGATTTCTCCAAGCTGCCGTTCTATAAGATTAGAATTGGTGCAGTGTCCTGCCTACTACCAAGGTTGTGGGGAAAACCCTCTAAAGCCACATTGGTGAAGATGCCTTGGAACAGCAAAGCACTCCATGCTGGTGAGGCAGGAGTCCCCCTGCGTCTCTGCAATGTGTCTGAGTCAAACTCAGCAAGTGAACGGTCCAGGGCCTCCTGCTCTATTTTCTCTTCCCTCCTCCCTCTTATTTCAGAACACACCTGCTTTGACTCTAGCAACAGTGCCATCTAGCCTGTGAGAGCTTGTACTGTAGGCTAAGGGCCCTCCTGGCCTAAAAGACTTCTTTCTAAAGACAAGTGGGCGCCCACCGTGTGCAGACCCTAGTGCCAGGCGTGGTGGGAAGACAGAAGAAAGTAGATATGATCACTGCCCTGGGAGGCTCACAGTCAGATGACACAGAAGGGACACCCACACCAAAAAGCTTCAGGAAGCACTTGCCATTTGGGAGAGAGGGTTATCTGAGGAGTGAGGCTGTGGGCAACTTGAAAAAGGAATGGTGTGTGTCTTCCTCACGGCACATTGAAACTGAGCACAGGGCTGAGCTGGCTTAATAAATGGGGGTGGAAGTGAGGGTTAGGGCAGAAGCCATTCAGTGATTAGCACAGTCATTCCCAGATGACATAAGTAAGTGACACTCATATTTCATAGATGGCATGATACAATCCAGGCTCTAGACACCGAGCCCAGCAGACTTTCCATCACACAGTGAGAACAGGTAACTAACTACCCGTCAGACCATTCTGAACAGGTGGGAGCTTGTAAACTTACTCCTATTAGGACTGGAACAAGACGCGTTCATATTCTAAATTAGGCCAACATTAAGAGGCAGTTAGCATTCCTTTACTTTTCTCCTTCAGTGTCAATTCTTAGTTTTACTCACACCAGTGATATTTGAGATTTTGATGAGGAAAAGTGAGGATAAGTAAGATAGTAATATCACACCAAATTACCATGCATCTTAGATTGATTAGCCAGCCTGTGGCAAGGGCCAAGCGGCATGCACCCACACACAGAGGTAAGAACTCTCAGCACCTCCCTCCTCTTTTAACAATGGAGATGACAACACTTGTCCCACCTAAGTGGCAGAGGCATTGTACAGATCAGGAGTGAATGCCTCATGAGAGCTTTGTAAGCTATAAGGCGGTAGCAGACAAAAGTAAGATCTCATCAGCTTTATGGTTATGTCAAAGGTATCAAAGGATTAGGAAGCACTTAGCTAATGTCCCCATTGTTAAGATACAAGGCTAGCTGTCTTCTGTGTTTGTTTCTTTGTCTCTGCTGTCTTGGGTCTTTGTCTCCAGGTTATGGCTCCTACTTCCAAGTCTCCAAATAGCAAACAGCTCAGCCGCAATATTCACTTGAAACCAACAAAGTGCCCTTTGGAAATGGGAGCACTGACAGTGTAGCAGGTGAGAATACTATGTAAACAAAATCCTTCCAGAGCAGTTTTGAAAAGCGGCCAATCATCCCTGAGTTGTATTTTCATTTTTAATTGAGGTATAATTTACATAGAGCAAAATTCCCCTCATTAGTGTGCAGTTCCATGAGTTGTGATGAACATACACTGCTGTGTAGCCACAAGCACAATGAGGACAAGGAATAATTACAATTCACTCAATACCCCCCCCCAAACCCCAGGTCCCTTTGGACTCCATCTCCCCGATCTCCAGCTCCTGGCATGACCTGCCATGTGTCCCTTTAATTTTTGCCTTTTCCAGAATGCCGTATAAGTAAACTAGAGAGTATGGAGCCTTTGGGCCTGACTTCCTTCACTCATCACATGGCAGCTGAGACTCATCCATGTGGCATTTCCAGAAGTCTGCTCCTTTTCATTGCTGAATAGTGTTTCATTGTATGGACGTGCCATAGTCCACCTACCCATCAGCAGCAGAGAGGTGTTTGGACTGTTTCCACCTTCTTATGATTATGAATAAAGTCATTGTAAGTACTGGTGTACTGGTTTTGGTGTGAGAATAGGTTCTCATTTCACTTAGGTAACTACCAAGTCATGGGCTTGCTAAGTCATAGGGTAAGTCTAGAAACGAGACTGAGAACAGTGATAACTGTATAAGACACCTTCTGTGAAGATGAAATGAGGTAACACATGGGAATTTGTATGGGTCCGTGCCTGGCACACAGCTAGAACCCAGTATTTGCTACCTAATATCATTACCATCATTATTATGGCTTCATCTACCATGGACCTTGGCCATGACTGGAACATATCAGGTTAAGTTTCCTTGTCAAAGTAGCAAAGGAACCCCAAGTCACTTTGGGCAATACTTCCTATAGCTCAGACCCAGGGACGACTCTTCCTGTTCCAGAGCTACACAACCATCCTGTGTGGCCTCATTCTGCCATTTTGGTGCCACTCTGCCCTCACACATAGCTGCTCAACGTTCCCTCTGCTGAGCGAGTGCTCAAGAACTCTCAAAAACCTCTACTTTAGAAACAGAGATCCCACCAACTTTACCATATTCTCTCTTTTTAGTTCTGTCTCCAAAAATAGTTCCTTCTCCAGGAACCCTTCATAGCCTGACCAGAGTAAGGCCAGCTTTTGAGTACATGTCCCTCCTTTCACTGAGCCTGAGCACCCCCACCCCCAACTGGTCTTGGTCCCCAGAGCCCCAGCACACACAGCCTCTTGGGCTGAGCCCAGTTCCTGCCCCTCAGCCCTGTGGACTTGCCCATGACTGATGCCCAGAGCCATCTAGAGACTCTAGAGATAAAGAAAGACTTTTAGGGACAGGGCCTCAATTGAGCAGGGAAGTCTTGGCAAAGGAGCATGAGGCAGTCACATGGCACAGCACCTAAGTCTACAGGCATGCCTGAAGCCCAGGGCTGAATGCAGTGTAATTTGTGGCTAAAATGGAAAACATTCTTTAATCCTCCCACTGCTTGGTTTACCCAGCAGACATAGAAAAACAGACTCTGGCTCCCTGTCTCCTGTCCTGAGGTCCAGCCTGCTTACTCTGCCCTCTTGGCTCCCCACACAGCTTGCTGCTTCACTTTCTCTTGTTTCTCAGCCTGCTGCCTTGGCCTTCCTGGGTTCCAATGCTGGGCTGAGATCTTCTCTCTCCCTGACCCTGGTCCCCACCATTCCACTGTGTGCTCTGCCCAGATTCAGAATGGAGACAGCCCCTCCCTACTCACTCTCTCAAGGGAACACTCTTCTACACTGACCCCCTGGCAGCCTCCTTGCCTGTAAAAGGAGGGAGTCTGGGCTGAAGCCATTAGCCCCTCCACTAGTACTATATGTGAGGCCTTAAGATATAACCTCAGCTATAACATCACACAAAGGCCTTAAGCCGAATGACCATGGACTTAGAATATGTCTAAACCCTGTGCCAGACTCCAAGGCTGACCTGATCTGGGGTCTGGCTCCTCTCGAACTTCATTTCTTACCATTTAATCCCTTGCTTACTCCATTTCAGCCCCTTGGTTTCCTTCTTGCTCACTGAACACCCCAGCTGGTTTCTACCCCAAGACTTTTGTCAGACTCCTCGCTGACCTCTTTACCCAGCTAGGCCCTCTGCTCACACTCCTGTTCTCAGTCCTAGCACCCCTCCCACCATGAGGTCTGTCCCAACGCTCCAGTCCATCCCCTGGCCCTTTCCATTCTCGATCACATCTCTTCACTGTCTGAAGTTATCTTGCTTGTTTATCTCCTCTCTGTCTCCCTCAGGAAAACAGAAGCTCCACGAGGACAGGCAGTTTCTGTGTCTAGTTCTGCACCGGATCTCCGGAGCTGTGGTCAGCCTGGCCCATGGAGTTCACGTGCAAGTAGGACTCAGTGGGTGAATATCAGCTTGCAAACAACAGCCTAGCTCATTCTGGTAGCGCTCTGTGCTTGCAAGGTTGGGACCAAGTATTTAATCTTGGAGTGCGACAAATTTAGTGCCACATTAAGAGGAGCCCACAAAACAATGCTGTGCCACTGCCTCGAGTTACACACCAGTGCCAAGACCTAAGGGGGAAATGCAAATGGTTCATGGTGACCTTTCAACATTTAAAAAAAACAGTCAAGCACGTGTCCCACGGGCACGTGCCACTGAGGACAGCTTTTCTCACGCTAAACAATACAGGGAAGAGTTTTAGCCTGTGACTGATAACCAGAGGTGTTCTGACCCATCTTCCTGCCTCCAGGCTAGGAGGCCACAAGCCATCCTGTGCTCATCAGGAAGATCTCTGTGACAGAGACCCTGCAGCCACACTTAGCTCCTCCTGGTTGTATCTTGTCCCTTTGGGTCACATATTATATCTTACTGTACCCTACAAGCTCCTAGCTTCAGTTTGGACCCTTTCCTGATGTTCTAGCCCACAGAAGACAGAACCGATCTGTAGAACATTTGCTTACAAACTGGAAGTTCTTCATGAAATCCCCCCTTATTCTTGCTTTCTTCAGGCTCCATACTCATCATTCTTATTTTTTTCTACCAAACACATATGGCTCTGCATTCCCGTCTGTATCTACTCCCTCTGTACCATGATGGCCCTATAGGTGGGTATCCACAGCTCACAGTCCTGGGGTGGGCAGGGGGCTGGGAAGTAGGTCCTGAGCCTTAGAAACTGGACAGGAGAGGGTTGGGGGCTCATCCCCCAGCAGATAGATGCTCAGGGCAAAGAGAAGATGGGCGGTGCTGCTATGCAGGGGTGAGGTTGGAATGGGACACCCACGGTGATGTCACTGGCTCCCACATTAGCTAATCATCACAACCACTTGGGGAGCGTTTGAAACTACACCAGTTCCTGGCCAGGCCCCAGATCTACTTAATCAGAATCTAAGGGGTGAAAGTATCAGTTTTTGAAGATGCTTCATGGGTGACGCTGTAGATCAGCCCAATTTGGGAACTACTCTTCAAGACTCACCCCTCCCTTGCTGTTTTGCTCCAGGGCCCATATTCCTGTGGCTTGCCCCACTGTGAACAGTCTCGGAGAGGAGCTCACAGCATGGAAGCAAGCTTGGAGACAATTCCCTCATAAGAAGAGTGTCCACACAGAATGTGTCATGTCAGCTGCCCTGCTGGCCCAGACAACTTGCCAACTGGCTCCCATCCACACCCTCCCCGCCCACCCGCAGGCTGACTGCAGAGATGGAGCAGGCACCCATCACACTCGAGTGTGGGGATAAATTTCAGATCTACTGTGCTGTGTTGGCAAGAACCCGGAGGAGAACGCACGCCCTAGGCATCAGCCATGCTTGGAAGGCCAGTAGCTGAGGCCTGGTGTGGTTTGCAAACCATTTGTTGCACATGTCAGAGAAGACTTAGCAGCTGATTACCTGGCTTCATTTGCAAAGTTTACCTTGCATTGAACTTATTGAGCTTTAAAATTCCCCACTAGGTGCAGAGCAGCTTAATAGACACCATATTAGGGGATGGTCCCTGCCCTCCATTCAAAAGCAGAGGTGACAGGCTTCTCAGCATGGGGGGAAAAATGACATTCGGAACTGTGTTGGTAACTTTTATTTAAAGACTGCGCCCTTTGAAAGATTTCAGGTGCAAATGAGTAAATAATGAACTTTACTCTTCTGAGTAAGGGCACTTTGTTCATGGTTTTAGTAACAACATCAATAAATTCTGGCCTCGAGCCAGGGACAGGGGTGTTACTCTCACACCACAGTTAGACTGTTAGATTGCATACATTTAAACTGGTGCTTGTAACTAGGTCTGCATGAGAAACAATTGTTCAGGAACTTGCAACAACAGTACACTGGCAAAAAGACACTGTAATTAACTCTCACTGTGGAATTTAGTGACACTGAACTTGAGCCTGCAATGTTTGTTTGTTGGTTTGGTTTCAGATTTTGTTAACTAGTAGACAACAGTGGTTAGTTGCTATTCCTCTTCATTAAAAACAGAGGTCAGAGCAAATGGAAAGGAACCCCAGCAAGGAAAATTGGGTAAGACACCCAGAAGCACTTCCTAGATCTTCCTCAAACCTGGGGGCCCCAGTCAAGGAAGGTGTCTTCCATTATGCTTCAGGAGAACAGTAATCTCCAACCCTGGCCCTGGCACCTCCTGTAGACACACCCAGAGCCACTAAAACACATCCTGTTCTGAAATTAAAAAGTGAAATAATCCATACAAGGGATGTCTCCCTCCATATGGACTGTGGGTAAGGTGAGAGCCTGCCCCAGCCATGCATGCTTTTTCTTTGGGTTTGGTGCCTTCCGTGACCAGGAGTTGGCTCTGTCTTGTTAGGCTGAGGATATCCTGGACAGAGCCACAGGACCATAACAGAAGGCAGTGTCCTTGGCATGCCTCACTAGGCTCTGGCACAGACAGGGGAGTGAAGCAAATGACAGGAAGAAAATCTAGAAAGGGGAGGAAATGGAGGAGGAAGGGAGAGGATTGTTGCTCGTGGTTGAATGCACAGGTGGTCTCTGCTCAGCTTCCTCTGTTGCTAGTAATACCACAGGGCCCAGGACGGGGCTCTGCCCACAGAGGGCTACTGGGTGGACTAAGTGTGTGCAGATCCCAGCACAGGAGGGCAACTGGAGCTTCTGCACTGACTGCCACCAGGCCATGTGGTGAGGAAGGGAAGGACCTGGGGCCTGCTGCTATCAGCAGACCCCCTGTACTGCTGCACCTCCCGCTCTCGTCTCACCCATATAGAGACCTTGTCATCAGCCCCTCTAGCTCCCAGTCAGTACTGAGTTCAAAGGATTTGCTTTTGACACTCAAGAAAGGTTATGACACGTTAATAGGCTGGTGGGGTCAGGCCTCTCAGATGCCACTGGTGCAGCAGCCCTAGCTGCCAGACTATTGAGAGGAGGTGCTAACGAGTCCTTTTACAATCATTTAGTGAGCATCTACTTTGTGCAGAGACTGTGCTGTGCTCTAAGAGTCTCAATGTCATTACAGAGACAGATGGGTAAACACTTACAGTGCAGTGGAGTAGTCGCTGGGATGTGGCCATGCCCAGGACGCCATGGAAGCATGGGGGAAGTGCTCCTAACTTTTATGTCTTCAGAAAGACTCGGGAAAATGCATGAATGAGTGCTTGTATACATATGTGTGCATACACGCACATGCACACGTATATACAATCAAGTTTTGTGGTCTGGGAGCGCCCCAGAATAGTAACTCTGCTTAACTAAGGTAGTGGTCCAAGACTGACTGTTCTATCCATCCATCCATCCATCCGCTCACCCATCCACCCACCACTCATCTATCCATCCATCTATCCATCCACCCACACATCTATTCACCCACTCACCTGTCCACCCATCCACCAACTCACTCATCCATCTATCCATCCATCCACCTACCCATCCATCCATCCTTTACTGTGTGCTTACTATCCATCCACCCATCCACCCACTAACCCATCCATCCACCTACTCATCCTTTACTGTGTGCTTACCATTGGTCTACCCACCCATCCATCCATCCATCCACCCACCTACCCCACCCATCCATCCATCTGCTACTCATCCATGTATCCACCCATCTGTCTCTCCACCCACCCACCCTTCTATCCACCCACTCACTCATCCACCCATCCATCCACTCACTCATCCATCCATTCACCCAACCATCCATCCTTTGCTGTGTGCTTACCATCCATCCACCTATCTACCCATCCATCCATCCACTCATTTACCCATCCACCCATCCACTCATCCATCCATCCACCCACTCACCCGTCCACCCATCCACCAACTCACTCATCTATCCATCCATCCACTCACCCACCCACCCACCATCCTTTACTGTGTGCTTACTATGTTACAAGCATTTTTCAGGATTCTTTATATATCTGATCTCATTTATTCCTCACAATAAATTTATGAGATAGGAATTATTAGACCTATTTTACACCTGAGAAAATTAGGACCCAAGAAGATTACTTACTTGATCAGGGTCATGCTAGCACATTCGTAAGTCGCTGAGCTGGAATTTTAATCTAGATGTGAATGATTCCAAGTCAGTGTTCTTTTTTATCACTCCTGCGTTCCATACACTGTGTCCTTCAGAACACTGGATGTTCCACATGCACAACCTCTCTCTCTTTTAGGAAATGTAATAGGCCAATGAATACCAGAGGCTCTGAGAAGACCTGAAGTATCTCCATCTAAGCCAGCATTCCCAGACCCAGCTGACCATGAAACTTCTTTGGCGGCCAACTACCAGTCCCATGGCTTTTTGACAAAAGTTGCTTTATACCCTTTCTGATCTAGGATTACAACCCAGGACTTCTGCCCTCACCCCCCACCTCCCAGGCAAGGTATTTTTTTTCTTCAGCCAGCAAATAATGATTTGACCTTATGCCAATCAACAACCCATCCCTTGCATCTTGAAGATGTTTTTCTCCAACGGGCCTTCCACCTCTATTCTCTCCCCTGAGCTGCATGGCTTTTCCACGAAACACAGAGGGTAAACGACCTCATGGAAATGAGGGGTTTGATCTGCAAGTGTGGGCTGCACATACACTGGAACCTTCTCAACCTATCTCCTGGCTCTGGGTCTCAAACTGTGACTGGCCCGGGGCAAGCACCCATCTTCCTGGTTATTCTAGCCTCATACCTTCCACTGCAGGTACTACTGTTAGGCTGGCAGGATAATGACCTCGCTTTCAACGCTCGGCCTCTCAATTGCCAACTTCAGCATTAGAGAGATCTATCTGTACTTAAGTGTCTCTTCCCATCCTGCTCATAGTTCTCTTCCTGAAAAAGAGACAGACTGGCAGGACCAAGCCAGACACACGTGCTCCATGCCCAGAAGAGATTTTACTCACTGCCTCAGAAAGAGGGACTGGGCCCTGCCTCTCCCCACCTGCAGCCAAGAACCAGAAGCCAAGGCTGACACAGTGTTGTGTCCGCCTGGGGGAAGCCCCTCCACTCTGCACCCTGCCCCACATCCCTGTTCCACCACCTCTGACCCAGAGAGTCAACACACGTCACCTCCCTGCACTCCAGGCCCTGACTCACCACATTGTTGGGCAATGACTGCCCAGAAATCTGCAGCCTCAGCTGCTCCAACCAGGCTCCCTGCTCTGTACCACAGGGTACAGCCACCTCCCTATATCACAGGCTAAGGGTTTTGTTTTGTTTTTTTTCCAATGAGCTCAAGTCACCCCATCTCAGTCTCCTGGGAGTTGGCTCCCAGGTCATGCACAGGGCATCCCTTTACTTAGGGAACAAAATGCACAGCTTCACATAAGAGCCTGCCCTCTTCTGACCTTTCTGCCACTCACTCCTCCATCTCCAGACCCTGGCAAAGGGCAGCCAGGGTTCTCTGGGATCCTGCATGAGCTAGATCAGAATTTATGGAGGATGCATTAGTTTTGATTTTTTTCTTATATAACAGTGAGGACTGAGGCAGAGGAGGGAAGAGAAATCTACCTCCTTGAAAATGGCAAGTAACCTGGAAGGAAGCCCCCGGGCAACAGATGCCTGATAGAAACAAGGAGTCTCCTCCATCACTCTTGCTTTCTTGCCCTTATTTCCATCCATTTCACTACATCTTCAACAAATACTTCTGGGAAAGAAGGAGGGAAAACAAAAGTGAAGGAAAGAGAGTTTCAAATTACTCCTGTTGACTTCTCTCTCTCCTTTTTTTCCTTTTCTTTTTTGAGAGAGATAGAGAGTGTGCCTATGTAAGCAGGGAAGGGGGGCAGAGAGAGAATGAAGGAAGGAGGGAAGGAGGGAGGGAGGGGGAAGGGGGAGAGGAAAGAGAGAGAGAGAATATGAATGAATGAATCCCAAGCAGACTCCACACTCAGCATGGAGCCAGACAGGGGGCTCGATCTTACCACTGTGAGATCATGACCTGAGCCAAAATCAAGAGTTGGACCCTTAACCGACTGAGCCACCAGGTGCCCCTCTCCCTCCTTCCTGAGAGTGGGGAGGAAAGCATCAGGCAGCTACCCCGGGGCTGCCCTAGAGTGGATGGATGGCTCACATCACCACTGGTTTGTGCTGGGGAAGCACTCCTGAAGTGAGGTTCTAGCCCCAGCTCTGCCATTTACTTGCTGTGTGCCATTCAGGAGCCAGAAGGAAAAGAAAAAGACATTCAAATTCCTCACTACTGAATTTTACCTTGAAAAAGTAAACTAATTTTCCGAACTATGCTCACTACTATATCCATCTCCTTTCTTCTCCCAAAGCTTCAGGCTCCCCCTGAAAGCCGGCCACTGGTATTTCAGCAGATGAAGACTCTTTGGTAGTTGTGCAGTAAATAATTAACCTTAACCAAAAAGAGGTCAGATCTTTGCCCTCGGCTGCTTAGAATGCCATGGCTGATGGGAGCATCTTTGTTTGTCTGGAATATTTGGCCACCAAACTGTATGATAATGTGATTTATGGTGAGGTCTTTGGGCCACACGGCATCAGCTCTACCCCCACACAGGCTGGAGACTAAGGATCAGTCATGCAGGTGGTATATATGATCAAGCCCCAATAAAAACTCTAGACACCAAAGCTCTGGCTTGCCTGATGGGCATTACTTTGTGAGTATTGTCACACACTGATGCTGAGAAAGTGACACTGCCCTGACCACATGGGGAGAGGACGCTCCAAGTTCCGTGTTTGGTGCTTTCTTGGACTCTACACTATGTACTTCATCCCTTGGCTGCCTTCAAGCTATGTCCTTTCCTTGGAATATACTATGCCATCAATATAACAGCTTTCAGTGAGTTCTGTGAGTTCTGTGAGTCCTTCCAGCAACTCACCAAAGGGAGGTATAGGGACCGCCAGACTTGTGATCTGTGTCAGAGCTGAGGGTGGTCTGTGCAGACGAAGGCTCCTAACTCTGAAGTGAGCTAACTCTTTATAGTTGGCCTCAACTTTTATGGTGGATAATACTGAATAACGGATTGGCAGATGGTACTTCTACTGGTGGAGCAATTCCTCCTGTAGTGGTCTGGGAAACGTACCCAGTAAGGGCTCTTGCTTCATGAAAAGATTACAGGGATTGCCTTAAATGTAGTAGTCAGCTTTTAGAATCAGATAAATGCAAACGCACACTGCCACAGTGCCAGGGTTGCAGAATTTCTGGAAGTCTTGGTAATCCTTCATGGAGACAGTGCTTGGGAGCGACACAGCCTTCCTTGCTGCGCCCTTGGCCCTCGGTTCATGCCCTCAACATACACTCATTGCATTCTGTTCTGATTTTCTATGTGTCTCTGTGCATATCAGACTGTGAGCCCCCTGAGAGCCGAGACCATGTCTTGCTCATCTTCTGCTTTCTGGAGATCAAGGCAAAGGTTACACTCTAAGTGTCTGATGAATTAATTGAACTGGGTTTGCTGATCCTTCAAGACAGTAAGCAGTTGTGTCCATGGATGTGTGGTTATTATAGCCCCATGACCAGTTTCTCTTTAAACTGTGAGCCCACATAAAATTTTACAAGTCTCCCGTTCCTCTCTAAGAAGATAGCCAAAAGGAAAAATCAACACGGAGGCAGCAGCATGGAGCTAGGAGCACACACGTGGGATGTGGGAGACCAGGGACCTGGTGACAGCCTCATAATCCCTGGTGGCTACATGACCCTAAACAAGTCACTTGACCTACCACGAGGTCTTCTCACTGTGAGGCAGCAAAAAATAGCGTGGCATCTGGCCACCTCCCCTCCACCCACAGAGGTGCCAAGAGGTAATAATTCTAAAGCTCATACTATCACAAGTTCAGATTCCACAGATATTTTTTAAGCACTTAATACCTGTTAGGGACCCTAGAAGGCACTTCACCATTGTTTCTTTCCCTTGAGTGCCCCTGTTCCGGTGTTGGAGGGTAATAGTGGGGAAGAAGCCATGAATGGAGGTAGAGATGGCAGAAGCTGGCCGTGAGATGATAATTATTGAAGCTGGGTAAGGGGGTCTGAAGGTGCACTCCACTGTCTCCTCCATTTTTGTGTATGTCTGAAATGTTCTAGTAACACATGCATTTAAAACAATCCTCTTGACAACAATGTGAGGCAAGTCTTCCTGGTCCCACTTGACCCATGGGGAACTGAGGCAGAACTGAGGAAATGGGCGGGTTCTACAGGATGCTAAAAGCAGAGCTGGGTCTGAGACCACAGGTTGCTACTTCTGTGCATTCTCCCACACCCCCAGCTGCCCATCTCTGGGGAGGTGACTGTCCTGCACAGCAGGTGCCTGCTCACTCAGAACCACACTTGCCCTCAGAAACAGGTTCTTTGAAGGTACTGGTTTGCTTCCAAGGGAGGCATATGACTGCAAAACAGTGGAGACATGAGAAAAAAAATCCACCTTCCCCTCCTATGCCAGGGACCCCCTTCCACATTTCATTTGAGAAATTCAAGGAATATGGAGACTCCTCAAAGCCACAATCATCATCGGCAAACATTTGCTGAGCCCCCAAGAGCACTGAGTAGCCATCTCTGGAGACTCCAAAAGTGCTATAGCACACAGGCCTGCACCTTAGCAACTGCCTCAAATCTGCTGGCAATGATACTTTTAAATTTATTAGCAAACAGTACAAAGAGACAAAAATATCATCGCAATAGTCTTCACCTTCAAAAGGATTTGCTCTAGAATGGAGAGAGGACTGCCCATCTCTTCTGCAAAGGAAGGAACTGTGTGTGTGTGTGTGTGTGTGTGTGTGTGTGTGTGTGTGTGTGCATTTTTGTACGTGCATGTGTGTGTGTGTCAGGGAAGAGGGGATAGATGGAGCTGAGCAAAAAGAAATACACTTCTCAAAAGCCACACTAGGAACATGGCCATCTGCAGTGCCAGAGTTGGCTGCAGCTTGCGTTTGTTTGGAAGTTCAACACTGGGATCTACACAATTTTCCCTAAATAGCCCCTTGGAAGGAAGAACAACATAGCACAAGTAACACCAACAGTACTCGAAAGCATGGAGACACGCTCAACCATTTTCTTTACTCTGACCATATTTTGCCAAGGCTCACGTCCTAGAAATCTCTCCCTCTCCATTACAGGGAAGTCACCAGATGGGCTGTGTTTTCTCGCCCCACATTTTAACTTTTTCTCAAGCTCTTGCAGCAACACACTGGTTGGCCAAGCAGAATACACCAAGGAGCTTGGGAAACATTGCCCAGTCACTTCTGCCACCTCAGAAACTCCCACCGTGCCTGTCACAGGACATCCATTGCACACGTCACTGTGCATGGCACTGCTTGGGTATCTCTTCCTGGTGGGTCGGGTGGGGGGGGGGTGGGTTATGGCTGGAAAGGACAGCCCCTAAATGCTTCCTCCACACTTCCTCTCTAAATCAGGCGACTTTTCAAGCTATGGCTGGATTCCCCATACTCCAGATTCTCTGTGGCATCTCCTGGGCTTTCCACAGAACCAAGAGGCAATCAGCAGACCAGAAGCTAAACCCATGACCAGGCCGCCCATCCTCCCATCCAAGGATATGTAAAAATGTATCAACTTTATGACGCTGGGAAAAAAGCCAAGTCCAACTCTGTAATTGTGGTCCACTCACAAGGCGCACTGTATTGTCAGTGCATTCCCTGGGAGGCTAGGCTGTTCATGCCTCACGGAGGCAGGGGCTGTGAAGGATAACAGAGGCCTTGCAGTGTTCTACATTCTGTGCCCTTCTAATGATCTGGATTTAAAAAGCATAGTGCTTGGATTGAAGAATCAAGCTCTTCAAGTAAATGCTGCCTGGCTCATTTTCTTTCAAGTTAGATTTGGGCCTAGTGTGGATGGTCCCTGGATGTCAGTACCCGGTGTAAGGGAGTCAGCTTCCTATATGTGTGTGGTGTGGTGTGTGTCTGTGTGTGTGTGTGCCCATGAGCGCCTGCTAAGGAAGCAGAGAAAGTAGCAGACACACCCAATACATCGAAAATTTCTGCCAAATGACCTCACAATGAGGAATAACATCCACCTTGGGCAAGAGTCTAGAAGTGAACAATTTCAAAGAGAATTCCACGCACGTAGAAAGAGCCAATATTAGTATCTTAGAGCAGATAATGGCATAACTTCCCTTTTGTTTGGAAGTTCTATGTAATACCACTTCTGGACTTCAGGAAGGCTTTTTTATGAATTTAATTTTTAAATAGGTAATGTGCTCCAGTGGTTCAAAACACCCCAGCGTATCCATGGTAAAGGGTCTTCCTCTTATCCAAGTCCACACCTGCCTGGCTCTCATTCCCCAGATGCAACCACTATTACGAATTTCCTGACTACACTTACGGGATGACTTATGAATACAGAAGTACAAATGTGTGTGTGCGTTTACTTGCGTTTTCTCCCTCTTTTACACAAGAGGAGGCACACCATGCACCCTGTTCAGTACCTTTGGTGAAGCCTGAGAAAAGCTATACTAACTCTGAGGACAAGCTGGAGAAATGGGGAGCGGATGGCACTGTGCAGTGGTGGAGACGTGGCACAGAACCAGAAATGGAAGCTAGTTCTGTTGACTTTCTGTCTTGGGTCCTTCCCACTGTGCTGCCTTCCCATTGCACTGTCTCCTGGATCTGCTATTTGCTCACTGTTAAAAAACAGACAACAGGCCCAAAATGGAGTCTCTTGTGCTACGCCCATGTCACCAAACTGAGACTTAATACCTAACCCAACTGCAGTTTCAGCCTCTCCCAGGAATGCGATCTTAACCAGTCAGTCTGGAATTTCCTGATCAGCACTAGTGAGATAATCCACCTGACAGACCCCTGCCTTCCTCCCAAATATCTTGCTTTAAACAATCCACTTTTTGCTAGTAACTTCCTTGTTCTGTCCCCTTCTGCCTAGAAGAGTCTCTCATTTTGTACAGCTCTTTTGGAACTCCTTTCTACCTGGCAGATTAGATGCTAGATGCTACCTGATTCATAAGGCACTGAATAAAGCCAACAAGGTTTTTTAAATTTACTCCGCTCAATTTTGTCTTTTAATACCATGTAAAGGAGTATCTCTTAAGCCCCAGCAAGCCTCTCAGAAGCAGTGTGTCCACTTCTTTAAGTGGCTTAAAATCTCCCCTGGCAATCTTGCACATACTACTCATTTGTTTAATAAACCTTTTCCTCATAGATGATGCAAAGATCAATTCTGAGCCCTTATCTCTTCAAATGATTAAATGGCCTCACCACATGGAAGCCCCAGCCCGGTGCTCGGCACATAGTAGCTACTTCATAAAATAAGTATTAGCAAAACTGATTGATTACCAAACTCCAATTTAATGGGATCTGCAGTAATCCAGAGACAGAGAACTGGCTCCTTTCAGAGCCAGACCAGCAATGGTTTACTCTAGCGACAAAAGCCTTCCTCGAGCCTGAGGTCACTTCCTACCCTCCCGCCAGAGAATCGGAAATAGTGGTTTTCTTCATTTTCAGAATTCATTTAAGAACCCCGTGGATTCTAATGGTTACCTACTGGCAATGTTCAGGCCCACCCCTGGACAAAGCTGAGCTGGAAGGCCAGGCAGGTCAAGGGGGGGTGAAATGGCAGCACCAAATTTGGGGCAGGGATGAGAAATTCTCTCCCAGGGCCACCTTTACTGTCCCTCCTGGCTTCCCCCCTCTTCACCCCTGACCTGCCCTTGCCCATCAGACCAACTCTGGTCTTCCATCAGACTGATGATCTCAGGAAGTCACATCTCTTTACTGCTGGCTTCAGTCATGTACAAGAGAGGGTGACCCCCTGGAGAAAACAATAGTTACTCAGAGATTCCAAAAGTGAAGGAGGACTCCCAGGAAATTAGTTGTTGCTTTTGTTGGAGACCGCGACCACTCTCCACTCACCAGTATAAATAATTATAAACTTGTGGTAGCTAGTGAGCACAGAAAAGGAGAGCAAAGTAAAACTTCCATTGGCTGGTAATTTTCTGAATTAATCTGCAAGGTACATGTCTTTTCCAGGCCACCAGAGAATCTCAGGTCAAGTCCCCAGACAGTGCACTGGGCTCTCATCCTAATTTTCCCTAAGGGAGCCACAGTCATTACCTCCACATAAACATGTCACCCCTCCCCACACACAGCCCTGGGAAATCTCTCCCAGCCAGCCACAAGTGAAGGAACTTAACAGCTCTGGCAAGCAGCACTGTCTCAAATACAGAAAATGGCTGGCACGAGGCTCCCTCCAGGGTCACAGCCTTCTGTTGGCACCGGTGGCCACGTATTCCTAGAAGAAGCGCTCTCTGGGAAAGGTGCAGAGCTGCCGGCTCTTCCACCACACCCAGACTGCAGCAGTGACAAGTGCTGGGTTTGAATCCTGCCTCTCACACTGGGTTCTGAATCATTGTTTTAGTTGCCCAAGCCACAGTTTTCCTCATCTGTAAACCTCTGCCTCCTGGAGGAGTTATAAGGACTAAGTGAAAGTATCCTAGCAAAATATTGAGCAGAGCACCTGGTAGGCTGGTAGTGCTAGATAAATGTGACTTATCTAACATCATGACTGTGGCCCTCAAAACAGAACACCACCCCCTACCCCCACTGCCTACTGCATCAGGCTTCCACTCTGCTCCCTGGCTTTCAATTCTCTCCCTCCAAGCTTTCTCCCACATCGTGTTCCGGTCCTCATTTCTTCCTGCTCCCCGTCAGCCATCTTCTGTTCCCAGACATTGGGAGAGTGTCTCCCTACCAGCTCTTAGTCAATAATAACAATAATAAATCATCCCAATTACAACAACAGGGACAGTAGGCAGGTGACATCTGCATATGCTGGGTGCCGAGAAGGGCTCTGTATAGGCCCTCTCACTCTGTCTTCATCATACCACCTCACTCGCTCACCACAAGCCTGTGGGATGGGGTTAGTATGCCAGCTTTAAAGCTCAGGGGTAAAAGGTCAAGCTGCCCAAGGTCAGTCTGCAACCTGACTAGAATGTAAGCTGAACGACAGCACAGGGTGCTGCTGTGTCTACGTCCATGTTCCTAAAACCTAGGAGCATTCCTGCCCTTCAACAAATATTAGTTGGATACATGAATGAGTGAATGAATGGGTAGATGGATGGATGTATGGAAGGTAGGAAGGAAGGTAGGAAGGAAGGAAGGGAGGGGCTGGAATCTGAGTCTCTGGTCAGTGTGAGTCCACGTCCAGATATGACACTCTTCCTGCTACCTCTCTATGTATATCCTATTCATCCTTAGGAGACCAGCTTCTTCCAAAAGTTTTCTGCCAGCTACAGCCCGCTACTTTCGGTCCTTTTCTAGTGTGTTTGTAACATGCAAAGTCTCCACCACACAATGCAGGGCTTCGTAAACACTCTAAGGGCAAGGGCTACTTATTCACTAGACCTCTTGGTCTCATAAATCAGGCACTTAAGAAACACCTCCTGGTTGAATGGCATCTTTCAGGGGAAAGGCTGCCAGTCATCACCTCCTCTAGATCCCTCCATCTCCAAACGCTAGCCTTTCTAATAGGAAAGACGAAGTGAACTGAGCCTTACTCCTGATGTTTTTCGAGGAACTACATGTGCCCTTGGTCTCTTGCCCCAGTATGTCACCACCATTCTCGTGAGTTCTTAAAGCTGCTCTAACAATGGGCTGTAGCAGTAACTCTGCCCCAGGTGCCAGGAGTCCTGGTCCCAAGTCCCAGCTCTAATGTTACTTGCTATAAGAACTTCTCCATTCTGGAACCCAGTTTTCTCATCTGTAAAATAAAGGTGTCCACGATCTCTACATTCTCATCTGCTTTGACTATCCACGCAACTCATGTGCCCACCCTATCCTCAGGGCCACAGAGAGCAGGACAGGTCTACTTGCAGCTGAACAGCCCTTCTAAGGTGGGAGGTCCGTGTCCCACCTCTCCCTTCCCTGTGGTTTGCACCATGATGTCCCTCTAGACCGCTCCTCAACAGAGGGCTCCTGGACCAGGAGCCACATCACTTCTGCCAAGATGGCACACTGTGTACCACTCTGCTCCCCTTCCTCACAGGACCCCTCTCCTTACTAGAGACCAGACACACTGCTCTTCCTTGTCACAGGGGCAAGAGGTGACAAGAGGAAGGCAGGGTTCTTAGCAAGAGTTGCCAACAACCTCTCCTGAAGGTAAAGAAGCTCTCTGAGCACCATGGTAAGAAATATACTTTGGAAAGGCATCAGCCACTGAAAGGGGATCTCTCAGAGAGACAGGAATGAAAAGAACATTCGGTCATGGCTTGGCCAAGAAACAAACATGCTGGGCAATTGTCTCATGCCGACAAAGAATGAACAACAAAAGGATGAGACTGCTTGCTTTTTTTTTTAAATTTTTTTTTCAACGTTTTTATTTTATTTTTGGGACAGAGAGAGACAGAGCATGAAAGGGGGAGGGGCAGAGAGAGAGGGAGACACAGAATCGGAAACAGGTTCCAGGCTCTGAGCCATCAGCCCAGAGCCTGATGCGGGGCTCGAACTCACGGACCGCGAGATCGTGACCTGGCTGAAGTCGGACGCTTAACCGACTGCGCCACCCAGGCGCCCCGAGACTGCTTGCTTTTAGAAGCATCAAGCCAACTAACCAGGTGAAACGTGGCTCCCTGTTCACAATAATTATTGGGTGAAAAACTGAGGTTACAAAGTGTGCAGTACATCCCATTTTACATACAGACAAAGATGCACAAAAGCACACAAAGATCCAAAGCAAATATACTAAAATGTTGACAGGGATCACATTAGGAATGACACTTTTAAAAAGCATTTGCTTTAGGCGTGCCTGGGTGGCTCAGTCAGTTGGGCGTCCAACTTCGGCTCAGGTCATGATCTCGTGGTTCATGAGTTCAAGCCCCACATTGGGTTCTGTGCTGACAGTTCAGAGCCTGGAGCCTGCTTCAGATTCTGTGCCTCCCTCTCTCTCTGAGCCTCCCCTGGTTGTGCTCTTTCTCTCTCTCTCCCAAAAATAAATAAACATTAAAAAACAGCATTTGCTTTAAAAAAATACTTCTTTGTAATTTCTAATTTACCTGCAGTAAACAAGCATTGTTCTGTAAGGAGAAAAAAAATACTAAGTTATTGTAAATGTCATCTCATCCTAAGATTTTGAAAATAAAAATGCTAAAAGTAAAAGGTTCTTCCCTTTTAAAATGTACTGCAGAACTGACCCCAGATTGAACAGAAGGAAATGCATGAGCTTGAGGAACTAGAGAAAAGATAGAGGTTCTCAGGACTCAGGAGGGGCACAAGGCAGGGAAAGGGGAAAGGCTCCAGGAGACACTTGGGGTCAGAGGGGTGGTGCTAGGAAGGCCCCCGGAACCCACCGGAAAGGAGAGTAAGTCATGGAAGACAAATCCTGTTCACACACACGTCAGACCTACAGGAGACAAATGGGAAGTGCAAACCAACAAGCCAAATCCTGTTTCAGAACAGAAGCAAAGACGACATTACTCTACTTGATGTTTGGAGATTCAAGAAGGTATCATTCTTTCAACATGTATTTACCTTTTATTAGTTATTAATTATTGTCCTTTTATTAGTTATTACTTATTATTCTGTTAGCATAATCCATTATCCCTCTCTACCCTCCTCTCCTCCCCCTTTAGCAAAAGGGGACTTTGCAGACAGAAGAATGAGAGATGTTCTGGTTTTTCCGAGGCCCTGGTTAGGTACCCCTGGTGTGCTTGGGATCCTCTCTCTGACTCTCTCTCTCTTTTCCTCTCTCTGCCTCTCTCTCAAAATAAATAAATAAATTTAAAACTTCTTCTGCTGAAGATGAGCAGGAGGAAAGATCAGCTAGAGGTAGGGAAGAAAACCCACCCCAGGAAAAGAGTGAGACTATGGACACATTGCTTTCTTCCCTGAAGCCATCAAAGGCTTTGGGTCCCGACTCCTTGTTGAGAAGTTCTACTCCTCAGGCTCAGTTTGGAGATAGTGGCCCCTGGGTAATTGAAGTTGGCAGATTTTGACATGTATTTCCTGGGGATGACCTTGAAGATGTTCTGATTCTAATTTAGAAAGACTCTCAGTTTGGAACACTAGCTGCATAGCTAGATCCCTATACCTCCACCTCTACCAGATGTGACAGGATCATTTGTGTTAGGAATTTGAAGGGCTGTCCAACCAGAGCCTTGGACTAGTGCCTCAAGTTGGCTCCAAGTCCACCTATGCTTAAGCCAAAACCTTCAGGGCACCAACTGGGTGGCGAGGGTGTCTCTGGGCTCTGAGTTAGGAGGCCAAATTGTCAGTTTCCTGGGACATATCTGGGACCACAGTCTCTGTATAAAGAGACACATCAAGGTGAACGCTGGGGACTGAGGTTAACATTTTCCAACACATTTACTGGAACACAATGCTGATATGGAGTGAACGCCATCTTCTTCTGAATTACATGGAATTAGATGGACTGGTAATTGGTTAAGTAAAAATATCCAAGAGTGTTGACAAGTAAGATAATGAAGGAAGGTCCTTGATAGTGTGCCACAGTCCTTTGCTTTTTCCTGGTCAATATTTTCACCAATGATCTGGATTAAAGACAGAGACAGTAAGCTTAAACTGTGCAAATATCACCAGGCTAGAAAGAACAGATAACACACTGGCTGTCAGTAGGAGTACTCATGAAGATCTCAGTTGCCTAGCAAGAGTAGCTGAAATTCACAAGTTGGGTTTGAATCTGACAATTGTAAGGACCTATATTTAGGTTCAAAAAAGCATATGGGTGAGCACAGCCCATGCCAATGTCAGCTCATCTGAACAAGATTTAGGAATCTGAGCTCAGCATAAGCCAAAAGCGTGAGGCAGCCTCTAAAACTTAGATTATACTGACAGATGTATAACTTTTGAAACTAATCCAGTAAGTCCAACCCTGTCTACTTTTGGAGCTCTTCTCTGGCACCTTATTAAAAGGGACACTCACAAATAGGAGAGGTGAGGGGCGCCTGGGTGGCGCAGTCGGTTGAGCGTCCGACTTCAGCCAGGTCACGATCTCGCGGTCCGTGAGTTCGAGCCCCGCGTCAGGCTCTGGGCTGATGGCTCAGAGCCTGGAGCCTGTTTCCGATTCTGTGTCTCCCTCTCTCTGCCCCTCCCCCGTTCATGCTCTGTCTCTCTCTGTCCCAAAAATAAATAAACGTTGAAAAAAAAAATTAAAAAAAAAAAAAAAAAAACAAATAGGAGAGGTGACCAGAATAGGAAAAGATCTGGAAACAGTGTCAAGTAGGGGATGGGTGAAATAGATGGCATGCTTTGCGAGGAATGGAAAACACTCAAGCGAGGCAGGACAGCCACCTTCAATTATCGGAAGAACTGACTTGTGAAGATGGCTCTGCCTCTGCTGTGTGCACCTGGAGAGCAGCACTAGGACCCACTGGTGGAAATCGTGGGATTCCTGATCAAAAGGTGGAACAGGCTGCATTATGAAGTGGTAAATCTCCATCCCTAGGAGCATTCAAGCAGAGGCTAAATGAGCACCTATCAGAGACATGGTAGAACTTATTGGAACCCTCGTAACTCTGGGGCTCTGTGAATTCAGGGCCACATAATGATGCAAGAAAAAATCCCAGGTAATGAGGAAAAGCAAACAGGGGATATGTCATGGCTAGCCACCTGCTGGTATTCTGGTCACGAGGATTAATGGGAGGTGACTCACAGGTGTCCCAGGGTAAAGGATACAGACAAGGTTAATCTCTTATAAAGACGAGCCTCTGGATGAGAGAACCGCTCTGCAGTGAAAAATGGAAAAGCTTTTTGCACGAGGCTCAAGCTGAGACACATCTGGAGTGGAGGAGGTACCCATTACTTGTCCAAGGACCTGGTGCCATTGCCACCAGCCACAGGACCTGCACTAAAGACTTTGCAACAGGGCACTACCTTGTGCTCTGTGTGCAAGGGCGATCTCTAAGCTGGAAAGACACTTCAGATAAACTCAGAACAGATAGCATCCCTATTAACAGATCTGGGGTGGAGTCACTGTGGCAGCCATGGGACTTCCAGGAGATCACTTCCCCTATCTACCCTTGGCGTTCTCTTCAGCGAAGGGAGGGAAGGGCTACAGATATGTCTGACTAGTCACTTCCACCTCTCACATTTGCTACGACTTTCATGGATTTTGTGACTTTTGGTTCAGTGACATCAAGGTCACAGCACACATGGGACGGACAGAGTGCCCAAGGTGTAATCAATTTCCCATAAGGATGAGGCCAAAGCAGGGTGTCCTTGGGGAAAAGCTCCATAAGGACAGCGTTCAGAGTTGCGGCTGACCCCGCCCCGCTTTCCCACTCCCATCCCTGGGAATAATGCTTAAAGTGCAAGTCCCACTAAAAGTTAATGAACAAATCCCCCACTGATGTTGCAGTCGCTTCCACCCGGGAGGAAATTTACTCTCTTCCTCTAACCTTTTCCTTCCTTATTCAGCTTCATATCCTCTTCTTACTCCCTCGAGCCCATTACTACTTATGGCCCCTGTGGCTATTTTTCGAGTCAAAAAGCTATTTATTAAGCTCTTACATCTCTTCCTTGACAACCCTTATTCTCCCTCATTTCCCTGTTCAATCCACAAACCTACACTTCCTTTGACTAACCCCCAGGAACACAGAAGGATCAGTCTTGGCAAGTTTCCTTCCTGGATCCAGAGGTTAAGCATAGACTGTGCTGGGAAACAGAGGGGTAGAAGGCATAACTGGACAAAATTATGGAAGAAGAGGTCCACTGCTTTACTTAAATTATTCAAAAAGTGATATTCATGATTTCTCTTTAATGAATTTTCTTTTTTTCTGAGGAAGAAGGGAGGAAACATGCATAGAGATAAGTTCAATGGTTCTTGAATTCTTTATCCTAAGACCTGTGTTTTTCTTTCTGGTTTCCTATCCCACAGTTTTGGATTCTTAAATTTTTTCAACTCCTATATTCACCCAAACCAGAAAGTAGGTTGAGAATTCTGGTCTTTTGAGGTTTTAAGAGATAAATGAGTAATCTACAAGGGAAACTATTATGGTCTTGAGTTATCGGCTGTATATTCTCTCTCTCTCTCTCTCTCTCTCTCTCTCTCTCTCTCTCTCTCTCTGTTTCTCTTTCTCTCAGTGGGGCTAGGCAAAGGGAAGGAATATGGAAGGTCAGTCATAACAATGAGGGATAGAGGCCTGGGTAGTGGTGGGTTGGGGGTGAAGAGAACCATGCTCACAGCAGCCACAGGCACAGGAAAGAGTCAAGGCTAAGAGGTCCTGCAGTTCATGCTGTTCAGCTCCAATGCCCTGGGAACTTACTGTGTCCAGCTCAGGTAATGTCCTACAGGCCAAGAAATACTATGTTAGGCACTGAAGAGCTGTGTTTGTGAACGCAGTTAGGCAAGAAAGCAGGCAACACATAAGGACTGGCCATCTCTTTCCCTGGATGTTAAAGATTTATTGAATTCTGCTATGTGGCTACTGCCATGCCAACTATGGTGGGAAATGAAATGAAAAACTATGGTTCTCTACCTTCAAGGAGCTAATCATGTGGTTGATACCATATTTGGATACCCAACAAAGATCACTCACCTGAGTGGAATGAGTGAAATGCGGTCTTATTTGGAGGCAAATGGAGAGACAAGAAAACATTGGGAGTTTTTCTTTTCCACACTGAGATGTCTATACTTATCAGGAGAAAGCAGAGAAGAATGGTGACCTCTAGGACCCTGTAGCACTGAGGGCTATGATGATATAGCCAGTGTCCCCTAGGGCCACCCCCTCTCTGCAGTGTTCTTGGACCTGTCTCTATTCTGTGCATTCTAAAAGCATATCCTGACCCTGGGCTGTGAGAAACACTACCTCCAGCTGTCTGCCTTATTATCATCATAAGCCTTCTCTCATGGCCCTCTCTCTATGTGAGCCTATAATTAAAGTCAGAAGACACAGCTCAGGCAAGATCCTGAACTATCTTATTTTGGGGGAAAAAAAATCAAGAAGTGGAGGAAAGATTCAGATGTCTCTCCCACTCTCTCTGAACTGTCAGAGATCTGTAAAAGATTAAAAAATCTAAAGGGAATGCAATGTATACCATCTTCCCTCAACAGACTTTAATCTGGTTGAGGAGACAAGGCTCAGACAAGTGAGGACTTAAACACTAAACAAATAATAACAGACTTAAACAGGCAAGTCGGGGGTCCACAGAGTCAATTCTGTGTTGGCCACATACAGTGGAATTTTCTGGACAACCTAAATTTAACAACCGGATCAATCGTTAGGTCATATGTCTTGATTTTCAGTTTAGAAAACAGAGTCACCATGATTGTATGCCAAAGAGTCAAAAAGATACTATGTGTAAGAGAACTTCAGAAGAGGGAGGGGGAAGATCTCAGTGCAGGCAGAAGAGGTCAGAGATGGCTTCATGGGGGAGGCCATGACAGGGACCTGGAAATGGTCCCCATCCTCCAAGTGAGTGCACCCACTAGTCCGGCCTTTCCAAGGTTTGGCCTCGCAGCTGTCTTGCCTCCGCTCCTACCTTCATCTCTCTTGAATCTGCTCCACTTGGGCCCTCCCTCTGCCCCCATGTGGGATAGTGTTCCACCATCTATAATTCACTGTGGCAGGTGTGTTCAGGGACAGGAAGGCATGGAGACAGGAGACTATAAACAACTGTCCTCACCACCACTCCGGTCACACTCAAAGCTTAGGCAGGCCCAGTATCTGCCCTGGGGCCCTTCATGCCAGGTGTCCCTCCCACCCCACCCCTCACCAGGCCCTAGGGCTCCTCGGCTCACAATGTGGCACCAAGATCTGGCAGTAAACAGCTCCACCAGAAATACCAGCTGCTCTTGGGTTTTTAGCACCTGGGTCACTGCCAACAGTGGGACCACTGCTCCCCTAAGGGATCAGAGCACCAATTCACAAATATTCACTGAGTTTGGGCCATGGGCTAGACACAGACACTATGATAATAAAACAGAGAAGGCCTTTGCCATTGAGGAGTTGATAATCCAGTGGGGAAATAGCCAAGTAAGAAGAAATTAGTTTACAAAGTCTGAGCACTACACAGGGAGCTGTCCCTCTTTGGGGGCCATGGAAGCTCCACGTGGTGTTCTTGGTTGAAAGTGGGTCAGCTTCCACCTGGAAATACCATTCCCCCAAAAGAGTACAACTTCTTCCCAACTACTCTGGTTGCCTTGGCCCTAGTATTCAGCATTGCTTGAAACACCACTTCTTCTAGGAAGCCTTTCCCTACTAACCATATTCCATCCTAAATCTCTATATCCCTCGAAGGTTGTAAGATACAGCATGGCACACCCATCTGCTGATATTTTTGGTGCCTCCTTCCCACGTAGTTAATGCTGGTTCCATTCTAACCATCACCCACTTCAGAATAAGGTCCAGATTGTTTACTCATTTTAATCTTCCCCCTGGAAGTCCTAGACAGCCTGGTGCTTTAACAATGGTTCAAGGCCCAGGCTTTGGAGTCATGGGTCTTTGGTGCAAATTCTGGCTCCACTACATATTAGCCTAGGAGATTAGGTACATTACCTATTTCTGTGAGCCTCCATTTTACCCCTTATACAATGTATGAAATTAACCAACTCCCAGAGTAGCAATTAAATAAGGTAACAGCAATTAAATAAGGTAATATAGGAGAAAGGTCTAGTTCTGTGTCAAGTACATGGCATGTTCTCAAGAAGTCAGGGTTCTTTGGTGCCAGATCTGTACACAGTAGAGACTCAGTATGAGCCGGAGACTGCCTGTGCCCATCTTGGCATGGTTATGAGGAATCAACTCTCTCTACTCTTGGGCTGGCCAGTGGTAGAAGAGACAGAGAAGGCCCCAAGCATCTACTAAGCCACCCCGGAAAGGGGCCTGACCTTCAGAGTAAGGCCTGCATGGCTGTCTTAACTTGGTCAATTAGCAGAGGACTGGGGTCAAGAGCCAATGGAAAGCTGGGGGCTTACAGGGTACCAATGATACTCTTGGCATGTCCACAGGAGTCTCCGTGAACATGGAAAGGATCATAGGAGCGAGGGCTGGTGATAGTCCACCCCTCCCAGTCAGGTCAAGTTCCTTCCTTCATCACCATCTACTCCCTCACCACTCACCTCCACCCAACCACAACAGAGAAGAGGGGCCTCAAGGGAGAGCTGAGGGCAGGACAGGACAACTGCCTGTGGCAGCCTTCTCACTCCAGCCTGGCTTCTGCAAATAGCTCTGCCCACAGAGGACTTGGCCATTTCCCCAATCCTTCTGCTGGAGCAGCACCCCCCTCAAGTGGCAGCAGAGATAATTCTATTGAGACTGGCTTCTTCTCATCTGGAAAACAGACAGTTTTGGTATCAGGCAGAGAGGGGCTGGCCCCCCAGACAAGGTGGGGCAGCCTCTACATAGCGAGCCAGTGGGCAGACTCCCGCAGGATCAGGTCCTGGGGCAGCTCTCTGGAATGGCAAGGTTTCACTCCCCCTCTCCTGGCAGAGCCCTCCACTGCCTGCTCACTGCACCCTGAGAAATGAAAAGCATATATGTGTTCTCATAAGCCATCAGCCAAATCTGTTGACCCCTACAGAACCACTACCTACATTGTCTGCACATACATACACACACACAAAATCTTTCTTAAACACTCATCAACTTGCAGTGCTAACTAGGTACCATGGACAGGAATTTCCAGAACTCTCCTTATGGATTTCAATATAAAATGTCTACATTCCTTCTTTATTTCCCAAATACTTACTAAGCACTTACGATGTGTCAGATTAATGAAGAGACAAAGACAAATTAGACATGGTCCATCCCCTTTAAGGGGTACAGAGTCTAGAAGGGGAAACAGATCTATACCATTAAACTGTGCCACAAAGGCAGTCAACTGTTACTTGTAGTAAAATAGAGGTCCATTTAAATGCTATGGGAGCACAAAGGGGGAGCGGTTGGTTTTCTTGAAGGTCTAGGGGCATCTTAAGGGAAGGCTGGGGGCCTTTACACTAAAGGGCCCCATGGCCCTCTGGGAGGCTAGTGTGTGGCACCTAAACCTGGCAGCAAGCAGTCCACCTGAGGACACTGGCAGGGTCACTGTCAGTGTGGGAACGGTTTTCTGATGGTTTGTAATGTCAATTTAATTATTCTTTTCAGTTCCTTCCTTGTGCAAACAGTGGAAATACAATGCCCCAACCCTGTTCCCTTGCCTCATGTGCATCTACCATGGCCCACTCAGTGTTTCTGGAAAACTGGGTGTTCTGCAAAGATATTCCTGATGGCCAGGATGAAACATCCAAATTCGAGTAAAGGAGGCTGAAGGAAAGTGTGGGTGTGCACGCATTCATCTGAACATGTACAGAGGGAAACAACGGGTGACGGGTAAGTGCAGGATGGAGAAGAAACTGAAGAAAAAGAGGAAGGCCACCTAGAAAAGGTTGAAAATCATCTGAAGCAACATACTTGGCATATCTTTGGCTGAGAATAGTTGATAAACAGTGCTTTAAACAACTGAGTTAAGCTAGGTTACAAATGGTTGCACAAGGCACTGTTTCCACCTATTCCAATGATGCACAGTTGCATCATTGTCAATGTCATGTTCCACATTCTTTAGCGATTTGCCTTTTGCACTGGACCCTCAGCTCAAAGGGCCTATCCTGTCCACCACCTAACCCTGTGCCTGGCTGAGAACAGTTGCCAAATAAGAATGAATGAATGACCTTTCTTGAACATGAGCAAAAGAAAACGAGAGTTCGGAGAGCCCCACACCAGGAAGACTGTCCCACAGGAGGGATTTTTGAAACCCCAGGATATACCTCCAATGAAGTGTGTGCAATTATCTTACTGAAGAAACTCTGTGAAATGGAGTTGGCATCCACAAGTCTGGGCTGGTCAGGCGGGATCTTGGATGGAGGCTGGGGGACGCCCCACCCCCCTCACATGTTTTGGATGCTGGGGCTTGATGCTGAATGCTAGCAGCATGCAAGGTGTCCCCTGCATGAGGCCATGTTTTCTGAGAACTTGGAGTGCTGCACAAATACCCAACATCTGTGAATTTCCACAGTACCTTTCTCTAAGGAATTCCACACACTTACAGACATGATCTCATCCATCCTCTCTTTCCCTCTGAGGCAGGGAGGGGACCAACATGATTATCTCTGTTACACATGTGAGGGGACAGACACAGAGAAGGAAAGAAACTTTCCCAAGGTTACACAGCAAATACAGGACTGTTGAAAAGGATACCAGGTGGTCTGGCCCCATGCCCCCCATTGGTTCCCTCTCCTGCCTTTGCCTTGACATTATACTGAGAGTTAGAAGCATTAGGGAAAGGTACATATTATGAGGACTGTTGTATTATCATCATGAATGTCCGGTGAAATCCAGTAAGACCACTAAAAAATAGTATTAGTCATCGCTACAAACCCTCTTCTCCTTCCAGGTTCCTACTTCAATGATTAGGACCTTGTGGGGGAACAGAAATAAATAAAACACAGGAACAACAACAGTGGTGAGAAAGAGGCCAAAATTCTACCCCTGGATCAGGGCCTGAGCAATGGGCTGAGCCCATCAGCTCCCATGGGAGTGGGGATGGCTTTGGAACATTCAGTGCTTTGGGAAATCATGAAGGGAAGGAAGTCTGGCCTGAAAAAGAGCCCAAGAAGCAAAGACCGGCTGAGTGTCACAAGAGGCCTGGAGCAAAGACAATCCTTCACAAGGAGGACCAGTCACCCCTCTCTGCTTTAATCAGAGGGCTCTCTTAATTAACACAAAGCCCTGGCTATACCATTGACAAGGATTTTCTTACAATCTTTAAAGCCCCAGCTGCCCCTAAACAAAGGCTTGACTCCTCTACTCCCTTTTGAGGGAGGATTAAAGTACTGACTAATCTAATCCCATCTGTACCTACTCAAATCCCTGGGAGCCTAGATCTAAAGGGCTTAGACCCAGAAGGTGAAAATCTCAATTAGGCACGCTGCTTTATCCAAACCTAGGAGACAATGGCACACAGTTTAATCCAGATTCGCCTATTACTCTGCAAATAGGTCAAAGGGTAATAGGGCCCAGTGGCGGCTGGTTCATCCAAGGCTAGCATTCTTCTACACAATCCCTATTCCTTAGCTCCACTAAAAAGAAAATCCTGACCCATGGGAGCACCCCTCCCTTGTCAGAGGTTTTTGAGCACCAGGAACACCCCATGTCTCCTACCTAACTCGTATTTCTATTTCAGATGATCAGTACACCAGTCTCCTAAGTCCCTATCCTGCTGTCCAGTCTGGAGGCACAGGAAGTGCCAGTCTTAAAGGGCCAAGGCCTCAAATCAGGGATTTGCCCTCTCAGGTCGTGTAATGGAGATGCAGAGAGCAAAGACCAAGTGAGAGCCACAGGGTGTACTGATTAGGAAGGCAACTAATGATCCTAGAGAGATCTGTTTCAGAAGATTTGGGGAGGGACACAGATGGCAAGGTTATTAAAGGGCAAACAGGATGAATGGAGGCCAAGGTGGGAACTTCCAGAAGAATGGCAGTAAGAGAAACTGACATCAAGGATACTTAAAGGGGGGGGGGTACACATTTGACGGGGCATTTGTAAGAGAGCAGGACTTTGACTTGGTTTTAGGGGAAGAACGGGAGATAACTTAGAGATTACAAATGTGAAAGAAAAAAGATCATTTTTGAGTAAAAGCCCAGGACTGGACAGGGAGAGATGGGGTCATGAGCATAGAGACAGGCTTTTTGCGGGAGGTGGGAACTGGCTTCATTTCAGTACCTTCTTGGTGGAACCCAGAGTCTACTGTTCTGCGGGCCTGGCCTCTCAGGTCCTCACAAGGTGTGACCTCCAGGGCCAGGCCCCGGCTCACCAATGCTGACTGAGGTCTTGCTCCTAAGCTCTCACGGACTCTGGTCTGCTCCCATGACTGGCTCTTCCCTTTCCTCCAGACCCAGCTGGGATCTCTGCGTTCAGCTGCCCCGCACCTTGAGACTTGCTCCCCTTCAAGTGTCACATTACACTGTGACACACAAGCAGGTGGACTGAGACTCCTGCAGGGGTGTCCATGGCAATGAGCAGGTTTAAGGAGAGAAGCCTGGCCTGCTGCGGTCTCTTCTTTTTCTTGTGGCCTAGCTTAGGGTGTGACCTTGTGGAGTTGCCAGCCCGGCGTCTGGCACATAGTATACACTCAAGAAATAATTGCTGAACTTAAGCCTGCTTTGTATTCTTCTTCCCTTCTTGGAGGCTGCTAATGGAAAATGATTTTTCCTAAGCAAGGCAGCTAAAATGTTGCTTGTGTAAGATGCTGACATAAGACAGACGCCCGACGTGCGCAGTGTGTGAGCTTCGTTGTGACATGTTTAAGTCTCAGACCGCTTGCGGAAAGCAGCTCTCCATACGCCCTGCACAACCAGACGCAGCAGGGCAAAGTCAATTCTAAAATTACCCAGGCACTTTCTGCTTTGAGAATTGACTGGCTGGCTGGACCTATGGAGGAAGTCACTCCTTAACACAGGCACTCGCGACAGAATGAATGCATGGGACTGATGGAGACATGAAGGCAAAGGTGACAAGGGGCTCAAACCACCCTGAATCCAGTCCCGAAGCAGCCAGGATTGAAGCCCACAGCTTTGGAACCGCCTGCCTCCCTGCCTCACTATTTTCTCACTCAGGATTCCCCTGAAACAACATACTTAAAAAAAAAAAAAAAAAAAAAAAAAGCCAAATAAGAGTGAGTGCTCTGAATGAGGGAGTCCACAGTTGCTACTGACTTTGGATCTCCAGGAGGAAAACGAGGCAGCCAAAGCTCTTGGCCAGCTTCATGTTAACATAAGTTGGCCAGCTCTGCAGATTCCTGAAAGTCTACATCCTCCGCGGGGTGAAATTCTCCTTTGCTCTGTGCCTGGTCTGTTCTAGCTCAAGCCGGGACATCAGCCAAGTCACCCCAGGGCAAGAGTTTCCAAGGTAGCTGCCCGAGGTTTCCTCCTGTCCTGGTGTTACCCTGTCATGTGAAAACGGGAGCTGGGAGCTGGGGTGGGGGGTGGGAGGGCACGACTCCTACCCTGGGAAAGAGGGTCCCTCACTCTGGGCCTCAATTGGTTCAAAGGTTCAGGCAGAATCACACCCACGTTCATTATACTTGGAACAAGTTGCCCCCATTCTCAGCATAAAAATAAAGCTGGAAACCTAACGAAAATCAGAAATTAGACCTAAAATTAATTTTAGAAGCTCTGACTATTGGCCAGCCAGCAGGCAATTATTGAATGAACACCTACTAAGTCTCTGCACTACTGCAGAGAGAGAGAGAGAGAGAGAGCACACGGTGGTGACAAGTCATAGACTCCCCATCTCTGTGATCACTTCAACAGCACATGTGCGAACACTGGAATGACAGACTCCCCGCATCCCGCGAGCTGACGTAAAGAGGGGATAGGCATCAAAGTGGTAAGAAATAAATGAGTGAGACTGTTTGGGGTACTGTCAGGTGCTAAAGGAAAATCACCCAGGTGAAGGCAGAAGGGCCACGACAGCTAGGGCTGGCAAAGAACTCTCCAGAGAGTGATGAGGAGAGCAGACAGCCGAACAGAACACTGAGAAAGAACCTCCCAGCAAACCAAAGGCCCTAAGATGGATATGAACTATTATTATTTCAGGGACCAAAAAAAAAAAAAAAGAGCGAATGCAACTTGAGTGTTAAACAAGGTGAAGCATGGAAGGAGAGAGGGAGATGGGGACCAGATCTTGCAGGGTCTTACAGACACAATGGGGGAGGCCTCTGGTGGGTTTTATGTGGGTGACATCATCTGATCTATACTTCAGAAAGCTCATCCCGGCTAACATGTGAGGCTAGACTACAAGAGAATGAGTCCCCCAGACAGTGCAGACGGGTAGTTCTTGCAATAACCCAGGCCCAGTGATGGGGGTTTGGACTAGGTTTGCAGGAGTGAGAAGGGTGAGGGGCATTCAGGTGAAGGATATATTTCAGTACTAGAGCCAAAGGTACTTACTGTGGAGCATCTATACAGTGTACAACAGAAGAAAAAGAATCAAGGATGATTTCTAAGTTTTTGTCTGATTTTTTTTTATGTAAGTTATTCAAAAAAGACACATGCTTAAACTGGAGATTTGAGATATCTTCTTCAGCCATTAACTTGTTAGCTGGCTGACATCTGGTTGATACTGAATGCTAAATTCAAGGAGATGCATTGACTCCTGGATTCACTTAAGCCCCTCCACTATGACATGGCTCAAAGATCCCAGGGGCAGGCCAAGATCGGGCTCTAATGCAATCAACTATGTTTGGGTCCTGGCAGCGGACCTACACTCACGTGTAGGGTGCTGTGTTCCCACCAAGCAGTTTTACCGCGGAAGCCCAGCATCCCAAGCTGGCCTGGGTTTTAGCAAGATGTCCGTGGCCTCGGTGGGTCTGCGAGTGATAACAAGAGGCCATTTCCCAGGTGCCCATTCCCAGACCAGAAGGTCATGAGGCGGCCCGGGTGAGGGCAGAGTTGGCAAGGGAATGGGAAGATGAACTGAGAAAGGAGGAAAATGAAAACAGGCACTGCTGAGCGCCAGTCACACATCTACGTTGGTCTAATGGCAGCGCGGGGGAAGCAGTTGGTGACCCCGCCCTTCCCGAGGAATCTCCCTCACGTGACCCTCTGGGACTCCTCCTCCCATATTACTTGTCACTTCTCAGTGACTTTATTTGGGCCTTATTATCCCAGTCTCTAAACCCCAGACAGCCCCGGCTCAGTGCTTGGGCACCTCTCTTCTCTACCTGTACTCACCGACTTGGTGAGCTCAGAGAATCTCACGGCTGAGAAAGCATCTAAGTGCCACCGCACTGTCCAGCCTGGGTCTGTGCCTGGCATCGAGTGGGGCCTCAATCCACACGTGTTGTTGTTCCCGTGCACCAGGCCTTCTACAAGTGTGCTTCCACTAAGTTCTCTCAAGATCCTATGGGGTCGGTCTTCTCACGCCCCACTTTACAGATGAGGAAAATGTGCCCTGAAAATATCGAAGTGACTTCTCTCATCTCTACAGGGACCATAATAGCTGTCACCATGGAACATGTTCGCCACTAAATTCCAGATATCCTCCCTGACCAATATCCTTCTGGGTACTCAGGCCAAAATCTTATAGTCATCCTTGATTTCATTCTTTTCCTCACATCTCATGCTCACTCCATCAACAAATACTGAGGGATGTGCCTTTGAAATAGAGCCAGAATAAGAACATTTATCACCACCCCCATGGCTATCCCCCTAGTTCAGGCCACTGTTTTCTCCCCTGGGACTACCACAATAGCCTTCTACTGGTTCCCTGCTCTGCCCTTGCCCCCAATAGTCTAGTTTCCACAAAGCAACCAGGGTGAACATTCAGAAATGTTAGTGGACTATGTCAGTCCTTGCTCAGAGTCCCTGTGACTTATCACTTCATCCAGAGTAAATCCAGGGCCCTTGAAAGGTCCACAGTCTCTCCATGATCCATCTCAAGCTACCATCCTGCCTTTCCCTCCAGCTGCTTCCTCTCTCAAGAGCTCTCACTGGCCCCCTCACTGCCCCCTGAGCACAAAAAACTTGCTCTACATCAGGACCTCTGCACTCGCTGCTCCCTCTGCCTGGAACCCTTCACCCTCACCACCTCTTGGCTTGCTCCTTCACTTGCGTCATTTAAGCTCAAGTGCCACTGTGCCAGAGAGGCCACTTCTGACCACCTTATCCGCCTCTTCAGTCTATCCCTTTACTCTGCTTTATCTTCAAAGGGCATATTGCTACTGAACACATGAGATGTTTACTTGTTCACTAGTTTATTGTCTGTCTCCCACTACTAGACTGCAAACCCCGAGGGCACGGATTTTTGTCCCTTTTTTTCACTGCCGCATCCCTAGAGCCTGGATCTGTGTCTGGCATAGAGTGGGGCCTCAATCAACATGTGCTGTTGTTCCCACATACCAGGCACTTTACAAGTGCACCTTCACTTAATCCTCTTAAGATACTACAAGGTCAGTCTTATGGTGACCCTCTTTATAGATGAGGAAAATGAGAGGATAATAAGTCATCCCGTCCAATATTGACAGAGCCAGAGGGTGGCAGATACGGGACTTGAAACAGCCCCATTTGGTTCTAAAGCTCTCTCCACTATGAAAGAATGTGCCCCAAAGCTCACACCAACCCCCAAAGCTTCTAGGATCTCTGCCTCAGTGCCTTAGTCAAAGGCTTTACTCAAGAGATAGTCAGTCAGACAGAGAGACAGAGACATAGGGGCGGAAAGAGAAAGAGAGACAGAGGGACAGAAAGTCAGATGGAGGCAGTGGATTCTCCTTGGGAAAGGCTGAGCTGTTCAGATCCACAAGTAGAGTGGTGAGCCCAGCTTTCCAGGACAATGCTGGGATTGCTGAACTCCCCACCAACCTCACACAGAGCTTACAGAGGGGTGAGCATTAGGGGAACAGATTTTTCCTTACTTGCCATTAACTAATGGGCAAATCCCTTCCTCTGTTCTAGCCTCAATTTCCCATCTGTAAAACAAAGGGGATGGCCTGATCATGGTTCCAAAACCTGGCTATACATCAGAATCAGCCTGGAGTTGTGTGAAGCACATGGCATTCAATACTTTATTCCTAGAGACAAACCAAGAAACAGACTCTTAACTATAGAGAACAAACTGATGGTTACCAGAGGTGTGGGGGAGGGGGGGGCGGGGGGGGGTGGTTAAAATAGGTGATGGGGATTAAGGAGTGCACTTGTGATGAGTACCAGGTGATGTACATAAGTGTTGAATCACTATATTGTACACCTGAAATTAATATAACACTGTATGTTAACTATACTGGAATTAAAATTAAAAAAAAACTTCATAAAAAATTAAGTTTTGAAAAAGAAACAAAACAAAACCCAAAACACTTTATTCCCAGAGGGATTTTGATTAGTGTGAATCTTTGGTGGGCAGGAAAATATGTATTTTTAACAAGAGTTTAACATCAGATCTGGGTGTGAGGCAGCACCACGAAACAACTGAGAGCTTGGTCCCTGAGATCAGAGGCTGCCTGAATCCAATCCTGACTGCGAGACTTTAGGACTTAATCTCTCTGAGGCCCAGCCAGTTTCCTCACCAGAGAACCGGGGACAATAATATGAATGCTGTCAAGGCCTAGTATGAAGATTAAGTGCATTGGTATTAATGGGGTAGAACAGTTGGTATTTGTAAAGTCCATACTTAAGTGCTATGTAAGTGTCTGCTGAATAATAGTTAGGCAGCTCGGCTGCTGCCAGCCATGGACAGCCTCTAATGGGTTTTTCTGGTTTTGATATTCTACAATTCCCCGCCCCACTACTCCTAAGAAGGAAAAGGGGACTAGCCCTCATTAAACTCTTGTCTTTCAGTGGAGAGCACTCAAGCGCCACTCCTGACTCACTACTGAATCAGCCTAACGTGCATTAGGCCCTTTTAATGACAACTTTGAACAATGTGTCAGATCAGGCAAGGTTATTGACACTGACATAGAATCACTGTATTGCCAAGTTGAAAAGGATCTTAAGATCATTGGTCAGCATTCTTTTCAAGCACATATGGAACTTTTACAAAAAATAATAATACTAATAACACATTCCAGGTCACAAAGCAAATCTCAAAATACTGCCAAAACCAGTATCATTTATGCCACATTTTCTAAACAAAACTCAAGCAAATTAGAAATAGCCCAGATACCAACATCCCCACCCCTACATCAGAAGAAATATAAAACATACTTTAAAATGTAGAAATAATTCATGGAATAAAGAATTCAAAATAGAAATTTTCAAATATGAGGGCAGGGCTTTGGTGTTTTGTCCACTGATGAATTCATAGAACCCAGAATAGTGCCTGGCATATATGTGTTTGTGGAATTAGGGAGGAATGAATAAATGAACAAGTTAAATGATAATAAATTTGTATGCTTTATTATAAAAGAAATAAGACTGGGAATTAGTGAGTTAAACATTAACAGCAAAGAACAACAGAGTTAAACCCAAAGAAAGGAAAAAGGAAGCAAGAAGTAATAGAAGACAGGAATAAATGAAACAGAAGACAAACAATTCTAGAAAGGGTAAATTAAACCAAAATCTGTTTTTTTTAAAAGAGTAATAAAATAAATATCTTGCATACTGATCATACTTTTAAAAAGAAAGATGACATAAACAATATATGGAACCATAAAGGCAGGAATATGATAGCAAATGGAACAAAGATTAAGGACTTCAAAAGACAATTCTATGAAGAATTTTATACCAATAAATTTGAAAATATGTACAAAATGGACAACTTCCTAGGAAAATATAATTTAACAACACAATCAAGAAGAGGATAAAAATCTGAATAGAACAGAACCAGTAAAAAAATAAATAAATTCCATAATTAAAAAGCCACCCACAAATACCCAGAAGGTGAGCCAGATGTTTTTACACTGAGTTTTATCAGACTTTGCAGAAACAAATAATTTTGCCCTTTGATAATATATGGCAGAAAATAAAAAAGAAGGAACAGTTTAAACTAGTGACATGCAGTTTTTACAATCTTGGCACCAAAAGCAGACACACAGTACAAGAAAAAGAATTAGTGGTCCAACCTCACTAAGAAACATAGAGGCAAATATCCTAAATCAAATATGGCAACATATTAAAATAAGTACATAATGGCCACATGGGCTTCTACTGGGAGTGCATGCACAATTTAACTTCAGTGCCCGGTCACTGAAGCCCTTTACATTCAAAGGCTAAAGGAGAAACGCCACATGATTATTTGGGTTGGTATCGAAAAAGCATTTGAAATTTGAATCTTAAGTATCGTGGCAAAATAGGAACAGAAGAGAACTTCTTTTATCTGATAAATGGTCTCGACAAAAAACAACCACAGCAAGTTTCCTATTGGTGAATAAAATATTAAAAGCATTCCATTGAAAATCAGAAACAAAATAAAATAAAAGCCTACATTTTTAGTGAACATGGTACTAAAGAACAATGGCCACAGAGTAGAAAACAAATAAAATACAAAAATTAAAACAGAAAAAAAAAATAGAATTGTCATTGTTTGCAGAAAATGTGACTATCTACTGAACAGAAAATGGAAGAGGCACTCCCATTTCTGACAGCATGGTAAACAAAATGTGAAGCAGATCTCTTCCAAGTATGGAAAACACACTAATTCTTGTGAAAATATATGAAACATCTTCTTTAAGTATGCCTGAACCGGCGCTACAATAAGGAAACAATTCCAAATAAATGTACCAATCCACCAGTTCTAAGTGAATAGGCAACTACTAACAATCAAAAATTGTTAGAACTACATGAGAAATTGACAAATTTCAATATTTAACTGTCATTAAATTCCAATCCTTTTCTCATTGCTTTTCAACCCTTGAGTTTTTTGGAAGACATTTTCTTTTCCATTTTAAAGATATGGGGGTAGTTTTGATAACCCTTAGAAATCATTTCTGAATTTACTGCACTGTGTTCAGGAAATGTGATCTTTGTAATACAAATTCTGTAAAAACACGTTCACACCTGCCTCCTGCTTGAGACATGGTCAATTTTCCATCACCGGGGAGATTTCAACTTTGCGCACTCAGTAGCTGATAACGCAAGAAGGCAAAACTTCAGCAGGTTACAGAAAATCAGAAAACCACAGTTGGCACACTTGATCTAAGAAATTAAACAATACATACCAGAGCCATGTTTCACAAGTTCTATCAACCAAAATAATGTCAATATTCATCAAAGAATGCCATAGTCATGGTAAAAACAAGTCACAGACTGGAAGAAGACATTTTCAATGCATACGACACATAAAGATAGTATCTACAATATATAAAAAAAATCCTATAAATCAACAGGCAAACAATTCAACAGGAAAATGAGCGAACGAAAACAACAAAAAATTCACATGGATGATAAACCTAGGAAGAGATGCTCATTCTTATCAGCAGCCCAGGATGTGTAAAATAAAACCATCATATAGAAAACCATGAAAACTGGTCCCTGCTGCACTCTACACATAAAAATAAATTCCAGGTAGCTTAAGATTCATTTAAGATTCATGTAGAAAAGTAATCTTTAAAAAAGTTTAGGGAAAAAATGGAATATCTTTATGATCTTACAGGGTAGAGAACAATTTCTTCAGCAAAACACAAAGAGGCACAATCCAAAAAAAAAAAAAAATCTGACTAAATCTAAATTTAAGACTAATGAAACACCACTTAATAATTAGCAATTGGCAAAATTTTTATTCTGCTATCGGGAAGTGCTTGTAGAGATGCATACATTAGTGGCAGCAGAAATCAGTTCAGTTGTTTTAGAGAACAATTTGATTATATCCCACAAAGATGTGTTTCCTGTAGGAGTAAGTAATTCCATTCCTAGAGAAATTCCTACATAAATGTTCCCAGATACATGTGTAAGAGGATTCGTAACTGCATTGCAGGTAGTAGAAAATAAGACATCAGCCTCAGTGGATACATAAATGCCAGTATACTAATCTAAGGAATATGGTAATTCAGTCTCAATGATACTAGAGGTACATATCTCAAAATGATCTCTCTGAAAACCAATGCTGAGCAAAAAAGCAAGTAACAAAATCATATGTGTAGTATGATACTATTGAGATAAAGTTTACAAACATGCAAAAAAATACAGTATAGTATTTGTATGCATGTATGTTAAGTATAAAAGCACACAAATATCCATGAAAACAGTAAACACAAATTTCAGGAGATTAGTAACCTCTAGGAAAAGAAGGAGCAAGAATGTAACAGCAAGGGCTTCAATTATATTCAAAATGACATTTAATAAATCCGAAGCAAATATGACAAAACGTCCTTTACAACAAAACGTCCTTTATGACAAAACGTCCTTTATGACAAAGCTGCTTCACAGTTACTCATTAGTTTACTCATTAGTTTACTCTTTAAATTCTTCAGTGTGCTCAAAGTATTTCACAACTTTAAAAGCATAGTATCAGTTTCCTCTAGCCACACAAGGCAGAAATTCCTCATTGAATGTTTCTGGTGATTATCCAGAATGTTACCTTCATGCGATCACTTCCAGAAGTGGAGAGCTCACTACAACAGAAGATTACTTATTCGGAATACCCAGGATCTGACCTGACAAGGGTGTGTGCTGTTTTTGAAATTTTTCAGTCTTAGATCCAAAAGAGCAAAAAGATTGGGGGAAAAGAGCGGGGGATGGGGGGCACTTATTGCATATAATACATTTGCAGAATTGCAATTAAATATTTCAGAGCATTAGCTTCTTGCCAGAATACATAAATGTCTGAGATCCCTCGTGACTCCTGCATTATCAAGATTGCCATCATCGATCACAACCTATATCTGCCCCTGTCCATGTGCTTTCTGTGACATCACCAACCAGTCATTCCCACTCAGCAGGTCACACTCACCATGTGCTATGACAGCAGCTTCTTCTTTACTTTTTATAAGGCATGATTTTTAAATGGGCAGGCATAAAATAATGCTCTTTTTAGAACAATCCTGTCATTGGAAGCTTCTGGTATTTACAAAGTTCTCAAAAAAACCCAGCCTTTTAACTGAACTTTGTGATGCAGCCAATTCTGTTGGTGGGCAGATTTGACTGTTAAAAAAGTTCTTCCCCGAGGAATCTGAAATCTGTCTTCCCTGAAACTTTTACCACTTGGACTTGATTCTGCCCTTGGAAACCCCCCGAGTGAGCTTCTCTAGCAAGAGTAAATGTGTGTATGTGTATGAGTGTGTGTGTGTGTGTGTGTGTATTATACACCCTATCCTATACATGTTTTCAAATGCACCCCATGTTTTCTATGTTTTTAAAAGAAATCTATTTCTGAGTCTAACAAGATTCAGATATGAGGGAACTGTAGGCAAAGAAACCCTAGCTTATAACAAGAATTATTTGAATAATGCACAGACGTTAAGGTAGTTATGTTTTTAAAACTCACCTACTTAAAGTAATTGAAATTGGAATATCAATTGCCTGTCACTTCTGGGAAAATCATACCTGTGGTTAAGAAACATAATTTCGCTAACAGATTGTTCATCATTATGGCTTTTATACAGTTGGAATCCAACAAAGTTTCATTGAAAAAAATTATGACACTTTATTTTCTTAAGAGCTGGTGATTTATGGGGACCACTTTAGTAGGCATATAGGGCATGCTTTATTTGGGAATGGAGATTCTGTGATGATATTTGCTTGTCAGGGGTGGACTCTGGGTGTGTAATAGGTAGATAGTTGTCTTATGAACTATTATAACTTTAATAGAGGGTGAATCAAATGTTGGTTAATGTCCTCTGCCCATGGTAAGAGAGAGGGAAGCGGGGGGGGGGGGGGGAGGGAGAAAGAAAGAAAGGAAGAAAAAGAGGAGGACGGAGAGAAAAAACCTATCCTAAATAAACAGTGAAGAGACAAGGGTGCCAGACCTCTAACCCCAGGCTCCCCAGCCAAGAACCACAGTGTGGTTTCCCCTCTTCACCCTCCAGCATCCTATCAGTCTGTCCACACGATGGGAGGGCCAGGCAGAGCCCTCAACCAAATGTGACCATCTATGGAGCTGGTCCTCCAGAGGGGCATACAATACAAGGTCACTTCTGGGTACCCCAATTCATGCACTATTACATCTGCTTAATCCAGGCCTAATACTATATAAACAACTATAAATTCTTACAAATTCGGACTCTATTGTTTTTGGCCACTCTGTGGCTTCCTAAATAGATATTAAAGGAATTCTCCAAAGCCTATGATAACTGTTGGTTTTTCCTCTTAAGTCCTGGTGTTTTGGATTGTCTAGTCCAGCCCTGAGCAGAGGTCTGTGTTTAATTTAAGATGATTTCTACTGTCTGAATCCCAACTGCCTTGGATGGTTCCAGCTCCCTTCTTTCTATTCTACCCATTTAAGGTCACAAGCCCCTATAGCTCCTTCCAAGAGTCAAATGCTGCCAGGTCAATGAGGTTCCCAAAGCCTTTTGGCTTGCAAAGGAGAGAGTACCTTTGGCCTTGCTCAAGGGTTCAGCCTGGCCCTAGACTGACACTGTGCCCCACGCTTTCTGAGGGAGAACCCGGATGCCATGGGAAGAAGGGTGGCCTGGGGGTCAGGGACACTGTGTTCTATTCTGGCTCGGTTACTGCCTGGCCAGTTATATGACCCTGGAAATACTCCTGAACCTAACTTTCCAATTCATAAAGCAATTTTATACACATTAGCTACCTCATCTGCTCCTCACAAAAACTCTACCAATAGGACAAATATTATCCCTTATGTCTCTGTTGAACACCCTGCAGGGGCTGCTCATCTCACTCAGAATAAAAAACAATGGCCCTGTGGTGGCCAACAAGGCCCTACAGGATCCTGTCTCCAGCCACTTCTCAGACCTCATCCCTCCCACTGTCCCTTTGCTCTGTCACTGTCACACTGGCCTCCTGATTGTTACTCAAACACATCAAGAGGATTCCTACCCTAGGGCCTTTGCATTTACTATTTTCTCTACCTGTATGCTCTCTCCCCAGATATCCATACTATTTGCTTTCTTACTTCATGATGATGTCTGCCCACATGTTACTTTCTCAGAGAGATCTTCCTTGTCCACCCTATTAAAAAAAAAAACAACAAAACAGTACCTTTCCCTCCACCTCCTGCCCCATCTCTCTCTGTCCCTGTACCCTGCTTTATCTTTCTTTGGAGCGTTCATCACCCTTTGATACACTACGTATTTGATACATTACGTAAATACATAGTGGAGTTTGTCTCCATTGTCTGTCCTTCAACCACCAAATCGGAAGCTGCTTGAAAACAGGCACTTTGCCTTTGCTAACTGCTGTAATCCCATGATTGAGAACAGTGCCCGGCACATAGCACACATTCAAGAAATATTTGAGTTAATGGTGTTACTCCTAAGTTACATGTGAGGGAGATGAGAGTCAGAGAGGGTGAGTAACCTGCTCAAGGATGCTAAACTAGTAACCATAGCAATGCTCCTTCCTTTCCTTGAAAGTTGGAAGACCAGAGCTCCACTGCCAACTCCTGCACTTCCTGGCCAGGTGACCTTGTCCACTCTGGATCTGAAATTTCATTTAACAATACAGCTTATCTAATTTGTGGAGCTTTACAATGTGCATAACTCATTTAGGTTTAGATCCTGTTTGTTCTTTACAGTCATTCCAGCCTCTGATTCAGATAGGATGGGTGTCGATCCTAGTAGTTCAGGGAAATCAAATGCTTCCCCCCAAATTGACCCTGCTAGGAAGTGGCAGAACCAAGCCTGACCTGGTTCAGAGCTCTGAGGTCTTCTGCAGACCTAATGTGTTCCCAGCATTTCCCCCAGACGATGCTCAATCAACTTTTATGCACATGAGTCTGCTGATCCATGTATCTTCAGGGCTTAGCTTTGAAAGTTTCTCCACCACTTCCAGCCTTCCCAGCTTGACACTGGTTTCTCCTTCCTCTGAACAGACGGCATATATGGAATTTACACCATGCTACATGATGCTGCTAAACTGTCTTGAGTTAATTTTATTCTAAATGATATATGCTAAATAATAAGATATTTATCGACAAAGACATCCCGATTCTATGTCCATGTTTCAAATATCATCTGGAATGTCAGATTTCTATCACTGGCCCAGATTTCTCTTCTGAGCTCTGGATCCAACTGCTGAAATGAACTCTCCACACAGATGTTCTTATAAACACCTTGATTCAGTATGCCCAAAACTGAACTCATCATCCTTCCCCTGAATGTTTCTCTTCCTGTCTTCCCCACCTTAGTAGATAAAATCACCACCTCCCAGCTGTTCACATGAGACACCTGCATGTGAGTCTTCCCTGTTTTCCTAACCAAACCTGGTGAATTTCACCTGCTCTGTATCTGGACTTGTGTCTACTCCTAACTCCTTGGCCTAAAAGCTACTGTCCTCACTGATGTCCCAGCACATGGAGTTACTTCCCCAGGACTCCATACAGTAGCCAGAGTATTTTAAAATGCAACTCTCATCATGGAGTGTCCCTGCTTTTAAAATCTTTCAGTGACTTCCCACGGGTCTTAAGAATAAGGCCAAACCCTTAGCCAGGTGTCCAAAGCTCCTTTAGTCCCATGTGAGCCCCTGCTCTCAACAAAACATTCCATAGTGCAGGCATCCTTTTCCTTGACTACTAAGCAAGTTGCCTGTTTACTTATACAGTGGTTCAGGGTATGTGCCCTGGAGTCAGACTGCCCGGGTGTCAAGGCTCACGTTGGTCACCCAACACCCTGTGACCTTAGACACATTACTTAAACTCTATCTCAATTTCCCTATCTGTAATATGGAGATAATCAAGGTACCTACCTTGTAAACTCCATGCTGTAAAAAATTAAAAGAGCTTCAAAGAGAGCCTGGCACTTAGTAAGGCACATAAGATACATGAGTTCTTCTTAGCTCTTTTCTTCCCTCTTTGACTCATCAACTTACGCTCAGCTTTTCAGTTTTCGTTAAATATCAATTCATCAGCAAAGCTTCCTCAACTCTTCAGAGTAGGCTAGTTTCTCCTGTTATGCGGTCCCATTCCATTTGTGTCACTGAATGAAAGTATGATGCAATGATTTCCTTAAAGTATGTCTTTTCCATAAACTGTAAGCTTCACAAAGACAGAGATCAAGTCTGTCTCATTCACTTTCCCATCCACAGCAACTAGCACAGTTGTCTGGCACAGCGCAGGTGCTCAATAAAATATTTACTGAATAAGTGATTCAATAAATAGCACTTGGGATCATTCACAAACCTATCTACTTTGATTCTTCCAAAAGCCTCCACTTAGTTCAATTAACTAAATGTATTGACCCCCACCCACAAAGGTTGCTGGTGTTCCCCAAATCCATTCTCCTTTCTCAGGGTGTTGTTAAAGCTCCTGCTTTTAGCTGAGTCTGTGCATGTCCAAAAGAAAAGCTATACCCCCTGGCCTCCCTTTCCATGAGGAATGGCTGTTGCCTAAATTCTGGCTCATGGAATATGAGTAGAAATCACATGCACAACTTCTGGGTCATGCCTTTAAAAGGAAAGAGGTTGCCCTCTCTTTTGACAGTCCCTCTTCTCCTAAGCATATTCTTGATCAAAATATTTTCAATTTCAGCTCTTTCCATGTACTTAAATCTCTCCACTGCTATGCCCATTGATCCCAGGAAGGGATCAATACTGAGCTGGACTCAGGTTCCATTCAAGCAAGAGTTTGGCAACCAACCAGAGGCCTCCAGGAAAGCTATGAGTGGGCTTGAAACTCCTCCCCTGCAGCCCCATCCACTGAGCTTAGCTCAGCTTCTTTATTCACTCATGTTCTGCATTCATACATAATTTGACCAATCTCTCTGGGAATCTATATTTTCTACAAGCAACACATTTAGGGTAAATGAGTGACCCACAACATCATCACTTCCCTCCCTCTTTGTTCTCTTTGTACTATCAGGGTGATCTGACTGTGAGAAATTCTGGGGATGCCCAAACCTCAATAGAGAGGTAGGGGTGCAGCTCTAGTGCCTTTAGCTGGTAGCTAGAGCTCATGCCCCAGCCTAACTGTTGTGTAAGGACAGGAAGCATCATGGGCCAATCATGGGCCAGCTGGTATGGGCCATGGAAGAAAATACAGAAAGAAAGGGATGGAGTGCATGAGGATCCAGGGGTCTGGGAAAGTGGTGGGAACTGGAAAAGTTACCCAGTGAGAGTGAGAATGGTGTTGGAGGACAGGGCCTTGACATCTGCTGCTCTGGGTGCTGCTCTGGGCAGTTGGGGTGAGGATTCAGTAGTGGAGGAGACATAATGACCAGGAGGCTGGTAGGGAGGCGGTGAACGAAGAAAGGTGTTAAGCAGAGGTGATAAGTTGAAAGTGAGACCAGTGTGACTAGCAGCTCTGCCTGAAGATGGGAGATCCTTCATGAAAGCCCAAGATTACAGAGGCTTAGATTCTAGAATGCCAGGCCATTCTGTAACAGGTGATTACTGAGGAGAGAAAGGACAGGTACCAGCTGCGGCAAGAGCTCCTCAGAGAGCGAATGGTGTAGTTTGCTCTGCACAGAGAAGGGGGCCTGGCACCCAGGACTCTTCTCTGTCCGTGACATAGGGCAGAGATGACCGAGAATACTTAAGCCTTTTGTAAATAGTTTACACAGCACTGAGAATTAGCTGCATCCTCCCTTTTCCAAAAGAACAGTTTGATTTTATAGGTTCTTTCACATAAACAGTCTTGTTAATGTGGGTTTGGAAGGGAGACCTCAGAGAGAGAAGGCAGTGGTTAAACAGGAGCTAAAGCCTCTTGCCAAATTATTTTCATATTTGCCTCCTGTAACCAAAGATGAAAACCCTCTGAACAGTTAAGATTCATGTTCCCAAAGGGCTATAAGAGTCACAGAATGGGCTTATTTATCCAGGCCTATGGATAAATATATGGCACGCAGTAGGGCCTCATTAATAATCATTGTAGAATGATTTGGTAGACGGGATTTTGGACTCCTAGGGCAAATTCTAACCACAAGTGGATAAAGGAAATAAAAAAGTCAGGAGTTATGTTTTGACAATTCTGTTTAAAGAAAAAACAAACAAACAAACAAACAAACAAACAAAGGCCCGGACAATAAAAGCTGCCGCTCTCATAAATGTAGCATACTTGAATTTACTGACCAATTTCCCAAGACTTGCTCCTTCCTCAAAAGCCAAGCTCGCATTTGAAATATAGGAAATCCTGGAAATGCCTATATATATTGAGAAATGTTAAAGTGCTTCCTCTCAGCAATTTGATGACTTTAAAAAATGTGCACATAGTCATCATACATGAGAAAATACACATTAGAATGTACATGAACTTGTTTGGGCTCCCCCTATGATTTGTGATATCCCAAGGTGCCCCTCTGGATATTCCTTGAAATCAGTTAGCCTAAAAATTCACTTCTGCCTTCTCCACATCCTCGCCAACATTGATTGTTGCTTAGTTGTTAATTTTAGCCATTCTGACAGGTGTGAGGTGATATCTCAGTGTGGTTTTGATTTGTATCTCCCTGATGATGAGTGATGTTGAGCATCTTTTCAGGTGTCCGTTAGCCATCTGGATGTCTTCTTTGGAAAAGTGTTCATGTATTCCGCCCATTTCTTCACTGGATTATTTGTGGGGTTTTTTGGGTGTTGAGTTTGGTAAGTTCTTTATAGATTTTGGATACTAACCCTTTATCTGATATGTCATTTGCAAATATCTTCTTCCATTCTGTTGGTTATCCACACAAAACTGCAGAAACAAGTTCCTTGAGCTGTATGGGCTTTGCAGGGATGATACCATCCAACCTCCTGCTTCCAAGCATGCCTACATCAGCCCAAACTAAAGATAAGTGCTTAAGAACAGCCTTTAGATAGCTATTTCTTAAATGTAATAAAGTGTCATGCTGAGATGCAGCCTGGTCCTATGCTAGAAGTCAAAGATACAAGGTCAAACAGAAGACCTGCCCTCCAAGAGATTTAATCTGGAAGGTAAGAATATCAGTCAATGCTTTAAAACCCTATGTAAGAGTCCCTCCTAAAAGGAGTGAGTTGAACTGTGACTCCCAAAACTGTACGTCCAAGTCCTAACCCCTGGAACCTGTGAATGTGACTTTATTTGGAAAAAGGGCCTTTGCAAATGTAACTTAGCAAAAGATCTTAAGATGAGCTCATCTTGGATTTAGTGTGGGGACCTAAATCCAATGACTAGTATCCTTATAAGAGACAGGAGGAGAGAAGACACAGACACAGGGGTGAAGGCCAAGTGAAGACAGAGGCAGAGACTGGAGAGATGCGGCTACAAGCCAAGGAATGCCTGGAGCCACCAGAAGCTGGACAAGGCAAGGACGGGTTCTCCCTTAGGGCCTTCAGAGGGAGTGTGACCCTGCCAAAACCTTTACTTCGGACTTTTGGCCTCTAGAACCATGAGAGAATAAATCTCTGTTGTTTTAAGCCACCCCGCTTACAGTAATTTGTCACAAGAATCCTAGGATATAAATCTGAAGGCCAACAGCTAAGTCCATCAGGGAGTGAGAGATGGCCTCCCAGGAGAGATGACATTAGCCCTAAGTTTTCTAGATGAGGAGGAGCATGTTGGATTAAAACATGGAAAGCATTTTCCAAGCAAAGAGACTTGCATGTCCAAAGTCACTGAGGCATGATTCAGCAAGAGGTACTCAGAGAACTGCAAGTAGTTGGGAAATATTTGGCAGAATGGCTTCATATGGGACAGCGGGAGAAGCTGTTGGAGTGGTGGGTCATGTAGGGCCTTGTGGGTAAAGCCAAGAAGCTTGAAAATAATCCTGAACACTATGGAGAGCATTAGAGGATTTTAAACAAGGGAGTGTCATAATTAGATTTGCATTCTGGATGGATCCCTCTGACACAGCTGGAAGGGGGCCTGACAAGGGGTGGGAGACCAGTCAGGGGGTCACTGAAGAAGTCTAGGCAAGATGTGATGAGGGCCTGAACTCAGAGGACAAATAAGGGATAAATCCAGGACATTAAGTACGCCCTGGCAGATAGATATGGGGATGAAGAGAAAAGAGTAACTGAGGATGGCTCCAAAGTTTCTGGCTTACACAACTAAGTCTTTCAAAATTGGTGTCATCTAACAAGCATACAACACATGCATTTATTCTTGTTTTCATTTTTCACTTATTTTTTAACCCAAGGATACAGACATTAGATGAACTTCTTTAGTGTTTGAAGGTCTCTTTGTGTCTCAAGCTACTTTAAACATTTCCTTCCAGAAAGCAGCCGGTCAAAGCCACAGTTTCCATTTGGGGAAACTCGGCAGGTGGCTGAGGGGAATGCTAAATCCCCCCGACCCTGTGTGCCAACATTATAATCAGCGCTGCGACAACACATGAATTAAATAGCTAAGAGGGGTCAGTGCAAGGAGGGAAGGTTTATGGAGCTTCCTGGAAGAAATATGGAAGATGACACATGGTGGGCTCTTGGGAACTGGGAGCTCCCAGCTTGTTTACAGAGCAGTTGTTACCAAGTCCTCTCTGGCATGACTCACACTGGCAGCCCCACCAACTTCCATATTTCAAGTTGCCAGACTCCTCTGCTGGTTCCAAAACAAGAAAAACTCAGAGTGAATCCTTCTTCCACCATCTACCATCCATGACATTGGCTAAAAAGGCCTGGGCAAAGGGGGTGTTCCCAGCTACACCCTTCCCCTCAGGGCTCAGCTGGCCCAGAGACACTAGTCTCATTTACTTGGGGAGCCACTTCAGGTCCTCCTTCTGTCTGCCAGCTCCTAGCTTCTGCCAAAGAAAGGAGACACAGGGAGAGATGCTAAAGCCGGAAGAAACAAGATCCAGTATCAGGATCTGGCCCAGAGCCTGCAGACTTTGAGCAACCTCCCTGCTCTGCTTAGGCCTGCCAAGATTCCGGCCCATTCCTTCGACTTTCCCACATGCGGATTATCTGCCACTCTATCAGATCACTCTGGAGTGACCTTTGTTTGGCGAAAGTTCAGAGGACACAGTCATTTTAGCCAAATTCCCATTAGTCCTCCAGCTCTGCTATTATGTCCACATCTCTGAGTCCAAACGAAGGAACCTCAGATAAGGACTCACCCCACTTCCTGCCATCCAAACAGGGATTAAACAAGAACAGGGAAGGCAGGGAGGCTGGCTCTGGGACTTGCAGTGGACCCGAGGCCATGGCAAGTTGTACACCGGGCCCAAGAAACATTAGCCAACCCCCAGGTCTGACGAGCTTGGTGGTACTGCCAGCTTTGTTTCCTGCCTGGACCTCCAGAGAGCTAGAAGTCGCCCCAAACACTCAATTTATGGGAAGAAGCTAAAAACTATGGAGACTGGGGTTATAATACAGCATTCATTGTTATCTATGAATAGGGGTAACTGCAGACATTCCTTTGCTCCTCCTTCTTCTCCTTTCTCTTTATTCTCCTCCTTCTTCTGCTTCCTTTTAAAGAGGTCTACTTATTTTAACCTGGATTTTTAGAATTTCAAGGGTGCCCAGTTTAGAATCACAGCATGAACTACTTAGGAACCTCTATCCTAAACTATGTATGACTGGAAAAGCAAAGATAGGGAGAAGCACAAATTCCAAATTCAGAGCCCTATTAGATCAGTTTGGGGGCTAATGCTACATTTAGCATTTCCTGGTTTACCAAAGGGTGTGAAGGTGTGCCTAAGTACTATGGGGAGAGAAAGTGACTACTGATGGAAAGTTCAGTCAAATGAAAAATGGTACTAAAGGAAGAGCATCATATTAAGGTATTTATCAAGGGCTCTTCTGTGGATTAACAATATTTTCCATAGGTCAACAGTCTGTGTGTGTACATGTTGTAAAGCTGGAAAAAAAATCGGCATCTCAACAACAAGAAAATCCTTCCCCTTCTCGGAAGTCAGAGTGACCCTACTTGCCCTCTAAATTGTTTCCAGAAGTTTAAGTTATCATTTCATACTTTCTTGGTTGATCATTTACCAACCGGGACACATTTCCTCTTGGAACTAAAACCATAGCTCACAATTTGTCCCACTGATTTCCCTGCCAAAAATCAGCCTTAGTTCAAATGATAAAATATCTTTACTGGAGAAGCACTCATGATCCATCTATTGCCCCCACAAGCATTTTTCCACATTAATGATGGAGTCGGAAGATGTAGACAGTTCTAGGATTTGATACAAGTTACCCACCCATTCCCAGGATGTGATAAATGGCTCCCTGGCCAGCACTGACCCCCAGAGTCGAAGATAATGACCCACCTATGCTCCAGAACATCTGCTCTTCCCACTGCACATGCAAAAAGAACAAAGGCCTCCTGCTTTCCCAGAAGGGGCACCCAAGTCAATGGGAAAGTTCTAGGACATGAATTAAGTGACCTGACCCACTATCTCTCACAGTGAACAACTGAGCGGTGGCAAGAGAGGCAATTACACTCAAGCTGCTTCTACGTACCAGTCGCAGGTCAAGGGCTAGCTCTATGTAGTTCCTCCAACAAGTTCACAAGCATGTGCAATTAGGAACCCAGTAACTGAATAAAGATCTTAAGCTTCTAGTGATCTCTCCTATTAATATAACCTCTTGAAATAATCCAAACCATCCTCCCACTGACATAATAAGTACAAGTAAGTATAAATAACTAATAATGAATACAAGTAAGTAATAATAAGTACAATACTAAAGGCTAAGGACTAAGAAAACTATAATACATTCATATGATATATTAATCCAAATAACCCAAAATCTATGAAAAGAAATGAGTGTGTTCATCATATGCTAACTACAAGTTAAGGGCTAAGAAAAATATAATACATTCACATGATAACATATTGGGCATTGTAATGATGCTCTTGAACTCTATTTAACAAGACTGGGAACTTCTCATGTTCTAAGATGAAGTAAAGAAATGATGATGGGGCACCTGGGGGGCTCAGTTGGTTAAGCATGAGACCCTTGGTTTTTCAGCTCAGGTCATGATCTCGCAGTTTGTGAGATTGAGCCCCGTGTTGTGCTCTGTTCTGACAGTGTGGAGCCTGCTTGGGATATTCTCCCTCTCTCTCTCTCTCTCTCTCTCTCCCTCCCTCCCTCCCTCCCTCCCTCTCTCCCTCCCTCCCTCCCTCAAAATAAGTAAACTTTAAAAACCCATGATAGAAAATTAAATATGTAGAATGATTTTTAACTCCATGACAATATACATTAAAATGGGGTTTACAAGAGTTTTTCTGGGGGATGAAATAATGATTTACTTTCCTTCATTATATATTACTTCCCTTTTTCAATTTTCTACACTTAGCACATTTTACTTTTATATACTGAAAAAATAATCGTTTGACAATGCCATGGATTTAGGGGGCTGGTGATGAGGATTCCAAAGAAGGATGTGCTGAGCTGGAAGGTGGCCAGGCATCACCAGAATTATTGTGCTGATTGCTGACCCCCATTCTGACACTCCAATCGCTGGGCGTGGAAGGGTCCAGAGTGATCCCTGGCTCCACCCCGCATCCTGCAGTCCAAACCCTCTGGTTATGAGCAAGTTCTTTCATGACTCACTATAGGCCCCTGGACTGGTCACTTCCCTTAAAACAATCCAGCTGGCAAAGAGCACACAGTGGTGTTAGGAGGATTAATTCATTCATGTTTATAGACGAGCTCTCTGGGATTCTTGGATGGGAGTCACTTCATGCTAAGGAGTGAGAATATTCGGCGGAGTACATTTCCAGGGCAAACTTCCTGCTGCAGTTCTCTAAACTTGATGCAGATGCCCAAATTCAGAACAAAATTTATGTAAGTTGGCTGGCAGACCACACACCATTACAATAAAAATGAACTGGATGTCAAATATCTACAGCCAACTGAACACCATCACGTCTGTCCTTCCTGAGGAACCATGAGGCTCTTTCCAACTCTGGGCCACTGATGAGCAGGACTGCTTGGCCCTGGGTGAGTGGCAAAGCTTCCAAGGTTATGTATCTCTCCACCACAGGGATGTAAGTGGCCAAAAGGCGCCATGAAAATCAGTACAGGCCCACCGGCCCTAGACCAAGCAAAAAGAAAGCCAGTGTGCGGAAAATCCTGCATGTGGCACATAATATTGGGAAAGCATAGTATTTTTGAAGAAAAGCAACAGCAGCAGCTCCCCAGATGAGGATTGGACTCTGGAAAAATCTGTGGATGAAGAATGGCTCGTGGAACGGGCCGCCCTTTGGCCCGGGCCAGCACTTAGTTCTGGCTGTGCTGCAGCCAGCTTCTGACAGTAGCAGATAAATGGTTATGAGAGCTATGTGGGAACCGTGCAGAGGCCTCAGGAGCTCCTCAGGGATATTTTTCCGTCTCCCACCTCCCACCAGTTGGAGGACAAAGCATGCTCATTTTCAGAGAAAATGGAGTGCCCAAGTTAGCCCAGAAGATCTGGAATTGCATTTCAAGGTCGTTTTGTAACCACATCTCAAGGGCTTTAGCTGACAAGATACAGAAATAAGATAGGTCCCACAGGGGTGGGTTTTAGACATCTTCTTTCAAAGAAGCGTGATTTACAGAGAAGACAGGTACAGAAGGCAAGTTAAATCAAGGATCGCCTCCTCGCTCCCCGCATCACCCTGTCTCAATCTCTGAAACCCGAACACAGTGTGAGACAAGTAACTAAATTAACATCCTGTGCTTATCTTTCCCACAAAGGGATCCAACTCCTTTCTCTCTGGGGTTGGCACACCCACTGACCCAATTCCAATGTATATTTTCCCTTGAACTGCATATCTGGCCTGCCTGCAACAGGAGGATGCCATTCTCCTAGCAGGTAGTAGCCTGTGAATATTAAATACACCTATCAATCTGGTCTTAGATATTAAAGGAAAAGAGAGAACATGGATCACTGTGTTCTTAGGTATTTTATGGATTAAGTCAGCTATTAAGTGAACCTCCAACTCAGAAGAAGTAACCAAGGAAAGCAGAGACTGGCATTGGCTTTGCTCTAGACTTGGTGCACATTAATCATGAAAGCCTCACTTAGGTTGCCCCATCTGAAAGAACAGGAGACTACATGGACATACTTCTCTCCGAGAAGGTTGGAAGAACAAATGAGGTAACCACTAAAGGCATGGGGAGCCCTCGGTGGGGGAAAATTAGCATGAATCAGATCACTATTACTAGCAAATAGAATGCTGACATTTGGTTTTATTGAACAGATAAAAGCCGACATATGTACATGGTAAAAGGCTGAGAGAGCGAGAAAGAACCCAGCATGTTCCATGTTTTGAAAGGAAAGAAACCTACCTCACTGAAACAGAGTAAACACCAAGCCTTGGTAAGCCTGACACAGAAAAAAGAGCTTTTTATTTAAGATGTGGTGTTTCCTCAATGACTGCCATGATGGGAGCAGGAGATGTAGAACAAAAGGCACAAGAAACAGCCCCAAGACACCTCAGAATGGGGCAGGGGGTGGTGGAAGGGTATGGAGTATGTTCCCCATCATATCATCTATCCTATCCCAAAATGGAGTCCATGGAAATTCCTTAGAAATTCCAGAGGCCACTTTGGAGATAACAAACCCAACAGTCATATGAAAGACCTGTGAAATAGGGGGGTGGAGGCATGCATTTATGTCAGATAAAGGGTTAAGACTAGGGACCGGTCCTTTTCCTGTTTCCTCTCAGATCTGCCCATCCTTTGCTCTAATATGTAATATAGGGGCAGTGGTCCCTGAAGTCCCATTTCCAAGACTCTCTCACCAACTGGCTTCAGACTAGACTCAGCCAAGGCAAGAACTGGTGGCAGATTGGCAGGTGGATGGAAAGAAGAATCCTGAGTACTGCTCCCTTCCCTCTATCTGCTTCATGCAGTGCCTGCACCTCCACCATACTTCCAGCACCCCGCCATACTGCCCTTCCTCAGATGACCCCATCTCCCACCATGCAGCTTCCACCACTGTTCCGGTGCCCAGGCAGCCCAGCCCTGTGCTCTGGTTACACCATCTTCTACCTTGGCTCCCCAGCTCCTGCTGCCACTTATCTCTGAGTTGCTTCACCACCCCTGTTTAGCTTGTCAGCGATTCACGTATCTAACGAACTTTCCCTGTATTAAATTCCCTCTGCTGACCTCCCGGGCTTCCCAAGTTTCTGATTGGATCTTGACCGATACATTTTAGGACCTAGAAGCTCTATACTGTTGGTGTCTACCTCAGACCTCCAGGAGCTTTACTACAGAGTGGGGAGGTCCAAATTCCAACTGCCAGCACCTGTATCTCTTTGCCTGAAGACTTGTTTTGGTAGTTTGAGTCTTTTCTGTTCACGTGTATCTTCAGGGCAGGTCAGAAGTGCAGGGGAATTTTCACACACACACACACACACACACACACACACACACACACACACAACCTCCCTCAATGGTGACCCATGGGAGCTTCCTGCCCACTCAGGCAGTAAAACTGCCAAGTGCCTGTTCTAGCTCAGCTCCCAGAATTTCCCAACAGAAACAGTTCCAGTTGTCCACAGCAGTAACCTGATTGACAACGCACCTTTTATTGGCTGCCTTCTTTCTTCTGTCACTTGCCCACTCCACTACTGGGGTTTCCACCTCTCGAATAAATTTTGCACCTGAATCCTTGGCTCCAGGTCTGCATCTGGGGCCACCTAAAGTAGGACCCTGTTTTCTTGTCTTCCTAGTTCCTTATTCTTCATGGAAGTGTAGAAAGTCATGTCCAGGAAGAACGCTGTGCTGCAGACGCTCTGAATGAGAAGCGCTTTCTCACCAGCTGGAGCATGGCTGACCAGGCCATGGTGCTAGGGGGGAGAGGGGAGGTTCCAGAAACCTCATCTAGCCTGGGTAACAACTGGTAGAAGAGCACTGTCTTGAGACCTCTGTTTTCTCTGTCCACAAAAGAGCAATCCCACCTGCTTTCTCCAAGAGCTTTCTTTCCGACCATCATGTCAAAAGAATCACAGGGAGCCAGAATACCTCCTGACCCTGGAGGAATTTTTTAAACCGACACTTGATTTTCTGGCACGTGACGGGGAAGACGGCAAAGGAACCTGAAGGGCTTATGTGTGCTTCCAGTGAATTCTAGGGAAGTGAAATAATGACCTTGGCCCAGACAGCAAAAGACAAATTTAATTTACATGCTTCAGGCCGTATATGGAAAAATCATTTAGACTGAAAAAAGAAAAGTCCAAACTGCAAGTCAATAGTGGCAAACATCACACATCCCGACGGTATGTGCTGGCCTCCATTTGCTACTCTGCCGTTCCAACATTCTCCATCGTTGCACATATTTGGGCCTTGTGTTTTCCATGAGGTTCTGGTCTGAAATACCATCCTGAGTTTGCCCAGCCTCAGCTCAGAGGCTAGAGCCACCGCTTCTCCTCCCGCAGCACGCTCTTACTTCAAGGGCTGACCCATCTCTCTGGCTTCTCCTGCATCACACAGTCCTCAGGACTCTCCTTATTTGTAACTTCTTAATTTAGCCCAGGGCCAGTGGAAATGTATACAATGAGAGCATAGGGAAGGTCTTATTTTAGCTAGCACTTCTGATGCTGAGAATGGACTGTCAGTTGAAGAGGGCCAGAGCCCCCGTATGATAGCCTGGGCCACCCGAGGAGTCTCTCTTTGGGATGAGTAATTCCCATGCTCCACAAAGGGATATGTTTATGGACACATTCTGTGCTTCTCTGGCATCCCTCTCCACGAAGCCCAAACCACCCTGGAGACTGTAAGTAAAGCAAGGTCTTCTGGATAAGATGTCGCATTTATTTTTAAACCCAAGGATTTAAAGGGATGTCCATAATCAGAAGCCTTCAGTCCCCTCCTGACACACAGACACACACAGACACACACACGCACACATACGCACACACTGAGAGACAGACGAGGAAACAGAGACAGAGGCAGAGACACAGAGAGACCGTCCCAGAGCAGATATACTCTGTGGCCCAAGAGTGTAGTCAGTGGGAGGCGTAAGAGCAAGTGTAGAAGAAGTCAGTCCACCTGGCACTTTTCTAGCACACACTTTGCCACAGAATGTTGCCACCCCCAAATAAATTCCTGCAGCTTTAAAGTTTATTCACTTATTTTGAGAGAGATAAGTGAGAGGGAGAGAGGACAAGCAGGGGATGGGCAGAGAGATACAGGGAAAGAGAGAATCCCAAAGAGGCTCTGCACTGTCAGTGTGGAGCCTGAGGTGGAGCTCAAACTCATGAACCGTGAGATCATGACCTGAACAGAAATCAAGAGTCAGAGGCTTAACCGATTGAGCCACCCAGGCGCCCCAAATTCCTGCAACTTTAAAACTCATTACTTATCTCTTTAAGATGTTCTGCTTTTGGCTGTATACTTCACTCTGAAATCTCTAAAAAACTCAGGAAGTTCTTTATGCAGCAGTTCCCAAACTTTCTCAGTTCGTGGTACCCTTAATGTCTACGTAATTTTTACACAAATGCCCTAGGCTAAAAGAAACCCTTGGCAGTTCCAGAGTAGTTGAGTCCAAAGAACCTAGTGAGCGTTTTTGTACTAACAAGTTTAGTAGCCATTTGGGGGAAAATACACACAAATGGAAAGAAAAAAATATTTTATTTTATTTCGTTCTTAGCCTTAACTGCTTACTAAAAGGATGTGCTCACCTGTTGGACACTATCCAACTTCACCAACCTTGGAATCAGACTGGACATGACCACTATCACTTCCTGGTTCTATGATGGCTTTGTGCGGAACTGGTATCATAAGCACTGAGAGCTTGACCTCACTAAGACAGGATGACATTGAAAGGCTTATCATATGTGTTAACACTGACACGGCCAAGGGGGTAGTTCATGTGGTGTCTGTCTGACAGACATCAAGTATTTCTGGGCTTCCCTCAAAAATGTTTATAAATTCTATACCTCTGTGAGTTCACTGTGGAACTCTGGGGGGGTGTCTTGGGCACAGTTTGGAAAACACAGCCTTCCTGCTTCAACCTTTGTCAACACAATGAAACTATCTGTCCATGACTTTCTCCTAAATGTGTGTGTGTGTGTGTGTGTATGTGTGTGTAAACAAACCCATAACCAAAACAAATACAAGTGCATACATGAATCAAAGTGCCCAAGGCAAGGTCTGGAAGTGTACAAACCACACTATATCTGTAGCTACCTCTAAGGAGACAAACAACATTTGGAGGAGATGCGAATGAGGGAGCCCTTCATTTTATCTCTCATGTGGAACTTTTCTTGACGAGAATGCTTTCACATATAATAACTATAAACGAAAAAAAACCCACAATCGTAATGTACCCAAACACAAAAACTTTACCTACAATACCACTTCAGATAGGGCTAATTTTGTGCAGAGAGGGGTGAGTCCCAAACTCCAGTGGAGGGACTTAGTCATTAAAGGACTCAAACAGGCTTTGTCATACACTGATAGGCGAACACTTCTCATTTACTTCTCCTTACAACATTTCCCTCTTGAGGAGAATTCACTTTCCATAACAGTGATTCTCAAGGGTGGTAGTCAGGAACAGGACTGTGGGCTTTTCCACACTACTCCCTCCATGCACCTTCCCAGAGTCTAACTGTTCACACCTACTCACATCATGATGCTATAGAGGGGAAGGCCACTGTCCTTTGTTAGTTTGGAGCTGCTGCCTGGCAATGACCATATTTCCCAGCCTGCCTTTCCTCTAGGTGGAGCCAGGGGACAAGGTCCCACCAATGAGGGAAAGGGATGCAGAACCCTGAAATTCCAAATTTGAGTCCTTAACTATTCCTAAGAAGACATCTCCATTCTATAGTCAAACAGATGGACTCCCCAGTCCCTTGCTACATCCATTTCTCTGCACCTTTGCTTATCCATTTCCCTTGGCAAGACTGGCCTAGGGAGGAAGGGACCATAGGTGAGAAACAGAAGCCTCTCCTTGAGAGATGGCACAAAGACAGTGAGATCCAGGGGAAGTGGATGGTGAGAAGCAGAAATAGATGAGCCAGAGCTGGAAACAATGAATCAAAGATACAAGAAAATAACAATCAATCAGTAACCATATAAAATAAAATGAATAAAATAAAATAAAGTAAATAAAAGTACATGAAATTGTCAGGGGGGCGGCCTTCAGTAACAATTCAACTCCGTAAGCTGTGTTTCACCCATGGAGCTACATTGTACACAGTGACCTGTTTCATTGCCCTTATTATAAAACATGAGAAATTCCAGGGGAGCAAGGATAAATGACTTGGATTTCAGAGCTGACCAGCCCTTGGTCAGTTGGTCCTTATCAGTTTAAGTAAGGACTGGTCTGAGAAGCAAGAAGACTGACTCCTCCAGAAGGAGCGTGGGATAGAAGCAGCCTCTTTCCTGACAGTCCTCAGTTCATGCAGAAGCACAGGTGAGACTGAAGGCCCAGAATGGTGCCAGCATTTAGAACTCAGCCGTAATAGTGAGAGGCTATGAAACACCCAGATAATAAAGAAGATTAGTGACTGTCGGCACCAATGCAAACACGAGGCTTTCAGCAATGGACCCAGGCTCGAGCCTCACCTTAGCTCTTTGTGATGTGACTCTTTGGCAAACTGAGTCATCTTCTGTCCCCATTGTATCCCTGTGCCGATGGGGAACCTTCTTAACCCCTAAGAAGAGTCTGAGAGAATTACTTAGATCTCTCTCTTTTTTTTTTTTTTTTTTTTGACCCTCAAATGGTCATTTAGCGCCTTCAAAGAGGGCCTGAGGGAACGTCACTCTGTTCCACAGAACATTCTCACGGACCACCGAGGGCCTCTGTGGAAAGTCTGGGCCATACCCCCTTGGCCCGGACAGCCCCCACTCTCCCTGGGCCCCTCTTCCCCCTGAGTTGACAGTCCTGAGCTTCCTGGTGCTGTTGTCCCAGCCTCCTCGTCAAAGGCCCTACAATTATGCATAATTTATTCCACATGTTTTGTCTGTTGCGCCTGCCAGAGGCATCTGTCGTAAATGTTTCAATACTTTAACTTTAGATGAGTTTTCTTTTGAAATAATTGTCCCCAGAGTGGTGCACTGAACAGTAAATTAACACCCATCTATCCCCAGGCCTCCTTTTGGCACATGTTCTAGCTTCGACGCTCCCCATAAAACATTCAGTAAATGTAGCATCGCAGGCAGCGCCTGGCCGCCACGGGAGCACAGGTGGCGCGCCCGCACCGGGTAAACAGCTGGGTGACAAGTCCTGTGAGGCAAAGTCTGGGGACCGGTTAGATAGGAGTTTGCTTTAGAGTCCTCTCAGTGGTTTGTTTTACAGGAGAACACGCTTTTAGGTCTCACATTTGCCACCTCCCCAGCTTGCTACACGCTCCTTGTTCCTTGACATGAAAATACATTTCCCCTCCTCTCTGAAGCCATCGGTTATCTGATCCCACCTGTGTCGCGCCAGTGACAACGCCCCCACATCCTGCCCCATCACACACACGCTCTGTCTCTCCTACACACACATACTACCACACACTCTCACATATGCTCACACAAACATTCACAGCTCATGAGCAGTCTGAACAACTGATCTTCCGGGTACTCATTATTAGTGGTGGGCGTTATTGTGCTTTTTGCCAAATTTTTATTTCTGCGCCCCAGTAGCTTCTTAACTCCCCAAAGTAAGGGCCTGGCTAGGAAGGAGCTGTGGCTCATCAGCTACAATGAGTAAGGGTGTGCTGACTTACTGACTGAACCCATGTTCCAGTGCTTTGCCACTTGCTCTCAGATCCACTCAGCCATTCCCTTCCTCTGCTTGGGTACTGACCCCTGAAAACGATATTCCCCAGAAGAAGTGAACAACTGACTTTGAGTTGGGTTTGGCCAATGGGGGGCACTGGTGGGAGACTGGAGGGTGGGGGGGGGAGATTCAGGGTATTTCTCCTCCACTGTCTCCTCCAAGGCATCTCCAGAAGTAGCTGCACCTCCTGCAGGGTTCCAGCCCCCACTGGGTGGTCGTGGCACCTGGCCTCTGGTAATCCCACCTCCCTCTTTGTGTTTCCAGTCCTAAGAATGGCAGCAATTCCCTGAAGCTGCCAATCTCTGGGCTTCCTGTTTCCTGCTTCCTCTACCTGCCCAGTTCTAACACCTCTGTAATTAGGTCCTCCTATTGTTTTCCCTCAACTGGCATGTGCTCTGCTTTCTGAGTGTACTCTAGCTAATACAAAGCTTATTGAAAGAAAAGGAGGCATAGGCTAGAATTAGAAGGGGCTGAGTGAAAGGTCAGAGGGATGACAGGAAAGATCGGGACTGCTCCCCAATCCCACCATCCACAGCATCTTGCCATACTCAGCTTCAAGCCTTATCATCCTGCACAGAGAAAAACCTTGCCCTGGAGGAAAACTTGAGGAAACCTCCAAACTGGTCCAGGACAGACTAGTCCAGAAGAGATTCAAACTGATTTAGGGGGCTGGGGTAGAAAGAGAAAGAGAGAGAGCCTATTCTTTTATTAAAAGTATCAGACTCTAGATTCTTCCTTGGAAACACAACATATATATGTTTATGTTCCTGAATTTTTCCTACTGTCTGTTGAACCTCCTGCTGTTAACTGAGCTAATTCTACTCATGGTTGTCTTCAGTGGAAACAGAGCATCATGCCACGAGCATTTACACAAAACTATTAAAGAAAAAGTAGGTTAGCAAGTTTGTCTCATTCCAGTCTTTCCAATGAATACCCTTGTCCTTCTTGCCTTAATATAAGGAAGAAAAAGCAAGCATGACTTTTTAGTAATGTTTGAGGATCTGTTGAGGGAAAACATTCGAAGGACAGAGAAGCACAGTGGTCAAGAGCATTGCTCTGGAGTCAGACTGCCTGGCTCATACTCTGATTCTGCCACATATTAGCTTTGAGCAAGTTGTTCATTTCTTTAATCCTCAGCCTTTTCACATTTATAAATTGGAGATAATAATGGTTTTGAGACCTATATGAAATAAAACATGTAAAGCCTTACACAAAATAAGCACTCCATAAATATTACTCAGAATTTTATTACTATTACTATCCTCACTATGCCTATACCCTTGAAAATCATAAGAATATATGTAAGAAGCCTACAACAGACCCAGTTCAGACCCAAAGACACCTGCAGATTGAAAGGGTGGAGATGGAGAAACATTTATCATGCAAATGGATGTCAAAAGAGAGCTGGAATAGCAACACTTATATTGGCTGAACTAGACTTTAAAACTAAGATTGTAACAAGAGCTAAAGGAGGGCATTATATAATCATAAGGGGAAAATCCAACAAGAAGATCTAACAACTGTAAGTATTTATGCACCTAACATGGGGTACCCAAATATATAAAACAATTAAAAACAAACATAAGAGACTCTTAAAAACTGAGAACAAACTGAGGGTTGATGGGAGGTGGGAGGGAGGGGGGTGGGTGATGGGTATTGAGGAGGGCACCTTTTGGGATGACCACTGGGTGTTGTATGGAAACCAATTTGACAATAAATTTAAAAAAAACATAAAGGAACTCATTGATAATAACACAATAATAGTAGGGGTCTTTAACACCCCACTTACATCAATGGACAGATCATGTAAACAAAATAAACAAGGATGGGGCGCCTGGGTGGCTCAGCCGGTTAAGCGTCCAACTTCGGCTCAGGTCATGATCTCACAGTCCGTGAGTTCGAGCCCCACATCGGGCTCTGTGCTGACAGCTCAGAGCCTGGAGCTCGTTTCAGATTCTGTGTCTCCCTCTCTCTCTGCCCCTCCCCTGTTCATGCTCTGTCTCTCCCTGTCTCAAAAATAAATAAACGTTAAAAAAAATTTTTTTAAATAAATAAACAAGGATCAATGGCTTTGAATGACACAGTGTACCAGATGGATTTCACAGATATATTCAAAACACTCCATCCTAAAACAGCAGAATACACATTCTTTTCAAGTGCACATGGAACATTCTGCAGAATAGATCACATATTAGTTCACAAAACAGGCCTCAACAAATACAAAAATGTTGAAATCACACCATGCCTCTTTTCTGACCACAACACTATGAAAATAGTCAAACACAAGAAAAAATTTGGAAAGACCAAAAATACATGGAGGTTAAACAACATGCTACTAAACAATGAATGGGTCAACCAGAAAATCAAAGAAGAAATTTAAAAATATATGGAAACAAATTAAAATGAAAACAAAATTGTCCAAAACGTTTGAGATGCAGCAAAAGAAGTTCTGAGGCAAGTATATAGCAATACAGGCTTACTTCAAGAAGCAAGAAAACTCTCAAATAAACAATATAACCTTACGTGTAAAGGAGCTAGAAAAAGAAAATAAAGCCTAAAGCCAGCAGAAGAAAAGAAATAAAAATATAAGAGCAGAAATAAATGATATAGAAACTAAAAAAAAAAAAAAAAAAAAAAACCAATAGAACAGATCAATGAAACCAGGAAGCTGGTTATTTGAAAAAATTAATAAAAGTGATAAATCTCTAGCCAAATTTATCAAAAATAAAAGATAAAGGACACAAATAAATAAAATCACAAGTAAAACAACAAATGAGAGAGGAGAAATAACAACTAACAGCACAGAAATACAATTATAAGAGAATATTATGAAAAACTATATGTCAACGAATTGGACAACCTGGAAGAAATGGACAAATTTCTAGTAACATATAAACCAGAAAAACTGAAACAAAAGAAAACAGACAACTTGAACAGACTGATAACCAGCAGAGAAATTTAATCAGTAATCAAAATACTCCCAAAAAACAAAAATCCAGGGCCAGATGGCTTCACAGGTGAATTCTACCACACATTTAAAGTTAAGGGGTGCCTGGGTGGCTCAGTAGGTTGAGTGGCCGACTTCAGCTCAGGTCTCGATCTCACAGTTTGTGAGTTCGAGCCCCGCATCAGGCTCTGTGCTGACAGCTCAGAGCCTGGAGCGTGCTTCTGATTCTGTCTCCCTCTCTCTCTGCCCCTCCCCCATTCATGCTGTGTCTCTCTCTGTCTCAGAAATAAATAAACATTAAAAAAAATTTTTTAAATAATAATAAAGTTAATACCTATTCTTCTCAAACTATTCTAAAAAATGAAAAAAGAAGGAAAACTTCCAAATTCATTCTATGCAGCTAGCATTACCCTGATACCAAAACCAGATAAAGACTCCACTAAAAAAGAGAACTACAGGCCAATATCCCCGATAAACATGGATGCAAAAATTCTCCATAAAATACTAGCAAATAGAAACCAGCAGTACATTAAAAAAAATCACCCATCACAATCAAGTGAGAATTATTTCTGGGTTGCAAGGGTGAGTCAATATTTGCAAATCTACCAACATGATACACCACATTAATAAAAGAAAGGATAAGAACCATATGATCCTCTCAATAGATGCAGAAAAAACAGCTGACAAAGCACAATATCCATTCATGATACAAACCCTCAACAAAGTACGTTTAGAGGGAACACCTCAGCATAATAAAGGCCATAAATGAAAAACCCACAGCTATTATCATCCTCAATAGGGAAAAACTGAGAGCTTTTCCTTTGTGGTCTGGAACAAGACAGAGATGTCCCCTTTTACCACTATTATTTAACATAGTTCTGAAAGTCTAAGCCACAGCAGACAACAAAAAGAAATAAAAGGCATCCATATCAGCAAGGAAGAAGTAAAACTTTCACTATTTGCGGATGACATGATACTACATACAGAAAACCCAAAAGACTCCACCAAAAAACTGTTGAGCTAATAAACAAATTCAGTGGAATCACAGGATACAAAACCAATATATAGAAATCTTCTGCATTTCTGTATACCAATAATGAAACAGTAGAAAAAGAAATTAAGGTATCAACCCTACTTACAACTGCACCAAAAACAGTAAGATACCTATGAATAAACCTAACCAATGAGGCAAAAGACCTGTACTCTGAAAACCATAAAACACTGATGAAAGAAATTGAAGATAACATAAAGAAATGGAAAAACATTCCATGCTCATGGACTAGAAGAATAAATATTGTTAAAATGTCTATAGTATCCCAAGCAATCTACACATTTAATGGAATCTCTATTAAAATACCAATAGCATTTTTCACAGAGCTAGAACAAACAATCCTAAAATTTATATGGAACCACAAAAGACCCCAAATAGCCAGAGGAACCTTGAAAAAGAAAAGCAAAGCTAGAGGCATCACAATTCCAGACGTCAACTTATCTAACAAAGCTGTAGAAATCATGACAGTATGGTATTGGCATAAAAACAGACGTATGGATTAATAGATCATAAAACCCAGAAATGAAACCACAATTATATGGTCACTTAATCTTCAACAAAGCAGGAAAGAATATTCAATGGGAAAAAAACCTCTCCAACAAATGATGTTGGCAAAACTGGACAGCAACATGGAAAAGAAGGAAACTGGACCATGTTCTTATATCATACACAAAAATAAATGGAAAACCGATTAAAGACCTAAATGTAAGACCTGAGGGGTGCCTGGGTGGCTCAGTCAGTTAAGCATCCAACTTCGGCTCAGGGCACGATTTCACAGTTTGTGAGTTTGAGTCCCATGTCAGGCTCTGTGCTGACAGGGGAGAGCCCGGAGCCTGCTTCAGATTTGGTGTCTCCCTCTCTCTCTCTCCCTGCTCCTCCCCAGCTCTCGCTCTGTATGTCTGTCTGTCTGTCTGTCTCTCTCTCTCTCAAAAATAAATTTAAAAATTAAAAAAAAATCTAAATGTAAGACCTGATACCATAAAAATCCTAGAGGAGAACACAGGCAGTAACCTCTTTGACATCTGCTGTAGCAACTTCCATCTAAATATGTCTTCCGAAGCAAGGGAAACAAAAGCAAAAATAAACTATTGGGACTTCATCAAAATAAAAAGCTTCTGCACAATGAGAAAACAATCACTAAAACAAAAAGGCAATCTATGGAATGGGAGAAGATATTTGCAAATGACATATCTGATAAAGGATTAGTATCCAAAATATATAAAGAACTTCTAAAACTCAACACCGCAAAGATGAATAATCCAATTAAAAATTGGGCAAAAGATGGGGCACCTGGGTGGCTCAGTCAGTTGACCATTCAACTATTGGTTTTGGTTCAGGTCATGATCTTATAATTTGTGAGTTCAAGCCCACATCATACTCCATGCTGACAGTGTGGAGCCTGCCTGAGATTCTCTCTTTCCCCCTCTCTCTATCCCTCCCCCACTTGCTCTCTCTCTCAAAAATAAACTTAAAAAAAATTTTTTTAATGGGCAAAAGACATGAAAAGACATTTTTCCAAAGAAGACATACAAATGGCCAACAGACACATAAAAAGATGCTCAACATCACTGATCATCAGGGAAATACAAATCAAAATGAGATATCACTTCACACCTGTCAGAATGGCTAAAATAAAAAATGCAAGAACAACAAGTGTTGTCAAGGATGTGGAGAAAAAGGAACCCTCTGGCACTGTTGGTGGGAATGTAAACTGGTGCAGCCACTCTGGAAAACAGTATGGAGGTTCTTCAAAAAGTTAAAAATAGAACTATCCTGGGGCACCTGGATGGCTTAGTTGGTTAAGAATATGACTTTGGCTCAAATCATGATCTCACAGTTTGTGAGTCCGAGCCCCACATAGGGCTCTGTGCTGACAGCTTGGAACCTGGAGCCTGCATCAGAATCTGTGTCTCCCTCTCTCTCTGCCCCTCCCCTGCTCATGTTCTGTCTCTCTTTATTTCAAAAATAAATAAACATTAAAAAAAAACAGAACTACCCTATAATCCAGCAATTGCACTACTAGGTTATTTACCCAAAGGATACAAAAATGCGGGGGTGCCTGGGTGGCTCAGTGGGTTGAGCGTCCGACTTCGGTTCAGGTAGTGATCTCAGGGTCTGTGAGTTAAAGCCCCGCGTTGGGCTCTGTGCCGACAGCTCAGAGCCTGGAGCCTGTTTTGGATTCTGTGTCTCCCTCTCTCTCTGACCCTCCCCCATTCATGCTCTGTCTCTCTCTGTCTCAAAAAAATTAAGGTTAAAAAAAAATTAAAAACAAAGGATACAAAAATCCTAATTCAAAGGGATACATGCACCCTGATGCATATAGCAGCATTATCTACAATAGCCAAATTATGGAAATAGCCCAAGAGTCCATCAACTGATGAATGGATAAAGAAGAGGTGGTATATATACCACACACACACACACACACACACACACACACACACACACACAGAGGAATATTACTGAGCTATAAAAAAGAATTAAATCTTGCCATTTGCAAAGACACGGATGGAGCTACAGAGTATTATGCTAAGCGAAATAAGTCAGAGAAAGACAAATACCATATGATTTCACTCATATGTGGAATTTAAGAAACAAAACAAATGAGCAAAGGGGAAAAAAAGAGAGAGGGAGAGGCAAAGCAAGAAACAGATTCTTAACTATAGAAAACAAACTGATGGTTACCAGAGGGGAGGTGGGCAGGGGGAGGGGTTAAGTAGGTGATAGGGATTAAGGAGGACACTTGAGCACCGGGTGTTGTATGGAAGTGTGGAATCACTATATTATACTCCTGAAATTAATATTACACTGTTGTTAACTAACTGGAATTAAAGTAAAACTTTTTAAAAAGGCATATTTAAAAAACAGATGTAAGAATATCCAAATTAACACCACCTAAGACAAATAAGAGACAGTCTATGCCCCAAAGTTATGGGCTAAGGGCCAACATCATCTCTCACATAAACAAAGAAAGTCAACAACTCTCAGAACCACAGAGGCTATAACTCAATCTTCCCATGTGACAGCTGAAGCAGAAAAGACCCAGAGAAAAGCTCAACTACCTGATGAGAGTACCATGACCCAGCCAGCCAGCCTTGGGCCATACCATACTGTCTCTCCCGAATGTGGACATGTAGTTACCACCTCATTACAGTATAGAATGTTTCATTTCAAATAAGCATCATGTTTATGTGATGTAAATTGTTTTCTGGGAAGCCTTACAAAGAGAGAACAAAAAAGCAATGGGCCACAGCTAACATCACACTTAATGGTGAAAGACTAATTTTTTTTTCTCCTAAGATCAAGATCAAGAACAAGACAAGGAAGTCTGTTCTCCTCACTTCTATTCAACATTGTACAAGAGATTGTAGTCAGAGCAATTAGCTAGAAAAAAAGAGATAGAGACAGAAATAAAATGCATCCAGATTGGGAAAGGAAGAAGTAAAACTATCTCTATTCACAGATAACATGATCTTGTACATAGAAAATCATAAGGAGTTCACTAAAAACTATTAGAATTAAAAAATGAGTTCACCAAAGTTGTGGGATACAAAATCAATACACAAAATCAATTATATTTCTATATGCTAGCAATGAATAATACAAAACAGAAATTAAGAACGATTCTCAATAGCATCAAAAAGAATAAAATAATTACAAACAAATTTAACAAAATATGTATAAGACTTCTACACTGAAAATATAAAACATTGTTGAAAGGAACTAAATAAGATCTAAATAAATAGAAAGATACATCACGCTCATAGATTATAAGAATAGTGTGGGGCGCCTGGGTAGCTCATTCGGTTAAATGTCCGACTTTGGCTCAGGTCAAGACCTCATGGTCTATGGGTTCGAGCCCCACATCAGGCTCTGTGCTGACAGCTCAGAGCCTGGAGTCTTTTCAGTTTTTGTGTCTCCCTCTCTCTCCCTTTCCCTACCCTGCTCTCTCTCTTTCTCTCTCTCTCTCTCAAAAATAAATAAACACTAAAAATTAAAAAAAAAGACTTAATAGTATTATGATGGCAATATTCCTAAATTAACCTATAGATTCAACTCAGTTCCTGTCACAAATCCTAGCATGTGTTTTTTACAGAAATTGATAAGCTGGTTATGAAATTCATATGGAAATGCAAGGCACCCAGAATCATCAAAACAATTTTGAAAAAGAAGCACAAAGTCAAAGTCACATTCCCAATTTCAAAACTTATTACACAAGTGTAGTAATCAAGACAATGTGGCACTGGCATAAAGATAGACACATAGGTTAACAGAATACAATTGAATGTCCAGAAACAAATTCTTACATTTATATTGAATAGATTTTTGATGAGGATGTCAATATAATTCAGTAGAGATAAGTCTTTCAACAAATACTGCTAGACAATTGAATAACCACATGGAAAAACAAACAAAAAACAAGAATTTGGACACCTTAGTTAGTTAACTAGTACATAAAAATTAACTCAAAATGGATCATACACCTAAAAATGTAAGAGCCAACACAAAAATCCCTTAGAAGAAAACCTAGGAGTATATGTCTATGACCTTGAACTAGGCAATGATTTCTTGGATATGATACAAAAGCACCAGTGACAAAAGGAAATACATATAATTTGAATTACAACAAAACTTTTTGTGCTTTGAATTGTATAATCAATAAAATTAAAAAACAATATCCATTCAACAGGAGAAAATATTTGTAAATCATATTATATATTGGATTGGTATTCAGATTATTAAATAACTCTTACAACATGATCATAAGAGAACAATTTAAAAAATGGCCAAAGAGGGCACTTGGGTGGCACAGTCAGTTAAATGTCCAACTCTTGATTTCGGCTCAGGTCAGGATCTCACAGTACATGAGATCAAGCCCTGCTTTGGGTTCTGCACTGACAGCATGGAGCCTGCTTGGGATTCTCTCTCCCTCTCTCTCTGTCCCTCCCCCCACTCTCTCTTTCTCTAAATAAATAAATAAATAAATAAATAAATAAATAAATAAACTTAAAAAAAATAAAAACAAAATAAAAAGTAAAAAATGGGCAAAGGATTTGAATAGGCATTTCTCCAAAGAAGGCATACAAACAGCCAATAAGTACATGAAAAGATGTTCAACATTATTAGTCATTAGAGATATGCTAATTAAAACCACAGTGAAATGCCACTTCACACAACTAGGATAGATAAAATAAAAAAGATAACAGCAAGTGTTGCTGAGATGTGGAGAAACCATACATTGTATGGTTAGACTGTAAAATGGTACAGTTACTTTGGGAAATAGTATGGCAGGTCTTCAAATTGTTAAATATGGAGCTACTGTGTGACCCAATTATTCCACTCTTACCTATAAATCCAAGAGAAATGAAAACATGCATCCACACAAAAACTTGTACACAAATATTCATAGCACCATTATTGATAACAGCCCAAAGGTGGAAGCCATCCAAGTGGCTTTATCATACCAATTGATAAAGGAGGTATATCTAAACTATGTAATATTACTTGGCAATAAAAAAGTATGAAATACTGATGTAGCTAAAACATGGATGAATCATGAAAACATTTTTCCAAGTGAAAGCAGCTAAATACTACATTTTTCATGATACCATTGACATGAAAACCCAAAATAGGCAAATCTTTTTTTATTGTATTATTTATTTATTTTGAAAGAGAGAAACAGAGAAGAGAGAGAGAGTGTGTGTGCATGCGGGAGGGTCAGAGAGAGAGGAGAAGAGAGAGAATCCCAAACAGGCTCTGCGCTGTCAGCATGGAGCCTGATGCAGAGCTTGAACTCATGAATCGTGAGATCATGACCTGAGCTGAAACCAAGAGTCAGATGCTTCACTGACTGAGCCACCCAGGGGCTCCAGAATAGGCAAATCTATAGAAAAAGAAAGTAGATTAGTTGTTTTTCCAGAGTTTAGTAACTACTAGGTATAGGGCTTCTTTTTGGGGTGATAAAAATATTTGAGGGGTGTCTGGGTGGCTCAGTTGGTTAAGCATCTTACTCTTGATTTAGGCTCAGGTCATAATCTCACGGTTTGTTAAGTCCCAACTCCACATCAGGTTCAGCACTGACAGTGTGGAGCCTACTTTGGATTCTCTCTCTCCCTCTCTCTGCCCCTTCCCTGTGTGCTCGCTTGCTCTCTCTCTCTCATCAAGTAAATAAATAAACCTTAAAAAAATATTTTAAACCTAGATGGTAGAAATGCTGCACAAATCTGTGAATATACTAAAAGCTATTGAATCGTACACTTTATGTGGGTGAATTTTATGGTCTGAGGACTAAATCTCAATAAAGAAGTCTTTAAAAATGGGGTTGATATCTTCAAAATTAAAAAAAAAAAAGCAATAGGCCTTGGGGATCGGGTGAAGCTAAGTTTGACTACCAGCTTCCCCACACACATTATATGGTCTTGGGCAAATTCCCATACTGCTCTGGGTCTCAATAAATGGTAGCTCATCATCCAACTGGAAGGAAAGTAAAGAGATGTGAGGATATGCAGACTCGGGGTCACAGTCAAGGCAGAGCCAAGAGGATTCTCTGGGATGAAAGAGGCATATCCAAGACCACCAGCTAAATTTTGGTTTTTTGTCCCCGTCTATTCCCCAGCAGAAGGGACCTTTCCTAAATATCCCACACATGAGAGGGTCTCCAGAGCCATGTTATACAGTGGGTATTGACCTCAATTCTTCCAGTAGGCAAGAGCAGCATCCCTCCCATCAGACAGCAACACGTGCTCCTCCCTTCATCTCCCATCTTTGGCTAGACTTACAGCAGGAACAGAAGATTTACAGTATTAACAGAATGGAGGGAACAGAAGAAGGATGTTGACAATCACATTCCAAGCCATTTTCATCTCTCACTGCTCAATCAGGAAGGTCATTTTCTCCCCAGTGCCCAAAAGACATTAGATGCTTTGAGCTTTGCATTCTCAACAGTGTAATGGAAATAGATGTTGAATGCTAAAACATAAACATATGTATCATTCATAATGCATTCAGATGTTTTTCAATTATTCATGGTTCCTGAAAGTTATGTGACCTATCATGCATATATATCCAAGCAAAGTTTATATTAGAACCACAGTCTCAATGTACGCAATTCCAGCTCCTTGGCATTCCCGTCCATGGAATTAAAATTAAATGAGTCAGTGGTCAATAAAAGTTACATGTGATTTCCATAAAATTATCCATTGTATATTGCTCTAGGGTGGAGAAAGAAGGTTGCATGGAGTTGCTAAAGCTGAGAACACAGAATTCTTGCTTTCTGATGAGGGTGGTGGTGATGATTAGTCTGTCCTAAGAATGAATTCATTATTTCCCTGAATAATTGGTGGTCTTGGACTTACTTTTTGTCTAGGAAAAAAAAAATAATAACTCAGAGAGCCATGCTCTTTCTCTTCTAAGTCCTGTTTTCTTTAAGAAAGAAAGAAAAGAGATAAAGAAAGAAAGAAAGAAAGAAAGAAAGAAAGAAAGAAAGAAAATAAAAAAGCCAGTGTTCTGGCCTCAAAAACACCACATTCTTCTGTTTTGGTGCTTGAATAAATTTGCATGTTAACATGAATGGTTCCAACTTTAAGAATGTAAAATTAAATGAAATTTGAATTCAAAGCCAAGATGGAGAAAAGACACATGCAAAAACAACAGATTTCCAATCTTGTTGATTTTTTTCAGGAACCAGATTAGGAAAGACATAAACACACACACACACACACACACACACACACACACACACACACACAGTTTCAAAGAAGGGTGGCACTCAGAGAAGACAGGCACTGCCAAAGAGGAGCCCCCCACACTGTACCCCCAGCTCACACACACTATGCGTATTTACAGATCACAGCACAGATTCTGAAGCTCTGTTTTAATGTCTGAATGCCACCGTAAAACTCAGAAATAGGACTCGGAAGACATGTTCACCATCACATTCGTACTTGTGAAAGCCCACCCAGATAAAATGAAATGTAAGGAACTTTATATGAGTAGCTCAAGTGAACACAGGCATGAATTTGCCTCGGCTGGCCCTAAGAGCCATGTCTTGCTTGGACTTCTTCACTGCACTCGAAGGGCAGTATTGCATGTAGTGGTTAGATGCACAGACCGTCAGAGATGTACAGAATCCCAGATCTACTCACCATTTACTGGCTGGGTGACTTCTGGCAACTGACTTAAGCTATGAACATAACTTTTGTCATTAGTTTTCATTTGCCTAATAAGAGTGCCAGCATCATAAATTTACCATGAAAATAAGATAATATAATGCACTTAGAATGGCATCTAGCCTAGAGCAAGCATTCGACAAGGATTAACTGCCATTGTGCTAGTTAGTATGGTGGTAGTTATCATTATTAGGTATTTAGGTGATTCAGTCCTGCCCTGAAAATGTTTCTTTCTTCTCCAACCTACTCTCCCATTTTGGCCAGACACCACCATCCAGAAAGAGATAAATCAAGTCATGGCAAAAGCCTGCTCTGAGTGCAGGTCAACGGAATGCATCATGAATCATCCCCTCCTGTCCCACTCCTGTCAACCTCTTCTCACAGCCCAGTCTCTGATGAAGGCATTCCAAATGAAATGACAAAGCACCTTGAGAAACGAAGAAGATGGCAAGCAACAAGCACCAGCAACTTACCTCATCTTCATCTTCAGCCATATTGGTGCCCAATTTCTGGACCACCGACTTGCCACTTGCCTTTAACATTTTCTCTCGAACTTTGGTTTCATACTCAGGCCGGGAGTGTTCCTAAAACCCAAGAGTCAAAGAGTAGTAGGTAAGCAGGCAGAAGAGCTCCTGGCCTGTGGGTGATAATCAGACACTACGAGTACGGTATAAAGTCAGGACTTAGGATCGAATGCTATTTGGATATGAACACCACACACAATCACAAGGAGTCTAGACCAGGAACACAATGTGGGGGAGAGGGAAGGAACACACAATAGTTGTTACCACACTGAAAACCAAACCTGGGCACGTTCCTGGGGATGGCGCCAGTGTTGAGAAAGGAGAGAGGAAACATTAACTGGGCAGCTGATACAAACAGAAGCATCTGGTTGTCCTACTAACTATCCTCATACCTCAAACTTTAAGTTTCAATGAGCCAAATCCCAGCCAGAGAAACAGATGTGCCCCACAGCTGGGAGTTAGGGCAACAGCAAAACTTCCTGCTCCATTATTCTGCAAGCTAAAATGGCGACCAATAAACATCAAAGCTAAAGATGGCCACAGGGAATCTTAAAACTCACTTGCCTGAACCTGTTTCCTGTACAACCTAGGTGAGTAACTCATTGGCAAGTACACCAATGCTCAAGAGATATCACTGAGCCATTCAGCAATATAAACCTGAATAGTGAGTCACCAGGCAGGGGAAAGAGACTAACTAATCAAGAGGACTACGGTCAAACCAATGCAGATGCTGAAGCAGGAAGATGCAGGACTTACTTCAAAGAGAATTTAACAGTGTACACCTGGCCTCATTGGCAGGTCTTCCCTGCAGCGTCCAAGGATAAATATCTACAGGTGTGAGGACTTCATGTTCCCGCATCATTTATCGATAACTTGTAGGCAAGGGTTCAGGCACTGGCTCACAGTTGACCCAGAGTACACACATTTCTTTACCACTGCTCAGACGTCAGAGATTCCAAAAGCCAAACAAGCTAGGCTCCTGACCAATCTTTGGCTTTCCCAGGACATTCATAACATTGGAGAGGGAAACCATGCATGTGACTTATAAGCATAACCACTGTAACAGGGGGTGATGCTATTGAAGGGTTTTAAGGCACCCTGTCATTACCAATCTCCAAGGATGCATCAGCCCCGTCCCTTCCAGGACTTGTCTGTGGCAGCATGCCTGGGGGAATCTCCTTCCTCTTGAATAGCCTAGAGTTGCATAGTTTGTACCACAGATAGTTCTCAATTATGTATATTTCTTTTATTTTTTCCTAGCTGTTTTGCGTGTGAGAGTCTCCTAATATGAGGATCTGCTACCAAAACTGTCTTATTTTGTATTTTTCACAGTAATTAGCACCATGCAAAGCACCTGGGAATCTCTAAATGCTTGTGAAGCTCACTGATTTTGTCTCTCACCTTCATCCATTCTCTACCACATCATCTCCTAATGTGTGTGCCAAAAGAGTTTTAGCTAAAAAGGGATTTCAGGGTCTAAGAGATTGGAAAAGCCCATACAAAGTATCACCTGAGTGTCACAATGAGCATATTAGAAGCTCTGAACGGTTTTACTGTGAAGACACTTGCTTAATTTTTTTAAAGCCACTATTTCTTACAAAAAATCCCTTTGCTCCAACAATTAACATCCTATAGGAATACTTTGAGAAATGGGGTTTGAAATTGTCCTCCATGGCCTCTGAAATCTGGCCACTTTTTATCTATATTATTTCCATGGAAGACTTTTTATTTTTTTAATGTTTATTTCTGAGAGAGAGAGAGAGAGAGAGAGAGAGAGAGAGAGAGAGAGAGAGAGCGCAAGCATGGGAGGTAGAGGGGCAGAGAGAGAAGGAGACATAGAATCTGAAGCAGGCTCCAGGCTCTGAGCTGTCAGCACAGAGCCTGATGTGGGGCTTGAACTCATGGAGTACAAGATCATGATCTGAGCTGAAGTCAGATGCTTAACCGACTGAGCCACCCAGGTGCCCCTCCATGGAAGATTTTAATTAAAAAATCATAGCAATATCCTTTTGGTGAGTACCATAATGTGGATTCTAACCCCCCTCAAGCTAGAGTTGTTTCTACCTTTCATACCCTGAAAAGGGGCTGATGAACTTTCCCTACTTGACTAGGAGGCTGCTCTCAACCTGCCTCTGACTTTCCAAAGACGTGCCACGCCATCAGGCATGTCTCCGCATTCCTCTAGTAGTGGCTATGGCTCACCTCACCCCACACTGGGCCCCCATTCAGAACCCCTCCTCTGTTTGGAACAAGCCGAGCATTCTTGGTGCATAAACAGGAGTCCAAGACTCTCAAAGCAGAGTTAGGCTGCTCTGCATTCTAGCTGAGGCAGGTCAGACAAGGATCTCTCTGTTGGTAGCCAAGAAGGTCAGGTGAGGTTACAGAATTCTTCAAAGGCAGAGGGCTGGACAACTGAGCTCATGGCCAGAGCAGAATCTAGTCCCTGTGAGGGTTGCTCCAATGCACTCAGCCATGGATAGGTCCTTCTTATTTCTGATGTTCCCCATACACGGCCTCTCTGGATTGGTGGTCTGATGCAAAATCATCACAAACATATAACTCCTCCCACCAAGACTCTGGGAAATATTTCCCAAGGCTACTTCCACCTGGTTGGTTTCCTCAGGAACTGGCTGAAGGATGGCACCAGGCCAACTCAGGACCAGCCTTCTCTGAGATGATCTAAAGAGGTAAATCCAGAGATATGTTCAACAAATGCCTTCATCAAGAGTTCCCAAGCTCCTACTGTGCTCATCTGAGCCTTTTTCCAAGCTCTGAGGTCACAATGGGTCCCTCCTCTTGAGGAGCTTATCTTCAAGTGGAGGAAGGTGACAGTAAGCAAACACACACATAAGAAACCAGCAGATAGGGATAAGAACAACAGAAGAAATAAAATAGGATGGCTGCTTTAAAATGGGGATTCTGAGAAGGCCAGTCAGAGGAGGGTAATGTTTTGGTATGGAAAAGTCAAGAAAGGATAGGCCATGTGGAGACTGCAGCATTCTAGGCAGAGGTGACAGCCAGTGCAAAGACTAGAACGAGCGTGGGAAAGAATGAAGGTCTACATGGCTGGAAGGTCTGAGCAAGGAGGAGAATGACATGTGCTGAGGTCAGAAAAGGCAGGTAGAGGATTTTGCTTCCTATGTGATAGGAAACCAGCTGGGTCATCTAAAGCTTGATATGACAGATGAGGGATGGGAGAGAGATTGAGGAGAGGATATCTGTGTTCAGACAAGGCCACACTCTCTAAGAGGAACACCTGGGGTCTGACAGAAGCTAATGAGGCAAATGAAGCCCACTGAGCTGAAGATCATCCCACCTCACAGGGAAAGACTCTTGAGATCTTGCAGGCCTCCCTTCAACAAGAACAGAATCCAAAGTAAATCCCTTGAGGTGCCCTTGCTGGTTCCACAGGGAAGCCCCTCAGGCAGGGGACACACTGACTCAAGAAGTTGGCTCTTGGGTTTGGTTTTTCACATCCTTCCCTGCCCTGAAAGAAAGCAGTCTCTAGCCTCCTTCCACTTCTCCCTGGTTTACAACCTAGACTTGAGGCATCCCACTTGTTTAACCCTTCCTGGGGTGGCCCACGTGGTGGGTTCCCCCCAGGTGGGAAGGACAGAGGGGAAATGAGCCTTTGTCCCAGTGAGTTAACCACTCTCCTCTCCCCTGAGGAGTGTTTCCTAGTGAAGACCACGGGGAAGCATAACGTCTTAGGACTACAGACAGCTGACCATGGGAATATTCCTGATTCCTAGAGATACCATCTGGTTAAAATAGAAATAACTTCTAATCATGACCTCCAAGGGCCCCTGCCTCCCTCTCCCCAATGCCCAAGTCATACCCGCCATCCTCTTGCTCCTCGCCTGAATGCAGGTTAAACCTGCCCACGACACTTCAGATAAGGAATCTTGTAAAGTCATAAACACCTTCCTATCCTGCCCTCCATGACTTCCCATGACCTACAGGAGATGCACAGCAGCCATCAGTAACCGCCCGACCTGAGTGCATGCCTATATTTGTTGCTTTGTCCACCACTACATCCCCAAACCTGTTCCCACAGCCAACTGCACCTTCCCATCATCTCACTGTTTCTGATCTATACCCCTAGCTTCCCGGATCAAGACTTCTGCCTGCTGTTTCCTCCTGTGGGTACCCTTTCTTCCCTTTGAAATTTTCTTCAATGGAATTTGACCAGTCTTCAAAACTCTGATAAAAACAAAACAAATTTTTAAAAAGGCATTTCTTCTTCTGGCTACATTAGCCAGAAGGAATTTCTATCACATATTTACCATTGTGTTCTAAATATTAGAGACCAGACAGCACCCTAGTTGAATAGAACCCTTTGGAGATGCTCAGAGACCACCCAACATAATTCCATATTGCATATCACAACTTGGTACATAGTTGGTGCTTACTGGGTATGTTCAGACTGAACTGAACTTAAAGTGTATTTGATATCCTAGTTTGAAATATAAACACATTAAAGGAAAAGACAAGGTTGTCCTCCCTTCCTCTCAGCCATGCCTGGCCCTGGGCTTGCACACTCAGGGCACACCAACCATGCTGTAGAACCAACCTGCCTTGCAGTAACCTCACCCATCAGGAGTGACCAGAGCCCATGAGGACCACCTCATTGTGGTAAACCCAGTCTTGGCCAGACCACTCTCACCCTGCACATGAGTTCCTGAAATCATGTACCTCCCATGAAGTTACCACTGCTCACTGGGTTCATCAGAAAACAGGAAACCTGGCTACTAAAAGAAAATGGATCGGGGCGCCTGGGTGGCGCAGTCGGTTAAGCGTCCGACTTCAGCCAGGTCACGATCTCGCAGTCCGTGAGTTTGAGCCCCGCGTCAGGCTCTGGGCTGACGGCTCAGAGCCTGGAGCCTGTTTCCCATTCTGTGTCTCCCTCTCTCTCTGCTCCTCCCCCGTTCATGCTCTGTCTCTCTCTGTCCCAAAAAATAAATAAACATTGAAAAAAAAAATTAAAAAAAAAAAAAAAAGAAAATGGATCATATGGCCACCCCTGGCAGGGGCCTGTGACTGAGATTTTGAGGGAACTGAGTCACAACCAATGCCTTTCTCTGTGGGAATGTGTTTACACCTCCTAACAGAGACTTGCTGGCATCCTCAGCTCTACTTAGCCCACACACTTAGCTGGTCTCTGGCCCCAGGCAGGCTTGGATGCCAGGATGTTTCCTCTTCTCTTCTTTGGAGACATGCTAGGCCCTTCATTAGGAGAGTGGGAGCTCCCGCCACCACTACCCCCACACCTGGCCATAATTCCCCGGTCTCTCTCTCTGCTGAAGCAACTGGAACCAACAGGATAAGGATGTCCCAATCAGGTCACACCCACAGTCCCACTTCTACAGCTCTTTTATTGGAAGCACTCATTTGGGCATTCTCCCCCAAGAAAGGCAACTGCCTTCATTATTCTCTGTTGTTTATCTTCCTCATTTGTATCCTCTCTGAAGGTAGAATCCACATGCACATTCCCTGATTTGCCATGGAACCCATGATGCCGTCAGTCCCTGAGCATATGTTCAACGCACAGGACTGGAATACAGTGAGCCCATGTACTCAGTGCATGGTAATGGAATGCCCACCTGCCCAATTATAGCATCAAGGAGAAGAAATGATGTCATGCTACAGACATAGGGACTCACAAAGATCTCGAGTGTAAGGCGAGGCACATCAATTACTATGGGAGAATACAGAAAAGGCCTGCTCTCCATGTAGCCGCCATAATGCTTGTGGCCAGCCTTTGCATGTGGGTACTCAGGCAAATGCAAGTGCCCCTTGATCTTTCTAGACACCGTTCCCAGTACCTCATCAACAATGTCCACGATATCGGGAGTGCCTACCCAATATTCACATTTACTGTTCAGTCACTGGTAGTGTGTGGAAACAGATAAGAACTGTGAGCAACCACGCACACACTACTCATTGCCAGTTTGCCAACATCAGGACTGTGGACCTGGTTCTCATAAGAGCCCAGGGGGATGGCTGATTTGTTTTCAGTCTTTTCAATATCATCTGTCCATAAAACTAGACTCCAGAAGAGCCTACCCTTTGCCCTTAGCTCATCCTCCAGTTTCACACATGCTGTACTGGCTTATAATAGTTCAGTGGTTCTTCTTCCACAGGCATCAAAGGCAATCAGCATCTGGCACCCACACCTCTCCCTTGACCCTCAGGAGGCTTACATATGCATGCTCTGGGCTACATGAGAGTGATTCCTACCCTTTGGCTTCATGCACACTAGGAGCCATGACATGAGAGACAGAAATTAAATCTCAAAAGTTAAGTTAAATCCCAAAGCTACCATAAGGCTTTTCTCTTATACCACCTCTTTTTCCACCTGACTACCTATCAGGTCCAATGTTTTATAGCTCAAGAGAAGAGTGGAGATTTGAACTCTTGGCCTCAGTGCCTATCAACCACAGCTAAGACCATGGAGCCAATGGATTGATGTGGCAGCAAATGTTAAGTGGTCATCTCACTCAAGAAGATCTATTTCCAGGGTGAAACTAAGAAAGGACCCAGAGAAGTATGCAAGGAAACTCACTTCTTCCTCTTCTATCCCAGTCAGGTCCCAGAAGTAGCCCAGTCGCATCTGCAATCTCTTCCAGTTTTCAAGAAACATGGTAGCTTAAAAAGAGAGAAAAAGTTCTATTAATTTTAAAGGGAAGATTTTGAGTACACTTTAGGTTCCCCAATGGAGGTGAAGGATAAACATACTGATTTCAAATTTAGGGACTCTCTTTAAAGCACTTATTCCCTTCCTTCTACTTCTAGCTGGAACTGATCAAAACATTCCACATCCCTGACTGTTCACTCCATATATTTAAAGGGAGATACACATGCACACGTGCTTGCGTGCGCCTTTCCCACTTCTAGATTATGAGGAGAGGGTAAACACAGACCTCAAGACATGAAGGAGGGAGGGAAGGATGAAGAAAATAAGACTGGAAGGGTCTGTAGTCTTTCTTGACAAGCCTCATCTTGCCTCCACACACATTCTTTCTTCCTGCACCTTCCTCAGCTGGCTCTCACTCTCCATCTTTCCTGCCGTCCCCAGCACCCCTTCCCTTCTCTGGGCCCCACTCATCCCAACCTGAGGTCATGTAACAGTCTCCTAACTGACCCCAGTCTCAGCCTTCTGAGCCACCCTGCATGTGGCTCATGGAGCAATCTCCCCTAAGTGACTGTTCACCCATTCCTCCATTTGTTCGGCAAGTAGCTGCTGTGCCCCTCCCACACCTGCATGCCGGTTGGTCTGCCTGCTCCAGCCGCAGCCCCTTAAAGGGATAGCCCAACACGCCCCAGGGAGAACCAACACCCATGGGCTTGTGATACCAGGACTGAACACCTAACACCTGCTGATGGAGCAAGCCGGTTCTCTCTTTTGATAACTGAAACTAAGAGACACGAAGAGAAGCAGACATGGGACGAGCCATGCAGCACCTGAACAGAGGAAGGGCCACGGTTTCCGGTAGCTCCTCCAGCTCCAGTTCCCCAGACACCTGGCTGCCTGTCATTACCTGCATCCATGAGCTTGCTTCTTGCTTTCTTACAACAAATCTCTTGTTATCTGAGCAAGCTTGAACCAATTTCCAATCTTGCAAAAAGAACCAGGCCTGACTAAGGTCATCTGTAACATATACAACACTGTTCTAGACATCATGAGGGAGATCAGGGGAAACTAACGTGGATTTGCTCTCAAACTGTTTACAGTCTATGGGGAGAGACTGTCAATAACTAAAATACAAGGCATGGAGTGAGCAGGGCCTAAAGAACAGCACAGATAAGAGCTGTGGACATGCAGCAGAGGGAGCGCTAGCTGCCAGAGAAACCATCTGAGTGGGGTCGAAAACAATGGCATTTGGGCTGTGAAGAAGGGGTAGGGAGAGGGCAGATGCCCACTCTCCCCCATCTAAACTTTCAATGGCTCCTTATTGCCTAGTTCTTCTCTCTGGATGGGGGGATCCTGTATATGCGGCCCAACCCATCTGTCTGAATCCATTCCCTCGGTTTGTCAACACACAACCTCACACTTGCACTGCTGCTAAGGTCACCTCCTTGTTGCCCTCCTCGTCCCCAACTCATGCACACTGTCCCGCTCTCCTATGGTGCCCTCCACTGTCTCATCCTCTGCTGAACCACTCAAGCCCCACCTCGTCTATAGGATCAGGCTTGGGACACCCTCTCCTCCACACTCCTAATTGTCCTTTAGGTCTGGTGCCCTGGACAAAAAGGAAAGTGACACTCCCTGAGGCCACCCCCTCACCTGGACACCAAGCATGGGAAGAGCGTGGGCGCCTGTTGCTGCACCATGCAGAGCAGTGCAGTAACAGGGCCATAAATTTCCTCAGCTCTTAGCTGCCTGTCTACCAAGGGCACAGCACAGAACTAAGCAGAACACCTACAGACCAGCTGAATGCGCAGTTGCTAAAGGCTATGTTTGTTTTACTTGGCACCTACATTACAGTGCATGGGTTCATGCAGTTTCTCTTGTGGATTTGAGGCTTCTTAATGTCAGTGCATCGTGACCTCCCAACCCTGGCATCGGCCTGGGGATGCCCTGAGAACAAGGTGGAGAGGAGGGCGTCCCTCCTTTTCCTACGCTCTTCTCAGCGCCTGAGGAGGGCTCTGCATACAGTGGGACTCAGAGTGCTTCCTGACTGCCATCTCTATGAAGCAGACAAGTCTGACCATGTGAACAGAGGAGAGGGGCAAAGAAGTCACCGCAGAGGAGCCATGAGGACAAGGGAGGACTGTCATAACGAAGAAGAGCGGCTCACAGCTCCTGGTGTGTATTACACACCAGGGACTATGTTAAGTGCTCCACACATACCTCATTCACTTCTCACGGGAACACTACAGGGTAAGTATCCCTTCACCCACCTCACAGATGAGCATAATGAGGCCTAAAGGTTAAGAGCCTTGCTCCAGGTATACAGCACCTTAGTTAAGAGTGCTGACTTTGGTGGGGCACCTGGACGGCTCAGTCGGTTGAGCATCAGTGAGTTCAAGCTCCCCATCGGACTCCCTGCTGTCACTCACCAACCCCCCCCCACCCCCCGCCAAGCCTGCTTTGGATCCTCTGTCTCCCCCTCTCTCTGCCCCTCCCCTGGCTGTGCTCGCTTTCTCAAAAATAAATAAAACTTAAGAACAAAACACAACACAAAACAAAACAGAGTGCTGACTTTTGTGACCAGGAGCCAGATCCACACTGTCTGGCCATGGACCCTCAGCTGGTAAGGGGCAGAACTGAGACACACACATCTAGGACTGCCTGGCTCCTAAGACAGTGTCCTTAACTTCTATTCAGAACAGAGTCCAGAAACCCTGTCCCGTTACTTCCCTTTTCAATAGAGCTTCACTCACTTCCCAAAGTTCCCTGGAGTCTGAAGCCGGACGACAGAGGAACCAGGAGCTGGGCCTGAAGACTCCCACAGACCCAGACCCTGCCAGACTAGCACCTTCCACGCAGCCGTGGCTCAGCAGCCCCCACTCCTGCTCCACTGACAGAGAATCTCTCTGCAAAGTGCCACTTCTCCCCAGCCTTCCTCCTGGCAGGTTGGGCCCCAGCCCAGGCCCACCCAGCACAGCATCACTGATCATAATAATCATGGTAATGAGAGGCAGTACTATTATTTTTAATTGTAATTTGTAGGCAATTGTGCCCAGCGGCTCTTGGCTGCCGCAACCAAATACACAATCACATAAAACACAGCAAGGCTGTTAAAAAACACAACCGAACCCCACGCTATGCCAGGAAGCTCTGACGCATCCCACCCTTCCTGCTTTCCCCGCACGGCCACAGGAGGGGGAGGGAGAGGAGCAGGGGTGGGGGCAGGAAATTATGGCAGATCCCGGGGGTGGGGGGTTGAGAGGCATCTGTTAATTACAGCTATTGAGGAAAGAGGAGAGGTAGTTGTTGGGGCTTGAGAGTGGGAAAGTACAATTGAAAACCAAGTTTGTCTATGACAAGGGATTACGGATCCTAGGAAAAGTCTGTAAGGGATCATGGGTCTGGCGTTATTAAGCTTTAGCTATTCAGTCATGGGCATCTCTTAAGACAAATTGGTGGGAATTAGGACTGTAATATATCAAAAACTAAATATGTGTTCCAGGTTCCAAATGAGTTCCAGTGAATTTGGGGGTAGTTATGAGATGCCATGCCTGACAAGGAGCCACAGAGCTGCAGCCCAAGATGCCCCAGGCAACAAGCTTCAGCTTCAGCCAGTTCTACTGAACCCCTCCTGTGAACCATTCCAGGACCAAATGGTACTAAGTGCCACTTCCTCCTACTCCCTGTCCCTACTTCTGTGGGCTGACTACTGCCCATGTGCTCCTGGGTACTGGCTATTCCACCTGAGAACAGAAAATAGAGTGTCCCCTGGAAATGTTTCTTGGTGACCTAGTAATATGGCGGTCCTTCCAGTCTGGTTCTATCTCCACCCAAGTAGAGGTCCCTACAGGGAACAGAGAACGCTTGTGTTAGGTACTCCCAACACTACTGACAACAGACCTCTCCCTGTCCCCTCTTCACACTTTCGGGAATGTGTGACTCACGGTCCCATCCTGGCATGTCCTTCAGGCGCCATGGAGTCAGTGATAATCAAGTATCCTCTGCAGAAGGATCATGGCCCTGCTGCTCTGCGATCCAATGGGGAAGCTAAGGGCTTGTGTATCCAACAATGAGGAAAAAGTAAAAGTCAGGTAGCTACTCAAGATGGACTGAAATGTGTTGACTCTGTTCCTTGTATGATACACGTGGGTGTGTCTTCTTGGAAATGTCCAGTTACCACAGGGTTATTATTCCAGGTTATTCCATTCCAGTTTGTGAAGAGAAGTGTGTGTGTGTGTGTGTGTGTGTGTGTGTGTGGTCAGATGGCTATGGCCCAGAGAAAGTTTATTACCCTAATACTCTGGGGGTAAGGGAGGAGAAGGAAAATGATGAAACTATCTGTTCTTTACAAATCCCTTTGGTGGAAATACTGACAATACTTCTCTGGCATTAAGTAAAATCTCTAACATCTACACTCATGGTATCCTGGAAATTGCACTGAACCTGGAGTCAGGAGACCAGGTTTAGGCCCATCTTGACCACCAGCTACCTTGGTGACCATGGCAGTCACCCCACCACTCTGAGTGTTATACTGAATATCTATGACTTTACATATCTTAGTAGATAAACCTGGAGCACCTTACAGGTGTGCTAGGGGTTTTCAAACATGCATTGGTTCAAATTCTGAATAGATCATATGTGAGATTAAAACAAGATTAACATCCTATATGCTTTTAAAATATATATAAAGCCGTGGAGGGTACTCCTAGGTCTATTCACATGTAAAAGAGAGAAAGCTACTGTCCCTAAAATACTTATTGAGGTATAAGTATTAAATACTAAAGGACATAAATCAAAGGGTACGGGCTTCAGAGCATGGTCAGTGTAACCACTTAAAGATATCACCAATATAAGCAAGGCTCATGGTGACCACTTACCCCACAGAGCCATGAAGATGGAGAAGAAGACGGTGGCAGGGTTGTCAAACAGGTGGCTTGCCTTTGCTGTACCACAGGCTGAGCTGAGGTTCCAGTAATCACAGGACTTGTCACACAGGGGACACATGGTGAAGGCATTCTGCTGGTCACACATCTCTTTGCTGCAGTTGAGAGAGGCTGCTGGGTCAAGTGGAAGTCAAGGAGGACCCACCCCAAGCAAATCATCCTGAAAACATCTCCCACTTCCAAATCCATGGCTAAGCTTATCAACTCCATAGGTGAGGTGTGTTAGAGATGCTGGAATTGGATTCTTTGCCATGAGAGTTTTACTTCTGCATTTTGTCAAAGAAACGGATGGGCCACTTCTGAGGTGCGGATCCCCGTCACTAGGAGTGTCCTAATTAGTGAGCATCTGTCAGAGATGTTGTACACTGAGTGATGCCTTATCAAGTCCCCTCAAAATGTGCTGCATCTATGAGGTTGGTGGGGAGCACCGATGACTCTGAATCCATCACCTGCCTGAAGTCCGATTCCACCACCATCATATCAAGCCCAGGTTGTCTTCTTAAACCCTGATGGCTGCCCCAAACAGGTGTGGGACTGGTCATGGGGAGAAGCAAACCAAGAGTCTGGCTGGATCAACACAAGCTCTTACTTCTTTCTAAAGAAGCCACGGGAAGAAGAATGGAGTCAGAGCTGGGTTGGAAGTCTCTTTCTAAGTGCATCAGCTGCACGCCCATTTGTAGAATGGGGATTAATACCCTCAGCATAATAAGAATGATCAAAACTGTGAAATGGGGGATGCCTCAGTCAGTTAAGCATCCAACTCTTGATGTCGGCTCTGTTCATGATCTCGTGGTTCGTGAGTTCAAGCCCCACATCAGGCTCTGCACTGTGTCAGCATGGAGCCTGCTTGGGATTCTTTCTCCCTTTCTCTCTGCCCCTGCCCCACTTGTTCTCTCTCTTCCTCTCTTTCTTTCCCTCTCTCTCTCTCTCTTAAATAAATAAATAAACTTAAAAAATTATTTAAAAAAAAAACATGAAATGGGATTAGGGAGAATGCAAGAATAAGGTAAATTCTTCCAAAGTCTAGATTCTATGATACTTGTAGAGAGAAACATGAGTCAAATAACCATTGGTTATATTCTAAGCTATCCATTCTATTTAATGGACTAATGAATATAGTTGAAATTCCATTCACTCTTTAGGTGATTAGCTAGATCCAATAAATTCAGGCTCATATGAATGCTTGCAAATAAGAACCAAAGAACTACCAGCCCTAATTGGCTTCCCCAGTGTCCTTCCACACTACATATTGGTAGGAAAATGAATGAACTCATCACTCTGGTGTGTAATATTTCCCCAGGGGGAATGGGTAGATGGTTAAACTCATTGTTTGAGGGAAAAGGGTGGAGAACTCGAGATTTCATGAAAATGAAGCATTGGCTGTTCTCAGAGAGCAGCTGGAGACACAGTCTTAGCGAGGTAGGAGGTACTACACTAAAAACCACAGCTGTGTTTCCTCTGGAAAGAGGCAGCAGAGGGCACTATAGAGTACGGCTGACAAGAGGGAGGCCATTGCCACAGTGAGCTGGCTGGCATCCTGTGTGCTAAATCAAGTGCTTAGATGAAACCTGGAAGTCAGGGGATGCCTGGATCCAGCTCCCTTCCGTGAAGAAGTTGAAGGATTTCCCTGAGGGCTGTCACAGTCTGTCAAGTCCCAGCTTTCAGGCTTGTTTTTAATGAGCCATTAAGCCCACAACAAGGAAAGGCCTTCTGTGTGAGAGAATGGAAACTCTAAGTCTCTGAATAAATCCTCATTCCTCCATTGACTCGCTGTGAAGCTGTCCATTGGCAAGTGTCAATAGGAGTGAGTCACTCACATAGACAATATTAAATAATATCTTAATAGTAAGTTTAGCCATGCAGGTTTTACTTGGGCACATTCTGTTTTTTTTTTAAGTTTTCTTTTTTTGTAATGTTTGTTTACTTTTGAGAGAGAGAGAGAGACAGAGACAGAATGGGAGCAGGGGAAGGGCAGAGAGAGGAGACACAGAATCCGAAGCAGGCTCCAGGCTCTGAGCTGTCAGCACGGTGCCCGACATGGGGCTCAAACTCACAAGCCATGAGATCATGACCTGAGCCGAAGTCAGACACTTAACCGACTGAGTCACCCAGATACCCCATACTTGGGTAAATTCTTATTGGTAACTGGAGAGCAAGGTTTATTCTAAGTCTTCTGGGTCAGACAAGTGTCCGCTGTATCACTGAGGAGTTGTTATTTTCAGAGATGAGACTACCCTCTTAGAAAACAGATTCACACAGAAAACTGTTAGTCTGTATAAATTATAGTAAAGAGCTGTGCTTTTAAGCCATGTTTGAGAACATATAAGTTCCTCAGTGCTGTCCTTAAGTATGTGTGTCAGGGACGTCACTTTGTTGTTTGGGATTTTTTTTTTTTTTTTTTTTACACATAGACTTGGGGGAGGGATAATCCTGTCAACCCAATTCTAACCAAACCCGGTCAATGCTTTAAAAAAAAAACGTCAGGAATGAACACAGTGTCAGCAACTTGCTTGGTGCAAAGCACTTTGAAACTTAAGTGCTGTGTCATCAATCATTTGTACAAAATGGCAGCCATTGTAACATGGAGACTTCTCAAATCATTTACATTTGAAGTCAGAATGCTTTATAGGTATTGGGTTGTTTTGTTTGTCTGTTGGATGCAAGCAATTTGAACAGAATTCTGGAGAAATTCTGCCTTAGGAGGATATTAAAATGACTTTGTATTCTCTCAGAGAAGCCGTCTCTCTAGACAAACTGAAAAGACAACTAGAAAGATGAGGGAAGCTCACTAGAACTGAAATCACATCTGGGTTATTCACCAGCTGCATAATCCACAGATTTCTTGTTAGATGCATATGTGGCTATAACTCATATTTCTTCAACCTATCATTTTCTCTAGAAAGCATAAAAGGGCTGATAAATGGTCTGGCAATCAGCTGAACCAGGACCCCAAGGTGAGTGGTGTTCTTAATCAGTAGTAACTCATTGCTCACAAATTAGGTGATACAGGGCTGTGCTAGCATGAAGGGAAGAGGTGCAATACGGCATTTATTCAAGAAATTCAGACACAACATTGCTATTAAGGACTCAGACCTAAAGTAACCATTTTTTTTCAACATGGTTTAGATCAATCAGATTTTTTTTTTTTAAATGTCCCAGTCTTTCCTACGCATGTAAGCAAATGCCTAATAAATGGAATCAATCCCTTGGTTAGTAAAGTACTATAGACAAGTCATGTACATATGGAACCATTTATTACTCATAAGTGATATTTGTATCTCACATATCAAAGTTGTGGGTGATAAAAGGTACCATTCAAAGTTCCACATAATGTAAATTTTCTGCTTTTGATATTATACTATAGTTACATGAGACACAACCAGTGGGGGGAACAGGATGAAGGATACAGTGGGTCCTTTGTACTATCTTCCTATTAATCTATAATGTTTTCAAAATAAAACATTTTTTAAATGATACATAGATAATAAATTCCAGGCTTAATGTCAAAATACTCTAAAGTAATCCCAGGAATTACTTCTGCAAGTTTTTAATCATGCTTAGGAGTAGCTGACAGACACAGATCCCAGAAGAGTATGAATTTGTTTAGATTCAGTATTGGGACTTAAAGACTATCCTTTTGTTGATTGAGAGTGGTATTTCATGAGTTTTCATCAAGCCCAAAGAGCTTGGATTTCTGATGGATACACAATTATGATTAAAGAGCAGTTCTTTTAAAAAATTCTTCATAATTTGTTATCATTTACATCTTCCTTATTTATCACACCCCACCTTAAGTATGCAAAACCAATAACCAAAATTTCAATTTTATAACAGTCAATTTCAAACTTTTGGACTGTGACCTACAGTTTAAAAAAAAAATCTTTTAATCAGATTCCAGTATACAAATACATACTCTCTCCCCTATAAACATACTTAGATAACTAAATAAAATCTCATAAAACAATATCTATACTTCCTTCTTATGATGAATACTGTATTATATTTCACTCTACTCTATCCTGTCTTTTTCTGGTTCACTTAAAACATAGCCATTCAACTGATTCTTTAATCCACTAGTGGGTTGTTATACATAGTTTCTGAAACATTACACACTCTTACAGGTAATAAGATACACCTGCAGTGATAACAATGATCTTTTACATGACTATATACCTGCATATATACAAGCACATGTGTATAGATATATATTTTTCAGCATGTGTAGACCATGATAATTTCCAGCTAAAATGGTCACTGTCTCATGTATTCCCAGATGGGCAACCAGGGCAAAGGTTCTAAAACCCAACATTAACCAGGACGCTGATGCCCACCCCCCTTCTCCTACACTGGCATCGGCTCTCTATGCACAGTATGGAGTTTTCCAGTTTGGATCAATCTGAGGCCCAGCTCTCTAGGGATCAAACTCAGTAAAGGGAAACATGGGAGCCATGTTTCCTGAGAAAGCACCAGGCAAGGCCAGCTGAAGCTACTTGGCTACCAAGGAAGATATAAGCCCTCTGGGGGACTTCACATCTTAGCGGAAAAAGCAAAGATGGGAGCAGGAGGCAGCAGAGGTCAAACTGCAACCCTGACAATTATTAGTTGTTGAAGTTGGGCAAGTTAGGTGACCATACTTAGCATCAGATGAAAATAATAACAGTTTACAACCATTGATCTCTACAGGATCAAAAAAACTAATACATGAAAACCACCCAGCACCATGCCTGGCACAAGGTAGGCATCTAGTAAGTATCCATTCTCCCCTTGTGCTCCATGGACTGAAGAAAGCAGAACCTCTGCTATGTATCTCATGTGACAAAGGTCCCAGAACTCCCAGTCAAGAACGCCAGACAGTTGGTCCTGGAGTTTTACACACAAAAATATCCAAACCCTTGTCTCTTATCTCAAGGTATTTTGCTTTATTCTAACCACGGGCAATGCCTATTCCAGCTTCTCTAGTTTACAAGACCATTCCTATAGACAGACATGGTGGGAAGAAGAGCTACCTGGTTCCTGCCATTGGTGAAACCTTTTCCTCAAAGGAGCACAGCTCTTGGCCCTTCCTCCAGAATGGCCACTACTTCCTCCAACTACAGTAGACATCCACAGTCTGCCCGGTGTCCTCATCCACCTGGCTACTGAGGGAACATCCTGCTGGTACAGTGTGATCCCGGCCCACAGCCACGATTGGTGGCCCAGGGCCCTCCGCCTAACCCTAAGTGAGCCAACAGGCCTTCTTCATTCAGGACCAATCAAGTAGAAAGCTCTAAGTTGTAACACCCATGAGCTATTAGTAGGACTGTTTACATCCAATGGAGAAAATCTGTAGTGAAACAAATATGAGAAAGAACCAGAGACAAGAGATAAACAGGGAGTCCCTATTTCCATTGTCTCTTAGGCTAGCCACATGCCTGCCACTAGGTTCCCCCGACACACCCCAGAACCCTTATGATAAATTCGTTTTGTTGTTGTGGTGGTTTTTTTTGCTTCAGCTACTTCATGTTGCACGTCTATCACTTGCAACTGAAAAAGTATTAAAATACACTAACCCACTAACTATGCTTCACTTTTCAAGGACAGTGCTGCAGACGGCAAGAGATTTAAATTTGAAATATAAGTGTCTCTCGTGTCGCTTGTACTTTATTTCCACAGACGTTGACCCTTTCAACAACTATTTATTAATATTCTACTATGTGCCAAACATTGTCTCCTTGAATCCTCACAACAACATCATGAGGTACGAGTTATTACCACCATTTATAGCCAAGGGAAGGAAGACTCAGGGAGTGAACTACCCAGTCCTACAGCTAATACGTAATGCTGTCCAGCCTAAAGGATGCTATTTTTAAGTGCTTATATTCTTTGTAGTCTCTCTTTTCACCAGAAGGACCAGCCTTTATTCTATCTTTGGCTGTCCAAGAGCCTCACCATGGGGCCTATCACCTGCAGTTTCCAACTTCCTGAACCAGAGACTGAGCCCTCCTTTCCAGAACTGCCTGCTTCCATGGTCAGCCTCACAGTGTTTGACCATATAAACATGCAATCGCCACCCAACACCGCTCAACATCTCCTGACTTGGGTCTTTATAGAAAACCAGAGAAAAGAGTAAGTCACGAAGTTGAGGGGGAAACGCATTTCTCAGGCATGATTTTTTTTCATCAGGTATAATTCATCTGCCCATATCAGACTTAGGCCCTGGAGAAGAGCTTAAGTAGGAGAGAAAGGGAGCCACCCCAGCACAGCTCTGAAGCCATTCCCAGACTCTGTAGTTCCCAGATCTGTCTCTGGAGGGAAGTTGCATGTGCGGCAAGGGGAGGAGAGAATAGAGGGTAAGGACTTTGGAAAGAAGCGTGTGAAATGTACTCGCAACTGGGATGAATCGCCAAACTACTGCCATGTGGGAACTGAGCCCTCTTCTTTAAAACCGTCTCACCTGGGAATATCTTCTTCGATTGTTGCACATCCATAAAGAAACACGATCACCCCGATTACAGAAGATGGGATGAGGAATGATGTATATAATCCCAGCCAGGCAAAATACAGTCCAATTTTTTCTCCAAAATACTTTCTGTAAAAGAAAGAAAATCGCAACACATAGTAAGAACACCATATACATTCCACATTTCTGTTTGTTCTAAACCTGACAATGGGTTGGCATAAAGGAAAAGAAATGGAAGTTAGATAGTGAAACAGGGACCTCGGCACAAAGATCAACGGGTCTCTTCTGATATGAATTACGTTCCCTTGGAATCACACACACACACACACACACACACACACACACACACACCTGCCCTGGCTATTCCTGTGCCATAGCTGCAGGAAGGAATCCAGCCCTAACAGCAAGCTGAGAATATGCCGTAAGTTTTGGCATCTTTACCAGACAAACATGAAGGACACATCATCATCTCATAAGTACTACAACCCACAAAAAACCACACCTTTTCAAAACTTGCTTATATGAACAAAACACACAAAGTATATAGTTGGGCATGTATACTTGTGTACACAAACCATAAAACCCATAGAAAAAGGACTAGATGCATTTTGGTAAAATATTAGCAGTGGTTTCTTTAGCTGACAGGATGATGGGTGGCTTTTTATTTATTTTTCATCATTTTGCATTTAAAAAAAATTTTTTTTAACATTTATTCATTTTTTGAGAGACAGAGCATGAGTGGGGGAGGGGCAGAGAGAGACAGGGCGACACAGAATCCAAAGCAGGCTCCAGGCTCCGAGCTGTCAGCACAGAGCCCAATGTGGGGCTCGAACCCACAAACTGTGAGATCATGACCTGAGCCGAAGTCTGACGCTTAACCGACTGAGCCACCCAGGCACCCCTTATCATTCTGCATTTTTAAACTACTTTGTTAATGAATTATTTTCATTTAAAAAATCTTTTTAAAGAGAAAATTAACCAGCCATTATCTTTTTGATCCCCATTCAGGAATGTAGTAAATTATCACACCAAGTCTCTAAAAAGGGATTTTTTTTCCTTTAAACAAATATTGGTTATGGATACCTGATGAGAAAACTACAAGTAGATTTTACTTCTTGAGAGCCTCTGACATAAAACTCAGGAGGGACAAGGGAGGGCAGCCCAGTCTTTGATGTGAGAACGAAAGAACAACAACAGAGAACAGAATCTATTTCTCTACTACCAGAGGCGCTGACTGCGAGGAAATGGGGCTTCCACCCTAATGGCAAGAGAAATCTGGATAATCTGTGACATCAAACTTCCCTTGAAGTTTCCGTCAGGGAGTGGAAGCTGCAAGGTAATCGTGTGAACTGAATTGAAAAAACAAAAGCAAAAACAACAACGACAAGCCCCTCCCAGGAAAGATGGGACATGTGAACACTTTCAGATTTGGCAGAGCATGGGAAGAAAAGGCAGACACCATAAAAATGGGCACAAACAAATAGATATAATTTTTTAAACCTTAAAGGTTGAGTATAGGTTAGCATGACATGTTAGAAAAAATGGCAGCTCTAGACACAAGAGGGCTTTGCGCTCACTCATAAGATCCTAGCCAAGGACCGCCACTCGGTACTCAGGACGACGGTAACGGGCAAGGTCAGAAACTGGAAAGGGCCTCCTTAGTTGCAGAGAGGCACGAAAGCACACCATCTCCCAGGACCATCTCTTATTCAAATCACTGAGTGGCAAGGATCAGCAGTCTGCAGTGAGGGAGGGGCAGGAGAGAGACCCCTCTGTGGCAAAGGACTGCTGACAGCTGACGGTGGAAAGGGGACAATGAGGACAAACTGTCAGCACTTCCAGGGCCCACGTGAAGCACATGGTAATAGCATCCCACTGCTGAAGGAATGTGAAGCCTGTCGTATGCTGCAGATGACTCTCACAACAACAAAATCCAAGCCATGCCCAACCTCTGACTAGGTTGACTCTGCTCCCCTCATGACAGAAGAGGTATAAGCCCATTTCAGTTTTTCTTATTTCTTTTAGGTTTATTTATTTTTTTGAGAGAGAAATAGAGAGACAGAGAGCACGCAAGAGCACACAGGCGGGGGAAGAGCAGAGAGAGTGAAGGAGAGTCCCAAGCAAGTCTCCATGCTGTCACCACAGAGTCCGACATGGGGCTAGATCTCACAAACCATGAGATCATGACCTGAACTGAAATCAGGAGTCAGCTGTTTAACCGACTGAGCAACCCAGGTGCCCCAAGTCCATTTCTAGGTGTAAATACCACTTACCTCAGTTTCTATGTCCTTTCATACACAATGTTCAGAAAATTCAATAAAAAAAAAATCCTGAGTAACATAAAAAATTAAACACTCACTGTCAAGAAATTAGGAAATCAACAAAACCAAAGTTGCTCTAGATGCCAGAATTATTAGGGACTTTAAAGTAATTATAATTCATTTTTTAAGGAAGAATCTAATGCAAAAGATAGGCAACATGCATGAGAAAATTGGGAACACCCATAGAGAGACGAAAATACAAAAATGCAAAATGGAATTGCCAGAGGAAAAAAAAAGCAATAATGGATATCAGATATGAGAAACATCTTTATTAGAGTGCCTTAGCAGGAGACTAAACACAGCTTAGGAAAAAATGAATAATTCTGAATATAAGTCAACAAATATTATCCAAACTAAGACACAAAGAGAAAGAAAAGAGGAAAAATATAGCAATCAAGAGCCATAGGATAATATCCTAGGGTCTATCATATGTAACTGAAGTCCCAGAAAGATAAAGAGAAAGAGACAGAAGAAACACTTGAATGGATTATGGCTAAAAAAATTTTCCAAAATTAATCGAAAACAATAAAACACAGATCCAGGAACTCCAGAGAACCCCAAGCAGAATAAATATAAAAACAAAAACAGAAACCCACATAGCTAGACAATATCATAATCAAACTTCTGAAAAACAAAGATAGAAAATCTTTAATTAAGCTGGGGTGAGGGTGAAGGTGAGGTGGGGAGGGTATTATATGCAAAGGAACAAAGATAAGATTTACAGTCAATTTCTTGGCAGAAACTATGCAAGCCAGAAGAATAGAGTGTCAACCTTAAAATATGGAAATTAAAAAAAAAAAACAGTCAAAGCAGAATACAGAATATTATGTGACATAGTGCTTCCATGGGGGATAAAACTAGTTCTTTGGAAGCCAAAACTATCTTAGGTAGCTTTCAGGTGGTTTTTAGGTCTCCAAAGGGCCACAGTACATAAACAGATACATAGTATATACATGGTATTAAAATTTCATGTAGCAATAATGGAATAAAGGCAGAGAAACACTGATATCAAGCAAAAATAGTGATAATGTCTTATGGAGTTTATAACGTATGTAGGAATAGGATAATAATAGCACAAAAGACAGGAGAGAAGAAACCAAGATATACTGTTGGAAGGCCCATACCCTGTGTTTGAAAGGGTATAATATTATTACTTTTTTAAAATTTATTGTCAAATTAGCTAACATACAGTGTACACAGTGTGCTCCTGGTTTTGGGGGTAGATACCCGTGATTCATCACTTCTATACAACACCCAGTGCTCATCCCAACAAGTGCCCTCCTCAATGACTATCACCTGTTCCCCCCACCGCCATCAACCCTCAGTTTGTTCTCTGCATTCAAGAGTCTCTTATGGTTTGCATCCCTCTATGTTTGAAACTATTTTTTCCCCTTCCCTTCCCCCATGGTCTTCCGTTACGTTTCTGAAGTTCCACATATGAGTGAAAACATGTGAGATCTGTCTTTCTCTGACTAACTTATGTCACTTAGCATAATATCCTCCAGTTCCATCCACTTTGCCACAAATGGCAGGATTTCATTCTCATTGTCAAGTAATACTCCATTGTATATATAAACCACATCTTTTTTTTTCAATATATGAAATTTATTGTCAAAATGGTTTCCATACAACACCCAGTGCTCATCCCAAAAGGTGCCCTCCTCAATACCCATCACCCACCCTCCCCTCCCTCCCACCCCCCATCAACCCTCAGTTTGTTCTCAGTTTTTAACAGTCTCTTATGCTTTGGCTCTCTCCCACTCTAACCTCTTTTTTTTTTCCTTCCCCTCCCCCGTGGGTTTCTGTTAAGTTTCTCAGGATCCACATAAGAGTGAACACATATGGTATCTGTCTTTCTCTGTATGGCTTATTTCACTTAGCATCACACTCTCCAGTTCCATCCACATTGCTACAAAGGGCCATATTTCGTTCTTTCTCATTGTCCTGTAGTACTCCATTGTGTATATAAACCACAATTTCTTTATCCATTCATCAGTTGATGGACATTTAGGCTCTTTCCATAATTTGGCTATTGTTGAGAGTGCTGCTATAAACATTGGGGTACAAGTGCCCCTATGCATCAGTACTCCTGTATCCCTTGGGTAAATTCCTAGCAGTGCTATTGCTGGGTCATAGGGTAGGTCTACTTTTAATTTTCTGAGGAACCTCCACACTGTTTCCAGAGTGGCTGCACCAATTTGCATTCCCACCAACAGTGCAAAAGTGTTCCCATTTCTCCACATCCTCTCCAGCATCTATAGTCTCCTGATTTGTTCATTTTGGCCACTCTGACTGGCGTGAGGTGATATCTGAGTGTGGTTTTGATTTGTATTTCCCTGATAAGGAGCGACGTTGAGCATCTTTTCATGTGCCTGTTGGCCATCCAGATGTCTTCTTTAGAGAAGTGTCTATTCATGTTTTCTGCGCATTTCTTCACTGGGTTCTTTGTTTTTTGGGTGTGGAGTTTGGTGAGCTCTTTATAGATTTTGGATACTAGCCCTTTGTCTGATATGTCATTTGCAAATATCTTTTCCCATTCCGTTGGTTGCCTTTTAGTTTTGTTGGTTGTTTCCTTTGCTGTGCAGAAGCTTTTTATCTTCATAAGGTCCCAGTAATTCATTTTTGCTTTTAATTCCCTTGCCTTTGGGGATGTGTTGAGTAAGAGATTGCTACGGCTGAGGTCAGAGAGGTCTTTTCCTGCTTTCTCCTCTAGGGATTTGATGATAAACCACATCTTCTTTATCCATTCATCAGTTGATGGACATTTGGGCTCTTTCCATAATTTGGCTATTGTTCATAGTGCTGCTATAAACACTGGGGTACATATGTCCCTATGAATCAGCACTCCTGTATCCTTTGATAAATTCCTACTAGTACTATTGCTGGGTTGTAGGGTAGTTCTATTTTTAATTTTTTGAGGAACCTCCACACTGTTTTCCAGAGTGACTACACCAGTTTGCATTCCCTCCAACAGTGCAAGAGGGTTCCCATTTGTCCACATCCTCACCAACATCTGTTGTTTCCTGAGTTGTTAATTTTAGCTACAAAGCTGTAATCATCAAGACAGTACAGTACTGGCACAAGAACAGACGCATAGATCAATGTAATAGAATAGAGAACCCAGAATTGGATCCACAAATGTATGGCCAACTAATCTTTGACAAAGCAGGAAAGAGTATGCAATGGAAAAAAGACGGTCTCTTTAGCAAATGGTGCTGGGAGAACTGGAGAGCAACATGCAGAAGAATGAAACTGGGATCACTTTCTTATGCCATACACAAAAATAAACTCAAAATGGATGAAAAACCTAAATGTGAGACAGGAAACCATCAAAACTGTAAAGGAGAAAACAGGCAACAACTTCTTTCACCTCAGCCACAGCAATTTCTTGCTCAACACATCTCTAAAGGCAAGGGAAATAAAAGCAAACTGAACTACTGGGACTTCATCAAGATAAAAGGCTTCTGTACTACAAAGGAAACAATTAACAAAATTAAAAGGCAACTGACAGAATGGGAGAAGATATTTGCAAATGACATATCAGATAAAGGGTTGGTATCCAAAATCCATAAAGAACTTAGCAAACTCAACACCCAAAAATCAAATAATCCAGTAAAGAAATGGGCAGAATACATGAATAGACACTTTTCCAAAGAAGACATCCAGATGCCAACAAACACATGAAAAGATGCTCAACATCACTCATCATCAGTGAAATGGTATAATATTATTTTAAGGCAGAATGTGATAAATTAAAGATGTATTCTGGTAAACCCTGGAGAAACCACTAAATTTTTAGGATAGGTATAATTAATAGGCCAAAATGGGAGATGAAATGAAATCATAAAATATATTCATTTGCAAAGAAGGCATGAAAAGAGGAAAAACAGAAATAAACTACAGACAAAACAAATAAAAAACAAAGATGGTAAGATAGTAATTTTAAAATATAGATACATTAATAATAACACTAAATGGAAATGTATAAGAAACCTACTTTAATTATAAAGGCATATATAGAAGAAAAAGTAAATAAAAAAAGACATACCATGCAAACATGAATCAAAAGGAAGCTGGGACACATAAAGAAGACTTCAGAAAAAAGAACATTACTTGGGATAAAGAGGGGCATCAATTAATGACAATGTGGTCAATTCATTAAGAAGGCCTAATAATCCTAAATGCATACAGTAAAATGCATACATCAGCTGCATACATCAAAATACATACAATAAAAACCAATAGAACTAAAAGGATGAATCAACAAATTTTCAAGTATAAATTGGAGATGTTAACACTTCTCTCTCAAGTAATGGAGAGAAAACTAGACATAAAATCAGTAAGAATATAGATGTCACTACACACTAACTTGACAGTCCACTAAGCAGCAGAAAATACATTTGTTTCAATACACATTCACCAAGATAGTCCATATTCTGAGTCTTAAGGCTAATCCAACAAATTTAAAAGGATTGAAGTAATGAAAATTTTATTCCCTGACCACAATTAAGTTAAACTTTTCAGTTTAGTTGATTTTTGTCAACAGCAGAAAGATATCTGAAAATAACCACAAATACTTGGAAATTAAACAGCACCCTTCTAAATAACCCAAAGAAGGGACAAAGAAGAAATAAAGGGAATTAGAAGGTATTTTCAATTGAGTGAAAAGGAAAACACAACATATCAAAAATTGTGGGACGCTGTTACAGAAATACTTCGCAATTTATACCAATTAATACTTGTATTAACATAAGAAATCTCTGAATCAAAATCATCTAAGCTTGCACTTCAACTAGAAAAAGAAGAACAAATTCAATCCAAAGCAAGAAGAAGAAAATAAATAATAAAGCAGGGACCAGGGTCAGTGAGGAAGAAAGCAGAAAATCAATAGAGAAAGTCAATGAAACCAAAAGCTGGTTGTTTGACAGGACCCATAAAAGTGATAAATGTTCAATCAGACTAATCAAGAAGGTGAAAGATAAAACACAAATTACCAACATGGGGAATGAAAGAAGGGACATCACTACAGATCCTATTTTCCATGACCATGTGATACTGTTAGCTGCTTCCTCATGGGTGTGCTCATCTTGCCTTCCCCTCCACTTCACACTGCCCATCTCTGGAAGAAGAGCGAGGAACAGAGAAGGCAGGAGGCACATAAGACATAACAAACACAAACTGCCCTAGTGCTCTTGTCTTGATTGTTTGTACGGCCCCACTTTAAATTCTCACGATATCTTTTCCAGGTGAGAAAACTAAAACTCTCTGGATAGATAGACTTGTCCAAGGTCACATGGCTAGTGCAGAGCAAAGCAAGAGCTTGATCCCTTGTCATCTGACCCCTCCATGTCCATTGCTCTTGCCAGGATAACAACAGAAGCCATAGTGACTGAAATTTATTGAGGACTGGTTGTTTGCCAAGCTCTGTTCTAAGAGATTCTAAATAATGTCTTATTTTTCAGTCCTCACAACTCTTTGAGGTAGTATGCTATTACCCACCAGTTACAGATGAAGAAACTGATATACAGAAAGATTAGCCGCATGCGACTAAAAGATTACTCACATGGCTAGTAAGAAAGCAGAGACAAGATTCAAATCCAGTGGGGCTAACTTGAGATTCTAGCTCTCCACCTCCATAGTATACTGACTTCCAGGAAGGACTTAGAGAAGGAAAGGAAATGGTTGGGCAAGGGGACACACCCAGAGAAAACTTGCTGAGTTGGAGAAGGACAATATATAGCTACTTATCCATCCCCCTCCCTTGCCATGTTCTCACTTTTTTTTTTTCCAGCTCTGAAGCCAGACCACACCACAGCATCCCATCTGAAGCATATTCAGAGACATAAGATTTCCCCAACCACTCTCTTAACCCATATCTACAAACCTCTTCTCCTGTTGTTTCCCAAACTTATGCTTAAGAAGCTGATCTGATAAATTAAACCTTACTGGGATACTTCATCACTTCTTCTAGGAAAGGAATTACATTCCAAGCTTTATGGAAACACAATACTTTCACCCCTTAAAGGAAGGGGTAGGGTATTTTGAGGGGCTCTTCTAACTGTTCTACCTAAGCAATTTACTCCTCTTTTTACCATAAAAACACTGCTGGTCAGAGAGGTGGACAGGAAGCCTGAATACAGAGCCTAGATGCCTGGAAAAGGAAAGTGGGAAGGTCAAAAAGCATTAGGGTAAGAACAGATGGAACAAAAAAGGAAAAAAAAATCAATTATGTCATTTAAGGAAAACAGTTTAGTAGAGTCAAAACTTCAGATGCCTTCAGAAGCCAGGCAGGAAGCATAAATGTTTGATGCAGACCAGGCATGACCAATCATAGCATCTCCAGTGGAACACTAGAGGGCTTAGGTCTGTCTTCAGGGACCAGTAAACTACTCAGCTCCAGCAGTCCAGGGTGACATGTGAGAAAATGGGACCTGAATTGCCAGAACCTAGATTTTTCAAGAAAAGCTGGAAATCTGCATTTCTCCTAATTTTTCAATGTTGGCAACTAACTCAACGGGAAAAAAATGTGCGAGTCAAACAAAAATATCCAAGGACTGGACAATATCTATGGGATTATCATCTGGTGCCCCCTCTGGTAGAGCAGAGATCCCAGAGCAGGGGCTTGGAGTGGGGAGAGCTGGGCATGAGTGTGCCCTCTTCTGCTTCCTAATTTGGGAAAGTCTTCCACTTCTCTAAGCTTAATTTTATTTCCATTTAAAATACGTTAGTGTGAAAATGAAATGAGTAAGGTATAGGAAGACATGGTGAGCAAGTAATAAATGCTGGAGGACACAGGAAGCAAGTAATAAATGTTACCTATTGTTGATGATGTTATTCTAAAAGTCCACGTGGTCTACTACATTAAAATGAAAAACTTCTCTTCATCAATGGTACTATTAAGCAAGTAAAGAGACAGGCCAAGGAATAGGGAAACAAAATATTTGTATACATTTATACAACAATAGACTTGTACCCAGAATACATAAAGAACAGATCAATATGAATTAGGAATCCAATAGAAAAATGAGAAAAAGACTTTAAGGAACATTTCATTAAAAAGATACCTAACTGACCAATAACATGAAAAGGTACTCAACTTCCCTAATGATCAGATTATTGGGGAAATGAAAATGAAATCACAATGCAATATCTCTACCCAGTAAAGAGAATGGTAAAAATGAAAAAGAGGGGAAATACCAAGTTTTGGCCAAATGTAGAGAACCCAAAATGCTCACGCAGTGCAGGTGGGATATACACAGGTGGATCCACTTGGGAAAACTGCTTGGCAGCACCTACTACAGCGGGGCATGGGCATCCCCAGTGATGCAGTAACTCTTCTAAGTATATGCTCAACAGAAGTGCAAACGTGTGCACTGAGAGACCCATACAAGACTCACTATTTATAATAGCCCCAAGCTGGAAACCACCCTAATGCCTATAAGGAATAAAATGGATAAATATGTTGTGATATACTTGCACAATGGAATATTATGCTGCAGTGAGAATGAACACATTACAAAGAACATGCAACCATATGGATAAATGTCATCAATACAACAGTGAACAAAAGAGGCCACATACTGAAGAATATATATACTTTATTATTCTATTTATATAAAGTTGAAAAACAAAATAACGGTGCTAGAAGTCCATATAGTAGTGTAATCGTATTTTTCTTTGATCTGGGGACTGGTTGTATGGGTGGGTTCAGTTTGCAAAAATTCAACAAATTATATTTATTATATATGCACACCTTTCTATAGGTATATTATACTTTGATTTTAAAATGGTTTCATTTTTTTATTTTATTTTAATTTTTTTTTTAACATTTATTCCTTTTTGAGAGACAGAGAGAGACAGAGTGCAAGTGGGGGTAGGGGCAGAGAGAGAGGGAGACACAGAATCCAAAGCAGGCTCCAGGATCCGAGCTGTCAGCATGGAGCCTGATACAGGGCTCGAACCCACAGACCATGAGATCATGACCTGAGCTGAAGTCGGAGGCTTAACCGACTGAGCCACCCAGGCGACCCTAAAAATGGTTTCATTTTTAAATTTTTTATTAATGTTTTTATCTGAGTGTAGTTGATACACAATGTTACATTAGTTCCAAGCATATAACATAGTGATTCAACAAGTTAAAACATGTTATGCTCACCAAAGTGCAGCTACCCTCTGTCGCCACACCATGCTATTACAATACCATTGGCTATATTTCTTATGCTGTGCCTTTTATACCTGTGAATTATTCATTCCATAACTGGAAGCCTGTACTTCCCATTCCCCTTCACCCATTTTACCCATGCTCCCCTCTGGCAACCATCAGTTCATTCTCTTTGTTTATTCATTTTGTTTTGTTTTGTTTTGTTTTTAGATTCCACATATGGGTGAAATCATATGGCATTTGTCTTTCTTGGTCTGACTTATTTTCCTTAGCACAGTACCCTTTAGGTCCATCCATGTTGTTGCAAATGGCAAAATCTCATGCTTTTCAGTGGCTGTGTAATGTTCCATTATATATAATACCATATCTTCCTATCCATTCACATCTATCAATGGACTCTTAGGTTGCTTCCATATCTTGGCTATTGTAAATAATGCTGCAAAAACACAGGGGTGCATGTATCTTTTTGAATGAGTATTTTCATTTTCTTTGGGTAATTACCTAGTAATGGAGTTACTGGATCATTTGGTATTTCTATTACTAATTTTTTGAGGAACCTCCATAGTGTTTTCCACAGTGGCTGCACTAGTTTGCATTCCAACCAACAGTGCGTGAGGATTCCTTTTTCTCCACATCTTTGCAACAACACTTATTTCTTGTCTTTTTGATTGTAGCCATTCTGACAGGTGTGAGGTGGTATCTCATCGTGGTTTTGATTTGCATTTCCCTGATGATTAATGCTGCTGAGCATCTTTTTATGTGTCTGTTGGCCATCTGTATATCTTCTTTGGAAAAATGTCTATTCAGACCCTCTGCCCATTTTTTAATCGGGTATTTATTTTTTTGGTGTTGTCTTTGGTCTTTATACATTTTGGATACTAACCCTTTATCAGATGTGTCATTGGCAAATACCTTCTCTAGTTGTCGACTATTTCCTTCACTTTGCAAAACCTTTTTATTTTTATGTAGTTCCAATAGTTTATTTTTGTTTTTGTTTCCCTTGCCTTAGGAAACATATTTAGAAAAATGTTGCTATGGACAATGTCAGAGAAATTACTGCCCGTGCTCTCTTCTAGGATTTTTATGGTTGCAGGTCTCACATTTAGGTCTTCTATGCATTTTGAGTTTATGTATGGTGTTAGAAAGTGGTGTAGTTTCATTCTTTCCAGTTTTCCCAGTACCATTTATTGAAGAGACTCTCTTTTCCTCATTGTATATTCTTGCCTCCTTTTTCATAGGTTAATTGGCCATATAATCACTGGTCTATTTCTGGGCTCTCTATTCTGTTCAAGTGATCTATGTGTCTATTTTTGTGTCTGTACCATATTGTTTCAGTTACTACAGCTTTGTAGTATATATTGAGATCTGGAATTATGATACCTCCAGCTTTGTTTTCTTTCTCAAGACCAAAAGGATCATTCACCACAATCAAATGGAATTTATTCCAAGGATGCAAGGATGGTTCAATATTTGCAAATCAATCAACATGAATCATCACATCAACAAAATGAAGGATAAAAATCCTATGATCATCTCAGTAGATGCAGAAAAAGAATCTGACAAAATATCAACATTAATTCATGATAAAAACTCTCAACAAAGTAGGGTTAGAGGGAACCCACCTCAACATAATAAAGACCATATATGAAAAATCCACAGCTAACATCTTAATAGAAAAAAAACAGAGCTTTTCCTCTAAGATGAGGAAGAAGATAAGGATATTCATCATAATCTCTTTTATTAAACACAGTACTGGAAGTCCTCACCACACCCATCAGACAAGAAAAAGAAATCAGAGGTACCCATATGGGTAAACAAGTTGTTAACCTGTCACTATTTGCAGATGACATGATACTATATAGAGAAAACCCTAAAGACTCTACCAAAAAATCTACTAGAAATAATAAGTGAATTCAGTAAAGTTTCAGGATACTAAATTAATACCCAGAAATTAGTAGCACTTTTATACACTAATAACAAAGTAGCAGAAACAGAAATTAAGAAAACAATTCCATTTACAATTATACCCAAAAAAATAAAATACCCAAACATAAACTTAACCAAAGAGGTAAAAGACCAGTACTCCAAAAACTATACAACACTGATTAAAGAAACTGGAAGAAGATGTCACAAATAGGAAGATATTACACACTCATGGACTGGATGAATTAATATTGTTAAAATGTCCATATTACCCAAAGCAATCTACAGATTGGAAGCAATCCCTATAAAAATACCAACAGCATTTTTCACAAAACTAGAACAAATAATACTAAAGTTTGTATGGAACCACAAAAGACCCCAAATAGCCAAAGCAATCTCAAAATGGTTTTAAAAAGACACCACATGTCCTATAATCTGCAGGCCAACAGATTCCCTGAAGATCATTTTGTCCATTCTCTTGCCTTCAAGCCAGACAGCATTTAATCCACATCTGATGTATGTATCATTCAGGCCCAGTCTATCACCAGACCTGAACAGGGAGTTCTCACCTTAGTGAAGCAAAAAGGCCAGGCTAACAAAGACAAGGCTTCCAGAACCAGGCTGCCAGCCCTGAAATGCAAGGTCGGCATTCGGCGGGGCAGCCCAAGGCAGTGATGGGGTTGAATGCTGCTTGTGTCATTCCCAAGCGATCGGATCCGAAGTGGAGCAGACATGCCAGCAGGGCATATTTCGGGGGAGCCAGCCCTGTCAGCCAGAGGGAGCGAACTCTGCTCTCAACTGCTGCCAAGCCCACATCAGCCTGACAGCATGGCAAAAGCAACAGCACCTTCCTTCCTGGTCTTACGAAAAGCTCAGGCTTTCCCAACCCCTCAGGAGACAGACTGTGGGCAGGTGCTGGGATGCCAAAGAGAAAGTTTGGAGCCTTTAATTAGAGTTCACAATGGCTGGTTCTTTGGAAGACAGCCTGGAAATTCCCAGCTACAGAAGGAGCCAGGCAAGCCAGCAAAGGCCTTTCCTTGGTGAAACCACGAGACTGGGCCAATTACCAATGCCCCTTTCCTGTATCTTCAGCTCTTGGAAATCATAGCTGATAAGGGGTCAGCACTGGGAGCAAGAGGAGAAATGCAGCATTTATTCAGCATGTACCATATGCCAAGCTCTTGGTTAAGTGCTTTATACACATTATCTCATTTAATGCCTACAAAACCTTACAAGGCAAGCTAAAAACTAGTGTTGGAATTAAGGTTAGATTCAGATGAACAAAAACAGTGAAAGATGACTTGGTTTGGTCAGGTTTTTAAAAAGTCTTTCTTGGGATAATATTCAGTCAAGTCAAGGTTCAAGCTCCCTGTCAGAATGGTCTTGCCCAGCTCAAAGAGTTTCCCCACCAGTATACAGGTAAGGAGGAAGTAGGTGCATCCTTAGGATGTAAGAGGGGAGGGGACTTCTGGCCAGAAGGCTGTCCGCTGGGAATTTCCTGGTCTAGACCTTGGAGCCCTGCCCTGGTCCCCGCTTCTCAGTAGCTGAGCTGGGCTGGATTGGCTCCCAGTATTGTGTGGGCATCCACCAAGGGGTGGCCAGGCCAGCATGGTCCTACTGGGGCATCCACCCCAGGCTTCCTCTTCCTCGTCCCCACTCCAGCCTCTTCAAGTCAGCTAGTTCATGAGAAGCTCTGGATCCCCCAGACTCTATTTGTGGTCTGTGGGATGAAGGGGGTGCTATTTCAGGCTCAGCTATCCCGAGTCAGCGGCCCTGGCAGCAGCATGAACACTGGCCCCATGCTGGATGCTGGGCTTCTCTAAAGGACTTGTAATTTCCTAAGACTGCACTCTAAGACAGGAGGTGCAAACCCTGGGCACTAGGGTGAACCCCCAAAATATCCAGGTGCTTGCTTCCTCTTGCTTCCACCTCCCTCTCCTACTCCAGAATAGTTTGACCCTAGGGAGGCACCAGAATAATGACCTCTCAACTCCTACTCTCCTACATCTTTCTATTTCTTTCTTACAATGGACTTCCTCCATTGGAAAAGCTGGTTTTCCCTTTCTGTCTGTTGGGAATTTCCCCATGTCTTATCCCCTCCACGCCTCACCGCAATCCTAGGGAGTACTGCCCCACCCCCTGCAGCTGGGAGAGGTGGGGGTGGGTAGCAGAAAGGTTGCTGGAAAAGCAACCCAAGACAAGAATCTATATCAAAAAGGATTTCAAACATTGTCTATACAGATATACATTATACTCATTAAAGATTGGTGCTTATCAGTTTCTTTTCTTAGGACCCACGATCCTAAGACCTGAAGTACATGGTGCTTCTCTCCAGGGAATACAGACATGCCTGTGTGAGAAAGAGACCACCATCACAGGACATAAGGTTCTCCAGGCCTCTCCCCCATCCCACCTCCCAGCTTCTGCCTCCTGATCACCAGCCTGGCAATCCAGGGCCTGAACCCATCCCTGGGTGGAGTAGGGGGGGGGGGGGAGGTCCCATTGTTGGGGAACTGCAGCTGGATTGTCACCCATCTACCATAGCCGAAAGCAGGAGCCAGGCTGCCTCCAGCTCTGGGAGGCACAGGCCAGCACACACAGTAGGTGGCTCCTCCAATCAACAATGGAGGGCCAGGAGGCTCTCAGTGCTTAGCCGTCCCAGAGAGGTCAAGAGAAGACCTCCTTCTGAAAAGAACATTTTGCAAATATGGGGCAAATTCAGAAAGGAGAGTGAAGAATGGGCTAGGCTTCAGGGCTGTAAAAACCGGGCTTGGCTCAAGTCCTGACATTAAGAGACAACACAGATGCCAGCTAATGGGATGGGAGCACTTCAGAAGTTCCAGAGGGGAAAAAATACTCCTTGGAATCAGAGCACCCTAAGTCCATGACACTCTCCTGTGCCACTTCTGTCAATTGTCTCCCTCTCCCCTCCAAGTCCTCTGTTTGAAAACGTTTCCAAATAAAGAACTGCTGTATGAAGCAAGGGAAGCTGCAGGCCCAGGCCCAGGACTCAGAATTGGCTGGGCTGAAGTGGCCCATCACAGGCCCCTCAAGCAGCAGGTGTGTCCAGAGGTGCAAACAGAACAGAAGACCAAGGAGGGCCAGGGACCACAGGATGGAGATGCCAAGCCCAGGGTCAAATAGAGAAGGGAGGTTCAGGTGACGGTAAGTTAGACAGATAAAAAAATCAGGGCTAGGAAAGTGAGTTAAAGTAGGAAAAACAAGGCAGCAAAAACCAAGCTCCAAAGCCAGAGCACTGGCAGGATCTTCTCCAGAACCCAGGAGAAATACTGAAGGCAAGTTCTGATCCTGGCTCTTTCCACACATTTGTGGATTCCCTTCAGCAGCTGGATAGACCTCTGTTAACAGCCATGTCTCCCCAGCCAAAAGGAGAAACAGATCACAAAGTAAAATAAAATACCTCCATCTCTAATTGTCCACTTCATTTCAGGTACTCTGTGGAATGCTTTCATCGCATTCTCCCTTATGTTCCTCACAAGAACCCGGTGAGGGAATACAGGGCTTGGCAAAAATGGTGTCCTTGTGTGAATGAAAAGGTTCCTTCCTCTGGGAATACACAGCCCACATCAGGGCACAAGGCGTGGAAAGAGAGCATGGTGTGGATTCCAGACCCCACTCACACTCTCAGCCAGGGACCTATGGGCAAGGCACAAAATTCACAAGTCTGTGTGCAGTCCTAGAAGTACGCATTATATCCCCATCTAATAGATGACGGGATGGGTATTTAAATGTTAAACACCTCACTCAAGTGCATGAAGCCATTAGGTCGTGGAGCCAATATTCAAACTCTAATCCACTGATTAGGTGCAAAAACCCCTGATTTCTACTACCACACTAATATCACAAAGCAGGGAGGAGTGCCTTTCAGGAAGCCCTTCCAATAGTTAACAGCAGTGGCTGTAGATTCCTAATGACCCTAAAATACTCAAGAAGCCTCATTCCCCAGTTGTGCGATTTGTCCCCAGTTCATGAGATGGAACTACAGAAAAAAGCAAAATGATTGATATTCTCCCAGCTTGTTGGTTTCCAATCCCACAGTTCCACCAGCTAACCTGACACTTCCCCATGGTGGCTAATAAGAGTCTTGAAGTCAATGCACCCAAAGTGCAACTCTTGGTTTCTCTACCTCTCCCACCACTCTTCAACTGTCCTCCCCAGTCTTCCTTATTTGGAGACACAGAACCACAATCCAGGTGCCCAGGACAACACATGGAAGGCAGATCATGGACTCTGTTCACCACACTCCACATCCAATCCATCAGCAGACCCTGCAGACTGTCCTTTCAAAAACCCACCAAATCCAACCATATCTCGCCATTTCCACCACTCACACCCTGGCCTCACTTCGGTAGTCTCTCTCCTGAGTCACTTCCACCCATGCCCTGAAATCTCTTCACTACATAAAAGGCAGAAGAATCCGTTTAAACATCTCTCAGATTCATTATTCCTCTGCTCAAGGTAATTGTATGACTTCATATCACATGTACAATAAAACCTGAAATTGTTTTCATGACCTGCAGGGTCCTATCTGATCTGGCCCCAACCCCCTCACCCCCTTGAAACAAGTCCAACTTCATGTTTTCCTGCTGCCCCTCCTCTTTGGCTTTGCTCCAGTTCACTCACCCCCTTTTACTCCTCAAGCACACCACATCTGCTCCCAACTCAAGGTCTTTGCTACGGTTGTGCCCTTGGCCTGGGACACCCCTCCCTCAGACTTTCTCATACTCGCTTCCTCAGAAAGGCCTTCTGTGACACACCCATCCCAAATGTCACCCACTCTCTGGCCTTGCTTCATTTTTCTTCCTGACACTTCTCATTACCCAACATTATGTGCTAAGTTTATTGGTGTCTTTGTCCATCTCTGCTGCTAGAATGTAAGCTTCACAAGAGCAGAGACATTTTCTGTCCCATTCGCTATTGTTCCCTAGTGCCTGGAATGTGTCTGGTACACAGTAGTGGCTTAATAAGCATTTGATTAGTGGATGAGTAACTCCTCACAATAACCCCTCAGAGTGGTTACTAGGCCTATCCCTCAGCATGAGCTGAGTATGGCTCTGAAACTGAGAGCCTTGTGTCGTCACATAGCTAATAAGAGAAGAATCTGGACTCCAGCCCAGGGATGCCTGATCTCAAGCCTATGCTGTCCCCATAGCATGTATCCCTTCAGGAATGGAACAGATGATAATGCAGACTGGACCCTCCTGGTTTACTAAGTATTATGAGTTATCTTCTATTAAAAAAAAAAAAAACTGGGGCGCCTGGGTGGCTCAGTCGGTTAAGCGTCCGACTTCGGCTCAGGTCATGATCTCACAGTCTGTGAGTTCGAGCCCCGCGTCAGGCTCTGTGCTGATAGCTCAGAGCCTGGAGCCTGCTTCAAATTCTGTGTCTTCCTCTCACTCTGACCCTCCCCTATTCATGCTCTGTCTCTCTCTGTCTCAAAAATAAATAAATGTTAAAAAAAATTAAAAAGAAAAAAAAAACTGAAAGGAACCCTAAGGCTCATCTGAAACAGAATTCTCCACTCAAAGGCTTACAAAACCCTGCAGCCCTTCCCCCCAGAAGCACATTCACATTGGAGAAGCCAGTGATAGCATCTGTTCCAATTTCTATTTGTAAAAAGGTAATATATAAAATGATTATACAGACATTTTCTGTTTATTAATGAGCAGCATGAGAGCCTCCAAGACACATCAGATGGTGATTAGAGACACACACTCGTGCACAGACCCCCCAGTTAGCACCTGGTGGTTTTGACCATTCTACATTGTTTGCATTTTCACTCTTAAATATAGTTTATTTCTTACCCACAACCAATCTTTTAAAAAAAGATGGAAACATGAAGGATACCGATGTGGAAATATAACACGTTAATGCAGAACAGGAAAATGGCAAGAAAGAAGTCAATAAATTTGCCTCTAGGTGATATTCACACAGATCCATAGATTGCATGCCAAAATTATTAATATGACATAAGATACCCTTATTAAACTCAATGTTAAAAGGTTGGAGGAGCTATTGTATCCAATTATATTTAATTGGCTTTTCATTTATTGAGGGTTAAAGAATGTCCCCAACTACTGTGTGTCATCTGCAGAGAACTCCTTGTAAATGTAACCTAAAACTTTCTCTTGTAGCTCTTAATTTGGGAATGAAGAATACACATTAAATGTTGAACTCAAAATGCAGATATACCAAATTTCAAGTCAGAAAAGTGTTTTTCTATTTGGGAGCTTTAATACGATGGTAAGTTCTAATCTAAGTTTTTACATACACCATTACCCAAACCAAGGATGACACACTCTGCTACTTAAAAATGTATTTGTTGGGACATGTCTTTCTTTCCTTGCATAATTTAATGTGATAACATAAACAGTATGTGCTACCTCTGTCGAAAAAAAGGATAGACTTGCCTTTATGTATAATGAATACTATAAAAGATGAGATGTAATGAATTGTATAGTACAGTACCCATTAATATTTATTTGAAATAAACTACTTTTTCTTAGAATCATTTCTTCATTATATTTCACATAATTCTGACTTAAAAACAATTCCTAGGGGGGCGCCTGGGTGGCTCAGTCGGTTGAGTGACTGACTTCGGCGCAGGTCATGATCTCATGGTTTGTTAGTTTGAGCCCCGTGTCGGGCTCTGTGCTGACAGCTCAGAGCCCGGAGCCTGCTTCTGATTCTGTGTCTTCCTCTCTCTCTGCCCCTCCCCCGCTCATGCTCTGTCTCTCTCTGTCTCAGAAATAAACAAAAAAAATTTTAAACAATTCCTAGGGGCTGCTATGAAGGTGGTCCGTGCAGAGCCACACACCTACCCTCTACCCACCCAGCTCCACAGGGTCTGTGTCCCACGAGGGTGACCTCAGGGGAGAGAGTCAAGCAGGTCCCCTGGCTCTCTGGCTTCTGGGTTGGCCAGTTGGAGGCATCAGCAGGAAATCAAAGGGTAGGGGAATGGGCTGGCCGTGGGGCCACAGCATCCAGCAGGGGCCTTGCCTGCACAGTGGCTTCAGCCACAGCCCACCTCTCTGCGTTCTGTGACCACAGCCCCCTCCCGCCCCTTTGGGCCTAGAGGTACTAACAGCTCCCCACTATTGCTGATCGACCCCTAGGGTGCCTTCCCATCCTTTCTGGATTTCCTTTAATCAATCACATTTGAGCATGCCTCCTCTTTCCTAAATAAATACAAGGTTCAACAGTCAAAAAAAGCACATGATGAGAGTTAGAGGTTGCTGATCTGTTACAATCCTCTCCTTTTACAGATTAGGGAACAGAGGCTAAAGGATCTTACCAGACTTGTCCTAAAGCCCTGCCAAAAACAAGCCAGAGCCACAATCAGAGGCCAAAATTTGACACAGGAGTGATAGAGACTATATAATGTATGGCTATGAGAAGAGCCATGAGTTCATACATATGAATTGCTTGAAACAGCACCTGAGCAGAGTAGATACTCAGAACTGTCAGCTAGCATCATCATCATCACCATCATTGTCGTCGTGCACCAATTCCCAATCCAGTTCAGAAAAAGGGGACATGGACTTAAAAATACACAATCCTTTCAGCCTAAGGATCCTAAAATCAATCCTACTTTGTAGATGGAGAAACCAAAGCCCCAAAAGGTTCTGTCCAAGGCAAGACCCCTGCCACCTTCAGTATGAATGAGAAAGAAGTGCCAAGGCTCGTGACTTGGTGGTGGCATGGAGTGAATTCCAGCCCCCTAATACTCCCTTGACCAGATGCCCTGTTCAGCTCTGCATAGCTGTCCCAGAATGGCCCCGCTTCAAGGTCCCCCAGCAAGCAGCTGTCACTGTTAAATGAAAATGACCTTCATCTCACTGAGTGGTTACAAATATCCACTGAGGCAGCATAGGAAACGTGCTTTCAGAATTCTAAAGCAGAGGGTTCCAGCACAAATTACCATGGCTTCCTTACTCCACATTCTTCCAAAAAGAAAAGGGGCCAGAGATTAGAATAAGAAGAGGCTGAGGAGCTGTTCTGCCTTCACTATTCCATAATGTGTGGGGGTGGCAGAAAAAAAAATAAGCCTTTATTCCCGTATGACAAAAAATCATTCTTCAGTGTTCTTCAATATTCTCAAGGGGGAAAGAAAGACCAGCGCTATGATGTGTAACAACCATGCCAAGAAACCTGTTATATTTCATGTTGAAAGGTTGATGAAAAGAAGGTCTTGATTCAAAGCACAGTTTTACTGCAAGTTTATGGGCAACGTTGGTATTGATGTTTTTAAAGAACACCTGCTAGCATGGTGGGACCCCCAGAAAAAGCTCAGTTAGAGAGCCCAGCCCGCCCAAACTATGTCTGCTCTTTACCAAGACACAGGCAGCCCACATTCTTCCCTCAGTGTTCATCCATGTGAAAACCTAACTGGAATCTGGTTTTTTCTTTCTGGTTCAAGGTGCATTTCCCATCTTAAAGATAACTCTGTTTGGGACACCTGGGTGGCTCAGTCAGTTAAGTGTCCAACTCTTAATTTTGGCTCAGGTCACAATCTCATCATTAGGGATTAAGCCCTGTGTCAGGCTCCATGCTGAGCATGGAGCCTGCTCAGGATTCTCTCTCTCCCTTTCTCTCTGCCTCTCCCCCACGCTCACACTCTCTCAAAATAAATAAACTTAAAAAAAAAAAAGATAACCCTGTTTGTTCTGCCATTGGGCACTACACCTCTTCTTGGTGATGTCTTTTTTTCCCAAATTTGTTCCCGTCTCATCCACCGGGAAGGGAAGAAAAAGAACATGTATTAAGCACCTACACTGCTTTTTACATACATAGGTAAGTTAGTCCTCACCCTATGAGTTAGAAATTATCCCCCAATTTGCAGATAAGGAAAACAAGCCTCAAAGAAGTCAAATCCCATGCCCCAGATCCACACCCAGTTAGCTACACACCTGAATTTCCAACTGAAATCTATTTTAACAGTCTTTGATCCTTCCTACTGCCCCACTGTGCCAATTCCAAACCCCCTCTTTCCACTGCTAATCGTACCTGCCTCCTCTACCACTAGAATATGATTAATGGATAAGAGAATAGAATCATATTCTCTCTCTCTCTCTCTCTCACACACACACACACACACACACACACACACACACACACACACAAACAGATCCTACCAAACAGGAACAATCTCCATTGTCTCATCTTGACCCAGAAGATCACCACATGCCCATATGAGTCATGTTAAAAACTATGGAAGAATAAAAATTAAAAACCTCCTAATTGTTTTTCCAACAGTTAAAATGCATTGTCCTGAGCTCCATAAATTTTTTCTCTAATAGCTTCCCAAATAGTTTTCTCCCTCTAATCTCTCCATGGTGCACCTCCCTGGTCTCTGACAATGTACACTCCCTAAGCTCAGAAGTCCTTCCCAGCTAGTGACCTTCCCAGTACCTACTGCAGCCTTTGGTGCGGTAAGCAGTAAATGACAGTAATGAACACAGCAGCATGGGCTCAACAACTAGAAATAAACTAACAACATCTAAACCCCATCCTCACATATAGTGGTTGGGGGTAAAGATGCCTAGACGTTCCAAGACTTCAAGGAAGACGATCAGAATATCCTCCCCCAATCCAATTATTCCTTACTCAGGCCCCACACTGGCAAGGAGCACTGTTGGCAGACACAGGTCTTCAGACCTCACCTACATTCTAGAACTTGGTTCCTCTGCATTGCACTGAAGCTTTATCATTAAAATCAATAACACTGAAAATCTGCACAGCACTTTATTGTGAACAAAGTACAGTCACATACTCTAACCTATGCAATCCTCCCAAACACTCTTTGGAAAAAAAAGTAAAGGTCACAGATAGAAACAACTGGCCCAAAGCCAAAGAGCCATGACAGGGGATGCTGGGCCTCAGGCCATGTCTTCTGTCACCATTGTCCGAGCTCTTGCGGCTCTACTACTTTTGTATTATTTCAGTGGTTGTGTCTGGTCTCCCTAGCCTTGCTGTAACACCTCAAGGATTATCCATCTTCTCCCTCCCCACCTGGGCACTGGGCAAAGCTCTGCCCTTTCCCAGCCTTTGGTAAACCCCTGCTGAACGCATGAGTGAGGAGCATATGAAGTGACCTCCTCTTTCTGTCAAGTAATGGCAAGTAGAAGAAAGAAAGCCTCAAGTGATTCACTTTTCAGATGAGTGGCTTTTAGGAATAAAGCAGCACTAGTCTCTGTGACCAGAGTCCTGATTCTCTGGAAGAATCTACCTTTGTGCAGCTTTGGCTATCCCCTCAAGAGCTTTCTCCCAGCATCTTTGACTTACAGACAAGGGATGAAGGGCTCCTTTGAGTTTAGATGCAACCTCAGTCCCAGTGCTTTCTTCTCGTTGGCATACAAATGTGGAAGCCTAGCAGAACTTAAGGCTTTAGTCAAAGGTCACATGCTATCAGCAACTTGGTGCAGCTCCTGAGGTGTGTGCGTGCAGATTGATGCCATGACTTCAAGGTCCATCCACTCCAGCTTGTGAGGAGAGGAGCTCCCAACCATGGCAGGCCCTGAAGGACTCAGCTTCCAGATCTTAGGGGAAGGTCATGAATCTCTTCTCCAAACCTCCCTCAAAGTACTTCCGGAACCCCAGACCCGTGATAGCAAATGCATGAAGGACAACTATCCCCTTTAAAATATATGCAGAAGGGACCGAGAGAGGAAATAATCAGATGGCATGAGCTTGGAAGAAGTAAAAAGGTGGCTGGACAGAAGGAGCTCACAAGGGCCACTGAGCTGTAGCTTGAGGCACTGGCATCAACCAAGAACCCTCAGCACTGCAGAGGATAAAAGGAATGGTCCTTCCATCAGGCAGTGGGGTCGTAGTAGCAAAAATCAGCTAAGGCCTCAGTGAGGCTCCAGAAAGAAGGAAAGATTCAATCATTTGTCTTTCACCTCACGATCAGGATACAGAGGAGACAAGGTCTTAGGGACAAAGGCAGCAAGAGGGAAGAAAAGAGAGCAGTGTCCCCATATCAACATGATCCTCTCAAAACCTGGCAAGTAGTGGCATGGGCTGAGGACCTGCAGAGGCTGCATGGGGCTTGTAAAAGTGACTCTGAAGTCATCCAAAGGCTCTTCCCCAGCAATGCTGTCTGATTATTTCAGGGCAAATGCATCACAAACATATGGATTTGATTGTACCTCCCCACCCCCATCTTCCTCTCCTTGTGCCAGAAAAACACATACAGATTTCAAAATGAAAAGGAAAAAACAAAAGAACGGCCAGGGACCAAAATGCGTAGTATGGTTTTAAGCAAGCTTGGAACATGCTAGGAAAATAATTGTCACTGGTCAACAAATCCAAACAGCAGTGGCACCCAGCCCTGTCATTAACATTGACAGCCAGGAAAGTAACTGCAATTCGGTGGGAGCAGACATGTGGTCTGCCAGAGGGGACTAGAAATAAATGGCCCCCAAATGTCTGACACTTAAATGGGTAAGGTGACGCATCATCTCCCTACAGTCTCCAGACCAATGCATGAGGGTGAGTCCACTTGTGTCCTCAAATTTTATCAAAGGGTCAGTGTCCAGCTGTTCTCCATCTCCACTGGAAATGGAACAAAACTGCTTCCATTAGAGCAGAGGGAACACAATTCAGACATCAAAAGAAATGACCAGTTGTATGTACTCTTACAACAGAGCATATTAATTGCATGCCTATGAATCAATCTATTTACAAATATTTATTGAATGCTTACCCTAAAGTAAGGGTCGCACTGTGTGTCAGACACAAAGCTAGGTGATTTTCAAATATTATTAGCAATCTTCACAACAGCACTCCAAGATGGGTATTGTGAATCCCGTTTTATAGGTGAGGACGGAGACACAGAGAAGTTAAATGAGCTTCCCAAGATCATAAATCCCGGAAATGGTAGACTGAGGATCAAATTCAAGTTCATCCAATTCTGATTTGTTTTCTCTATTTTCTTCACTTTCAGCTAAGTGCTGAAGGGAATTCTTTGTACCTCCACACAAAAACGAGCACACTGTTTTATGCCAAGTAAATGGTGAATGAATGAATGAACAAGCACAAACAATAGGTTCTACCACCACCATTCTTATGCCATATTTCATTAATTCAAATGTTCACCTTTAAGTATTACATAAAATAAATGTATATCTTACAATCAGAAGACTCTTGGAATCAATGAAAAAATGATCATCTCAAACTAAGATCAGTGTGACATGAAAGCATAATGAATGATATGGGACAGTGAGCATTAAGTGCCAATAGGTAAGTGTCACAGTTCAGACAGAGCAGTCCAAAAAGAGTGGAGTTTATTTTAGATATAAAGGCCAAATAAATAAGTGAAGGCCAAAGAACCTTGATGAGGATGGGGAACGGTCATTTGAGGCATCTCTCTTAGCCGAATATACAGATCTCTTGCAGTGCCTGGGTGGCTCAATCAGTTAAGTATCTGCCTTGGTTTCAGCTCAGGTCATGATCTCATGGTTCAGTTTTTGAATTCAAGCCCCACATGGGGCTCTGCACTGACAGTGTGGAGCCTGCTCAGGATTCTCTCTCCCTCCCTCCCTCTCTCTCTGCCCTTCCCCCACTTGTGTGCATGCTCTCTCTCGCTCTCTCTCTCAAAATAAATAAACTTAAAAAAAAGGAAGAGTACATAGATTTCTTAAAAATAGGGGCCTCGGGGCGCCTGGGTGGCGCAGTCGGTTAAGCGTCCGACTTCAGCCAGGTCACGATCTCGCGGTCCGTGAGTTCGAGCCCCGCATCAGGCTCTGGGCTGATGGCTCGGAGCCTGGAGCCTGTTTCCGATTCTGTGTCTCCCTCTCTCTCTGCCCCTCCCCCGTTCGTGCTCTGTCTCTCTCTGTCCCAAAAATAAATAAAAACGTTGAAAAAAAAATTAAAAAATAGGGGCCTCATCTGATCTCTGTTTTGCTCCCCAAGATCCCAGTTTTGCATTATGTAAGAAAGAATGGTGGGGTCTCCCCTCTGAAGTATCAAAAAAATAAAGGAAAGCCCAACAACTCATCAGACATTCCCAGTCTGATGACCTCTGAACACACCTAGACCCAGGATTCCATACCTAAAATGGGAAACCTAATTGGTTACTCACCTGATGAACTACAGAAACTTACTGTGCAGTGACAGTATCGAATCAAGAACTCACTCAACAGTATTTTGCTTACTCACTTCTCTCTAGCCAAACTTCCTTTTTGCATTTCCACATTTTTTATCACGCCCCCTCTCCCCATATACACACACACACACACACACACACACACACAGCCATTTGAAGGTAAATTAATCTCCCTTCTCTATTCTCAATTTAAGTAATCTAAATGTCTACTTTCTTCAGGAAATGCTACATGGTGTTAGGGAACAGGGACACAAAATGGTCACACACCAAGCAGGGCCTTTAATAAGGAGTTTCTCTACTACGTCTCCCTTCAAGAGGCCATCCCAAGAGGTACAAAAACTTAAAAACAAGTCTTGCTTGCTGAAAGTAAGGGGTGAAAATCTGATGAGGAGCAGGATATTCACAGGGTCTCAAAGACTGTCCTCATAAATTTATTATTAATTACAGAGGAAAACCAGTAACCACACAGTGGAGGAATCTGGCAGACACCACGAAGAACCCAGTGATCAAAGCTAACATCACCATAAAAGGGACACACAGACAGCACAGGCCTCCTGCGTGATATACTGACAAGGACACACATCGCTTATGTAGGATTCCTACTAAAAATACATGATCTGGATCCAGTCATGAGGAAACGTCAGACTAACCCAAACGGAAAGACCTTCAACAAAATGATCCTTTATTCTTCAAAAATGCCAAAGTCATGAAAGACTAAAACAAGATCACAAATTGAAAAAGACTAAAGAGACATACCAACTCTAAATGGTAATACAGGACATTATTGGGACCACTGAAACTCCAATATGGATTCTAGATCAGATAATGGCATCAACAGCAATGTTGAAGTCCCTGGTGTTAAAAATTACACTGTAAGAAAAAAAAATCTGTTTTTGGAAAACACACACTCAGGTACTTAAGGGATAAAGAGGCATGACGTCTGCCACATTCTCCTAAATGGTTCAATAAAGATAATGTATTCATAAATGTATAGACAGAGAGAGAATGGCAGAGCACATGCAGCAACATGTGAACAAGTGATGAACCTGAGCGCTGACAATCAGGGAGTCCTTTGCATTACTTTTACAGTTTTCCCATCCTGTAAGTTTGAAATCATTTCAAAATAAAAAGCAAGAAACAAATTAAACCAATTTCTCCTCCTTTTACGGGTGTCACTGAGTCCGGGCCCTCGCCTCTAGCTAAGCAGCCATGTCTGATCTCTTGGGCTCCACCAGCCACCAGGGAAGGACACAGAGAAACGTCCAGCAACACCTCTTGTCTCTCAACACGTTCAGCCTTTCCTTTGGTTTCAGTAGAGACTGCTAGCGAACAACGTGATCACTGAAAGTAATTATCTGAGCATAAAACAATTAGTACGACAACCACAGAGAGAAAGTTAATAGCCACTTACGTGGCTGTTCACTTGTAAACACACCAGCAGTGAAACTCGGCCAAACCCGCGCTCTGCCCTGAGGAATTACGAGTCTTAAATCAAAGTTACAAGGGCAGGGCAGGCAGTAGAGGCTGTGCACATTTTGAGGGAGGCTCCAAAAACAAGCATAAAGATGTTCCTGGAAGCAGTTCTGGAAGGGGAAAAGGAAACCCTGATCACTTCATGAGGTATTGGAACAGGTTGCAAGGGAAGGGGACTGGGCGTCCTTTCCTGGACATCTTTAAAAGAAGGAGAAACCATCTAGGAAAATGTTACAATGTGTAGAATTTACTTCAAAATACTTGATCATATAAAGTGTGAGCGGAGGTGTCTTACTCGGCCACAGCTCTGATGCAGGTGCCAGCCAAGACGGCCCAGGTGTTCAGCTGGCGCTCTATTCAGGAAGCCCGCTCTCGCAGGTGGTTTCTCTGCCTCGCGCATCTCCATCGACAAGCACAGCTTGGTTAATTAGCATAGTGTCAGAAATGGGTTTTCGTGGGTAAAAACGATGGCCTGTTTGTTGACTAGCATAACGAGTGTTAGAAAAGAGCTCTCACTTGGTGAAATTAGAGGTATTCAAATAATGTGGACGGGCTAGACCTATTTCAGACATTTTCCTACCCTTGCTTATAAATATCCAAGGGGGCCTGTACCCCTTGTCCTAGATGCCTTAGGCTAAACCCCTATATGGCCCCATGTCTGGCTGAGTCTCTGGATTCTATTTCCCTGACACTGTTTATAAAGGTGACAAAGTTCTGTCTCTAGAGTTGAGGGGTTTGCCTGGAATCAATCTTTCACGCACGGAGATGGGTCAGAGAATACAAAAGAACGATGGCTTGGGACATCCTGAACACGTCGTGAGAGCTATTATTTTTCACACTTGTTAATAAATGTCACTTACTCAAAAACTGCAGGGACTATGGTAAAGAATTACGGGTGGCTGAACTGGCTTAGGTCGGCGTGAAGCAGGTGAACAAGGGGTGGCCCTACATAAACACAGGGGCAGAGGCACGGCAGGCTGCGGGTAGGCCTTTTTGTTAATGACCTTCAACTTAATGCCACTGTGGTCTGAGGAGATATGCCATCTGACCTCAATTCCGAAAAAAATCACTGGAACTTGTTTTAAGGGCTAGAGTACAGCAGCTCAGTAAATGGCCCATGGGCACACAAAAAGCATGTGTTTGCTGCCATTTGGGTGCAGCGTTCTATCAATATCAATTAGGATAATTTCATTCATAATGTTGTTCAGGTGTACCACATCTGATCGTCTACTCGTTCCCATCAGTTATTGAGAGAGTTGAAATCCCTAGATATCACTGTGGCTTTGTCTATTTCTCCTGTTTTGTCAATTTTTGCTCCCTGTGTATTGTTAGGTACACACAACCATAAATAGGGCGGTTGCATCTTTTTAAGAAGTCGGCTCCTTTATTGATTACAAATATTATCCATATCTCTGATAATACTCCTTACACTGAAGTCTATTTTGTCTGATATTGACATAGACACTTTGGCTTCCTTTTAATTAGCGTTTATGTGGTATATCTCCTTTCATCCTTATACTTTAAACCTATCTGTGCCCTTATATTTAAAGTATGTTTCCAGTAGGCACCATATAATTACGTATTGTTTTTAATCCAACCTTACAATTATATTCTATCCCGTTTATACTTGATGTAATTACCAATATGCTTGGATAGAAGTACACCATCTTGCTATTTTATTTTGCACTTGTTCAGAGCCACAGAAGGGCTCACCTCATTCTTTCGGGGATTACCTGCCTGCTGTCTAATGTCTGGCAACAGTTATTACTTGAATTTTAACTAGGTTTGTAGTTGTTTATGGCAGAAAAGCTAGTCCTACAGTAGGTACTCCATCATGACCAGATGTGGAAGTAGGGAATCCGTGTTTAAAAAGTTTCTCAGGTGATTCTGGTGTGCTGCTAGAATTGGGAATCTCTGCTTTAATTCAAGGGTCACACTTAAATGGGTCACACTTTAAAAGACACAGCAGAAATGTGAACTGCTGGATATAAGACAATAGGGACTGCTGGGGGGTGTGGGGAACCAGACAGCATAGGTTCAGACTAAGAATATTCACACATCTTTTGTACCAAATCTTTTTAAATGTCTCCTGGCTAAAATCTTCCCTGGGGCCACCAACTTGCACCATCTGTGACCTTTCTTTTAATTAATCAATTTACTTAAATTCAAGTTAGTTAACATACAGTGTAGTACTTGTTTCAGGAGTAGAACCCAGGGGTTCATCCCTTACATAAAACTCCCAGTGATCATCCCAACAGTCCCCTCCTTAATGCCCATCACACATTTAGCCCATCCCCCCATCCATCGCCTCTCCAGCAACCCTCAGTTTGTCCTCTGTATTTAAGAGTCTCTTATGGTTTGCCTCCCTCTCTGTTTTTATCTTATTTTTGCTTCCCTTCCTCTGTGTTCATGTGTTTTGTTTCTTAAATTCCATATATGAGTGAAATCATATATTTCATGTGACTCTCCTTTAGTGTCAATGTACCTCTTAAAATGGGATGCCCAGAATGGAGCACCATCTTCCATGGAGGACTGACAGCTCAAGGTCAGTGACACCATAACTTTGAATCTTGACTCCGTTATCTTTCAGGGCAACTACTTCTTCCACATGTGTACCAATGGAAAATCTGGTAAGTATGCCTCCCATTCTCAAGGACCCAGAGCCTAGTGACTAGATGGCATAACACAACCCCTTGACTGACGCTGGCCAATCAATGCTACCTCTGTCCTTCATAATCTCTACCCCCAGGAGAACAGAGATCAGAAGCACAGGAAACACCAACAAGTACACCAGCTCTTAGAAAGTATCTTGGCAAAACTCCAGGGTGATGGTAAAGTTGCGATCTGTGTGCGGATTTTGTATAAACGTTCCCATGAACACTCCCACAGCTCACTTTCACAGGTAACAAGTAATGCTGGAAATGGAGAGGTTGGGGCCACCGTAGAGCAAAACTGTGGGGTCACTATTCCTGTCTGGCTTCCACTCAGCAGCCCCAGATCTTCTGTGAATTAGCTGCATGGCCTTGGGCTACTGAGCTGTCTTTCCTAAGCTTCCAATTATTCCTATGAGGTCTCCCTCTCCAAGAAACTTTGCCCCTTCTCCCATCCTGGCATCCTCTCTCCCACCAGAGACTCAATCTATGCCCCATTTCCACAAGGCTTGGCATTGCCCTGGCCCTGACACACTTCTGGGAAAAGTAGTTGGGGAAATTTTATCCCTCAGATAACGTTCTTCAGTCTGATCTTACCAGCTTCCTATTCAAAATCCTTCCACGTCACTTTGATTGAGAGTTTTCACGCTGGCTTTATGATCTGATGCCTGCCTATCTTTCCTGCCTTACATCCCTCCCCACCCTCACATATACCTTTCATTCCTGTGAAACACAGCCTCCTGCAGACCCCTGAATGATTATGTTTTTTCACCATTGTTTGCCTTAATTCATGCCCACCCCCCTCCTCTCTACCCAACTTATGTCATTATTCATAGCTCAGTCATGCATATTCCAGGCCTCCTCTGATTCAGGAACCCCCTTTTTGTACCTCCTAATTCTGCTGCACATATTCTGTCTGAGCAGTCATCACACATCTGTAGATATTAGCTGACTCACCTTTTCTCCAAGGTGACTATAAGCCCCTCAAAGGCCCGAATTTTTCATTACTACTGCCTGTACAGTTCCTGCCACAGTATATGTGCTTGAATCACTGAGTGTTTTGAATGATGAGGGCATCAATGATGAGCAAGTCACATCACGGGGGCGGCGGCCTACCTGCCTCACAGGAAGGGCCAGGCCTGCAAACTAAGCCCTTGTCACTGTATCCTGAGCTCAGACTCAGGCTCCTGGGACTATGTCAGAATGTCACACAACCCAGTGTGGACTCTGCAGCCCATGCACTCCCTTCTCCACCCTCTGTCTAAATCCTCTCCCTGAGCGGGCCCAGTTAAATGGAAGAAACCTCTGCTCCCTCTGCTCACAACTGCTTCACAAACAAGAAGGAGCCACACTCCCAGATGTGCTGCCCGAGAGGTGCTTTGGTGCCTGGAATTTAAGAAGTCAGGAAACCTCTGGAAAAACATCAGTTGGAAAATCCATCCACAGCCAGCCCTCTCTAGGCCTCTCTCCTGCCGAGTTTGCTCACTGCTTGAAGTCTACAACCCACTAGTTGTTTACGTTCCTAACCCTGAGTTAGGGGCATCTGCAATTTAATTTGAGCCATGGCTAGACAGGACTGTTCTCTGTTAGAGTTGCAAGAGCATAAGCAACCTTCTAGGCTGAACCCTGTGTGGCATTCTCTGGCACCACCCCTACCCTGAGCCTATAAATACCTTCTATCACTTTCCAAAATCATCTCTGGCAAGCCAAGATGGGGGTCAGTCACCCCCAAACCTGGAAGATGTCACTAGGGGTGAACAGATACAGAGTAGCTGCAACAGACTGGTAAGGAAAGGAGATGGAAGAGGAAAGAACAAAGTGTGATGGCTATTGGAGGAGGGAGAAGGGAAAGTGCAGGGGAACCAGAGAGGTTAGAGGGAGATGCATGCAGCCGTGAAGCCTGAAGATCACTAACTCAGGCCCTGGGAAGGGTTGCGAAGGACACCAGAGAGCCATGATGGGCTCTAAAACACCTTGCCAGGAGTCCGGCTCCAAATGAATAGTAAACAGAGTTGGCCAGGCACACCCACCCCTCCTCGCCACCCACGAAAGTATCTTCACCTACGGAGAAACATGCCAACTCCCCTCCGCCCATGTCCAAGACTCTGAGGACTAAAGGCCAACACTGAGAGAAGGGACAACAGACAGCAAAGAGAGTCCTGGTCAGGGGACCAGACTGTTCCCAGCTCATTCACTAGGGAAGTCTACTTTGCATCTCATCTATCCCCACTGCTCAGTGGTCCCACCAGGTGGCTCACTGGAAATTACTGTCACCTTTCAAAGACACACTACTGCTCTGCCTCTCTGCCCCATGTCACATTCATCACCCACCGTCTACCTATAGAAAACACACCATTGGTTTATGTTATTGGATGTGCATGCAGGCAGAGAAGAGCCCCTGTTACGATGGAGAGCAAAGCCCTGAAGGGCAGCATCCCATGGCAACAAGGCAGAGGGCCGTCCAGTCTGCTTACACACTCACGCACATGCACACACACACGCACATAATTCCCATGCACCAACACCACTGGAACAACTCAAAGCCATTTGGAGCAGCAGCCCCCAAGCCGGGCCTCTGAGCCTTCCCAAAGTCAGTCAGCCCTCATGCCAGGTGTCCTGCCATGCAGCTGCCATCGACCCTCCAGGCCATCAGCCCCTGAGATGCCACGCAGACTTTTCCACTCATCCAAAGCTTCTTAAGTGCTTCTGATATACACCATGTGTCCCAACAGGAAAACACACACTCATCAACTCCACAAAATGCTCCAGATGTGATCAAAGCTGGAGAGGCAAAAGAAAACAGAGATGGGGGTGTTCAGGAAAGGGAAGAGGAAGAGAGAAATCCAGGGGTTATGGCAGCAGGGGTACCCTGGGTGGTGGTGAGTCCAATGGATTGAGTCTAGAACTGGGGGTCCAGACTCCCAGGCTCCAATCCTTCCTTGCCACCATCAACTTGCCTCATTGTGAGACCTGGGGTCCTGCCCCAGACCAGCTTCAGGCTTAAGATTCTATCTAGAGAGCCTAGAAAGTTGGCCCTGGAAGGGATGTTACAGATCACCCATCCCAACCCCCCTATTGTTAGGTGAGGAAGGCAGCAGGTAAGTCAACCTGCCTGGAACATCTTCCACCACCTCTAACCCCACACACCCTTCTACCTCCCAGCTCACCACTGTCTGTATTAAATATCAGCAGGTTACGGCAGCAAAGATTAATGATTCCTTATCATTAAAGGAATGATGTCCCTCTGCCCCATTAAATCTGTTAGAGGATTTTGGTTCCTTTTTTATAAAGCGAGGCTTTCAAGGACCTCCCCTGCAAATCTAAAATTCCTAAGTCTCAATGATCTTTGGCAATACCCCCTTTAAGGAACCAGATCTGTTTTATTCTAAAAGGTCCTAGAGTCCCCTCACCATACCATCTAAACATCTGACCACATCCATTCACTATTCCCCACCATCGTCTGGAGGCTCCTTTTAGGAAGCAGCCCCTGTATCTCACCAACAGCCTTCCTCTCTCAAAGTGGTACAAAGTGGTTAAGATAATGGGCTCTGGAGTTGTACTATGTGAGATCTGGAGCAAGTGACTTATCTACTCTGTGTTGCAGTGTCCTCTTTTTGACAATGAGGTTGGTGACTGTGCCAACCTCACAGGGTTACCGTGAAGATCCAAGCAGAGCACGCATACAGAGGGCATGGTGACACAGGTGCACAGTGAGTATAGGGGTCAATGCTATTAGTACTGGTCATCATCATGCCTACTGAGACATCTGCCACTGGGGAACAGGGCCATTACAACCTAGTGAAATCTGTGGGTTAGTTAGGATGTAGAAGGGAGAAAACAGAAAAGAGACTCTAAGCTTAATGTCATACCACCCAGAACATCTGTCATGTCCTCTTGGAAGGACAGAAGACATCTCAGGAGCAGAAACCGCTCTTCTCCCCAGACCCTCCCAACCCCGCTCCTCCATCTTGTCTGGCACAAAATGTGCAATCTCTTTCTAGTGCCCCACAAGGAAGAACTTCAGGTCCTTTAAAAGTAAAAGCCCAGCCAGATCATGTTAATGTGGTCCACACAAGTGCACCCACATAAGCCAAACTCTTCAAGGACGTACTCTTTTCCTTAGGATAAAGCCCCAAATCCTCAACCAGCCTACAGGATCCTCCAGGACCTGAGTCCTGCTTCACTCCAGCCTGGCCCCCTATCACTCCCCTCGCTGCAGACCTAATGCACTCTCTTCCAACAGTGGGGCAGTATACACAGTGGTGAAGAGAACCAGCTCTGAAGCCAGACTCAGGAGTTCAAATCTTACCTCTTACTTACTAGCTGTGTGACCCTGAGTGACTTCACAGTCTCTTTGTGTTTTAACTTCTCATCTGCGAAAGGACTATAGTGATGTCTATCTCAAAGGGCTGTTGTAAAGGGGCGCCTGGGTGGTGCAGTCGGTTAAGTGTCCGACTTCAGCCAGGTCACGATCTCGCGGTCCGTGAGTTCGAGCCCCGCGTCAGGCTCTGGGCTGATGGCTCAGAGCCTGGAGCCTGTTTCCGATTCTGTGCCCCCTCTCTCTCTGCCCCTCCCCCGTTCATGCTCTGTCTCTCTCTGTCCCAAAAATAAATAAACGTTGAAAAAAAAAATAAAAAAAAAAAAAAAAGGGCTGTTGTAGGTTAGCAAATGTAAAGAGCTTAAGCAGTGCCTAACACACAGGAAGGACCATGTAATATCAGCTATTGCCATTACTCTGCATACCTTTGCCTGGCTTATCTTTGCTTTCACTCATGTATCAAAACTTAGTTCGGGGCACGTGGGTGGCTCAGTTGGTTAAGCATTCGACTTTGGCTCAGGTCATGATCTCACAGTTCATGAGTTCGAGCCCTGTATCAGGCTCTGTGCTGACAGTTGAGAGCCTGGAGCTTGCTTTGGATTCTGTGTGTGTGTGTCTCTGCCCCATCCTTGCTCAAGCTCTGTCTCTTTCAAAAACAAATAAACATTAAAAAATTTTTAAGAAAACTTAGTTCAAAGTAACTTCCTTAACTTAGTTCAAAGTCCTTCTCCACCTAGGCTAGATTACCCTACATCTTTATTCCCACACATTCCATGATCCTCCACTGTAAACCATGCCACATTTAAAATTAACTATATATTATCTGTGTTCCCTACTAGATCACAAGCCCCAGGAGATCAGACTAGTGTGGACCACAGGTTTAGATATTCCCGGGACAGTCCTGGTTTATACTTGCTGTCTCAGTGTGGTAGGTCAAATTGGTTTTCAGCCAATATTAACCTCCCAGCAACATAGATTTGTGCTTGGCTATGTGAGTTCTTTGGCCAATGGAACAGTAGCAAATGTGATGTTGGTGATACCTTAAGAGGTGCTATGTGTTTCCATTCCTTTGCTTGTGCTCTTGTGATTCACCATAAGAACATGCCCCAGGTAGCTTCTGATCTAAGGAGAATGTACACAACTATGAAGACCTGGACAGTCTGAGGTCTGGAGCCAAGCCCAGACAACCCGCAGCCTGAAGCAGAGCTTTTCCACTCAACCAACAGATACACGAGCAAGACAAATAAGTTACTGCTGTCATAAGCTACTGACTTTGGGGTACTTTGTTATGCAGCATTACCGTGACAATAGTTGACTAGTACACTCAGCATAATTATTAATAGTGCTCACCTTTACTCTTAAAAGTGTTCCAGGTAGATGATAAATAACGTAACCACCCAAAGTCAGCCCATAGCTATCTACCTTTTTGTCATTTTTAACTCCAGTGCCTAAAACAGTGCCTGGCTCAGGGAAGGTGCTCAATGAACTCACTGGATAAAACTGAACTGAATTACAGAATTTCTTAAATCTCTTCCCCAAAAACATGGAGTCTTCTTTCCAACTGCATGGTTAGATGTTAAACCCTCAGAGAAGGGCTAATATATTCAAAAGGAGATATGATCTCACAGGATTTGACTGGATGGTGTTAAGCCTTCAGAGAAGGGCTAGTATTCCAAAGAGAGATATGATCTCACAGGATTTGACAAAGAGGGGAAACAGATCATGGAGTAAGCATGGAGGATGAATGAAGTGAAGGGGAATGAAGCTCCACAGACAAGAGGAATCTCTATCAGGTGCATCAGGTGGGGCTTCCAGGAGGCTGAGTGTCCATGAGTGGGGCAAAGAGACACCCTTAGGATGGTTCTTCTCTCCACTGAGCAGCTTGCCTTCCTGACCAAAGGTTGAGGATTGGGCAGAATATCAACCGAAGGCAATACTGCCATTTTGTTATTGATAAGAGCTGGAAATCAGCCATTGTCCTTACCCTCATCTGGACAAAAATGCCCACATAAAAAGTTGAAAATCCCAGTCCTTTAATCCTCTCTCGGTGTCTCTTGTGTTCAGTTGAGTATGGATTCTATGAGAGAAACTGACGAGGTGGAGCCAACAACCCTGAGGCCTAAGCCCTCAAGATGAGTTTTCCTGAGTCCCTTCAATGGGCTGGGTGACCCAAGCTAGGTGCCACATCTTTCAAAGTTTGCATCAACCATTCTGCCAGAGGCAGACAGCAATCCTTGGCGGTCAGCCAACCACTCATATCTTTGAATACCTTAGATAATCTCAAAGGTACTGGAGGACAGCAACCTCCCAGGCAGGGATATTGAAGCTTTTTGTTTTGCTTTATTTTGTTTCTTGCTTATGTCTGTGACTTCCAGACCCACAAAATGCTGTGGTTTTCCGTTTCTAAAACAGAGGCATGTCCCTCTGCGAAAAGCCTGGGCGTGCCGGGCTAATTAAATTTAGCTATCTTGTGGTTGTTGTTGTAACGTGTGTTCCGCCAATGTTATTCAATGTGTTAAGACGTTTTCTGTTTATGTTGGTTACATACCCATGTGGTGTGGGTGGAGAACATCACTCAAGGGAATATCATTAGCAGGAACAGGGAGCTCAAGGGTTCCAGAGACACGTGGTGAGACAGTGGCTCACGGGATCAAACAGTTGGGCCGTGTCCATGGTAACTTATCCACATGCTAGTCCCTTCCCTCTTGCTAGGGCAAGAGCAGTCCCTCAGATCTACCTGAGGTCCCCGACTTCCGCAGACAGGCTTGCACCTGCCACGGCCAGCCTAGAGGTTTTGCAGAGGAGAAGAGATCCCCCTGTCTCCATCAGGGAGAGAGACTGCACCCGGTCCAAAGGGGCTGGGTGACTTGCCCAAAGTTTCCCAAGAGAGTGGGTGAGAAACTGCCTGCTACCACTTCACAGCTAGGAGTGCATGAGTCCTGAAACCCTCATGAGCCCTGTTTTGCCACCTGCCTACATTCCAGAGAAGCCATTTGACAGCATCCCCTTTGGTTTTCCACTGTCGTGACTCCTTTGTCTGGGCTCTCTTGCCACACTCTCTCAAACGTCTCCTCCAACCACTGCCCGTAGTGCTGTGCTTTCTTCTCAGAGCTTCCTCAGCCTTGGCCATTCTCTGGTCTCTCCTGACCACAAATGCCTTTATCAGAGTCCTGTAAAGCTCCCGACCATATTTCTTCTCTCCTTCATACCTCTGCTTTCTACTCTAAACTCACCTGCTCTGTAAGTTACATATTTCCCTCACAAACCATACTAAATCCAGGCACTACCCCTTCTAAACCTTCTACCACCTGCTCCTTGAACATCAACATATATCTGGTGTGTCAGCTACCTGCTGGGCACTATTTACAGCTCTGTGACCTCTATCAGCAGCGTTCCATTATGAGCACCTTGTGTCCCAACATAACACTTCAAGCTTCCTGCTCCCCCATTTCTTTTAGTTGTGATGCCACACCCAGGGCAAAGTTCTTCATCCAGTAGACCCATGATGCAAAGACCGTGTTGTTAACAGAGTTCTATTTTGAGAATAATCTTTGATCATCTGGGTTTCTTGCGACCTGACGACATCACACTTATTCTGGTCCCATCTCTGAGGCCCCCTGAGCTTCAGAAACACCATTTCATTCTCACTGGGGAACAAAAAGAAGACATTCCCATGACAAAGGCAGACCTTCCACAAAATCCCACACCTAACAGGAGCCAGGAGCCAGACTCTGGGACAGACTGTGGAAGAGTCTCACCTGGTACACAGTGCGAACCTGCTGGGGTGTCTGGTTGCGAAACCTGCAAATGAGACACAGCAGCACGTTGGAGTTGGGCAGGAGCTACTCGATTGACAAGAGGAAGAAATGACAACTGACAACCTGACAACATGGAAGAAGTCAGAACAAAAAGACTGCAAAAAACAGAATTGAGAAATCAAAAGCATGGTGTTCTGGGGTTGCTTAACAGAGGCACAAATGATTCTCTCCAGCTCAACGAGCCAAGAGTGGCCCATCACCCCTGCCATGCCCAGGGGACTGTTCATAACCATGACACCACTGTAAAGCAGAGGTTGACTATAGCCAATGAGCTCCACTCACCAGGAGCCCACACTAGTTTTCCCTCAGAGATTAACACCAGATAGCTGGAAACCCAGCTTGCCTGACGTCCAGTTGGATGGAGCCGTGTGTCACCTTCAGCCACATGCTACAAGGGAAAAAATATAGTTTCTGTAATCAGACAGGTCTGGGTGTGAATCCCAGATGGGCTGCCAGCTCTGTGGCTTGGGGAAGGTCCTTATCTTACTGAGCTCAGTATTCCCATCTGTAAAATGGAGGTAAGAATACTCCTGTTGCAGGGTCACTGGGAGGCACAGAGCTCACACACACAAAGTGCACAGTTGCAATGCACTGATTTACAATGAGAAAACATAGTCCTATGCTTATGCAATATTTGTCAAAACTCTTGAGCTGAAGGGCTATGTAAAGTTCTGCTAGCTTAGGGAATACTATCGTTTTCCTCTAGGGAGCAGATAAATAATAGCTTCGCTTAACCAAACCTATGTCCATCACCGCAGTATTTGTGCAATACTTTATCACAGTCCTCAAACTAATATCACTGGCCAGGTAGGACAGGTGTTATGGTCCCTATTTCATAGCTGAGGAAACTGAGGTTTGGGAGACAGCTTGTCCAGACATTACATCAACTGGAAACAAAGCTGAAGCTAAAATTGAGTTCTTTTCATTCTTAACCCACTGCTCCTCACCTAAGAGAATGTCCCTAAGCAAGTGCCTCAGAACTTAAAACACATGCACACTCTATCCATCTTTTAACTTAGTAAGTGGCGGCCTTACTCCTTCTCCATTTCCTTCCTGGATAGGGAGCTCTTATTTGTTTAAGTCTGTCTTCATATGCGTCCTCTCCAAATCTTTGATCACATTACTTTCCCTTCCCTGAAATATTTCCAGCCCGGCTGAGTTTTTTCTTTAGACACGATGACCTCAGTTAGACACATGTGAGGCTTTGCCATGATTTGGTAAGTTATGTGATCCTAAAATGTTTCCTGAGGATTTCCAGGGTGTGTGGGTACTGTGACATATCACATGGATATGTCTAGAAAGAGTTACGGTCACCTCCCAACAATCTTTGCCTGAGGCATGGCTGATACCCCTAAGCCCATCATTGCAGATGACTAGTTTGGGGGTCAATTTCCCATCATGATCTTTTCCATATGCTAGTTTTCACAGCCTCACAGTTACTTTTTATAAATTTCTCCATCAGTTTGTCCCTTCATTTCCCAGAAAAGCCTAGTGGCCATCTACAAGCTTAGAGATTTGACTTTGAACTTAAGCTCCCTCAGAACGGGGCCATGCTTAACTCATCTCCATACATCCAGCACCAGTGTCTGACACATGGTCAGTGCAAAATATGTGTTGGTTCAACTACACTAGCTAATGTGTGCAGAAGGACCCTGCTCTGAGTACCCCAAGGCCAGTGAGTCCCAAAGAGAAGCATCATGATGATGAGGCTGTTGAAGAGCCCGTGTCACACAAGGACATGCAGAAAGGCCCAGGAGCATTTTATGTAGAAGAAAAAAAAAAGTCCAGCGAGCTGAACTAGAATCCGAAGGAGGGAAATAGGCAAAGTTCCTGATCCAGCTCCATGATCTCCTAGTGACTAGAAATGTCCAGCAGAGAAAACAAGTGACCCCTGAGGCAAGATGCTTTCTACTACAAGAGAAATCAAGCAGAGGCTGGGCATTTGCTGGAATATGCTGTGAGAGCAAGTCTCCATCCCTTCATTCCAGGCCTAGGCACTGGGGTGGTGGCCCCTAAGTGCATTCCTCCTCTGCTGGTAGGGTTTGGTCCTGGAGGTTCTGGGTAGCTGAGAGTCTACTGCTCACAAGGGCCCAAGGGGAAAATGGAAAATATAGCTTGCCATGTATTTTTAGAATAACAGCAGCCTCTCTTCTTCCCTGCAAAATTGGACATAAGAGAGTCAAGGAGGCAATAAGCTGTGAGGCAGACAACCTGTTCTTTCCCCGGTTCTGCCCATGGAATTCTGGGTGGCCATGGGGAGTGTGCGTGCGTGCGTGCGTGCGTGCGTGCGTGTGTGTGTGCGTGTGTGTGTGTGGCCTCCTGGTACTTGAGATCCACCATGTGTACCATATGGCTGATACTGTAGGCAGAAAGATTAAAAGTTTGATCTGAAACAGGAGCCACCATCCATGGAAGGCTGTTCTGAAGCTTGGGAGGCCACCCTCATAAGACCAAGCTGGCCTCCAGGCACAGCCTTGGACTGGAGTGGAGAGCACTGAATTCCAACTCCTTGTCCACAGGTTGACCACAGACCTACTGCTTTCCCTCTGGGTGGGGGGGGGGGGTTGCACCTCAAGGACAGTGGCTCTCAGTGGGGGAAGCAAGAACCCTGTCCCAGCTACATTTAATAAACAGCCTGGCTTACTTCCTGACCTGTACAATGGGCCAGAATATAACAGCACAGAACATTACAATCCTTGTTTCTGCCTTGCCTCAACCAGCTACTGCCTGCTGCTCTGTGTCTACTCTGTTCCCCCAACCCGGGAGGTAAAGGAAAAATATTCTTCAGGCCCACAAGATACTATTTCTTTCCAGTCTGCAAAAGGTTGCCCTGCCAAATCCAATACTTCAAATGCTGGGACCCATGCAAATACCAAGGTGCTAGCCCTGCACTTCGTCTCTCCTTGGTCTCCTCTCCCTTGGATCTAGCCTCACCTCCTTCCAATTCTCTGCTAATTCACAGGGCAGAGCCGGGGACACAGGCCAGACTGGCACAGAGTCTATACAGGTGAGTCCTGTAAGTCAACTTTTTGACCTAACGGCTCTCACTCAACAGTCATGAGGTATCTAGCTTTGAGTCAGTGGGATTTCCAGCCATCAGTATCAGGCTAAACAGTAAATCCATACAAAGGGCAGCCCAGGCTGGCCATGAATACACATTCATGTCCTTTAACCTCAGTCCTTCAGAAAGTAACATTTCTAATTCAAATGCCACCTCTTCCAGGAAGCCTTCCCTTATTCTGCTAGTAGCAATTACTCTTCATCTGCTGTCCTGCAGTATTATGTTTGTACTTAAGTTATAATCCTTTTAAGCCCTCACTTCATCCTGCCTTGCACACATCTACCTCCCTACATAATTGCTAGATCTTTAGGGCACAAACCCCACCTTATTCATCTTGCACCTCCCCATGCCTCCTAGCACAGAGACTTGCTCGCCGTAAGCATCAGTAAATGCTTACTGCGTTGGACTGAACTGCCTTTATAAATCCCAGAGAAGGATCAAGGAGGAGGCAGCAGTGCTCAGGAAATAATTAATCACGGGTTGATCAACATTTTTTCCTCTCCAGTCCCTCCCCCAAACCAGCTGCGGCCGGTCCTTCCTGAGCCTGGCCTGCTGAGAAGCCTCCTAAGAAAGAATGTGGCTTCCTCTGTCTTCCTTCTGGAGGGATTTGGATGGGTCACATTTCAGGGGGGTAGAAGTAGGGCCCCAAGACCGAGAGGGACAGATCAAATCACACAGCCGTCTAGTGGCTGTCCTGGAGAACTCTGGCAAGCACAAGGACCTCCGCCTTGCAGAGGAGGAGGGAAAGGCAATTCCTGTGATGCCAGGGCTCCAGAGAGGCTCCCCATGGGCAGGCTGGAGAGGGCTGGATTCTAAGATGGCAGAGATGTGCAGCAAGGTGGGGGCACAGGGCCGCTCTTGCTATTCACAGATGAGCCCCAAAGGCTGCGGAGATGGTGTGACCCCATAGAAATCACTCTCAAGTCATTGTGGAAGTGTTCGTGTCTTAAGACGTTAGGCCAGGACATTTCGAAGAGAACTCCAGAGCTGCCACATGGACGGGTTCCATGCCCAAGTCCTGATTTCTAGGAAGCCTCACTCATGAAGTGGGCATTAAGTAATGAGTAAGAGTCTGGGTGCCTGGGTGGCTCAGTCGGTTAGGCGTCCAATTGCGGCTCAGGTCATGATCTCACGGTTCGTGAGTTCAAGCCCCATGTTGGACTCTGTGCTGACAGCTCAGGGCCTGGAGCCTACTTCTGATTCTGTGTCTCCCTCCCCTCAGCAGCTCCCCTGCTCACACTCTGTCTCTCTCTCAAAATAAATAAAGATTTAAAAAAAATTTTAAGTAATGAGTAAGAGTCAATCACTCCTCTCCAGACTGTAATCCTGATTCGGTGTGGCAAACCCGAGGCCGTCCATGCATTATCCTCTTGAAGAATTCCCCAAAGTCAATGGACTGCAGTCATGCTAAGCCTGGGAGACTTCTGGACCCCTCTCTTCCTCACAAAGTCGTGGGCAAGCAGCGGCATGGGCTTAAAATAAAATTTATGTATACCAACTTCAACATAGTTAGAAGCTAAGTTAAACTCAGCTTAAAGCCTACTGCTTTGTCTGATCCATACCAAAACCTTCCAGCTAAGAAAATCAGCCTGTGAGCAGACATTAATTTTAGTGAAAAGACAGGTCATGGCCCTAATAGTGGATCACACCTGCACAAATTCAAAAGGCCCCAGGCCTCCAGGTTCCCCGGAAAATAAAGGCTGTTTCCCTCCTGGGATGTTGGGGAGTTAACCTAGAGCAGTATAGACAAAAAAAAAATCTACTTTTCTGGCTGTGAGGACCCTCTTATGGCTCCTAAGGGACCAGAAGAGTCATTTCCTTCCAGCTAAGGCATCATTTCATCCATTGTCTTGGTCACAAGCTGTGTTTCTACCAGGGCATAAGTGGTGCTGGCTGCAAGTTCTTAGAGAGAGCTACTGAGAGTGGCATCCCTGCTGGATACCTCCCTGGGGAACTTTCCAGGCAATGCTCTCTCTCTCACACACAAACATACACACATACAGCTCAGGCCTGCAGGCCCCACCCAAGCTTTCCAGAGCAAAGACAGGATCCAGGGGTGGAGAGCCCTGTTGGGCTGGGAGAGACCCATTAGCAGTCTCACAGTGCAGCCTGCTGGGCACGAATGAAGGTGCAGCAGGAGGCAGGGGTGAGGGGTGCAGGGAAAGGTATCTTGCCTCCCCTCTGTCCACTTCTAACACCTGGGAAAGGGGCCTCAAACCCCAAATTTTCAGTTTAGGCTTGAAGGCCTTTGAAAGGGAAAAGATAGTTAATCCTGGGGCTTTCAAATGCACACAGATCTCCCACCCCCACCGAGTTGTCAACTGCTCGATGCTTTAGAACATTCCAAATACTTGGCATGAAGGAGGAGCACTGCGGATCCACAGGAGGAACAGAAGATCAGTACTGAAAAGGAGCTGAGTGTCCAAGGAAACAGGCGGGAAATGCCTCCCGTAAGCCTCTGTATGAATTGTCATTTCCAACTTATAGAGGACTTCCTGCTTCCGCAAGGCTTTCAACACAAGCGCATGGAGACAATTTCTACATGAGGCACAAAGAGGGTGTGGTCCATGTTAGTAAGCAGCAATGGAACAACACTGACACAGTGTGGGGGCCAGCCAGGGGCTGGACTCTGCACAGGCCAGGTGGGTCCTGACAGGCAGTGGCAGGAAAGATGGAGAAGTTGCTGAAGAGAGATGGCCCTGAAGAAGCACCCACAGGACCTGGTGTCAGAGCAGGGAGTGGCAGGTGAGAAAGAGGGCTGCCAATAAAGAGGAAAAAGGAGGTGGCTTTGAATCGGGCAAGGTGAGCTGGGCCATTTGCAAGGCAATGTAACGGGAGTCCAGGGTGGTGCCTGCTGGGTGTGGATAGCTGTTTCCCACACCTTGCACCCTCTTTTCTCTCCATGACCCCTCTCACACCCTGGTCTCGCTTACCTGTCTCTGCTTCCCCGCCTATTACTCTGTTCGCCCCTAATGCCCCTGGCCCTTCCCTCTCTCCCACTACTGTCAATTTTTCTTTCCAGCAGCTCCTTGAAATTGGAGAGTTTCTTATACCACTGGGTGGACAGCAGCCCCCCCCCACAACCCCCATACACCACCCAGTGACCCCCTTCCCTTCCCCCACAGCCAGCCTCAGAGGGATGCCTGAGGCTCCAGGCTTCCTCCCTCCCAGCCAAACCAGCCAAGCCGCTGGCCTCACCCAGGAGCTGTGGGAGCTCCCTGAGCCATCTGATGTATGAGGAGCAGTGGACAGCCTCCAGCTCCACAGCACACCATGCCCCGTCTAGACAGATCTGAGCTCTGTGTCCTCAGGAACCGCCAGGCCCCAGAGCAAGGCTTTGCTCCAAAGGTAATTCTTCCCCTGCAGGTGAGGCCGCTTTGGTGGCCAAAACTGAGTGCACATTGGAGCCTTTTTCCACTTAGCTGGCGGCCAGTCACCTGAAGTCTCTGGGGGAAAAGACAAGGCTCTCTGGTAGGGAAAATTCTTATTTTTTCATCATATTTTGTAAAAACGAGTATGTAGCTGGAGAAAACAGGCGACAGAGTGGGTGGCCACTTGGGATGCAAGGAGGAAGATCAAAGCCCACCAAGCATGGAGGAAACAGCCTTGGTGTGGCCCGGAGAACAATCTAGGTGGCCAGTGCTTCAGACAAGGCAGCCAGGGAATGGGAGGTGTGGGGTGAGGAAGCCTCAGTCACAGGCACCCCATGGCCCTGCTCTGCGACCCCAGCGCTTCAGTTAACAGTCTTCAGCTGGAACAAACACCTGCTGTCAAGAGACATCCAAGCAAGCTCCCAGTTCCCTGGGCGGGCCGTCACATCTCTGTGTGGGAGGTGAACCTACCCAAGCTGCGGCCCCCAGGCTGCTTTCTTCTTCCAAGAAGAAGCTGGAATCCCTCCCTCTGGACACAATCCTTCTGGCTGCTGCCCCTCTCACAATCCCAGCCCAGGGCAATTAGCCAGGAACACTCTCTGTGTTTACTGGCTGATTAATTAGCTCATCAGAAGAGCCACAAGTGACCGTGTGGCAGTGAGTCCACTATGGCAGTCATGAGGCCAAAAGTTCCCATCTTTTCCAAATGGGCCTGTGCTACCAAATCTCCTCACAGATCCCTCAGTTCAGCCTCCCAATTTATTATTCCTTTTTTTTTTTTTTTTTTTTTTTTTCAGTTTACGATAACCAGGATCCCGATGACCATGGAGGGAACGTGGCTTGCCCAAAGAAGCCACAGCCCACAATGGCAGGCCCGGCCTCCACTCTCAGCTCAGTGCTTTCCCGCTTCACAGTGCTGCCTCCCTACATTCCAGCCGGGAATGAAGCTGGGCTCAGAGAGCCCACTGAGACTCCAGAGTCCTCAACCCACTTGAGGCTAGTCAGACCCACAGCATTCTAGTACGTTCTCTCAAAGGACTTTCACTAATGTTCTGCAGAAGCTAGGGAAACTCTCAAGGTACCAAGACATCATTTGAGGGGCAGCACTAAAGAGAGGGATTCCAGTCTCTTCTCCCTTCTAATGTGAAGAAGCCATAAAGAGCTGACCTTCCCTGTCAGAAGAGCCAGTTTATTCCTCACGTGATTAGTCAGGTCTTCCCTTCTCTTGGTCAACACCATGGCCACTTGGGCATAACCCAAGGATCTGCTTCACCCTATCCTCCAGGATGAATCTGAAGGACAATAGTAAGAGTGATAGCTGCATACACACACACACACACACACACACACACACACACACACACACAGGCAGGGAAAGAGAGACTATATGCTGAGAGACAGAAGTTATGGTATATCAATGTACATAAACTGCTGCCCCACACAGACCCCATCCCCCTCCCTGCCCTGAGCTGCTTCCTCATGCATCAGACATAGAGCAGGACAATCATAGCCTAGAAAAACAGATCCCTCTACTTGGCCAACAGACTGCCAGGGGTTAAGAGGGTTGACGGGTGCCTTTCAGAATCTGCATCTCTAGGGTCCTCCCAAGAGTGCCCCCCAGATCTTACCTGATGAGGTCAATAGGTTGAAATTTATAAAACACTCCGTAGCGTGCCCATTCTTGATACAGCAGCTAAACAAGAAAAACAGGGAAACAGATAAGAGGTGCAGGGGGACAACTGTTCACCTGTTTGTCCACCCTAGCAAGTCAAAATTTTAGCGCCCCAAACCACCCTAGCAAATCAAAATTGAATCCCCAAAGTTCAGCTTCTAGGAAAATTCTCACGAGATCCACCAGAAAGATATCCAAAGGCAGGAGGCTACAGAGACTGACTTCCTCTTTGGCTATAGGAGGCTATAGAGGTGACCTCTATCACACTCTGGGGCGGTGCGTGACAATCATAACCCCACCTTCTTTATTCCCTTGCCTTGCTTCGTCCAGGAAAATGAGTCCTGGCTTGCTTTCATTCACTCATTTAACGTATTTATTGAACATCTACTACGTGCCAGATGCTGGATATAGCTATAAACCAAACAAAATCACTGTTGTCATGGAGCTTACACCCTGATGTGTGGAAACAAACAGAAACACACCAACATGTAAGATTTATAAATGCTTGGGGCACCTGGGTGGCTCAGTTGGTTAAGCATCTGACTCTTGGTTTCAGCTTGGGTCATGATCTCATGATGTGTGAGTTCGAGCCCTGTGTCGGGCTCTGTGCTGACAGTACAGAGCCTGCTTGGGATTCTCTCTCTCCCTCTCTCTCTCTCTCTCTGCCTCTCCTCGCCTCCCCTGCTTGCACACATGCTCACTCTCTCACTCTCTCTCTCTCTCAAAATAAATAAGTAAACTTTAAAAAAATAGATTTATAAATGGCTTCAGGAAAAGCAAATTGAGGCAAAGGAATAGAATACAAAGGGCAGCGGAGTGGAGTAGGATGCTATTTTAGATAGATGGCAAGGGAAGGCCTCTCTGAGGTGACCTCTGAGCTGAAGAAGTGAGGGAATGTGCCAGGCAGAAAAGTGCTCTCCTGTGCAAAGGCCCTGAGGACAGTGCATGCGTTATATCCTAGGGAAAACAGGGAAGCCTGTTTGCACTTCCAGGGCAATGTGACTGTGAGGCAAAAAATGAGAGATAATGTCAGAAAGTACTGAGGTGGCAGATCACTCATGCGCTTGTAGGCCACGCCCAAACCTTTGGACTTTGAAGGAAGCCAGGAGGGGAGATTTGCCGGAGTGGGGAGAAACAGTCTGCCTTGACTACAGACCTCCCATTCCGGCTGCTGTGTGGAGAAGAGACTAAGAGCTGGCACAGGAGTAGGGGGTCTACCACAGCGGTCCAGAAGAGATCATGGTGGCCTTTGCCACAGAGGCAGTGGGGGAAGTAATGAGAAGTGGTTGATTCCACTTTATATTTTAAATGTAGAGTAAGATTGACTGTTAGATTGGATGTGGAATGAGAGATGGAGAACCTGGCCTGAGCTGCTGAGTGAATGGTGACTCCACGCGCTATGGTGGGGAGACTGTGGGAAAAACCAGTCAGCAAGGCAGAACCAGTTCCGTCTGGGACGTGCTAATCCAAGATGCCCTTCTGGCATCCACATGGGGCTAATGAGTAAGCAGCTGGACGTAAGCTTCTGGAGTTCAAAGGAGAGTCCATCTCCTTTACAAAGAAGATGTACATTTGGGAGGTGTCAGGCCAGAGATGACTTATAAGGTCATTAAACTAAGGATCTAACCACCAAGAAAGAGGAAGTAGGTAAGGAAGAGGCGTGACATCAGGGCCCCAGTGCGGCAATGGTCAGAGAGCAAGGAGATGATGAACAGCACAGGAGACGGCAGAGCAGCCGGGAATGTGCTAGACGTGTGTGGTGTCCTGGAAACTAAGGCACAACTGGTTTCAAAACGAAGAAAATGACCAGCTGTGCCAAACACTGCTGATGGGTCAGGTCAGATAAGAATGGAGCAGTGACCTCCGGACTCGGTGACTGTAAGGTCACGCATGACCTTGACAAGAGGGGTTTCTGTGGAGCTGTGGGGGCAACACCTGAGTGCACCACATTCTAGAAGTTAAGGGAGGAAATGAGGCACCAACACATCAAGCCATGCCATCCTGTGACGTTTTCCCAGCAACGTTAGCAGAGCCAGCATGCGGGCAAAACCTAGGTGTCAATCCCAGCGGCAAACCGCATTTTGGTTTCAAACACTTCGCCGGTGAGCTTCACAGCTCATCCGCCTGGAAATGAAGTGATCTGGTAATGAACCATTATTAGACGTCATCTACATACGCAAGCTGAATAGATATTAGCGTGTAACTGAATTATATGTCTAGCATTGACAAGTCAAGCTAGACGTCAAGCATTGACAATACACTGGCCATCCTGTTAATGTTCTTTATTCTCCTTACACAACACACGTCCTTACACATGACACAGAATTCATAAGGAATTCTGTCAAGGAGACCCTGCTCTAACTAGGTATTTTAGATATCCAGTTGTACGTTAGGAAGCCATCCTTTTCACCTGAGAACCTTTTTTTTTTTTAATTTTTTTTTTCAACGTTTATTTATTTTTGGGACAGAGAGAGACAGAGCATGAACGGGGGAGGGGCAGAGAGAGAGGGAGACACAGAATCGGAAACCAGCTCCAGGCTCTGAGCCATCAGCCCAGAGCCCGACGCGGGGCTCAAACTCACGGACCGCGAGATCGTGACCTGGCTGAAGTCGAACGTTTAACCGACTGCGCCACCCAGGTGCCCCTAAAGACATGCTTTTTAAGTAAACTGACATAAGAACTGGCATTCCTCCTTAATGGGTAAAGACTTCTATCATCATCATACCTCCCAACCACTATAGAACAGAACCCAAAACCACATGGACCCTGACAGAGCAGCCTTAGTCACCGCCACTTGCAGAGGAGGAAACCCACACACGAAAAGCGACGCAGCGCCATGACCAGCAGAGCAGCATGTGAATCCGTGAGTTTGGATGCTGCTCACTCCGGGCAGGTGGCGTCTAACCTAATCTCACTGTTCCTATTACACCACCTCCTCCCCTTTGTCTGAGGTGCTACTTCTGCCCTGGGTCTTTATTCCCTCTCATAGTGCAATCCCTGCACTCACCAGCACCTGGCTGTCATCATCTGTGGCCCAAAGGGAGGCCGACGTGCGTCAGGAGGTAAGAGCAAGGACTCCCCTGAGGGCTGTGGGTCGTCACTGCCTGCGTCCCGGTTCTGACCTCCAGAGCAGACTCCTCTCCGAGTCACATATCAAGCCAAAACCTGAGCCTGAGAACATCCATCTGCTACTGCCCTGGAGGGAAAAACTAAAAACACTCCAAGAACCAGTATGGCACAGTTGGCTTGGGCCCAAACTGACAGCCAAGCTCACAAGCCTTGCCCCTGGTGGGATATCGAGCATGCTGCAAGAAACGTCTGGAGGTCCCTTTCTCAGCGTGGCACCCTCGGAGCACAAAGCTAGATTCAGTTTGTGAGGATGAGCCAAGAGAGCTGTGTGAGCCCCATGCAGATGGGCAGGATGGACACAGAGGACATCACGGGGCAGCCCCTGCAATGGAGCTCCAGCTACTGGACACCAAGCCTGGGAAGTGATGCAGCAGTGAGGGCCGAATGCCCACGTGGCTCTCTCCAGGCTGGCTCAAGCGCTGCAGACCCTTTGCCATCTCTACAAATGTTCACTCACACATACTTAGAGACCAAGTGAGTCTTACATACTAAAGCCCAGGTTACGGGGTTCCAGAGCAGACTGGCAGTCAGGGTGGAGGGAGGAGTGCTCTGGAGTCTGCCCCCTAGGGATTAGCGTGGTGGAGGAAAGTGCAGGAAGACATCCACAGTATCTCGTAACAATCCCTTTACGTGTGCAGAGTCTAGATCCTTCTAATGCAGCTTTTAGTAAATCCACTTTCTCCCTCAGAGCTACACCACGTCCTCTTCACAACTGGCCAAGCCTGCAAGTAGATTAGGGAAGGTCCACAGCTCCCTCTCAATGGACAGTACCTTATTTCAGAGGCCCGGGTGTCATTCCAAACACGTCGGCCTGAACCTAAACCTTTACGGCAGGAAGCAACGACCCACAGGGGCCACCCTGCCTGATGGATCAGGGCATTCGAGCAGCCCATGGGTTCCCTGGGGATCACATTTGACAGTGGGTCAGTTGGTTTTAGTATTTCATGAGACTGTAAAAGAACCCGACTGTTAAAACCATTTGCAATGCCAGAGAATGGCGAGATGCTTGAGACTCGAGGCCCTCTCGAGCTCCTCCGAGAGCCAGGCTTGCAACAGGAAGAAAGATGCCAGCTGCAGCCCCCCGAAAGGTGGTGATGGAACAGGGCAAACTCAATGGAAGAGAATGGAATTCTACTCCCAGATCCTGCAATGACCTGTTTGAATTTTTAGTGACTCACTTCAACTATCTCGGTCTTCTCCAGTAGCAAAATCAGTGCAGGAGGAGAAAAATCAATCCTCAAGTGACACCCAGGACAAAAGTACCTTTCTGGTCAGAAAAACAGACTGACTCTCTTCACACACCTTTTAGTGGGTCACTTTATAACCATCCACTAGAGAAAACAATCATCTGCAAAAGCTGGAAAATACAAGACCCAGGGTTTAAAAACTGCTAAGGAGAATCACATTCCAGTGATGTACCTTAGGCACCCCTGTAAGTGGGTGAGGAAGCTGCGGGAGCTGGCAGGGCTAAGGCGGCCCTCAGAAGATGGTTACGGTCACTTCCCTGGGATGCTTGGGAAAACCAGGCAGGTCCAGCTAATATGGAATTAGGTGGCTACTGGCAGCCAGGGGAGACCCATCCACATCCATGCTGCTCCCTCTTCCTGCTGCCCTGCTTTCTAGAAAGGTGTGAAATCCGGGATGCCTGGGTGGCTCAGTTAAACATCCAACTCTAGGTTTCGGCTCAGGTCATGATTTCATGGTTTGTGAGTTTGAGCCCCAAGTCGGGCTCTGGGCTGACAGTGTGGAGCCTGCTTGGGATTCTCTCTCTCTCTCTCTCTCTCTCTCTCTCTCTCTCTCTCTGCCCCTCCCCAGCTTGCTCTCTCTCTTAGTAAATACATAAAAACTTTAAAAAAAGAAAAAAAAGGTGGGAAACCCCTGTCCTTCAGAGGCAGGCTGCGTCTTGATAATTAGCCTCCAGGAACAGGCAGAGAGAGACTTCCAGCCCCTGGCTGGGGCTGAGTCATCGAAACTGCACAACTGCACAAGGCAAGCTGGAAGGGAAGAAGACTGCATTCTCAGGGGCCTCTGGTCTTTCCTGGGATCTGCCCATGAGGAGCCTGGGCCTCGAGGAGATCATGGGAACAGGCACGAATTGCAGGGAAGAGTAAAAGAGAACATCTAGATACCGGCAGGATGGGCAGCTTGGGTGCCCTTGCAAATCACCTCTAAAGGCCCCCAGAGGGGTGACCCCACTGCAGTGCCTAACCCTTCACACCCCCCAGCAACAGATGCAAGGGTTCTCCCTGGCACCCAACCAAAATCCTTCCTGCAGCTCTCTCCAAGAACACTAGACTATTATAACGCAATTAAAACGAATCAATATGCTGCACGTATTCAGAGGTTTGGACTCTTTCTTCCTTAGGATACTTTTAGGCCCCACTCATACAGTACTGAAACTGCGGGAACAAACCCAGCACAGCGCTGAGAATTCCCGCTGCCATACAACAAGACCCTGTGTACCTGGCTGTAAAGCACAGGCTGCGATTTGGACACCAGGGTTTTAGGCCTGACTCGACAATCATTTATGGCCATTGGAACCATCTCCTCACCTTGCTGGGTATCAGTTTCCCAACCCAAATGGACAGAAAAAAAACTTTCCCTCTCGCACGAATTCCCTTATCCCAACCCCAGCAAAGCCAATATCCCTAACCATGACCGTGGCAGAGGAAAATAAGGACTGGCCAGCAAACCCAAGGCAAAGCCACAAGAAAGGGGCCTCTTGTCTTTTGAAGACAGCTGTCCACCTTTTGACATCCGCTGTGGGAATTACCCACCAAGGTGCAGTTCCATCCGACCTGGTCTCTCCCTGCCTCCCAGATTCTACCCATTCTGCCGGTTGGGCTGTGCACTGGGAATAATTCTGTTGGCCTACCCGAAAGATTCCTGAAAGGAAAAATTTTTGTTGTGTCGTGTTGTTAATGCTAACATAACATCATCCCAAAGACGAACAGACATATATTTTAGATAGTCTACAATTTGCTCCCCTCTGCCTCTGCAGGTAACAGAGGTCTGGCTGATTTCTGCCAGGAGTTGCTGTGTGTTCCCAGTCTCTGGAATGTTCCTGTAGAGTGCTCCACCTTGACTGGCTGGGGTCACCACCCACTCAGCAGGAGGATCCTTAGGTGGGCAGCAGTGGTGAGCACTCTTCAAAGGGGAGGAAGGTGAAATGAGAAAGCGGGAGGGCAGAAAACGGTTGGGGTGAGCTAGGTGAGACAAGGGGAGAAATGCTTCCTCCTTTTCCTTTAACTCTGATCCGGGACTTTTCAGGAAATTAAACACCGAGACTATTAGCATCAGATAGAAAACAGATGAGGTTAAGACATCGCAATACTACAGCAGATTCCCTGGGCAGGCAAAGAGGGGACATGTGTAAGCAATCACAGCAGTATTTCTGGAAAAGACCTTTTATGTTTTTAATACTTAACACTTCATAACAGGGACTAATAGGCAGGATAAAAAGAAGGCTGCTCAAAAGGCAACTTGGGGGATGAATAATTTTCCAGACAACAGAGCTGGGGGAAGGGAAACTCTTCGGGCTTCAATTCCTCAGCCCTCCCACCTCTGCCCTCCCTCCTCTGCTCACCAGAGTTGCTGATGGTTGGGGGAAGCTGGGTGGGAGGATGGCATGAAGGGGTTGACAGCCAGATGGGGCAGTCCCCACTAAAGAGGCGGGTGATTGTTAGAGCGCCGCACCATGGCGAGGGAGGGTGGCACACCCACACAGAAGAACCGGATCTGGGTGGAGAGCCTGGAGAGAGGGGTAGGGGCAGGTACCGTCTGTGATTGGCGCAGGAGGGGTCCTTCCAAAGGGACCTTTTCCGTCCCCTAACTATAACCTCTGATTCCTAGCTGCCCGGAATATACAGCATGACTGATCCTCCTTCTCCCTCACATCTCTCATCTCTAACTTGGGAATGGCTATTCCCCACTCGTCTGCCTAGAGAATAAGAAGAATAAGTTAAAGATGACACCCCCCACCCAAAAAAAACCAGCCATGATGGCACGGATAGTAACACACTTATTCAGCAGGGACATTGGATTGGAGAGTCAGAGGTGTCCCAAGCCTCCTCCCTTTAATTGTGGCAGAGTCATCATGGGCAAGGTGCTCACTCTCTCTGGGTCTCAGTTTTCCCACCTATAAATTAAGGAATTTGGATGCCCAGTGTTTCTCAGCTGAGGCCCTTTCATCATCGGAGGTGGGACAATGCTTCTGGGCGGGACTTCTGGATAGACTTCAGGATGGTGAGCACTGCGGGCTGTCCAAGCACTAAATGCCAGTGTGAGCACCCCATACACACAGTCATGTCAATGACCAGAAATGGCCCTCACGTTTCCAACGTCTGGAGGGTAGGGGGCTGTGGAAGAGCTGCTGAAAAATATTTAATCAGGTAAGCAGGACATTTGGGGCCAGCCCCACACCCACCCACAGTCTCCTGTGCCCAAGCACTCAGTGTGGCCCAGGCCGGCTTACCTTTCTGTCATTCGTGTCATCCCCTGGGCTGTCATATTCACCCTGTAAGACAGGAGGGATGGCTGCATCAAGCCAAGGGAACTATCAAAGACAGAGAAAGGATTTTCTTTTCCATCTTCTAGCGTCACCCCTTTCTGTCATTCCCTTTGGGGGAAAGTCAAAAGCCTGACACGGTAAGGAGCCAATGTTTAGTTTTGTTAGTCATCAACATTTGCCATGTTTCCTCTGGACAGCTTCTAGCACAAAGATGCTCCCCTCCTAGGCGTCTGCCATCAGCCTGTGCCTCCTCGGAGCAAACACAATGGCAGAGGCCGTGGCCAGCAAACGGTGTGAACGCGCCCTGCGCCAGGGCACAGCGCCCCCTGTCCACAAGCGGCAAAACCTAACAGCATATTTGCCCACAGCCAAGGTATGGGGGTGGGAGACTGCCATCTGGAAACTCCTTCGGGTACTCAGAGGCCCCACCTCCGCAGTCTCACTGGGCATGACTCTGTGACCCGTGGGAAAGAAGTGACCGGTCAAGGAGCGGTGCAGTTGTGAGGGCACCTAGGTCAGGGGCCAGGAAAGTTCTTCACAAAGCGTCTCGAAGAAATGTCATCGCACTGTATCGTGGGATGTTTATGACGTGACTCTCAGTCGAGGAAAGCTTTACTTACAAGTCCGTCTGTTTTCTCTACTGAACCAAACAACAGCAAAAGCAATTTTGAGAGATTGGCTTCAACATTGTTAAATATGTTTCTTTTTTAAAAAAAACCTGATACTTAATATATATTTGCCTATTAAGGATGAGGAGTTTCACACCCACACAAAACAATCACACACAAAATATCACCTTCAGACTTTTTCAGGGTCTGACCGCCCAGGATGTGTGTTACCTGGGCCTTCGACTCTCCTTCCACTGCCATCCACCCACCTTCCCCACCACCCCCTCCCATCATACACTGGCATGCCACGTCTGCCTTCCCAAAACCACCACAGGGCACGTGGGGAACGCTCCCACCAAAGCCGGCTCATCCCGCCATTGGGACAATACCCGGAGAGGCAGTTGTGGGGATTACTGTCCACCCCAAGGAGGCCGGATTCGGCCCAGGTGTCTGAGCGGCGTGACTCCCTCACGCCTCGCCTGCTGTGTACTCGGCCACCGTGTCCCCTGCGTTGCACAGCCATTTGCAGACTGCGCCGAAAGGATACTTACGTCATGAAGAGGGTAGGCAGCCTCATAGATGTTGTTGGCGATCAGAGAGTTAATGCCTGTGGAAGAAAGGAAGGTGAAAATGGCAACTGTAGGGCAGGAGTCTCTCGACCTCACCTCTGTCTGTTGGAAACAGGCACTGCGTGCTCCTCTGTCACCCCTCAATCTACAAGTTTCTGTGGAGCTTTAGTTCTTAGCCTAAGAACAATATTTTTACTTCCCAAAAACAAAGTTATGTTTCAGTATCAAATATACTCTCTCAAACCTCATGCTTCCCCTTTTCTCCTGCCCCCCGACCACCGCAAAGTCTCCGCCACCACCATCAGGTGACACTACCTGTGTTCAGTGACAGCACAGGAATGACTATGGATTACTGTCATATGATCAGGAAAAGTATATGTCATAGCATCCCACAGCACATTATCAGAACTCATTTCTGGTGCCTTCCCATTCCGTCCCAGAGCAGTGCTGGTCTGCCTCCCGGAGGTAGAGGGCCATAGAGCAGTGGTTCTCAAAGTGTGGTCTGGGGAACCCTGGGGGTCCCCATGACCCTTTCAGGGTGCTCCGAAGGTCAAAACTAATTTTATAATAGCACTAGGACATTTTTTGCTTTTTCCCTCCTATTCTCTCATGAGTGTACAGTGGGATTTTGTGACATGGGGTGGCATCATCCCCCTGACAGCGAATGGAATGTGTGTTTGTGTATCCTTGTGCTTTAAAAATCTCCTCAGTTTTGGGGTGCCCGGGTGGCTCCGTCGGTTAAGCATCCGACTTCAGCTGAGGTCATGATCTTAGAGTGTGTGAGTTTGAGCCCTGCATCAGGCTCTGTGCTGACAGCTCAGAGTCTAGAGCCTACTTTGGATTCTGTGTCTCCCTCTCTCTTTGCCTCTCCCTCACTCGCTCTGTCTCAAAAATAAACATTAAAAATTGTTTTTTAATTTCTCAGTTTTAATTTCTAATACAGTAAATATTGACTGATATAACCCACCAAAACAAAAGCCCTTTGGATGCTCTCAATAATTTTTAAAAAGTGTAATGGTTTCCTGAGATCACAAAGTTTGAGAACCACACACGAGATTCACTTTTTAATCCCGACAGTATTTCACACCACATGCACCTAGCAGACCCTACGAAATATATGCTAAATGAGTCAATGACTTTGTCCCTATAACTCCGGTATAGTCACAACAGAGAACTTTCTGCTCAGGACAAAGGCACTGTTATTTACTTGTTTCATTCATGGTTTTATTCAGAGACTATAAAATGGTCTGTATGTTCTGACTTAGGATAGTCTGTCCTGGGTCACTGGCTCCCATATGGGAGACATTATATCCCACCAACCCTAAGTACCGACGACCCTACCATGCGAGGATGCACGTGTAATCACGGAGGGGGAGAAGGAGGGGTAAGCTCTGGTTCATGGGGATTTCCCTTGTCTCAAACACACATTCTGCTCTGAACCATTCTTTCCAGAGAGACTACAGACAGTTGTGAGATGAGAAGAAAATTGGTTTGGGAGGAAAACATGTATCATGTGCAAATGCTAAGTAATGTGCATTTGCACGGCTCTGGATAAATGACAAGGATGGATAACAAATCTAGACAACATTTTCCACCTCCCCTTCCCAAGCGATACCCCACCCACATACTGAGAGACCACAGAGGCTCTCAAACAATCCTCTCTCCTCATCGGCCTCCTCTTCTTCGAACCCTGCCCCTATTCGCCTCATTTTTAGGGCCCTGGAATCCAGGAGGACCAGCCATAGGCCCTACGTAGAAGCAGAGGCCCTCGGGAGACTGCAGGGGGCGCTCTGGGAAGCGACCACTCTTGTAGTGAGTTGAGAGCCGCCGCATCGCCAAAGGACCAGTCCTCTCCTGATTTTAAGTTTCCTCTTTGGCATGAACATAAACCACCCGAAATAACTTTGGGGGCTGGGGGGGAATAGACAGTGGGTAAAAGGGAGTGCGGACGGGGAGGGGTGCCCGGGGGGTGCTGAATGAGCTGCAGATCTGTCTTACTCACAAGACTACAATTTCACTCTGAGCATCATTAATCAGTTCAAGAGCCATAACCACAGCAATGTGAAGCCACCCTACAATAATCAAGGGGAGGAGTCCCAAGTGAGGAGGGGGGTGGGGGATGTTCCAAAGCTACAAAAGGGCTGTCCACATGGATAGAGGCTGAAGCATCACAGGCGGGTGGAGCTCTAAACTAGACCGCACCCTGTGCACTACCCCCACCCAATCAATCCCTGCACTCACACCCATGGTAACCACAGCAGCAACATACACCCTGAAGACAGCCCCCAGCCTGCCTGGAAAAAGTTAAACAGGTGTTGAAATCTCTGCTGTGCTGGGCACTGAGCACAGCAGCCGAGTGTCTGACAGCATTAAGCTGACCACTTGGACTCAGGGGTCCTGCTGCCAGATTCTCAGGAGGATCTAAATCACTGGAGGTCTCAAATAAAGCTTCCCTTGCACCACGTGCCTGGAACAGGCAGCTCACTTCACTTGTGGGATGTTGTCTGCCCCTTGTTGTGTGTCTCCTGAAGGCTTACAAGGTACCCAAGGTCAGAGAGCATTCTCCCCTCACCTGTATCTCTCATGGCACCTAGTACACTGCTGGGAACACAGAAGGGATAATGGTGGGTAAGAGTAACCAGCCCCATGGCTAAACGTATCGCAGTATCTCTTCCCATTTATCACAGGCACCATCTTCTTCACTACTCCAATTTTCTATGGCAAACTATGCTGATGAAGAACCTTTAAACTCTAGTCAATTAGTCCATTTCCTAGAGAGGAAACCCAACCAATGGTTCTTTGTCTTGGGGCCAATACAGTTCAGTTCATCACACCGGAGTTGTCCCAACCCAGATAACCAGAGCCCCAAAATGCTGTACATGATGTGTCTCTGTCCTCCAGGGCTGTGTACCTCCTTTTTCCAGAGGGCATCAGACGGGCGATTCCAACCAGTGGCTGCTACAGAGGGAGGCAACAGCACATAAAAGAAAAAGAATGGGGAGGGTGGGGGAGGCAAGTTGAAAATAACTATTCAGCCACAACTTCACCCAAGAATGGGAACTGCTTTGGCCTCTTGGGTCACCCACAGACTTCAGAAACCAAGATCCTACCCCCAAACAAGCATGGAAATCAGTTTGAAAGAAGAAGAAAATAATCAAACGTTTTTTAAAACGGAGTCTCTGCTTTGAAAACTGAAATTCTGAATTTTTTCCTCTCTTTTCAGCAAAAATAAGCTAATTGGTTCCATCATGCACCATTCCATCTGGCCATAATGGCAAAGCTTTCTTCTTCAGGATCACATCTAGTCTTTCCTCTCTGCTCTAGACCCAGGGAGACAGAGAAAGAGAGACCTAACCACTCATCCCACTGCCCTCAGAAGCAGGGCCAGCAAGAAGGAGAAAGCACAGAGGACACTGTCCTTTCCCTCTCCCCACAAAGAGAAGCAGTGTCTCGGCTCAAACACAGCACAGCTCACTAGGGACCCCCTCACTGATCCGTACGGTCCCTTTGAGTCACTAGGTTCTTCATATTTCTTGTTTTTAGAACTATGATCCCTAAAGGAAAGGGCTCATGCTTCCCCTCTGCCCAACGCCAACCACAGCTCTGCGCAGACTGACCCGGCCAGGCCTGGCAACGCTGTCCCTTGGCATCATCCATCCAGAGGGTCAGGGCCAAGGAACAAAGCAGGGTGGGCTCAGGCTCCAGGACTGGTACCTAAAACACACACTTGGAACACAAAACCCGAGGCCTAGCATTTAGCTTCCAGGACATCTCTGGCTTCCCGGACACAAAGGATCAACCAAAGCACAATTTATGGTAGGCCTCCCAAAGAGAGCCTCATTAAATCTGTGAGTGCCGCTGGGTGATGGGGACTGCGGCTCTATTCCCTCCAGGCCAAACTCAAAGAAAACTTTCATCCAGCGGGACAGGTACTTAGAGGGATGGGGCTGAACTCTTGAAAACCCATTTGGTTTTGATTCCCCCCAGAACAGGGACCAGTCCGCCCGGCATCTGCTTTCATCCCCCTACTCCAGCCGGACGTAAATCTAAACCAGAGGCCCCAGACGGTGCATTTAACAGAGACTATATTTACCCATCACCAAATTGTCTTGACGTGTGCTTAATTACTTAAATGCCTTTAATCCCAAGCCTTTTCTTCTAACAAAATATAAACCAGTTCAGCTGGATGAATGATAAACCAGATGTTTACAACACACAACACAGTCTGGCTTTGGTCAAAATAATTAAGACATCGTCTCCTGAGTGGGGAGGAGAGAGTCCCAAAGCGTACATTTGTTGAAATGCTCTGACACCAAAATGTCTATGAAAATGTAGTCCCATCAATCTGTAATTTTCTGTCCAAGAAAAGGCAGCAACAACTTCCATACGAAAGGAGTAGAAAAGGTGTCTCTCTCTCCCTCTGACATGGTCAAGGGGGCTTGTGACTCTCTCCACAGTAAAGTGTGCTTTACAAGGCATATAGCCAACAATACTGCAGTAATGCTGTATGGTGACAGAGGGCCACTACACTTATCATGGTAAGCACTGGACCACGTGCACGACTGTTGAATCACGATGTTGTACACCTGAAACTAATAGAACGCTGTATGTTAATGACACTTCAATTTTTTAAAAAAGGCATTCCATGAAAGGGTGAATTTGCAGAGCCCTGGCAGGTGACCTTACATGATGTTGATTAAGGAGGCATCGTGGCGCTAAGGAGGCACCGCCAAGTTTCGCCAGGCCAAGCCCACTCACACTACCACCACCACGCAGAACCCAAATTCATGAATATATTCGGTCTCGGAACACTGTGCACATTCGTCCATAATCCCTTCACTTCCAGGGGTGAATAAGAGGGAAAGAAGGTTACAGAAGGCACAGAAGAAACCCCCACAAATATAAATTAGACCATCACCAAATGCCAATCCACCCATACTTTTTTAAGGTCAGTAACCCTTTCTTTACCTTATTATACTTGTTTTTACCCTCCTGCCCATCCTTCCGCCACAGGACAAAAAAGGAAAAAAAGAAAATAGAAAAAAGTCCACAAGGCCCTACTGCTGGCTAGGACAAAAGGGACTGAATGCTAAATGTCCATATGACAAATGTTAGAAAAGTAACAGCAACAATTAGGCCCTTCACAAAGATGACCTGGTTATCATTGGGTACTTCAGAAAACCAGTGGCCACATCCCCAGAGGACAGAGCACTCTGCATGATTCTTTCCAATTCCCGGATGTGAATAGAAGCCTGTGGCAGCCAGCCCAAAGTCATCTTTATCTAACTTTAGAGTTCCTAAGAATCAGCTGCTGGGTAGCTTGTTAGAAATGCAGCTTTTGGAGCCCTGCCCCCACCCCCCACCCCCCGCCCACCACACACACACACACACACACACACACACACACACACACACACACGGAGTCTGACTCCTGTGTGGGATTTGGAGAGCCAGGGCTTTCCGAGGTACACCAGGGGTTTCGGATGCCAATGGACCGTGGCCACACCTAAGCAATGTCACCCAGGGCTTCGGGCAAAGGAATGATGTAGGAATGCAATCTTTTCTCCCAACCATGCTAGCCAGTGGTCCTGAATCCTCCCTGCCCTTACCTCCCCCTCATTGTCTTCTCCCATGGTCTTTGAGGTCCGTAAACATCATACCACCTCAAGTCCTGGCTATGGCCCAGGACCTGCTCAGTGTGAAATTATAGAAGAGCCAGTCCCCTCTCTAAGCCCTGCTGGCTCTTTTTTTTTTTTTAATGTTTATTTTTGAGAGAGAGAGAGAGAGACAGAGATAGAGACCAGGAGCAGGGGAGGGGCAGAGAGAGAGGGAGACACAGAATCCAGAGCAGGTTCCAGGCTCTGAGCTGTCAGCCCAGAGCCTGACACCGGGCTTGAACCCACAAACTGAGAGATCATGACTGAGCTAAAGTCGGATGCTTAACCAACTGAGCCACCCAGGCGCTCCAAGCCCAGCTGGCTCTTATGGAAAGGAGACCATGTTGTTCCTTTGAATCAAAGTCTATGAAATGCTGGACCTGGAATTAGAAGCTTCAAGCACACTGTGGGGTCTCTCTGTTACAAGGGGAGAAAGAAATGGGTCCAGTGAGGGAATGTGACTTGACCTAAGTTTCTCAATTTGCTCGTCCCAGAACTGAAATGCCACTTGCTTCTCCAGTCTTGCTGGGCATGTGCCTATCCTCCTTTTGCTCCTTCTAGATACACACTCACCCCTTCTCTATCTGACATGAATGGGCTCCCTTGCTCTCTGGCTTTCCATTGGGTTCGGCAGGTCAGAGGGAATTGGGACCCCTGACCTCCTCCCCGAATAGTCACCTGCTTGTCCCAATGCATCTCCTCTACCCAGTTCTGTCCATCCATGTTCCAGTAACCTTTCTCTCACCTCATGGATCTGGAGCTAGGAACAGCTTTACTGCTCTAATTCCAGGCATCCCCAACTCCCTATCCACACCTTTTTAAATGGTATCTCAATATTTCTACCTTAAATTATCCTATTTTGAGAGTGTCATTTGTTCCTGTTGGGACCCTGATTCTCGGGAGTGGCTTCCATCATGTCTCCTGTATTATTTGCTCTCCTTGCATGCATCTGTCTTTCCAGACAGCCACGTGGCAGCCTATTTCCTCTTCTCCTCAAATATTACCTCATATGTAAGCCCCATAAGAGCAGGGATTTGTGTCTGTTGTGTCTGCTTGATTCACTACTCTATTCTTTAGATATGAATGACACATGGTAGATGCTCAATAAATATCCATTGAGTAAATGAATGGATGCTACACTGGGAAGACCTCAGCTTCCATTTCTCTGTGAAACCTTTCCCAGATAACTTCATCCATTTATTCATTAATTTAATTGAACTTAATTTAATTAATTTAAAGAGAACTGAAGAAGAGCCAGGGCACCTGGGTTCTAAATCTGGCTCTAAATCTCTGATCTTGGGCACCCTGTTAATTTCTCAGTTGTGAAATTACGTATATTTGCTGACCCTACTTTGCACGGTGGCTTCAAGGATCACATGAGAAATAAGTGTGAAAGTGCACATGTGCAAGGGGTCCTTATTCTTCTGGTTACAATAATACCTTATGTGTTCAGAGAGCTCTTATCTGCTTATCTCAGTTGTCACAACAGAGAGCCCAGAAGAAAGAAAAAGTACCTCAATCTCACAAAACCCATTCTCTAATGTTGCATGCCGTAACCACAGCAGAATCCTCAGACCCTCCCTCAATGCATTTTCTCTCTTTGCTCCAAATTCTAATAAGCTGCTTTTTCTGTCTCCCAAACAGCAAAAACTGAAAGAGCAGAATTCAGAGAAGGAGGTTACCAGAGTCAAAAATTCAAGATATCATAGAGTATGGGGCAAAAAACCCTAACAATACTTTGGGAATCCTCGAGGAAACATTTTAAAAATTGATGTTATTTTTTTTAATTTTTATGTAATATTTATTTGTTTTTGAGAGACAAAGTGAGAGACAGAATATGAACATGGGAGGGGCAGAGATCAGGAGACAGAATCTGAAGCAAGCTCCAGGCTCTGAGCTGTCAGTGCAGAGCCCGACGCAGGCTTGAACTCACAAACTGTGAGATCATGACCTGAGCCAAAGTCGGACGCTCAACCGACTGAGCCACCCTAAAAACTTCTGTTCTTAGTGATGATCCTGAACCATCCAAAAAAAGTTACATATGCATTTATATAGAAGATATACCTTGATCTATTCTACATAAGAAAGCAGAGAATAGCATGAGAGATTTTAGAAAAATTTCTGTACCAAAAGATGTTGCTGAGGATATTAAGAGCTAAACCACTAACCATACTCCCCTTTCACTTGGTTCAAGGTCAAATTTGCAGCCCCAACTGTAGGAACTACAGGCCCTTATGGTTTAAATATTTGTATTCCATTTCCCCCCTAGTTTTGACATTCTATTTTAATTTGTGTTTTTCCTGGTTCTTATTTCTTTATTTATTTATATTATGCTGCTTTATTGTTTTTCTTGTAAGCCACCTCAGAAATTTTGTGGAACAAGGCGGGAATATAAATAATTCCATACATGCAACTCATATACAGCTTCATGCTTTGCAAAACTAGGCTCTCAAAAAAAAAAAAAAGTATTTTCTACCAAGAAAAAAGTGATAATACTAAATGACCAGGAGTGTGTCTGAGTTACTATTATCTTTAGCATATTTTCCAGCTTTGATTCCAGTCTTTCTTATTTTTGCCATCTTCTAATTCCCCTTGTAATTGGGTACAATGGCAAAGGAATGAAGCTTTGTGAACTGGCCACAATAATGACCTTATAAAAAGTAATTCCAGGGGTGAAGGATCAAGAAAAATACCTTGGAAAACAATTCCAAGCACTGTCCTGTTCTCCCTGTTCTCTTCTTTTTATGAGGCAGATTCCTCTGGAGGAATCTAAGTCAATTCTAGTCATTTGTGCTTCTCTATAAAACCAGAGAGAAGGGCAATAAAATCAAAATTTACCCCATGGCTCAAAGGGCCATATTATCTCGAGGCCTCTGAGTGTCATTACATTCCTCATTTTTTCTGATCTTCTAAGTAAGATGGTACATTGGCCAAAGAGCTTAAGGGGAACTTGACTTTCCAACACAGAAGACAAACAACTTGAAAATCAGCCTGGGGGTTCTCTTCTGCTGGGAAGCAGAGAAGTTCAGTCATATGTCCCTTGTCACAAAGCTAGTAAATCAGCAGCAGCTACTGCTGAACTAACAGACTCTTGGATGGGGGTTAGGGCTTCAATGTTATGGATCGGGGGGTGGGGTGACACAAACATCAAGTTCATAACAGGTAACTATTAAGAGGTTTGGATTTCATCTAAGGGAAATGTGGATCTATTTTGTCATTTCAAGCAGACCAGTGAAATAATCAGATATGCATTTTAAGAAGCTCACACGGGCTGTTAATTTTACGTTATAGGTTAAAAATGGGTAAAACTAGGGTTAAGAAGACCTTTTAGTGGTTGGGATAATAAATTCAAGAAAAAACACAGTTGATATAGAGTAGGATAATGGCTGTAAAGACTCAAATTGTGTCTAGGGGCACCTGGGTGGCTCAGTCCATTGGGCAACCGACTTCCGCTGAAGTCATGATCTCACAGTCCATGGGTTTGAGCCCCGCGTCGGGCTCTGTGCTGACAGCTCAGAGCCTGGAGCCTGCTTTGGATTCAGTGTCTCCCTTTCTCTCTGCACCTCCCTGGTTGCACTCTCTCTCTCTCTCTCCAAAATAAATAAATATTAAAAAAATAAATAAAAAGAGTCAAATTGTGCCTATTTCATAGATGTTCACAAGATCAACCCAATAGCACTTTGTTACAGTTCCAGTCTTGAGAAATTAAGAACTAAAGTTCACTGAAATTTGGGGTACATGGATGAGAGCTGGGTTGTCCCCCCAAAGGGAAGTCTGTATTTTTTTGGTTTACGTTGTGCTTGAGGTTCCTTCAGAGCATCTGCATGAAGACACAGAGTGTGTAGTTAGACATTTTGTTCTGAGAATCTAGAGAAAATATAATTCATCACTTCATTTTTATAATGCCCATGCTTAAAGTACAGAAATCAGGGGCGCCTGGGTGGCGCAGTCGGTTAAGCGTCTGACTTCAGCCAGGTCACGATCTCGCGGTCCGTGAGTTTGAGCCCCGTGTCAGGCTCTGGGCTGATGGCTCAGAGCCTGGAGCCTGTTTCCGATTCTGTGTCTCCCTCTCTCTCTGCCCCTCCCCCGTTCATGCTCTGTCTCTCTCTGTCCCAAAAATAAATAAACGTTGAAAAAAAAATTAAAAAAAAAAAATAAAAATAAAAAAAAGTACAGAAATCAACAATGGGTTCCCCCCACACACAACTGGTAAAATCTGCCAGATATTTATTTATTTTTTATTTTTTTAAATTTTTTTAATATGAAATTTATTGTCAAATTGGTTTCCATACAATACTCAGCGCTCATCCCAACAGGTGCCCTCCTCAATGCCCATCACCCACTTTCCCCTCCCTCCCACCCCCCATCAACCCTCATTTTATTCTCAGTTTTTAAGAATCTCTTATAGTTTGGCTAACAATGGGGCTTTAAAATTTATTTGTATAGTGAGTTGTTTAAAGTTTAACTTAAATTATATTAGAATAGCACTAAAGAAGAGGCTTTATAATATGTTAACCTCAGTTTTCCTTCATTTTCAGCATTTTGTAAGTGCAGGAAAACTGAGGCTAACAGACACAATACAGCCTACCAAAATCTAACCAAATTTAGTAGAGACAGAACTTGAACTCATTTCTCCACGTTTCCCTGCCAAGACCCCTAGCAGAAGTACCTGGGTGTTTTAGGACCTAAGGTTCAATATATGTTAAAAGAAGGTAGGCTCTCCCTTCCAATTCAAATGCCTATATATCAGTGGCCAGATGGCTACTGCTTCTGTAGTAACAGACTTTAAAGATTCAACCTAATTCCACCTCTAGTTCACAGCATCCCAAAGGTATTGGATATAAGATTTGGAGCAAAGAAACCCAAGTTCTAGACCCATCTGACAATGACTCAGTATACGACCCTGGACATGTCACATGTCATCTCTGTCCCCATTTGTAGAATTACTGAAATGCCAACTTTCCCCTGAGCTACGAAATGAATACTGGATAATTTATGTTGATACTTAGACACACACACGTGGAAGTTAATTGCTTCCACCTCTGTGTTCCCTCTGCACTCTGTACATGTCTCTATAGTTGTACCTAGCAGATTAGCTCATAATTATTTATTTACATGACTGTCTGCATAGCTAAACTAAGAGCCCTCAAGGCTAGAAATTAGGTCAAATTCATCTTGGCATCTCTCAGTTTCTATAACATCATTTGACACAGACAAGGTGCTCAATAAATGTTTTCTGAACGACAAAAAAGAAATTTTTGAAAACTACTCAACACAACAAAATTCTTAAGAAGTTTGATTTGAGACATCACCAAAAAATTCATATCCTCAAATGAAAAAGAAAAAAAACTTCAGTGTTAAAGTAGAGGATCCCTAATGGCCTTTTGACAACCCAGAGACGGTCTCTCAAAATAAACTTCAGTTTTCAAGGACTTCCTAGTTTACAAGACAAACTAACAGCTCAATCTTCCCAAAGACTCTGCAAGATAGATGTTACTATCCCACTTTACATCCAAGGAAACTGAGTTGCAGAGAATTTATTTGTCCATAGTTACAATTACCAGCAATCGCTGTGGGCTAACAGGCTAGGCATGTTTAATTAATTTGCTAAACCAAATTCATCGACTAGAATGTGCAAGGCAGACAGCTAGGTGCACTGGGGCATAGGAGATGATTCAACACACTTCAAGGACTGTTTGGGAGCCTAGGCCATGGACATAGCAATCAGCAAGAAAGAGACTGAATTTGGTGGGAGTTCCAAGGACAGGGCATTGGAAGAACCCATGGGACAGCCATGTTTGGTCTGGGGATGGGCATGGGGGGATGGGGGGAGGACATTCAGGTGAAGGGAACCATGTGAGCAAAAACAGAGAAGACAGTGGTCACAATAACAGGAAGAGAAGCAGGAGAGAGAGGAAGAGAGGGGGAATTAGAAATGGACATTTGATATACTGATTTTAAGGTTCTGGTGAACATCTCAGTGGAGATATCCATCTGTCAGTTGGAAATGTTGGGCTAGAATTAGTGAGAGAAGTGGGAAATACAAATACATGGTTCCTAGTCATCTGTATACAGAGAAAAGTAAGGAGGCCAAGGGAATATGGAGAAGAAAACATCTAAAATCTAGGAGAAGGAAGAAGAACCAAAGAAAGTGTGGTCCATGAGGCAGAAATAGAATGGCAGCAGAGGGGCACCTGGGTGGCTCAAGTATTAAGCATCCCACTCTTGACCTCGGCTCCGGTCATGATCTCATGGTTCATGGGATCAAGCCCTACATCGGGCTCTGTGCTGTCAATGCAAAGCTTGGTTGGGATTCTCTCTCTCCCTCTCTCTTGCCCCTCCCCTGCTCATACTCACTCTCTCTATATAGATATAGATATAGATATAGATACAGATATAGATATAGATATAGATATCTAAAATATATATGTGTGTGTGTATATATATATATTTTTTAATTTTTATTATTTTTTTTTAAGAGTGGCAGCAGATCAGTACAGCAGTAGCACCTTCCTGGATATCAACTCTCAGAGGATGAAGGTCCATAAAGAAGGTGTGGAAGGATGTGTAGGAGGTTAAAGAAGAGGAAGACTAAGAAAAAGGCCATGAAATGTGGGAATTGGAAGTCACCTATGACATCTGAGAGAGCAGGTTTGGTCAAATTGAGGATGGTCTGACAGGATAAAAGGCAGATTAATGGAGCTGAGGAGTGAACTGGTCAAGAAATGAGGTAAATTCAAGAATTCTGATAGAAGTCATGAGAAAATATAAAATACATTCTAAGATCTCTTGACTCTTCTGGTTGTCCTTGGAACCAAGGAAAAATGGCTGCTCTAAGTGGGGGCTTCAGTCCTTCCATGGAATCAAGCTGGGCTAATTAATTACCTCCCTCACTCATGTCCTGACCTCATCAGTACCATGTTCCAGACAAACAACACCACATGCAAGACTTGACTTTCAAAAACTAGAGTGTTATTTGGGATTTTGTATAAGATGAATACATCAACGCAACCCGTCATCATAAATTGCCCCCTCGAGAAGTTCTGCACTAGACTAAAGGCACTATCACTATATAAAACCTGTTCTGGGGGTGCCTGGGTGGCGCAGTCGGTTAAGCGTCCGACTTCAGCCAGGTCACGATCTCGCGGTCCGTGGGTTCGAGCCCCGCAACGGGCTCTGGGCTGATGGCTCAGAGCCTGGAGCCTGCTTCCGATTCTGTGTCTCCCTCTCTCTCTGCCCCTCCCCCGTTCATGCTCTGTCTCTCTCTGTCTCAAAAATAAATAAACGTTAAAAAAAAAAAAAAAAAATTAAAACCTGTTCTGGGTCCTTCTCCAGGACTACTCCCTTGGTATTAAGGCAGCTTATGAGTCCCCCTGCAAAACTCTCCAATGCTATCTTTATTATCATTAGCACTGTTGTGATTTCTTGGCTTGATTGACTACATTATTCACTAGACTTGCCTCTAAATGACTTTGAACTCTTTAACTCAAGGCTGCCTCAAAAGCCAAAGATTTGCCACCCCAGAGTGTATTTTGAAGGAATTTCTCTCAAAGGTTTCAAAAGCCATTCTGAGTGCTGGTAGCTGCTCTGGAAAGAGCTCTGGCCTGCAGAGTGATTCCTGTGGAAAGGACGCGTGCTTGTGCTCATAAGCTCCCATCTCCACCTCAGCCATTTTGTGTGTCTTCCGCAAAGTTCTCCAGCATCAGCTGGCCTGCCCTATGGGCTCCCAAATGCTGATGTTCCTACTGCAAAGACTAATACACTCAAGTTTCAAAAACAAATCACCAAGGGAACAGATTCAGCCACATTCGGTGACAGGAACGCTGAACTCAGGAGCTGCACCTTCAGACTAACGTGTGACCTCTGAAAAGTCACCCTGCGGGAGGTCGGCTCCTTCACACATAAAGGGAGAAGGCTGCACTAATGGGTCTCTGAGATGCCTTTCTTCTTAAAAACTAAATAAATAAACTAAACCTGCCATGTTTGGGTGATTATTAAAACCTTGTATAGGTTGTGGAGACAGGGATGAAGGTCTGGGAGAAGTTACAGCAATCTGGGGAACACCCCTGCCCCCACAAGATGGGGTGCTGCTGCTCCTGGAGAGCAAGCAGGACCCCTGGCCCTGAGTGCAAGCAGCCTCTCCTCCTCCATGGGGGTGTCTGTTTGTTCTGTTCTTCGTTGCCCCCCATACCCTGCAGCAAGCTGCAGAGAGGACAGCTCTGGCACTGTGGCAGCCCATCAGCACTGGGCCCGTGGGTGGCAGAGGGGGTCCTTACCCATTGTGTTGTTAGCCCGAGAACAGGCTGTGCGCTTCAGGATCTCGTGCACCTGAAACAGACAAGAGCAGGGCTGTGAGCACCATGACCGTGTGTGCCACCATGGGAGGGGGTGGGCAGGGGACCAGGCAACTGGACCCACTTCCAGAGAGGGGGAAGCCAAGCATATGCCAAGCTCATGCACTGCACATCAAACCTGTTTGAACTTGAGTGCTTTGAGGAAGCAAAGAACCTAAGTCCCTCGCACGCACACTATCCCCTTCGCCCTACCCCGAAAACATAAAGGCTGTATATGGACTGCAGTTACAGGAGGTAAGGAAAACATGCCAGGGAACCCAGACCCACATGCTTCAGGAGGGTTTGGGAGGTAGTGCTGGGGCCAGAACGTCCAGGGAAGGGGAAGAGGAGGGTGTCCTGTCCGCCAACCCTGAGTAGCACCACGCTGGGGAAAGCCCGGGATGAGCAGGCCGCTGAATCCAGTTCCAGGCCCAGCTCCTAGCCAAGGGGTCCTGAGCAAACCTCCCTGAGGGCCCTGACAGTCCCTGGCCTTCTCTGTAATGGAGCTGACTCACAGAGCTGTTCTAAGAAAACATGAAAGTGCTTTGTAAACTCATAGAGAGCCACATACATCTTGCTCATTGTTACTATTATTTCTCTGTTTTTTTCCTGAGTCCTCATCTTGTCTCCCCAGTCAGACACTTCCTCAAGACTCCTTGTCTCGGAGCACTTCTGGGGCACATACCAGGCTCTCAGCCCAATGATGACTGTATGGCGAAATAGGCCAACAGAGCCCTGGACATGGGACTTGTAGGGAAATGTCTCTCACATGTGAGGGAGGGCTGCAGAGGAAACAGTGACTGGCCAGCTAGTGCCCTCCAAAGGGTCCCAAGCCTGTGCCCAACTATAAAGAGGTTCCCAGCAAGGAAGTCTGCTCTGGGACAAATAGCTGGGGTGCTAGGACACCTACAAAGAAGGGGCACAGGGATGCCGATACGAGCAAGTTCCTCAGACAATAGTCCAGGGCAGAGTAGACCCCAAGACAAAACTCAAAGGCTCTTTTCTACCCCTTCTCACTATGGGGGGGGGGGGGGGGGGACTAGGGAAAGGGAGAAGCTTCCAGAATGAGAGCTGAATGAGAGAAGTGTGTTCCTGCATCATCATTCACACTCCCATATTCCAGCCACAGACTTAGAGCGAGTGGAAAATAAATAACTTCCAGCACTATGGGGCCCAAGAATGTTTAATTCACTTATAATACTGTGCAGTAATTCGACAGCAATAATAATTAGGAACAGCATTTATATGACATTGACTATTTTACAAGTACTTTGCAATTATTTGGTAATCTCCACAACACCCTTTAACTCCCCCATAGACATGAGACCCAAGCCACAGGGCAATTTAAACAGCTTGTAATAGCATCAACAAAAAAATGGGAAGTTTATGCCTTTTTCCATAGGATGATAAATCATGTACTCATTTTAACCTTCCTAAAATACTAGGCTAAGGAACCTGAGGTGTTTTCTTCCCCAACCTGTGAGCAAAGAGTCAGGGAGGGCCATATTTTCAGTGTGCCTTAGAAATGTTTTGTAGCTTCCTCTAATCACCTGTCACTTCTCATCCTTCTGATCACCCTGCTGACTTGGAAGTCCTTCTACTACCTGACCCTTACTTCTCCTCTGTTGAAACTCAAGTTCTTTCCTAGGGTACAATGGAAACACACTGCCATTGTTTCCACTGTGGCATAAGTAAGTAAGCAGCTTTTCTTGGGTCCCTCTTTTTCTCCTCTGTCCATATGCTGAATGCTCTCCAGGCAGATAGAGAATAAATGGACCAGAGCATGGAGACACGCTACAGCTCAGATGGAGGCCACGGGGCACAGGCCATACACAGATTTTCGTCAGAATCCATCATCATGCAAAAGCCAAAACCTTGATTTCAAAAGGAAAAAAATAAATAAATAAAAATAGTAGAAGAACAGCTACAGTCATGAATTTTGGCATTCTATTGAATGGGCTGGGAATTTTATTCTTGAACTAACTGGCTAGTTCTAGCATCCCCTGTGATATAAATGCACAACACTCCTTAGAGGGTAAAAGAAACACAGTAGCCCCGCAACGGGTCCTCATTCAGACACTAGTGATCTGTATGAATTTTTTCAATCCACTGCCTCTTAGAGCCTCAGTTTCCCCAACTGTCAAGCAAGGGGGTCACCTGATTATCTGAAAGACCCCACCAGCTCAGACATTTCCTGTTTTTGTGATTCCAAATGGCCAAGGTGGAGAATCCTAAAGAGAAGAGACTTCTCTCAGCCTCTAAGTGAGGGGATCTGTTTGCTATTCCTTTTGCCACTAAGATTGGGAAGCTCCTGGATCCGCCCCTTGGTTGCTAGGCAACCCCAAGCAAAGGATGATGGGAGGCAGCAGGAAGAGCAAGAGAAGGCCCTACCACACTGGGTACCCAGCCTTCCCCTTATCTAGAACCCACCACCCGTAGTTGACCTGTGTACTTACAATGCGGCTACGGGTGGCATTATCAAAGAAGGTGTCCTTGTCCTGGATGTTGTACCTGGAGACACCAAGAAAACAGAAGGTCAACTCATTTTATGACCCTTGTCCTGAGACCACTGTCACCTCAGGCCAGAGCAAACCTTGAGAAAGCAACACAGCAAGATGTGTGAGACACACATATTCACACATGCTCACACACACACACAGTGTTTATAATTTTTTTTGACCTAGTAATTGTGAGAACTGATCACAGAAATGAATCCTAGGAAATATAAATTCAATGGAAGAAAAAAGTTCCATAAATAAAAATGTTCGTTGCAAAGTTACTGACAATAAGGATAGTGGACATAAAATGAAATTCCAAAATCAACAGGGTGGATTATCATGCGGTCACTGAAAATTATAATTATGAGAACATCCTAAGTAGAAAATTTTAGACTGATAGGAAAATATTATACTATGATATGTTTTAAACATGAAAGTATGTAGAAAGGATTCCTGTGTATGGACAAAGAGAGTAAACAATATAACAACCACCAGAAAGAGTATAGTTTCCTGGGGCTGGGATGATAAGGCTTTGTTTTTCAAACTTTCATTTAATATTGTCACTACTGTCACATCAGTTAGCTACCAAACTTTTTTTTTTTTAATTTTTTTTCAACGTTTTTTATTTATTTTTGGGACAGAGAGAGACAGAGCATGAACGGGGGAGGGGCAGAGAGAGAGGGAGACACAGAATCGGAAACAGGCTCCAGGCTCTGAGCCATCAGCCCAGAGCCCGATGCAGGGCTCGAACTCACGGACCGCGAGATCGTGACCTGGCTGAAGTCGGACGCTTAACCGACTGCACCACCCAGGCGCCCCCAAACTCTTAATTATGGAAGGCCCGTGTCTGTTCTCCACTTCACACTGTGACCTTTTCGCTAAAAAGAACACCTGTGTAGATCTGACTGTGCTCAGGGTGCAGATGCCTGGAATGTGCTCCCAGCTCCGCCGGAGCCCCCGTCACTTGGGTGCATGTGTTTCCTAGTAACCAATGAAGAGTAGAACATGATAGTAGGTAGACCATTGCTCTAACAATTCAGAGGATGGAGAGCTTATTTTGGGCGGGAAGGACAGAAGATTCTTCCAGATGGAGGTGTCTAGGAACTGGATTTGAAGTATCACAGGCACTGAATGAATGGAGATGCATGGGAGACGGCAGTTCAGATGCCAGCACCAACATGCAGACCCAAGGAAGGGGAAGCATGGAAGAGACACAGAGCACCAAAAAAACCCAAAAAACAAAAAACAAAAAACCCCAACAGCCAGTAGTAGGTCAATGTGCCAGTCCCAGTCCCAGTTCAGCCACTTAATGCTGTGTGAACTTGAACAGATCCCCGACCTTAGTTTCCTCTCTATGAGACACCATTATATCTGAATGGCCACCTCATGAGGCAGGGTGACATTGTGACTTATGCTAAATGCATCTTTTAGTCTTCATCCAGGGCTCGTGACTCATAGCTCCCAAATTCCTTGGAATTTTCTGAACAATAAGGGCAATGGGAACATGTTTTGTCATAATACTTGGTCTCCTGTCCTCAGTTCCTGAAATCATTTTCAGAGCCATAAAGGTGAAATGGGTGTCTTGTTATTCCTAACAAGCCTCTTTCAGCCACAACTAGGCTTTTATCAATGAGGTGGTTTTTGAAAATCCCCTAAAGGTGGAAGGGAGGTGGGGGAGAGAGACCTGATTGCCAGAGGAACCAACCTTGAATAGAGGGTGGAACTTTCAGTCCCACCCCTGATTTCTGGGGAGGTGAGAGGGGTTAGAGGTTAAATCAGTAGCCAATGGCCCGTGATTTAATCAACCATGGCTACATAAGGAAGCCTCTAGAAAAACCCCAAAGGAATGGGCTTGCAGAGTACCCAGGCTGGGGAACTAGGATGCCTCCATGTGCCCCCATGGCGGGCCCCAAGCTTCACAAAGACACAAGCACCTTCATTCAGAACCTCACTTTATGTATCTCTTCATCTGGCCATTGATTCATATCTTTTGTAATAAATTAGTAATCTAGTGAGTAAATCAGTTTTCTGAGTTCTGTAAGCTCCTCTAGCAAGTTAATCAAACCTGAAGAGGAGGTCATGGGAACCTCTGATCTACAGCCAGCCAGTCAGAAGCACAGGGAACACCTTGGACTTGTGATTGGCATCTGAGGTGGAGGGCAGTCTTGTTGCACTGAGCCCTCAACCTGGGAAATGTAATGTTCTCCAAGGGTAGGTAGTGTCAGAACTGTGTGGAATTGCAGGATGTCAAAGAATTCCTTGGTGGATGGGAAGACCGGCACACACATTGGAATTAGTGACCAGAATTGGGACCAGAATTGGGACCAGAATCATGAGGGGAATAATGATTCAATGAGAAAATACGTGCAAAACAAACAGTAAATACATGTGTATTGAATTATTATCTAATACGGCAAAAAATGGGTAGGAGATGTTATCCAATCAACACCAGAAACACAGCTTTGGGAATGCCATCTCCCCAAAAGGGACAGATTCTTCTATCTCCTCTACCTATCTTTGGTCCTTGCTTTCCCTCTCTTAATCCTGACACTCTTATTCTCCCATCAGCACCTACAACAGAACTCATGCTTGCCTGCTCCATCTCTCACTTCCCAACCATGACTCATTCTTCCAAAGGTTTCCCAAATGGCCATCCCTGTGAAGAGCTCTTATCCCGCCCCCCTCCCTAGGGGGGATCTGGGTGGGCATCTCTTCAGAGTCAGTGGGTACATGAGTATGCAGATGGGAATACAAAAATCCAGAAACTTTATTCTCCTTCTCTCTGGTTTATCACAATATGTTGAAACCCTATTAGACTAGGAACTGGGCAGAATGGTTTCCTCACAGAAGGCAAACAGGTATCTGACCATTTTCTCACTGAACCCCAAAGTTTATGGCTCTGTGCTCCATGATTTTCCATCCATCATGCAACATGACTAAAATGGCAGGTGCTCCATGAGCCACTGGACACATGTTGGGGAGCTCTTTGGGATAATCTCATTTAGGGAAGGGGATTCAGAAAGCAGATGCAGGGAACATTTCACCATGAGAGTATGCCTCCTCCCCTATCTCCCAGGCTGTGGGGCACTCACTGTGGGAGCTGAGACACTGAGTGGTATTTGATTTCCCTTCCCATCCCCTGCCACATCCCTACCCCAACAGCTCCCATACTTACAGATACATTTTCTCCCTGGAGAATGGGTAGGAGAGATTTTTCATCTTGTTGTTACTGTGCTCTGGAACTCTAGGTTTCAGGGGCGAGCTCAGCTTCTGCAGAAGCTCGTTGAACTTCTTCGTGATGCTGCCTTCTGATTTGATCTCATACATCTACAAAAGGCAAAGCCACAGGCCTAAAAAGGAGACCGCATCCAACCGAGAGAAGAATGACTACAACCACAGCTGCACGGGGCACCAAACCCCCAGCGAGGGACACTCTGGAAAGAGGAGGAGACTGGGAGAGACAAGTGGAGCCCCCCCTTCCCTGCTGCTTTCACAAAGGTGTGGGCTCTCGACCCCGTCTCGGTCATCTCTGCGGATGGAGTAACCAATGCAGAGAAACCAGCGAGGAGGCCAAATTTGCTATATGACTTTGTTACATCATCTTAAGAGAAACAGAAGACCTACTATGACAGTTGCCATACTAAGTACTCCACACAAATTAGCTCCAATACACACAGAAACCCAGCTCAGTAAATACTACTCTCATACTATGAGGAGGAAATTAAGGCTCAGAAAGGTGCAATGAGCCAACAAAGGTCACACAGATAGTAACTGAGTGACAGCTTGGATTTAACTCATGTCAACCTAGTCAAAGTCTGTACTCTGCAACTACACCATGCCCCACATCACTTTCTTTGTGTGAATTAGCTGATAAATGAGTCTGTTTTCAAAGTAGTAAACCTCTAGAAAATACCTGCCTTGAGTAAGATACAGAGTTAGTATCAAGATAATTATTGATATATGTATAGTACACATAGCTTTTTATAATGCATAGGGTGTTTTTGCATACATTACAGATCTTGTTCTTTTTAATTGATAGATGTAGTCCTTGAGACATGGAGGCCGCACTTACAGCAGAGCTGTGACAGATTAAAGGTGGCCACAAATTTCTCATACAAATTTTCCTTTCAAGAAGCACTATTCTGTTCCCACCCTCTTAAACCTGAGTGGGCTCTGTAGATGCTTAATCGGTACAGCAGAAGAGACACTCTGCTGGTTGCATCCTCTAGAAGACAGGCAGCTTCTGTTTGGTTTGCCTTTGTCTCAAAGTCCGGAGCCACCAGGAAGAAGTCCATGGGAAGGTAAGAGCATTCGCTCAGAAAGACAAAGGACTTAAGCTGGACCCGGCCTTTCAGCTGCCTGGCCATGCATCAGCCATATGAAGGAAGTCTTCTTGGACCTTCCTGTCCAGGTCAACCCCCAGCTAAATTCCACCAAGGGACACAACTCAATACCACATGAGTGGAAGAATCATCCAGCCCAGCTCTGCTCAAGTTCCTAACCATAAACTCATAAGAAAGGAAAAAGTGACTATGTTTTCAGCTACTACGTTTGAGCTCATTTGTCACGTTGTGCTAGAAAACCAGAACAAGGGCCAACATCCAGATCTTCTAACTTGAAAGCTGATTTTCTTCTCTATCATGACATCCATCCAGTGGCTTAAATCTAGAGAGGCAGTAAAACAGGTATGAAATACAAGGCAGACAGAGTTAAATGCCGCAAAAGCCACACAAAGTATTTGAGGGTTCAAAGAAAGGAGACAGCACATCCAATTGAGGAATCAGAAACATGTTTCATTGGGGAATAGCATTTTTGTTGAGCTTTCACAGAAAGGTAACTTTCTCTTGCTATCATTTTGTTCTTTAATAAAATAATAAATCAGGGGGAGGGGAAGAACGTCCCCAATCTAACAACTGAAATAGAACCATGGTTGATTTATTTCTTCTAACAAGTTTTTTGATGCATTTTTATTTTATTTCAATTACAAAATTAACACAGTTCTAGTAAACAAGCAAACCCAAACCATAAAAGTACATTAACTGTATGTGAACAGTTCAATTTCATTTCCAGCCGAATCCCACCATCCTTTCCAGAGGAAATCTCTATTAACAACTTGGAGTACGTTTCATCCTAACTTTTTCCATACACATTCCTTTCTAAATCCAACTATGATCCTGTTTCATGTATGGTTCCACAATTTGCCTGTTTCATTTAGCAATACATCACAGATATATTACCTTTCCAGGTCAGTTCACATAGAACTACCTTAATGAATGTGTAATATTACACAGCAGACATGAATCCTAATTTGTTTAGTCATTCCCCTATTGATGGGCATTTGTTTCATTTTCTACACATGCTTTATCTTGTTTGATCGCACTTCTACTAACATTACCTTATGAATAGTTTGAATGAATAAGGCTTGAACAGATGCAGGCAAAGACATTCTAGACAAACAAGAAAGTAGAAAAGTTCAAGCTGGATTGAAGAAGGGTTACATGGCCTGATTTCTTTGGAGTACCCAGATAGTGTAAACCAGGTAATAACTGGAGTATCTGAATCCCTTGGCAAAGCCTGTGTTCTTGACTATTCTACTCTACTGCTTTGTTTGCTAAAATGTGAGTTATCATGGGGGGAAAAAATAGTGTGCCACTTATAATCATGCCTCCATTGTCATTAAGTTCTTAAGCATCCTGCCAAGTCTCTCCGCACACATTGGTCACTGCAATGCAAAGAGCTCATCCCTCAGGAATCTTTGAGCCTGGAGGGACGGGGACAGAGCAATGGCCCCCTCATGCAGTCCCAGAACACATCTCACAGGTCATTTGGGGCAGGTGCTGACCAGGCACGTGTCCTGCACTGAGATTGCAATGTGCTAATCATACCCATCACCATGTGTCTTTCAATGGCATGTGCATGGAAATTAAAGTTTCCAAACAGGAGGGAAGCTGATGGACTCTGTCTTCCAGATGCCTTGGAATGACAGACTCAGACCCACCAGGGTTATTTCTTCTTTGTCCACTTCTCTCCATTACTACCTTCCCAGACTCTCCTAGTCTGGGAAGCCTTCAACCTCCCTATGAAAAAGCCTTCAATGGTTATATTGCTCTAATGATGAAGAACAAAGTTCTTAACACAGCCCATGGGACCCCACAGGAGTCCCCATAGTCCCCTGCTCACTGCACCCAACTGCTGGCCCTCTTGCAGTTTTCCCAACATTCTGAGCCCTCGACACTCTGCATCTACTCCCTGCCCCCCCCCCCCGCCGCGCCAACTCTATTCACACTTGATGCCTCCCTTAATCGTCACTTCCTAAAGAAAGTCCTTCCTGGCTTCCAGACAAGGTCAAGTCCTACCTTCACAGTATTTCATGGGCCCAAATTCCTCTCCTTCGTAGCACTTACTGCAGTTGTAATTTTACATTCACTTGAATGATTATTTGATTAATGTCCAGCTGCCTTACCAAACCATGATCTCCATGAAGGCAGGATACCGTCCAAACTGTTTCCTGTCTTTGAATGAATGAATGAATGAATGAATGAATGAATGATAAATTTGGGGGGAAACCAGCATTGATGATGGCAGTTGCTGCCACTGGAGGAGCCCAGGCTGGGGACGGAACAGCCACAAGGTAACAGGCCTGGTAGAAATAAATGGGATTGGAGAGTCAAGCTAAAATACTAAAGACTGGCTGGCTGAACAGCTTCCCTCCCTGTCCCCACCAACTGCAAAGGCACTTGGGAGCCCAGCCTCGGCAGAGGCCAGGAATGCCCGTATTCAACAGGTACAGATTAATAACCCAGCAACTGTGTCAGGGCTTTGTTCTGGCAGAAGGTTAGCTGAGAACCTCCACGTAGTTCTTCACCCTCACCCTGCAGTGGGTCTGGTAGAGCTCACTTAGAGAAACGGGCTAAAAGGAGTAGGCACCTATGGTATGTCTTCAGAGGGACCAGGCATGGGCCCAGGATACCTTTCGACTGTTTCCTGATGGGGGTACTCCAAATCACTGAAAGCAATATCATCCGCCTCCAGGAAAAATGTAAAACGTGGAGGAGAGTCTCACCAGAAACATCAAAGTAACATCCACTCCACAGCACTGACCAAGACCCCACATGGTCATGTCCAGGCTGAAAGATCTGATCGACTTACATTGGAAAGAGATTTCCCAGACTTCAGGGGCTCGTGGGGGATGAAGCCAGACATGTACTCACAATAAAACACAGGTGGGTGAACCCATGGCACAATGCCAGGGACACATAAGCTCACAGGACAAAGGACCCTGCTCCCTGCCTGAGCATTGTACCTATTCCTGAAACTTCTTCCCTTCCTTTTCATCTGGACTACTCCTACTTCTCCTTCACCACTAGGCTTAAGGATCAACTTGCCCAGAAAAACTTCCTTGGCTGCTCACTTCTCGTCATGCTTCTTCAGTACCCTGTGAACAAATGCCTGCATCATGAAGTTTATCATGTTCTTCTCTAATTCTTGGCTCACTTGCCTGTCTCCCTAACTGACTATAGACTTCTGGAGAGCAGGGACCAAACCCTGTGTGCCTGGTCCACAGCAGGAACACAATAACATCTACTGAGTGAATGACCTGGGTCCTGGTCCTTGCTGACACCAAGGAGCTGTGTGACTTTAGGCAAGTCACTCTCCCTCTCAGGTTCTTCACCTCTAAAGAGAGAACTAGGGAATACCCACTTCCCACTACAATGGAGTAAAATGGACCAGATTTACCCTATCAGAAACAACCAAGACACCCAGACGAAAACAAACAAAAAAACATGAAATAATGATTGCTGTGTTCTCCCAAAACTCATATTTTGAAATCCTTAGTGCCCAATATGATGATATTAGAAGGTGGGGCTTTTGGGAAGTGATTTGATCATGAGGGTGGAGCCCCTTCTGCCACGCGAGGACACAGTGAGAAGTACCAGCTAGGAACGAGGAAGAGGTCCTTCACCTGACCACCATGGCACCCTGGTCTAAGACTTCCAGCCTCCAGAACTCTGAGAAAGAATTCCACGCCCACTTTCTTGTTTATAAGCCACCCCGTCCATGGTATTCCATTATAGCAGCCCCAATGGATAGAGACTGTGGTTTTCAAGATACTGGCTATCAGGCAACAAAGTTCCTAGGAGACAGGAAACAAGCAAGATGGCTCCTGGGATGGCTCCAGCTCACTGCCTTGACAGAGGTTCTCAGCCAAGGGGCAGGAAGGGAAGACAAGTGGGGCCCATTGAACCCCTGAGCTGAGGAGACAGAGCTGGAAGTCTGGGGAGGCCAAGGCAAATGGAGTTCACAGGACAGGGTAGCCCAGAGGAGAGAGCTTCACAAGGAGCTCCAGAGAGCTGCAGAAGGTCCCCTGAGACCATTTGACCGCACAGGTGCGAGGGACCTAGCTGAGCCTGGAGAAAGAATCATCTAAAAGGACTGAAAATAGCACCTCTTCCCATCAGGCAGAATGGAAAATCTCATCATCCACAGGGCACTGGGAAGAGTACTCAGGTTGACTCGGTAGTGGGGGATCATTAGCCCTAGACCATGCACTGCTCCAGATCCACTTCAAAAATCATAAAAGAAAGAACTGGACTAAATGCCTTGGAAAGTCCTGTCCAACAGTGTACAGCTTTAAACATTTAATGAAAAGAAACACTCGTGATGTTTCTATGTTTCAACATCGTGGGCACCTCCTAGATGCAGGCACTGAGCTTGGTGGTTGATTTGCCAAGTGCTGAAGAAGCACAAAGCTGGTGATGACCCTTCCAAAACAGAATGCTTTGCAATGTGCCCAGCACTTCTGTAGGCACCACTTCATTGGGCCCCATGAACACTCTGCAAGTGTGCTTGCCAAGTAGCATTAGCATCGCTACCTAACAGACAGGAAAACAGACTCAGACGCAAGGAATTGCCAGAGTCGCTGGTGAAACCAGGCCTGAAACCCAGGTTTCCTGACTCCCCCCCTCCCCATCCAGGCTCTTTCCTTCAAACTTTGATCCGTGGAAGGGCCCCATGATCCCCCAAGAAGGAAGCAGGCTGGAGTTCCCTTTCGGTCCCACCAAACCCAATAAGCCAGGCTCTTTCTTCTCTTGTGTCCAGCAGGATCCAGGAAAGGCACCCCGACCCTCTTTATTGTCATTAATATGCTCAGCGGCGGCCTCGTTATTACTGTTATTCTTGGACATCAGAGAATTATGAACATCCTCAGAAATGGCAAGACACATGTTAGCCAGCTGTTCCTCATTATGCCCTCCTTGGGTACATGATACGCCTTTCATGTGCTTAAAATCATAAATAATTTTTAAAGTATGTTGCTCTTATTTTTTATTCCAGGGCTCAAATGTGGTTCTCATAAAAGCTCACTTTGGCCTCATTGTCATAGTCTAAGAGGTTTACCGAGATCCCTTCTTTCCTTACTTCTTTCTCCCCCCGTCTCCCTCTGCCTCTCCCCTCCAGAGGGGCACAGCACTGTGGTCTCAGGACTGATTTGTTTCCTTCCTGCATTGGAATCATGTTCCCTCCAGGGATGCAAGGAACCAAGGCTATGGTGATGTCTATCATGAACAGATACATAATACTGTCCCCATTCTACAGATAAAGAAACCAAGGCACAGAAAGTTTTACTAACATGCCCAGTACCATACAAACATGAAGAGGTCCAATGACCCCAGAGATCAAGGAGAAGGTGCAACAATAAGAGCTATAAATGATATAATCTTGATCATCTGTGAGTCACTCACCTGTAGTGACCTAAGAAGGCCTCTCCTTACAACTCGTAGGAAAAGTCAGTGGGAAGAGCACAAACCAGGCATCAAGATGGACAGTGAGCCCCGCTGTGAGTATGTGTGTCTGCTTATATCCCATGACCCCAAAAGTCTGCCTCTTTTCATCTATTTATGCTTTCCTCTGCTCCTCCTAGTCACTAGATAATTGAAGGTCAACTATTACAATTGATGACATCTCACTTGCCTTAAGGCTAGGGCTTGAAGATCAGCATCACACCCACTTCCTGACCTTTAATGTCAAAAGGCTCGGGCACACTGAGAAGTCAGTGTGGAGCATGGCACCACAAGCCACTAGCCGACAAGGGCAGAAGGCTCTGGACTAAAGAAGTTATGAGAAAGGAAAGCTATAGATGCAGCAGAATTTGCCCCCATGTTCTTATCCCGTGTGCCGGTGCCTGAGAGGGCAGAGGGAGGGATACACACGCACACGTACACACGCATGTGTGCACACTCTGTATCAGATTCAAGGACTCCCACGCATAAGCATTTACCTGTGTGTGTGAGTGTTAAGCTATTCACCAAAATGCCAACAGCACCAGAATCCCCAAGACCAGCCGCATCCTAGATCCCACAGGGAGACTCTGTGTGACACCAACAACAGAAGCTAACCAGTCTCTTCATCCCTACCTATGCTTACGGGTGAATTTCCTGTCTGAAGCAATACTGAGCCTGGAAAGTGATACTACAAAATGCACATTCTCCTTTGTCTAGCTCTATATTCATTTATGGTTTTTAATTCCGTTTTGGTATGTACTCTACACATGAATGAATGTTTGCTGACTTTAAAAATACGGGATAAAATCCAAACTACTTACGTGGCTGACAAATCCCCTATAAGCTGCGCCTCCTGCCTCCCACTATATGCATAATGGCCTCCTCTCAGTTCCCCACAGAGGCTGGGGTTTCCTTACCTTGGGGCTGATGACCTGTCCTTCCCTCTCCTGAGAAGGTTCTCACCTGTCCTCCCCACCTGCCAAACCCCAACCTGGCCCTCAAGTCTAAGCTCAAATGGCGCCTTCCCTCACCCTCCCTCCACCACCCCTCCCCCCCCCCCCCCCCCCGCCTAAATTAGTTTCCTCTGGTTGGCTCTGTCCACCCCGCTCTTTTTCTTCTGTGGGTGCCTTCCAGCTCATACAGCTCTCTAACTTCTGAGTCTTCACCATGCCAAAGCCAATGGAGCCAAGACCAGTGTGGTCACCACTGAATCACCTGCCCTCAGCAGAGTATAGTGATACTCAATAGGTATCCATTGGATGGATGGATGGATGGATGGATGGATGGATGGACGGACAGATGGACAGACGGACAGATGGGTGGATGCATGGGTGAGTGGGTGCGTGGATGGGTGGGTAGATGAAAAATGGGCCTTCCAAAAGGCTAGGACCCCCTATATACAACCTAGCCCCATTCCAGCTACAGTTAGACTTTTCCCAAATGTTTTTTGGCAACTGAAGGGACAACTGAAAACCCAGAGCAGGAATGGATAATATGGTACATGTGCTGCCAGCCCCACCCATGTAGACAGCCCTATGGGATGACAGGAATCCTTCTTAATGTCCTCAAATGGGCCTCAGAGCCCACTCAGCATCAGTCTGTATCCAGTTGCCACCACAGATTAGGTCTGGTATGTGTGACCCATTCTTTCATTCATTAACACATACTGGTTTCATGCCTGCTCTATTCCATGCCCCTTCTAGGTGCTACCTGTATCACAAAGCCAAATCCTTACCCTCATGGAGCTTCCAGTGCAGTGTGGACACAGATAATCAAACAAGAACACAAATACATGACTCAGGAGCCGGTGGTACTGTTAGAGGAAAAACAAGAGAAGGGCATAGAGAGTTGCTGGGAGCATGCCTCACAGAGGGTGGACAGGGAGGACTGTCCGAGGAGGGGACATATGAACAGAAATCCCAGTGAAGTGAGGGAGTGAATTCTGTGGGTAGATAGAGGTCTTCCAGGCAGAGGGAAGAGCAATCAGAGAGTCCCTGAGATAGAAAAAGGCTTGGCATTCTGGAGGAAGAACAAGGAGGCCAGTGAGGTTGGAGCAGAGCCAGCAAGTAGGAAGATGTAGGAAATAAATTTCTGTATCAGAGGCAGCAGATGTGGCATCCATTCAGAGTCCCTGACATAGACATTATTATTCCTGGCCCCTCTCTGATCAATGCCCCTTTAATGCCTACTGCAGGAACCACAAAACACCCTCAGGTTGGACCCTGCCCCAGCCATGGCACACATCAGTGGCCCCACTCTGCCTTTATACTCAAGTGTACATCCTTGGGCTTTTGTTGGTGCAGTGCTGGTAAATGTTTACCAACTAATGGAGAGGCTGTTGATTTATAACATTTGTGGATTTCTATGGTATAAACAGGGCCAACCATGGCCATTTTCAAGCTACCAATAGTTTAACCACTACCTTGCAAAATTCCTGAAAAAGTAACCATCAGATCTCGACAGGTGTTATGAGCCAACATGTCACTGACCCCAGTTCTTACTGGGTAAGAAGAGCTCCGCCCATGAGCCCCAGGTGCCAGAAGCTGACTGCCTCTGCCTGCTTCTCCATCTCTCCCCTTCTGCTCACTCTTTCCCATACACCCTCAGGAGCAGCCATGGCCAAGCTGGAAGAGCACCCACATATCCCAATTATTCAGGACAGTCCTGGCATAATCACTGGGAGCTCTTCCACCCTCAAAGAGCCCTACTTTGGGTGATAAATTCAATGGTCAACCTATCCACTGCCCTCCAGCACCAGGTCCCAGCCAACCCCAGTATGGCACATGTTACCCCAGTTCAGAGAGACATGACTCTAGGCTTTAACAAAAGAAAGCCACCACTTCTATTTCCTTTTTCTTTAACATTTATTTATTTTTGAGACAGAGAGAGAGCATGAACAGGGGAGAGTCAGAGAGAGAGGGAGACACAGAATCTAAAACAGACTCCAGGCTCTGAGCTGTCAGCACAGAGCCCGACGTGGGGCTCGAACTCACGGACCGCGAGATCATGACCTGAGCCAAAGTCGGACGCTTAACCGACTGAGCCACCCAGGCGCCCCTATTTCCATTTTTTTAACCATGAGTCTTAAAAGAACTTACTACAACAATTCAAAAACACTTTCCATAACATTTTCATATATTCTTCACCGTTTTTGAGCCCTGAGTCAGACTTATCCACTAACAGACCAACACTAGGTCTGCCAGGTCCATATGGTCTCACCAGGCCCATATGCATGTCTAGAACATGGCCATATGCCATCTCAGGTTCCTCACTCAAACCACAGCACTTAGGTGGCATCAATTATTTTATTTCTATTTTTGAAAATGAGAAGCATTACCTAAAGCAAAAAGGAATAAAAAGCCAAAGGAATAAAAAGCTGCACTCTTTCCAGCCTATTTAAATACCAATCAAAGAGCATGCACCGAAAAGCCCATAAAGATATCAAATATAAACCCTACCCTTTCAGCTGTACCTACATTAAAAACAAATGTCTGGGACCAGAAAATGGCAACATGGGGCAAGGCCTCACCTACAGCCAACCCTATGTAAACACCAACAGTTCTGGTTCATTTAAAAATTACTGCTGATAATAATAAAAAGAAATCTGCCCTGAAAGGCATCTTGAAGGCTGAGTAGACAGTGACCCTTCTCCCTGTGACCAGGAATCTACAAGTTCTCCATCCTCAACAAAGCTCATTGGGTTTTTCCTGCTTTTTACTTTCTGGTCACCAGAGAGGATTCACTAAACTATCAAAATAGCCCCAAAGAGTAATTAGCTCACCACCTGATGAAGGATGGAGTTGGTCTGAATGAGGAGGGAAAAGAATGTTCTGGAAGATCACATGAACTATACACAGCTGTGAGCTAAAAGTCCTGCTATTACACTGTAGATCACAGCTGCAAGAAGACCCTGGGGCTGGGGGAGCAAGGATAATCTGGCATCAATCAGCCAATCAATCTGATATTTACTGAGCATCTATTATTTACATAACACGAAACTAGAGTTTGCAGGGAATACACAGGAAACACAAACTATAGTTCTCAGAGGGGGAGTGGGGATGTGGCACCTTAGGAGACACAAGAGCAAGAAGGAAAAACTAACAAATGAGAAAAATGCTGACTATAGGTTGACTAAGAATCCACTTAAGGAATAAAGGAGGGTCTATGAGGGAAGTGAGATTTGGGCTGGGATGCAAAGAATGTGTTTCTTTATTGTTTATTGTGTATTTAGAGAAGATGGGGAGATCATTCTAGGACCAGAGGCAAATATTTAAAGCATGTGAAAAGTTTCCAGGCCCTGGAAGAGAGAGTAAAGTACTCTCCTCTTGACAAGAATCTAAATCAGGGAGCTCAATGTAGGCTCCACAGAGAGGCATGGGCAAGAGAACTCAGAGAAAACCCAGTGACATTACCAGGCTCGAGGATAAAGGGCAGCCCCAGATATAGAGTAGGGATCCACATGCTAAGTGTACTACCTCATTCAGCATACAGCTTGAAGAAGTGACAGATGTGGGACAATTTTACTCTGAGATATTTGGACACAATCAGAGTGTGAATGACCCCACAGGAGTCCCTCAGCTAACATCAACAATGGGGAAAGAATGAACAAATTCATTAACTGTCACTTGGCTGATGTGTGGACCCCAAAATTTTAAAGCTATGACAGAAAAGTTAGGGTCCAACCTCCATACTTTACAGATGAGAAAGCTATCATCCAGGACTGCTAAGTAACTCACTGTTCCAGTCCCAGGCAATGACAAGAGAAAAATTCTGATGTGTTACCTGTCCCAGCCCAGAGGTATGTAATCTGAGATGGAGTTTCCCAGGGTATGTTCTGCAGATCACTGGTTCCCCAGGATTCCTAGGAACATACCTATGAATAACCTATGAGTGTTCAGAGGGAAAGAGTTAAAGTGGAACCTCGCTCTTAGACTAAGAGTCTTCTTAGAACTTTTAATTGGTCAGAAAAACTTAATAATTAGTGTTTCTAAAGTCTGTTAGACCATGAATTATTTTTATTTTTATTATTTTTTGATTTGAGAGACAGAGAACAAGTGAGAGGGGTAAGAGAGAGAGAGAAAGTCTTAAGCAGGCTTCACACTCTTGCACAGAGACTGACGCAAGACTCAATCCCATGACCCTGGGATTATGACCTGAGCCAAAATCAAGAGTCAGATACTCAACCAACTGAACCACCCAGGCACCCCAGACCATGATTTTTTTTTAAAAGAAAACAAAAGACCACTGGTTCTAGAGTATAGGCTCTGAGAAATGATGTTCTAGACCATGCTAGCCCAAGCTTCAATTTGGACGTTTCAGTAAAGTGAAGTAGGAGCACAGCTTTGCAGTCAGAAAGAAATGAGTCTAACCCCTTCATGCCAGGTGACCTTAGGGAAGCTTATTAACCTCTCTGAACCTGTTTCCTCATCTATAAAATGGAGCTAAAGTTAGTCTTACCACATATTGTTGTGAGGATAAAAACAAAAAGCATGTAATGCTCTTATCAAAGAACACAGCGCATAAGAAGCATTAGCTACATTTAAAACTCAATTTAATTATTTATCAACTTATATCTCTGGCTATAAGTTCTTTTATTTTCAGACATTTTGAGTGATATTATTGAGAGTGGTTTTACTACCTTTCTTCTCAAAGCCAACCATAAGAATTATGAAATATGGGCAACCTTTAAAACACACTAACAGACTTTATCCTTATTTACCCCTTATCAAGGAAGAAAGAAGCTTTCACCTAATCAAACCAACAATTATCTTTGGGAACAGAAGTATAAGTGGGGAAATAATTGCTGAATTGAAAAGCAGCTCTTAGCCACACTGGGTCTCCTTCCACCATGCGTGCTAAGATGAGCCCCTTCCAGTCTCTTCGGATTTCATTAAAGCAAAAGCAGAACGTGAAACAGACACAGACATGGTGAGGTCATGGAAGGAGGATGCTTGCAAAAAGGCTCCTCCAGAGGAGTCCACAGCCCAGCATCAAGGAATGAACAAGGCTACTTCAAGCAACCTTAGAAAATGCCAAGTGGATTCCTGGGATACAGAGCAAACCCACAAGCCTACCTGAGACCCAGGTCTTGGATCATTGGCTTGTCACTTCCTGCCCAGAGGAAGAGTATACTCATTCCCCAGGGCTGTCATAACAAACTACCACAAAGTGGGTGGCCTGAAACAGCAGAAATGTATGCTCTCACAGATGTGAAAGCCACAAGTCTGGAATTGGGCTGCCAACAGGCCTCCACCCCCTCTGAAGGCTCTAAGGGGAAAACCTTCCTTAGGTTCTGAGGGCCCCAAGCATTCACCTTGGCTTGGAGCTGCATTCCTCCATTCACAGCCTTTGCCTTCACCTGGTCTTCTTCCCTGTGTGTCTGTGGATCTCAATTATCTTTCAGCCAATAATTGGATTTGGGCCCACCCAACATCCAAGATGATCTTATCTTGAGATCCTTACCTAATTCTATCTGCAAAGACCCTTTTTCCAAATAAGATCGCATTCATAAATTCCACAGTTAGGGCTTGGATACCTATTTTTGGACACACTATTCATACCACTACAAAAAAGGATTATGGACCTTAAAAGCACAAGCACTTGTGATGGCTAATTGTATGTGTCAACTTGACTGGCCACGGGGTGCCCAGATATTTGGCCAGCATTATTCTGAGTGTGTTTGGAGGGTGGTTTTTGGATGAGATTAACAATTTGAATGGATACACTGAGTAAAGCAGTTTGCCCCCCTAATGTGGTGGCCCTCCATCCGATCAGTTGAAGGCCTCAATAGAACAAAAAGGTTGACTAAGAGGGAACTTCTCCTGCCTGCTTGTTTCAGCTGGGACATTGATTGTTTTTTTTTTTTCCTGCCCTCAGACTGGAACTGAAATGGGCTCTTCTTGGGTCTCCAACCTGATGGGCATTTGGACTAGAACTTATACCATTAGCTCTCTTGGGTACCATAAATCAGCTTACCATAATCACTTGGAACAATTCCTCATAATAAATATAACACACACACACACACACACACACACACACACACACACACACGTCTTATTGGTTCTATTTCTCTGGAGGAACCTGATTAATATAAGCCTCACCTCTAGATAACTAAGAAGCAAGAAGTGCTGTGGTCCTGACTGGGCAGAGTACCTGAAGCTGGCTGGACACCATAAGCCAGAGGGAGAGTTTTCCCGTGGAGCTTTTGCAAAACCACAGTTACCAAATCAGAATCTCTGAGAGGCAGTAGCAGGTATCCGAGAACAACTTCTAATAATTTATAAGGCTTAATGGAATTAATATCTTCCTCTAAGGGGCCATTGAGCTAACCAAAATGCCAAGTTTCTTTGCTTTTAAGATGAAATTCTAATAGTTCAGTGTGGTAACACCAATTTCTTAATGGCATTTATATATATTTTCAGTTAATGAAAATCAAATGATGAACTATTCTTTAATAAATGCAGTTTGGTAGATAAAAGAGATCTCAAACCAAGGATTCCATGGAGAGACTTAAAAGATGAATGATATTTCTGCTCTTTTCTCTTTGGATCATTGACTCACCAGAAATTTCCACACATTACTTTGTACTACAATCCACCTTGCGCTGCAGTTTAACGTGGCAACCTCAGCTTTTATCCAAAAGCAGTTAAAAGATTGCTATGCAAAGAACATTCCAGCACTTTATATGAACTCATTACTAAAAATACGTCCCTTATATTGTTTCTGTCCTTTACATTGCAATTATACTTTAACCACAGGAAAAAGTTTGTGTCCTCTGACAAAACAGATGCTCATCTCCATGGATTACATGAACCACAGTCCTTCCTTCCTTGGCTACCAGGAAGCTCAAAGGGAAATCTGTCACACTTGCATTAATCACTCTTATTTTTTCATTTCTACTGTCATCATTTCCCCTGCACTTCCTTACTGTCCCCCAATCACAGGGTTCTTTTCTATTTACCCTTTGTTAAAAAATGATCCCTTTGTATTTATGATTTTGCTTGTAACCCGTCAAAATCCTGTTTTGCAAAATAGGGTAAGATATGAATCAACCCCAGGTTCACAGGGGCAGAGCCAATAGTGAAACTCAAGTCTCCTTTTGCCACATCTGCTGTCTATACCTGGAAATGGGCGCCTTCAAGACCTCCCTCCTGCACTGCGGGGCTGAGCAGTCTTCCTGCTGACTCTCCCAGGGACTGCACCACAGGTCTCACACATGCAACCATTATGTTTAGGGACACCCCAAGGAGCCATGCTCTAGGAAACAGAAATCCCCCAGCACACAGTGCAAAGGCCATCTGTTCCCGCCTCTCCCCAGACTCTATGTCTGGGCTTCTGGCTGCCGTCGCAGGTTTAAGAAACTGGGTCCAGTTTCCCCCAACGCTGCAGATGCTGGCTGTGAAGGGAAACAGCAGGAAAGAGTCGGCCGATTCATTGCCGACTGTGCCGCCCTATTCACATCACGCGTGAACAACAACGACAACAGTAAAAGTACCCGCTATCATGTGTTGTGTGTGCCTCTATGCTAGACATCCGATATCATCACCACTCCTTTCAACAGCCTGCCACGACATTTATTACTCCTGTCTTGGAGATGAGGCTTGCTCTAAGCCTGCTTTCCTAAAAAGATATAACTTGCTAGAAGTTAACAGCATCTCCTTGCCTGCGAAGGACTCATAAGCTAATGTCCTCATAGGCTTCTGGGAACAGCAAAAGTAGCCCCTGCAATATCAGTCTCTCTACTCAAAACAGCTACATAAATTTTGACAGACTGGACAAAAGTGATTTTCACCCACCCCAGGCATATCACTTCTTCTAAATTTGGTGGATTCTGGCTAGATTAATATGACCTCATGGACAAGAATGGACTCCGTTACCTCCCCCTTGTCTGTTTCCAGCCTTGTCTCTGTTGCAGGAAGCACTTGGAGAGTCAGTGAACGTAAGGGGTAAAAGAGGGGGGGAATGTTCGTCCATATGGACAAAAGGCGAATGAGGGAGAAACATAAATGTTGAGCGCAATCTAGAAGGCCCATTTTGGTAATGAGCAGAGGTGAGAAGGCACCCATTTCAAATCTTCCCAGGCTACTCCGGGGCCAAAGGCCAGGCCTCCCCACCCCCTTCCTGTGCACGGAGGTTGAGTGTCCCTCACAAAATGCTGGCTCTTCTGTTGTTGTTCTTGGAAAACAAATGTTTCCTTCCAAGATCCCCCTCCTGGTTAATATCTGTGTTCAGGACTCTGAGTCCCTAGACGCGTTACTATGGATTTGTCCAGGTTTGGAGATCTTGATTTCGTGATTTCCTCCCCATCTTCCTGGTCTCTCCAGACCCTGCTGAGTTATGATACAAACCTCCACCGGCCCGGAGGATGCTCAACTGATCCCACGCCGTGCCTCAGCCTTCCTCCACGTTCCCCCTGCCACCAGGATGTGGCTCTCTGCAAACGTAGTTTATTCTCATCGTAGTCACTTCCCAAACCCACTAAAACAGGAGGAAAACGCCAGTGGCCCCCATGCTAACCTTGCATAGATTTCCCTGCCTCATCCTCCCTGTCCATGCCTCTGGGTATAGCCCCCACCTCCACCCCTGTGATCAGGTTCTGTCAGACTGATTTTGAAAAACATGCATCCTACCCTGCCTACCAAGTTATACCTCCTCTCCTGCTTATGACATCCCCTGTGAGGTCAGCCACTGCATGCTGTGACTACAAAGAAGATTAGGGCCATGTGGCTGGACCCACAGAAGGATGACACACAGTTCACCTGTGTCAAGTATGGAACCCAGAAACTTTGGGGAGAAGTTCCTTCTGTTATATCTGCAGCCTTCCAGGAGCCACCACCTGGCTTTGCTCTCCCCAGACTCCTTGCCCCATCGTATTTGCATATAGATCTGTGCTGTGCTAATGAGTTGCCATTTGAGATAGTGTTTTACTCATGCTTTGATGTCTGCATATGTGCATTCCTGATGAGCCCTTTGTAAACTCTCTGAGAGCATGGATTATTTCTGTGCCCTTCAGTGTCTCTCCAAAGACCCCCTACAGGTCCTCCATCAGTGTTGGCTGCAGTGAAGCTGGCTGGGTCGGGGAAGGGCTAGGAATCGAGAATGCACATAAAAATATTTGAGCACACAGACACAATGATAAACTCCTACACTTCCATAGCACCTGTTAGGAGTTAGAGTCTTACAACACCCTTTTAAGAAAAAATAGGGCATGTATTATTATAGCCTATATCATAGATGAGGAAACTGGGGCTCTGGAAGACGAAGTGACATCCCCAAGTCACACAGCAAATAAACATGGAACCAAGGCTAGAAGTCTGGTCTTCTAGACCCTACCACAGTGTCTACCACCCTCAGCCTCTAAAAGGAAAAGGAAGGGGGTGGGGACAGCCTGACTGTGCATCAACCAATGAATGGATACAGAAGATGTAGTATGTGTACACAGTGGAATCTTACTCAGCCACGAGAAAAAAAGAATTCCTGCCATTTGCAACATAGATGAACCTTGAGCACACCATGCTAAGTGCAATGAAAGCAGAGGAAAAAAAAAAAAAACTGTACTATGTAATATCACTTATATGTGGAATCTAAGAAGCCAAACCTATAAAAACAGAGAGTAAAATAGTGGTTACCAGGGAATGGGGTGGGGGGATAAAACAGCTGCTGTTTAAAGGGTACAAACCAGTAACAAGTAGTAAATAAGCCATAGAGATTTAAGGCACAGTAGAGCGAATATAGACAACAACGTTGTACTATAACCAGAGACTAGAACTTAATCATTCCAACCGCCAAAAAGAAAGAATAATTATGTAACAGTGATACAGGTGCTAATTACCTCTACAATGGCAATCATATTACAGTATATAAATGTGTCCAATTTACATGTTGTATGCCTTATATTTACACAAGGTTATGTCAAATATATTTGATTTCTTTTAAAATGCAAAAAAAAAAAAAAAAGACAAAGAAGGAGGGAAACTCAGAGATGGCTGCACTGTAATATGTCCTTGCCCTAATCATTCCAACTACAAATTCAAGTGCAGGTACTACCCAAACTATAGATGGTAGTTCCAAAAGGCTAAGCGTATGGGGACACATGACTCTGCAGGAAAATAGGTCATTTAAGCAGATCTATGCTCTCAAAGGTACGAGCCTCTGCAAGGACAAGCAGAGACCAGGGGCAGGCATTACTTGGGGGCTGAGTCTGGGAATGAGGAGGAGAGGAAGGTGGTAGAGAAACGAGAGGTATGGTAGGATGTCCCAAGAACAGAGAGGGAGGCAAGGAAAAGGCACCAGGAGAGAGAGGTACAAGGGAGAGGGAAGAAGGATGGCAAGGAGAGCAAAGAAGAGACAAAAAGGGGAAAGAAGAAGGATACACGCTTCTTCTGTGTCTCTGGCTTCCCTGCTATTAGGAGCATCCTGGGAGACAGAAGCCATAGCATGGGCTTTGGAGTTTTGCTCACCTTCTTTCCAAGGATCAGCCAGCAGAGAAAAAGTTAGAAGCCAGAAGAAAGAGAAGTGAAACGGTTAGCCAGGTTGTGACACCACCAGAGGGAAGCAGAAGCCTCCATCCAAGACTGATACTTGAGGCATGTTGCCAGCAAACCAGGAAATCCTCTAATCATCTATGGAGGAGGAGTGGAGGCCCACAATAAAGACGGTGCCTGCGTTCGAGGACAATGGGATCAGGAGCAAGAGGTCCAAAACTAGGAGACAATGCAGCAGTGCAAATGAAGGGACAAAGGCCCTGGTATGGTCCTTGTGAAAACAAGACACTCAGGCAGGTGACCCCAAAACATTTACTTCTTTTGGCAGAATATCTGTAGCTGATATTCACGTCTGTGTTTGTTCATTGTTTGCCATGTGTCCACCTGCCACGAAGGTATCGTCTGTCTTAATAAACCTATAAAAACAGAACCCACAGACTTTACCCTCTTGAGTAGGGGATTCATGAGAGTAGCAAACATGTTGGTTATTTGGTGAGTGAATTTTGATGGGGACGGTCGATCTATTGGTAGGGAAGACGGTATAAGCCTAGACAATGACGTTGATCAAAATGGTGCTGCTGACTCTGAGGATAGTGATGAGAGTGAAGACGGTGATAAGGCAAGTGGTAACAGTGGCAGTGCAGAAAGCAACAGACATGGAGTTCTGTTCCTGATGGGGGTGGAAATTCTGGTGATGGTGGTCAGAATGAGGAAAATGATCTCTGCAAAGTTAGACCACTTATGAAATACTGTGTGTGTGTGTGTGTGTGTGTGTGTGTGTGTGAGAGAGAGAGAGAGAGAGAGAGAGAGAGAGAGAGAGAGAAAGAGAGAGAGAGAGAGAGAGAGAGAGAGAGAGAGAAAGGGAAAGAGAGAGAGAGAGAGAGAGACAGAGACAAAGAAACCGAGAAAGAGAAAGAGAGATATCATCTATAAATCACTCATTAGACTACAGTAGCATGTGCCCCAGAACCCTTCCTAGAGAAACATCACAAGTGGCCAAAGTCAACAGCCACTGTTTTCTCCTAAAATGCCTAACAACAACAACAAAAAAAAAGAATAGTAAATCTGTGGACACTTTTCCTTTCTCTTTGGAAATGTTCACTGGATTTTGTTATACACGGAGACGCTCACCTAGGAATTCCCTGGGGGAATTTTGAAATTATACATAAACTATACTAACTGAAAGGAACCTCAAAACTCATCCGAACTGTGTGGTTCTCAACCCAAATATACATCAGAACCTCCTGAGGATTTTTTTCTTCACAATATTGGTGCCAGAACCTCATTCCATACCAACCACCTGAATCAAAATCCCAGAGTTGGGAGGCTGGCATGACATTCTAAAAACATTCCCCAGATGGTTTTCTTTTAATCAACTCTCCTGATTAAGAACCTTCTATTTTACAGAGGAGACCAGCAAAAGCCACCACACAATACTTAGTGGTAGAGTCACAACCAGAAAAGGGATCTTTGCAGCAAGTTTGGAGCTATTCTCCCTGCATGCTGCCTACCCAGTCCTCATGGCTTGCTGTCTGCTCTCATTGCTACATCTGGTCTTAAAAAAAAAAAAAAAAAAAAAAAAAAAATGCCTGGAAGTGTCAGGACCTCAAGAAGAGGGAGAGAGGAAGTATAACAGAGAAACCAAGAATCTGGACCAGAGCAATGTCTGGCTTCCCATGAAGCACATCCCAGGGGGAGCTCCAAGGTGAAGGGACATCCCAAACCCGGCCCCTCTCTGCACCCCAACTTGCTTTCCCACCCCACCCACATCACTGCCCCATACTTAGGGTCCCTAGGGAGGCAAGAGCAATTTCAACTCCACAAACCCTCATCCCCCAAACCCTGGCCTTGTTCCCACACTATTGCCAAACCCAGAAGGCCCCCAAACCCAGAAGAAACATGCTCATACTTTCTTGGTGGGGACTTTGATCTTCAAGAACTCTGCCTCTCTGGCCAGCACCTGCCACGGGGCGTGTATCCGGACAAAGATGGATCCCTGGCTTTTACTCTGCAAGGTACAAAGGAAGAAGAAATGGAAACACTTAGAAGGACATAGCTTAAATTCCTGTTTCCCTAGCTCTCCCAAACTAGAAGCCCCAACCTGGCATTTCTTCAGTTTCTGGTGTTTGTTCTCTTTAACAAAACACCAGGGTCCTGTCCCCTCCTGCCCCTATCTAGTCACCAGCTCTGTTCCAGAAGGGCCCTCATCAAAAACCACAGGGTAATGTTCCCAAAGTGTGGTCCCTGGAGGCTTGGTGGCTTCAGAAGAAAAGAAGAATTAAAACAAGTATGTTCCCAAGATTTGAAACATAAGCAATTATGATTTTTGCGAAAACCCTATTATAGTCTTCATAACAAGTAGGGAGTTTACCTTTGCTAGCATTCAGTGAACAACCTACAACTCACCCCATTCACATATTTGTGCTCTATCATGCTGGGTCATAGCCTCAAATGACAAAAGTGGCTCACCTAAGCCCCAAAGTAAGGATACAAATAATAATGTAAACAGGGCACCTGGGTGGCTCAGTTGGTTAAGCATCTGACTTCGGCTTAGGTCATGATCTCACAGTTCGTGGGTTCAAGTCCCGCATCAGGCTCTGTGCTGACAGCTCAGAGCCTGGAGTCTGCTTCGGATTCTGTGTCTCCCTTTCTCTCTGCCCCTTCCCAGCTCGCTCTCTCTCTCTCTCAAAAATAAATAAACATTAAAAAAATTTTAACAATAATTATAATGTAAACAGTACAATGTAAAATGACATCATCAACATAAACCATGAACAGGGCTCCAGTGTGAATGTGGAATATGAATCTATGACCCAGGACAAGGAATTCCTTGAGTATATAGACTTCACCCAAAAAATATAAAGGAAAGGAAATGCAGTGATGAGCATCTGAAAAATTTAGGTCATATTGATTTAGTAATCCATTTGGCCCTGGCTACAGTGTGTGTGATAAAAACTGGTCAGGGGGTCCCTGGGTGGCTCAGTTGGTTAAGCGTCCGACTTTGGCTCAGGTCATGATCTCACAGTTTGTGGGTTTGAGCCCCGCATCAGGCTCTATGCTGACAGTAAGAAGCCTGCTTGGGATTCTGTCTCTCTGTCTCCCTCTCCCTCTCTCTCTCTCTCTCTCTCTCTCTCTCTCGTTCTGCCCCTCCCCTGCTAGCTCTCTCTTTCTCTCTTTCTCTCTCTCTCTCTCTCAATAATAAATAATAAACATTAAAACATTTTGGTCAGATTATGATGTCAAGCCATCAGTTTCTCCCCATCTTCAAATAAAACCTCAAAATTTTTTCAAAACAAACACAAAAAGAAAACAACTACCTCTGACCTTAATTCAATTAGTTTTGTCACTAAAGAATGAAAGAAAACCAAAACAAGTCAGAAAAATGGGCAAAAGCCCCATTACTGGTGAGAAGCTTCTAAAACCACCTGCAGAGTTCATTACAAACGCGGTGTTCGCAGAGAAAGCAGAGCAAGCAGGCAGCACCATGCCTTCATTGGATGACCGTCGGAGATCCCCTAAAACCCGTGCACCGTGGTGGGAAGATGCTGGTGTGCTGGCCAGCCTGCTACTGATGTCAGGGGGCAGCGTGGGAATCAGGTCCTAGTGAGTGTGCTCCACAGACAGACGTGCTTGTAGCTTCTTGACCCCCTAGGCCCCCTGAGGCTTCTACTGAATTACGGTGTATTTTGTGAAGCAGGAAGCACGGAGACCAGTACTGAGAAGACACCAACTCTGCGTGCGACAAAGGTATTCCCGCTCACGTAAAAGGTGTCCCCTTTGAAAATCATTCCCCAGCTTCATTCATAAAGACCAGCTGGTGTTCATCAATCCACTCTCTGGTCTTGGTTTTGTGTTGAAGATAACAGTGGAAGCCATTCACATCCAGCCTCTTACCATCGGCTTTTCCAGTGTGCTAGGCAGAGAAACAGGTAGCAAACCAGAAGACTGCGCTCCCCATTGAAGTATATGGACTACTGACGGTGCTCACAGGACAATGGAGAAGATAAAGAGACACTTTATGGTGTTCAGAATGCAAGTGAAGACTATCTCTATGATTCTGAACGGTGGGCGCACAATACATTCAGTAATTCACATACCCAGAACCTACTCCCCACTTTGGGGATGAAAGCTTATGATTTAAAAAAGGAGAAGAAGGAAGAAGAAATGAAGATTTTGTATGAAGACTGAACCACGGTATGAAAGTCTTGGAGGGTCCAGAGTTTGCAAACACCTGAAAATAAGAGCCATGGCGTGATGCGTATTTACTGAGCGCATATCATGTGCCAGCACAGAGCCAAACAGTCATATGTTTTAGAACAAAGAAGATGTATGGCCACACCGTCGGGCAGGGACTATCACTGTCTCTCTTTTACAGTTGAGGAAATCAAGACAGGGAAAATTTAAATAATTTGTCCAAAGTTACACAGATAGTGTGAAAAAAAGGTATTCGGATCAAAGCAGTCTATGCCCTACCTGATGACTTTCTTGGCCATGGAGGCAGACATAACACACTACTGGGCAAAGTGAACAGCCACCTCCAAGAGCTGTAGTAGAGCATAAAGACACACTTTTCAGACTAAACTCAAATCAAAGGATGGATAAGGAGTATACAAGGCAGTCCTAAGATAAACACTCAACCTTCCGGCTTCCACGGATGACATAGTTCTGACCAAACACTGGCAGTGGCTTTCAGCAAGGAATCTCCTCAATTTCCATGTCTGTCTGTGGTTACACTATCCAGAAGTACTAGACAGAGTTATCAATCACTTGCTGCTACTTCAAACTGTAATTTAAGCTTTTCTAACTTAGTGAAAATGAAGGGTAAGAAAGAAAACCACCTGGGAAGCTGACCTGCACCCCCAGCTCTCCATCACGGCCCCAGAAAAGATGTTTGTGGTGAAAGGCGGTGAACAGTACCATCCTTCTTACTGAGATGAAATCATGACTATTATTGATTTTAATACATGATGTTTTGTCTTTATTTTTAAATTGCGATGAATGGTTTTTTGTTTTTTGGTTGTTGTTTTTTTGTTTTGTTTTGTTTTAGAGAGAGAAAGAGAGAGCGCAAGCAAACAGAGGGAACAGACAGAGAGACTCCTAAGCAGATTCCACACTCAGCACAGGGCCCAATGTGGGGCTCGATCCCACAACCCTGGGATCATGACCTGAGCCAAAATCAAGAGTCAGACGCTCAACCTATTGAGCCACCCAGGCGCCCCTGTGATGAATGCTTTTTTTCAAAGTTTGCATAGAATTGGTAGCTCAAGTGTGCACTGAAGTGGCTACAGATGTTCAAAGTTTAAGGAAGGGGGGAGGAGGGAAGATGGCGGCGTAGGAGGACGCTGGGCTCACTGCGCGTCCTGCTGATCACTTAAATTCCACCTACACCTGCCTAAATAACCCAGAAAACCACCAGAGGATTAGCAGAACGGAGTCGCCGGAGCCAAGCGCAGACGAGAGGCCCACGGAAGAGGGTAGGAAGGGCGGCGAGGCGGTGCGCGCTCCACGGGCTGGCGGGAGGGAGCCGGGGCGGAGGGGCGGCTCGCCGGCCAAGCAGAGCCCCCGAGTCTGGCTTGCAAAAGCGGAGGGGCCTGACGGACTGTGTTCCGACAGCAAGCGCGACTTAGCGTCTGGGAGGTCATAAGTTAACAGCTCTGCTCGGAAAGCGGGAAGGCTGGAGGACAAAGGGAGGGAGAGCTGCTGAGCCCCCTGACAACAGAGCTCAGTTTGGTGGGGAACAAAGACGCTCGCCAGCGCCATCTCCCCCGCCCATCCCCCAGCCAAAATCCCAAAGAGAACCAGTTCCTGCCAGGGAACTTGCTCGCTCTGCGCAAACACCCAACTCTGCCCTTCTGCGGAGCCAAACCTCTGGCAGCAGATCTGACTCCCCCCTGCTGCCACAGGGCCCCTCCTGAAGTGGATCACCTAAGGAGAAGCGAGCTAAGCCTGCCCCTCCTGCCCCCGTGCACCTTGCCTACCCACCCCAGCTAATACGCCCGATCCCCAGCATCACAAGCCTGGCAGTGTGCAAGTAGCCCAGATGGGCCACAACACCCCACAGTGAATTCCGCCCCTAGGAGAGGGGAAGAGAAGGCACACACCAGTCTGACTGTGGCCCCAGCGGTGGGCTGGGGGCAGACATCAGGTCGGACTGCGCCCCGCCCACCAACTCCAGTTATACACCACAGCACAGGGGAAGTGCCCTGCAGGTCCTCACCACTCCAGGGACTATCCAAAATGACCAAGCGGAAGAATTCCCCTCAGAAGAATCTCCAGGAAATAACAACAGCTAATGAGCTGATCAAAAAGGATTTAAATAATATAACAGAAAGTGAATTTAGAATAATAGTCATAAAATTAATCACTGGGCTTGAAAACAGTATACAGGACAGCAGAGAATCTCTTGCTACAGAGATCAAGGGACTAAGGAACAGTCACGAGGAGCTGAAAAACGCTTTAAGCGAAATGCATAACAAAATGGAAACCACCACGGCTCGGATTGAAGAGGCAGAGGAGAGAATAGGTGAACTAGAAGATAAAGTTATGGAAAAAGAGGAAGCTGAGAAAAAGAGAGAGAAAAAAATCCAGGTGTATGAGGGGAAAATTAGAGAACTAAGTGATACACTAAAAAGAAATAATATACGCATAATTGGTATCCCAGAGGAGGAAGAGAGAGGGAAAGGTGCTGAAGGGGTACTTGAAGAAATAATAGCTGAGAACTTCCCTGAACTGGGGAAGGAAAAAGGCATTGAAATCCAAGAGGCACAGAGAACTCCCTTCAGACGTAACTTGAATCGATCTTCTGCACGACATATCATAGTGAAACTGGCAAAATACAAGGATAAAGAGAAAATTCTGAAAGCAGCAAGGAGTAAACGTGCCCTCACATATAAAGGGAGACCTATAAGACTCGTGACTGATCTCTCTTTTGAAACTTGGCAGGCCAGAAAGAATTGGCACGAGATTTTCAGGGTGCTAGACAGAAAAAATATGCAGCCGAGAATCCTTTATCCAGAAAGTCTGTCATTTAGAATAGAAGGAGAGATAAAGGTCTTCCCAAACAAACAAAAACTGAAGGAATTTGTCACCACTAAACCAGCCCTACAAGAGATCCCGAGGGGGACCCTGTGAGACAAAGTACCAGAGACATCACTACAAGCATAAAACATACAGACATCACAATGACTCTAAACCCGTATCTTTCTATAATAACACTGAATGTAAATGGATTAAATGCGCCAACCAAAAGACATAGGGTATCAGAATGGATAAAAAAACAAGACCCATCTATTTGCTGTCTACAAGAAACTCATTTTAGACCTGAGGACACCTTTAGATTGAGAGTGAGGGGATGGAGAACTATTTATCATGCGACTGGAAGCCAAAAGAAAGCTGGAGTAGCCATACTTATATCAGACAAACTAGACTTTAAATTAAAGACTGTAACAAGAGATGAAGAAGGACATTATATAATAGTTACAGGGTCTATCCATCAGGAAGAACTAACAATTATAAATGTCTATGCGCCGAATACCGGAGCCCCCAAATATACAAAGTTTAAGGAAGGAATGAGAAAGCAAGGGTCAAATCTCATGACCTTGGTGGCAGACTGCTAGCTGTCCCCTGAAAGCCATTATCATCTCCTTCATCCACTTTAAAACTAAGTGTATAGCCATCCAGAATCAAGCCTGTATCTCCCCTGCAGTTAGATGTAACCATAATACTAATCATGAAGCAGCTGCCAGCCACCCTCTTCAAAGACAGTGTGCAGGTTCATCGTCCTCCCTACCCTTGACCTGCTGCCTGGAACATGGAGACAAGCATCTCAGACCTTGAGGTCAAAGTCAAGGCCAGAAACAGCAAAGTATCAAGAGAAAAGCCGAGTCCTAACCTCTCAGAGTGTTGTAACTGCCCTGGCTGTCCCGGGAATTTTTACGTGAGACATAAAACTGTTGAGCCCTTGTGATTTTAGAGGGTCTATTAATTGCAGCCCAACCTTTTTGCTCATTGCCTCCAGCAAAGCATACTTCATTCTCTTCAACTGGAACTTGTTTTAAATGAAGCTAAAGGCTGGTATGCAATCATGTGGTGCTAACATCCAGTCATGACCCTTTCAAACCAGGCAATACTGTTACCCTCTCCTAAAAAAGAAAATCACACAGGGTGCCTGGGTGGCTAGGTCAGTTAAGGGTCCGACTTTGGCTCAGGTCATGATCTCATCATGGTTCGTGAGTTCAAGCCCCTCGTCGGGCTCTGTGCTGATAGCTCAGAGCCTGGAGCCTGCTTCGGATTTTGTGTCTCCCTCTTTCTCTGCCCCTCCCCCACTCACACTCGGTCTCTCTCTCAAAAATAAATGTTAAGAAAAAATTTTTTTTAATTAAAAAAAGAAGAAGAAGAAGAAAAGAAAATCCTGGGAGCTGATGTGAAACATTAGCTCGTGTGACTGGCCATGTCTCCTGAAGAAAAACAAATACTTGAAAACCCCTGAGAAGAACCATCCCCAAATGCAGAAGCTCTCTTTAATAACCCAGGCATCTAAAATTGGAGATAAATATAGATTGAGCTTTAAATTAAAAAAATGGTTTCCTTCTTCTCCAGGCTCAATTGACTTCCATTCTTCCCCATATTTGAATTCTCTCAAGCACAGCAAGGGAGTGGAAAGAGCTTGGGCTCCAGATAAAAACAGATTAAGACTGGAATCCTGGATTTTATAGCTGGAGGACATTGGACAGCACTGAACCAAAGGAGCCTCAGTTTCTTTATCTGAATAAGGATGAGAAATGTTGCAGGTCTGTTGTGAGGATTGAAGACAGAGTGTGAGGTCCCTGCCCCAGGGCCTGGCACACAGGCCATCTGAGACGTATCTATGGGCCATGACCATGGTGATTCCCTCCACCCAACTGAAATGACGGCTTTCTGACTGCAGGGACAGCATCTCATGCTTCTTTTGTGTTCCTGAAGCACTTCCCACAGGGCTGGACACATAGGAGATCTTCTCTGAATCTCTGCAGTCAATAGAAAAACTCAGGGAAAACCAGTTCCTGTTCCATTAAAATTGTGACTAAGTAATCCTTGTTTACTGCCCTTGAACTTTTAAAATTATCTACAGGATTTTCAAAATGTCCCATGTGTCCTAAAGGAATTCACAGGTTGAAAATAGAGCACATCTCCAGACTTTGAGGACAATGTCGGAAAACATGACTCTCTGAAATCAACACAAAATTCAACATAAACAGTATATAAAGCTCGCCTACCAGAGCATATAACCCATCTCTGGAAGATATTTTATAAACATATCATCAATGCGACCAGAAGGACTCCCAAATCACATCAGGCAACCAAAATTCAAGTTCATGTAAAACAATCTACAACATGTAATTTGGTTCTGGTCATCAGACAAAGAAGAACCAGTGTCCAAAGACTTCTCTGAGCAAGCACAAGCACATCCATCTTGGGGACGCAACTATCCCAGAGGCAAGAAACGTGAAATATACAACAGAGCCAGAAAATCTCTCCAGCTCAGCTGCAATGTCTTGTGCCACTCCTTTCACTATGGTTCTGTTTTCATAAAACCCTACAAATTCTGTCTGTCCAGCTCCCGGGTGTCAGGGAAAAGGTACCCAAGAAGATGACGCAGGTACTCTGGTCAAAGGAAATGAATAGTATATGTAGGGCTCAATACCATCCATACTTTCAGGCATCCACTGGGGGCTTTGTAAGGTAACCCCATGGATAAGGGGGCCTCCTGTACTCCTCAGTCATAACCTGACTTTTGGTTTTCTAGGTCTCTTTTAAGTTGTGCTGTCACTTGGTTTCCTAGACCTAGTCACCACTAACTACATTAATGGAGCACAGAGTTCACCAAGCAAAGCAGGTCCCCATCTCTAACCAGTGCCTTGCTTAATCAGCCAGTTTCCCACCCTCTCCCTCCTCCCTTCTTCTCTAAAGTTGCCTAGACAGCAGGCCCAATCAAATGCACCTTCTCTAAGGCACACAGTACCTCTGCCCTCTCCCTGGACTCCAGCCACATAGCCCTTCCCACTGTTCACCAACTGCTCCAGCCAGTGTCCCACTTCAGAACCTGCTTGTAAGCTATTTCCTCCTCTGCAAAGTCCTCCCCACCCTCAGACGTAGCCAACTCCTAACTAGTTCTCAGCTAAACATTCCTTCCTCCAGAAGACCTTTTCTGAATCCAGGATTATGCCTGGCCCCCCTCTTGCCTGCATGGCTCCTGTCCTTGTCCTTCATAGCAATGGCCAACATTGCAATCACGGTGAGTAGGTGTTTAATGCTTGCCTTCCTGGCAGACCTTAAGCTCTATGAAGACAAAGAATGTGTCTATCGTGTTGACTGCTTTGTCCTAAGCAGCCAACACAGTACTGACATATGGTAAACACTCACTAAATAAATATCTACTGTAACTTCAACATGCATAGATACCTAGTTCTGCTTAGATCTGTGATTAATTTTTTTAAAGAAGTTTACCTATTTATTTTGAGAGAGAAAGAGAGAGAGAATGAACAGGGGAGGGGCAGGGAGAAAGATTGAGAGAGAGAGAATCCCAAGCAGGCTCTGTGCTCCATGCACAGAGCCTTGATGCAGGGCTTGATCCCACAAACCATGAGATCACGAACTGAGCTGAAATCAAGAGTCGGAGGCTTAACTGACTGAGCCACCCAGGCGCCCCATCCTGTGATTAATTTCTAAAAATTGGCTACCACAGCCCAGAAAGTAACTGGTGACCTTTGGCCAACCACATTTAAATCTGGTTCTATTCTAAGAGAATAATTCAATTACCCTTAACTGTCATTTATGAACCATTTTCTCATGTTAACAACCAAAGTTATTCAAGATTCCACTTGACCAGGAAACTTATGAAAACCTTGCAGGAGGACCTCTCCATTCCTAACAGGAGCCCCCAGCCCTCACTGCATTTGCAGACCACTGCTTCCTTTCCTGGAGGCCTAACCCATCTGCACACATTCATCTGGTGCTCATAAAACACAAATTGAACTGAGCTGGGACCACATAATACCTGGAACCTCTCTGCCTGATAGCATTAAAGGGTACTGTAGTATTAAGGAAAAGAATCAGGGATACCTTGGAAAATAAAAGGGACATCAAATGTAAAAGTCTTTGGTATCTTTACTTGCCAAGTATCAGACTTCCATGGTACCATTCAACATCCTCAGCAGAGGATGCATCCAAAGCAGAGCCAGCTGATGGGCATGTGGTGAATTTCAGAAGAATGCGCTGATTTGGCCAAAGTACTCTGGAGATAAAGAGGCCTCCAAAGATAGCTAACGTATCTTTTTCAAGTAACAAATGAAGACCTAGAACTCAGGAGACTCCATTGCTTGGACATGGATGTACGGCCAGTTAGCAGCAGAGCCAGGAATGAAATCCAAGTCTCCTGACACCAAGGCTCCATCCCATAATCCCCGTGTGGGATGGCAGCACACGTCCCCAGGGGCTCTGATGTGTCTGAGGTCAATCCTGAGCCTCTCCCTTCACAAGAAATCGGGCAAATGAGGGATGGAGGAACAGCAGTGTTAGAGGAGGGAACTGTACCCCCAGCCACCTCCCTCCAGTGTTCCCACCACTGCTCAAGGCCCTTGGCAGGGACCAGAGGCCAAGCACTCCTGGTGAGATTATCCATATTGTTTATGTCTTGCTGTTGTTATCCAAAGATTGCATGTGGCTTTGCAAGACCACGTCTTCCCTCTAGAGAAACAAGAATGAATGGGAGGCAGCCCTAGCCAAACACTGGAAACCGATACTCCACAAGCCTCCTTCCCACGCAGTCCTGCCAAGCCACCTCAACACTGACCCCAGACGCCTGAGTGTACTCTGGTCCCGAGCCCTGCTGTGAGCTGAGAACATCAGCTGCAGCACATCGTGGCCCACGAATGGGGCTGCCAGAGGAAGGGTGGAGAGATGAGCATGTAGACATGGAGAGGGACAAAGCAGGGGCAGACTTGTCTAAGATATCACCAACCTAGGCCATCTTGGATCAGCAGGGACCACAGGCATATGGTCCCACAGCGAGGGTGAGAGAAGCCCTCTGTGACTCCCACGTTCTCAAATCACCACAGCTGACGTGCATACACTAGAGGAGTTCTACCAGGTGGTGCTGAGACCAGGGCTGGGGCAGCCATCACCACAGACTAAAGAGGAGTGTGGAGAAGTGGCCCTGAGACTTTTGAAATGTGACAGGAAATGAGGGGGTCCTCACAACTGCTCCATCTGAGGAACACCACGGTCTACGTGTGTCACTGTTAAGACCAAAGTCTTCACTTGCCTTCAGCCATCCGGAACTTCTAACCTATGGTCAGGGAGTGGGCTCTGGCCTGACTTCCTGGAGACCCAGGGACTTAGAATTGAGCACAAGTAAGAATGTCCTGGCTGGAGGAGGAGAGACGAAAGCTTGCCTTTCTGAGAAGCCATGGATGAGAGCAAGGGAACCCCCTCTTGAACCCTAGCCTCCCCAGACCAAGGTGGGGATGGGTCAGTGATCAACAAAGGCAAAGAGTAGGAATGAATGCCCACCTAACCCTGTCCCAGAAACCCAAAATATACCTGTGGCATGTCCCCTCTTACAGAAAAGACTTCACCTAGTTCCCAACCAAAGATTCAGGACAACCTAGCCAGGGTCCTATGGAAATTACAATTCGCCAATCTTGTCCTTTATTGAAAGCAGCCATCCCCAAAGTTCCTGGAAGGGGAAGAGACACTCTATGCCAGGAGTATCTCTAGGGTCAGCTACCAAAATGGACAGGTGCCCAGAAGCAATTATCTCTGGACCCATGCTGTAGTGTCTACTGTGTGTATCACCTATTACTGTACTCCAGACAGGAGCCCTCTAGAAAACCTCTGCTTAAGGCCCAGGTGAAGATGAAGCAGTGAGAGGGAACCTAGGAGAGCCAAGGAGTCAGACCCTCTTACACACCAACGGCTGAGAGAACCTGCTCCCCCACCAACCCCTGAGTAGAGGCCCCCAAGGGCAACACAGCACCCTGGAAGGAGTATCACATGAATAGAGTGCGAATAAGTGTTCTCTGGGTCTCATTCTACTTCAAAAATACTGCAGAAGAAATGGGTGGAAATCTTCACCATACATGACACGACATGGGAAGGCTGTGGGTACTTGGGCCTGAGGACCCAGTCCTGGAGCTTGGCTCTGTCACTTACCAGCTGCGCCATTTATGACAAGTCACCAAAGCTCTTTTTTTTTTTTTTTTTGAGTTTATTTATTTTGAAAGAGAGAGTGAGAGAGAGAGAGCACACACATGTACATGTGAGATGTAGGGGCAGAGAGAGAGGGAGAGAGAGAGAATCCCAAGCAGACTCCACACTAGTGAGGGGCCTGACATGGAGCTCGATCTCACGAACCATAAGATCATGACCTGAACTGAAACCAAGAGTCGGATGCTTAACCAACTGGGCCACCCAGGGGCCCCATCACCAAAGCTCTTGAAACTCAGAGACAATGTTAAAATAATTGTAAAAATTAATAATAATACTACCTGGAGGAGAAAAGGATGAACTATACAACGACACACGTAGAATCTTCTGCAGAGTAGATAGGTTCATTACCTCAATTCTGATGATGGCTTCACAGGTGTGTACACACATCAGAACTCAATAGATTTGATGCTTTAAATATCTGTGGTTTATCACAGGTCAGTTGCCATGTATAAAGTAACAAGCTAAACAGAATCCATCAGCCAGGGACCAAATTTCTACAAAAATAGAGGACAAAAATGCATCAGCCCTTAAGATGCTGGCAGAAAGGACAGGGCCTCTTGAAAAAACTAAGGAAGACTGGCAGGGTTGGGGGTGGGGCTGATGACCAGGTTGCAGGGACACATGGCCAGCCCCAGACAGAGGGGGAAAGGTCACAGATAAACCATAAGGAAAGACCGGACAAAAATGCTGCCCTTTCCTATTCGTCACAGTGAAACTATTTTGGACAGTCGACATCCCACAAGTGGAATCAGATGCTGCAGAAGGCTAGCTCTCAGTGGTGTGTGGGCTTCCCACTCACCCCCAGCAGGACACTGTGAGCATTTCAGTGCCCAGGGGAAGGAAGAGCAGATGCACAGAGGTGGGCAACAGGGCCCCCCGTTGGGTGGCTGATACATACTCAGACCGGGGATGATCAATAGGTCCTGGGTGGGCTGGCACAGTCCCAGTTTACTTCCCTTGCCTCATCATCCCATCCTGTTCAGCACTGTAGCATTATCAAAAATGCTCCAGATCGGACAGTAAATCCTGGGGTCACCTTGTGATCAGCAACAAGCACCACTAAATTCAACAGCCATCAGACCTTTGGGCAGCAGTGCCCAGGATCTCCTTCCTGACCTTCCTTCCTTTGGCCCCTGTGATAAATGTCCCACTCAGAGAGAAGCATTTCCAGGCATTTAAAAGCCCACTGTATTACCTCTGAAAGTACCCTATCGTTAATATCCCTCCTAACTCAAAACTTATGTGATTCTTTGATTTTGATACTTTTCTTCCTCCCTGAAGACACTTCTATAAAACATTCAAGCTATCATTAATTAACTCCTCTCCCTCCCAAAGATGTGCCCTTGTATTCTCTTAGCAGTGACTCACCTCTCCCCTAAGGAACAGCTCCACTATTTTCTATGATTCAATCATCTCAACATATTTCAATTGAACAAGTATTTATTGGACAACAACCGTGTGCTCAGCAATGTGCTAAGAATTAAGGGCATACAGAAGAAATATAAGCTATCATGCCATCACACAGCTTTCAGACTCTTTGGAAACCAGATGAACGATATCTAACACATAAAACAGATGAATAACATCATAACTAGGCAGTAATTAATGTCCAAATAGACAGGACAACTAGTGAATGTTCACTTGATTCTTGCTTCCCTTTCACTCATCAGTAATTGCCAGACTTCTGCTCTGAAAGCAATTCTTCTCCTAGATCTCAGCCTATGTTTTCAGTGACCTGATCCTATCACCAACTCCAGGGATGAGCCCGATTATCCTGAGCCAATCAGCATATCCCTCCCCTAGGCCAAAACAATTGGCTCTGGAATATGTTTGTAATGCAGTCAGAACCAATACGATGTGAGGAAATGTTGGCCAGGGGTTCTGGAGAAAGCAGCTTTCTCTTTCTGGCACAAAACTCTGGGGAGAATAGTGGAAGTCAATTTGCTCCATAAGGGGAAGACCTGGGTCAGCCAAGGGACCACTGAGTAAACAGAAGACGAAGCAGAACCTGCAGAAGGTTAAGCAGAGAGATGGAGAAGTAGGGAGTCCTTGGGGACATCATCTGAGCTGCCAGATCAAGCTTCACCAAATTCACTTATGAGCTTTCTGATTACATGAGCTCATCAATTCCCTTTGTTGTTTAAGCCAGTTTGAGTCCGGTTTTCTGTCAGTGCAAAC